>NW_027184612.1:1300625-2601250 GCF_032405125.1 Capricornis sumatraensis | reverse complement strand
CTCTTTGACATCACTCTAAATGAAGATGCAGCCACAAATTATTTCACCCCAACACCTCACCTCAAGTCAATATCATACCTCTGTAAGGTGGCTGGTTGCTGGCATGTGAGTGGTCTATTTCCAACTCTGTTAAATAGGAAGGGAACTCACAAACAGCATCATTTTTCACACTGTCTCACATGAGCTGAACCAGAGATTATGAGGGCTAGTATCAGTGCTTTATACATTTATTTTGGAAAATAATTTCCTTGACTGCTGATTCAAAAGGATTTTCAATTAAAGAGTCACTTATTAATAGTAAATGAGAAATACTGTAAGAATATGGAATGATAAACTCTGCATACAGAATCTATGTGTTATCTTAGTAATTTTTATGTAAATCTCAAACTATTCTAAAATTAAAAGTTTCAGTTCAGTTCAGTTTAGTTCAGTCGCTCAGTCATGTCCGACTCTTTGCGACCCCATGAATTGCAGCACGCCAGGCCTCCCTGTCCATCACCAACTCCCGGAGTTCACTCAAACTCACATCCATCAAATCGGTGATGCCATCCAGCCATCTCATCCTCTGTCATCCCCTTCTCCTCCTGTCCCCAATCCCTCCCAGCATCAGAGTCTTTTACAATGAGTCAACTCTTCGCATGAGGTGGCTAAAGTACTGGCATTTCAGCTTCAGCATCATTCCTTCCAAAGAACACCCAGGACTGATCTCCTTTAGAATGGACTGGTTGGATCTCCTTGCAGTCCAAGGGACTCTCAAGAGTCTTCTCCAACACCACAGTTCAAAAGCATCAATTCTTCGGCACTCAGCTTTCTTCACAGTCCAACTCTCACATCCATACATGACCACAGGAAAAACCATAGATTTTTTTAAAAAAAGTATAAGAGAGAACATAGTATGTTCTGGAAATCTCCTTTGAAGTGGGGAGTGGAAGTGAAGAATTTGGCTAGGTAGGCAAAAGACTTTTTATGCTATTCAAAGGAGATTCAATACATAAATTGTATAGGCTGGATGAGGATTCCTAGATCTGTGGATGGGCTTCAGGGGTGTTGCAAAACCTCCTGAGTTGTATAAGATTATATTGTCTGAATGTGTATAGTATGTTTTTCTCTGAAGAAAGTTAAAAACTTTAATTATTATTCAATTATTCTTAAAGGGAAAAGCACATAAAATTGTTAATAATCACTGCTGAAGGTAATGTTGAAATTGAAATATTTCGAGCAAGAGATATGAAACAATTCTATTTTTGTGTGCAAAAAAGATCCCTTCCTGGTAGTCCAGACTATAGTGATAATGTGTATGTATTTGGAGAAGTAAGGCAGGAGTTAAAGCCAAGATGGTGATAAAGACCATGATCTTCAGACTTTTTTGAATTGTGGTCTACTTTGCAGGGGAAAGGAATGACCCCATAAGATACCCTACCCTACTGTTGCCACTTTCCTGAGAAAAAATTTACTCAGTCTTTGGGATGAAATGTCATTTTTGTAAACCAAAGTTTGATGGGATTATATATACATCAACTTTATCATTGTAGATAAATGCACTGTACAAAAAAGGTCTCAATGACCCATATAACCACAATGGTGTGATCACTCACCCAGAGCCAGACATGCTGGAGTGTGAAGTCAAGTGGGTCTTAGGAAGCATTACTACAAATAAAGCTAGTGGCAGTGATGGAATTCCATCTGAGCTATCTAAAGTCCTAAAAGATGATGCTTTAAAGTTCTGCTCTCAATATGGCAGCAAATTTGGAAAACACAGCAGTGGCCACAGGACTGGAAAAGGTCAGTTTTCATCCCAATTTCAAAGAAGGGCAGTGCTAAAGAATGTTCAAACTACAGTACAACTGTACTCATTTCACATGCTGGCAAGGTAATGCTCAAAATCATTTAAGCTAGGCTTCGACAAGATGTGAGTCGAGCGATTTCAGATGTACAAACTAGATGTAGAAAAAGCAGAGGAACCAGAGATCAAGTTGGTAACATCCGTAGGATCATAGAAAAAGCAAGGAAATTCCAGAACATCTACTTCTGCTTCATTGAGCACGCTAAAGCCTTTGATTGTGTGGATCACAACAAACTGTGGAAAATTCTTAAAGAGATGGGTATACTAGACCACCTTACCTATCTCCTGAGAAACCCGTATACAGGTCGAGAAGCAACAGTCAGAACTGGAATGGAACAATGGACTGGTTCAAAAATGGGAAAGGAGTATGTCAAGGCTGTATATTGTCATCCTGCTTATTTAACTTATATGCGGAGTACATCATGTGAAATGCTGGGCTGGATGCAGCTCAAGCTGGAATCAAGATTGCCAGAAGAAATATTAATAACCTCAGATATGCAGATGACACCACCCTAATGCCAGAAAGCAAAGAGGAACTAAAGAGCCTCTTAATGAAGTTGAAAAAGGAGAGAGAAAAAGTTGCTTAAAAGTCAACATTCAAACAACTAAGATCATAGCATCCAGTCCCATCATTTCATGGCAAATAGATGGGGATGGGGGCGGGGGGGGGGGGGGGGCGGAGCATGGAAACACTGACAGATTTTATTTTCTTGGGCTCCAAAATCACTGCAGATGGTGACTGCAGCCATGAAATTAAAAGATGTTTGTTTCTTGGAAGAAAAGTTATGACAAACCTAGGCAGTGTTTTAAAAAGCAGAGACATCACTTTGCCAACAAAGGTCTGTCTAATCAAAGCTAAGGTTTTTCCAGCAGTCATGTATGGAAGTGAGAGTTGGACCATAAAGAAGGCTGAGCAATGAAGAATTGATGCATTTGAACTGTTATGCTGGAGAAGACTCTTCAGAGTCCTTCGGTCTGCAAGGAGATCAAATCAGTCCATCCTAAAGGAAATCAGTCCTGAATAGTCACTGGAAGGACTGATGCTGAAGCTGACGCTCCAATATTTTGGCCATGTAATGCAAAGAACTGACTTATTGAAAAAGACCCTGATGTTGGAAAACACTGAGGGCAGGCGGAGAAGGGAATGACAGAGGATGCGATGGTTGGATGACATGAGTTTGAACAAACTCCGGGAGATAGTGAAGGACAGAGAAGTCTGGCATGCTGCAGTCCAGGGGGTCACAAAGGGTCAGACATGACTGAGAGTCTGAACAACAACATGGGTCACTATGCACCAGCATCCTGGCAACAGAGAAGAAAAACTCTTCCCCCGGAACAGGGATTCCCACATGCTGCAGCAGCAACTATCTCCAGGCTGGTGAAAGGTAAAGCCCACTAACTTCTTCTGGAGAAGGACTGAGGCTTAGCAATAGTAACAGCAGCTTTACGATCAACAGGTCATTTTCTTGAGCTGTCTGGGATGTCCAGTTTCAGGATGAAGTTAGAGTAACTATAGATACCGTGGACTGAGTAAGTATCCTTGGATTCTTTGAACTTCAAAGGAAGAATTGTTTAATAAAGAAGATAGAACACAATTTCCTGTTAATGTGGCCAAGTGGGATCTTAATTAGGAAAACATCTCAGAATGGTGAAGCCCAACACTAAGGCAGGCCACCTTTCAGGATATAGAAGTAGCTATAATTCTATTGAGTTATCTACCTGTAACTCAGGTACTGGATAAATATCCTTTCTTTTCAACCTCACCTTACCATGAAGAGGTTATCTACGGTTGAATTAGCACTATCAGAGCCCACATTTCCTATAAGTGATATAAACTTGGCTCCAAGTGCTTTATACATATTTGCCCAAGTAACCTATCTTAAAAAAAAAAAAAGGAGGAAAGATTACAAAGCTGCACTAATCTCTATGATCCTGCCAAGATCATTCTCATGAAGTTATACTTTATAAAGTATGTGCTTATGCTCATAATTTGTACTCTATGAAGCTCAATCTTTTCTTCTATAAAATGAGAGTACTAATATTCATCCTGTAGATTTGTTGAAATCACACCATGAAGATTACAGCAAAATTTTTTTTTTTTTTTTTTTTTTTAACAACCAAATGACAGCTCCTTTTCTACCCTATTAGTTCTTTCTCCTCTCTAAACAAGAAAAACAAATTATTATTTTAATATATCACATGCCATAGCATTTACATAGACCACTCTTGACGATCTCAACAAACCACAAATCCAGAGGTAAGAAGATTTTATCATAGTTGATGAATCTTATACTACAATAAGAGTGAGAGAAAACAGAAAATTTGTTACCTTCGTGGCATCTATTTATTAGTTGATTTTAGAAGTGTTTGAGGAAAACTAAATAATAAGAAATACCACCTGGAAAGACCACTATTAAAAACTTAGCACAGTAATCAAGATAGCATAATACTGAAGGGAAAATAAGACACGTAGGTCAATGGAACAGAATAGAAAGCCCAGAAACAGACTCTTACAAATATGCCCAGTTAATTTTTGACTAAAGAGCAAAAGTGACTAAATGGAGGATGGGCAGCCTTTTCAATAAATGGAACTAGAGAAATTGAAATTCATCAGCAAAAAAAAAAAAAAAAAAAAAAAACTTGACCTAAAAACTCACACTTTATGCAAAATTGTACTGAAAACAAAATTTTAATTTAAACTATAAAACTTATAGAAAATAACATAGGAGAAAATCTTTCAGACCTAGAATTAGGTAAAGAATTCTTAGGCTTGACACCAAAAGCATAATTCATAAAAGGAAAAAACAGATAAATTGGCCCTCATCAAAATAAACTTTTGCTCTGCAAAAAGACCCTATACAAGGATAAAAAGACAAATTAGAGACCAGGGGAAGATTCGGAAAATCACTTATCAAAATTCTTTTGTCTAAAACACATAAAGATCCTTCAAATCTCAACATTTAAAAAATAATAATCTAATTAGAAAACTGGGCATGGACAAAAATTCACAGACATTCCTCCAAAAAGGACAGGTATACAGCTGACAAATAAACAACTGAAAAGACTTTAACATTATCATCCATTAGACGGATGCTAATTAAAACTACAGTATCCTGTCAAAATTAACAATGGACTTATTATACAACCTAGCAATCTACTTTTGGGTATTTATCCTAGAGAAATGTCTTCTTTCCACATAAGAACTTGTATATGAATATTCATAGCAACTTTATTCTTAAATAGCCAATAACTGTAAACTATCCAAATTTCCTTGAGGTTCCTTAAGATGTTGTTTGTATCAATAGTTTGCATCTTTTTCTAAATCACTGAGTAGTATTCCATGGTGTGGACACACCAGTTTGTTTAATCATTCACCCACTCAATGAAATCTTACTAGTTTATGTTTTTTGGCTATTAAGAATAAAGTTGCTATGAATATTCATATACTTCTAAATATCACTTGGGTCAAAGAAGAAATCTCAAGAGAAATGAAAGAATTGTTTAAACTAAATGAAAATAAAAATACAGCTTATGAAAATGTATGAAATACACTGAAAATAGTGCTTACAGAGAAATTTACAGCATTAAATACATATATTAGTAGAGAAGAAGACGTAAAATTAAAAAAAGAAAAACACTAAAAAAAAAAAACCCCTAATATTCTACCTTAGGAAACTAGAAAAAGAAGAACAATTCAAGCCAAACCAAATGCACAAGAAAAGAAATAATACAAATTAGAGCAGCAATGAAATTGAAAATAGGAAAACAATAGAGAAAATCAACAAAGCCAAAATCTAGCTCTTTGAAAAGATCAATAAAATTGATAAACTTCTAGTAGGCTAAGAGTACAAGAGAAGACACAAATTACTAAATTCTGATACAGGTCCTGATCAGTCCAAGAAGAACTTTGAAAAATTATGCTAAGTGAAAGAAGCCAGTCACCAAGGACTACCTATGATTCCATGCACATAAAATGCTCATCCCAGGGAAGTACACAGAGACAGAAAGCAGATTGGTGACTGCCAAGTGCTGGGGTTAGGGGTCAGTAGGTGATAGCTGAAGGACACTTCCTTTCTTTTTGAGGTGATGAAAATGTTCTGAAATCAACTTTGGTGACAGGTATATGTATCTGTGAATACATTAAAAACCACTAAAGTGTACACTTTAAATGAGTGAATTGATGGTATGTGAACCATCTCAATAAAGGCATCTAAGAGAAACAACAGAGTGCAAAAAATTGTATACAACAGGCTAAATTTTCTAAGAAAAGAATGAGGGGGGGGTGACAAAATGTTTCAGAACAAAAAGCTTATCTATGCATAATATTTCAGGGAGGACCCAGGAAACAGAATATATCTATTGCCTCCAAGGAAGAGAACTGGTGACGGAAGGACATGCTTGGAGGAAACTTTACATTGTATTATCTTTTTGCATTTTCATGTGCCATATTATTAGGCAGATTTACCATGAAACTAATGAAGCTTAAACTTTGGGCCCCTCACTTGCACAGGCTCTTCATAAGGCCCCAAGAGGGCCCTAAACCATACTTACCTGTTTGTAAAATTGATGCTCATGTTTGTAAAATTTCCAAAAATGAGATGTGTTAACTTCCAACAACTCACCTTGCTATTTCTTTCCACTCCAAATTCCCCTTCTTTTACTTCTCCTTTTGTGATGTGTGAGGAAAGGAGAAGAAAGAATCTGGCTGCAAACATTTTTGGGAGCCCATGCTCTGCAACAAGAGAAGCCACCTTAGTGAGAAGCCTGAGCTCGGCAACTACGGAGTAGCCGGTGCTCGCTACAACCAGAGACAGCCCAAGCGTAGCAAGACCCGGTTCAGCCAATAAACAAATAAATGAAATTTTTAAAAAAGAAATGTTTGACCAGTTTTATTGAGGTATAAATAACATACAAAAACCGCACTTTAAAGTATACAATTTGATATGTTTTTATATATGCATACACCCATGAGGCCATCACCACAGTCAAAAAAGATCATATTCTTCACCTTCAAAAGATTCCTCTCGTTCCTTCATCAGATATGTGCTTTGCAAAGATTTTATTCCAATATTTTCATTATCTTAGCAGCATCTTTTTAAAAGCAAAAGTTTTATAAATTACACTGAAGTTCAATTTATTTATTTGTCCTTTTCTTGAGTATGCTTTTGCTGTTGTATCTAACAAACAAGTCACACGATTTTTGCTTATTTTTCTTGGAGGAGTTCTATTGTTTTAGGTTTTTCATTTAGGTCTACAATCCATCTTGAGTTATTTTCCGTATGTAGTGTGCAGTGTGGATTCAAGTTCATTTTTTTGCATACCGACATCTAGTTGTCCCAGCACCACTTGTTAAAAGGCCCATCCCTTCTCCACTACATTGCCTTTGTGCCTTTAAAGCATTTTTCTATATTTACAGAAACGTTGCAAAGGTAGTACTGACAATTCTGTCACTGAGTTTTCCCAATGTCAGTGTTCTAGTTTTGGCAAATGTAGTTTTCTCTTAGTTTTGTCTACGTGAGATGTAGACATTAGTAGATTACTATTAACTAAGTTCTAGGCTTTATTTGATCCCACTAGTTTTCCCACTAACGTTCTTTTTCTGTTCCAGGATCCAACAGGGAATACCACATTATATTTGTTTTCATGTCTTCTTAGGTTTTTTGGTTTACACATAAATAAAAATGCGCTTAGACCAAAGTTTTCAACAGGAACAAGAAAGAACATTAAATATTACTCTGAAGTGCTAATCGTTGTGGCTATTAAGATTTTAAAGCAAAAGTGACTTCCCTGGTGGTGCAGTGGTTAAGACTCCATGCTCCAATGCAGGAGGCCCAGGTCTGACCCCTAGTCAAGGAACTAGAGCCTGCATGTTGCAGCTAACAGCATGCGTGCCACAATTAAAGATCCTGGATGCAGCAACTAAGACACATCACAGCCAAATAAATTTTAAAAGGAAGTTCAACTGGATTAAAAAAAACGATTTTAAAGCAAAAGAATTTTCTTTCAGAGTTCATAATGAACAGCAGCATTATTAAATAGCAAATATTTCATAGGAATCATCAAAATAGCTGCTGTTTTCATCCAGGAACATTCGGAAAAATACTAAAATGAGAAAAGCTAATTAATATTTATCCAAAACACTTTATTAAAACTTAAAATGGAAAAATATGTATAAAATTAACTGGTAAAGAAACAAATCAGATAGCAAGTAATAGTCCATTACTGGAGATTTTATTTCAGATTTAACAGCCCTGATCAATTGTTGATTGTTGTGTAATATGGTTAATACAGAAAACCTTATGAGTGATTTTTAACTTTCTTATCAACTGAAAACTAGCTATGGCTTTATTCAACAAAGTGGAGCAACTTCTGGATGACTTGAACCTGTTGTTGAATGGTATTTGTAGTCAGCTGTATGATAAGAAAGCTATAATGAAAGATGTGAATAAAGCATTTTTTAAAAACATGAACAAGTACAGAATATGTGCTCTGTCTAGTTTCTTTAAATTCACTGGAGAAAATGTCACATCTTTGATATTAGGATTTGTTGAGTTGGATTCAACATTTTGCAACGATTATTTGTGTTCTTTTCAGGTATAATTCTCCACTTTTACAAAATAATTCTGTTACTAGAATTGCCTACATGATTTTCCAAAAAGATTCTAATTCCATATGCTAACTCACAAATTATCCTAAATAAATATATAAGGAGTATACATGCACGCATGCTCAGTCCCTCAGTTGTGTCCAACTCTGAAACCCCCTGGACTGTAGCCCACCACACTCCTCTGTCCACGGATTTTTCAGTCAAGAATACTGGAGTAGGTTGCCATTTCCTAGTCCAGGGGATCTTCCCAACCCATGTACCTGGAGGCAAATGAACTTCTCCAGTGTGACGGCAATATGTGAGGCTAGCTAGAGTTATGGTGAGAGTTCGTGTCCTTGCCAAGTGCTTGGATTGTTAGAAACAGAGGCTCTTTTTAAGTAGATATACACCAAATTCTGGTAAAAGTTCATTATGCCCTCCAAGTCCCCTATGAGGACACTGGCTTACTATATGAGAACAAAATGAAGGTCCATCATTAGGACTGTGGACCCTTAATGAGGTCACTATTCCAGAACTTAATAAACACACTCACTACTCTCTGACCAGCTCACTGGGAGGTGGCTATCTTGTAAAAATGTGGGCTCCTTGGGAGCTTCAGCTTTATACAAGGCAACACATGGAAGATGGCCTCTCAAATGTGGCTTGGCCATTCCTGAACACAACATGACACTCAGATTGTGAAAGACCCCAGACATCCACTGATTAACAACATTCCCTTCCAGTTACTTTCCCATACAATGTTTTCTCCCATCATCCCCTCCTGAATTCAGTTCAATCATCCTTTTATCCTTACCACTCCATTAATATCATTCCACTCAAAGTCACCATGAGTTCCAGATGTCACAGCCAAAGGTCAACTCAGTCTTCATTTTATCAAAACCGTCAATAGTATGTGACACACCTCACTCCGTTTTGAGAAACTAGGCTTCCAAGACACCCTCCTTTTCTTTCCCTCTCTCCCTCCTTTCCTCTCCTTTCCTTCCCTCTCTATCCCACACTCCCTCCTTGTCTCCCCACACTTCCATCTCTCTTCTTTCTCTCCTCTCTTCCTTTCTTCCTTGGTTCTCTTACCTCACGAGCTGCTGCCTATCTTTTTGGTTGCATCATTCTATCTTCCCTATTTCTAGGTATAAGAGCCCCCTTTTTCAGACTGTTGACCTTTCCTCTTTATCCATCATTGTTCTCCTGGTGATCTCACCTGGTCCCACTGCTTCAAATATTATTAGATACTGATACCTCACACAGTTGTACCTCTAGTCATGAAATTGTCCCAAATTCCAGATATGTACATCCAAATGAGTACCTAGCTCCCCCTTGGTAGCCTAATCGTTGTCTCAAACTCAACATGCCCAATATGAAACTTTTTATTTCTGCTCCCACCAAAAAATTAAAAAAAAAAAAAATCCCACCCAACCCTCCAGTTTTATCTCAGTAGAAAACAATTCTATTTTTTTATTTCTTAGGTCAAAGACTATAGAGATATCCTTGATTTCTTTCTCTCTCATTCAGCTTTTGTCCATCAACAAATGAAGTCAGCTCTACCTTTAAAATATACTGTCTTACTGCTTCTTCACAACTATTGCCTCAATCAAACCACTTCAATTTCTCACCACACTAATGCAAAATTGCCAGTTGGTCTGCCTGCTCCCACAACTGTTCCCTAACCATTTCTTCTCCAGATAGTGACCAGTGATAAAAGGGGGATTGCGACACTCCTCTACTCATACCCTTCCATGCTTCCTGTCACACTGTGAGTAAAAACTAAAATCTTCACCATTCCCTATAAAGCCCTACCCAGCCATGCCCCCAAACATCTTCCTAAATCCATTTCCAACCATTCTCCTCTTCCCTCATTCTACTAGCCTTTGCTGCTTCACTTATACGTAAAGTTCCTGTACACACACAGCTCTGCAGCTGAATTATCTGTTTTAATTCACCTAGTTGTTCCTTTGCTAGTCCATACTCTTGTTATAATATTTTCATCGGATCCCTTAATATCTGGTGTAGTCATCCCCCCTTTAATTTTCTTCATCGACACAGATTTGGCAACTCTGAACTCCATTCTTTTATCTGAATTTTAGAATTTGTTATTTTGGATACCCTAAGTATCTTAACAGTAATTTGATTTGCAAAGCATTGAGTTTGCAATTTGGTTGATCTTTAACTTTGAACGTGAAGTCTTCCCATCTTTAAATATGGTATATTTGCCCAATTATTAAAACCTGTTTTATCTGCTTTGTTAGAGATTAAAATATTTCCCCATAAAATCTTGAATATTCTTAATTAGTTTGATTCCTTTTCTCTTTTGGCCTCATCCTTCTCCAGCCTTTCCCCACCTTAAGCCCCATACATATATACGTGATTCAACATTACTCTCTCAGTGGCCTCTCATGAGTTTTGCATTAGTTCTTCAGGTCTTCCTAGATTTTCTTTTTTATCCTGCGGCATCTCTGGAGCTAGGACGGCAAAGGCAACATGCAGCCTATGCTGGTTTGCCCCCATGGTCCCACTGATTGTCTATGATGGTTTGAGCTGAATTATTTTACTATTGGCAAGTGAATCTCCTAATTAAAACATGTCAGTAAGTGGCACATATAACAAAATGACAAATAGGGTTGTTTATGGGCATTATAGGAGAAAGCAATGGCACCCCACTCCAGTACTCTTGCCTGGAAAATTCCATGGACAGAGAGGCTTGGTGGGCTGCAGTCCATGGGGTCGCTAAGAGTCGGGCACATGACTGAGCGACTTCATTTTCATTTTTTACTTGCATGCATCGGAGAAGGAAATGGCAACCCACTCAGTGTTCTTGCTTGGAGAATCCCAGGGATTGGGGGAGCCTGGTGGGCTGCTGTCTGTGGGGCTGCACAGAGTCGGACACGACTGAAGTGACTTAGCAGCAGCAGCAGCATGGACATTATTTTATATTTGTCATATGCTCTCTATCTCACACCATCCAGTCCTTCTTAATCTTCCAGGCTCCCTCTGAGTCCTCCAGCAGCCCAGGTCATCACATGGCTGCTAAGTCCTACTCCTCTTTCTGTTCCTTCCACCTGCTCTGCACAACAAAGCTCTTCAGCATCCAGAAAGGCTGGATCTTCCCTCTACCATCAGATCGGGATTTCTTCTTTTTGAAAAGTGATCTAACTTTAAAATTTAGAAGCGATCATTTGTTTGTACCAAGAGATTTTTCATCCTAACAGAGATAGTTTCAATCCAAATTAATTTATAATTGGTGCAAAATTTCACAGTATAACCAATGAAAGCAATTCAATAAGTATGGTAGAGAATGGTCCTGGGTTGTAGCATTATCAGGTAAGTAAACAAGTTCTAAGAGACTTCCACAGATGGTTTATTCTTTACAGTATTTTCTCCATTTTTATAACTTCTTCCTTTGTTTTCACTTTGCTTAGCACCTAGGTTTTATAATGTAAAAGTGAAAGTCACTCAGTTGTGTCCAGTTCTTTGAGACCCCATGAACTATATAGTCCATGAACTTTTCCAGGCCAGAATACTTGAGTGGGTAGCCATTTCCTTCTCCAGGAGATCTTCCCAACCCAGGTCTCCCACATTGGAGGTGGATTTTTTACCAGCTGAGGTTTTATAAAAATTCTACAGTTTTTTCTTTCTTTTTTCCTTATGCAACACTGTGACATTGTAATGTGGGCCTGTAGTTCTCTGACGGAGACAGGGTTTTATTCATCATGCTGTTTAAGTGCAGGTCAGTCTTAAGGCTAAGACACACGATATGAAAAAATTATGAAATCTGAGTCTCTTAAGCCTAGACATTAACCCAGCAAACCTCTAAATTCTGATTAGCTTTCTCTTTACCCTCATTTTACTTTCTCTTCCCATCTTCACTGTGTGAAATTTTAAGTTCGTAATAGGGTAAAATTGCTTCTACCTTTGTTTGTAAGATATGTCATTTCAAAATTTAATATCTGAAAAATATCCAGAGGGGAATTTCATCAGATACACTCCACTCATTAGTACAAAGGCTACTGAGGTTCTCTATAGAGTCTATGTAGAATATAAGGATCACTCTTTTGTGTGTCTTGCTTGTTTTATTTTTTCTTATTCTTGTCTCCTAAACTATCTGTAGTTACAAATATCTAAACAGGTATATTTGGTACATGCAGAAGTCTGTCAGCATAATAAGCAAATGTTTTAAGTTAAAGTCTCTGGTAAATTACACTTGTGTTCTTGTACCGTTTAGTATGATTTTAGTAAATCATAAGAAAATTGATGGCTGCACTAATTAACTTTTTTCAGTCATTTTTAAACTTTCAGATTTATAAAATGTAATCATTGTTGCAATTCTTAGTGTTTTATATTTCTAAAATATGGTTGTTTCATGATAATCAAATATAAGTTATATTGGAAATATACTCGTTAAAAAATACTCCCTATTTTTTATATTTTCACTAGCTATACCTAGACAACATAAAGGCAGCTATTATTTTTTAATCAACAGTGGTTGTAAATATTCTATTTTACTTTCTTAGTACTAGACTATAGCACCAAGTGATACACTTACTGTTCTATTTCTGATATTACGATTTCAAGGCAGTTGTAGAAAATGCTTTAGTAGATGTAATAGTCAAAGAAGAGTCGCTAGAATTTGGAAAGTCATTTTGTAGTTTAAGGGGAAAATTAATTTTGTTTTGTTGTTTTAACTTTTGTTTGCTTTTCTCAAAAGTCCCTTCTTAACTAGTGAACCCAAAATGTCAGGCCTGTAATCCCAGCTAGAGCTTTACCAGGTGTGTGTACTTCCCGGATCACACAGTTCAATGAGCTGTATTATCTGTCTCTGCACAATCTCTTCTGAAGTCAGTTGCTGATGCTGTAATCATAACCCTTGAAATGTATGGGTAAATAAAAGCTCCTTTATCAGAAATGTATGACTACTCACTTTCTCAAGAGACTCTTAATGGCAAAATTGTGGCAAAATGAGAAATTTCTTCCCTCCTATTTATTTGAAAACAACAAATTATAGTCATGATTTCAAGATTTCCTTCCAGGGCCTCATTAAATTGCCTCCCATGTCATAAAAAACCTCTTGTGAAAGATGCTTCCGGAGGAAACTTGTCACATTAAACTGTCAGTCAAGTCCTCTTCTCAAGTTTTGCTACTGTCTTTTGATCCAAGAGGAGCCACGGAGATGAACCATCTCTTCCTTAAGATTATTTAATAAATAATTTTCCATCCATTACTCTTATGCATAATAATCAGCAGCACTCTACACTATACAGTCTTGTATGTAGAGCCTACTTTAGATTGGGATGTGGAATAGACATTTTAGAATACTAAAATCATTTCCATACAAAAAGCCAAATTATTAACCTAGCAGGAGATTTTGTTGTGTTTGGTTTGTTTTCTAAAGACTGAGACACACTAGATAAAGCGTTGTTCATCTCTTCCATGAACCATAAAATTAAAGGAGATAACTGGGTTTTCCACACTTGATTCTTTGTCTCTGCAATAGAATAGGTTTTTAGCATTTGAGCAGCTTAAAGCCATTTGGTTAGTTTTTCCATATACTTTCTTTAAAAATCACTCTTCAAAAGTGCCAAGTTCCTGATTTGAAAACTCTAATCATTTGGTTTTGACCAATTGTGTGGGAAGAAATATAAAATAGTTTTTCTTCTGTTCAGCCATATTTTCTTTGGTCAATGCCATTTCTGTTTTCTTGGTTTATTCTTTCTGGATTTTTCTAAATCATTACCCTTCATACTGAATATTATGGGGGAAATATGAGCTTAATTTTTTTTTTTTTCCAAAACCAGTCTTTTGATAAAGGGCAAAGTTGAAGGCCAAAATAGACAGATAGCTCAATCAACAGATTGATTTGTACCTCCACTAGTTTGTTCCTCCACCAACATAGGCTACATTATATTTTCAGTAAAAACAGAATTTAAGACATTAGTAATAGAAGTGAACAATTCATTAAGTGTTTGATAGGTTCTCATTCTAGTTTATATATTAATCTTTAAAAATATTAACTACTGAGTAGCTCACACAAAATGGAACTTTTTAGAGGGAATTTAAGCTGATTTTTCTGTTCAGAAATTTTATAGTTAGTTTTCAGATCAGATTCATGATTTTCTCTCCTATGTTCTTTGTCTTACTTACACTGTTTTATCTCAGGGTACAACAAAGAACAAAATTAACAGTGCCTTAAATGTGAGAAAATACAGTGGGTCCTCATCATTTAATTCTTACAAGAATATTTTGAACTGAGTGTTTTTACTTTCATTTGCAGATAAGAAGGTTGCAACTTGAATGGCCTATGTAACTTGCTCAAAGTCATAGTGCAGAGCCCTGAGGTTCAAACTCAAACTTCTTTTATTCCAGAACCTAAATTCATAACTAAAATACTAACTCCTAAAAGCTATGTGGACATCCTAGTGGGCATTAGAAAGGTGTCAAAGAATGTTAGAATCAGACGAAATATTAGTGAGCATGTCATTTTAATATGGATAAACAGAAGTTTATAAAGGCAATGACCTTAATGTCATATTTTTGTTTAACGGCAGAAGTCAAATATCTTCCTATTTAAGTGCTCACTGAAAATAATCTCAAAATCATTATTTATAATTTTATTTAAAATCCTTTTTGACAGTATTACTTCTATAACGTAGAAAAATCTTATGGTTGCTATGTATGTATTTTCTTTTTGCTGCTCTAGTCTTGCATGTATGCTAAGTTGCTTCAGTCATGTCTGACTCTTGGTGACCCTATGGACCAGAGGCTCCTCTGTCCAAGGGATATATCTCCTGCATCGGTAGGCAGGTTCTTTACCACTAGTGTACCTTGGGAAGCCTACTGGGTTAATCAACTTAAAAATAAGTCTTTTGTCACAGAAGAAATTTCTAATTCCCAAAAAAGTTGATTTCCAACATGACAATTTGAAACCTCATGGGAAAGACTTGAAAGCCTGGCTTGTGATAATTGATTTGATTCACAAAAATTACTTATCATCTTTTTTTCAATAATTGTTGCTTAAACATTAGGTAAAACAGACAAATTTGCTTAAGTAAATGTTATATCTCAAAATTTTCAGCACTATACTGATTTACAATAATTTTTCTGAGTTTAACCTCTGTTAAAAGGCAGCCATTCATTAAAAATCATTGCTCCCTCCATAACAATAAAGCAAATAATGAGTGTGTGTGTGCACCCACCTGTTTGTGTGTATATGTTTATATACACATATATATTTGAAGATATTCAATAGTTGCAGATGTAAAGAATTCTAAAAGTAAGATATAGAGAGGAATGAGATCTTGAGTAAATAAAGGAAGATTGTTGGCAATTCCCTGGTGACACTTGCTGAATACAAGCATAGAGGAGAAAGATCAGACCTAGCATAGTGAGAGGTAATCTGTTGGAGTAAACAGCATCCAGTAGAGTTTTCCACAGCTGTGTAGGTGACATGAATGACTGGAATCTGGCAGAGCTAGTTTTTTCTTCCTATAAGACTTCACTCACCCAGTAAACATTTACTAAGAGTGTGGCATTATAGAATGCTGGGGGACAGACTGAGGAAGAAGAGGAATCTTCATAAGTCTTGCACTTTAGTTCCAAAGTCCTGCTAGAAGGATGTGCCTATAATAATATCTTATGGATATCAATCTTTAGACATTTGAAAGCTGACATGAATTAAACAAAAGTGGCGAGACTGGGCACATTCAGGGCGGTGAGGAAATGTAGATCAATGGAACAGAAGAGAAAGCCCAGAAATAAACCCATGCATCCAGGGTCAATTAATCTACAAGAAAGGAAGCAAGACTCTACAACAGAGAACAGAGAGTCTCTTCAATAAATGGTGCTAGGACAACTAGACTGTAAAAGAATTAAATTAGAACATTCTCTAATATCACACACAAAAATAAACTAAAAATGGATTCAATAGCTAAATGTAAATGTAAGACCAGACACTATACGACTCCTTAGGAAAACATAGGCAGAACACTCTGACATAAATGGCAGCATAACTTTTTGGATCTGTCTCCCAGAGTAATGGAAATAGAGGAAAAACAAACATATGGGACTTAATTAAACTTAAAAGCTTTTGCATAGCAAAGGAACCCATTAACAAAACAAAAAGACACCCCATAAAATGGAGAAAATATTAGCAAGCAATGTGATCTACAAGAGATTAATCTCTAAACTATACAAACAGCTTATATAGCTCAGTATATTTTTAAAAAGCCAAGCAAAATATGAGGTCCAAATAGACATTTCTCCAAAGAAGCCACACAGATGGCCAAAAGGCACATGGAAACATGTTTAACATTGAGAACTATTAAAGAAATGCAAATTAAAAGTATAATCAGGTATTATATCATCTCAAGTCAGAATGGCCATCATCAAAACATCTACAAACCTATTTATGAAACAGAAATAGTCACAGATGTAGAAAACAAACTTTCAGTCACCAAGCAGTGAAGGGGAGAGAGGGATAAATTGGAAGATGGGGACTGACATGTATACAACACTATATATAAAACAGGTGAGTAATTAGAATTTACTGTATAGCATGGGAGCTCTACTCAGTACTCTGTAATGACCTCGAAGGGAAGATAATCTACAAAAAGAGTGTTTATATGTATATGTATAACTGAATAACTTTGCTATACAGCAGAAACTAATACAATATTGTCAATCAACAATACTCTAATAAAATTAATTTTTAAAAACACACAAATAAGAAATGCTGGAGAGGCTGCTGAGCAAAGGGAGCCCTGCCACACTGTAGGTGGAAATGTAAATTGGTGCTGTCATTATGGAGAATAGCATGCTATGTGCTAAGTTGCTTCAGTCAAGTCTGACTTTTTGAGACCCCATGGACTGTAGTCCCCCAGGTGCCTCTGTCCACAGATTCTACAGGCAAGAATACTGGAGTTGTTGCCCTCCTTCAGGGGACCTTCCTGACTCAGGGACGGAACCCATGCTTCTTATGTCTCCTGCACTGGCTGCTGCTGCTGCTAAGTCGTGTCAGTCGTGTCCGAATCTGGGCAACCCCATAGATGGCAGTCCACCAGGCTTCTCTGTCCCTGGGATTCTCCAGGCAAGAACACTGGAGTGGGTTGCCATTTCCTTCTCCAATGTATGCAAGTGAAAAGTCAAAGTGAAGTTGCTCAGTCATGTCCGACTCCTAGCGACCCCATGGACTGCAGCCTACCAGGCTCCTCCATCCATGGGATTTTCCAGGCAAGAGTACTGGAGTGGGGTGCCATTGCCTGCATTGCCAGCCCGGTTCTTTACCACTAGCACCACCTGGGAAACCTGGAAAACAATACTGATGTTCCTTAAAAAACTAAAAGTAGCATTACAGTGTGAAGCTACAATCGCAGCCTGGGTGCATATCCAGAGAAAACCATAATTTGAAATGCACCCTCAGTGTTAACTACAGCACTGTCTACAAAAGCTAACATATGAAAGCAATCTAAATGTCCACTGACAGATTAATGGATTAAAAAGATGTGATATATTTGTACAATGGATTGTTGTGTGTGTGTGTGAAGTCACTCAGTCGTGTCTGACTCTTTGCGACTCCATGGACTGTAGCTTACCAGGCTCCTCTGTCCATGGGATTTTCCAGGCAATGGTACTGGAGTGGATTGCCATTTCCTTCTCCAGGGGATATTCCCAACCCAGGGATCGAACCCAGGTCTCCTGCATTGTAGACAGATGCTTTACCCCCTGAGCCACCGGCTGACATAATGCAATTTACAGCAACATGGAAGCACCTAGAGATTACCACACTGAGTGAAATAAGTCAAAGAATAACAAATATTGCATAATATTGCTTATAAGTGGAATTAAAAATAAACCATGGTACAAATAAATGAACTTATATACAAAACAGAAACAGACCCATAGACAAAAATACAAACAAACAAACAAACTTACAGTTACCAAAGCAGAAAGGAGGGGAAGATAAATTAGGAGTTTGGGATTAACATAGGCAATGGCACCCCACTCCAGTACTCTTGCCTGGAAAATCCCATGGATGGAGGAGCCTGATAGGCTGCAATCCATGGGGTCGCTAAGAGTCGGACATGACTGAGCGACTTCACTTTCACTTTTCACTTTCATCCACTGGAGAAGGAAATGGCAACCCACTCCAGTATTCTTGCCTAGAGAATCCCAGGGACAGGGGAGCCTGGTGGGCTGCCATCTATGGGGTTGCACAGAGCTGGACACGACTGACGCGATTTAGTAGCAGCATGTATAAAATAGATAGCCAGGAAGGACCTACTGCACAGCACAGGGAACTATATTAAATATCTTGTAATAACTTATAACGGAAAAGAACCTGAAATTCTTTTTCAGAGTCACATATATAAATATTTACATGCATATATATGACAATTCAATCATTTTGCTGTATACCTGAAACTAACAAAACACAGTAAATCAACTGTATTTCAATTAAAAAGGAACACAATATTCACAGAAGAATTAAAAAGTTCTAGCGAACTGAAGAAAAAAAAAAAAGGAAGTTAAATTGCAACCCACTGCTGACATGGCTCATCTCCTGAATCAATCGATACATAATCAGTTTCTTATCCTAACTGCCAGAGAGAATGCTCTCTTGCTGGGATGGGGGACAGATATTTCTTTGTCTGTTTGTTTGTTTGTTTTTTAATGTATAATACCTGACATACAACCACAAATTTCAAAACACGTAAAGAAACAGAAAAATGTCAACCAAAATTAAGAGCAAAAATAAAAAAATAGAAGCAGACACATAGCATCGCAGATTAGAACTTCTGAAAAGGAATTTTAAATGTCATTATACATATGTTAAAGAAATATAGGCAATAAAGACAATAACTGAAAAAACAATCATTTAACAAAGAAATGGAGACACAGAAGAGAAAATAAATTGAATACTGTACAACTGAAAAATAAGGTGTTTGGAATTAAAAATTTTTGAACAGATTTAACAGAAGATGGGCAGCAGACTGAAGCATCAGTGAATTTGAATTAGGTCAAGATAACTTATAAAGATAAAAGCACAGAGATAAAAAGAATGGGAAATAAAGAACATAGCATCAAATAACTTCTTCCACCAACATATAAGTTGTAATATCAGTAGAACCCATACTTTTCCTTTCAAAACTGATGCATACAATAATATGTCAGGGGAGAATAGTCTTTAACAGTCTTTTTCTTCTCTCTCGTCCTCAAGGAGAGGGATGTGACATCATTTTTTTTTTTCTCTCAAATATAAATTTCTTGAGTATATTCATTAAACTAACATTTAGGAAATTTCTACTGTGGCATCGGTTCTGGAGATATATAAGTCAGTAACTACTATATGGTAGAATGGTGGAGTATGTAGATAAAGCAGCGAGCAAAATAAAGATACTCTCCACGTGCATGCACTTTACTTTTAAGCAAAATGAGACAGAAAATGAAACTGTGTGTATGTGTGTGTGATCATAAGGGTTTAAAAACAGTCAAGTAGTAAAAGGAGATATCATATGCACAGGGGATGGAGGAGTGTGTAATATTTGAGATAGTTCATCTGGATATGCCTCCCTGGTGACTTCACATGTGAATAGACACTTCAAAAAAGTTAGCTGACATTCAGGCCATGAAGATACGTTGGAAGTGTTTTCAACAGAAGGGATGATGAGTGTCAAGACAGTGAACCAGAGGCATTTACGCTGTGTTGGAAGGACAGAGTGTACAGCCTGGTTAGTGGAGAGATCAGGGTGCAGCACAGTAGGAAAAAAAAGGAAAAAAAGGTTAGCTGGAGATAGATCATCAAAGGAAGCTGAACCAGATAAGACCTTGACCTGTACTCTAAAGGATGTGTGTGGGGTAATCTATCTGGCATATTTGAAAACAAAACTTTCTCCTCTTTTGTAGAAAGACAAAATGAAACAGGTAGAAATAAGAACAAAGAGTAATAGTCCGGTTAAAACATGTTCATGGCTGGGCTAGGATGGTGATAATGGAAGTGGAGAGATGCAATCAGAATTTAAATATAATTTTTAGATAGTATTAAAAGCATTTAAGTATGGATTCAATGTGAGATAAGAGCAAAAAAAGGAATACATGAGTTACCCAATGGCTGTTTAAAATGTTAGTGGGTACAAAATTTTCATCTTGTTTGTGAATTGCCAATAGTTTCATAGAAATGCTTTTGAAAGGAAAATTTTGAGTCAGTGTAAACAGAAAAAAAAAACGGTTGACATAATTACTGATGTTGATCATGTGTCAAGTTGAAGAAAATACTGGGATATACACCATGTATTTGTAATCCTTCAATTCAGTTCAGTCGCTCAGTCATGTATGACTCTTTGCGACCCCATGAACTGCAGCACGCTAGGCCTCCCTGTCCATTTCAACTCCCAAAGTCCACCCAAACCCATGTCCATCGTGTCGGTGATGCCATCCAACCGTCTCATGCTCTGTCGTCCCTTTCTCCTCCTTCCCTCAATCCCTCCCAGCATCAGGGTCTCTTCAAATGAGTCACCTCTTCACATCAGGTGGCCAAAGTATTGGACTTTCAGCTTCAACATCAGTTCTTCCAGTGAACACCCAGGACTGATCTCCTTTAGGATGGACTGCTTGGATCTCCTTGCAGTCCAAAGGACTCTCAAGAGTCTTTGCCAACACCACAGTTCAAAAGCATCAGTACTTCAGTGCTCAGCTTTCTTTATAGTCCAACTCTCACATCCATACATGACCACTGGAAAAACCATAGCCTTGACTAGACGGACCTTTGTTGGCAAAGTAATGTCTCTGCTTTTGAATATACTGTCTAGGTTGGTCATAACTTTCCTTCCAAGGAGTAAGCATCTTTTAATTTCATGGCTGCAGTCACCATCTGCAGTGATTTTGGAGCCCAGAAAAATAAAGTCAGCCACTGTTTCCCCTGTTTCCCCATCTATTTGCCGTGAAGTGATGGGACCGGATGCCATTTTAGTTTTCTGAATGTTGAGCTTTAAGCCAACATGTTCACTCTCCTCTTTCACTTTCATCAAGAGGCTCTTTAGTTCTTCTTCACTTTCTGCCATAAAGGTGGTGTCATCTGCATATCTGAGGTTATTGATATTTCTCCCAGAAGTCTTGATTCCAGCTTGTGCTTCCTCCAGCCCAGCATTTCTCTTGATGTACTCTGCATATAAGTTAAATAAGCAGGGTGACAACGTACAGCCTTGACGCACTTCTTTTCCTATTTGGAACCAGTCTGTTGTTCCATGTCCAGTTCTAACTATTGCTTCCTGACCTGCATACACGTTTCTCAAGAAGCAGGTCAGGTGGTCTGGTATTCCCATCTCTTTCAGAATTCTCTTGAAGAATTTTCCACAGTTTCTTGTGATCCACACAGTCAAAGGCTTTGGCATAGTCAATAAAGCAGAACTAGATGTTTTTCTGGAACTCTCTTGCTTTTTCCATGATCCAGTGGATGTTGGAAATTTGATCTCTGATTCCTCTGCCTTCCCTAAATCCAGCTTGAACAGCTGGAAGTTCATGGTTCACGTATTGCTGAAGCCTGGCTTGGAGAATTTTGAGCATTACTTTACTAGTGTGTGAGATGAGTGCAATTGTGTGGTTTTTTGAGCATTCTTTGGCATTGCCTTTGTTTGGGATTGGAAAGAAAACTGTCTTTTTCCAGTTCTGTGGCCACTGCTGAGTTTTCCAAATTTGTTGGCATATTGAGTGCAGCACTTTCACAGCATCAATTTCCAGGATTTGAAATAGCTCCACTGGAATGCCATCACCTCTACTAGGTTTGTTTGTAGTGATGCTTCCTAAGGCCCACTTGAATTCACATTCCAGGATATCTGGCTCTAGGTGAGTGATCACACCATCATGATTATCTGGGTCTTAAAGATCTTTTTTGTACAGTTCTTCTGTATATTCTTGCCACCTCTTCTTAATGTCTTCTGCTTCTGTTAAGTCCGTACCATCTGCCCTTTATTGAGCCCATCTTTGCATGAAAAGTTCCCTTGGTATCTCTAATTTTCTTGAAGATTCTCTAGGGCATCAGTGACCCTACTTTGCTTTCATTTATCTACAAAACTGTCAAATATTTAGTTTATTTCTTCCACATATTCTTCATTGGTTTATTGAGATAAAATCTACATAAACTGAAATATGCAGACTTTAACTTGGTGATTTTTCTCAAATACACACACACACACATACACACACACACACATGCAACCGCACTAAAAGATACAAGAACATTTTTAAGAAAGATATTGTTTCTTCTATCTCTGGCTAGTCTTAACTTCCCCTTTGTATTTACTATTTAGATTTTTACTATTCTAGATTAACTTGGCCTGGATTCAGTTGATTGGTCTGATTTTTTTCACTCTACGTTTTGAGGTTTATCAATTTTGTTTTGAGGATCAGTTAGCTTAAGTTTTTAAATTAATGTTAAGTAGTGTTCTCTCTCAAAAAAAAAAAGAAAAAAAAAAAAAAAAACCCAGTATGTTTACCTGTTCTCTTGTGGATTGGTATTTGAGTTGTTCCAGTTTGGGGATATTTAAAATAAAACTGCAATATATATTTCTGTACAAATAAGATTCTTCATTTTAATTTATGATGTTTTCTTAGCAGGATATAAAAATTAGGTCTCATAAAAAATAAATTCATAATTGTACTGTGCTCAGCTGTGTCCAACTCCTTGTGAGCCTTTGGAGTGTAGCCAACCAGGATCCTCTTGTCCATGAGATTCTCTAGACAAGAATACTGGAGTAAGTTGCTGTTTCCTCCTCTAGGGGATCTTTCTGACCCAGGAATCAAACTCACTTCTCCGGTATCCCCTCCACTGAAGGATGATTCTTTACCTGGTGAGCCATCAGGGAACCCCAGATAAAGCCAGAATCTTTAAAAGGAGACCCCTCTTTCTACACTAAAATAAAAATTATCTTAAAAAGGAGAAACATGGAAGAAAAAAATAACTCTCAGGTGGCTTCCTAGAAACAATCTTTTTTAAAGAAATGAAAAAATCGTCTCTGAGTGTTTGCAGCCATATTTAGCTCTTGCACAGGTTTCACGTTACAACTGATGCCATTGGGGCGTTCTGAATATATTCAAACTGGTTTTTAATTTTAAAGTTTTGGATTGCTTGTTTATTCAGGCACACAACTGAAGCAACACCAAATCTTTTCTGGAAATGGATTAATGTTTAAAATCACCCCCCACAGTTTACCATACATGCTAAAGAAAATATCGCCCACCTTCTACTACACACACATACACAAAGAACATACTCGGGGAAAAAAGGTACCATGAGTGAGAGTTGATAGAAGCAATAAACTGAAGAATTAGACTCACAAAGTTTGAAGATACTGTAATTATCAGATAGAGATCATGAAAATTTTGTTTATTGTTGTTGAGGAAATAAAAGAAGGAACTGAATAAATGACTGAAAAAACAAAAGACAGAAAAAATGACCAGACAAATTGAAAATATAATATCTAAAAGAGAAAATAGAACAGGTAAAAGAGAAAAACTATAATTGTTAAAAGGTAAATCTCAGTACATAGACTAGCAAGAAAAAAGACATACTTACAAAGTAAAATTTGTAAGCTGGAAATTCGTTTTTCTAAGGCTACCTAGAATGCAGCAGAGAAGGATAAAGAAAAGGAAAATGTGAAAGAAATGTTAAGAGACCTGGATAATACCATGACACTTTCTAATATACAGTTTCAGAGGGATAGAATAGAGAGCACATAAAAAGGAAATAGATGTATATCATCTCTCAAAATTACAGGCTGGCTTGCTTTCCCTTACTCACAATTTTTGAAATTGAGACATCATTCACATCACTTAAAATTTACCCTTTATGAGTATCTAACTCAGTGGTCTTTATTTATAAAGTTGAACAGTTAGCACCATCTAGTTCCAGCACATTTTCATCGTCTCCCAACAAATGGGGCTTTCTTGGGTGACTCAGTAGCAAATAACATGTCTGCCAATGTAAGAGTCATGGTTGGGAAGATCCCCTAGAGAAGGAAATGGAAACCCACACCAGTATTTTTACCTGGGAAATCCCATATACAGAGGACCCTGAGGGCTACATACAGTCCATGGGATCATGAAAGAGTCGACACAACTTAGGGACTAAAAAAGAGATACTATTCCCATCGAGAGTCACTCTTCATTCCATTTTCTGTCTATGTGGAATTATCTATTTTGCACATCTCAAATATATGAAATCTTCACATATGTGATCTTTTATTTCCTGTTTCTTTCACTTAGCTCAGGTCACGAGCTCCTTATTGCAAAAATCATGCTTAAATTGAAGAAAGTACAAGAAACCACTAGGTCACTCATGTATGACCTAATCTAATCATTTATGATTATACAGTGAAGGTGATGAATAGATTCAAGGGATTATATCTGGTAGACAGAGTGCCTGAAGAACTATGGACGGAGGTTCATAACACTGTACAGGAGGTGGTGAGCAAAACCATCCCAAAGAAAAAGAATTACAAGAAGGTAAAGTGGTTGTCTGAGGAGCCTTTACAAATGGCTGAGAAAAGAAGAGAAGTGAAAGGCAAAGGAGAAAGGGAAAAAATATATCCAACTGAATACAGTTCCAGAGAAAAGCAAGGAGAAATAAAAAGCCCTTCTTAAATGAACAATGCAAAGAAGTAGAAGAAAACAAAAATAACAGAATGGGAAAGACTAGAGATCTTTTCAAGAAAACTGGAGCTATCAAGGGAACATTTCATGCAAGGACGGGCACAGTAAAGAACAGGAACAATAAGGACCTAAGAGAAGCAGAAGAGAATATTAAGAGGTTGCAAGAAAGCTGAGCCCCAAAGAACTTATGCTTTTGAACTATGTTGCTGGAGAAGACTCTTGAGAGTCCCTTGGACTGCAAGGAGATCCAACCAGTTCTTCCTAAAGGAAATCAGTCCTGAACATTCATTGAAAAGACTGATGCTGAAGCTGAAACTCCCGTACTTTGGCCACCTGATGGGAAGAACTGACTCATTGGAGAAGACTCTGATGCTGGGAAAGATTGAGGACAAGGGGACGATAGAAGATGAGATGGCTGGGAGGACAAGGGGACGATAGAAGATGAGATGGCTGGGAGGACAAGGGGACGATAGAAGATGAGATGGCTGGATGGTATCACCGACTCAATGGACCTGAGTTTGAGTAAGCTCTGGGACTTGGTGATGGACAGGGAGGCCTGGTGTTCTGCAGTCTATGGGTTCGCAAAGAGTCAGACACAACTGAGCAACTGAACTGAAGAATACATAGAAGAAGTATACAAAAAGGTCTTAATGACCCAGATAACCACAATGGTGTGATCACTCACCTAGAGTCAGAAATTTTGGAGTGTGAATTCAAGTGGGCCCCAGGAGGCATTACGATGAACACAGAGGAGGTGATGGAATTTCAGCCGAACTATTTAAATTCTAAAGGATGATTCTGTTAAAGTGCTATACTCCATATGTCAGCAAATTTGGAAAACTCATCAGTGGCCACAAGACTAGACAAGGTCAGTTTTCATCCCAATTTCAAAGAAGGGTAGTGCCAAACAATGTTCAAACTACTCTACAATTGCACTCATTTCACCTGCTAACAAGGTTATGCTCAAAATCCTTCAAGCTAGGCGTCAGCAGTATGTGAACCTAGAAGTTTCAGATGTACAAACTGGGTTTATAACAGGCAGAGGAAGCAGAGATCAAATTGCCAACTTTCACTAATCTTAGAAAAAGCAAGAGAATTCCAGAAAAACATCTACTTCTGTTTCACCAACTATGCTAAATCTTTTGACTGTGTGGATCACAAAAAACTGTGGAAAACTCTTACAGAGATGTGAATACCAGACCATCTTACCTGTCCCTTGAGAAACCTGTATATAGGTCAAGCAGCAACAGTTAGAACTGTACACGGAACAACAGACTGGGTTGTTGCCACCCTGGTTATTTAACTTCTATGCAGAGTACATCATGTAAAATGCTGGGCTGGGTGAATCACAAGCTGGAATCAAGACTGCTGGAAGAAATATGAACAACATCAGATATGCAGATAATACCACTCTAATGGCAGGAGGTGAAGATAAACTAGAGAACCTTTTCTTGAGGGTGAAAGAGGTGAGTGATAAAACTTGCTTAAAAGTCAACATTCAAAAAACTAAGATCATGGCTTCCAGTCCTATCAATTCATGGCAAATAGAAGAGGGAAAAGTGGAAACAGTGACAGATTTTATTTTCTTGGGCTTGAAAACCACTGCAGATGGTGACTGTGGCCATGAAATTAAGACAATTGATCCTTTGAAGGAAAACTACGACAAATCTAGACAGCATATTAAAAAGCAGAGATATCACATGGCCGACATTGTTTGCATAGTCAGAAAAATGGTTTTTCAAGTAGTGATGTTCAGATGTGAGAGTCAGACCATAAAGAAGGCTGAGCAAGGAAGAACTGATGCTTTTGGATAGTGGTGCCAGAGAAGACTCCCGAGAGTCCCTTGGACAGCAAGCAAGGCTTCCCTGGTGGTTCAGTAGGTAAAGAATCCACCTGCAATGTGGGAGATCTCAGTTCGATCCCAGGGTTGGGAAGATCCCTTGGAGAAGGGAATGGCTACCCACTCCAGTATTCTGTGACCAGAGAATCCCATGGACTATAAAGTCAGATACAACTGAATGACTTTCACTTTTACTTCGGACAGCAAGGAGATCAAACCAGTTAATCCTAAAGGAAATCACCCTTGAATACATACTCACTAGAAGGACTGATGCTGAAGCTGAAGCTCCAATACCTTGGCCACCTGATGCCAAGCGTTGACTCATTGGAAAAAACCCTGATTCTCCAAAAGACGGAAGGAAAAAATAGGGGACAGCAGAGAATGAGAGGGTTAGATAGTATCACCAACTCAATGGACATGAGTTTGAGCAAACTCTGAAAGATAGTGAAAGACAGGGAAGCCTGGCATTCTGCAGTTTGTTAGGTAGGACATAGCGACTGAACAACAACAACAACAATTTGTAAAATTCATCCACACTGTAGCAAGTATCACTTCATTCCCTTTAGTGGCTGAATACTTTCCCATTGTATGGATATACCACTGTTTACGTCTCCATTAATCAGTGAGGTTCATCATTTGGGTCATTTCCACTTTTTGGTTACTGTCAATAGGGCTATTGTTTTGTTTGGTCTGATGGACATTCTACTCCAAAGCTTTAACTAACACTCTCTCAATACTAGTTTTTAACAACTATGCCTGGCCCTAAACCTTAAACGTATGTTATGATACTGGGAGCCACGCCCTAGGCAGTATGTGTTTAGATGTAATGAAATACATACATTCCATTATGTATGTATTTGTGGAATAATGTATGTAATAGTGGAAGAAATGTATGTAAAAGTGGAAGAAAGTATTTAAAAGTGGAAGAATACGTACTTCCACTTTTATAAATTCATGGGGTCACAAAGAGTCGGACACGACTGAGTGACTGAACTGAACTGAACTAAAGGGGCATCTCTGTGTTGGCATTTAGGCTGGATGTAAATATACTTAAAATATCCCATGCTTTCACTAACCTCATGGTCTTTCAAAGCAAAAAATTTAAAAACCTAAATAATTTTAACTCCTACTGAAATGTGTCCTGAAATAGATTTCTTACTGCTCTCTAAGGAAATCACAATACATTATCAATATTTTATTGTTTTTATTTTCTTCCTTGGAAGTCTGTGAAGAAGTCTGTACAAAAAATCAAACAGTTTTTTAAATCTTTATCAAACAAAACTATTTTAATGAATCTTTATTCTTTGTTAGAGATACTCTATCTGCTCTATGCAGCATCTGATTGAGAGAGATTTTTAATTATGCTAAGACTCATTGGAAAAGACTCTGATGCTGGGAGGGATTGGAGGCAGGAGGAGAAGGGGATGGCAGAGGATGATGAGATGGCTGGATGGCACCACTGACTTGATGGACGTGAGTCTGAGTGAACTCCGGGAGTTGGTGATGGACAGGGAGGCCTGGCATGCTGCGATTCATGGGGTCGCAAAGAGATGGACACGACTGAGCGACTGAACTGAACTGAAGGTACAACTGAGAGTCCCTTGGATTGCAAGGAGAACCAACCAGTCCATCCTAAAGGAGATCAGCCCTGGGTGTTCATTGGAAGGACTGATGCTAAAGCTG
Source organism: Capricornis sumatraensis (assembly GCF_032405125.1). Taxonomy (NCBI): domain Eukaryota; kingdom Metazoa; phylum Chordata; class Mammalia; order Artiodactyla; family Bovidae; genus Capricornis; species Capricornis sumatraensis. The sequence goes on along the minus strand of NW_027184612.1, from coordinate 2,572,648 downwards.
AAACTCCAATACTTTGGCCACCTCATGCGAAGAACTGACTCTGATACTGGGAGGGATTGGAGGCAGGAGGAGAAGGGGACAACAGTGGATAAGATGGCTGGATGGCATCACCGACTGGATGGACAAGAGTTTGGGTGAACTCTGGGAGATGGTGATGGACAGGGAGGCCTGGCGTGCTGCAATTCACGGGGTTGCAAAGAGTCAGACACGACTGAGCGACTGAACTGAACTGAACTGAAGGTACAACTGAACCTAACATGAAGCATGAAAGACATGCTTCGCTTTCAACTGCAGTCTTATTTCTGTCCTAGCTCACAAACTTTCAAGCCTAAGTCAGAATATGCTGTCTTTTCTCCTTCACTTAACATCTGATGTGTACAACTGAAGCATGAACAGCTGGTACTGATCAGAACAGGCCAAGCACTCAAAAACTTACATCAGTGGAGCAATGCCGGGGGTCAGACGTCCTTGGCAAAACTCACTAAACATTTTTGTAAAATTACTTACAGATTCATCAAGTTACCAGTAATATTTCTACATGGATGAGATCCAAAACACATTTATGTGCCTGTTGATGTGCTTTTCAAACTCAAGCAAAAAGTAAATAGTTGCCCAATCAGCATTACTGAAAATATGGGACCTGAGAGAAAGGTGCATAAGAGGCAAATTAAGTGAGAGGGGGAAAATAAAAAGGTATTCCCAGAGAGAGCTATTCTAGATGTTACTAGGATAACTTTTAAAAAGAAAATGACCTTGAAGGTTGGAAGTTCATTTGAGAGGGGGTAAAAGAAACAGTCAGGTCTGTGATCCAGAATAAAAAGGAAATGGAAGTGCTTTTATTTTGCCCCTAGAGCAATGGAAATTTATTGTGTGTATTTGGATATAGATTTTATTTTATTTTTTACTACCCTGGTGGGTGAGCTGAGCAAAAAAAAAAAACAAAAAAAAATCCATTTTATGACATTATGGACCTTTTAGACAGAGATTTAGGCCACTGGCAAGAAACATTAGTTTATTTGGGCAAAAGGTTAGTCCAAAGATAAGGCATCTTTCTCACTGGGCTGGCTTACCAAAGGGACTCTTCTTTTCCATACACCTTGAAACAAAGGGAAGGGTAAAAATTCTTAGGAAAATAAAATCTATGTTAGTTCTGTGAGACAGTGTGTTGTCACTGAGTACACAAATCTTGTTGGCTTACTTATAAAATAAGCAAATCAGATAGGGAAAGCTGTGAAATTAAAGCTTAAACTTAGGATGCGTTCTGTTTGTATTTCTTCAACAGGCTTCTGGGAAAGTAAACTCGTCTTTGATTTTCTCTTTGCTCCTCTCTTTGCTTGCTTTTCCTGTTGTTGTTCAGTTGCTTGGTTGTCTCTGTCTCTTTGAGATCCCGTGGACTGCAGCACGCCTGGCTGGCTTTGCCCTCAAATTATGGCAATTGTTTACTGTTTGAACGCATTTCTCTTTGAGAGACAGGATTATGTCTTTTTTAAAAATTATTCCCAGTGTCTGGCATATAGTAGCTGCTCAATAAATATACAGACTAAATCATTCATTTGCAGCAATCGAGATTATGAAAAGGCTGTCCTACAAACCATACTAGTTGAGATTAAGATCATTATTCCTTATTTAGAATCTTTTCTCTGAGAGCATGTAAATCCCTTGGGTTTGGGAGAAAAGAAAAAAAAAAAAAACTGGAAGAGTTCAGTGGATTGGCTTTCCTTGAAAGACAGCCAACACTTTTTTCTCCTGATCCATAATTAGAATAAAGTAAGGACAGCCATTTAGATGTTCTTTCAGCAGTTCCTAAATTAACCCAGACTCACAAGAGAAGGGGGAGGAAGAGACTGGGAGGGAAAAGAAGGAGAAGATAGAAGCAAAAAGAAAGGGAAGCAGAGGAGGACAGAGGAGGATTGGCTAAGAAATCTACTGCTGTGTTTGTCTGAAGACATTAGCACTTTTTATTTAATTGTACTTTTGGTCCCAAAATTTATTTTTACCACATGTGCCTTGTTTTAAACTAACTCCCAGAACTGTGCCACAAAATATTCCTGCTTCAACATCACACCTGGGTCCAGTTCAAGAACCTAACTACTTCTAGTCCACATGCTAAAGCCTTGCTCTCATATGCCAGGAAAAATAGCCAGTGCCATTTAACATCTGGACCCAATGTACTCTCTTTACTAATTTATATTTGTGTAATATTTTATTTACCAAAAGATAAAATCAGTAAAAGTAGATAGTGAAAATCATTTAGAAATTTTAATGAAAATCTGAATATAGTAAACGCAGATTTATAATTTATACTTTCATGATTTTAATGTTATATATGCCTAAAATGGAAAATATCTTTTAAATGCAACTAACTGCCCATCAGCAGTCAGGCATGAACCTGGGATGTATCCATTCTGTAGTACATATTCTGTATTTCAAATACATATTGAAGAGGTTCTAGCTTATCATTAATCCTGGTTCTTACTGAATTTGCATCATCAAAATGCAACACTTAAAAGCAATTTTTCAGTCTCTTGGATGATATAATTTTGGTTGTATCTTCTTTGCTCTATACTTAAGACCATTTTCAGTTTTACATCTATAAACACAATTTAGAATGATCAATGAGTTTTTAAATTTCCTCATGACTTTCTCCCCCAATCACCTTTTCTTACACATCTGTCTTCAGCATTTGCTGATTACAAACTGTATCAGGTAAGTTTGGTGCAGAGATATCATAACAGGTGAAAGAAGGGTGTCACACATCTTTTAAATAAAATGGAATGGTCTTGTTTTTCTCACAAATATAGATGGTAATGTGCTTTCTGTGTTAACAGTTAACTATGAGGAAACCAAATATCTTTTTCATCCTTAAAATTTTATTTTGGATCATTATTGATTTTTGAATTTGAGAAAATTTATCCAGGACATCATAATCTGAATGTCTGAAATTTTTGCTTATGAAATGAATTTCACTGTCAGATTATAGAATGTTCCTAATCTGTCTGCATTAGGATTCTGAATCATCTCGCAGTTGTGAAATATCTTCCTCTTACAGTTTTCTTCAATTTGCCATTATGGACAGAGTATGAGAAATTATGAGTCCAAAGTTACGTTCCACAAAAGAGTGGAGTACAAAGATGATGTCTCCAGTCCCCTTTTATATCTTCTCAAAAAGAGAACCTGAAGCATGAAACAGTAGTGATAGTTTATTTTAATAATTTACTATCCTTCTAGGTTCCTTAATTACTCTTGTGTTTGTTTATAATTTTTTTAAAGTATATCTGGGAATAATTGATAAGTAAGTTGACTCATTGGAAAAGACTCTGATGCTGGGAGAGACTGGGGGCAGGAGAAGAAGGGGACGACTGAGGACGAGATGGCTGGATGGCATCACGGACTCGACGGACGTGAGTCTGAGTGAACTCCGGGAGTTGGTGATGGACAGGGAGGCCTGGCGTGCTGCGATTCATGGGGTCACAAAGAGTCGGACACGACTGAGCGACTGAACTGAACTGAACTGAATGAGAAAATAATTCCTAGGATGATTAAATAGCAAATGTTTCAAGAAACAGAGAAAGATGAAATCACTAAGAACTCGTATCTCAAATATGTTAAAGGTTCCAATGGATTCAAATGATTATTACAAAACAGAGCTTTATTCTAGTTTCATAAAAATAGGTGTATCTTTCTCTTTATTTTTTGGAATAAAGAGAAAGAAAGAATAAAAGTCAAGAAATATCAATACTTGCAAATAGAGTTATTCCAAAATAATTAATAAACTAAAACTGGGTCATATGAACCTTAATGGTATATTGAGTTAATCAGATATTATAGCAAATACTTTAGAACAACAGAAATCAGCAGTATATATTTGTGAGTATGTTGAAACATACCACCCATTCTTACAATTCTGTACAATATTGGGACTAATACTCTGGCGTTCCATTTCCATTTTATTCACTGCAACATTCCTCATAAATCCAATTCAGCATCAGTTTTACTCTGGATCAGTCCTGAGGACTTTGATCTAGCTCACTGCCCCCACAGGTGGAAGAGTGTGAAAATCTTGATTTGGTAAACAACTTGAGCTTTTGATCTGAAAATAAATAGCTTCCACGGAAATAGGACCAAAATATATTTTATTTCTCTGGCTGTCTCTCTCGTTTTCACTCAGAAACTCCAACTGCATACAGATGACCTCTCTCCACATTTTATCTAGGAGCACCTAGTGGGTATCTCACACGTGCTGAAGAAAATGTCAAGTCTCTTTCAGGCATAGTGCTTCTTGGTACTTCTCTATTAGAAATAGCCATGGTCCTGGCAGGAATTGCTGGTCCAAGTGCACAGTTCTCTCATTGATAAAAGCAGCCCACAATTTCTTTATCAGTAGAGGGTACAAGTCTAGAGGAATGAATGATGTCTATTTATTCTCTTTAATAATTGACTGGAAGGGTCCCGAAGGATTACTGCTTGGGCCCTAATGTGTTACAGAGTTCAGGGAAGCAATGTGTCCAGATTTTTCCTACAACTCTCTCTTGATTTCCTTTTGCCTGAGATAGGATTCCACAACATTTGGCAGGGCTGGCTTTGAGTAGAGGCCACCTGCAAATACTTTTTTTTTCCTGAGGATGACTAAAAACATCTAATTACTGCGTCTTCACTTACTTTTGTTATGTCCTGGTAGGTTTTCTGCAATCTCCTTGAAAATGGATGCCCATTAAATTCCCTTAACTAACTGGTTAGATATGCAAATTTCATTACAACATTCTCTTTCCTTTTGGATAATTCAGACAATGTACAAAGCTAATGCATGTGGTGCGCTCATCCAAACATTTGCCAAAAAGGGCCCACATTTTATAAAGGCAGTGGTGCAAAAGAAAAGGCAATGTCTTAAACTGCAGTCCCTCTGTAGTTAAATCTAAAGGAAACATATGATTTTTTTGTCAATAAATGTTATATATTCTTATGTCAGAATTTGGAGGAAAACAAAACAGGAACGAAAATATGGCCTGTGTCATACTATGCTCATGATTATTAACCCGAGCTGAAGACAGATATAGAGAAAAGAGATGGAATGGTATTTTAAATTTGAAATTCATTTGTCTTAACTGTTTATGCTGTGACAATATTTTGGTTGATTCCTTTTAAGTTGAATAAAAATAATTATGTTAAATATTCAATTTTACAAAATTGGCATCACATTGTAAATTTAGCTTTATATTCTCCTTTTTCACTTAAATTTATATTTGAGCATTTTCTATGTCATCAAACATTACTTGAAAATACATTTTAATGGCTTCATAATAGATTATTTTAAAGAAAAAATACCACATATTTAACTAATCTCCTATTGTTAGACACTTAAATTGCATCCAATTTTTCATTATTATTAAAAAAAATTATAAACAGTATTATATGTAAGTTTTTGACTGAGTATCTCTGATTGTTGGTTTCTCTGGGATGGATTTCTTGGAATAGACTTACTACTCAAAGTTTATGGTATTTCTAAGGCTTCTGAAGATACGACCAGCTTGCCCTCCCAAAAGGGGTTTATGTATTTACAGTTGGTTAAGTGCCTTTCAAAGCATTGATTCTAAGGCCAAAAAACTTTTTAAACTCTCTTCTGCCCCATTTCAGAGCTGAAGTGTCAAATCAGATGGTTCATTTATTTATCTGACTTACTTTCCCAGAAGCATGCAAAAATGTGTTTGTTCCGACAAATTCTAGTCTTTTAACATTTCCCATAGGTTATTAAGATAACATGACCTAATAAGAAAATTCATTTAAAGGTGACAAATTTTGCCTCTGGTTGGGTGACCCAACTTACTTAGAAATATTTTCTTTCATTTTTGAGTGCCTATTTTGAGCAAACTTGCCAAGGTCCACACAATTTTGGAAGGGAAGGATTATTGATCCTGTTGTTTGTATGGACGTTGAAGATGACACTGAGAAAGCTTTGTCCCATATGACATATATAATACATGGCAGAGTCATGATTCAAAACTCAGGTCTAATCCTATAGGCTGGTAGAAAACATTTGCAAATGATACAACCAACAAGGGCTTAGCTTCCAAAATAAACAGATTGCTTCTACAATTCAGTAACAAATAAACAACCAATCCAATTGAAAAGTGGGCAGAAGACCTTAATAGACATTTTTCCAGAGAAGACAAACATATGGCTAACAGACACATGAAAAGATGCTCATCAGCGCTAATTATTACAGAGATGCAAATCAAAACTAAAACAAGGTATCACCTCATACTAGTCAGAATGACCATCATACAAAAGTCCACAAACAATAAATGCTGGAGAGCATGTGAAAAAAAGGGAACTCGCTTACATTGTTGGTGGAAATATACATTTGTGCAGTCACTATGGAAAACAGTATAGAAGTTCCACAAAAAACTAAAAATAGAGTTACCGTATGATCCAGCAATCCCACTCCTGGGCATAAACCCAGACACAACTATAATTCAAGAAGATGCCTGCACCTCTGTGTTCACAGCATCTTTATTCACAACAGCAAAGACATGGAGACAGCCTGAACATCCACGGATAGCTCTGTTTACAGGAGCCAAAACATGGAAACAACCTAAAGGTCCATTGATAGATACATGGATAAAGATGTGGTGTGTATACAACGGAAGACTACTCAGCCATAAAAAAGAATGCAATAATGCCATCTGCAGCAACATGGATGGACCTAGATTATAAGTGCAGTCAGAAAGAGAAAGACAAATATCATATACTCTCACTTATACGTGGAATCTAAAATATGACACAAATTCACATATCTAATAACCAAAATCAACTTAGATACAGAGTACAGACTTGTGGTTGTCAACGGAGAGGAGAGGTAGGGGAGGGAAGGACTGGGAATTTGGGTTAACAGATGAAAAGTATATATAAATAAATGGATAAACAATACGGTCCTATAGGATAGCACAGGGAACTATTCTCAGTATCTGAGATAAATCAAATGGGAAAGAATATTAAGATGAACATATATATATATGCATATATATATATATCTGAGTCAGTTTGCTATATAACAGAAATTAAACACAACATTTTAAATAAACTGCACTTCCTTAACTTTCTCGACAAGGTTAGGAGGGGAACATCAGAGGACTGTCAAGAGCTACAGCTGGGGCCGGCCCTAGGCTGCGTGTACTTCCCCGGTCCAAGCCGCTCAGGTTCGGCGCTCAGGCAGCCCTCAGAGGCACAGATTCGGCTGGGACTGCGCTCCGTGCCCTTCCCAGGTCCGAGTAGCTCAGGAGTTTGGCGAGCGCGATCGCCGCGGTTTGTCACCTTTTCTGCCGCTGCTGCTCAGCTTTCTGGGTGGACCGCTGGCGGCCCCCGTGAGGCAGATTGTGACTGTCCAGCACCCCCAGAAGTCTTAGCAAAGAAGCCTGCTTGCAGTTAGGTAGATAAAGTCTCTCCGGGTCTGCAATTGCCCCTTTCCAGTCCTTACGGCTCTGGCTGCCTGTCCCCGTGGGGGATGGTCTGCAGCCGGCTTTTCCGTTCCGTCCTTCATTCTGTGCTCGGTCCTGGCGGTGTCTTATGTTCGAGCTTTTCGTGCGGTAGCTATCCCACAGGCTGGTTTGCTAGCCCAAGTTAGATTGTTCTGGTTGCGCGTGGGGCGTTCCTGCCCGATTCTTACAAAGCACTGCAGCCCGTGCCTCCCGCGCGTCCCTGCCCTGCCCCCACTTCCCAATGGCGGATGCAGGCGTCTGTGCTGCTTTTCCGCTGGGGGAGTTACTGTTGGGCTTGTAATCTCTTGGTTTTAATTATTTCTTTATTTTTCCTTCCTGTTATGTTGCCCTCTGTGTTTCCAAGACTCGCCACAGACTCGGCAGGGAGAGTGTTTCCTGGTGTTTGGAAACCTCTCTTCTTAAAATTCCCTTCCCGGGACGGAGCTCCCTCCCCACCTCCTTTGTCTCCTTTTTCGTCTTTTATATTTTTTCTTACCTGTTTTTGAAGACAATGGTCTGCTTTTCTGGTTGCCTGATGTCCTCTGCCAGCCTACAGAAGTTGTTTTGTGGAGTTTGCTCAGCGTTGAAATGTTCTCTTGAGGAATTTGTGAGGGAGAAAGTGGTCTTCCCGTCCTATTCCTCCGCCATCTTTATACCACTTCACACCAGTCAGAATGGCTGCGATCCAAAAATCTGCAAGCAATAAATGCTGGAGAGGGTGTGGAGAAAAGGGAACCCTCCTACACTGTTGGTGGGAATGCAAACTAGTACAGCCACTATGGAGAACAGTGTGGAGATTCCTTAAAAAATTGCAAATAGAACTACCTTATGACCCAGCAATCCCACTGCTGGGCATACACACCGAGGAAACCAGAATTGAAAGAGACACATGTACCCCAATGTTCATCGCAGCACTGTTTATAATAGCCAGGACATGGAAACAACCTAGATGTCCATCAGCAGATGAATGGATAAGAAAGCAGTGGTACATATACACAATGCAGTATTACTCAGCCATTAAAAAAAAATTCATTTGAATCAGTTCTGATGAGATGGATGAAACTGGAGCCGATTATACAGAGTGAAGTAAGCCAGAAAGAAAAACACCAATACAGTATACTAACACATATATAATATGGAATTTAGAAAGATGGCAATGACGACCCTGTATGCAAGACAGGAAAAAAGACACAGCTGTGTATAACGGACTTTTGGACTCAGAGGGAGAGGGAGAGGGTGGGATGATTTTGGAGAATGGCATTCTACCATGTATACTATCATGTAAAAATTGAATCGCCAGTCTATGTCTGACGCAGGATACAGCATGCTTGGGGTTGGTGCATGGGGATGACCCACTGAGATGTTATGGGGAGGGAGGTGGGAGGGGGGTTCATGTTTGGGAACACATGTAAGAATTAAAGATTTTAAAATTTAAAAAAAATTAAAAATAAAAAAAAAATAAAACGTTTTTGAGACACAGTCTGAAGAAGCAACTTTTTGTTTCAAAAGTGGTTGAGAATGAACAGGCCTCCACTTCCTTACACTACCTGTAAGGTTTCCCTGGTGGCTCAGACAGTAAAGCATCTGCCTGCAATGCAGAAGACCCAGGTTCAATTCCTAGGTTGGGAAGATCCCCTGGAGAAGGAAATGGCAATCCACTCCAGCACTCTCGCCTGGAAAATCCCATGGACAGAGGAGCCCGATAGGCTACAGTCCTTGGGGTCACAAAGAGTCAGACACGACTGAGCAACTTCACTTTCACTTTCCTTACACTCCTAGTCAGCAGTATATACTGAGCTTACCCATAGCCCACTCAGGTTCTGGTCCCGTTCTGTTCTGGTTCTATGGGCCATTATATGTAGTTGTGAGCAGCTAAAGTAAATAATAAAAAGATTAACAAGGTGTTTTATGACAGTGAAAAGTATACTTCTTTTTCTAATATTTACTTTATCTCCACCTTTTATACCTGGGTAAAATTAATAATCTCTAACTAGAAACTCCCTCCAAAAAGCATTAATTAAACTCTGTCTTATAGAGAATACAGTAAATGATGCTTCTTTGAAAAGTCATCTTCTCCAAACAACAGATGCGAAGCTTAGCTTCAAAAGTATGATCGGTGGGACTTTTTGGTTACCATCTGCATGTGTGTATGAACAGTGGGGGCTTCCCTTGTGGCTCAGATGGTAAAGAAACTGCCTGCAATGTGGCAGACTCAGGGTCAGTTCTTGGGTTGGGAAGATCCCCTGGAGAAGGAAATGGCAATTCACTCCAGTACTCTTGCCTAGAGAATTCCATGGACAGAGGGGCCTGGCAGGCTACAGTCCATGGGGTGGCAAAGAGTCAGATAAGACTGAGCGACTACATTTGATCCTTGGTTCTATGAACAGTGGGACTCCATTGTTCAGCTCGTAGAAGCTGCCATTGAAAGTAGGCCTTGTGAAGTGGGAGGAAAGAGCACTGCAATGAGAGGTAGATTCAAGCCTTAGATCTTCCACCAGGACAAGCTGAGCTTTGAGTCAAGGCCCCTAATGCGACTCAATATGCTCTCCTTTAAGAATTACCTATGTTAAGAATTCTTCATGAAATTCTTGAGATGAAATAATGCAATGCGTGAGAGAGAGAACACGCTATACTACACATGTGGAGGAGTAATGAATACTATCCTGGTTCTGCGCCAAAGAACCCAGATGAACCCACCTGTTCCAGAGGGTGTGAATTCTGGATTGGTTTCTCAGTCTCCCCAAACTTGAGTTTCTGATTCCAGAAAACAGAAATAAGAATTATTTTCTTATTACACAAAGAATTACTCAAAGGGCTGTTGTGAGGTTGGAGATAACATACGCCAAGCATCTGGTCTAGTTGTTGACACACAAAAGGGGCTGAACAAATGATAAGTGGGATAAAAACAAGTTGATAATAAGGGTTAGAGATAGTTCATGACAAGTATCTAGTCTAGGTCTGGTCATGCAGCAGGTGCATACTAAACACTAAGTGGGATTATAACGACAGTGATAATAGTCACAATAAAACGGTTGCTACTGATGGTGATGAAGACAATGACAATGACAAGGATTATGATGATGAAAGAAAAGAAATGCTATACAAGATAACTGGAAAATTTTATCTGGAAGCAACATGGTGTAGTCAAAAAGTGAAATGAATTTTGAGTTTGGAAACTGATTTGACCTCTTAGTCATATTTTGAACTTGTAAAAGTTATTAACTTCTCTGAGCCTAGATTTTCTCATCTGTATGAAGTCTGGTATTTCTTAGAAAGGAGATGTAATTAAAGCATGTAATCCAACTGCTGCCATCTAATATATTCTGGATACACATTAGCCCCTTTCCCTCCTTCTGCCATCGACATACATATAGAGACCAGCTTTTTTTTTTTTTTTTCATTTTCTTTCAAGTTTTGGACACTGGTATACTCTCCACACTAAAGAGTTTGTTTTTTTTCCCATTCTTTTATAATACAAGTCTATATCTCATAAATGAGAACAAAACTTTATACAATAAAAGACTCCTGCTTTTTCTGCCCCTTCAAAAAAAGGAAAGTGGGTATCTCAATATCTAACACTATCAGACACAAACTGAGATGATCATATATTAATATTATCATACATAAATTAAGATGATCTATATAAAGGTAAATATGCCTACTGTAATAAGTAAACTTCCACATTACACTAATTTATCATAAAACATGTTGATTCTTCAAAGGCATAAAGTCTAACTGTAATAGGTTGCCATGGAGGACTCTGTTTCTTACAGGTTAAAACTATCTTCAACAAGAGGCTTGCAAGGGCATGTCAGGCACTGGTATCCAGCCGGCAAACGAGGGGAGAGAGAAGATCATGTGGGGGAGGATTTGCACAGGCCAAGCCTGGAAGGACGCAATTCACTCATATTCCACTGTCGAGTGCCAGTCACATGGCACCAGTTATATGCAGAGAGAGTAGTGAGAGCAAGACTATCTAGCTGAGAAGTCACTTTCCAGCAACAAACTTTATGGAAGAGGAGTCTTATGGTGGAGAGTTTGTCATATTTGCCAGTTAGCTTTTCTTGCCCTCAACTATCCATATCCTTCCTGCCAAACACTGTACACACTCTCCATTTGCCCAAGGCAGGCAACCCAATATCCACTTCATACTCTCCATTCAACTCAAAGCCCCGGATCTCCAGAAGATTCACAGTCCTCTTATTCATGTCCATTCCTGGCTTCTCGGGTCCAGTGGCCTAAGGCCTGAAAGAACAATCTATCTGCAGTTTTCTACAGATTAACCGCTAAATAAGAGTGAAGCAGCTGCCCACACGGATACTCACCATGGAAACCAGTTTCAAATGGAAGATGTCAGCACAGCAACTGTGGAGACCTCCTACTTTGAGGGCAAGAAAGTTTCTTAAATAGCCCAAGATTCATGGATATACCCCCTCTTTCCTTGTTCTCCATGATCCGAGGCTCAGAACTATCTGAGGTTCTTCCTTGTCCATATTTAAAAAGGAAATTGGGACAAATGGACAACTTGGAGACTGAATAACTTCTGTGGACTACTTCTTATGCAAATGTGGTGTATCATGAATTGTTTTAAAGCTTGACAAATTAAAGGGGATTTTTAAAAGGTTAGTCACATCGTCTCTTGGCAAGATCATTTCTTCCACATATTATTAGAACACTGATCCATTTCCTTATAGATTATTTCAAATTCCAGTAACATTTGACAAAGTTGAACTTCACCTGAGACATGAGCTCATGAAAAAGAGTGACAATAAAGAAATCCCTCACCATTTTGTGTTCTGGGAAACAGCTTACTACCAAGGATCACTCTTCCCCATATGCCGTAGATAAGGGTGGTCCTTGCTAAAGAAAGCAAGTATATTCCTAAACCCACTGTGAACCAGTATGACACATTAAAGCATTTTATATTTAAGTGCATTTTATTTATTTATGAAAGATTATGTAACCAAAATGGTTTTATTTAAAGGAAATGTTCTAATCTTACCCATAAATGATAAAATTCACACAATCATAAAATACACAAATAAGTAGCCTTTCAAAATTATTTCTATTGATAAAAATACATGAAATCAACAACAAAAAGATTCATAAGGCAAATGAGAGCTGAAAAAAATAATACAATGGATTTTCTGGTAAAAAACAAAAACCTAAAGTCAATAAGGAGATGAAGAATGGCTTCATAAACTTTGACCATAGCCCTAAACTGAAGAAGATGTTTATGTATAAACCATTCAGAAAGATTTCATTTGGTCGTCTTCATCATAGCTCATGAAGCCCTGCTTCAGAAAGGCAATAGTGCACACTATTTGAAACATGTAAAATTAATGATTATGAGGCCTGTGATTTCTGCAGTTCCAAGTTAGCATCATTATTCCAGTTTTTAATACTCACATTCTTTATAACGAGCTTTGCATTTTCTTTGGGTGGATATATTGCAATTCCACATAGCTTAATGGGGAAATTGTGTTAGGATAATACAGGAATAAAAGGTGCCCCTTAATTTCCTTTTTTTTTTTTTTTTGTTAAGACTCCAGAGTCCCTTGGACTGCAAGGAGATCCAACCAGTCCATTCTAAAGGAGATCAGCCCTGAGTGTCCTTTGGAAAGAATTATGCTAAAGCTGAAACTCCAGTACTTTGGCCACCTCATGTGAAGAGTTGACTCATTGGACAAGACTCTGATGCTGGGAGGGATTGGGGGCAGGAGGAGAAGGGGACGACAGAGGATGAGATGGCTGGATAGCACCACTGACTGGATGGACGTGAGTCTGAGTGAACTCCGGGAGTTGGCGATGGACAGGGAGGCCTGGTGCGCTGCGATTCATGGGGTCGCAAAGAGTCGGACACGACTGAGCGACTGAACTGAACTGAACTGAAGGGAAAAATAAAGTATTGTATAATGTGAAAGTGAAAGTCGCTCAATTGTGTCCGACTCTTTGTGACCTCATCGACTGTATAGTCCATGAAATTCTCCAGGCCAGAATACTGGAGTGGGTAGCCTTTCCCTTCTCCAGGGGATCTTCCCTGCCCAGGGATCGAACCCAGGTCTCCTGCACAGCAGGCAGATTCTTCACCAGCTGAGCCACAAGGGAAACCCAAGAATACTGGAGTGGGTAGCCTATCCCTTCTCCAGGGGATCTTCCCGGCCCAGGAATTGAACTAGACTCTCCTGCATTGCAGGAGGATTCTTTACCAACTGAGCTATTGTATAATAGTCAAATAAAACTTCACCAAAAAGTATAGTGCAGTTTTTATGTTGCTATTGGTGTGTGCATGCTAAGTCACTTCAGCCGTGTCCGACTCTCTGCAATCCCATGGACTCTAGCCCACCAGGGTCCTCTGTCCATGGGATTATCCAGGCAAGAATACTGGAGTGGGTTGCCATGGACAGGCCAAAATCAACCATATAGATAGAGTTCTCTCTGTCACTCAAAAATGCTGGAATTTTAGGGAGCACACTACAAAGTTTCCTTTATTCTCCCAAGGTTTTTTGCCTTAATTACCATATCAGTTATCAGATATGTGGGAGCTCAGGGATGACAGATGAACTTACTTTAAGGATGGACACTATATACGGTCTTTCCAGGTAGTGCTAGTGCTAAAGAATCCGCCTGCCAATGTAGGATTTACAAGAGACTCAGGTTCAAACCCTGGGTTGGGAAGATCCCTGGAGTAAGGAATGGCAACCCACTCCAGTTATTTTTGCCTGGAAAATTCCATGGAAAGAGGAACCTGGCAGGCTACAGTCCATGGGGCTACAAAGAGTCAGACACAACTGAGTGAATAAGCACACACATACAGACACTATATATACACATACACAATATAATCTCAAACACTCTTGTTCCACAAACCAACAAAATATTAAAAATATTTGCACATTTCATGTTTCTAACCTTATTAGCCAGTTCTAGACTGTCTTTTAACCTTGAAATTGACACAAACATCCATTAATGGGCCATGTGCTCCTGCTATGTGCTTCTGAAAATATAATCATTATATTTTCAGTATTTGGCAGCTACAAAAAAAAATTGTGCCTCTGCTCACACTTATCATAACCCAGAAGTAAGGAAATAAAAACATCCTTTAGGCAATGAAACAGTAAAATCAAAAAAGTTCCATTCAGATTGCATGAAAATGCACAGCCACTTTCATGCAGCAGCCTATTCAGTGCACAAGAGCACAGGCAGCAGTACCAGGCAGCCTAAGTGTGACTTCAGGCCCCACCTCTTCTCTCTATATGCACTGACCAACTTATTTAATCAGTCTGTGCCTCTGTTCTTACCTGTAAACTGGAGATGAAAATGGTGGTGGCTTAGTCACTAACTCATGCCCAACTCTTGCTGTGCCCTCCAGGCTCCTCTGTCCATGGGATTCTCCAGGCAGGAATACTGGAGTGGGTTGTCATTTCCTTCTCCAGAGGATCTTCCCGACCCAGGAATCAAACCCGATTTCCTGCATCGCAGGCAGATGATTTACCAACTAAGCTATGAAGGAAGCCTGGAGATGAACATAATGGTACCTATATCTAGTATATCTAGCCTATCCCTTCTCCCTGGGTTGGGAAGATCTGCTGGAGAAGGGATAGGCTACCCACCCCAATGTTCTTGAGCTTCCCTTGTGGCTCAGCTGGTAAAGAATCCACCTTTAATGTGGGAGACCTGGGTTCGACCCCTGGCTTGGGAATATCCCCTGGAGAAGGGAAAGGCTACCCAACCCATTCCAGTATTCTGGCCTAGGGAATTATTCCATGGACTGTATAGTTCATGGGGTCGCAAAGAGTCAGACACGACTAAGTGACTTTCACTCACATATCATGGCATTTTTTGAGGCCACAATGGTTAATACATTCAAAGTGCTTCAGGAGTGCCTGGCACAAAGGAAGTGCATTTTAAAATGTCTAAGATTTTAAAATTAAAAAAATAAAAAACTAATAAAAAAAATAAAAAAAAAATAAAAGTAGCTTAAACCAGTGGAAAATAAAATAAAATAAAATAAAATGTCTTTTCTCCTCAATGTGTTGTTATTATCATCATCACTATCACCATCACCATCATCATTCCTGGCCAGAAAGACTAGCTTATAACTAGAGTAGATGAAGCAATATAATTAAAGATACAGATGAAAGTAGTTGATTACAGTAAGTCCCCAGGAGAAGGATGTATTCTAACAATAAGAAAAAAAATCTAGAAAAACTACAAAGAAGGCTGGAGGATGACAAGTACACTAATTTATAGCCACTCCACGAGGTATTTAGAAACAAACCTGTAGACATTCCCCTGTGACCCAACATCCCAAAATCCATTGAATATTTTTCACATCTTGGGACTCCTTTCAGAATGGACAACCAAGAAAAACAGGTTGATCCATTTATTATTATTCCTAGTTTATTTTTATAAATGGAAACATATTTGATCTTAAAAAACAAAAAAAAATACAAATTTTATTTTCTTATGAAACAGTGCAGGGTTTAAAGAAACAAAATTCTTACAGTTGTATAAAGCGTCTGCCTGCAATGCAGGAGACTCAGGTTCGATTCCTGGGTCAGGAAGATCCCCTGGAGAAGGAAATGGCAATCCACTCCAGCACTCTTGCCTGGAAAATCCCATGGACGGAGGAGCCTGATAGGCTACAGTCCATGGGGTCGCAAGGAGTCGGACACGACTGAGCGACTTCACTTCACTTCTTTTAAAGACAGAGTCATTGTTGTCCCACTTAGTACTGCTACCAGACCTTTGTTATTGGTTTTAATAATCCCAGTCTGGTTTGGCTTATTCCAGGTGTTAAGGCAGAGGTGCTAAATATATTATCAATACCTTCTTATTACATTAGAAAAACTTAGCATAGAAAGAAGGGTGGATGGAGATGCTGGGCAGATTTGAAGTGGAAATCTGCTCTTCTGTTTCTGATAGACTTTGAACAAGGTATTTAACATCTTTCATCATTTGTTTTCTTGACTATAAATTGGGAGAATGATATAATTTATAAAATTAAAAGAGAATAAATAAAATACTGTAAGTAAAATCATTGGCACATTGCCAAATCTCAATCAATATTAGCTCCAATCTACCGCCCCTGCTGGCTTTTCTGAAAATCAACCACCACCAAAGATACTTGTACATTTCCCTAGTAGGACCAGGTTAATTACATTTCTCTTCATTCTCCTGATTCTATGCCTTTTTAGCTATCACTTTTAATTATGAATAAACCCTTAAACAAAAATGCAATTCAAATCAAGGAAATCAAACCAATATTTATGGAGCAATTCCCTCATGTTAAGTATGGTGTTTAATTATCTAGTCAATTTTATGAGATTTGTATTATTATCCCAAAGAACTGATAAGATCAAGGCTTAAAGTAATTCATCGGACATAGTTAATAAGTCTTAGAATAGAGTTTTACACTCCTAGCCAACTTCAAAGTTGTCTAGGCTTTTCTAGCTTTCTCCAGGAGTTCTGAACCCTTAAAAGTAAAGGGCATTTTTTCTATTTAACTTAAATTGAGTGATGTCTTGCTTGCAATGAGATAGATGTTCATCTAACTTTCTGGAATACAGTAGTAAACCAAAGAGAGAGGCCTTGCTGAAATGGGGCTTACAAACATTGGGAGGAAAGGGAGATCAGACAGTTTATAACATCTATTTTCTATTATATAAAGTATACAAAGACTCTCCATGGAGGTGCCTTTCTAGCAGAGATGCAAATAACATAAGGAGCAGACATGACAATATCCAGTAGAGGAGCCTTCCATGCAGAGCATGAGCTAAAGGTTGAGTGGTGCAAGTCGGGCCGTCATGTTTGTGGAACTGAGATGAGGCCAGTGGAGTGAAGCAGATGGTCAAAAGTGGTGAGTGGTAGGTCATGAAGTAAGCAAGAGTGCTGCCTGACATTTTTATTAGACTATACAGGTCATGTGAAGGACTTCTGCTTTATTTCAATAAGATGAGAAATATCCCAGTAATGGAGAATTGATGAGAGGAGTTCTATGATAGGAAGAGAACAGACTGTGAAGGGAACAAGAACAAAAACATAGAGACTAGGAAATTGTTGCCATACTAGGAAATGCTATTGGGAGGAATTATTACAATACAAGCAAATCTCCAGGTCAGATTATTTTCTTCCATTTATCTCCAAATCATTATTCTTTCTTCTTTTACCACTTAATTTAACCAAACTTGACACTTCTCATTTCCTGTGATACTTTCAACCTCTACACATCAAAATGCCTTACAAGATACCACGATTTACTATAATGTCTAGAAATTAAGAGAGTGAAGTACGATGTAAAGTTTTCTTTCTGTGCAAGGCCAATTGCTCCAGCCACACTGGTCTCCTTGCTGATTCAGAGGAACATCCACATAAAATCAATATGTCACAGAAGAAACATCACAAATGAGTGGGAGAATGACAGTAAGTAATTCCAGGACAACTGTTTATATGTGTGGGGGAAAATTTTTGATCCCTACTGAACATCATTTACAAAAATTAATACCAAGAATTTGAACAACATAAATGAGTGAAAAATTTCCAACAAATATGGAATCTTATTTTAAAAATATGAGAGTGGGAGGCTAGTGTTAAGATTTCAAGGTAGGAAAACTCTGACTAAATAAGATGCTCAAATATATAAACCATGAATATCAACCCCTCCTATCAACTTTATTCTTTCTGACCTTATATTGCAGGTTGGCAAAAACAGGTTCCTGTCCTGCTGGACCATGACAGATTTATTCGCTGTGCAGAGAAATTATAACAGTGAAATATCTAGTTATAGGGCTTTATGCTCTTTGGCAATACATACAACAGTTTAGACTGTTTTTTGTTAAATGAAAGGAAATTTTTCTCAATGATCCATTAATCATAAATACAGTTTCTATACGTGACATCTAAACACTTTCAATTTATCTATAAAATACATAGACAATAATACATTTTCTTACTGTATAAAAATTAAAGTCTGGTAAGATTGTATAAGTTTAAATGCTTTGGGATGTTTTAAGCATGCTAAAAATAACAACTATTATTAAAACTAAGTCAAATATAGGTTAAAAGTAGAGATCTAAGGCATGCATTATGAAAACTGTTAAATTTTGAAAGTCACTTCTCTTTAGGTTTTCTGGTTAGCTGAGACAAAACTGGGAAGTCCTGATTTATCAAATAAATTGTTTTTTCCCTCTGTTTCATTCTACTAGAGTAGATTTGGCCAGTTACTATTTTGACAGATATGTAATCTCTCTGGATCAAATGTAACCACAGTGATTATTCACATTAAGCCCTCGATTTTGCCAAAAAACGGAAAACATGAGAGATTTCTAAAACGTTAGACACATGGGAGCCTCAATTTTTCTCAATTGAACTTTCTTTTTTTTTTTTTTCTAAAGTATTCAAACTGCTTTGGATGGGATATTGTTTTGTGCGTTTGAATGAGATAAATCACTCATATAAGGAGATGATCCCAGAATGTAGTTTGATGAGCAACCACAAAGCACCAGGGAAAATTCACACACACACACACACACACTGTGGCTATTATCTCAATAAACAAGCCAAAACAACAAAGAATTGAGATATTAGGTAGCAAAACACAGTCCACTTTTGTTGATATAACTGATACAGGTTAGACAGAATTGTTATGTGTACTTAGATGACAATGTGGAGATGTGAGACAGCCAGAAAAAGAAGACAAGGTAGGGGCTATTGAACTACTATGGGAAGCAATAAACCTAGGTATAATATTAATAGATCAAGGGCATATGAATTGCAGGTTTCCTCCTAGCTTACACTGCCATCTAGATAGGCCCATGGTAGCTAGCAGCAGAAATATAGTATCACATGACATCAAGTTGTACATCCTATAATCCTTGGTAGTAACTGAAAGAAATCTCTCTCAAGAGCAAGATGTATTAAGGATGATAATTTATGATTCCAAGGACGAAAGCTTGGTATGGTTGGTATCAGGCATTGCTTGATTCCCTTCTCCTTTTTTGCTTTTGTCCAGACAGCAAATGCCCAGGAAAAACACTTAACTGCCCAGAATTCCTTGCAGGTAAGAGGAGGCATGTGATTCATTCTGACCAATGAGATAGAAATGGAAGTCTGTCTGCCTGAAGAATAAACTCCGTATTTTTTTTCATGATAAAAATGAAAACTTGGCTGGCCACCCTTTGCCTTTTGCCTGTTATTCTTCTTTCTCTGTGGAGTCTGGATTCAAGGTTAAGACTGGTGGGGCAGAGGGTTGGAAGGAGGCAAATCCCTCTCTGCCTCCAGATTTTGATTAATGTAAGAGCAAATAAAAACCTCTATTTGATTCAGCCACAAGAGTTGGATTTTGGTTACATGCCACTGAACAAAATCCTATGTGACACAGCAACCAGAGGTTCACTACGAATGAGTGTTTCTCATTATCTTATAGTGTGATATTCTTAGCAATGGAGACAATTTGGAATAATATTAAATTACATGGTTAGAAGAGTAGCTTTCAGTTATCAATCAGTCTTGATTACTTCAAGGAGGAAAGTCTCAGTTTAGTGCTTGTATGCCTTAAACAGCTCTCTGAAACTTGTTTTTCTCCCTTGCAACAAACTGAGATACACTTCAGACTAAGGACCTTTGTTAAGCATAATTATCTAGCTAAAATTTAATAGCACTGTTTTGTTCCATTAAGTCTGGTTTATAGTTACCTTCTCATTTTTGACAGTGTTACTGCATTTCCATTCATGACAATGATATAAAGTTTCTTTATAAAATATATTCATATAAAAATATGAATTGATTTGAAGAAAAATACTAATACAAACAAAAGTGATACACAGAGAATTTTTTTTTTTTTTTTAAGAAAGACAGTGGTATACAAATGACTACGGTTGAGCCCTAGATAAACAATCTTGCCTATAAGAGTAATGGCCGACTCACTAACACTTTTGGGTTATATCATATTTAACAATTTAAAACAGCCTTGACAGAACTCACCCTGTTGGTCAAATATCCTCAGTACTGAAAATAAACCAACATCGGAAAAGTTTTACGCAAAATTTCTTGACCTTCCCATAAACTTGTGAAGATAAACAGGATGCTTCAGGCCTACTATGTCCTCATCTAGACTGTTACTAAATCTCAGTCCAAATTTCATCCTCTTTAATCCTAAAAAATTATTCCACAGTGTTTCCTGTATGGATGATCAATCAATATTTGTACAGTTTCAGTTATTGCAAAGGAGGATTGCCACAGGAATATTCTATTGGGCTAAAATTGCAGATTCATCACCTAGGATCATCTATTCAATAACTTGAAACTTATTAAAATTTGAGAGTGAATGTTGTATGTCAACACTCTGGTCATCTCTCTGTTCATCTGTTTGAAGTAGCAAGTTTGGCTGCTAATACAAATATTATTTGCTGTTGCAAGCTCCCTTATTTGAGAAATCTGAGGTTTTAGTTCTTAGGCATAATCTTATAAGAAAAACAAATCAAAGCAAAGGTCAAATTGTGAATGAAAATTCAAAACCAAAGCTCTGCAACTATGGAAAAGGAAAGCTTACAATTAAGAATCACAGATTCTCTGATTTCAAAGTTTGCCAAATGTCTTCTGTATTCACTGCAGTGCTCAAATAATTATCACATCGAATTTCATAACAAAGGCCTTGGAAAGACTGAAAAATTGTCTAGTACTTATACACACTCCTGATAATTTTATTATGACAGTAATTTGTTCAAATATAAGCTATGTGCTTCTTCCTCTTGTTGATTCTCATCATTCCACCTTAAAAATGGACATCTACAGTGAAGTTACAGGCACAGAAGGATGATGGGTTACTGTATAAGGAAAGGACATAGAAAATGATTCAAATGATAAAAGAACAAGGCTGGAACTGTGGCTTGGATCTGAAGCATGCAGGACAGTGCAGAGGATAAATGGCAAAGAATTATCACCTTTGGGGCTAATGCAGGAGCCAAGGGCATAGTCAGGGCTGGGGAAGAGTTCTCTAGCTTCAGAGCCGATGCTAAAAGGCAAAGTGGGAACTAGATGAATTCTCCAAGAAAAGCTGCCTTACAGATTACATCTTAATTCTAAAATACTGGCCTTGAGACATCCAGTTAGGTGCTGCTACTGCTAAGTCGCTTCAGTCGTGTCCGACTCTGTGCGACCCCACAGACGACAGCCTACCAGGCTCCGCCGTCCCTGGGATTCTCCAGGCAAGAACACTGGAGTGGGTTGCCATTTCCTTCTCCAATGCATGAAAATGAAAAGTGAAAGTGAGGTCGCTCAGTCGTGTCCGACCCTTCGTGACCTCAAGGACTGTAGCCTACCAGGCTTTTCTGTCCATGGGATTTTCCAGGCAAGAGTACTGGAGTGGGATGCCATCGCCTTCTGCAGTTAGGTGAGGATTATATAATAGCAAGGAACTGTGGGTTGACCAGAGGTTAAGAGGTACTGTGATTCTGACCTTCTGTTGTGCAGAGCACCCACTACATTATGTTAACTCTTAGACTTCAATACCACTTGGGGAAAAGAGCTGTTGGGCTCCAAACTGAACCCTATCATTTCTGGCTGGGCTAATCTGCAGTCTAGAGAGTGAATGGTGAATGAATGGTAAAAGTCGCTCAGTCATGTCCGACTCTTTGCGACCCCATGGACTTGTCCATGGAATTCTCCAGGCCAGAATACTGGAGTAGGTAGCCTTTCCCTTCTCCAGGGGATCTTCCCAACCCAGGGATCAAACCCAGGTCCCCCACATTGCAGGCGGATTCTTTACCAGCTGAGCCACAAGGGAAGCCCAGTCTAGAGAGTATTCCTGGACTACTGTGAATCAGTCTGAGAAACTGAATACAACCTCATCTTTGCTCTACCATCTTTAGAGTCAAGTCAAGTGGCTGGTTCTACAGAAACTGGAAGTTTTGGCACATGTATCTGAGAGACAAGTTGCTGGTAAACAGTAATCACTGTCCTGGGAGAAAACACAGCTTAGGACAAAAGATAATTAAAAACCAGGAAGGAAGTGATTTGAGTAAGCATGGGCAAAGCAGAGATCACAAAAAGCAGCAGTAAATCCTAGTGGGTCTCTGTTCTTGGAGCTAGCTTGATCATATTTCAGCCAAACTAGGAGTGTCTCCTAGTCTAAGGTACCTTGAAAATAAGATACAGTTGGTAGCACTGTCTCTTCTGTACAATAATGGTCATTATCTATTCAGAAATAATATTGTCCTGATATATCTAAAACTGTCATAAAGTAACAAGATCATTCAAGCTTAGTTGGGTGTACTTGTGTGAGCATGAATGTGAGCTTTACAAGAGACATAATACATATGAATAGATGAGAACAGCAGGTTTTTTTTAAACCTCAGGTTACATAAAAGAGTGACTGCTGAGTAAATGTGCGGCTGCTGACTATTGGGATGCTGAGCCAGTTTTGAATATTTAAGCAATAATTGATACTGTCTTCAAAGAGATGAATGGCTCCCATGTTGAGACCACATATTGTTATGTTTACTTAGAGGCTGAGTTGATGATAGGCTTTATATTACACGCAGGAGAGAAATGAGAGTCTCTGAAAGATGTTTCATACTAATATTACTGTCAACACACAAGAGAGACAGACTGGCTTCTGACATGAACTTTACAGATTTCACTCTTCATGAGGAATTAGAATTAAGTTTTAATTGAATCCTTAATTAGCATTATCCAAATATATTTGGGAACTGATTCATGGTATAGAAACTTGTTCAGATTAATGTTAGAGGGAAGGAGGAAGTGATTTTCTTTAATATTCAGAAGAGAATATCATGACATTCAGATAGGCTCCTTTTGAATTATACCCTACAATTTGTAAACATCTATCAAATAACCAGATATTTTGAGTCTAATATATATAGGGAAATATGACTAGATTAATTCTTTCTGTCACTAAAGTATTCATTTTGTTTTTGTTTTTGATCACACAGCATGGCATGTGGGGTTTCAGTTTCCCAGTCGGGGATCAAACTCACACCCCCTGCACTGAAGTGCAAAGTCTTAACCAAAGGGCCACCAGGAAAGTCCCATCTGTCACCTAAGTGCTTCACTTTGGTTCAGAAGCATGGTCCAAGAGGTGAGGTAAACGTGGCGGTAAGAGATATCTAGGAAACTTCTGACTGAGTGAAGTAAACAAACAGGGTTCCTAAGGAAAAAGACCAACATTCTAACCTATCTTCTAGACAGTTCTCCAGCTTCAACTCAGTTTATTTACTGTTTTTGTTTTATATTCACTCTATGCAGCAGAATGACTACTCTTACATACTGAATTCACTAATTCAAGAATGTTAGAGTCAATGTTTAGACAATCTAGATGTTCCCCCGCAATGTGTAATAGCCAGTTAGTAAGTGTAAATTAACAATATAAATTGAGTATGCTAAAGTAAGGGAAAGAAAGTGATCCACAGACACTCTAAGGTTAAAAGGTGACCTCAGAGGCCAGCTGCTTTCTATATTTCATAGGTGTGAATTACCAAAAAATAATGGAGCAGAACTGAAGTTTCAACTTTAGATATATCTTTAGATGTAACCATGGTAAGAATATTAGTATGAACATCTATGCTTGGAATATTCTTAGAGAGCTCACTAACCCTTGCTCTTCTCTTGAAAATGTAATTTATTGGGTGTTGCGAATTTAATCCACCTAAAGCTCCCAAGTGTATCACCTATCTTTCATGCAACTCAGTTGGGCCAGCTCTCTCTCTCTGCTGAGGCCATGAAGATCCTTTTTAAGCCTCTGTCATTCTTAGAACATGAAGGTATTTCATATCTTCTTTAAAACGACCATATCTATTTTAGGCATAGCTCTATCTTGATATGGAGAGCTTCTTATAGGCAAATAGAAGTTAAGTGGGATTCTTTAGGACTGATTCATTTTTTAAAAGATTTTATAACCATGACATTAACATGAAAATATAATCTCTTTAAAATACCCTACTAGTCATTCTCAGATAAGATGGGAGAACATAGTTTTATATATGTATTCAAAGGCAGTCAAATATCAAGCTAGTGAAAAATAATAGGTTAGGACTGCTATACAAACATTGATAATTAAATTTTGAAAATATCTTAACAGAGAAATATATAGTCATAAGATTTTAAAGAACAGCCCATATATTATGATTTAATCAAAAATTTCCAGGAGGCTGTGGTTTTTTATCACAACAGTTGTTTTTCTCCACCACTTACTTGTTCTCCTATTTTCTCATGTTGAATAATCCTTATAAATAATCATTTTATTTTCCCAGTAATTTAGAAATGGTGCTGTCTACACACAAATAGGAAAAGGAGTATGTCAAGGCTGTATATTGTCACCCTGCTTATTTAACTTCTATGCAGAGTACATCATGAGAAACGCTGGGCTGGAAGAAGCACAAGCTGGAATCAAGACTGCTGGGAGAAATATCAATAACCTCAGATATGCAGATGACACCACCCTTATGGCAGAAAATGAAGAGGAATTAAAAAGCCTCTTGATGAAAGTGAAACAGGAGAGTAAAAATGTTGGCTTAAAGCTCAACATTCAGAAAATGAAGATCAAGGCATCCAGTCCCATCATTTCATGGCAAATAGATGGGGAAAAAGTAGAAATAGTGTCAGACTTTATTTTTGGGGGCTCCAAAATCACTGCAGATGGTGACCGCAGCCATGAAATTAAAAGATACTGACTCCTTGGAAGGAAGGTGATGACCAACCTAGATAGCATATTCAAAAGCAGAGACATTACTTTGCCAACAAAGGTCCATCTAGTCAAGGCTATGGTTTTTCCAGTGATCATGTATGGATGTGAGAGTTAGACTGTGAAGAAAGCTGCGTGCAAAAGAATTGGTGCTTTTGAACTGTGGTGCTGGAGAAGACTCTTGAGAGTCCCTTGCACTGCAGGGAGATCCAACCAGTCCATCCTAAAGGAGACCAGTTCTGGGTGTTCATTGGACGGACTGATGCCGAGGCTGAAACTCCAGTACTTTGGCCACATCATGTGAAAAGTTGACTCATTGGAAAAGAACCTGATGCTGGGAGGGATTGGATGCAGGAGCTAAAGGGGACGACAGAGGATGAGATGGCTGGAGGGCATCACCGACTCAATGCACATGAGTTTGGGTGAACTCTGGGAGCTGGTGATGGACAGGGAGGCCTGGCGTGCTGTGATTCCTGGGGTCGCAAAGAGTCAGACACGACTGAGCAATTGAACTGAACTGAACACATGTCCATATCTATCACACTTGTATTTCTACTTCCTTGTCTCTGATTTGTATTATTATTCTGCTGTATTCAAGTTTCAAACTATCTTAACATGAGAGAAAAAATTAAGTAAAGCCTTCCTCTGAATTTCCTCAAAAAGCTAATGACTAAAGGGCTAACAACACATGGCTCCACAGATAAGCTTCTTTTGCCTCCTTCACAGGGTGTGCACATCTTCCTAAGATTGTCTTCCACTTACTATTTTACAGGCACAGAAGCCCCTCCTGAGGATAACAACATTCACAGAGAAAGCCTGCTCACAAGGTCCTTGATTTGGGAAAGCACTACATTTTCCCCTCAGATTTTCTGCTCTTCCAGGGATCAACACCTGCAAATCATTTTTTCCAAGTGTCAGTGATGCAAATGGCATCTATTCTTTCATGTATTCATTCCCCAATGGGAATTTTGAAAAAGGGGGATCGCCTATTTTATTTGCTTCTAGAAAGAAGTTTTTTTTAAAAATAATAAAAGAATGAAATCCCTAGGAATACATCTACCTAAGGAGGTAAATGACGTGTACTCAGAAAATTATACATAAGATGCTGATGAAAGAAACGGAAGACAACAAAAACAGAAGGAAAGATAACAATATTATTGGATTAGAAGAATTAATGTTAAAATAACCATACTACTCAAGGCAATCTACAGACTCAAGGCAATCCCTATCAAAATACCAACTGCATTATTCACAGAACTAGAACAATTTCAAAATTTGTATGGAAACTCCTGCATAACCAAAACAATCTTGAGAAAGAACAACAGAGCTATAGGAATCATGTGCCCTGATTTCAGACTATAGCGCAAAGCTACAGTTAATCAAAACAGTATGGTACTGGTGTAAAAACAGACACAGAGATTAACAGAACATAATAGAGAGGCCAGAAATAAGCCCACACACTGATGGGTAATTAATCTATGACAGAGGAGGCAAAAATATACAACAGAGAAAAGACAAATCTCTTGAATAAGTGGTGTATATGTAAAAGAATGAAATTAGAACATTCTCTAAAACCATACACAAATATAAACTCAAATGGATTAAAGACCAGAATGTAAGACCAGATACCATAAAACTCCTAGAGGAAAACATATGCAGAACACTCTTTGACATAAATCATGGCAACATTTTTTTGTATCCATCTCCTAAGGTGAAAAAGATAAAAGCAAAAACACATAAATGGGACCTAATTAAACTTAAAAGCTTTTTCATAACAAAGGAAACTATCAGAAAACCAAAAGAGTCTACTGAATGGGAGAAAATATTTGTAAATGATATGATTCATAAGGTGTAAGTATCTAAAATAAACATACAGCTCATACAACTCAACATCCAAAAAAAAGAAAAAAAAAACACAGTAAAAAATGCACAGAAGAACAGGAGAGAATTTTTTCCATAGAATACATATAGATGTCCAACAGACACATGAAAAGATACTCAACACTGCTAACCATCAGTTCAGTTCAGTCGCTCAGTTGTGTCCGACTCTGCGACCCCATGAATCGCAGCACACCAGGGCTCCCTGCCCATCACCAACTCCCGGAGTTCACTCAGACTCATGTCCATTGAGTCAGTGATGCCATCCAGCCATCTCATCCTCGGTTGTCCCCTTCTCCTCCTGCCCACAATCCCTCCCAGCATCAGAGTCTTTTCCAATGAGTCAACTCTTCTCATGAAGTGGCCAAAGTACTTGAGTTTCAGCTTTAGCATCATTCCTTCCAAAGAAATCCCAGGGCTGATCTCCTTCAGAATGGACTGGTTGGATCTCCTTGCAGTCCAAGGGACTGTCAAGAATCTTCTTCAACACCACAGTTCAAAAGCATCAATCCTTTGGCGCTCAGCTTTCTTCACAGTCCAACTCTCACATCCATACATGACCATATGGAAAAACCATCGCCTTGACTAGATGGACCTTTGTTAGCAAAGTAATGTCTGCTTTTGAATATGCTACCTAGGCTGGTCATAACTTTCCTTCCAAGGAGTAAGCATCTTTTAATTTCATGGCCTGCAGTCACCATCTGCAGTGATTTTGGAGCCCAAAAAAATAAAGTCTGCCACTGTTTCCACTGTTTCCCCATCTATTTGCCATGAAGTAATGAGACTGGATGCCATGATCTTCGTTTTCTGAATGTTGAGCTTTAAGCCAACTTTTCACTCTCCACTTTCACTTTTATCAAGAGGCTTTTTAGTTCCTCTTCACTTTCTGCCATCAGAGAAATGCAAATAAAAACTATAATGAAGTATCACTTACTCCTGTCAGGATGGCTATTATCAAAATGACCACAAATAACAAATGCTGGCAAAGATGTGGAGAAAAGGGAATTCTATACACTGTTGGTGGGACTGTAAATTGGTGCAGCCACTCTGCAAAACTAAAAACTATGGAGGTTTTTTAAAAAACTAAAAATAGAACTACCGTATGAATCAACACTTCTACACCTAGGTATATATCTAAAAAGAGAAAAAAAAAAACAAAAAAAAACCACCACAAATTGAAAATGATATGCATCCCAGTGTTCACATCAGTATTATTTCCCATTGCCCAGAAATGGAAACAACCTAAGTGTCCATCAACAGATGAATTCATAAGGAACTCTGGTGTGTTTGTGTATATATTTAAACACACACACACAATAGAGTAATACTCAACAATAAAAGGGGTTCCCTGGTAGCTCAGATGGTAAAGAATCTGCCTGCAATGCAGGAGACTTGAGTTTGATCCTGGGTTAGGAAGACACCATGGAGAAGGAAATGGCAACCCAATCCAGTATTCTTGCCTAGAGAATTCCATGGACAGAGGAGCCTGGTGGGCCACAGTCCATGGGGTTGCAAAGAGTTGGCACGACTGAACAACTAACACACAACCATAAAAAAATAATGATATTTTGACATCTGCAGTAACATGGATGGACTTGGCGAAGTAAAAGAAGTCAGACAGAGAAAAACAAATATGCATGATATCACTTTTAGTGGGTTCTAAAAATATAAGAAACTACCGAGTATAACAAAAAAGAAACAGAATCACAGATGTAGAGAATGAACTAGTAGTTACTAGAGAGGAAAGGGAAGGAAGAAGGGGCAATATAAGGGTAGAAGATAAAGAGATACAACCTAGTAAGCATAAAATTAACCTTAAGAATATTTAAGAATATACTCTACACCATGGAAAATATAGCTAAATTTTACTATGAACAAAGATATTGGAGGTGATGGAATTCCAGCTGAGCTATTACAAATCCTAAAAGATGATGCTGTTAAAGTGCTGCACTTAATATGCCAGCAAATTGGGAAAACTCAGCAGTGCCCACAGGACTGGAAAAGGTCAGTTTTCATTCCAATAACAAAGAAAGGCAATGCCAAAGGATGTTCAAACTACCACACAACTGTACTCATCTCACATGCTAGCAAAGCAATGCTCAAAATTCTCCAAGCTAGGCTTCAACAGTACATGAACAAAGAACTTCCAGATTCTCAAGCCGAATTTAGAAAAGACAGAGGAACCAGAGATTAAACTGCTAACATCCGCTGGATCATATGAAAAAAGCAAGAGAATTCCAGAAAAAAAAACAGCTACTTTTACTTCATTGACTACTAAAGCCTTTGACTTTATGGATTACAGTAAAGTGTGGAAAGTTCTTAAAGAGCTGGGAATACCAGACCACCATACCTGCTTCCTGAGAAATCTATATGCAGGTCAAGATGCAACAGTTAGAACTGGACATGGAACAATAGTCTGGTTCCAAATTGGGAAAGGAGTACGTCAAGGCTGTATATTGTCACACTGCTTATTTAACTTATATGAAGAGTATATCATGCGAAATGCCAGGTTGGATATAGCACAAGCTGGAATCAAGACTGCCAGGAGAGATATCAATCACCTCAGGTGTGCAGATGGCACCACCTTTATGGCACAAAGCGAAGAGTAACTAAAGAGCCTTTTGATGAAAGTGAAAGAGGAGAGTGAAAAAGCTAGCTTCAAACTCAACATTCAAAAAAAGATGATCATGGCATCTGGTCCCATCACTTCATGGCAAATAGATGAGGAAACAATGGAAACAGTGACAGTGAGAGACTTTACTTTCTTGGGCTCCAAAATCACTGCAGATGGTGACTGTAACCATGAAATTAACAAAGGCTTAACTCCTTAGAAGAAAATCTATGACAAACCTAGACAGCATATTCAAAAGCAGAGACATTACTTTGCCAACAAAGGTCCATCTAGTCAAAGCTATGGTTTTTCCAGTAGTCATGTATGGATGTGAGAGTTGGACCATAAAGAAAGCTGAGCGCAGAAGAATTGATGCTTTTGAACTGTGGTGTTGGAGAAGACTGTTGAGAGTCCCTTGGACTGCAAAGAGATCCAACCAGTCATTCCTGAAGGAAATCAGTCCTGAATATTCACTGGCAGAACTGATGCTGAAGCTGAAACTCCAATACTTTGGCCACCTGATGTCAAGAACAGACTCATGAGAAAAGACCCTGATGGTAGGAAAGATTGAAGGCAGGAGTAAAAGGGGACATCAGAGGATAAGATGGTTGGATAGCATCACCAACTCGATGGACATGAGTTTGTCTGAGCAAGCTCTGGGAGATGGTGATGGACAGGGAAGCTTGGCATGCTGCAGTCCATGGGGTTGTGAAGAGTTGGACATGACTGAGTGACTGAACTGAGTTGAACTGATAACTGGAGTACAACCTTTAAAAATTGTGAATCACTTTATTATGCACCTGTAACTATATAATGTTATACATCAACTGCAAATAAAAAATCAACCAAAAAGAATTTTCTGGTTATTGGAAGTTATATAAAAGCTACTCTAATTTGGTGATTTCCAAGTGAAGCCGTTAATCAACTAACCTATGCCACTAGGGCACTTCCTGGCCCCCCTCAGCAATAATACCAATAATGCCTTTTCACTAGAGAGCAGTCCTGTGCAGTTCCCTCACTGGTCTTGACCTGTGAGGACACTTATTAAAACCATTAGGGAGCATTAAAACCTCATTAAAACCTGGTATTGAGTGAAGCTTGTAATCAACATTGTCTGCTCCAGAGATCTGACAATGGGACTGCCTGGAGAAAGCTCTGCACCCTGGGGCTGGCTGAGCCATGCACACTCAGACTGATCTTGTCCACATTAGACTGTGGCCTTGAAAGTCCCTTATGTCTCTACATCTTTGGACTTTGATCTCTAAAACCTACATAACATCTCTTAGGTCCTAAAACTAGATTATTTCTTATTTACATATTAACACTTATGAAATGGAGAGCAATCATAGAGCCAAATATTTTTAAAGTAGTATCTCTCCATTTTCCCAATGCCAAAAACTATCATTAAGTCAATAGTGGGTTCTATCTGCAGTAGAATCTTTGAGATGAGAAAATATCACAATAAAGTATTT
This sequence comes from Capricornis sumatraensis, assembly GCF_032405125.1. Lineage (NCBI taxonomy): Eukaryota > Metazoa > Chordata > Mammalia > Artiodactyla > Bovidae > Capricornis > Capricornis sumatraensis. The sequence goes on along the minus strand of NW_027184612.1, from coordinate 2,541,514 downwards.
GGGAGACAAGGGTGTCCAAAGTAGGCTAATAATTTCAAACTCCTTCAAATATACACTATTTAAATATTCTTTATTTAGGCATTTATTTTGTGAAGCTAAGGGAATAAATGAATTTCTTAGGGCTAGTGGCATGAGCTTCAAGGACTTTTCAACTTGCATATGTCCATCCCATCACTTCATGGAAAACACAGGGGGAAAAGTGGAAACAGTGACAACTTTTATTTTCTTGAGCTCTAAAATCACTGTGAACAGCGACTGCAGCTATAAAATTAAAAGACGCTTGCTCCTAAAGACGCCTGGCATGCTGCAGTCCATGGGATTGCAAAGAGTCAGACACAACTGAGTGACTGAACTGAACTGAAATCAAGATTGCCAGTAGAAATATCAACAACCTCAGATATGCAGATACCTCTCTAATAGCCGAAAGTGAAGAGGAACTAAAGAGTGTCCTGATGAGGGTGAAAGAAGAGAGTGAAAAAATTAACTTAAAACTCAACATTCAAAAAGGATAGATGTTATCATGGTCTCTATTTATAAATGGAGAAATAAACGGGTAAACAGATTCTATAAACTGCTCAGCATCTCCCAACCTATAAAAGGAAGGACCAGAATTCAAATTCAGGGCTCTCTGACTTCAAGTGAAGTGAAATGACGTGAAAGTTGTTCAGCCATGTCCGATTCTTTGTGACCCGATAGACTATACAGTCCGTGGAATTCTCCAGGCCGAAATACTGGAGTGGGTAGCCTTTCCCTTCTCCAGTGGATCTTCCCCACCCTGGGATTCAATCCAGGTCTCCTGCACTGCAGGTGAGTTCTTTACCAGCTGAGCCACCAGCGAGGCCAAGAATACTCAAGTGGGTAGTCTATCCCTTCTCCAGAGGATCTTCCTGGCCCAGGAATCGAACCAGGTTCTCCTGCATTGCAGGTGGATTCTTTAACAGCTGAGCCACCAGAGAAGCCCATTTCTGAATTCAAGGTACAGATATTTTCACTGCATCTATGATGGCTTCATAAAATTTGCAGAACAGATTCAAAACACAGTATTTTGAAAAAGCTGTTCCCTGTCTCTTAGGGGAAACTATTCCAAATTCACTTGATTTTGTCACGGTCTGTAAAACATATGCAGCAAATGAGATAAAAGAACAAGCAAATCCCAGAAATAATTTTCAATCATTTTATTTTTTCATTGTAAATTCATTCCTAAGTATCTTTTTCTTTGTTGGTTCTTAGAAGTAATACTATCAAAATCTCTGGGTACACATAAAACCACTTATTGTTATTAATGGTTTTAAAAATATTTTCATGTTTGAAATAGTATCTTTTTCAGAAAAAGTGAACATTTCTTATTATTTTCATGGGGTTATTAGTATGATATTGGGGGTTTTATCAAGAAGTTAATTTTCTGGTTATTCTTTTTTTATTGTAAAGTGAAGAAACAGGGTCTAGAGAATAATTTTCAACATTGATAAAAACAAGGAAGGCAATGAGTTGTGAATGCAGATGCTGAGTAAAGGTAGAAAGCAGTAACTCATATAAACATCTATTTTTTCTGGTCTTGAAACTGATGTACTACAATGATAATCTGAGGTGCACTATAATGTAGGATTTAAAGGAAGTGATAGCTTTACAGATATGCATTATCCTCTGAATTTATAAACATTTAAATAATACAAGCATCACAGTGATAGAAAACAGGTGCACTGGCACAAAAATGAAATTGTAATGTAGTGTTCTGTCAGATATTCATTTTCAGACTTCAAATTTCTTTCAGAATAAGTTGTGTCCCTGCTAAGTCACTTCAGTTGTATCTTACTCTTCGTGACACCATGGGCTGCATCCTGCCAGGCTTCTCTGTCCATTACGTTCTGAAGGCAAGAATACTGGAGTGGTTTGCCATGTTCTCGCCCGGGGGATCTTCCCAACCCACGAATAGAATCCATGTCTCTTAAGTCTCCTTCATTGGCAGGTGGGTTCTTTACCACTAGTACCATATGGGAAGCCCAGCATAAGTTAGGTAAACATTAAAGTTACAAAATAACTGTCATTTGTCAAAAACAGAAATGTAAAATATTCAGGGGCGTTGTTTTTTTTTTTTTTTTTTTTTTGAGGATCCACATCAGCACCATGATCTGAAAACTACAATGTTTATGACCAAACCAAATATTTGTTCCATTCCTTTGAGACACTATTGGCTTGCAGCCTTTTCTTTGGAGAATGGATAGATTGGTGTTAGCTCTACTCTGGTGGTTAGGCCACTTAGCTACACTGATGTATTTAATTACATGGTTTTAAAATTCTGTTTATGCCTTCAGAGGAAATTAATGTAATTATAATATAAAGTTAGTTTCCTCTTTTTTGTTGCTAGGGACACAAATCTACACAAGAAGAGGCTTTCCTGGTTCTTTGTTTGTCTTTTGTTTGAACACGTATCCTTGAATTTTTTAGCTCCAGACAGAGTTTGATAGCAGCAATTCGGGTTGGCAGAAAAACCAATCTGGGGTCTGGGAGTCAGACAGAGTTTGAAGCAGAGCTTGTTCACCTATGGGTTGAGAGACTAAAGAAACAGCTGGGCCTACTGTGCTCAGTTTGTCATCTGTTTACTGTATATATTAATACCTTCTTGACAGGACTGAGATAAATTTTAAATGATTTGGATGTGACCATTCCTCTTATGTGGGCTTCCATGGTGACTCAGTGGTAAAGAATCTGCCTACCAATGCAGGAGACACAGGTTGGAAGATCCAGGGTATCTTCCCAGCCTAGGGATCAAACCCAGGTCTTGATCAGGTCTCTCAGGAAGATCTCCTGGAGAATAAAATGGTAACCCACTCCAGTGTTCTTGCCTGGGAAATCCCAAGGACAGAAGACCCAGTGGGCTATAGTTCATAGGGTCACAAAAGAGTTGGACACAACTTATTGACTTAAACAACAACAATTCCTCTTATGCAGGAAACGACTCAGGAATTTTGCTTTTGTTTTCTTTTTATGTTGGAGAGTGGGGCAAACAGGCATTATTTTGTATTTCATTTTCTCCTATTTGTCTGTGAATATGTGTTTGAATGCCTGCCTCATCATTATTGTTCAACACTACAGAGAAGATTAACATATCATGTATTTCCTGCATGTAAGGTATGGACTCCTGTTCTATCAACATTCTTTATATCCGAAACCATCCAGGAACTGTGATGTAGCTATTCTGCAAGGGAGAGGACTTTTCCCTCACTGCCACCATCATAGGAGATGTGGTTCTGCTTCTGCAATTTCTCTTCTGAAATAATAAAAAACCAGCCTTTAATGCATTGGTCTGCAAAAATTAAGTACCATTTACAATAGCACTCTCATGGAAAACTGTGTTCTAAGTTTACTGACACAAGACAAACTTATGAAACCATCCACACATAAGAATCTTAATTTTGCATAATGAGTACATATATTTCTGTCTACTTACAGGCCAGGAAGCAACAGGTAGAACTGGACATAGAACAACAGACTGGCTCCAAATAGGAAAAGGGGTACACCAAAGCTGTATATTGTCACCCTGCTTATTTAACTTATATGCAGAGTACACCATGAGAAACGCTGGGCTGGAGGAAGCACAAGCTGGAATCAAGATTGCTAGGAGAAATATCAATAACCTCAGATATGCAAATAACACCACCCTTATGGCAGAAAGTGAAGAAGAACTAAAGAGCCTCTTGATGAAGGTGAAAGAGGAGACTGAAAAAATTGGCTTAAATCTCAACATTCAGAAAACGAAGATCATGGCATCTGGTCCCATCACTTCATGGCAAACAGATGGAGAACCAGTGGAAACAGTGCTTGACTTTATTTTTCTGGGCTCTGAAATCACTGTGGATGGTGACTGCAGCCATGAAATTAAAAGACGCTTACTCCTTGGAAGGGAAGTCATGACCAACCTAGACAGTGTATTAAAAAGCAGAGACATTACAAAGGTCCATCTAGTCAAGGCTATGGTTTTTCCAGTATCATGTATGGATGTGAGAGTTGGACTATAAAGAAAGCTGAATGCAGAAGAATTGATGCTTTTGAACTGTGGTGTTGGAGAAGACTCTTGAGAGTCCCTTGGACTGCAAGGAGATCCAACCAGTCCATTCTAAAGGAGATCAGTCCTGGGTGTTCATTGGAGGGACTGATGTTGAAGCTGAAACTCCAATACTTTGGCCATCTGATGTGGAGAGCTGACTCATTTGAAAAGACCCTGATGCTGGGAAAGACTGAGGGCAGGAGGAGAAGGGGAAGACAGAGGATGACACTGTTAGATGGCATCACCGACTCAATGGACGTGAGTTTGGGTAAACTCCGGGAGTTGGTGATGGACAGGGAGGCCTGGTGTGCTGCAGTTCATGGAGTCGCAGAGTCGGACATGACTGAGCAACTGAACTGAACTGAATATATATCCAGTGCATCAATGCTATTAAAAATAATAGAAAAGGCCTGAAGATTATCAAAAGAAAATTTAAGCTATATACTTAACAAGATCCAGAAAAAAGGTAAGTCATCTTTTTATTACAAATGCTATGCTTTTTTGTTTTCTTAAATATGTACCATATTTCATGTTAAATATTGCTTTAGATTAGAAGCTTTTTCTCATTTAATTAAAACATGGAGCCTAGCTCTTACCATTACAGAAACTTCCTACTGTAATATGTTTATAAATACTGACTTTTAAAAACCTTTGTTTTCTTTTTTTTTTTTTTCTTTGCTTTTCAAATGTACTTCATCAACATTTGATTTAACTCAAAGTTGCTATATGGGTTGAAGCAGTTTCTGAAAGTCTCAAAACTGAAAGTGTTAGTCATGTCTGACTCTTTGCAACCCCATGGACTGTAGGCCACCAAGCTCCTCTGTCTATGGGATTCTCCAGGCAAGAATACTGGAGTAGGAAGCCATTCCTCTCTCCAGGGGATCCTCCCAACCCAGCGATGGAAAGTGGGTCTTCCGCATTGGTAGATGGGTTTGTTACCATCTAAGCCATAAAGGAAGCCCCAAAAGCCTAGTTACTACATGATAATGAGTATGAGAAAGAGTGGCAAAAGGAGAGAATGCACAGTTAGACTTGAAAAGTATAATGTTGAATTCAGGCAAGGAGTATGATTCGGTGGGAGACAACTGGGACTGGAGGGCAAAGAGTCAGTAAAGCAAGCTCAGTTAACAACTTGTGCTGCTGCTGCTGCTGCTGCTGCTAAGTCGCTTCAGTCATGTCCGACTCTGTGCGACCCCATAGACAGCAGCCCACCAGGTTCTGCTGTCCCTGGGATTCTCCAGGCAAGAACACTGGAGTGGGTTGCCATCTCCTTCTCCAATGCATGAGTGTGAAAAGTGAAAGTGAAGTCACTCAGTCGTGTCTGACCTTCACGCACCCATGGACTGCAGCCTGTGCATCCCTGGTCGAAAGTTGCTCAGGTCTCCATCTATGCTTGCTACTGCTACTGCTAAGTCGCTTCAGTCGTGTCCGACTCTGTGCGACTCCATAGACGGCAGTCCACCAGGCTTCACTGTCAATGGGACTCTCCAGGCAAGAACGCTGGAGTGGGTTGCCATTTCCTTCTCCAATGCATAGAAGTGAAAAGTGAAAGTGAAGTTGCTCAGTCGTGTCCGACTCTTCGTGGCCCCATGGGCTGCAGCCTACCAGGCTCCTCCACCCATGGGATTTTCCAGGCAAGAGTACTGGAGTGGGGTGCCATTGCCTTCTCTGCCATCTATGCTTAGAGAGATGAATTAGGCAGCCCTGAGAGTCGGCCATCTCTGCAAACTAGTTGGTGTTGTTGCTGTGGTTTAGTCACTAAGTCATGTTGTGAAGTCAATTTGCTTCTGGCTTTAAGTAAAACAGACTTTGAAACTCCATGTATTGTAGCTCACCAGGCTCCTCTGTCCATGGGATTTCCCAGGCAAGAACACTGGATTGGGTTGTCGTTTCCTTCTCCAGTGGATTTTCCCAACCCAGAGATCGAACCTGCATCTGCTGCTTGGCAGGCAGATTCTTTACCACTGATCCATCTGTGAATCCCCTCTACAAACTAAAGGAACAGATAATCTATATAAAAATTATATCAAATAGAGACCATTGGGGTCTCTCCAGCCATTCTGGCAGGAGACCCCGGTTCAATTCCTGGGTCTGGAAGATCCACTGGGGAAGGGATAGGCTACCCACTCCAGTATTCTTGGGCTTCCCTGATGGCTCAGCTGGTAAGGAATCTGCCTGCAATAGGGGAGACATGGATTCAATCCCTGGGCTGGGAAGATCCCCTGGAGAAGGGAAAGGCTACCCACGCCAGTATTCTGGCCTGGAGAATTCCACAGACTGTATAGTCCATGGAGTCCCAAAGAGTCAGACACGACCGAGCGACCTTCACTTTCACTTCACAGTCATTCTGGCATGAGTTGTCTGTGTCATGTGATGTTAGAGAGACATGTTAGAATGAACTGCAGCATATGATCTCATTTGTGCTTATTCAGCAATGGCATTCACTCTTGAACTTAAGTCTCTGGGAAACAAAGTGATTTTAACTGCTTGTGATCTTGGTACAGAATAGAGAAAAGTAAGTGAGGAGTTAGGTTAATTTTCTTTACTATAATAAAAGAGGAATTAGGCTTAGATGAACATTTTTAAAAAAGCTTTCTCTGTTTTTAGGCATGTATTTTGCTAAAAGATGATTAGATGACTTCATGCTTAAGAAGTTAAAAGTGAAAAAGGCAAGCCTCGTGGATTGTATCATTAGCTGATTAAAGAAAATGTTACTAAACGACCCTGTATGCAAGACAGGAAAAAAGACACAGCTGTGTATAACGGTCTTTTGGACTCAGAGGGAGAGGGAGAGGGTGGGATGATTTGGGAGAATGGGATTCTATCATGTATACTATCATGTAAGAATTGAATCGCCAGTCTATGTCTGACGCAGGATACAGCATGCTCGGGGCTGGTGCATCGGGATGACCCACAGAGATGTTATGGGGAGGGAGGTGGGAGGGGGGTTCATGTTTGGGAACACATGTAAGAATTAAAGATTTTAAAATTAAAAAAAAAAAACGAAAGAAAAAAATAAAATAAAGCAATACAAAATAAAATAAAATAAAACATCACCATCAAGCATATGACCTGATCTAATTAGTTGATTACTAATTCAGATTTAGTGTTGAGTACCTTTACTTTGAACATCAATTTCAGCTTAACAGAAGTTCTTCCTGCTTCTCTGTCATCATAGAAAACAAGGTTTGGCAATTGAGCAATTAAAGAACTGAATGAATAAATATTAGATTAAGGCTTTTCCTGACATCCATTTCACACCCATGTTCACAGCATGTCATTACAGAATAGAAAGCCACGTCTCCTTTCCAAACAAAATGGCATCTTTCAACTTGATCAAAATCTCTCTCCATCCAAAACTATATTATCATTTTTTTTAGCACTAGTAAGTTCCTGACCCTGTGCTCTATTATGTGAATCTCAGGACAAATGAGATAGAGAATCTATATATAAGTACCACAGTGTACTGGATTAGAAAGTCACATTAACAATCTCCTGTGATTAATGATGGAAGGAGAAAGTGGGCATTGGTGATTACAGTGGAGAAAAGAAGAAATAGCTGTAACCCCTGTGGGCTAGGTAGACAGAATTAGAGAAGGCAGTTCTGTATTAGCACAAGGGGAGATGAAAGGAACTCCCTCTGCCTTTCTAACTTATTCCCTTTATCGGATTTTTAAAAGGTGGATGTCATTACCCGGCTCCATTTCTAGTCTCTCTCCCATTTTATCAAGGTTTCTTTCTCTTCCTCCTAATCTCTCATATTCCTTTCCTGCTAGAGACCAATAGTCTTATCTGTGCAGTGGCAATGATCTGGAGGTCTACTGACTAATAATTTCATTAACTCTCATGATACTTGTCATAAAAAATAATATACAAATGGCAATCATTACTTCAATTCTACATATTTAAAATTTAAGTCACAAAGAATGAGACAGATTTTACTAGGGTTACATAGAAAACAGAGGAGTCAAGATGGGAATGCATGAAACCCCAGAATTGCATCTTTAGATGAGCATTTCATATCATATATAGTCACCCTGAACTTCATTAATAGACATTATCAAAACAAAAAATGTCAAATTTCATCTAGAAATATCATAACCATACTCATGTTATAGCATATTGCATTATAAATTTTAAAATAATTCTAAAGATTGGAACATATAATATTTTACATTTTCAGTTTTTATAATATCATTATCATTCACTAAATTTGTAATAGTGTGAAACCAAAAAAAATTTCTTAGGTTGAGCCTGTGAGTTTGTTTGTTTGTTCATATGCACGTGTGTGCAATGTTTAGTCTGATTATAATGGCAGTTTGAATGCTTGGTTACTCTATAGAGATTGGCAGTAATTAGCATGACAGACAAAAGGAGGAAATGTAGTCCACTTATGCCTCAGGCTGAACTAATTTTAGTGTTAAGTATGAATCTAATATCCATAAGTAGGGAATAGTTATTAAAATGTATTGACTCAGAATCGTATTTGTAGTTTTATAACAAAGGTAAGAACTGCCTAGCTTCAGTAAGACCACACACAGGTTTTGTTAAAGATAAAATTATGAAAATATTGTCTGGATATAACTCTACTAGGAAAATTAGTGTCTAACAATCCATGGACATAAAACTTGAGCTTATCATTTCTGTTAAATGTTAATGTTTTTGGTATAACATGTACTCAATTAGGAAGTAAATTTTACAGATCAGTTGAAAATAGGATCTTTATGCAATATGCGTGTATGTTTACAGACTATATCTCCCAACCTCCAAGATGAAATTAATTTGCTTCTGGCTTTAAATAAATTAGATAGTACCTCAGTGTAGATAAAGCTGAAGACTCCAGTTTTGATAGTATCAGGTGAATTGGAGATTTGGGAATTTGATTCCAGTGACTTTTTATGATCTCTCAGTCACTGTCATGTTATTAGAGTATCATAAGAAAAATTCTGTCATGTCGCTTCTAGATTTTCAGAGAACTATGGAAACAGCAGTAAATCTGACTCTCCTTCAACATATCCTAGTCCTATACCCTTTCCACAACTGTACTGTTGCAGCCTGACACATGTAAAGAGATAAGTGAAAGGACATGTAGCTACAGGAGAGCCACACGCGCACTGTCACCTTGGGATCAGCAAATTATACATGAGACCTTAAGGAAGTAATCTAACCTCTCAGAATTTAGTCATTGTAACTGTAGAGATAATACAGACCTGACCACATCATGAGACTATTTAAGTATCTCATTGATTGCTGACTATTAAAATAGGTCAATAATACTGTCTGAAATACAGTGTTAAAAATACTATTAACAATGAGCATGTGCTATAAAAACTAATTAGGGCTAATAAACAATTTCAGCAATATTGCAGGATATAAGATCAAACATAAAATCAATCATATAGCTATGTACTAGTAATGTAAAAGTGTAATTAAGCAAATAAGTCTATTTATCATAGCAACAAAAGGAATAACATATTTAAGAATAGGTTAAATGAAAAATCTATACATTGAAAATGATAGAACATTGAGGAGGACATAAATAAATCAAAAGGTATGCTATGCTCATAGACTGGAAAGCTTAATATTCTTAAGACGGTAATACTCCTCCAAATGAGGTATAGGTTCAACACAGTCTGTATCAAAGTCAAAGCAGGATATTTTTTTAATTGACAAACTGATTCTAAAATTCATATGAAAATTAAAGGTTTTCAAAATAACCAGAACCGTCTTTCAGAAGAATACTAAAGTAAAATGACTCACATTTTCTAAGTTCAAAACTTCATATCTAGCTACAGTAGTCAAAGCAATGCAGTATGGCAGAAGGGCAGATATATAGATTAATTAAACAGAATCAAGAGCTCAGAAATAAACCCTTACACTTACAGTTAATTAATTTTTTGACAAGAGAGCCAAGGCAATTCAAAGGAGAAAGAAAAGAATTTCTATAAATGGTGCTAGGAAAACTTGACATCCACATATGAAAGAATGAAGGTGAACCTCTAATTCACCCTACATAGAAAAATTTATTCAAAATGAATCAAACACCTAAATGTAAGAGCCAAAGTTATAAAAAAGCACAATAGAAAACCTAGGCATGTATCGTCATTAACTGGGATTTGGTCGTGGTTGTTTAGACACAAGTACAAACAGGAGACAAAAGAAAAAATTAACTGGACTCCATCAAAATTTAACACTTTTGTGTTTCAAAGGTTACCATCAAGAAAGTGAAAAGATAATCTGCAGAATGGGAACAAAATGTTTGCAAATCAGGCATCTGATGGACTCTACTGACTAGAATATCTAAGAACAATCAAAACTTAAACATAAAAATATAACCCAATTAAAAAATGGCCATAGGGCTTGAATAGGGTTTTCTACAAAGAAGATACACAAATGGTCAATAAACACATGAAAAGGTGCTCAATATCATTCAGTTCAGTTCAGTTCAGTAGCTCAGTCGTGTCCGACTCTTTGCGACCCCATGAATCGCAGCACGCCAGGCCTCCCTGTCCATCACCAACTCCCGGAGTTCACTCAAACTCCCGTCCATCGAGTCGGTGATGCCATCCAGCCATCTCATCCTCTGTCATCCCCTTCTCCTCCTGCCCCCAATCCCTCCTAGCATCAGGGTCTTTTCCAATGAGTCAACTCTTTGCATGCGGTGGCCAAAGTACTAGTTAATGCAAATCAGAATCACAGTGGGGTACTATTTCATACCCAGTATTGCAATTAAAATAAAAAAAATAAACAAAAAGGAAAATAAGATGTGTTGATGAGAATATGGATAAATCAGACCCATCATAATCTTTGGAAAACACTTGGGCAGTTCCTCAAAGAGTAAAACAGAGTGTTACTATATTGCCCAAGACTTTCACTCCTAGATTGGTACTCTCCAAAACTGAAAACTGTATTTACAAAATAGCTGTAAGTGAATGTCCATTGTAGCATTATCTATAATAGCTAAAAAAGGACAAGCAATCCAAATGATGAACCCAACTGATAAACTGAAAACAAATGTAATAAACCTGCACAGTAGAATATTATTTAATAATAAAATGAATGAAGTACAGATATATGCTACCACAAGGATAAATCTTGAAAAGGTTATGATTTTTAAAGGAAAAAAAAGTCAGAAACAAAAGGTCACAGGGTGCATGATTCTATTGCTAAGAAATATCCAGGATAGGTAAATTCATTGAGATGTTCTTTCACTGAAAGTAAATTTACTGGTTGTTAAGGAATGAAGTGGGGGAATGGAGACAGAATGCTAATGGGTATGGAGTTTCTTTTCAGAATGATGAAAAAAGTTCCAAAATTAGACAGTGATGACAGTTTTAAATCTCTATAAATATACCAAAAACCACAGAATTTTACGCTGTAAAAGATGTATTTATGGAATGTGAATTACATATCAATAAAACAATAATAATAAGTAGGCATTCCAGTAATGCATTCAAGGTAAGAAAGACACAGTTTGCTACAACACATGAAATTCTTTTTGTTAACTGAAGTTGAAGACAAAGGTTAACATTGAAATCTTTTCTGGGATGAGCAAATATTTCTTTAAACAATAAGTTTGTTCAGACAGGTAAACATTTTGGGAGACCAGGGAAGCCTGAAGACTGAGTGTCCATTAAAGTAGGGTCCAGAAATAAAAAGCTCTGGGTCACCTACGGGCAGCCTAAGACACTTGCCATCTTTGTGCAGAGGTAGACAGATTGATTAAAGGAAATAAGAAGATTCAGAAAACATATAAAAAGAAAGAATGAAAAAAACAGATTAGAAAATAGAATTCACCTTCATCAAATTTTGCCCAGATCTAACACTGCTCAGAAATATAATCCTAAAAAATCACTCCCTATGCTTTAAGAAGCAGTGGTTTTTAAAATATTATCTTTTTCTTCATATGTCTTCCTTTGCATATTACAAACATCACACAACACATTTATTGGATTCTTTTAAGTTTATGTCTTCTAAACTTGTATCAAACTCTGCAAACAGATCCTTAATCTCACATGTATTAAAATTGTGGAATAATTACATAGGCATAAAGCTCAGGTAAAGAAAATTTACCATAATGTCCAGTTCATGAAAAATTATTTGTTCTATAATTATGAGGCTCAGAGTGTACTTTATCAGAGAAAGTAAAAATTTCCTTAGATCATTAATTCATCATAAGTTACACAAAATCATGTCATACTCCTACGTCTAATTTGAAGTAGTAGTATTAATTTAGACCTATACTCTTACAGAGAAATGTCCACTTAGAGAAATGAACTTTTAGGTCATGTCTATATGACCATAAAAAGTGTAAAAAAAATTTACTGTATCCGTGGGCTATCTTAATTAACATTCTGCAGGTGGTAATACCAGGTCACTGCCCTTGGCATAGTCATAAAAATGTAACCTAGGCAGAAGAACTAACCATTATTATTTCTTATTTTCCCCCAATAAGATTATGCTATGGTTACATAGTTCTAGCCTAACAAGCCAATTCAGTAGCACAATTAGTTAAGCTATCCCAAAGGAGGCTGTTGAATGTTAGTGAAAGGAGTATTTCACTTGAATTCAAACAAGCTTAGTCCCAGCATTTGCCATTAAAATTTAATATGGTAGTATATGTAAGAAAGGCACAGGAAGTTTCTCTTCTTCCCTCTATCCTTCCCTCCCTTCATTCCCTACTTCTTCCTTCCTTCCCTCCACTTTTCTTTTCTTTCTCCCTCCCTCCTGCCTTCATCTTTCTTTTATCCAATAACTTTCAAAACACCCTTTTCATATTACTATTTAGAATACTTCCTTAGAAGTATTATCGTTGTTATCTGACTATCTCTTAAAGGAGGCATGGACTATAAAATATTCAGTCATTCTTCAGAGTACAGTTTCAAGAGCTAACAGAACTCCATGTAATGACAGAAATGTTCTAAATATGCAGTCTGTGAGTTGTCACTACTGAGAATTTGAAGTGAGATTAGTGCAATCTGTGTGTGTGCACACTTAGTCAAGTCCGACTCTTTGCAACCCCATGGACTGTATAGCCCATCAGGCTCCTCTGCCCATGAGATTTACCAGGCACGCATACTGGAGTGGGTTGCTATTTCCTTCTCCAGTGGATCTTCCTGACCAGGGATCAAGCCCGAGTCTCCTGTGCTGCTTGCACTGGCAGGCGGATTCTTTACCACTGAGCCAGGTGCCTGAGGTTTTGAATTCTGAATTTAATTATTTCAATATGGCAAGTTGCTATATTAATGCCCACTTGGAATTAATTTAAATATTTAAGTACATATAAATTGCCAATAAATAATTAATAACATTTATAACATTCTATTACATTAATAAATATTGATATATATTAATATAGGTATAAATATATGTATAAATTTAACTATATATTTTATTAAACTAAAGATATACAATATTAGTTTCAGGTGTACAGCATAGAGATTCAATATTTTTATAGATAATATTCCATTTAAAGTTATTACAAAATAATGCCTATATTTCCCTGGGCTGCACAATATATCTTTGGTGCTCATTTATTTTATGGTTAGCAGTCTGTGTCACTTAATCTCATACTTCTATTTTGCCCCTCCCCCATTCCACTCCATACTGGTAATCACTAATTCTTTGTACTTATGAGTCTGTTTCTTTTTTGTTATACTCATTTGTTTTACTTCTTAGATTTTGTGTATAAATGATAACAGAGTATTTGGTTTCTCTGAATTATGTCACTAAGCATAATACCTTAGGTTCACCATGTTGATAGAAATGGCAGAATTTCTTTTTTATGGCTGAGAAATATTGTGTCTGTGTGTGTGTGTATTTTCTAGAGGTGATTTGAAAAGCACAGGCTATTTATTATCATACAAAATTGACCCCATGTGGAAGAAAAGCAAGGGCTTCCCAGGTGGCTCACTGGTAAAGAATCTCCCTGAAATGCAGGTTCTATCCCTGAACTGGGAAAATCTGCTGGAGAAGGAAATGGCAACCCATTCCAGTATTCTTGCCTGGAGTGTGAAGTCAAGTGGGCCTTTAGGGGAAGCATTACTACAACCAACTATAGAGGAGGTAATGGAATTCCAGCTGAGCTATTTCAAATTCTAAAAGATGATGCTGTGAAAGTGCTGCAGTCAATATGCCAGCAAATTTGGAACACTCAGGAGTGGTTACAGGACTGGAAAAGGTCAGTTTTCATTCCAATCTCAAAGGAGGGCAATGCCAAAGAATGTTCAAACTATGACATAATTGTGCTCATTTCACATGCTAACAAGGGAATGCTCAAAATTCTCCAAGTTAAGCTTCAACAGAACATGAATCGAGAACTTCCAGATGTGTGTGCCTGTGTGCTTAGTTGCTCAACAGTGTCTGACTCTTTGCCACCCCACGGACTACCGCCTACCAGGCTCCTCCGTCCATGGGATTCTCTAGGCAAGAATACTGAAGTGGGTTGCCATGCCCTCCTCCAGAGGATCTTTCCCACCCAGGGATCAGACCCAGGTCTCCCGCACTACAGGCACATTATTTTCCATCTGAGCTAGCAGGGAAGCCCAAGAATACTGGAGTGCGTAGCCTATCCCTTCTCTAGGAGATCTTCCTGATCCACGAATCACACCAGGGTCCCTTGCATTGCTGGCAGATTCTTTACCAGCTGTGCTACCAGATGTTGTACAAGCTGGATTTACAAAACACAGAGGAATGAGAGATCAAATGGCCAGTATTTGTCGAATCTTAGAGAAAGCAAAGGAATTCCAGAAAAACATCTACTTCTGCTTCACTGACTACACTAAAACCTTGGACTGTATGGATCACAACCAATTGGAAAATTCTTAAAGAAATGAGAATACCAGATCACCTTACTTACTCCTGAGAAACCTGTATGCAGGTCAAGAAGCAACAGTTAGAACTGACATGAAAAAACAGAGTGGTTCAAAACTGGGAAAGGAGTATGTCAAGGCTGTATATTGTCACCTGGTTATTTAACTTCTATGCAGAGTACATCATGTGAAATGCCAGTCTGGATGAAGCACAAGGTGGAATCAAGATTGCTGAGAGAAATATTAACAACCTTAGATATGCAGATGATACCACCCTAATGGCAGAAAGCAAACAAGAACTAAATAGCCTCTTGATGAAAGTGAAAGAGGAGAGTGAAAAAGCTGGCTTAAAACTCAACATTCAAATAACTAAGATCATGGCATCCAGTTCCATCGCTTATGGCAAATAGATGGGGAAAAAATGGAAACAGTGGCCGATTTTATCTTTTTGGGCTCCCAAATCACTATGGACAATGACTACAGCAATGAGATTAAAAGACACTTGCTCCTTGGAAGAAAAGCTATGACAAACCTAGACGGCATATTAAAAAGTAGAGATATCACTTTGCAGACAAAGGTCCATATAATCAAAGCTATGGTTTTTCCAGTAGTTATGTACGAGTGTTAAGAGTTGGACTATAAAGAAGGCCTGAGTACCAAAGAATTGATGCTTTTGAACTGTGGTGTTGGAGAAGATACTTATCAAACCAGTCAATCTTAAGGGAAATAAACTCTGAATATTCATTCAGAGGACGGATTCTGAAGCCGAAGCTCCAATACTTTGGCCATCTGATGTGAAGAGCCGATTCACTGGAAAAAAACCCTGATGCTGGGAAAGACTGAAGGCAGTAGAAGAGGATGACAGAGAATGAGATGTCTGGATAGCATCACCGACTCAGTGCACATGAGTTTAAGCAAACTCTGGGAGATGGTGAAGGACAGGGAAGCCTGGCATGCTGAAGTCCATGGGGTCACAAAGAGTCAGATACAACTTAGTGACTGATCAACAACAAAACTTTTAATTCCCCTTTGGCTTGGCAGTTTAAAAATGTTCAATTGCAGATTTATATAATGTATGAAGTTTTTACGCTCTTAGATATGTTATAGCTGAAAGTTGAACAAAGCTGGGGGAAAACCTCAGAAAGTTTGGATAATACCATTAAACACAGCAGAATCCATACAGAACCAATTCCAATGTGAAGAGGAACCACCAGGGCCAGCCCCAGATTAGGTAGATTTCTCACCTCAGCCTGGCCAAACCGAAATTCTTTGGAGCCTGCCTTTGAACTGAAATGCTTACTCTGGGAACCTTGCAAATACAGAGTTTGAGAAAGTACAGGTTGATGAACAGAGCCTGTTTCACTTGCAACCTATTCAGAAGTATATACATTTTTATAATGCGTGCTGCAAGACAAAGGTGAGAACAAATTTAGAGAGATTCTTAGAAAAAGTAAAGCCAGCAGGTAAATGTCTCATCTCCACAGCAGGCTAATACATTTAATTATAAAATCCCCAAATCCTTATAGTAGACTACATCTGCCAGGGATGTGGTAGATTTCAGTCCAGCTCTGTCCCCCTCTCCCTCTCTGCCCACCTTTAATCAAACCACTCTTTCAAAATAGGAGATAGTATCATTAGTGATTATCTTCATTTTTTTTTTTTTTTGGTGATATTCCTCCAAACATTTTTAGCTATATTGAGAAAATTCTGCTTTAAATATGTTGCATATTTAATTTTTTCAAACTGTTAGGTGGATTTTTAAAAACTTATTTATTTATTTTGGCTGTGCTGGGTCTTGTTGCTGCAAGGGCTTTTTTCTAGTTGTGGTGAGTGGGGCTATTCTCTAATTGTGGTGCACAGGCTTCTCATTGTAGTGGTTTTCTCTTGTGGAGCACAGGCTTTAGAGAACCTGGGCTCAGTAGCTGCAGGGACAATAGTTGTGGCTCACAGGCTTAGCTCCTCGGCATGTGGGATCTTCCAGGACCAGGGATCGAACCAGCATCACCTGCACTGGCAGGTGGATTCTTTATCACTGAGCCACCACAGAAGTCCCAGGTAGATATTCTTAACCCACTTTATAGATATTTACATGTCAAAATAGTTAATAAATGTACTCTAAATCAAGCAGCCAGTTATTGCCAGAGTTACAAGAAAAATGGGAGCTTAGCTTTAGGAGTTTAGAGTAATTTTCAATCCGAAGCAAGTGAGTTCAGTTGCCAATGAATGTGTCTATGACCAAGTATTTCCAAACCTACTCAACTTACTAAGCTCTTTACCTTCTCTCATTTCTCTTGCCACAGTCCCATAATGGTCTCTGGGTCATTTTCTGAACCCAAGCTGAGCTACACTGTCAATCATTGTTCATTGATAAATAATACCAACAAAAAAACTAGGATATCATTCACTGTAATCAAAAAGGAAGTTTTCTTCAAACAAAAATGTCAGTTGAATATAGTAAAATTAAACAGTGTCAATTACTGGAAGAAAACAATTAATATAACATTTTACTTAAGTGTTCACCTAGTTTTCTAAAACTGCATTGAAGAAAAGGTCACATGAAAAAGGAAAGAAAAATTAATTTTAAGATGTAAACTGCCACTCAGATTTTTTACATTTCTCATTTCATTTTAAAATAACCATGCATGATATTTAATGGTTGCTAAATGCTGAAATAAAATTTATGTTATTTAACTTGTCTTACATCTTTATGTACTGTCAGCTATTAGAATGTGAGCCCCTAGAAGGCATGAACCATAAGGTAAATACGTTGCAGCCTCGCAATACTTTGATATGTACTTATATATTATAAAAATTCAATAATGTAATTGTTTAAAATTTATATTTTCATTTCAAACAAGTATTTTATGAGTCTCAGGTAATTGTTTTCTTTTCCATTTAAAAACTTAAAAAATTTTTCCACTTTACTTGTTTTTTTTTAATGTTCCATGACTGTTTATTACCATCTTTAGCTCTCTTTTTACTTTTTTAATTTTTATTTTTACTTTATTTTACTTTACAATACTGTATTTGTTTTTAATTGAAGGATAATAAAAATATTTTCATTTTACATTGCCATGTTAGTCAAGTACATAGCAAAGCAACTCAGCCATACGTAACATGTATCTACTTTTTTTCTAATTCTTTTCCCATTCAAGTTATTATAGAGTATTATTAGGTAGAAGTTCCCTGTGCTACACAGTAGGTCCTTGGTTATCTATTTTAAACATACCAATTGTTTAAGATTATGATAAATGTGTTGAACATAAATGACTTGTCCATGTATTAACTGAGCCAGGGAAAAATGATTTGTGAACTACTATGAAACAATCTGTACATTTTAGAAAACGGATGTACAACCACTTTGGACCACCCACTGCTATGGATCTCTTGGTCTGGCATCAAAATTTTAGGAGAGATGAAGCACAGAGGGAGAATGTAAAATCTGCTTTATAAACGGGGAGAGAGGTGGAAGAAGCCTATGTAGTTTACTTTTTTAATAACAAAAGGAAGGATCGAATATGAGAAATCAGGTTGCTCCACTCTCAAAATGAACTGATTTGTGTTCCTGCTTAGAGGGACAGAAAAAAATTAAAGACTAATTGCTATAATAATGATGAATTATTTGCTCTGAATTGTATTTAACCAAACTACTGGTTTTTCTTTTCTTCTCATCCTATATCACATGTAGTTCAAACCATTGTGAGGAGAGGCTACAGAGTTAAATCAAGATATAATAACATATCACATACAGACACATGTATATATGTGTATATTTATATTATAATGTACATGTGTGTACCTCACTATCTTCTTTGGATGAATCCAAATATCTTTTTTAATGCAGCCTTTCTTTTCTAGACATTTAAATGTTTTTCTGCTGAAATAGGGCACTTATTTAAATTGATCAGAAATGCTCAGTGATATGTCAAACAGTTCGGTGGCCACTGGTAATAGTCTGAGGGCTTGTGGATATTTTTCTTCCACTAGCTACCATTCTAGGTTTTAATAGAATAGATTAAGCCATGCAATTAAATCATTAAAAAAAAAAGAAATATAATTACATTACCAGCTTAGTCACTTGAAATACTGATATTTGAAGGATAAATTGTACAGTATCTCTTAGGTGCACAGATGATTGATATTTTACTTTTTAAGGGTGAATATATTCATTATTTATTGCTATGTAAGAGAGCACCATTAAAATACAGTGATTCAAAGTAACAACATCAATTTATAATCTCTCACAGTCCTGTGGATCATGAATTAAGTCATGGCTTAATTAGTGGTTGTGTCTGAGTCTAGAATGAGACTTACAGCTAGATATTGAGTGGGACTGCAGTTATCAGACAGCTTGGAGGATCCATATGGCTTGTTCAGGGGCCTGGAAAATTGGTGTTGGCCATTGACTGGGACCATAGCTCCTCTCCACATGAGCCTCTCTACAGGGCTACTTGGATAATCTCACAGCACAGTGGCTAGCTTCGAAAGTAAGTGATCCAAAAGAAGAAGGCAGAATCTGCAAGGCCTTTTAGACTCCAAAAATCACGCATCACCACTTGCATTGTATTCTACTGGTCACTCAGAGCAAGCCCTGATATAATGAGGGAGGGCAAGAATACTAGGACAGTAGGATCATTGGGAGACATACTCAGTTCAGTTCAGTTCAGTCGCTCACTCATGTCCAGCTCTTTGCGACCCCATGAACCACAGCATGCCAGGCCTCCCTGTCCATCACCAACTCCCAGAGTTCAGCCAAACTCATGTCAATTGAGTCAGTGATGCCATCCAGCCATCTCATCCTCTGTCGTCCCTTTCTCCTCCTGCCCTCAATCCTTTCCAGCATCAGGGTCTTTTCAAATGAGTCAGCTCTTTGCATCAGGTGGCCAAAGTATTGGAGTTTCAACTTCAGCATCAGTCCTTCCAATGAACATCCAGGACTGATCTCCTTTAGGATGGACTACAGTCCAAGGGACTCTCAAGAGTCTTCTCCAACACCACAGTTCAAAAGAATCAATTCTTCTTCATTCAGCTTTGTTTATATTCCAACTCTCACATCCATACATGACTACTGGAAAAACCATAGCCTTGACGAGACGGACCTTTATTGGCAAAGTAATGTCTCTGCTTTTTAATATGCTGTCTAGGTTGGTAATAGGAGAAGGCAATGGCACCCCACTCCAGTACTCTTGCCTGGAAAATCCCATGGACAGAGAAGCCTGGTAGGCTGCAGTCCATGGGGTTGCTAAGAGTCGGACATGACTGAGCGACTTCACTTTCACTTTTCACTTTCATGCACTGGAGAAGGAAATGGAAAACCCACTCCAGTGTTCTTGCCTGGAGAATCCCAGGGACGGGGGAGCCTGGTGGGATGCCGTCTATGGGGCTGCACAGAGTTGGACACGACTGAAGTGACTTAGCAGCTAGGTTGGTCATAACTTTCCTTCCAAGGAGTAAGTGTCTTAATTTCATGGCGGCAATCACCATCTGCAATGATTTTGGAGCACCCTAAAATAAAATCAGCCACTGTTTCCACTGGTTCCCCATCTATTTGCCATGAAGTGATGGGACCAGATGCCATGATCTTTGTTTTCTGAATGTTGAGCTTTAAGCCAACTTTTTCACTCTCCTCTTTCACTTTCATCAAGAGGCTCTTTAGTTCTTCTTCACTTTCTGCCATAAGGGTGGTGTCATCTGCATATCTGAGGTTATTGATATTTCTCCCAGAAATCTTGATTCCAGCTTGTGCTTCTTCCAGCTCAGCATTTCTCATGATGTACTCTGCATAGAAGTTAACTCAGCAGGGTGACAATATACAGCCCAGAT
Organism: Capricornis sumatraensis; assembly: GCF_032405125.1. Classification (NCBI taxonomy): domain Eukaryota; kingdom Metazoa; phylum Chordata; class Mammalia; order Artiodactyla; family Bovidae; genus Capricornis; species Capricornis sumatraensis. The sequence goes on along the minus strand of NW_027184612.1, from coordinate 2,520,835 downwards.
GTACTTCTCTTCCTATTTGGAACCAGTCTGTTGTTCCACGTCCAGTTCTAACTGTTGCTTCCTGACCTGCATACAGATTTCTCAAGAGGCAGGTTAGGTGGTCTGGTATTCCCATCTCTTGAAGAATTTTCCACAGTTTATTGTGATCCACACAGTCAAAGGCTTTAGCATAGTCAATAAAGCAGAAATAGATCCTTTTCTGGAACTCTCTTGCTTTTTCAATGATCCAGAGATGTTGGCAATTTGATCTCTGGTTCCTCTGCCTTTCCTAAAACCAGCCTGAACATCTGGAAGTTCACGGTTCATGCATTGCTGAAGCCTGGCTTGGAGAATTTTGAACATTACTTTACTAGCATGTGAGATGAATACAATTGTGCAGTAGTTTGAGCATTCTTTGGCATTGCCTTTCTTTGGGATTGGAATGAAAACTGACCTTTTCCAGTCCTGTGGCCACTGCTGAGTTTTCCAAATTTGCTGGCATATTGAGTGCAGCACTTTCACAGCATCATCTTTCAGGATTTGAAATAGCTCCACTGGAATTCCATCACCTCCCCTAGCTTTGTTCATAGTGATGCTTCCTAAGGCCCAGTTGACTTCACATTCCAGGAAGTCTGGCTCTAGGTGAGTGATCACATCATCATGATTATCTGGGTTTTGAAGATCTTTTTTTTAATAGTTCTTCTGTGTATTCTTGCCATCTCTTCTTAATAGCTTCTGCTTCTGTTAGGTCCATACCATTTCTGTCCTTTATTGAACCCATATTTGCATGAAATGATCCCTTGGTATCTGCAATTTTCTAGAAGAGATCTCTAGTCTTTCCCATTCTATTTTTTCCCTCTATTTCTTTGCATTAATCGCTGAGGAAGGCTTTCTTATTCTCCTTGCTATTCTTTGCAACTCTGCATTCAAAAGGGGTTACCTTTCCTTTTCTCCTTTGCTTTTTGGCTTCTCTTCTTTTCACTGCTATTTGCAAGGCCTCCTCAGACAGCCATTTTGCTTTTTTGCATTTAGTTTTCTTGGGGATGGTTCTGATCCCTGTCTCCCGTACAATGTCATGAACTTCTGTCCATAGTTCATCAGGCACTCTATCTATCAAATCTAGTCCCTGAAATCTATTTCTCACTTCAACTGTATAATCATAAGGGATTTGATTTAGATCACACCTGAATGGTCTAGTGGTTTTCCCCACTAGATATGTTGGAGTTTGGTAATTACTACGGTGAAACAGCTTTTCTATTTGAAAAAAAAAATTTATATTAATCTTTGTAAAATGTGTTGTTCATGTTCCTGCCGTAGAAAATGGTGTACTTTGAAAAGAGAAACCTTTCTTTTTTATGCGGTCAAGACGTAATGAACATTAGCGTAGTATTGTGTTGTAGATCAACAAAGACTTCAGAGGTAACTGAGGTATTGAGAGAGAAGTAGTCCTTCGTGGACTAGTCAGAAGAGGTATGCTATTTTACGGACATGCCGTCGCTGTGTGACCTTAATACCAGGAGGATGTTTAAGTGTGCCCTTTCATTAAATATACCCAAACTATAATTCTGCTTTTATTAATACATTTTCTTTACTTTTCCCCAGTGGCAATTTCTGGGCTTCACTGTCATTTTATACGGCTATCAGTGGTTCCAAGTCTTGCCACTTCAATTGTTTTTATTTTTGCTTGTACTGAAACTGTCAACAATTACTTATCTACAAAGTGTCCAGATTCACTTTTTTTTTGTCTTTGCTTGCCTTTAAAGCTTTTCTTAGACTTCAAAAATTCAGGAATTAAAATTTACAATGCTGGTTCAGGATAATGCCTTTTAACAGTCCAAGCACAAGTTAACCTTTTTCATCTTTTGGTTGTTAGGTTTTTATGGGTATAAGACAAAATCAGGATTATTGTATATAACTATCATTGCTATATACTATATATACAACCATTCAACCAACCTTGATCAAATATAACCTTCAAAAGTTCAGTATGGAAACACCTTAATTCTGCCATCTTCTCCATTGGCACTGCTTATTTAACAGAAGAGAAAAAGGAAATAACTCACTTCTTTCCTCTTTTCCCAGACTGTACTTCTCCTCTCCTCCCTAGCTTGCCAAGAGAAGTTTCTTATCTTTAGGGTCATGGAAAAAGATGTAAGGAGCAGCAAGAAACAATAAAAATTCTTGATTTTTACTCTTCGAGCTACTGCCAGGCTTCTCTTAGCCCAGCCTTGTTTAAAGTTGATTCTTCCTTTCTTGATACTTCAGTGGGTTCCTAGGCTACCTTCCTTCACTGGTGTAGTAGAAAGAAGACGAGCCTCCCAAAGATATCCATGTCCTAATCCCTAGAACCTGTGGATATGCTACCTAACATGGCAAAGTGAAAGTCACTCAGTCGAGTCTGACTCTTTGCGACCCCATGGACTATACAGTCTATGGAATTCTCCGGACCAGAATACTGGAGTGGGTAGCCTTTCCCTTCCCCAGGGAACATGGCAAAAGGACTTTAAAAAGTGATTAATTAAGGATCTCAAGAGGAGAGATTATCCTGTATTGTCTGGTTGGGTTTAATGTCAATCATAAAGGTCCTTCTAAGAAGAGGAGTCAGTACAGTCCAAGACATGGAAGGTGAAGTGATGATGGAAGAAAAGCTACAGAGAGAAGGATCTGAGGATTCTCAGTCATTGGCTTTGGAGACAGAGGAAGAAGCCACAGATAAGGAACACAGGTGGCTTCTAGGAGAGAGAAAAGGCAAAGAAACAGATTATTCCCTAAAAGGCTCCAGGAGGAATGCAGCTTGACCTCACTTGGACTTCAGACTTTTGACCTCTAGAACTGGAAGAGAATAAATCTGCATTCTTTTAAGCCACTAAATTTGTGGTGATTTGTTTCAGCAGCAATATGAAAATAACCAACACTCCCTGAACTGAATTTCTCTGATGAAGATGAATGAAGCTTTTACAGAAAATTGCTTAGGATTCCTGCCTCAGTCCTTGAGTAGCCATTAATATACCATCAGGCTATGTTGGTTGAGGCCTCCTCACCTCTCTAGTTAGACATTTTGTGCAAGATTTAGGACCATCTCATCATACCCACCTGAAACATATTTTTTGATCCAACGTAGTGACTTCTTAACTGCAATTTTCTACTTTATCTGTACAGCCTGGTTCAGACACCTTCTGGCCCTTTACCTTTTTCCAGTGGCAGTAACTCACTGTGTCCCCCAAGCTCTATGGAACTGTTATCTAAACAACTCTAACCAATCTACAGGAAAGATTAAGCAATTCTCTCCCCTCCCTAACAACTTCCACTAAAGAAAATTCTCTCTTGAGACTGTAACTTCTCTTTTAGTCTCTTCAATCTCAGCTTAAAAGAGAACATGTACAAATCCTGATTTTACCAAATGTAACCTAGCCCCTTACTTTGTAATATTAAAGTCCCTGCTAACTATGTTCTTGGTGATATAACTAAAACCACGATATATAGAGTTCCGTTTTAACATCTTGTTATAATGATTAAGTCACAATCTGGGATACACATATGAGAAAACCAAAGAAAGCAGTGCAGCTTCTTAAAAGAAATAACCGAACAGCAAAAAAAAACAAACAAACAAACAAACAAAAAAAACAACCTCTAAATTTAAAAAGTTGTCCTTGATCTCTATTTCCACACAAAGATTCTTATTTTTTCTTATTACAAAATTCTAAAACAAGTCAGTGATCTGATTTTCTAAAACATATTATTTGAAATGGCAAGCTAAAAAGAGTGCATTGGACAATTGGAGAGTAAAAAAAGACAACCCTGGGAAGTAATGGCTGACAGTACAATTGCAGAGGGGAAGGTACTTTTATTCTTCCAGCTTTACTGAGATATGATTGACACATAAAATTGTGAATATAAGATCTACAAGGTAATGATTTCACATATGTATATATTGCAGCATGATTACAACAAGGTTCATTAAACACAACCATCACTTCATATAATTAAATCTTTTGTTTCACAAGTTTGGGGAGCATTTTAAAAATATACTGTTTCATTTACTTTATTATTTTGCGTTCAGGTTTATACACCCTTTTTGTGTTTCCTGTCTAGAGAATAACCTTTAGCATTTGTTGGAGGCTTGGGGCTGGTGCACTGGGATGACCCAGAGAGATGGTATGGGGAGGGAGGTGGGAGGAGGGTTCAGGATTGGGAACATGTGCACACCCATGGCAGATTCATGTTGATGTATGGCAAAACCAATACAGTATTGTAAAGTAAAATAAAATAAAATATGAAAAAATATATATATATACTCTTTCAGCAACTTTTAAATATATAATGCAGTACTGTTAACAACAGACACCAAGCTATATATTGTATCTCCAGAATGTCTTCATCTTATAATTAATTAGAAGTTACCCCACCCTCACTCCTGCCCTTCAGTTCAGTTCAGTTCAGTCGCTCAGTCATGTCCGACTCTTTGCGACACCATGAACTGCAGCACGCCAGGCCTCCCTGTGCATCACCAACTCCCAGAGTTCACTCAAACTCACATCCATTGAGTCAGTGATGCCATCCAGCCATCTCACCCTCTGTCATCCCCCTTTTCTCCTGCCTCCAATCCCTCCCAGCATCAGAGTCTTTTCCAATGAGTCAACTCTTCACATGAGGTGGCCAAAGTACTGGAGCTTCAGCTTTAGCATTCCAAAGAACACCCAGGACTGATCTCCTTTAGAATAGACTAGTTGGACCTCCTTGCAGTCCATGGGACTCTCAAGAGTCTTCTCCAACACCACAGTTCAAAAGCATCAATTCTTCGGTGCTTAGCTTTCCTCACAGTCCAACTCTCACATCCATACATGACTACTGGAAAAACCATAGCCTTGACTAGACGGACCTTCGAAAACATCAATATGTTCTTGTTTCTATGAGTTTGGACTTAGATTCCGCATGTAATGAACTCATCCAACATTTATCTTCTCTCTCTGACTTATTTCACTTAGTATAATGCCCTAAAGGTTCATTTATGCTGTCGCAAATGACGATTTCTTTTTTTATGGCTGTATGTCTATATATACGCGTGTGTGTGTGTATATTATTCATTCATCCTCAATAAGAGCCTATTATGAATTAGACAACATAGAAGAAATAGATAAATTCCTAGAAACAGAAAATCTACCAAGACTGACTTATGAAGAAACAGAAAATCTGCATAAACCAATAACAAATAGGATATTGATTCTGTAATCAAAAACTTCCCAACAAACAAACAAAATCCAGGACCAGATGGTTTCACTGGCTAATTTTACCAAACATTTAAAGAAGAATTACTCCAATCCTTCTCAAACTCTTTCAAAGAACTGAAGAGGAGGGGATTTTCCAAAACTAGACCAGCATTATCCTGATAGCAAAGTCAGAGAAGACACCACAAGGGAAGAAAATTAAAAACTACAAAAAACTCCCATATCCCTGATGGACACAGACACAAAAATTCTCAATAAAATACTAGCAAACTGAATTTAACAGCACATTAAAAAGATCATACACTATATACATACATAGTCCTTCACCTTTAACCATCAATAGTCTAATAGGGAGGAGTGCACATAAAGCATTCCAAAGAACCAAGCTAAGCTAGTGGATTGGTTATGTTTCACCACTGGTGGGTTTTAGGAGAAAAGCTCAGATTGATTCCAGATTGACAAGATCTAGTGTGTTTCCATGTGTGGGGATGGCGATGGTTGGGGTTTTCGCTGGGTATCTCTTCTGTATGGTCACCCCATCTCTAGGGGTCCTGACATATTCTCTGACATGTATCATATATATGATATCATTCAGTCCTAAGCACAACTTCCTTGAGGAAACAGGAGCTTAGGAAGACTGATTCAGTTGGCAAATTTCACAGATAAGTGGTAGAGAACAAATAAAAAACTAGAGAGACTGAATTTAAATTCTTATTAACTACAATACAGTACCACCTCCCAGGTAGTAGACAGATGTATATTATTACACATCATTTTTTAAGGGAGAGATTCTAGAGTTCATAGACATTAAATTCTTTACCACAGGTCATATGATCAGTACACTGAAACAAGAATCTGGACCTTCTGATTTCTCACTGATTTTTTTTTTTTTTAATTCGCAATACCTGTTTCTTCATTCTTTATGGGAAATGCCCAATTCCTTAATCACATAATAGAAGAAATACTTCAACATACCCCAGTAGGATAATATATTTATTCATCAATCAATGTATTTTACCCTTAATCCCTACTATACCATGACACTCCCTGCTTTAACATTAGCAATCATTCCATTGTTTCAGTACAAAATTTATTTAGGAGGCCAGGGAATAAAAAGGTCAGATTCTTGGCTTTTGTTTTCAAGTTCACTTGTGAAACAATAATAAAAAAATAATATTTAATATTGTTGATCACCAAGGGTGTTTTCCATTTCCCTTGGAAACTAGATAAATGTGTCAACGTCTGGTTGAAGAGGAAGAATACGGCAGCAAGAGGGGTAGAAGTCCTGAAACTAGAGGATCCCACGTGGAAAGATCAAGTGGCCAAGAACAAAATCTTCTCAGAGTCAGCTACCTCTTAACAAAATCTCTATCAATACTACCACGGAGCCAGAGTAGCACTTGGAGGTCCAATCTCCATGTGAGAGGGCCCTCAGTGAATCAGTTCAGTTCAGTTTCTCAGTCATATCTGACTCTTTGCAACCCCATGCCAGGCCTCCCTGTCCATCACAAACTCCCAGAGTTTACTCAAACTCATGTCCATTGAGTCGGTGATGCCATTCAACTACCTCATCCTCTTGTCCCCTTCTCCTCCCACCTTCAATCTTTCCCAGCATTAGTGTCTTTTCAAATGGGTCAGTTCTTCGCATCAGGTGGCCAAAGTATTGGAGTTTCAGCTTCACCATCAGTCCTTCCGATGAATATTCAGGACTGATTTCCTTGAGGATTGATTGGTTGGATCTCCTTGCAGTACAAGGGACTCTCAAAAGTCTTCTCCAACACCAGAGGTCAAGAGCATCAATTCTACAGTGCTCAGCTTTCTTTATAGACCCACTCTCACACATCCATACATGACTACTGGAAAAACCATAGCTTTGACTAGACGAACCATTGTTGGCAGAGTAATGTCTCTGCTTTTTAACATGTTGTCTAGGTTGGTCATAACTTTTCTTCCAAGCAAGCATCTTTTACTTTCATGGCTGAAATCACAATCTGCAAAGATTTTGGAGTCCCCCAAAATGAAGTCCGTCACTGTTGCTATTGTTTCCCCAACTATTTGCCATGAAATGATGGGAGCAGATGCAATTTTCTTAGTTTTCTGAATGTTGAGTTTTAAGCCAGATTTTTCACTCTCTTCTTTCATCAAGAGGCTCTTTAGTTTTTCACTTTCTGCCATAAGGGTGGTGTCATCTGCATATATGAAGTTATTGATATTTTCCCAGAAATCTTGATTCCAACTTATGCTTCATCCAGCAAAACATTTCCCATAATGTACTCTGCATATAAGTTAAATAAGTAGGGTGACAATATACAGCCTATTTGAAACCAGTCTGTGGCTCCATGTCTAGTTCTAACTGTTGCTTCTTGACCTGCATGCAGATTTCTCAAAAGGCAGATCAGGTGGTCTGATATTCCCATATTTTAAAGAATTTTCCGTACTTTGTCGTGATCCACACAGTCAAAGGCTTTGGAATAGTCAATAAAGCAGAAGTAGATGTTTTTCTGGAACTCTCTTGCTTTCTTGATGATCCAACGGATGTTGGCAATTTGATCTCTGGTTCCTCTGCCTTTTCTTAATCCAACTTGAACATCTGGAAGTTCACGGTTCATGTACTGTTGAAGTCTGGCTTGGAGAACTTGGGGTATTACTTTGCTAGTGTGTGAGATGAATGCAATTGTGTGGTAGTTTCTTTGCCTTTCTTTGGGGTTAGAATGAAAACTGACCTTTTCCAGTCCTATGGCCACTGCTGAGTTTTCCAAATTTGCTGGCATATTGAGTGCAGCACTTTCACAGCATCATCTTTTAGGATTTGAAATAGCTCAACTGGAATTCCATCACCTCCACTAGCCTTGTTTGCAGTGATGCTTCCTAAGGACCACTTGGCTTCACATTCCAGGATATCTGGCTCTAGGTGAGTGATCACACCATCTTGATTATCTGGGTCACGAAGATCTTTTTGTATAGTTTGGCGTTTTATTGCCATCTCTTCTTAATATCTTCTACTTCTGTTAGGTCCATACCATTTCTGTCCTTGATTGTGGCCATCTTTGCATGAAATGTTCTCTTGGTATCTCTAATTTTCCTGAAGAGATCTTTAGTCTTTTCCATTCTGTTGCTGTCCTCTATTTCTTTGCCTTGATCACTGAGGAGGGCTTTCTTATACCTCCTTGCTATTCTTCAGAAATCTGCATTCAAATGGTAAATCTTTCCTTTAACTCCTCTGCATTTTGCTTCTCTTCTTTTCACAGCTATTTTTAAGGCCTCTTCAGACAACTATTTTGCCTTTTTGCATTTCTTTTTCTCGGGGATGGTCTTGATCCCTGCCTCTTGTACTATGTCATGAAACTCTATCCATAGTTCTTCAGGCACTCTATCAGATCCAATCCGTTTAATCTATTTCTCACTTCCACTGTATAATCATAAGGGATTTGATTCACATCATACTTGAATCATCTAGTGGTTTTCCCTACTTTCTTCAATTTCAGTCTGAATTTGGCAATAAGCAGCTCAAGATCTGAGCCACAGGCAACTCCTGGTCTTGTTTTTGCTGAGTGTATAGAGCTTCTTCATCTTTGGCTGCAAAGAATATAATCAATCTGATTTCAGTATTAACAATCTGGTGATGTCCATGTGTACAGTCTTCTCTTGTGTTGTTGGAGAGGGTGTTTGCTATGACCAGTGCATTCTCTTGGCAAAATCTACTAGCCTTTGCCCTGCTTCATTCTGTACTCCAAGGCCCAATTTCCCTGTTACTCAAGGTGTTTCTTGACTTCCTAGTTTTGTATTCCAGTCCCCTATAATGAAAATTACATCTTTTGGGGGTGTATTTTTAGAAGGTCTTGTAGGTCTTCATAGAACCATTCAACTTCAGCTTCTTCAGCATTACTTGTCAGGGCACAGACTTGGATTACTGTAATACTGAATGGTTTTCCTTGGAAACAAACAGAGATCATTCTGTCATTTTGAGATTGCATCCAAGTACAGTATTTCAGATTCTTTTGTTGACTGTGATGGCTACTCCATTTCTTCCAAGGGATTCTTGTCCACAGTAGTAGATATAATGGTCATCTGAGTTAAATTCACCCATCCAATCCATTTTAGTTTGCGGATTCCTAAAATTTGGATGCTCACTCTTGCCATCTCCTGTTTGACCACTTCCAACATGCCTTGATTCATGAACCTAATTAATATTTCAGGTTGCTCTTCAATATTGCTCTTTATAGCATTGGACTTTACTTCCATCACCAGTCACATCCACAACTGGGTGTTGTTTTTGCCTTGGCTGTGTCTCTTCATTCTTTCTGGAGCTATTTCTCCATTCTTCTCCAGTAGCATATTGGACACCTACCAACCTGGGGAGTTCACCTTTCCGTGTCCTATATTTTCCCTCTTCATACCTTTCATGCGGTTTTCAAGGCAATAATGCTGAAGTGGTTTGCCATTCCCTTCTCCGGTGAACCACATTTTTTCAGAACTCTCCACCATGACCCATCCATCTTGGGTGGCCCTACACGCCATGGCTCATAGTTTCGTTGAGTTAGACAAGGCTGTAGTCCATGTGATCAGATTGCAGTGGTGGCTGTGCACTGCTGGAGCTTCAACATTAGTCTTTCTCATTGTGGTCCAAAGGAGATTTCATCCTAAGAACAGCCAGTGAATCTCTTGTTGATCACTTTTTTAAAATTTAAATTTATTTATTTTAATTGCAGGCTAATTACTTTACAATATTGTATTGGTTTTGCCATACATCAACATGAATCCACCACGGATGTACACGTGTTCCCTTTAAGTGACATCCAAGTCATGGGACTCTGTCCAGGCTGTATTCAACTCAGTCCTGCTCAACCCCATTTGAAATGATGTATAATGCCAAATGCCCTTTCCTCAATGTAAATCCTCACCCAAGGCAGAAAATATGCTAGGACCCCTGGAGAAGGTGTGACCATATCAAACAAATATCCAGCTAGACCCTCAAACGAACCTACTCCCATACACCTAAACACACTAGACCATGTGAGACCAAATCAAACTGAGCTTTTCTTCTGAAACCCAACAGTGGTGAACACATAACAATACACTAGCTTAGCTTGCTTCTTTGGAATGTTTTATGTACTTCTCCCTATTAGACTATTAGATCATTAAGGGCAAGGATTATACCTTTTCTTTTTTAAATTACTCTCCCAATACCTGTAACATTAGTTTAGAAGAAATTAGGATGAATGTTTGTCTGATGGGCAGCTTAATCAGTGAACCCTAGAATTCAGGCAAAAAGTACTGAACATAAAGCAGGTCTCCCTATCCTCTCTCTGTTACCACACAGTAAAAGAAATGGGAAATCCATAACACTGTAACAGAAATCCCTAAGTACATGGGCACTTGGGCTGAATTGCTAATACTTAGGGGTGAGGATTAGCTTTTGGGCTCCTATTCCAAAGCACCAGGTACTCCAACTAGAGGAAATTATCAATGATCCCTCTAGGAAGGATTTAGCACTATCTCCAACAGAGGACAAGTATCTCTTTGCCTGTTTCTCCTTCTCTCTTGGTCTTACTTGCAGCATTTTGTAGTTCACTAATTCCTAGCATGTTTTTTTCTTTGTTTTTACATGAAAAAGTATATTTTAAAAATGACTGTTCTCAAGACTGCTATCTCAGGGGTTTTGTTTTGTATTCTTGTTATTTAACTTTTACAAAGCAATTGGGTTTATGTTTTGGTTTTGTAACAAGACTTGTCAAGAATGACATGAATCTTACTTAAAACTGCAGGAAGCTAGAGGAGATTGCCTGACCGCCAAGATGCTGGAGACATTTAATGTAAACAGTCATGCCAACTAGTTTTGTGCAGCTTTTAAATTACAGTTTTATTCACTTTCTAAACACCCTTTTCACTAAATTCCAAGTCAGGCTCCATTCTTTGTCGGTGCTGACTCCAAAGCATTCTGTTAGTTTCTAAACCCAAGGAGAAAGCAATCATAGATCTTTCATGCTCTCAAAAGGCTGCTCTCACAAAGTACCTCAAATTTTTGAATTTTAAAGACTCCTTGAAAATTTTAAACAGACTCAGAAAATGGTTAATAGGAAAACCAATTCGGTTGAAAGGTAGCATTTTTAGATAGGATCAAAACAGCCTAGAGCCATCCTAGGTCTGTCTTCTAGCTTTTTCTCAGCTCTTGTACAAAACAGAATTTAAACTGTGTTAATGTCTCTGGCAATGTTTTCTTCCTTGCATATACCAATGTTTCAGGCATATGAAATCTGACTAAAAGACCCAGGCAATCCAGTACTTTCAACAAATCAGTTTGAAGGGTGCACATTCACCCTGCTTTTTATAGATATATTTATATTTGTAAAACAAATAGTGAATAATGTAATTACTAAGATACTGACTAAAGCAGTTGCAAGATATCATACCCATTTTGCTTCCCAAACTAACTTATGGTAAAATCTTTCCATTAGGTTAGCTAAAAGTTGTTTGCATGACAATGTCCAAGTTAGTTGCCAATAAACTCAAAGTTTCATTTTATGCTTAAATTTGAGGGCAGAGAATATTGATGCAAAGACATGCAGTAAACATTCATAGAAAACCATAGAACTAATGCTATACTGAAGAAACAGGCTGGCCATTGTCAGACCTTGTACCTCAAGTTCCCATTCTGATAGTTGCTAGATTCTATCAGCTATTTTTAATTCTTCAGATTTGAAAGATTTCCTTGTCACTGTTATTTTTCTAATAGTTTGGTTCAGGCACCCAAGCATCTTTCATACTCTCCCTGAAGGGTGCTCTGGAGAGCTCTGAAGCCAATTACATCATTATATCCTCAGCAGTGTTTCAATATAAACTCCAGTTTATAAATGAGGCCACAGAGTCACCAAGAGGTCAAATGACAAATTCAGTCTTCATGGAGTGTCTCAGCCAAGCTTAACATTTATCCTAGAAGGCCACATTATCACACTTGAGAGCTTTGCTCAAGCCCAGAACTCCAAAACTAAACAAAAATTATCTGTAGTTTACAAAAGATTTCACAGAATTCACTACTGGTACTAATGGAAACTTGCAAAGACTTCAGATATTTGTTTTGCTAAGCAAACACCAATTTATATATGGATACGAGTTTATTAGCATAGTAATTTTTTCATAATTATCCCAGAATGAAGTATTATACAAAGGTGACTCAACCACAATATTTTGCCTTTTATTTTAATTTTTCTGATAATATTTTTTATTTAATGAAAAGTTTTACCTCCTTAAGCAGTTAAAATTGTATTAACATAATTCAGTTTTACATTAATGATTCAAGATCATTGTTATGAGACTCCTCAGTGATTCTGTGAGAAAAAAAAAAGTGGGCTAAATTTTTTAGTTAAGTTAATCAGTGTTTATTGTGAAATTATTTAATGAATATTTAGAAGAAATATGAATTCCAGTTTGTTACTGAAAAGTTAGAATTCAAAATGTCTTCTAAATCACCAAGTGAAAAATTTATGTAGACTAAAAATGAAAGAAATACCAAGAAAGCATAAAAACTCAGTTAAAAACAAGTTTTTTTTATTATTTGCTTACAAAAAAAAATAGTCTTTTTTTTTCTGTACATAAAATTTACAAAATAAATGTAAACAACTAAACTACTATATTAAATCAAAGACCCTAGGACTGGATCAAAAGCAAAATCCAAATATAAGTTGTTGCACCTTAAAGCAGAGTAAATGTTTCAATTTAAATGTTCAGAAAATACTAATAAATAGGCAATTTACTAGGCTAGAACAAAAATTACATATTATTTTATTTAAAAATAACTTTTTGACTACTCTCCACACCCTGCCTATTGCAGCCACCAGGCTGTTCTCTGTACCTATGAGCTTTTTTTTTTTTCCCCATAAAAGTGAGATCATATGCTATTTGTTTTTCTCTGACTTATTCCAATTAGCAAAATGGGTTTGAGGTCCATATACATGGTCACAAATGGTAAAATTAAATATAACTTGTTAAATTTAAACAATCACAACATATTGCACCTTAAAGGGATAAAAAGAAATATATATATATATCCTATAAATCATTATTAATGACATGAACAACAAAAGTGGACAAAAGTAAAAACAGAGATTTCACAAAAGAATTAACAGCTTTTGCCGTTAAACATTTTAAAAGATGGTCAGCCTCATTAGTAATTCAGTTCAGTTCAGTTGCTCAGCCATGTCCGACCCTTTGCGACCTCACGGACTGCAACATGTCAGGCCTCCCTATCTATCACCAACTCCTGGAGTTCACTCAAACTCATGTCCATTGAGTCGGTGATGTCATCCAACCATCTCATCCTCTGTCGTCCCCTTCTCCACCTGCCCCACCAGGGTCTTTTCAAATGAGTCAGCTCTTCGCATCAGGTGGCCAAAGTAATGAAGTTTCAGCTTTAACATCAGTCCTTCCAATGAATATTCAGGACTGATTTCCTTTAGGATGGACTGGTTGGATCTCCTTGCAGTCCAAGGGACTCTCAAGAGTCTTCTCCAATATCACATTTCAAAAGCATCAATTCTGTGATGAACATTGAGGTACATGTGACTCTTTCAATTCTAGTTTCCTCGGTGTGTATGCCCAGCAGTGGGATTGCTGGGAACATGTGTATACCTGTGGTGGATTCATGTTGATGTATGGCAAAACCAATACAATATTATAAAGTAATTAACCTCCAATTAAAATAAATAAATTTATAATTTTAAAAAAGTGAAAAAAAAAGCACCAATTCTTCGGTGCTCAGCTTTCTTCACAGTCCAACTCTCACATCCATACATGACTACTGGAAAACCCATAGCCTTAACTAGACGGACTTTTGCTGGCAAAGTCATGTCTCTGCTTTTGAATATGCTGTCTAGGTTGGTCATAACTTTCCTTCCAAGGAGTAAGTGTCTTAATTTCATGGCTGGTGTTACCATCTGCAGTGATTCTGGAGCCCCAAAATTAAAGTCTGCCACTGTTTCCACTGTTACTCCATCTATTTGCCATGAAGTGATTTAACTGGATGCCATGATCTTAGTTTTCTGAATGTTGAGCTTTAAGCCAACTTTTTCACTCTCCTCTTTCACTTTCATCAAGAGACTCTTTAGTTCTTCTTCACTTTCTGCCATAAAGGTGGTGTCATCTGCATATCTGAGGTTATTGATATTTCTCCGGGCAATCTTGGTTCCAGCTTGTGCTTCTTCCAGCCCAAGTTAAATAAGAGGGCATCCCTGGTGGCTCAGAGGTTAGTGTCTGCCTGCAATGCAGGAGACCTGGGTTCGATCCCTGGGTCGGGAAGATCCCCTGGAGAAGGAAATGGCAACCCACTCCAGTACTCTTGCCTGGAGAATCCCATGGACAGAGGAGCCTAGTAGGCTACAGTCCACGGGGTCACAAAGAGTCGGACACAACTGAGCGACTTCGCTTTCACTTTCAAGCAGGGTGACAATGTACAGCCTTGATGTACTCCTTTTCTTATTTGGAACCAGTCTGTTGTTCTATGTCCAGTTCTAACTGTTGCTTCCTAATCTGCATACAGGTTTCTCAAGAGGCAGGTCAAATGGTCTGGTATTCCCATCTCTTTCAGAATTTTCCAGTTTATTGTGATCCACACAGTCAAAGGCTTTGGATTAGGCAATAAAGCAGAAATAGATGTTTTTCTGGAACCCTCTTGCTTTTTTGATGATCCAGTGGATGCTGGCAATTTGATCTCTGGTTTTCTGCCTTTTCTAAATCCAGCTTGAACATCTGGAAGTTCACAGTTCACATATTGCTGATGCCTGGCTTGGAGAATTTTGAATATTACTTTACTAGCATGAGAGATGAGTGCAATTGTGCAGTAGTTTGAGCATTCTTTGGCATTGCCTTTCTTTGGGATTGGAATGAAAACTGACCTTCTCCAGTCCTGCGGCTACTGCTGAGTTAGTAATTAAGAGATTACAAATCAGGAATGCTATGAAAAATGGTTTTTGCATTATTTTAATAGACAAGAATCAAGAAATATTGCATTCCAAGTGATGCACTGAGTAGAGACAAAATACATTTATTTAGGTTTGTGGTCATACAGCTACTTTGGAATAACCAGATCACCTAAAAATTAACTATCCAAAACTCAAAACCAAGGTTATTGTTTTAGCTATACACCCAAGAGAAACTCCTCCAAAGATACATGAGGAACTCTGTCTATAAGTGGCTGAGACAAAAGTTTTCTAATAAAAAATGCCTGGAGAGAATGAAGTAACCACTGGACTGGAGAATGGTTTAATACACTGTCTGCCATCTAGTCACCCAAAGGAATATAATAACAGCAGTCAAATTGAATTAACCAATAAAAATATGGATCATCTTATGAATATAATATTGAATTAAAAGAGTAAACAATCGAATATTTTCAAGAAATAATACCCACTAGGAAATCTATTATCTGGAAAAGAAATGGAATAATGAGCACATCAGGCAAGCCGCTAACTTGAATGGAGAGAGGCAGAGAGTAGGATAGTGCAGAGCCACATACGCTGACATCAGGTATTGTCAGTGTTCCAGTTTCAACGTTGGGTGACAATTATACTGATATTTATTAGTAACATTTTTTTACATGATAATAAATAACTGTAAATTTCCCTTAGCTTTGGTGAAGGGAATGCCCCCTGGAGTGCCCCCACTGGTTAAGTTTTAGCAGGTGGGTGAGCAGATCTTAATGTAAGCCCATGCTAAAATCCCAATCTCCCTAAACATTTCAAAGTTTTCTCCCCAGTGTACCATGGAAGCAACTTCATCTAGTGTAAGCCATATTTGCTACAGGCTTCAGTCAACCAAAAAAGTAACCTGTTTAGGGCCACTCTCATTTCCTCAAACTAACATATTAAACTCTCTCAGCTGTTTAGTCCCTGATGAAGAATTTGGTCTGTCCAACTTGATAGTGTTTTCACCCTAATGTCCTATCTTAGGATCAACTTCTGTATTTGTCTTCCAGTTTATATTAATACTGTTGCCATTTAGTTGCTAGATTGTGTCTGACTCTTTGCAACACCATGAACTGTAGCTTACTAGGTGCATCTGTCCATGGGATTTCCCAAGCAAGAATACTGGAGTGAGTTGCCATCTCCTTTTCCAGTTTATGTTAATATACATAGCTAAATGTTTTCCATCAAATTGTTCTATGGCATCAAATATTTGGTCATCCAAAACCCTGCCTTCTATAGGTATGTGATTATAGGTGTCTGCAAGTAATAATTTAAATAACTGTTTTATGATGCATGCCAAGAACAATTAGTGTTCCCCAAACAAATCGAATCAATGCCTTTAAATTTAATTACTCCTGAGAACTGGCAAATAATACAGAACTAATTAAGAGAAGTCATATATGGATGTGAGAGTTGGACTGTGAAGAAGGCTGAGTGCCGAAGAATTGATGCTTTCGAACTGTGGTGTTGGAGAAGACTTTTGAGAGTCCCTTGGACTACAAGGAGATCCAATCAGTCCATTCTGAAGGAGATCAGCCCTGGGATTTCTTTGGAAGGAATGATGCTAAAGCTGAAACTCCAGTACTTTGGCCACCTCATGCGAAGAGTTGACTCACTGGAAAAGACTCTGATGCTGGGAGGGATTGGGGGCAGGAGGAGAAGGGGACGACAGAGGATGAGATGGCTGGATGGCATCACCGACTTGATGAACGCAAGTCTGAGTGAACTCCGGGAGATGGTGATGGACAGGGAGGCCTGGCGTGCTGCGATTCATGGGGTCGCAAAGAGTCGGACACGACTGAGCAACTGAACTGAACTGAACTGAATTAAAAGAATCCATGTTTAACTTTCTTTTCTTCTGGAATTACTTGCATTCAGTATGCATAAATCACTGCTCTTCCAAAAGAAAAAGAATATGATGGAAAAACTCATACCATGTTGAGGGCTAAACACCAGTCTCTGTTTTTGGATGGTTAAGCATCAGCAATATCATTAGCTAGGTCAGTTTTCGTGGAGAGAAGTCCAGACTATAATGTCTATACATAACCTTCATCGTGGTGCTCAGGGCCAATCTGTACAATGACCTACCAAGCAGACTGAGGACAGAGACTGGCTGATATCCTGAGAACATGTTATTTGGTTTACCCAGTTCTTGAGAGCCTCCTGGAAAATATATGCTCCTTGGTGAGCATAGACATGGTACATTAAATATCTTTACACTGTTTTCTCATGCCAAGGGGTCCACCTACATAATTCTTCCTCACACTTTCTTGCCACCATTTTTCAGTCTGGTCTTTTGAAGTCTCTGACTTCCCAGTTCTAACCTACTAGCAACTATCCATGTATAAGCACAATGTGTAAGTATGTCTCATTTGAGGCAAAGTAAAAGTCAGTATATTGCTTGAAGTTCTGCCCACTTTGGGAATTCCCCATCATTACTATTCATCACAGCCAAAACTCAGTGAGGCTGAAATTCTGCAACCATCCACTTGTCAGGCTGGTGCCAGAAAATCATGCAAAACATCTGTAAGTCAGGTTCAAGGTGTTTGCTCTTCAGTTAGTTGGCCCCAAGAAATCACCTTAAGAATATAGGTGAGGGTCAGGGGAAGAGAGACAATGTAGAAGAAATTGTCAAAGGGATCTCTATTATGTGCTCATGCAATTTAATGGCGTTTGTTCGAATTTGTGTAACCTCGTTTCTTGTATACCCTTTCAATTTCGTGATTTGCTCTGAGTACCTAAGCTGAAGAGATTCATGTAACACTGTTCCTGATAAGTAGCTCCAATTCCATAGTCACTTGGTATTCACTGATTAAGTAAGTATTCATTCCCTACGATGGCCCACTAGCAAACCAGAAGCTGTTTCTCCACAGAAGGTAGATAATATCTTCACAAGAGGGCATGGATTTAAGATACAGATGTCTGTGCTGCTCTTCTGCTACAGAGGCTTGTAAGAATTCCAAATAGCATCTGTGATTATAGACATTTCATGAACTAGTTCCTAAGTCTCAAGTAGAAAAGTAGTTGGAGTTGCAGCTGGACTTGCTGCAGAATTTTTTCTTTCTCAGTTTCTACTCAAATGGGGCAGTCATTTGTATTAATTACACATGGCTCACATTAGCACACAAAAATAAAAAATACTGTTTTCAAAATCAGAAAGTTTCCTAAATTATTGTGCTTCTTTCATAGTGGTACGTGTGCAAGTACATTGCCTTTTTTTTTTTTTTCTCACCAAAAGGAATATCAAGATACACTGCAGACTACTGAAACCTCAAAACTTTACTGATGTAGTAGGTTTACGGATTTATCTGGGGTGTATCTTGACTCACTTACGTCTGACTAAGGCATTTAAAGTATTTGAAGCTCCCAATCAATGCCGGTCCAAAGATCCTCATCAAAAATACAGTGAACAATGTGATATTCCCATGTCAAGAGGATCAAGATATTTGTGAGCTAGGACCATATTACATCAGAGAGCAGTACAATTAACATAACTCTGAGGCAAGACTTCAGAGTTGTCCTTTTCATGTAAAAGTATGCTTCTTAAGTCCTTTATAAATTGGTACAGAGAGCAAAGTGATTTACAGGTCAACAGCTCCATACTAGATTCCAGGAAGCAGGGTTGACTGACTTCAGGGAAGATACTACATCTGGAACAGCAGCTAAAATCAGAATCAATACCTTATTAAGATATTAATAATCTAAGATCCATTCCCCTCTGTATAAACAAAGCGGCAAGTTAAAAAGGTATGTGAATCCTTCAAGTCTTTGGTGGTACTTCCAATTCCTCCAGGGATATGGCATCATTTATCTACATATGGACATCACCAGATGGTCAACACTGAAATCAGATTGATTATATTCTTTGCAGTCAAAGATGGAGAAGTTCTATACAGACAGAAAAAACAACACCGGGAGCTGACTGTGGCTCAGATCATGAACTCCTTATTGCCAAATTCAGACTTAAATTGAAGAAAGTAGGGGAAACCACCAGACCATTCATGTATGACCTAAATCAAATCCCTTATGATTATACAGTGGAAGTGAGAAATAGATTTTAGGGACTAGATCTGATAGATAGAGTGCCTGATGAACTATGGACGGAGGTTCGTGACATTGTACAAGAGACAGGGATCAAGACCATCCCCATGGAAAAGAAATGCAAAAAAGCAAAATGACTGTCTGGGGAGGCCTTACAAATAGCTGTGAAAAGAAGAGAGGTGAAACGCAAAGGAGAAAAGGAAAGATATAAGCATCTGAATGCAGAGTTCCAAAGAATAGCAAGGAGAGATAAGAAAGCCTTCTTCAGCAGTCAATGCAAAGAAATAGAGGCAAACAACAGAATGGGAAAGACTAGAGATCTCTTTAAGAAAATTAGAGATACCAAGGGAACATTTCATGAAAAGATGGGCTCAATAAAGGACAGAAATGGTCTGGACTTAACAGAAGTAGAAGATATTAAGAAGAGGTGGCAAGAATACACAGAACTGTACAAAAAAGATCTTCATGACCCAGATAAACATGATGGTGTGATCATTCACCTAGAGCCAGATATCCTAGAATGTGAAGTCAAGTGGGCCTGAGAAAGCATCACTACGAACAAAGCTAGGGGAAGTGATGGAATTCCAGTTGAGCTGTTTCAAATCCTGAAAGATGATGCTGTGAAAGTGCTGCACTCAATATGATAGCAAGTTTGGAAAACTCAGCAGTGGCCACAGGACTGGAAAAGGTCAGTTTTCATTCCAATCCCAAAGAAAGGCAATGCCAAAGAATGCTCAAACTACCGCACAATTGCACTCATCTCACATGCTAGTAAAGTAATGCTCAAAATTTTCCAAGCCAGGCTTCAGCAATATGTGAACTGTGTACTTCCAGACGTTCAAGCTAGTTTTAGAAAAGGCAGAGGAACCAAAGATCAAATTGCCAACATCCGCTGGATCATGGAAAAAGCAAGAGAGTTCCAGAAAAACATCGATTTCTGCTTTATTGCCTAAACCAAAGCCCTTGACTGTGTGGAATACAATAAACTGGAAAATTCAAGAGATGCGAATACCAGACCATCTGACCTGCCTCTTGAGAAACCTATGTGAAGGTCAGCAAGCAACGGTTAGAACTGGACATGGAACAACAGACTGGTTCCAAATTGATAAAGGAGTATGACAACACTGTACATTGTCACCCTGCTTATTTAACTTATATGAAGAGTACATCATGAGAAAGGCTGGGCTGGAAGAAGCACAAGCTGGAATCAAGATTGCTGGGAGAAATATCAATAACCTCAGATATGCAGATGACACCACCCTTATGGCAGAAAGTGAAGAGGAACTAAAAAGCCTCTTGATGAAAGTGAAAGAGGAGAGTGAAAAAGTTGGCTAAAAGCTCAACATTCAGAAAACAAAGATCATGGCATCTGGTCCCATCACTTCATGGGAAATAGATGGGGAAACAGTGTCAGACTTTATTTTTTGGGCTCAAAATCACTGCAGATGGTGATTGTAGCCATGAAATTAAAAGAAATTTACTCCTTGGAAGGAATGCTATGACCAACCTAGATAGCATATTTGAAGCAGAGACATTACTTTCCCAACAAAGGTCCATCTAGTCAAGGCTATGGTTTTTCCAGTAGTCATGTATGGATGTGAGTTTTGCAGTGTGAAGAAAGCTGAGCGCCAAAGAATTGATGCTTTTGAACTGTGGTGAAGACTCTTGAGAGTCCCTTGGACTGCAAGGAGATCCAACCAGTCCATTCTAAAGGAGATCAGTCCTGGGTGTTCTTTGGAAGGAATGATACTGAAGCTGAAACTTCAATACTTTGGCCACCTCATGTGAAGAGTTGACTCATTGGAAAAGACTCTGATGCTGGGAGGGATTGGGGGCTGGAGGAGAAGGGGACGACAGAGGATGAGATGGCTGGATGGCATCACCAACTTGATGGACATGAGTTTGGGTGAACTCCGGGAGCTGGTGATGGACAGGGCGGCCTGGTGTGCTGTGATTCATGGGGTCGCAAAGAGTTGGACACGACTGAGCAACTGAACTAAACTGATGCTTCACTCATTTGGTCAGTGGGGGAAGTATTAAGGGCTTCCAAATGTCTCCCTCCTATTACAGCAGTAAAGTAGGCATTTTTTTTATTCTCAAATCTGTCTTTTCAAAGTTTTTCAAAATTTAGGACTGAGAAAGTAACCATAAATTACTATGAACTTACTGGGCCAATTGTGATCCAAACTTTAACCAATGCACTATTTATCACCTAACATCCATTAGACTCTAATTTAATCAAGAAATTACAACATGCGTTTGGGTTCTCAGTGATTATTGTTAGGAAATGCCTAGTCCAGTAATTTCCTACTCCAAGTCCTAGCTACTCTCTTCATCAGTGCTTACTCTCTCTATCAGTTTCTTCAGGGGAAGGCGTGGAGTTACAATATATACAATATAGGCTGGTAGCAACATTTCAAGATCACTCCTCAAGAAACTCTAACCTTTCCCCTAAGCAAGGGGTTCTACATATCGACCAATATTTGGACTTAATTAAGTCTTGAAAATGGAAGAGAGGCCATAGCTATTCATTATAAAGATGACTCAAGTAGGACCATTCTACAGTTCTGCAGTTTTACATGTTATATAAAGTAAGATTTTCTTGACTGCCTAACTACTTCATTCTTAGGGATACCATGGTATTTGAGACTTAACAACTAAGGAACACTTTATCTTTGTTACCCTTCTTGGAAATCTGGTTCTGTCACCTGACCTCTGTTACTCTAGAGACCCCTCTGACCCAATGAAATAACATAATTCCTAAAATAACAGAGCAATAATTCTTGCCAGTATGGTAGAACTCATAGATAGGCCGTACATGAATTAGGGAGAACATCTGTCTAATGACTATCAGAAGCATTTGACATTGCTGGTGATCCCTTTCTCATATGATACTATATTCATTTACCTTCCTGGACACTACCCTCCTTGGTTTTTCCTCATATCCTCTTCTTCGTTTCATTTGCTGTATTCTCCTTTTCTTTTAGACTTCTTACTATTGAAATGTTCAGGGATAAGCTCTTGAATCTCTTCAGTCTCATGGATTCAAATATCATCCTAATGTTGATTATTAATCCCTCAATTTCAACCCACTACTCCACCTAAACTCAGGTTCACATGTTGAAGTGCTGACTTGACATCTCTGCCTGATGTCAAACAGGAATCTCAGATTTAACAAGTTTGAAGTCAGTTCTTAATTCTCACCCCCAACCCTAACTAAACTAAAGGAGGCTCTTCATCCAGTTTGTATCAAGTTTTTAAATGGTATTATTATTCATTCAGTTGTTTAGGTCAACAACTGAAAATGAAAAATAAAAACAGAGACATTCTCACTAATCTCTCTTGATTAGACTACTGTTTCCATTCTTCCTTTTCTCCCCTCACTGCTGTATTTTATTCAGAGTTAGAGATTTTTTTTTAATATATATGAATCAGATGTCTCTTAACTGTTTAATATTTCTCAATACAATTCCATCGATTCTGGTCATTTTAATTTACTCTCAGAAATTAGAACATTATTTGATATACAGGAGACCTTGGTAGACAGAATAATGTCCCTTCAAAGATGTCCGCACCAAATCTCCAGAACTTGTAAAAATGTCACTTACATGACAAAGAAGACTTTGCACATATAATTAAATGATTAACATTTCTGGATTATCTCTGTGGGCCCAATATAATCACAAAAGTAGGAAGGTGAAAATCGGAAAGAAAATAAGACAAAAGAAACAGGAGTAAGGGTCAAAGAGAGGTTTGAAGATGCTAATATTGTTGGCTTAAAAATAGAGTTGCTGCTGCTAAGTTACTTCAGTCGTGTCCGACTCTGCGCGACCCACCAAGCTCCCCCGTCCCTGGGATTCTCCAGGCAAGAACACTGGAGTGGGTTGCCATTTCCTTCTCCAATGCATGAAAGTGAAAAGTGAAAGTGAAGTCACTCAATCATGTCCGACTCTTCGTGACCCCATGGACTGTAGCCTACCAGGCTCCTCCGTCCATAGCATTTTCCAGGCAAGAGTACTGGAGCGGGGTGCCATTGCCTTCTCTGAAAAAAATAAAAATAGAGTAAGGGGCCATAAACATAACAAATGCAGGTGGGCTCTTGCATCTGGAACGTATAGGAAACTGAATTTCCCTTAGATCTTCTGGGAGGAATGCAGGCCTGCTGACACCTTGATCTTAGCCTAATGACACCATGTTAGACACTGAGCTCCAGAACTACTGAGGATCAATGTGTTATTTTAAGTTGTAAAGTTGATGATAATTTGTTATCTTAGCAGTTAGAAATTAATACAGAGTTGCCTAATAAACATTGCAAAATGATTTAACTGAATTTTAGTAGAACCAAGCGCTGGACTTGAGCTCATAAACCTAGGTTCTACTTCTCCCTCTGCCATATTAACTATACAATCCTGGAAAACCATAGCATTCCCATAAACTGGAAATAATCTCTTACCTTTTCAAATCTCAAAACTTATTAATAATTAGTTTCCTGTTGCTGCTATAATAAGTTAATATGATCTTGGAAGTGAAAATGAAGTCACTCAGTCGTGTCCGACTCTTTGCAACCCCATGGACTATAACCCATCAGGCTTCTCCATAAATGGGATTCTCCAGGCAAGAATACTGGAGTGGGTTGTCATCTCCTTCTCCAGGGGATCTTCCCAACCCAGGGATCAAACTCAGCTCTATCACATTGCAGGCAAATTCTTTATTGTCTGAGTCACCAGGGAATCCCAATATGATAATAACACAAATTATTTTTCTTACATGTCTAGAGGTTGTCACCCTGCTTGTTTAAATTCTATGCAAAGTACATCATGCAAAATGCTGGTCTGGATGAATCACAAGCTGGAATCAAGATTGGCAGGAGAAATAGCAATAACCTCAGATATGCAGATGACACCACCCTTATGGCAGAAAGTGAAGAGGAACTAAACTGCCTCTTGATGAAAAGGAAAGAGGAGAGTAAAAAAGTTGGCTTAAAACTCAACATTCAGAAAACTAAGATCATGGCATCTGGTCCCATCACTTCATGGCAAATAGATGGGGAAACAATGGAAACAGTGACAGTCTTTATTTTCTTGGGCTCCAAAATCACTGCAGATGGTGACTGCAGCCATAAAATTAAAAGACACTTGCTCCTTGGAACAAAAGCTATGACCAACCTAGATGGCATATTAAAAAGCAGAGACATTGCTTTGCTGACAAAGGTCCATCTAGTCAAAGCTATGGTTTTTCCAGTAGTCATGTATTGAAGTGAGAGTTGGACCATAAAGAAAGCTGAACACTGAAGAATAGATGCTTTTAAACTGTGGTGCTGGAGAAGACCCTTGACAGTCCCTTGGACAGCAAAGAGATCAAACTAGTCAATTTTGAATATTCATTGGAAGGACTGATGCTGAAGCCCCAATATTTTGGCCATCTGGTGCAAAGAGCAGATTCCTTGGAAAAGACCCTGATTCTGGGAAAAATTGAAGGCAGGAGGAGAAGGGGACAACAGAGGATAAGACGGTTGGATGGAATCACCGACTTGATGGACAAGAGTCTGAGCAAGTTCCAGGAGTTGGTGATGGACATGGAAGCCTGGTGTGATGTGGGTTTCAAAGAGTTGGACATGACTGAGTGACTGAACTGAACTGAGAGGTTAGATATTCAAAACTCTTCTTACTGAACTAAAATCAATGTGCCATCGATCCTGTGGTATTTTCTGGAGACTAGGGGAGAATGATCCCTTTAATTTTTCAGATTCTAGAAGC
This sequence comes from Capricornis sumatraensis, assembly GCF_032405125.1. Classification (NCBI taxonomy): domain Eukaryota; kingdom Metazoa; phylum Chordata; class Mammalia; order Artiodactyla; family Bovidae; genus Capricornis; species Capricornis sumatraensis. The sequence continues at coordinate 2,495,878 of NW_027184612.1, read as the reverse complement.
CACCTGAATTCCTTATCTCAGAGGCCCTTCCTCCATCTTCAAACTCAGCAGTATAGCATCTTCTAATCTCTCTCCGCTTGCTTCCATGTCTTTTTCTTAATTCTCACTCTTCTTGCCTCTGTTTTATAAAATCTGTTGTGATTACATTGCTTAGTCAAGTGCTTAGTTGCTCAGTCATGTCCAATTCCTTGTGATCCCATGGACTGTAGCCCACCAGGCTCCTCTGTCCATGGAGTTTTCCAGGCAAGAATACTGGAGTGGGTTGCCATCTCCTTCTCCAGGGGATCTTACCAACCTAGGGATCAAACCTGAGTTTCTTGTTCTCCTGCATTGTAGGCGGATTCTTTACCAACTGAGCTATCGGGGAAGCATTGTGCTCACCCAAATAATCCCTGAGAGTTTTCCCATCTCAAGATCTTTAAATGGATTACATATGCAAAGTCCACTTGGCCATGTAAAATAACATATCCACAAGTTTGGGAGATGAAGGTATGAAGACATTATTCTGTCTTAGCACACAAAGTCAAATAAAATAGTCTATTGACAAACGCCATGGAGCCACTAAAGTAAGAAGCAAATATAGGCCAAAATATTACTTTTTTTGGCTGTGCCACACAACTCACAGGATTTTAGTTCTGCAAACAGTGATCGAAACCAAGTCCTTGGCACTGAGAATGCAGAGTCCCACCAGGGAATTTCCTCCAATTTGGTTTAACTATTAATGAGATACTTTTGAAAGTACAAGTTTTAAAGCTATATGCATATTTATGTTTATCTTTACAGCATAAAAATGATCCTTTTAAACGGATCAGATGCTGTCATTTCATGAATTGAGCCTTCCCTTTAATCACCCACGTTTATCACATATACAAAGGGAAGTTATGTGCTTCTCTGAATAAAATAATTACCTTATTAAAAATCAAAAGCTAAAAGCTAAAATTGTATCACAAACCCGAGAGCCAATATCACCTATAGTTATTACTGAAGGACACTGCTAGTTTTATTCCCTGCCAAACAGATTTCAGTGAAAAGAGTAAACTGTACATGTAGTATCTGTATTGTAAAGTTGCCTTTTTACATATTTTCCAGTGGCACCTCATCCTAGTATGATAGTTTAATTCTATTTCATTTCCTACGTATGTACAGGTACACAGGAATAAGACTTGTGAGATCAAACTTTCTGAAATGTAGTCAACTGCCAAATTTCCTTTGTCTTTGTGAAAAAAGTAAGTGATCCTCATGTGTAGGTTTTCATCAGCACTTCACTGGCTGAAGATAGAGTTTTTTCATATGCAATTATACGGTTTCTATGTTGGAAAGAGATCAAAGTCCAATGTTGGCTGAATTTTTGAGTCTCCTTTCTCTTCGCCAAAACTCATGCACAGTTTTAGGTCAGGGAGGAGAGTGATAATTAAACATTTCTATAGCATCATTACCCAAGCATGTGGAAATTTTCTAGGTTCAGTTGAGTGGAAGAATACCTTTTATTGATCCAAGAGCACCAAGCCAGATGCAATTACACATTCTGAATGTTTTCCAGTGGGTAACTCTTCTGGTGCTAGTTGGGATGATTACTGAATAAGGTAAAGAGTTGTCCTCTTATTCAGTAGGAGAAGCCAAGAAGTTTCTTACTCACCAATAAAACTTTACAAAGGCTTCAAAAATCGTTCAATCATCAAGGATTATTTCCAAAATATATATTTAGTCTTCAATAAACTTTTGCTTTTATCTAAGCATGTTTTTTTTAATGCTCCAGGAAAGATGACCCCACCATTCCCAAAATAAATCTCTAGAGAAGAAACTGAAAGCTTGCACAGAAGCTACATTTTCTACCTCAAAATTAAAATCCCTGCAAAGAATCTCATTAAATGAAGGGGAAAAAAAAAAAGTACATGGTATAGAACTTATCTTTCTAAATTACTGACCCTTTGTCAGGGAAGGTTAAAAAGTGTTGACATTATTTTCTTTCATGTCTAGGGATGCTTGCAGTAAACAAAAATTAAAAATGTCTCTTACAAAAGTTATTTAACCAGACAAGGTAAAAATACCAAGAAACATTTGAAAAGACTGAGTTGGAATGAAACCATACAAGAGAAATCTTTACATAAGTATATAAGAACAGATTGACTAAAGTTCATTTCTTTTTTGTTTAATTTCATTTAAAAAGATTGGAATAAATAAGACTAGCATTTTAATTTGCACAGGAAGAGAAGGATGAAACGGTCCTGAAGACGTGAAAATGGATCATTTGGTCCCAAACACTTTTTCCTCCTCTCTTCCTCTCCCTTTCCCTTCCCACCTCCCCTCCTCTCTTCCTTCCTTCCTTCCCAGGAGATAAAATGTTAGGAAAAAAATATATATATAAAATAACTAGTTCTTTTTTGATGAAATGAATATCTCCAGGATTTAAAAGATGAAAATGAATTTCAGCTACTCTTGAAAATAAGACTTTGCTGACGACTGTTTATAAAACCATTGTTGATAAAGCTCTGATTTGGATGAATACCAACTCACTTGTAGCAACATCCTCCAAATTATTTTGCCAAATATTTTAGGTAAATGAGATGTTTCTGCTATCTATGCTATCTACCAGTTAGAGGAATATAATCATCAAGTTGAGTAATCTTTACACTAATGTTGGGAACTCTAGATGTTTTCACAAAGATGCTTCTGGGCATAGAAATGGAAGTGCTCCTTAATTTTCCAAGTCACGTTAAGCAAGTGGCTAAATTTTGGTTTTTATATGCATTAAGCTTCCACATAGTATTTTATCTGAAAATATGATTATCTAAAAACATTTGGAAGAATACTCAGTAAAACTGTTATTTTAGACAACAGAATCAGAAAATTCAAAGAGATTATACTTGCAAAAATTTGGAATTTGTTCCTAGTTACATAAAAATTTAGGTATTTTTACGAGTTTGAAAATTATAAGATACTTCTGATTATTTTCTTAATGAAGAAAATATATTTCAAATTTTTCTTCACCTCTTGGGCTATTAGCCACTGAGGAAAGGAACCATGGGGATTCTCACCTTTACTAATCATTTTATGATCATTTATAAATAAATGCCACATCTAGGTTCGACACAGGACACAGGATGCTTGGGGCTGGTACACTGGGATGACCCAGAGAGATGATATGGGGAGGGTGCTGGGAGGGGGGTTCAGGCTTAGGAACTCATGTACATCTGTGGCGAAATCATGTCAATGTATGGCAAAACCAATACAGTATTGTAAAGTAAAATAAATAAATAAAACAAGCAAACAAAAAAGATAAACTATCCAGAAGAGAATGCCTTAAAAAGGCCAAAAATGAACTCAAGCAGTAGTTTTGTCTTTATTTTTCTTCCTTTATTATCTAAGGCGTAGATCTGTGTTAATAATCAGATAGTAGTTCAACATCACAGCCAAGAGCTACCGAAAGAGCAGAGCGGAACAGTTCTGAAGCAGGGTACAGAATCCTTTGGAAATCATTGGGTCTGGCTTTCAAATTTTGACATGTGCACTTCCACATTGACAACTAATGACACAAACTGTGACAATATGTTGATACACACTAAAAATAATTTTAAGTGATCATGCTAGTAATTGAAGCAAATAACTTGCTATTTGAATTATTAGGATATTACAAACACATTTTTAAAAAATTTAAATACTTGCAGTATTCCTTTAATTTTTCATCCTGGGCAAGAAAGCACATGAAATGAATTGCCTTTAGGTAATGAAATTCCCAGCCCATCATAGTTCTGCAGTGGTTCCCAACCCATTTGCAAAAAATCTCCCAACATCAAACACCTTTACATGTCTATACTCAAGGCAGGAGTTTGCACCTCATGGCAACCTTCCCTGATGGAAATGTTCTAGTTTGAACTCAAATGTTGACTTCCCTGAAATGGGTCATTTGTTAACAAGTCCTAGGGTGTGGCTAACCCTCTCTAAAGCCCAGTTCACAAGGCATAATTCAGAAATATATCATTTTTTCAAAGAATTTTTCTTTGCCCTTACCCATGAAGATGTAACAACATAAGCATGTTTGCAAAAATACTTTCTCTATTTTTCTCTGAATGTTTTGATTTTATGCATGTATACACACTCCTGTTATTTCAGAAACTTCCATTTCATAAAAGCTGGTACTGAAGTTTGTTCTGTATCATATACTTTTACTTTTTCCTCTCTTCTATTTAGATTATATGCAATATATATATTTATAGGGACACTAAGATTTACCTACTTATCCTCTGTAAATTGTAGGAGCAGTATGAAAAAAATTAAAAATAAAATTAGCAAAGAAAAAAGTAAATTACCTCTGATTCCAACACAACATCTCCATTTTTTAAAACTTTTCTATACCTTTCCCATTTGCACATTTGATATTTATATTGTTACAGTCATAGCAGGAATGCAACAGTATACTCAGCTTTGGTTTTTTATAATTACTTGCATTTCCCATATCACCTATAATCATTGCTTTAATTTCTACATATTTTATTAAAAGGTATGCATAATTAAAGAGAGACAGAGAGAGACCCTCTCCTTTTTAATTTATCGTAAATTCTCAAATGTAAAACTTCCTGAACCAATGATATGTTTTTTATTCTTGATAGTGAAATTGAAATATAAGTTAATTATACCAAATCCCACTGAAATCAACAGAGATACTGATTCACCATTACATCTCATATTAGTATTATTATTTAAATATACATTATATATCAGTACAATATATATTATATATCAGACTCTTTACTGTCTTTGCTACTAGGGAAGCCCCAATAATTCAGTACAATACTTCACAGGTGTTCTTATTTGCTATTTCATAATTTTTCAAAGAAGATTTTCCTTCTTTTTTAAGTGATTGATTAAACTGAAAGATTAACACCATCTGATTTATTTTCCTTTTTTCTTAAGTTTAAATATTTGAATCATATGTATCTACTATTTTAAAGTTCTTCTGCATCAAATGAACCTTCAGAAATGCCACATTCATTTTTATCTACTGTTTTAATGACATTTACAGACATCAACCAGAAATACTTTGTTTTAAAATACCTGTGAAGTAGGAACAAGCCACAGCATGTACTTGTGGCAATGTCTTCTACCTTTGAGAAACACAGACAAGTGTAAGTTACCTCAGATAAACCAAGTTTACCATAAGTACATAAGCAAATTAAGAAGCACAGTAAATCTTCACTGAGATTGCACAATTAGTTTTCATGGAATGGTAACATCCTCTGTCACTGCAAAACAGCTCTAATTCCCAAATAGCAACTCCAGCAGTGATCTCTCAGAAATGCTCATCTTGATAAATTAACATCATATGACTCGGGTTCTGCTTGACTTATCTACAAGCTATTTTCTCACATTGCTGATGATAACTGTATATTTTCCTGTACATTGTTTCCTAGCTGCTTTTACTCAAGATTTCCACTAGCTAATTGCCCTTATTTATTATGCTTTGAAAAACATCTTTATTGGGATATAATTCACATGCCACAAAATTCACCCACTTAAAGTATAAAATTTAATGGGTTTAATACATTAGGAGTGGGTACAAAAAGAAACTTTGCACCCATTCGCATTTCCTTGTATATATAAGCAGAAGTCGGATTGCAGGATCATATGGCATTCTGCTTTTCATTTTGTGAAGAACTTCCATACTATTTGCCATAATGGATGTACAGGGTGACATTCCCAACAACACTGTGCAGAGGTTCCCTTTGCCCATGTCCTTGAGAACGCTTCCTATCTTTTGTCTTTTTGATAATGCCATTCTAACATGTGTTATTCCCTCGTGGTGGTTCTGATTTGCATTTCTCTGATGATTTGTCATGTTAAACATTTTTCATATACCTGTTGGCCATTTTTATAACTTCTATCCAGGTTTTTTGATCATTTTAAAATTGAATTATTTGTTTTCTTGCTGTAGAATTGCTTTTCTCATATATTTTAGATATAGACACTGGTGGCAATCATTTTGAGGAACTCATTCAACCACATGGACACTGGTGCTGGCAAGCATTAGTTTGGAGTCCTTCCTCTAGTCTATTAGTGCTTGGGGTGTACCTGCCCACCAGCTGGTCAGGACCAGTCCTAAAACCCCAAAGGCCAAGAGGAGAGTTGCCTGGGGATATAGCCCCACTTCCATACAGTTGACATCTGTCCCAGGTTCCCCTCAGCCAGCTGCTCTAGGAAATGGCCCCACCCACCAGTAGGCCAACACCATTCCTAGGACCCCCAAGCCACACAGTTGGCCATGTCAGCACCTGGCCTCACCTACCAGCAGCTGCCACCACAGGCAAGGTCTGGAAGCCAACTGGCCTGGCAACCAGCCCCACTAGCCAGCATATTCACAGTGGTCAGCCCTATCACAAGAGAAGGTCTCACATTAGGGGTACCCACTATATAATATAGCTTCAATGATCAAGGTGGGGGTGCACAGCTGGGCCTCAAGGGATGTCTCCTATACAGAGTCACTTCTCCAAGATCAGGAAACATAATCAACCTGCCTGATACATAGCAATAAATACAGAGAATTAGGCAAAATTAGGCAACAAGGAAATATACTCCAAATAAAGCAACAGGAGAAAATCCTAGAAGAACTAAACAAAGTGGAGACAGCAAACTACCTAATAAAAAGTTCAAAGTAACAACAGTCAAAGAAAAATATTACGTTATGGTAAAGGGATGAAACCAGAAGATATAACAATTTTTCATATATATGTACCCAACATAGAAGCACCTAAATACATAAATCAAATATTAGCACAAAGGGAGAAATTGACAATAACACAATAATTGTAGAGGACTTTAACATCCAACTTATATCAATAGGAAAATCATCCAGAAATAAAATAAAGAAATACTGGACTTAAACTACACATTAGATCAGACAAACTTAACAGATATGTTAGAACATTCCATCTCAGTGCAGTGGAATATTCATTCTTTAAATGGCACATGGAATATCCTCCAAGATAAAACACATGCTAGACCACAAAACAAGTCTCAGTAAGTGATAAGCCATAACGGAAAAGAATATGAAAAAAATAATGTGTGTGTGACTCAAATAATTGTGTCACTTTGCTATATAGCAGAGATTGGCACAATATTATAAATCAGCTATAATTTCATAAAAATTTAACACAAAATAATAAACAATAAGACTGAAATCATATCAAGAATCTCTTCTGACCATAACTCTGTAAGACTAGAAATCAATTATAAGAAAAAAAATACACAAACCTGTAAAGGCTCCTATATGCCTCTAAACCACCAATGGGTCCCTAAATAAATCAAAGGGGAAATAAAATCGTACCTGGAGACAAAGGAAAATGAGAAGAGAATGATTCAAAATTTATGGGATACACCAAAGCAGTTCCAAAAGGGAAGCTTCTGGTGATATAAACCTACTTTAGGAAACAAGAAAATCTCAATAACCAATCAAATATTATACCTACAGGAACTAGCAAAAGCAGAACAAACAAAACACAAATAGAAGAAAAGAAATTATAAGGACTGGAGCAGAAATAAATAAAGACTAAAAGAACAAAAAGATCAATAAAACTAAGAACTGATTCTATGAAAAAATGAACAAAATGAGAAACCTTTAGCCAGACTCATCAAGGAAAACAGAGAAATAAAATTTGGGAAAATAGGCCCAAATAAAACCAGGAATAAAAATTGAGACGTTACTACCAACACCACAGAAATATAAAAGATAAGAATTCACTATGAACATTATGATAATAAAATGGACAATTTAGAAGAAATAGATAAATTCATGGAAACACACAGTTTCCCAAAACTGAATCTGGAAGAAACACAAAATATGAAGAAACTACTTACCTGTAATGAAATTGAATCCATGATTAAAAAAAAAAAAAAAACCCTCCAAAAAACAACAGAAATGAGACCAGACAACTAAATTCCACAAAACGTTTAAGGAAAATGTCTGTTCTTCTCTATTTAAAACACTTGAGGTGAAGAAATGCTTCCAAAATCACTTCAGGAGGTCAGAATCACCCTGATACCAAAACCATACTAAGACACCATAAAGAAAGAAAAGTACAGGCCAGTGTCACTGATGAATATAGGTATAAAAATAATTAACTAAGTATTAGCAAAAAGAACTCAGCAATACTTTAAAAGAATCATCTGCCATTATCTAGTGTGATTTATCCCAGGGGTGTAGGATAGTTTAACATCCATAAATCAGTCAATATGATATATAACATTAACCAATAGAAGAATAAATTCATACTCTCATCTCAACAGATACTGGAAAAGCTCATGAAAAATTCAAAATCCACTTAAGATAAAAACCCTCAATAAAGTGGGTATAGAAGGACTATCATTTAACATAATAAAGGCCATATATCACAGACTATAGCCTGGTGAGGGACAGGGAGGCTTGGCGTGCTGCAGTCCATGGGGTGACAAAGAGTCCGACATGACTGGGTGACTGAACAACAATAACAATAGCCAACATAATACTCAGTGGTGAAAGGCTGAAAGCAGTTCCTCTGAGATCTACTCTCACCATTTTTATTCAATTCACCACTTTGATTCAACACAATACTGGAAGTCCTAGCCACAGCAATCAGTCAAGAAAAGCAAACAAATAAATAAAAGTAATCCAAATCAGGAGGAAAAAAATTCAACTGTCACTATGTGCAGATTACATGCTACTATAAATTTAAAACTCTAAAGACCCCATCAATAAAACCATTAGAATGAGTAAATTCAGTAAAATTGCATGATACAAGATTAATATACACACATCTGTTGTCTTTCTGTACACTAATAATATAAACCATCTGAAAGAGAAATCAAGAGGACAATCTCATTTACACTAGCTTCTTTTAAAAGAGCACTAATTCCATTTAGGAAGCTTCCATCCTCATGACATAATCGCTCCCCAAACCCCACCTCCAAATACCACCACATTTGGGATTCAGTTTTAATGTGGGAATTTGAAGGACAGGGGCACAAACTTTTAGCCTACAACAAATGGATACATAAAAATATGGTACGTAAGTACAATGGACTATTCCTTAGCCTTAAAGGGAAAGAAATTCTGACAAACACTACAATATGAATCTTGAAGATATTATGCTAGATGAAACTGGAGCCGATTATACAGAGTGAAGTAAGCCAGAAAGAAAAACACCAATACAGTATACTAACACATATATATGGAATTTAGAAAGATGGCAATGACGACCCAATATGCAAGACAGCAAAAAAGACACAGATGTGTATAACGGACTTTTGGACTCAGAGGGAGAGGGAGAGGGTGGGATGATTTGGGAGAATGGCATTGAAACATGTATACTATCATGTAAGAATCGAATCGCCAGTCTATGTCCAATGCAGGATACAGCATGCTTGGGGCTGGTGCACGGGGATGACCCAGAGAGATGTTATGGGGAGGGAGGTGGGAGGGGGGTTCATGTTTGGGAACGCATGTACACCCATGGTGGATTCATGTCAATGTATGGCAAAACCAATACGGTATTGTAAAGTAAAATAAAGTAAAAATAAAAATTAAAAAAATAAATAAATAAAATAAAACTTAAAAAAAAAAAAGGACAGATACCATGATTCTACTTGAATGAGGTACCTAAATTGGTTAAAGTAATAGAGACAGAAAGAATGGTTGGCAGGGGCTAAGGGAAGGGAATTATGAAAAGCTTGGGAAAAAGAAAAAAAGTTCTGGAGTTGGATGGTTGTGCACACCACCATACATATCAATGTCAATGTATTTAATTATACTGGGCAACACATTTGAAAGTAGCTTAGATATGCAGATGACACCACCCTTATGGCAGAAAGTGAAGAGGAACGAAAGAGCCTCTTGATGAAGGTGAAAGAGGAGAGTGAAAAAGCTGGCTTAAAACAACAATTAAAAAATGAAGATTACAGCATACAGTCCCATCACTTCATGGGAAATAGATGGGGAAACAATGGAAATAGTGACAAAATTTATTTTCTTAAGCTCCAAAATCACTGAGGATGGTGACTGCAGCCATGAAATTAAAAGATGTCTGCTCCCTGGAAGGAAAGTTATGACCAACCTAGATAGCATATTAAAAAAGCAGAAATATTACTTTGCCAACAAAGGTCCATCTAGTCAAAGCACTAGTTTCTCCAGTAGTCATGTATGGATTTGAGAGTTGGACTATAAAGAAAGCTAAGCACCAAAGAATTGATGCTTTTGAACTGTGGTGTTGGAGAAGATTCTTCAGAGTCCCTTGGACTGCAAGGAGATCCAACCAGTCCATCCTAAAGAAAATCAGTCTTGGAGGGCAGTCCTAAGATGACGAAGGTATTGGACGGGGAGACCACTTTCTCCCCAACAAATTCATCAAAAGAACATTTGAATGCTGAGTAAATTTCACAAAACAACTTCTGAATACCAGCAGAAGACATCAGGCACCCAGAAAAGCAGCCCATTGTCTACGAAAGGAGGTAGGAAAAAATATAAAAGATAAAAAGAGAGGCAAAAGAGGTAGGCATGGGCATCCATCCCAGGAAGGGAGTCTTAAAAAAGAAAGACGTTTCCAAACACCAGGAAACACTCTCACTGGCGAGTCTGCGGCAAGCCTTGGAACCTCAGAGGGCAACCGGGAAGAAAAATAAATAAATAGTTAAAACCCACAGATTATGTGTCCAATGGTAACTCCCAGCGGAGAAGCAGCACAGACTCCTGCGTCCGTCACTAACAAGCAGGGGCTGGGCAAGGAGGCGCGGGCTGCATCGCTTAGGGTAAGGACCAGGCCTGAATGCCCCGAAGGCAATCTGAGGGAACTAACTTGAGATAGCAAACCAGACTGTGGGATAACTACCACGAGAAAAGCCCTAGCCTAAGACACCACCAAACCGGCACACAGAACAAAGGACTGACTGTGGACTGTCCCATCCGGAGACAGGCAGGAGAGGGCAGCCAGAGCCGGAAGGGGGCAATTGCAGCCCCAGAGAGACGTTATCTACCAAACTGCAAGCAGGCTTCATTGCTAACCAAGACTTCTTGGGATTCTGGATGGTCGACATCCACCTGAGAGGTGCGCTGGTTGTACACCCAGAAAACCAAGCGGCAGGGACAGGGGAGACGATAAGTCGCAGAGACCGCACTCGCCAAACACCTGGTCACCTGAGCTGCTCGGACCTGGGAAGGGCACAAAACTCAGGCCCAACTGAGTCTGTGCCTCTGAGGACTACCCGAGTGCCTGAACCTGAGCGGGTTAGACCTGGGAGGTGCATGCAGTCCAGGGCCAGCCTCAGACAGTTCCCGGCAGAGCAACCTAGAGCCTAAACAGTATAGACTGCGAAAGCACACATGCCATGAGCGAGGGCAAACCCAGTGTGGCCGAGACACTGCGAGCACTCCCCGCAGACACCAGTGATATCTGTCTGCAGCATTCCTCCCTCCCCATAGCACGACTGAACACCTCAAAAAGTGTCCACCACCGCCCCCTTGTCTCAGGGCGGAAATTAGACACTGAAGAGACCAGCAAACAGAAGCTAAAACAGAGGGAACCACCTTGGAAGTGACAGTGCAACAGACTAAAACCCTGTAGTTAGCATCGACTACCTAGGAAGGGGCCTAAAGATCTTGAGAAGCATAAGCTGGATCAAGGAACTATCTGAAAGTGAAGTATAGATGGAGAAGTCTTGAGGCTACTGTAAGAATAAGACTGAAAACCAGTGCCAGGAGGCTTAAGTCCAAATCCTGAGAACACCAGAAAACTCCTGACTCCAGGGAACATTAATCAACAGGAGCTCATCAAACGCCTCCATACCTACGCTGAAACCAAGCACCACCCACGGGCCAACAAGTTCCAGAGCAAGACATACCACGCAAATTCTCCAGCAACATAGGAACATAGCCCTGAGCTTCAAGATACAGGCTGCCCAAAGTCACTCCAACCCCACTGACATCTCATAACTCATTACTGGACACTTCATTGTACTCCAGAGAGAAAAATCCAGCTCCACCCACCAGAACACCAACACAAGATTCCCTAACCAGGAAACCTTGACAAGCCACCTGTAAAACCCCACCCACAGCGAGGAAACTCCACAATAAAGACAACTCCACAAACTGCCAGAATACAGAAAGGCCACCCCAAACGCCTCAATATAAACAAGATGAAGAGACAGAGGAATACCCAACAGGTAAAGGAACAGGATAAATGCCCACCAAATTGAACAAAAGAGGAAGAAATAGAGAATCTACCTGATAAAGAATTCCGAATAATGATAGTGAAAATGATCCAAAATCTTGCAAACAAAATGGAGTTAGATACATAGCCTGGAAACAAGGATTGAGAAGATGCAAGAAAGGTTTAAAAAGAACCTAAAATAAATTAAAAAAAAAGAGTCAATATATAATTAATAATGCAATAAATGAGATAAAAAACACTCTAGAGGATACCAACAGTAGAATAATGGAGGCAGAAGATAGGATTAGTGAGGTAGAAGATAAATGTAGAAATAAATGAATCAGGGAGGAAAAAAGAAAAACGAATTAAACTAAATGAGGACAATCTCAGAGACCTCTGGGACAATGTTAAATGCCCTGACATTCGAATCATAGGAGTCCCAGGAGAAGAAGACAAAACGAAAAACCATGAGAAAATACTTGAGGAGATAATAGCTGAAAACTTCCCGAAAATGGGGAAGGAAATAATCACCCAAGTCCAAAAAACCCAGAGAGTCCCAAAAAGGATAAACCCAAGGTAAAACACCCCAAGACACATATTAATCAAATTAACAAAGATCAAACACAAAGAACAAATACTTAAAGCAGCAAGGAAAAAACAACTAATAACACACAAGGGGATGCCCATAAGGATAACAGCTGATCTTTCAATAGAAACTCTCCAGGCCAGGAGGGAATGGCAGGACATACTTAAAGTGATGCAAGAAAATAACCTACAGCCCAGATTACTGTACCCAGCAAGGATCTCATTCAAATATGAAGGAGAAATCAAAAGTTTACAGACAAGCAAAAGCTGAGAGTATTCAGCACCACCAAACCAGCTCTCCAACAAATGCTAAAGGACCTTTTCTAGACAGGAAACACAGAAAGGGTGTATAAACTTAAACCCAAAACAATAAAGTAAATGGTAACAGGATCATGCTTATTAATAATTACCTTAAATGTAAATTGGCTGAATGCCCCAACCAAAAGACAAAGACTGGCTGAATGGATACAAAAACAAGACCCCTATATATGTTTTCTACAAGAGACCCACCTCAAACAAGGGACACATGCAGACTGAAAGTGAAGGGCTGGAAAAAGATATTGCATGCAAATAGAGACCAAAAGAAAGCAGGAGTAGCAATACTCATATCAGATAAAATAGACTTTAAAACAAAGGCTGTGAAAAGAGACAAAGAAGGACACTACATAATGATCAAAGGATCAATCCAAGAAGAAGATATAATGATTATAAATATGTATGCACCCAACATAGGAGCACCACAATATGTAAGACAAGTGCTAACAAGTATGAAAGGGGAAATTAATAATAACACAATAATAGTGGGAGACTTTAATACCCCACTCACACCTATGGACAGATCAACCAAACAGAAAATTAACAAGGAAACATAAACTTTAAATGATACAATAGACCAGTTAGACCTAATTTATAACTATAGGACATTTCACCACAAAACAATGAATTTCACTTTTTTCTCAAGCGCACATAGAACCTTCTCCAGGATAGATCACATCCTGGGCCATAAATCTAGCCTCGGTAAATTCAAAAAAATTGAAATCATTCCAAGCATCTTTTCTGACCACAATGCAGTAAGATTAGATCTCAATTACAGGAGAAAAACTATTAAAAATTCCAACATATGGAGGTTGAACAACACACTTCTGAATAACCAACAAATCACAGAAGAAATCAAAAAAGAAATCAAAATATGCATAGAAACTAATGAAAATGAAAACACAACAACCCAAAACCTGTGGGACACTATAAAAGCAGTGCTAAGAGGAAAGTTCATAGCAATACAGGCATACCTCAAGAAACAAGAAAAAAGTCAAATAAATAACCTAACTCTACACCTAAAGCAGCTAGAAAAGGAAGAAATGGAGAACCCCAGAGTTAGTAGAAGGAAAGAAATCTTTAAAATTAGGGCAGAAATAAATGCAAAAGAAACAAAAGAGACCATAGCAAAAATCAACAAAGCAAAAAGCTGGTTCTTTGACAGGATAAATAAAATTGACAAACCATTAGCCAGACTCATCAAGAAACAAAGGGAGAAAAATCAAATCACTAAAATTAGAAATGAAAATGGAGAGATCACAACAGACAACACAGAAATACAAAGGATCATAAGAGACTACTATCAGCAGTTCTATGCCAATAAAATGGACAATGTGGACGAAATGGACAAATTCTTAGAAAAGTACAACTTTCCAAAACTGAACCAGGAAGAAATAGAAAATCTTAACAGACCTGTCACAAGCACGGACATTGAAACTATAATCAGAAAACTTCCAGCAAACAAAAGCCCAGGTCCAGACGGCTTCACAGCTGAATTCTACCAAAAATTTAGAAGAGCTAATACCTATCCTACTCAAACTCTTCCAGAAAATTGCAGAGGAAGGTAAACTTCTAAACTCATTCTATGAGGCCATCATCACCCTAATACCAAAACCCGACAACGATGCCACAAAAACAGAAAACTAAAGGCCAATATCACTGATGAACATAGATGCAAAAATCCTTAACAAAATTCTAGCAATCAGAATCCAACAACACATTAAAAAGATCATACATCATGACCAAGTGGGCTTTATCACAGGGATGCAAGGATTCTTCAATATCCACAAATCAATCAATGTAATACACCACATTAACAAATTGAAAAATAAAAGCCATATGATTATCTCAATAGATGCAGAGAAAGCCTTTGACAAAATTCAACATCCATTTATGATAAAAACCCTCCAGAAAGCAGGAATAGAAGGAACCTCCCTCAACATAATAAAAGCTATATATGACAAACCCACAGCAAACATTATTCTCAATGGGGAAAAATTGAAAGCACTTCCCCTAAAGTCAGGAACAAGACAAGGGTGCCCACTCTCACCACTACTATTCAACATAGTTTTGGAAGTTTTGGCCACAAGAGTCAGAGCAGAAAAAGAAATAAAAGGAATCCAAATTGGAAAAGAAGTAAAACTCTTACTGTTTGCAGATGACATGATCCTCTACGTAGAAAACCCTAAAGACTCCACCAGAAAATTACTAGAGCTAATCAATGAATATAGTAAAGTTGCAGGAGATAAAGTCAATACACATTGCATTCTTATACACTAATAATGAGAAAATAGAAATTAAGGAAACAATTCCATTCACCATTGCAATGAAAAGAATAAAATACTTAGGAATATATCTACCTAAAGAAGCATAAGACCTATACATAGAAAACTACAAAACACTGGTGAAAGAAATTAAAGAGGTGTCTAATAGATGGAGAAATATACCATGTTCATGGATTGGAAGAATCAATATATTGAAAATAAGTATACTTCCCAAAGCAATCTATAGATTCAATGCAATCCCTATCAAGCTACCAATGGTATTTTTCACAGAGCTAGAACAAATAATTTCACAATTTGTATGGAAATACAAAAAACCTCGAATAGCCAAAGCAATCTTGAGAAAGAAGAATGGAACTGGAGGAATCAACCTGCCTGACTTCAGGCTCTACTACAAAGCCACAGTCATCAAGACAGTATGGTACTGGCACAAAGACAGAAATATAGATCAATGGAACAAAACAGAAAGCCCAGAGATAAATCCACACACCTATGGACACCTTATCTTTGACAAAGGAGGCAAGAATATACAATGGAATAAAGACAATCTCTTTAACAAGTGGTGCTGGGAAAACTGGTCAACCACTTGTAAAAGAATGAAACTAGAACACGTTCTAACACCGTACACAAAAATAAACTCAAAATGGATTAAAGATCTAAACATAAGACCAAAAACTATAAAACTGCTAGAGGAGAACATAGGCAAAACACTCTCTGACATAAATCACAGCAGGATCCTCTATGACCCACCTCCCAGAATATTGGAAATAAAAGCAAAAATAAACAAATGGGACCTAATTAAAATTAAAAGCTTCTGCACAACAAAGGAAACTATAAGCAAGGTGAAAAGACAACCTTCAAAATGGGAGAAAATAATAGCAAATGAAGCAACTGACAAATAATTAATCTCAAAAATATACAAGCAACTCCTGCAGCTCAATTCCAGAAAAATAAATGACCCAATCAAAAAATGGGCCAAAGAACTAAACAGATATTTCTCCAAAGAAGACATACAGATGACTAACAAACACATGAAACGATGCTCAACATCACTCATTGTCAGAGAAATACAAATCAAAACCACAATGAAGTACCATTACACGCCAGTCAGAATGGCTGTGATCCAAAAGTCTATAAGCAATAAATACTGGAGAGGGTGTGGAGAAAAGGGAACCCTCTTACACTGCTGGTGGGAATGCAAACTAGTATAGCCACTATGGAGAACAGTGTGGAGATTTCTTAAAAAACTGGAAATAGAACTGCCATATGACCCAGCAATCCCACTGCTGGGCATACACACTGAGGAAACCAGAATTGAAAGAGACGCATGTACCCCAGTGATCATTGCAGCACTGTTTATAATAGCCAGGACATGGAAAAACCTAGATGTCCATCAGCAGATGAATGGATAAGAAAGCAGTGGTACATATACACAATGGAATATTACTCAGCCATTAAAAAGAATACATTTGAATCAGTTCTAATGAGGTGGATGAAACTGGAGCCTACTATACAGAGTGAAGTAAGCCAGAAAGAAAAACACCAATACAGTATACTAACGCATATATATGGAATTTAGAAAGATGGTAATGATAACCCTGTATGTGAGATAGCAAAAAAGACACAAATGTATAGAACAGTCTTTTGGACTCTGTGGGAGAGGGTGAGGGTGGGATGATTTGGGAGAATGGCATTGAAACATGTGTAATATCATATATGAAACGAATCACCAGTCCAGGTTCGATGCATGATACAGGGTACTTGGGGCTGGTGCACGAGATGGCCCAGAGGAATGGTATGGGCAGGGAGGTGGGAGGGGGGTTCAGGATGGGGAACACATGTACACCCATGGCAGATTCATGTCAATGTATGGCAAAACCAATACAATATTGTAAAGTAATTAGCCTCCAATTAAAATAAATAAATTTATATTTAAAAAAAAAAAAGAAAATCAGTCCTAAACATTCATTGGAAGGACTGATGCTGAAGCTGAAGTTCCAATACTTTGACCACCTGGTGCAAAGAACTGGCTCTTTGGCAAAGACCCTGATGCTGGGAAAGACTGAAGGCAGGAGGAGAAGGGGATGACAGAGGATGAGATGGTTGATGGCATCACCAACTCGATGGACAAGAGTTTGAGCAAGCTCCAGGAGTTGGTGATGGACAGGGAAGCCTGGCATGTTGCACACCATGGGGTCACAAAGAGTTGTATACAACAAAATAATAAACCGAATGCTTATTTTACTCTAACTTTAAAAATTACAAATAAATCTGGAAAAAGTCATATAATGTCTTTGTGTATTATTAATTTTATAACTTAACATTTAAAAGTTGGTATCAGATTGTAAGCAGCTTGTCCAAGACCACTTAACAATACTTGACTGATAGGTATTATCTAACTCCAAGGTTAGATTTTTTTAAAATAAGTAAATACATACAGACAGATAGATCTTGCTAACACATGATAAAAACTGTTTTCTTATTTTTCCCTGCACATAACTAAAAATACTGTAATTCTCAGTTCAAAAATGTTATAAATTATTGACAATTTTATACATGGAGTACCCTCAAATCAAAATTCTTATAATTATTGATTTCTCTCATATATTTTTATCCATATATTCAAACCCATATGTTTAAATCATTAGCAAGTATCTTCCATTCTAGCTCAACATTTTCTACAACTTTCAATCACTCCCATTCCCATTATTTCTAGAGCAGTATAAAACACAACTGTATTTCACCTAGACTATAACAGTAGCCTCCTAATTTTATATCCCCCTCTGATCCTTCACAGACAGTGTGGCCTAAAATGTATGAAAGATATGATTCCTGAGCTCAGAGATAGGCAGTCTTCCTTTGTAAAGGGTCAGACAGTAAATATTTTATACTGTGTGAGCCGTATGGTCTTTGTCACAAAATACCCTACTTTTGGCCATGTAACACAAAAACAGCCACAGACAATATATAAATGTAAGCATATGCGTGTGGCTGCATTTCAATAAAACTTTATTACAAAAGTAGGACACTGCCAAATTCGGTTCACTCTTGCCCTAACTTAAGACAGCAAACACTTTTGATTATGTTTAGGACAAAATACAAGGTCTGTAACCTGACCTAAAAGGTTTTACATGATCTGGCCACTGTCTATCTCTCCAAACTCTTCTACCATTTTAACCCAGTTCATAATTCAGGCTCATATTTTTCCTTTCCTTTACAATTATTTGAACATGAACGTTAATTGTCAACATGAAACTTAAAACATCAACTCTTTTTTTCTGCCTGGAATGTTCCCCCAGATTTTTGCACAGCTGCAGCTTCTTACAATTCACAACTCTTTCAAATACCACCTTTTAAAGAAAAGTCTTCCCAGACCACCCAACCCAGAGTTCTTCAGCTCTATCACTATCTAAATGGTCCTGCTTTATTTTCTCTATAAAGTACATTTCTCTGAAGTGATTCTGTTTTCATTGTTCAGGGTATATATTCATTCCTACCCAATTTCCCCAAAACAGACTATAATCCTCAGGAATATAGGCTCTATGCTTTACTAACTATATTCTCCACATTTATAATGGTTCCTGGCACATAGCAAGTGCTCACTAAATTGTTGATACAAAAACTGAAAGATGTATTCATGGGAGATGTTCACATATGTCTACTGTCTACAGTTGAATGTAGAATCCATTAATAATATCTCACAGCTAAATCCCCAAAGATCATCTCCCTGATAATAATCACAAGAAAATTTTCATTTGTATTTAAACATCAAAAGTAACTATATAATACAATATAAATACAAAATTAAATTTTAATGATTTAATTTTAAACTTTAATGATTTAAATGTAAATTCAATAATTTTTAAATTATTTAAGTAATTTTTGTATATAAATACAAAATTAAATTGTAATAATCATTCATCTAATTAAAACCTTTCAGTGGTTCCTAAATATTTTACCTTAAAAATATTGTACTTTTATAAATTTATAAATAAGAAAACACTGAAAAATGTGATAAAAAACACAAATATGTTATACCCACTGATCCTATTTTACTTCTTAGAGGTCAGTGAATATGTTATTAACATATATTTTATAGATGAATATATCCTTTTACATATCACATAGCTATCCTTTCTTTATATGCACATTCATGTTCATTTTAAAGTAGTCACATTTCCACTGAAAAGGAAATCATATAGCAAGCACATGAGACTTCCATTCACAGATTTGAATTTATAATTATTAAAATAACTACTTAAATATTATCTATCTGCTCATAAATTCTGACTTCAGAAAAAACAAATGATTTTCAATCCTTTTTAGTTCTCTGTTTTTGCCAATAGGTGGCAATGAACATTCCTCCCTATATCATAATTGGAGACCAACGTAAGCAAAATCTCATAACAGTGCAGGGTTTTAAGAAAGAGTAGTTACAAGAAAGGAATACAATCTAGAAGGTAACCTATTTTAATTGTCTAACAACTCCAACCGTTTAAACTTTTCTTTATATGTTAGGCTAAAATCATCAAACGATATTCCTATATTAAATCCAGGTCTACCTTGTGAGGCCATGTAGAATAATTCTCTAATTATTTTATATGGAAGTACTGGGCTTCCCTGGAGAAGGCGATGGCACCCCACTTCAGTGCTCTTGCCCCGAAAATCCCATGGATGGAGGAGCCTGGTAGGCTGCAGTCCATGGGGTCGCGAAGAGTCGGACACGACTGAGCGACTTCACTTTCACTTTTCACTCTCATGCATTGGAGAAGGAAATGGCAACCCACTCCAGTGTTCTTGCCTGGAGAATCCAGGGACGGAGGAGCCTGGTGGGCTGCCGTCTATGGGGTCACACAGAGTCGGACACGACTGAAGCGACTTAGCAGCAGCAGCAGCAGCAGCAGCAGCAGCACTGAGTTTCCCTGGGGGCTCAGGGGTAAAGAATCCGCTTGCCATACAGGAGACACAGAAGATAACAGATTCAATCTCTGGGTTGGGAAAAACTGCGGAAGGAAGAAATGACAGCCCACTCCAGTATTCTTGCCTGGAAAATTCCATGGACAGAGGAGCCAAGCAGGCTATAGTCCATAGGGTCTCAAAGAGCTGGACATGACTTAACAACTGAGCGTGCACACGCATGCACACATGAAGATACTGGAAAAGTCTTATTTTTCACATGCTGCATCACATATTTTATCAACAATTACTCATGAGACCCGGCTTCAGATGTCCTGTGCTATTTAGCCTTCTTTGACATGTTCCATGTCCTTGTTAAAATATAGAATCCAAACTGAATAACAATGTACAATATCAGTAATGCAAAGATCAATGAGACAATTATTCGCCATTCTTATAGATACTATATTCCTATTAATCCACCTCAAAACTTTCTTTTCTTTTGTCAGATATGTCACACTGTGACTTTTTCTAGGCTCATGTTTTTAAAAAAGAGCCTCCAGTCTTATTTACACCTTATATTTTGAAGCCAAGTTCGTTTGTTCATTACCCCAATTGTATTTTATCTTAGCATCTTAATGTTTTATCTTAGCCTGTAGATATCACTTTGAATACTGAGTCAAACTTTTTTTGTATTTGGTCATCTCTCCCAGATTTATTATCCACAATATAAGGTTCTCTTTTTTTTATTTTCATCCAAGTTAACTAATTAAAAATTTTCAAGAGTTCTTAACTAAATTAAAAATTTCTGTATTTCCAGAATCTCCACCAGGAATTTCGTTCCTTGATGTTTTTACAGCTAGAAGTTGTGATCTACAACAAAAGACGCCCATACACTTGGAAATATAGGAATGATATAAATTGGAAGTTCATTAATCAGACGTTTCAATTCTGACTGGTGCATCACTGAAATATAATGTACTCAAGCACTATTTTAGATTTTCATCATGGACACTCTGTGTTATATGTAATTCTTACTACATAGCACAGATGTAATCAAAAACTATTTTGTCATCTGCATATCCTTAAATCATAATTTTGACCCGTCTCCTCAGACAAGACCATTGGTATCTGCATCAGCTTCACCGCTAAAATCTCAGCTAAAACTTGGTGAAAATTCTTTTAAATATCCCTTTTAATATCACTTCAACAACCTGTGAAGAGTCAACACTTGTCACCTTCAATCTTTATTTTTCATCTATCACTTTTTCGTATCTTCTTATTTACAGCTTGAACCATGAAGGGGATACCTCAGAGCAAAATAAACTGTACTCAGACTTTGTGCCTTGTGTTCACAAAAGCATCATTGTCTAATTACAGCTGTATTGGTCCACAAGCCACAGCTCAGAATTATTCAGTATGAGGCAGTAACGGAGGCTTTGATGTAGAGCCCTTAACGCAAGACAATGCAAATGACATTTACTAGCAATTTTTTCCCCCATTAATGAACAGTACTTCAGGGAGTGTAAAGGCAAGAGGCATATAATTTCTGAACTACTTAAATTGCTAATTAGATCTGTACAGGAGGTGTATTCCTAATGCAGACAATTACAACGGCTCCTAAGTGTTTGCCTTACAGTTGCTAATTACTGCAGAAGCCAATTAATTGCTGTTGACTTTTTGCATTCTTTTGCATATCGCCAGTTAATATTTACATTTATAATGAAGACAAAATTGGCAAACACTGTGTCATTTTGTAATGAACAATTCCAGTGTCTAAACAATGAACACATTATCTTCATTTGTGCCTGAAGAGTGCAGCTGATTAGCATATGTTCTGTGCATGCTAGAACACTGCTCTTTCTTCTCAAGACTTAAAATGTCACTTAGGTGCAGGACATGCAGATGCAGTGTCTCCAGGGTTCTTGGAATTGGTTCTCGCCATATGTCATACAGCAAAGAACAAAACAGCACAGCTCTATAAAAGTATGAGAAGGAAGCGACTGAGCTTCCCCACAGAAGATAAGTACTAAGAGAATGCTATAGGCAATTGTCTCTTTTGGGCACTCAGTATGTCCACTACCTACCCATGCTGAGGAATGCTCCTCTATTATGAGATCTCCCACTTTAGATGTTGGAAAGGCCAGTGTCTACTTCAGCCTTGAGTGGGCAATAGTTAGGCACCCTCAGTTAAATGCACCTGTTTCAGACCTACAATCAGGTCCTAGCAGGGACAAGGAAGGAAGAACACAATGGAGTTTTCTAGTCTTGATGGTGGTTAGTAAGGACGGTGGCTGCTACTAGTCAACAGAAAAAACAACAGCAAACAATAATTGGTTGTGCATATGGAGTGGTTTCAAGTTCTTCTTTTCTCCCTGGCTCTGCAGTCCTGTGGCCAGTCCTCCTAGCTCCCGGTGATTCTGAGAGAAACTCAGTCATTTGCAACTCATTTTCCTGTCTAAAAATGGTTTTCCAGAGTTTCTTTTGTTGACCACTAAGAGCAACTGCAGGTGTTTTTCAGATTTGACGGGTGATGGGGGATGGACCCTTTGCCCAGAGTGCCGTGTGTTATGTATCATGTGACTTTTGTAAAACCATTTATTTAGATGCCTCATATCAAGAAGGAGAGGAAATATAGATGACTCCATTCCTAGCTTCACAGTACCAACAAAAGCAAATAAATAAAACAAATACAGAACCACATGCACACACACATGCCAACTTTTGTTGTTTCTACCTGCCAAAGCGACTAAGTTGGAAATCATTCTTTTCCTAACCAGCATATTTGTCAGACTGTGTATTGTAAACAGCAGGGGCCTGAAGTGATTTTGTCAACCACTTTCCAACAGTGAAAACATAACTTTCATTTGCAACAACCTCTGGGCACTGCAAACAGAAGAGGGGTGGAAAATGACTTCTTCAACAAGTAAAAGTTCTGGCTGCCGCATCCAGGAGAGATACGCTACTCTATTACCCTCATACTTTATTGTTTCTCCTGTAACAATGCAGTTAGGCACTGGTGACAAAGTTGGAACACAAGAACAAACAGAACATGAAGTGAATCATTTGCCTTTCAAGAATTAAAAGCCATAGATAGACATGGGTATTCAAATAGAAGAGGACCTATATGCACTGCTAAGGACTCACAAAGAAATGGTGTCATAAATATTTAACAACTCAATCTCCATAAATATAAAAAATAAAATGCTCTGATTTGTACCATTTTCATCTCTTTACTGTAAATACTACCATAGCCAATTTCAACCTACAAATGGGATTTCAGTGAACACAAAACTGGGGAGACATGTTCAGTAGCATGCCACATAGCATTTCCATCATACAGATAAGAACAAAATTTACATGCATAGATGTAGATAACCCCAAGAGCACAGACGATAATAAAATGTAGTGAATTAACCAGTAAGTGACATCTTTTCAGAACTTATTGTTTGTTTCACTATAATTTATCTTGCATAGAAGCTATATGATTTATATGTCAATAATCAGCTCTCAGCAGTCTTGAAAATGTTAACAGTTGTCTTTCACAAGCATGTATGAGCTGGCTTTGGCACATGACTACAGTAAGTCACATGTCATTAGCTGACGTTAGGGTTCTACCCTTTGTTCATCAGAATTTAATTTTGTTTATTTATAGCAAAGCTTTCAAAATTTACTTTGTTGAGTAATTCTCAAATAAAATCAACTAAATGGGCTATGGTAAACTTGATAGTTAATTCTTCTCTGGCCTCTGAAATATGTGTAGAGGAAAAATTTAATATTGCCATTAATAGTATAGTAAGTGTCCCCAATCATTATTACTTATCTTGTTATATATGGCTATAAAATCAACTTAATGAAGTCACAAAAGATGGATACTACATTATTTCCCAAGATGAATTCACTGTTCTAGGCAAAAAAATAAAGAAAGAAAGAATTTACTGGTTTACAGTTTCATTGAAATTGAAAAAAAAATCAACATATATTCAGTATCATTACATTCTTCACAGTGACACATGATGTCCATATCACCCATGTCTATGTCATTCATTGAATGAAGTTGTCCCTGGTTCATAAACAATCAGATTAATGCAATATTTAGTCTGGGGAGATATACAGGAATAGACGGAGACAGAGGTAAATCCATAGCCTGTGATATTTCAGCTCTGTCTAAACATATGTCACATATGTATGTGTATATATCTGTATGTGTGCATATATGTTCATGTATACATATGTACAGATGTGCATGTGATTGTATATTCCTGTGGTATTTTAGTTTTGCTTTTCAAGAATATCTAATAGAGACTTAAACATTACTGAGATCACATGCTTAATTATTTTTCAAAGTTGCTTATCTATTTTTCAAGATCACATCTTTGTCATAGCTTTGTCTATGCAACTTGTCCTAACCTGATTGTTTACTCCATGATGAGTATTTCAATTTCTGAATGTGAACAAATGATTAAAAAGAACACATTCCAGTCATTAATAACTTGAAGAGGCCAAGAAAACTCATGAAATATTTTAAGAATCCTCGTCTGAGGTACATGGAGTAAACATAACAGAGAGGAAAATCTAACATGTATTAATAGGGTGAAAGAGAGAATTCTTGGCCTCTTAGTTAAGCAAAGCTAGTCTCAGGAACATTTACACAGTATTTTGATCCTTGAAGTTGCCAAAGCATTGCTGACTGTACTTGAAATTTTCCCTTTCTCCACATCTTTACAAGTTTAATTTCATGCATTAATTGAATTGAAAGTTTTCAGAAGTAATAACATTAGCTTCCTGTTTCTCTTGACATTTCCAGATTGCAAAGCCAGAGCTGCCTAAAAACAATCCCTCCTCTGATGGGGCCACACATGTATCTCAAACCCCTGACGTTTCACTGATGCAAGGACACTGTGATAACTCAACTTCTCATGTAATTACAGGACCTAAAAGTGTAACATCCATCACACAACTGTTTCTGCTTTCTCTGTGTATGTTCTTTGTAGCCCCTATCTCTTAGGAATTAAAACAGGTCAGATTCATACACTCCTCATAGTGCTTCCAGTTTTTCCTTAGGTACTAAGCTTCATTCCACACCTGCTCTAGGTTTCCCCTTGTGACTCATTCCACACCTGCTCTAGGTTTCCCCTTGTGACTCTTTCTTGCCTCCATCAGACCCTCCCTTCCAACTTGATATGACTAGGCACATCAGACCTTAGAGGGAAAAGTTTAATCCTAAACAAACCCTCATTTGTGTCATTAAAATGAAATTCAAAGAAAACACAAGGAAGGGCTATTTTGAAGAAAAAAAATGTCATATTTAAAAAAGAAACAAATTATAACTTAATTCATTCAAACTTACTCACTGTCTTATGCAAATAGAGCAAGTTTCCTGCCACTCTGCAAGCCTTTCTCTGTGGACTCCTTGCCCCTCTGTTCTGATTCTCCAAACACAGAAACAATGACAGAATTTAGGTTGAACTGAAGGTCATTTGGAGCACCTCCAGCTGTCCAGTTAACTAAACTACAAGAGTAAAGGGTTTGGGGCTCCCTCTTAAATTTCACTTTCTGTATTGTGACTAACTTGAATTTATGAATGTGTGAATTTCTTGATGAGTTTCCTCAGCCTCATTCCCAGTATTGTGAACCCCCAGACAGCTCATCTGTGCTTTGTTCTCACCCAGCATGCTCTTTGCTTCTTTGTTTGAAATTGGTGGTGATGGATTCATGTGGCATTAAAAAAAAAAAAAAAAAAACTACAAAATCACTCAAACAGAAGGAAGAGGAGAGGATTAGAGCAAACCAGCTGGCTAGAATGAAATTGGCAAGGTTCAGCCAATGAAAGTCAACTTGCCAAGATTTAGTCTTCAGTTAGGTCATCTGTTTCCTCTTAACTAAACAACTCTTGGATATTTATAGACATAAATGAATTTTTATTCTCCGCAATAGCCAATAACTTGTCATTTCTGGTATTTGAATGTCAGTCATGGGGAAAAACAAGGACTTGTATATAGAACACTCAAATGTAGTTGCCTTCAAGTGGAAAACAAGGAACAGATATATTATTTTTCTACACTGCCAAACCAAAACAGAATTTGTGGAGACTTCATATGGTTGGCAGACATTATACATATTGCTGGACAGCTGCACATTATTTATAAGAGTTTCCAAAGTTTAAGTATTTCTTAATATGTACATTTCCAGCCCTCTAACTTGAGGCTTTCAAATTACCTCAATAGTCTATAATCACTTTAGGTGACAAGGTGTTTTCTCACCTAGTTTCAAACCAGGTATGAACGTCAGGAAATAAACATACTGCTCAAAGTTCAATTCATATTTCACCTGCTGAGACAGTTAGATTGTCTTTTATTTGTTTGCTTATTTTGGTATACAGCACATAGTTCTAAACCTCATTTTTACATGATTTCCCCAAAGCCCATTGCTATTTGATTGCACTTTTTTCTAATTTTTGTCAAGCTTTAAAAACTTTTTATTTTGTTATTTATTATTATTATTATTATTTTACTTTACAACATTGTATTGGTTTTGCCATACATCAACATGAATCTGCCACGGGTGTACACATGTTTTAAGGTGACTTTCAAGGCTTCCCTGGTGGCTCAGTGGTAAAGAATCCAGCTGTCCATGCAGAAGACAGGAGTTCCATCCCCAAGCCAGAAAGATCCCATATGCCATTGAGCAACTAAGCCCATGTGCCACAACTATTGAGCCTTGACTCTAGAGCCACAGAGCCCCAGCTACTGAGCCCATGTGCTGCACCTATTGAAGCCATGTTCCCTAAAGCCCGTGCTCCACAGCAGGAGAAGCCACCACAATGAGAAGCCTGTGCACCACAACTAGAGAGCAGCCCCACTTGCAGCAACCAGAGAAAAACTCCAGCAGTAATGAAGACAAAGCGCAGCCAAAAATCAAAAAAAAAAAAAAAAAAAAAAAAACCAGATGAAAAAATTCAAGGTGACTTTCAGGTTACTAGTTCCTAGAACCAAATTTTCTTTGTTTTATGTTGAGGTTGATAAAACTGTGTGGGAAATGTGTATGTGCAAGATGCAGTAATGTGATTACACGCACACAGAGACATATATGAAAGTACCTGCGAGTGTACAGCCAACTTTTGACTTTTCTACATTTAACTGCCCTGTTTTTATCTATTTGTGGATATATGCGTCCATTATCTACAGTAGTTTGTATTTCGCTGGACCATGAATTTACGTCACGTGGGTTACAACTGTGATGAGTAAGAAACTTGATCAATGGTTGCATAGAACTGCTCAACCCTACCTATCAGTAAGACCTCTATGGTTTGCTCATGTCACAAGGTTCATATTATCCTTGACAAAAAAAACTTAATTTTTTTAAAAATAAAAATAACTACTATGTGAAAAACAAGCCTGTAAAAGAGGAAAGGTTATTAACTTATGATGTGAAAATATGCATAGAAAATACGATGGGAGGAGGGAACATGCTTCAGACATAACTAATATAGCTCATAAAGCACTTTCTGACAATGTATTCAGAACATCAGAGCCAGATAAAAGTCTTAACTATAACCTCTCTCAAGTTATAGAAACAGAGGTTATAAGCTCTAACATCTCTAGGGCCCAGGAAGGTAATATCAATGAGTTAAGGGAACTAGGTGTAAGAAACTTTCTAAGAGGTGAGGAGCTGTGAAAACTTTTGTGAACACATATGGGTATCCAGATACAGCTATCATGGGAAATAGAGACTAGTGTTGACTGATCTTCCGTTTTCTAAGTGAAGCCAGAAATCCAGAATTATATGTAAAAGTTTCCAATTTGTACCTACTGGGTCAAAAAGAAAAACGATACTGTGCGGTGGGCGTAAGCCCAAAACAAAAACAAAAAGCCCACATTAGCCAGCTAGTTTACATCTCCTGGCATGGGATCTACACAAATACATGTATATCTGCCTAGAAAAGCTGATGAGAGTGTTTACAAATCTCTCAGTCAAAAACAGATGTAGCATTAAAGGACGTGTCAGAACACCTACTGTCAAAACAGCATCACACCATCCTCTTCAGAGGTTCTTTCTGGAATTTCCAGAATATCCTCCATGAAAGAGTTTGCCAGTGAGAGTCACCTATATAAAGCCCAGGAGGCAGAAGGAAAAGAGGGCCCATTACTCTCTGGAAGCAGACATTTAGGAAGAAGTGATTAACAGGGGCTTCTTGGTAAGCTCTTGGCAACCACTCTTCTGCTACCTCAGACTGAAACAGTTGGTGGGAATTGCCAAGAAATTCTTAAGAAATGCCCCAGCTTTCCCTTGAGAACCAGATGATTCAGTGCCTCAGGCTGAGGGGTTCGGTGGTGCCTTTGTCCCCATGGCCTCCCTCAGCTTTAAGGTGCTTTATGCCTCCCATCCCTGTACTCCACACAACCCTTCATAACCAGAATACGCTGACTGGCTTCCAACCAAACCATGACTGAAACGTACAGTATTTGAACAAAGAGAGATATGAAAACGGTTTTCTTAGATGAGTAGAATCTTAGAGCTAGAGAGCTAAAGAGAATGTAGTTGTTGAATATGATTTTATCAACTAATATGTAAGACTGGAGATCACTTATCTTCATAGATATTTAATCCATTTTTTGGTCAGGTACAGTTTGCTTATTCAAAGGATACTTTCATCTGTCTAAATGTGGTAGTTGAGGCAGGTGGGTACAGAATGAAGAGAAAGTGACCCTAGAATTATTCTAGCTTCCTTTTATCTTTTTTTTTTTTTCAGTGTATGTTTCACTTTTTGTTGACATGAGTTAAAATAAAATGCCAAATATGGATTAAACTAATTCTAACTGATTGCTTAAAAAAAACTTTGTATTTTCTTTTTGGGATTGCTGGATATCCCCCATGATAAACAACATTGAGCTATGCTTTCACTTTACATACACAAGGCACACATGCACCCAGATGGCTATCTAATTGTCTTAAAACAACATACTTGCAATAACTCACTTTAATATTTTTTGTTATTGTCATTCACTTATTCAACAAATATTTAATGAACACCTATGTGCCACATACTTTTCTAAGCACTTAGACTACAGGAATAAAACAAAATCCATGCCTTCATGATGACATCCTTATCTGGGAAAATAGGTAATTAACCAAAGCATAAGTAAATATAGTCTAAGGTCAAAAGTCTATCTCATATAAAAAGCAATATAAGGAGTTCAAGAGACAAAGCATAAACAAAATGATATACTAGTGTAAAGATGGAAGTGAGAAATAGATTTAAGGGTCTAGATCTGATAGATAGAGTGCCTGATGAACTATGGAATGAGGTTCGTGACATTGTACAGGAGACAGGGATCAAGATCATCCCCATGGAAAAGAAATGCAAAGAACCAAAATGGCTGTCTGGGGAGGCCTTACAAATAGCTGTGAAAAGAAGAGAGGCAAAAAGCAAAGGAGAAAAGGAAAGATATAAGCATCTGAATGCAGAGTTCCAAAGAATAGCAACAAGAGATAAGAAAGCCTTCTTCAGCGATCAAAGCAAAGAAATAGAGGAAAACAACAGAATGGCAAAGACTAGAGATCTCTTCAAGAAACTCAGAAATACCAAGGGAACATTTCATGCAAAGACGGGCTCGATAAAGAACAGAAATGGTCTGGACCTAACAGAAGCAGAAGATATTAAGAAGAGGTGGCAAGAATACACGGAAGAACTGTACAAAAAAGATCTTCACGACCCAGATAATCATGATGATGTGATCACTCATCTAGAGCCAGATATCTTAGAATGTGAAGTCAAGTGGGCCTTAGAAAGCATCACTATGAACAAAGCTAGTGGAGGTGATGGAATTCCAGTTGAGCTGTTTCAAATCCTGAAAGATGATGCTGTGGAAGTGCTGCACTCAATATGCCAGCAAATTTGGAAAACTCAGCAGTAGCCACAGGACTAGAAAAGATCAGTTTTCATTCCAATTCCAATTCCAAAGAAAGACAATGCCAAAGAATGCTCAAACTACTGCACAATTGCACTCATCTCACATGCCAGTAAAGTAATGTTCAAAATTCTCCAAGCCAGTCTTCAGCAATACGTGAACCGTGAACTTCCTGATGTTCAAGCTGGTTTTAGAAAAGGCAGAAGAACCAGAGATCAAATTGCCAACATCTGCTGGATCAATGAAAAAGCAAGAGAGTTCCAGAAAAAGATCTATTTTTGCTTTATTGACTATGAAAAAGCCTTTGACTGTGTGGATCACAATAAACTGTGGAAAATTCTGAAAGAGATGGGAATACCAGACCACCTAACTTGCCTCTTGAGAAATCTGTATGCAGGTCAGGAAGAAACAAGTAGAACTGGATATGGAACAACAGACTGGTTCCAAATAGGAAAAGGAGTCCATCAAGACTGTATATTGTCACCCTGCTTATTTAACTTCTATGCAGAGTACATCATGAGAAACGCTGGGCTGGAAGAAACACAAGCTGGGATCAAGATTGCCGGGAGAAATACCAATAAGCTCAGATATGCAGATGACACCACCCTTATGGCAGAAAGTGAAGAGGAGCTAAAACGCCTCTTGATGAAAGTGAAAGAAGAGAGCGAAAAAGTTGGCTTAAAGCTCAACATTCAGAAAACGAAGATCATGGTATCTGGTCCCATCACTTCATGAGAAATAGATGGGGAAACAGTAGAAACAGTGTCAGACTTTATTTTTGGGGGCTCCAAAATCACTGCAGATCGTGACTGCACCCATGAAATTAAAAGACGTTTGCTCCTTGGATAAAAAGTTATGACCAACCTAGATAGTATATTCAAAAGCAGAGACATTACTTTGCCGACTAAGGTCCGTCTAGTCAAGGCTATGGTTTTTTCTATGGTCATGTATAGATGTCAGAGTTGGACTGTGAAGAAAACTGAGTGTGGAAGAATTGATGCTTTTGAACTGTGGTGTTGGAGAAGACTCTTGAGAGTCCCTTGGGCTGCAAGGAGATCCAACCAGTCCATTCTGAAGGAGATCAGCCCTGGGTGTTCTTTGGAAGGAATGATGCTGAAGCTGAAACTCCAGTACTTTGGCCACCTCATGCAAAGAGTTGGGTCACTGGAAAAGACTCTGATGCTGGGAGGGATTGGGGGCAGGAGGAGAAGGGAAAAGACTCTGATGCTGGGAGGGATTGGGGGCAGGAGGAGAAGGGGACGACCGATGATGAGATGGCTGGATGGCATCACTGACTCAATGGACGTGAGTCTGAGTGAACTGCGGGAGACGGTGATGGACAGAGGCCTGGCATGCTGCGATTCATGGGGTTACAAAGAGTCAGACACAATTGAGCGACTGAACTGAACTGAACTGAACTAGTGTAAAGAGCAGAGAGGAATAAGAAGGCAAAGGTGGCTGCTTGACTGAAGATGAAGTCCCATCTTCAGAACCCAAGATCCTGTAGGCTATAGGCAGGACATTGGATTTTATTCAGAAGAAAGCAAAAGTCTCTGAAGTGTTCTCTGCAGAGGAATGATAGCATCTGATTTTCAGTTAACGTGATCACTCTGAGAAGCTGTGTGAAAATGCAGGAGAGGTCAAGAGTAGAAGCTTATGAAATTAAAACTGAAATTTTCTATCTTCCCTGTGTCTAGGCAGTAACGCTCTCAGAGCCTCATTTTCTTCATCTGTAAAACAGGAAAAGTTACTAATACTGTTACTAATACTTATCTCAGAAGTGTGCCACGGGGATGAGATGAGTTTATATATTTGGGGTACTTAAAGCCTGGCAGGTATCAGCCAGCAAAAGTAGTGGCTGTAGTAGTAACATCAGTAGCAGTAGAAGGGCCACTCCAAACCCCTGCCAGATAGCAGATCCCACAAATAACACCATTTTTGTCTTTCCAGATTTTCTACCTATACACAAAAACTATCATGCACATTATTTTTGCTCTTATTTTTTTCTTGGAAATGGAATGTACACACTGAATCATTTACTTTTATACACAATAATATTCATGGACACTCTATTATACCAGTGCAAGTAAATCTACATAAATCACTTAGTGTTGCACTGTACTGAATAGTTAGATGCACTGTAATTTAACATTTCTTATACATCTTCTAGGTTTTCTGTCTGTTTTCCTTCCTATGACACACACTGCTGTGATCATTGTATACTGTCAAGCACTATTTGTACACAAGCTACTGAGGGATAAATCTTACTGCTGGGGCGGATGGCTAGATAGTTACTTGCATTTTAAATTTGGATTATCACATGTTACATGCTACAAAGCTATGGTAAACAAATCTGTGTGCTATTGGTACAAAAACAGGCATACGGATCAAGGGAACAGAAGAGAGCACCTAGAAATAAACCCACACACCAATGGTCAATGAATCACTGACAAAGAAAGCAAGAATATAAAATGGGCGAAAGAGAGTTTCTCCAGTAAGTGGTGCTGGGGAAGTCAGACAGCTGCATGTAGACCAATAAAGTTAGAATCCACCCTCACACCACGTAAAAATATAAAATCAAAATGGCTTAAAAACATAATTTAACATAAGGCATGGCATCATAAAACTCCTAGAAGAGAACATAGGCAAAACATTCTCTAAAATAAATCATGTCAATGTTTTCTCAGGTCAATCCCCCAAGGCATTAGAAATAAAAACAAAAATGAACAAATGGGACCTAATCAAACTTACAAGCCTCTGCATGGCAAAGAAATTCTTAAAAGTTGAAAAGACAAACTACAGAATGGGAGAAAATATTTGCAAATGATGTGACAGACAAGAGTTTAATCTCCAAAATATATAAATAGCTCACACAACTGAACAATAACAAAAACAATAAAAAAAAATGGGCAGAAGAACTTAATAGACATTTCTTCAAAGAAACATAACAGATGGCCAGTAGGCACATGAAAAGATGTTCAACATAACAAATTACTAGAGAAATGCAAATCAAAACTTCATTGAGGCACCACCTCACACCAATCAGAATGGCCATCATTAAAAAGTCTACAAATAACAAATGTTGGACAGGGTGTGGAGAAAAGGAATCCTCTTACATGGTTGGTAGGAAAATAAGTTGGTGTAGCTGCTATAGAAAACATATGGAGGTTTCTCAGAAAAATAAAAGAAATATCATATGACCAAGTAATTCCATCTGTAGCAAATACCCAGAGAAAAACATAGTTTTAAAGGATATATGCACCCCAATGTTCATTGCAGCACTGTTTACAATAGCCAAGATGCAAAACAAACCCATATGTTCATTGGCATAGGAATGGAAAAATAAGATGCAATACATATATACAATGGATACTCAATCATTAAAAAGAACAAAATAATGTCACTTGCAGCAACATGGATTGATCTAGAGATTTCATACTCAGTGAAATAAGTCAGACAGAGAAAACAAATACTTTATCAGTTTATTTCAGTCGCTCAGTCGTGTCCAACTCTTTGTGACCCCATGAACCGTAGCATGCCAGGCCTCCCTGTCCATCACCAACTCCCGGAGTCCACCCAAACCCATTTCCATTGTGTCAGTGATGCCATTCAGCCATCTCATCCTCTGTCGTCCCCTTCTCCCCCTGCCCTCAATCTTTTCCAGCATCAGGGTCTTTTCAAATGAGTCAGCTCTCTGCATCAGGTGGCCAAAGTATTGGAGTTTCAGCTTTAGCATCAATCCTTCCAATGAACACCCAGGACTGATCTCCTTTAGGATGGACTGGTTGGATATCCTTGCAGTCCAAGGGACTCTCAAGAGTCTTCTCCAACACCACAGTTCAAACGCATCAATTCCTCTGTGCTCAGCTTTCTTTATAGTCCAACTCTCACATCCATACAAGACTACTGGAAAACCCATAGCCTTGACTAGACGGACCTTTGTTGGCAAAGTAGTGTCTCTGCTTTTTAATATGCTGTCTAGGTTGCTCAAAACTTTCCTACCATTGAGTAAGGAGAAAGCACCTTTTAATTTCATGGCTGCAATCACAATCTGCAGTGATTTTGGAGCTGAGAAAAATAAAGCCAACCACTGTTTCTACTGTTTACCCATCCATTTGCCATGAAGTGATGGGACCAGATGCCATGATCTTTGTTTTCTGAATGTTGAGCTTTAAGCCAACTTTTTCACTCTCCTCTTTCACTTTCATCAAGAGGCTCTTTAGTTCTTCTTCACTTTCTGCCATAAGAGTGGTGTCATCTGCATATCTAAGGTTATTGATATTTCTCCTGGCAATCTTGATTCCAGCTTGTGTTTCTTCTAGTCCAGCATTTCTCATGATGTACTCTGCATAGAAGTTAAATAAGCAAGGTGACAATATACAGCCTTGACGTACTCCTTTTCCTATTTGGAATTAGTCTGTTGTTCCATGTCCAATTTTAACTGTTGCTTCCTGACCTGCATACAGATTTCTCAAGAGGCAGGTCAGGTGGTCTGGTATTCCCATCTCTTTCAGAATTTTCCACAGTTTATATACGGTATTATAAGTACTGAATGATACCACTTATATGTGGAATGTAAAATATGTCACCAGTGAACCTATTTACTAAATAGAAACAAACTCACAGACACAGAGAACAGACTCGTGGTTGCCAAGGGTCTGGGGAGGGAGAGGGACAGAATGGGAGTTTTGAGGTAGTAAACGCAAACAACAGGTCCTACTGTATAGTACAGGGGAACTATGTCCATGCTTCTGGGATAAGTCGTAATGGAAAAGAAAATTTTAAAATGTATATATGTAAATAACTGATTCACTCTGCTATATATAGCAGAAATTAGCACATTGTAAGTCAACTATACTTCAATTAAAAAAAATTGGACTGCCACTACCAAATTACATTTTAAAAGGGCATTTTTGATTATGTCCCAGAACCTTTCTTCACATAACCATAATCACTGTATTATTTTAAAAATTTTGATAAGTCTAAGGTCAGATCTTTACCTTATTATTTTAATTTGCATAATTATCAACAAGCAGGGACATTACTTTGTCAACAAAGGTCCATCTAGTCAAGGCTATGGGTTTCCCAGTGGTCAAGTATGGATGTGAGAGTTGGACTATAAAGAAAGCTGAGCGCAGAGGAATTGATGCTTTTGAACTGTAGTGTTGGAGAAGACTCTTGAGATTCCGTTGGACTGCAAGGAGATCCAACCAGTCCATCCTAAAGGAGATCAGTCCTGGGTGTTCATTGGAAGGACTGATGCTAAAGCTGAAACTCCAATACTTTGGCCCCCTGATGCGGAGAGCTGACTCACTGGAAAAGACCCTGATGCTGGGAAAGACTGAGGGCAGGAGGAGAAGGGGACGACAGAGGATGAGATGGCCAGATGGCATCACGGACTCGATGGACGTGAGTCTGAGTGAACTCCGGGGACGGTGATGGACAGGGAGGCCTGGCATGCTACGGTTCATGGGGTCGCAAAGAGTTGGACACGACTGAGGGACTGAACTGACTGAAATAACAGAAAAAATAGGTATTATTTTCTTATTTGTATTGGTTCACCTTTTCTTTGATTAGATTAAGACTATAGTGCTTTTCCCCCTATTTTTTACTACTGCTTTCTAAGAGATGTTTTTCATATGAGCAATATTGACTTTTTGTTTTATATTGTCCTTATCTCCTTCTTGTGTGTGATATGTTTTTAACCTTAATTTGGTGACAAGGTGATAATCTACTGCCTAACAGACTTCTAAAATAGTTTGTTGTTAAATTGGTGAACATTTTCTCTTTTAACTATTTGCTTTTGTGTTACTGCATAAAGCTTTATGCCATCTTTAAGCAATATACCTCTAACATTTTATAATTCATAAGCTTGGATGTATGGATCAACGATTAATTTAAAATGTATTTTTAGCCTTGATGGAGTAAAGAGATGGGAATACCAGACCACATTACCTGCCTCCTGAGAAATCTGTATGCAGGTCAAGAACCAACAGTTAGAACAGGACATGAAACAAAAGACTGGTTCCAAATTGGGTAAGGTTGTATATTGTCGCCCTGGTCATTTAACTTCTATGTAGAGTATATAATGCGAAATGCCAGGCTGGATGAAGCACAAGCTGGAATCAAGGTTGCCCGGAGAAATATCAATAACCTTAGATATGCAAACGACACCACCCTTACGGCAGAAAGTGAAGAGGAACTGAAGAGCCTCTTGAAAGTGAAAAAGGAGAGTGAAAAAGTTAGCTTAAAACTCAACATTCAGAAAATAAAGATCATGGCATCTGGTCCCATCACTTCATAGTAAATAGATGGAGAAACAACAGAAACAGTGAGAGACTTTATTTTGGGGGGGCTCCAAAATCACTGCAGATGGTGACTGCAGCCATGAAATTAAAAGATGTTTCTTCCTTGGAACAAAAGCTATGACCAAT
The DNA here is from genome assembly GCF_032405125.1 of Capricornis sumatraensis. Lineage (NCBI taxonomy): Eukaryota > Metazoa > Chordata > Mammalia > Artiodactyla > Bovidae > Capricornis > Capricornis sumatraensis. The sequence goes on along the minus strand of NW_027184612.1, from coordinate 2,459,288 downwards.
CTAGACAGCATATTAAAAAGCAGAGACATCTCTTGGCAAACAAAGGTCTGTCTAGCCAAGCTATGGTTTTTTCCAGTAGTCATATATGGATGTGTGAGGTGGACGATAAAGAAAGCTGAGCACTGAAGAACTGATGCTTTTAAACTGTGGTGTTGGAGAAGAATCTTGAGATTCCCTTGGACTCCAAGGAGATCCAACCAGTCATTCCTGAAGGAAATCAGTCCTGAATATTCACTGGAAGGACTGATGCTGAAGCTCTAATACTTTGACTACCTGGTGTGAAAAACTGACTCATCTGAAAAGACCCTAGTGCTGGGAAAGATTGAAGGGAGGAGGAGACGGGGAAGACAGAGGACAAGATGGTTGGATGGCATCGCCGACTGGATGGACATGAGTTTGAGCACCAACTCTGGGAGTTGGTGATGGACCGAGAAGCCTCGTGTGCTGCCGTCCATGGGGTCACAAAGAGTCGGACACGACTGAGTGACTGAACTGAACTGGAGTAGAGAGAGAATTATTTCAGTTGAAAAAGTACTCACATATTTAAAAAATTATTCTCTTTTAAAGGAGCAATGTGCTCCCTTCCAGAACTGGCTATGTAACGTACTGGATAACAGTCCACACTTTCTTTCCCTTATGCCTACTTTGAAGGCCATATGTCCAATCCATCAGTGTACAGGTGGGAGAAGCCTGGATCCCTGAGTCAATACTAGGAAGAAAGCTACTTAAGAAAGCTCTAGATTCAAACTGGGCTCTGAAAGCAAGAAACAAGACCTTGTTGACTAAGTCCTGTAACACGAGGGCTTATTTGTTACCTCAGTATGAGGAAGCCTATCCTGACTAATCAGGCCAACAGATAAGTAAACACACTCTGGCACAGGTTAAACCTGCTACTAGATTTCTGAGAAATTAAAAAAAAAAAAAAACCACAATAATGAATCATTTTTTTCATAGAAGAGCTTAGAGATTTAAAAGGTAGAGTATGACAAGTGTATATAAAACACAGAGCCTATGTGAGTGCCACAGGTAGTAAAGAAAGAAAATGATAGGATGCATATCAGGGAAAGAAGTGGAAGTAACAATGTTAGAACATTCAAGTAGATCCACACTAGTGATTAATTTGAAAAAGCTAGGTTAAAACAGGGACAGCTAAATCAAGCAAGCTGATCCAGAAAGTGTTTTCTGGAAGGTACTTCTTTTCCTGACGTGAAGATGCTTCTCCTTTTCCTGATGATTTACTTTGTGTGATGTTTCTGTGCACAATGCTTCAATATCAACTAAGAGAGTAGTAGCCCAGGCTGCCCCTCTATTGATTGCTGTCCTCTTGGCCTCAAGGGAACCACTTGTCACCTCATAGTGACTATGATGTCTACTACTGCAGAGAAGAAAAAAATCTTAGCTGTTGCAAAACATTTTCGAGTGATTTAAGGACCTAGCAGTCTACCAACTCACTGTTATAATGAGCTGTGTGGCTTTTCCCTTGGATTTTCCAGGACGTGCCCCTGAATTATTTATAACAGTGCAGCCACCTGCTTGCAACCATTTTCCATTTTGCCTTGTGCTCGACTGGGCTTGTCAATGGGCACTGCAGATACAGTGGCACTCTACACTTCTCTCCCCAACCCCCTGTATGAACATGCTGACCAGAAGCTGCCACATACCTTAAAAGTTCTTTTCCACCAAAGTCATGGCTTTTAGCTAAATAGATAGTCCTATAAACTTTATTATAAAGAGTGGGGCTGGTTCAATTGTTCAACCAGGTACTGTCAACTCCAGTGCTGCTTGTTTCTTCTGAAATATGGAAATTTATGAATATGTGTGCTTGTGTTGACAAAAGCAATTTGGGTGGTGGGAAGGGAAAATGAAGTTGCCTGCGTTCAAAAGTACAGCACTGAGCTGGCAAACAAGCAATGCCTTCGCTTTTTTCTTCCTCCACTTTAACAAAAAGAAACATTACATGTTTGAGTAGACAACAAGAGGCACCATTAGGATTCAGAAAATTGAATACCTAGACTGCAATAAAAAAAAGACAGTCACAGGGGAATCCATAATGGCTTCCCCACATTTTAGTGGAATACTTCCGTTTTTTATTCACCTTGCAAACAGTGTTCACAAACAACAGCAAAGAACAAAAGCTGTGATTTATATTTATGTACAGGTACACATGCACCCCTGACCTCCTGCTGCCTCTCTCGCCCTCTGTACCAGAAGCAATTTATGGAGGCTGGTCTAAATAAACATTAAGGAGGCAAGGCCACAAACTGACAGCGAGGAAAATCAATGGTCTCCAGAAACCAGCGAAGAGGATCAATAAAAGAGATTAGGTGTCACAAGCTGGTGTAAGGCAGTTACAGGTAAATGTGGCTTGCTCTTCATCCAACAGGGTTCTTGGCAACAGGATAAAAACTCATATAAACAGAAGCACACAGCGTGTAGCCAATGGAGACTCCTCCTGAACTGTAGAGACTGACAGATGACCCTAGAATGAAAGGGATTTATATAGAGGCCATTGGGAATTTTTAATTGCTTTTCCAGCATCATCTCAGACAGCTGGGCAACTGCTCACAGGAAGCAGTGCACATGCAGCTTTTGAAAATCTTTCTGCTTTTGCCTCTCATTAGTTAGCTTTCTCTGAAATTATTTATTATTCCTCCCTGGACATATACCAACCCTCTCTGTCCCCTTACAACACGTGCATGCACATACGCACGTGCGCACACCCATGCACGTGCACACACCCACACATCTTCAACATAAGTGTATTATCAGGATTATTTATACTCAAATGAACAGTGAGTATGTATGGCAGCTGTGACAATGCAAACTGAACCCTAGTTATATATATCTCCAAAGAAGATTCATCCACTCATAACTTAAAGTATTGGACTGTTAACTTGAAAACTTGAATTAACAGAAGAATAAAGGATAATTACATTCTTGAGTTTTCAGGTTAATGTCCAAAGCTTCTCAACAAAAGAATGAAGGATAAACATGTTCTTGAAAAACAGAGACAATGAGAAAAGGAAGAACTGAGGCATAATAGCCTTTTCCTGTTGATGGACCTGGCCAGTTAGAATTGAAAATTTAGTCTTAGCATAGTGGGAATGGTTACTTCAAAACAAAAGCAAACAAACAAACCAAAACAGTGCTTGCTTCAGGAATTCCATTTAAAATTGGGGACAAGGCTTCTGTCTGACAAGAAAATGATGAAACAATAGATGAATACCGGAAAAGAGGAAGTTAAATTATCTTAAACATTACAAGACAACTGGCATTTTAATTTAGTTTTAATCTAAGGGCAAGATGGACGTGAGGCTAACACTCTTGGTTATAGGAGACTGAGATAATAACCGCACTAGATTGAAGCATCTCCCACCTGTTGCGTGCAGGCTGACTTGGTGACTTGCTCTGACAATGTGAAGTGATAGGAATTGTCACTGTATGAGATCTGAGTCTGGGTTTCAAGAAACCTTAAATATTATTCTTCTGATGCTCCTGATTCCAAAAGTGGTCACAGCTTGTTAGCATTAGCCTATCACTTCCAAAATGAACAGGACTTTGTTCTGTTGGGAGGGATTCTGGAAAGGGAAGATTAACATTAGAACCAAATAGTGGTCTCTATCCATTTCTTCAACATGCCTGACATTTGCAAAGAAATGGGAATGCTTCTTCATTGTTAAAAAGAGTAACCTGACAATATGCCTGCATGTCTCACAGAAACTTGTCAAAGAAATAAGATCATGGGACACTGGGTGCATCCAATCTGTCATATTAATGAAAATTCCCCAAAGCTTCAACGTTCATTTTTCCTTTTGTGTCCAATAAGAAAATCATTTGAAAGAGAAGGGATGGGGGCAGATGCTCTCAGAGGGCCCCACCATTTCATTAGAATGGTTTGTGCTAATTTTCCCTATGAAGGAAGACATTTTTTCCCTATCAGATCTCTCAACCATACTGCTTATGTTTTCACCCTACTGCCATTATCTATAGCTTATAAGTTCTCTACGCTGCTGATATTACTCATTCCACTGTGACTGCAGCCCTTTGTCTAGCTTTCTAAATATGTCTATTTTCTAACTTGTATTTTATAATCTGTGATATCCCCATGAGCTGTTAGCACATTTATTTCCTGCTACATTCCCAAGGATGAAATGATAGGCATCACCCCTTTATTTTAAGGAACAGTCATTAGTAGATACAAAAAGGCAATGGCAACCCACTCTAGCACTCTTGCCTGGAAAATCCCATGGATGGAGGGGCTCGGTAGGCTGCTGTCCATGGGGTTGCTAAGGGTCAGACACGACTGAACGACTTCACTTTCACTTTTCACTTTCATGCATTGGAGAAGGAAATGGCAACCCACTCCAGTATTCTTGCCTGGAGAATCCCAGGGATGGGGGAGCCTGGTAGGCTGCAGAGAGCCCACCTGAGGTCACACAGAGTCGGACACGACTGAAGTGAGTTAGCAGCAAAAGCAGCATGAGTAGATACCATGCCAGGAATGTGCTACAGGTTCTTAGGTAAGTTGACCTGTCTTATCTCCTCTGATACTTCCTAATGAGAAGGAGGAAAAATAATTTTCCCTCCACCCATCTAGGTTCCTGACTGAGACCCTCTTACAATCAGTTCAGTTCAGTCGCTCAGCAGTGTGATTATACAATAGTTTTAGTGACTGTCCATCATCTTCAATGGACAAAAAGATACATTCAGAAATAGAAAGAAAAATTTTTCCTTGTGATGAGAACTCTTGGGATTTAATCTCTTCAGTTCAGCTCAGTTCAGTTCAGTCGCTCAGTCATGTCCGACTCTTTGTGACCCCATGAATCACAGCACACCAGGCCTCTGTCCATCACCATCTCCTGGAGTTCACTCAGACTCACGTCCATCGAGTCAGTGATGCCATCCAGCCATCTCATCCTCGTCGTCCCCTTCTTCTCCTGCCCCCAATCCCTCCCAGCATCAGAGTCTTTTCCAATGGGTTAACTCTTCGCATGAGGTGGCAAAGTACTGGAGCTTCAGCTTTAGCATCATTCCCTCCAAAGAAATCCCAGGGTTGATCTCCTTCAGAATGGACTGGTTGGATCTCCTTGCAGTCCAAGGGACTCTTAAGAGTCTTCTCCAACACCACAGTTCAAAGCATCAATGTTTTGGCACTCAGCCTTCTTCACAGTCCAAATCTCACACCCATACATGACCACAGGAAAAAACATAGCCTTGACTAGACGGACCTTAGTCAGCAAAGTAATGTCTCTGCTTTTGAATATACTATCTAGGTTGGTCATAACTTTTCTTCCAAGGAGCAAGTGTCTTTTAATTTCATGGCTACAATCACCATCTGCAGTGATTTTGGAGCCCATAAAAATAAAGTCTGACACTGTATCCCCATCTATTTCCCACGAAGTGATGGGACGAGATGCCATGATCTTCGTTTTCTGAATGTTGAGCTTTAAGCCACTTTTTCACTCTCCTCTTTCACTTTCATCGAAAGGCTTTTTAGCTCCTCTTCACTTTCTGCCATAATGGTGGTGTCATCTGCATATCTGAGGTTACTGATATTTCTCCTGGCAATCTTGATCCCAGCTTGTGTTTCTTCCAGCCCAGCATTTCTCATGATGTACTCTGCATAGAAGTTAAATAAGCAGGGTGACAATATACAGCCTTGACGTACTCCTTTTCCTATTTGGAACCAGTCTGTTGTTCCATGTCCAGTTCTAACTGTTTCTCCTGACCTGCATACAGATTTCTCAAGAGGCAGGTTAGGTGCTCTGGTATTCCCATCTCTTTCAGAATTTTCCACAGTTTATTGTGATCCACACAGTTAAAGGTTTTAGCATAGTCAATAAAGCAGAAATAGATGTTTTTCTGGAACTCTCTTGCTTTTTCCATGATCCAGCAGATGTTGGCAATTTGATCTCTCGTTCCACTGCCTTTTCTAAAACCAGCTTGAACATCAGGGAGTTCACGGTTCACGTATTGCTGAAGCCTGGCTTGGAGAATTTTGAGCATTACTTTACTAGCATGTGAGATGAGTGCAATTGTGCGGTTGTTTGAGCATTCTTTGGCATTGTCTTTCTTTGGAATTGGAATGAAAACTGACCTTTTCCAGTCCTGTGGCCACTGCTGAGTTTTCCAAATTTGCTGGCATATTGAGTGCAGCACTTTCACAGCATCATCTTTCAGGATTTGAAACAGCTCAACTGGAATTCCATCACCTTCATTAGCTTTGTTCATAGTGATGCTTTCTAAGGCCCACTTGACTTCACATTCCAAGATATCTGGCTCTAGATGAGTGATCACATCATCATGATTATCTGGGTCGTGAAGATCTTTTCTGTACAGTTCTTCCGTGTATTCTTGCCACCTCTTCTTAATATCTTCTGCTTCTGTTAGGTCCAGACCATTTTTGTCTTTTATCGAGCCCGTCTTTGCATGAAATGTTCCCTTGGTATATCTAACTTTCTTGAAGAGATCTCTAGTCTTTCCCATTCTGTTGTTTTCCTCTATTTCTTTGCATTGATTGCTGAAGAAGGCTTTCTTATCTCTTCTTGCTATTCTTTGGAACTCTGCATTCAGAGAGTTTACTCTCTTAATTTACTCTTTTAATAACTATAATATATAACATAGCTAGTTCAGATGCTCAATCATGTCTGACTCTTTGTGACCCCAAGGACTGCAGCATGCCTGGCTTCCCTGTCCATCACCAACTCCTGGAGCTTACTCAAACTCATGTCCGTAGCATCAGTGATGCCATCCAACCATCTTATCCTCTATCATCCCCTTCTCTTCCAGCATTCAATCTTTCCCAGCATCAGGGTCTTTTCCAATGAGTCATTTCTTCGTACTGGGTGGCCAAAGTATTAGAGTTTCAGCTTCAGCATCAGTCCTTCCAATGAATATTCAGGACTGATTTCCTTTAGGATAGACTGGTTGGATCTCCTTGGAGTCCAGGGGACTCTCAAGAGTTTTCTCCAATACCACAGTTCAAAAGTATCAATTCTTTGGTACTCAGCTTTCTTTATAGCCCAGCTCTCACATCTGTGCATGACTATTGGAAAAATTGTAGCTTTGTCTAGATGAAACTTTGTTGGTAAAATAATGTCTCTGCTTTTTCACATGCTATCTAGGATGCTTATAGCTTTTCTTCCAAGAAGCAAGCATCTTTTAATTTCACGGCTACAGTCACCATATACAGTGATTTTGGAGCCCCCCCAAAATACAGTCTCTCACTGTTTCCATTGTTTCCCCATCTGTTTGCCATGAAGTGATGGGACCAGATGCCATGATCTTAGTTTTCCAAACGTTGAGTTGTAAGCCAACTTTTTCACTCTCCTCTTTCATCAAGAGGCGCTTTAGTTCTTCTTTGCTTTCTGCGATAAGTGTGGTATCATCTGCATATATGAGGTTATTGATATTTCTCCTGGCAATCTTGATTCCAGCTTGTGCTTTATCCAGCCTGGCATTTTGCATGATACACTCTGTGTATAAGTTAAATAAGCAGGGTGACAATATACAGCAGTGTTGTACTCCTTTATCAATTTGGAACCAGTCTGTTGTTCCACGTCCAGTTCTAACTGTTGGTGCTTGACCAGATTTCTCAGGACACAGGTCCAGTGGTCTGGTATTCCCATGTCTTGAAGATTTTTCCACAGTCTGTTGTGATCTACACAGTCAAAGGCTTTGGCATAGGCAATAAGGCAAAAGTAGATGTTTTTTCTGGAGCTCTCTTGCTTTTCTGATGGTTCAGTAGATGTTGGAAAACTGATCTCTGGTTCTTCTGCCTTTTCTAAATCCAGCTTGAACATCTGGAAGTTCTTTGTTCATGTATTGTTGAAGCCTAGCATTACTTTGCCAGGATGTGAGATGAGTGATATTGTGTGGTAGTTTGAACATTCTTTGGTATTGCCTTTCTTTGGGATTGGAACGAAAATGACCTTTTCTAGTCCTGTGTCCATTGCTGAGTTTTCCAGATTTGCTGGCATATTGAGTGCAGCACTCTCACAGCATCATCTTTTAGGAGTTAAAATAGCTCAACTGGAAATCCATTACCTCTCCTAGCTTTGTTTGGAGTGATGCTTCCCAAGACTCACTTGACTTCACATTCTAATAAGTCTGGCTCTAGGTGAGTGATCACACTATCATGATTATCTAGGTCATGAGGATCTTTTTTGTACAGTTCTTCTATGTATTCTTGCCACCTCTTCTTAATATCTTCTGTTTCTCTTAAGTCCATATAATTTCTGTCCTTCATTGTACTCATCTTTGCATGAAAATTTCGTTTGGTATCTCTAATTTTCTTGAAGAGATCTCTAGTCTTTCCCATTCTACTGTTTTCCTCTATTTCTTTGCACTGATCACTGAGGAAGGCTTTCTCATCTCTCTTCACTACACTTTGGTACTCTGCATTCAAATGGGTATATCTTTCCTTTTCTTCTTTGCCTTTCACTTCTCCTCTTTCCATAGCTGTTTGTAAGGCCTCCTCAGACAACCATTTTGCCTTTTTGCATTTCTTTTTCTTGGGGATGTTCTTGATCACCGTCTCTTGTACAATGGTATGAACCTCCTTTCATAGTTCTTCATGCACTCTATCAAATCTAATCACTTGAATCTATTTGTGACTTCCGCTGTATAAACGTAAGAGGTTTGATTTAGATCACACCTGAATGGATTACTGGTTTTCCCTACTTACTTCAATTTCAGTCTGAATTTGGCAATAAGGAGTTCATGATCTTAGTCACAGTCAACTCACAGTCTTGTTTTTGCTCCTGTAATAAAAAGGCAGGTTTAACAGGAGAAAAAAAAAAAAAAAAACATAAGTAAAAAACATGTATTCCTCCTGTATACAAGGGAAACACCCAGGAAAACTGAGTAACTCTCCAAAATGGTCCAAAACATCGCCGTAAATACCATCTCCTGTTAAAGACAAAAGAACAATGTTGGGGAAGTACAAGACATTTATGGAAAATTATCTGGCAAACACAGTGAACAAGGATATGATTGTTGTTGCTGAGTTGCTCACTTGTGTCTGACTCTTTGCAGCCCCATGGACTGCAGCATATCAGGCTTCTCTGTCCTTCACTATCTCCTGGAATTTGCTCAAACTCATGTCCACGGAGTCGGTGATGCCATCCAACCATCCCAATCTTCTGTTGCCTCCTTCACCTCTTGTTCTCAATCTTTCCCAGCATTAGGGTCTTTTCCAGTGAGTCAGCTCTTCATATCAGGTCACCAAAGTATTGAAGCTTCATCTTCAGCATCAGTCCTTCCAATGAATATTCAGGGTTGATTTCCTTTAGGGTTGACTGGTTTGATCTCCTTGCTATCCAAGGAACTCTCAAGAGTCTTCTTTAGCATCACAATTTGAAAGCATCAGTTCTTCAGTGCTCAGCCTTCTTTATGTCCAACTCTCACATTCATACATGACTACTGGAAAAACCATAGCTTTGACTAGACAGAGCTTCCTCAGCAAAATGAAATCTCTGCTTTTTAATACAGTGCCTATGTTTGTCATACCTTTTCTTCCAAGGAGCAGGCATGTTTTAATTTCATGGCTGCATTCACCATCCTCAGTGATTCTGGAGCTCAAGAAGATAAAATCTGCCACTGTTTCCATGAAGTGATCAGACTAGACGCCATGGTCTTAGTTTTTTGAATGAGGAGTTTTAAGTCAGCTTTTTCACTCTCCTCTTTCACCCTCATTAAGAGGTTCTTTAGTTCCTCTTCACTTTCTGCCATTAGAGTGATATCATATGCATATCTGATATTGATATTTCTCCTGGCAATCTTGATTCCAGTTCGTGATTCATCCAGGCCAGCATTTCGCATGATGTACTCTGCATATAAGTTAAATAAGCAGGGTGACAAAATACATCTTGATGCACTCCTTTCCCAGTTTTGAACCAGTCTGTTGTTGCATGTCCAGTTCTAACTGCTGTTTCTTGACCTGCACACAGGTTTATCAGGAAGCAGGTCAGGTGGTCTGGCATTCACATCTCTTTATGAATTTCCGAGTTTGTTGTGATCCACACAGTCAAAGTTTCCATTGTAGTCTATGAAGCAGATGCTTTTTTGGAATTCCCCCCTCCCTCTTTTTTTTTTTTTTTTTCTATGATTCAACGGATGTTGGCAATTTGATCTCCGGTTCCTCTGCCTTTTCTAAATCCAGTCTGTACATCTGGAAGTTCTCAGTTCACATATTGTTGAAGTCTAGCTTGAAGGATTGTGAGCATTATCTTGCTCACACGTGAAATGAGCGCAATCATACAGTAGTTTGAGCATTCTTTGGCATTGCCTTTCCTTTAAGTCCAAGACTTTTCCAATGATAAGAGTTTCTAGAGAACCTAGAAATTCTAGAGATCTAGAGATTTCATCCAGCATCACCTCTAGATGACTAGGGAGGAAAACACCCTTATAAATGGAGATCCTCTTATAAATGTAAATGTCTCTTACACAAGTGTAACTTTTACTTGCTTTCAGAGCTTCTTCTATATCTGTGGTTTCTAAAAAATTAAATTTAAATTAAAAAAATTAAAAAAAAATAGGTAGCCTAAAATAATCTTTAGGCCAAAGAGGCAGATTTTGGAGTGACAGATTCTGCTCTTTACTTTATACTTGGAATGAAACAGGAACATAATACCAGACCAAAGGGGTACCTAGAAAATACCCTATTGGCAAATGATCCTTGCTTCTCTGTACCCGGTGTCCTTTGTGAGGCACCAGCTCTTTTCAGCTTATATTCTTTCAGGCCACATAATTTCCCAACACACAAAACCAGGCCAGTCTTATCTAACAGTGAGTCCATACACATTGAAAAATCAAACCCTAACTCTGGTTTTAAATTCCTTCATGAGATATGTATACATAGCCTAGACAAATGTGAACACACATAGTTATGCTCATGCAGTTTAAAAATATTTATGCTGCTATTGAGGGAGATCAGTCATCAGTCTAGAAGGCATTGACAAGACTTTCCATTTGGTATTGAGCTTGGCTTTCACAGTAAGCCAATTATTTTATGGATGATCACAGCCCATTTGGGCCTAGGACAAAATCATTATTGAGGAAATCATTAAGTGCATCTTTCTGAAACCACACTGGCTACTTTTGTTCCAGCTTTTCCAATGCCTGTATTCACAGATCAAATTGAAATTAAATAAAGGTGTAAATGGAAGAAAGATGATGTGTTCTTAATACACCAAGGAAAGCACAACATAATCAGAAAATCATTTCTAAAATCTGTCATTTACTTGCTTATGTGAGCTAAGACAACTTACTTAACTTCTCATCCTCTTTCCTTGCATTATGAATATTTTGCATCTGTCTTACATGACTCATAAGATAAGTTATGAAGCTCAAAATGAAGAGCACGAAAGAAGCTTTACATCAAATGTAAACGGTTATAACATGTAAAGTAGAGTAATGCAGCATTTATGAAGCTAAACATTTAAAAAACAGCAGATAATTACTATGCCAGAAAAAAATAAAACATAATTAGGATAGAGTTTTTATAAATGTGGCCTTGCATTCTTGCTTGAGAAACAAATAAGCAAAATTGTTTGGAAAAAAGTAAAGAAGATGGCAATCGTCCACTACTACTATTTCTACAGTTATTATGCAATAAGAATGAACACTGTATCAGGCCCTGGGCTAAACTTTTTATATCCATTATCATAAGCCTCATAACCCTCTATAAGTAGGAAATTATTTTCACCATTTTACAGATGTAGACATTAAAGTTTGAAATATTACAGCATTTTAGCATGACACTAAAACTTGACTTAGAATGGAAAAGGCAGAGGCTTTAGAGGTGAGTTTATTGTTAAATATTTCAGATCCTTGTGCCTCATCCAGGTAATTATTACAGCAAGCCTTTTGGAAACATTTCTAGAACACCAATATGAGGACCAGCTCAGAACATCATCACTGGCTACTGTTGAGGCAGAAATTTTTACTACCCTTCTGGGTTCTTCTGGTTGGTCTAAGAATTAACTTGACATGGGACAGGTTCACAGGAGAAAAACACACAAATACTTAATAACGTGGACCCATGGGAGTTTCTCTTACCTTGGGCGTGGGGTATCTCTTCACGGCTGCTCCTTACCTTGGAAGAGGGGTATCTCCTTACCACTGCCGTTCCTGACCTTCAACGTGGGATAGCTCCTCTAGGCCCTCCTGTGCCTGCTCAGCCAAGGCTCCTCAGGTTGCTCCTCCCGGCCACCGGCCCTGGCCTCCCAGATGCCGCCCCTGGCCTTGGGCTGGCTTCTCAGAGTCACCGCCCCAGGCCTCGGATGCGAGGTGGCTTCTCCTGGCCGCTCCTGACCTCGCATGTGGGGTGTCTCCTCCCAGCTGCCACTGGCCTCGGACACTGGGTAGCTCCTCCTGGCCGCCACCCTGACCTCAGATGCGGGGTGGCTCCTCCTGGCCATTCCTGCGCCATCACAGCCTGGCACTCTGGTGTTGAAAGAGGGCATCAGAGGGCAGACACACTGAAACCATACTCACAGAAAACGAGTCAATCTAATCACACTAGGACCACCGCCTTGTCTAACTCAATGAAACCAAGCCATGCCTGCGGGGCACACCAAGACGGGTGGGTCATGGTGGAGAGGTCTGACAGAATGTGGTCCACTGGAGAAGGGAATGGCAAGCCACTTCAGTATTCTTGCCTCGAGAACCCCATGAACAGTATGAAAAGGCAAAATGATAAGACACTGAAAAAGGAACTCCCCAGGTCATTAGGTGCCCAATATGCTACTGGAGATCAGTGGAGAAATAACTCCAGAAAGAATGATGGGATGGAGCTAAAGCAAAAACAATACCCAGTTGTGGATGTGACTGGTGATAGAAGCAAGATCCGATGCTGTAAAGAACAATATTGCATAGGAACCTGGAATGTTAGGTCCATGAATCAAGGCAAATTGGAAGTGGTCAAACAAGAGATGTCAAGGGTGAACGTTGACATTCTAGGAATCAGCGAACTAAAATGAACTGGAATGGGTGAGTTTAACTCAGATGACCATTATATCTACTACTGCTGAAAGGAATCCCTCAGAAAAAATGGAGTAGCCATCATGGTCAACAAAAGAGTCTGAAATGCAGTACTTGGATGCAATCTCAAAAATGACAGAATGATCTCTGTTGTCTCCAAGGCAAACCATTCAATATCACAGTTGCCCAAGTCTATGCCCCAACCAGTAACGCTGAAGAAACTGAAGTTGAACAGTTTTATGAAGACCTACAAGACCTTTGAGAACTAACACCCAAAAAAGATGTCCATTTCATTATAGGGCATTGGAATGCACAAGTAGGAAGTCAGGAAACACCTGGAGTAACAGCGAAATTTGCCCTTGGAATGGGGAATGAAGCAGGGCAAAGGCTAATAGAGGTTTGCCAAGAAAATGCACTGGTCATAGCAAACAGCCTCTTCCAACAACACAAGGGAAGACTCTACACATGGACATCAACAGATGGTCAACACCGAAATCAGATTGATTATATTCTTTGCAGCCAAAGATGGAGAAGCTCTATACAGTCAACAAAATCAAGACCAGGAGCTGACTGTGGCTCAGATCGTGAACTCCTTATTACCAAATTCAGACTTAAACTGAAGAAAGTGGGGACAATCATTAGCCATTCAGGTATGACCTAAATCAAATCCCTTATGATTATACAGTGGAAGTGAGAAATAGATGTAAGGGCCTAGATCTGATAGATGAGTGCCTGATGAACTATGGAATGAGGTTCGTGACACTGTACAGGAGACAGGGATCAAGATCATCCCCCTGGAAAAGAAATGCAAAAAAGCAAAATGGCTGTTTGGGGAGGCCTTACAAATAGCTGTGAAGAGAAGAGAGGCAAAAAGCAAAGGAGAAAAGGAAAGATATAAGCATCTGAATGCAGAGTTCCAAAGAAGAGCAAGAAGAGATAAGAAAGCCTTCTTCAGCAATCAATGCAAAGAAATAGAAGAAAAGAACAGAATGGGAAAGACTAGAGATCTCTTCAAGAAAATTAGATATACCAAGGGAACATTTCATGCAAAGATGGGCTCAGTAAAGGATAGAAATGGTCTGGACCTAACAGAAGCAGAAGATATTAAGAAGAGGTGGCAAGAATACACGGAAGAACTGTACAGAAAAGATCTTCACGACCCAGATAATCATGATGATGTGATTACTCATCTAGAGCCAGACATCTTGGAATGTGAAGTCAAGTGGGCCTTAGAAAGCATCACTACGAACAAAGCTAGTGGAGGTGATGGAATTCCAGTTGAGCTGTTTCAAATCCTGACAGATGATGCTGTGAAAGTGCTGCACTCAATATGCCAGCAAATTTGGAAAACTCAGCAGTGGCCACAGGACTGGAAAAGGTCAGTTTCATTCCAATTCCAAAGAAAGGCAATGCCAAAGAATGCTCAAACAACCGCACAATTTCACTCATCTCACATGCTAGTAAAGTAATGCTCAAAATTCTCCAAGCCAGGCTTCAGCAATACGTGAACCGCGAACTCCCTGATGTTCAAGCTGGTTTTAGAAAAGGCAGAGGAACCAGAGATCAAATTGCCAACATCTGCTGGATCATGGAAAAAGCAAGAGAGTTCCAGAAAAAGATCTATTTCTGCTTTATTGACTATGCTAAAGCCTTTGACTGTGTGGATCACAATAAACTGTGGAAAATTCTGAAAGAGATGGGAATACCAGAGCACCTAACCTGCCTCTTGAGAAATCTGTATGCAGGTCAGGAAGCAACAGTTAGAACTGGACATGGAACAACAGACTGGTTCCAAATAGGAAAAGGAGTACGTCAAGGCTGTATATTGTCACCCTGCTTATTTAACTTCTATGCAGAGTGCATCATGAGAAACGCTGGCCTGGAAGAAACACAAGCTGGGATCAAGATTGCTGGGAGAAATACCAATAAGCTCAGATATGCAGATGACACCACCCTTATGGCAGAAAGTGAAGAGGAACTAAAAAGCCTCTTGATGAAACTGAAAGTGGAGAGTGAAAAAGTTGGCTTAAAGCTCAACATTCAGAAAACAAAGATCATGGCATCTGATCCCATCACTTCATGGGAAATAGATGGGGAAACAGTGGAAACAGTGGAATCAGTGGCAGACTTTATTTTTCTGGGCTGCAAAATCACTGCAGATGGTGACTGCAGCCCTGAAATTAAAAGATGCTTACTTCTTAGAAGAAAAGTTATGACCAACGTAGATAGTATATTCAAAAGCAGAGACATTACTTTGCCAGCTAAGGTCCGTCTAGTCAAGGTATGGTTTTTCCTGTGGTCATGTATGGATGTGAGAGATGGACTGTGAAGAAGGCTGAGCGCTGAAGAATTGATGCTTTTGAACTGTGGTGTTGGAGAAGACTCTTGAGAGTCCCTTGGTCTGCGAGGAGATCCAACCAGTCCATTCTGAAGGGGATCAATCCTGGGATTTCTTTGGAGGGAATGATGCTAAAGCTGAAACTCCAGTACCTTGGCCACCTCATGTGAAGAGTTGACACATTGGAAAAGAGTGATGCTGGGAGCGATTGGGGGCAGGAGGAGAAGGGGACGACAGAGGACGAAATGGCTGGATGGCATCACGGACTCGATGGACGTGAGTCTGAGTGAACTCCAGGAGATGGTGATGGACAGGGAGGCCTGGCGTGCTGTGATTCACGGGGTCGCAAAGAGTTGGACATGACTGAGCGACTGAACTGAACTGAACTGAACTGAACCCATGGGAGAAATCAACCTTGAATATTCATTGGAAGGACTGATTGAAGCTCCAATAATTTGGCCACCTGATACAAAGAGCTGACTCACTGGAAAAGCCCTGATACTGGAGAAGATTGAGGGCAGGAGGCAAATGGGGTGACAAATGATTATAGGTTAGAAATGGACATCTAGGTGAAATGCAGAAATTCCTAGAAATGTGCAAGCTCCAAGATTGAAGCAGGAAGAAAGAAAATATGAAAGTCCATTACCAGTAATGAAACTTCATCAGTAATATACAGAACACTATCAACAAACTAAAGTCCAGAAACAGAAGACTTCACAGGTGAATTCTAGAAAACATTTAAAGGTGAGTTAATATTGCACCTAGACCCCTCAAATTATTTCAAACAAAAACAGAGGAAAGAAGGAATACTTCTGAACTCATTAAGTGAGGCCAGCATCACTCTGATACCAAAACCAGACAAAGATCTCTTTCTCTCTCTCTCTCTCTCTCTCTCTCTCAAACACACACACACATACTCACACACTAATTACAGGCCAATCACTTTTAATATGCATATAAAAATTCTCAATAAAATATTAGCAAATCAAATTCAACAATACTTAAAAATGATCATACACCTTGAACAAGTAAGATTTATCTTAGGATGCAAGGATGGTTCGTTATACACATCTATCAATGTGATATACAACATAAACAAAGAATAAAAATCAAATGATCATATTAATGGACACAGAAAAAAAAGGCTTTCACAAAATTTAACATCTATTTATGATGAAAGCTCTCCAAAAAAATGGATACAGGGGACATACTTCAACATCATAAAAGGCGTATATAACCAGGCCACAGTTCACATTATACTTAATGATGAAAAGCTGAAAGTATTACCACTAAGATGAGGAACAAGACAAGGATGTCTACTCTAACCATCAGAAAAATGCAAATTAAAACCACCATGAGATATCACCTTATATCTGTCACAATGGTAATCACCCCAAAAGCAACAAATAACCAGTGTTGGCGAGGATATGGAGCAAAGGGAAAAGGAAACCCCATGTGCTTTTAATGGGAATGTAACTTGGTACAACCATTGTAGGAAACAGCGTATAGACTCCGTAAATAGTTGAAAATAGAATTATGATGCCGTCCAGCAATTCCACTCCTGGGTATTTATCCAAAGAAAAAGAAAACACTGATTATAAAAGATACATTGATTGCTATATTCATTGCAGTATCATTTACAATAGCCAACATGGTATACACAAATAAAGAAGTTATTTTACATATATATATATACTCACACATTCATGCCTAAATACAGAGTGAAATATTACTCACTGATAAAAAATGAATACAATCTTGCCATTTGTGACAACAATGGACAGACCTAGAGTACATTATGCTCTTACCCTAACCCTAACCCAGGTGAAATAAGTTTGGCAGAGGAACACAAATCTGTATAATCACGTATATGTGGAATTAAAAATAAAACAAAACCAATGAACAGATAAAACATACAGATATAAAAAATACACAGGTATTTGTCAGAGGGAAGTGAAGTATGGGGAGGAAACAAACAGCTGAAGGAAATTAAAAGCTTCCAGTTACAAAAAAAAAAGTTATTCAGGGGTATGAAATAACTATGTAATATCTTCATATGGTTACAGATGGTATCTAGACTTACCGTGGTGAAAAGTATAGAGATATTTTGAAAAGTATAGAGATATCGAATCATCATGCTGTGTAACAAAACTAAGATAGTGTTGTAGGTCTATCATGCTTCAAATACAAACAAGCAAGCAAGCAAGCAAACTCATAGAAAAAGAAATCAGATTTGTGATTACCAAAAGCAGTTGGTAGGAGGAGATGGAATTAGATGGAGGTTGTGGTGTTGGAGAAGACTCTTGAGAGTCCCTTGGACTGCAAGGAGATCCAACCAGTCCGTTCTGAAGGAGATCAACCCTGGGATTTCTTTGGAAGGAATGATGCTAAAGCTGAAACTGCAGTACTTTGGCCACCTCATGCGAACAGTTGACTTATTGGAAAAGACTCTGATGCTGGGAGGGATTGGGGGCAGGAGGGAAAGGGGACAACAGAGGATGAGATGGCTGGATGGCATCACAGACTAGACAGACGTGAGTCTGAGTGAACTCCGGGAAATGGTGATGGACAGGGAGGCCTGGCATGCTGCGATTCATGGGGTCGCGAAGAGTTGGACACGACTGAGCGACCAAACTGAACTGAACTGAACTGAGTCAAAAAGTACAAGCCTCCAATTATAAAGATAAATAAGTACTAGGTATGTACTATACATGATAAATATAATTAATACTTCTCTGTGTTTGGCCACCTAATGCGAAGAACTAACTCATTGGAAAAGACCCTGATGCTGGGAAAGATTGGAGCCAGGAGGAGAAGGGGATGACAGAGGATGAAATGGTTGGATGGCATGACCAACTCAATGGACCTGAGTTTGAGCAAGCTCCAGGAGTTGATGAAGGACAGGGAAGCCTGGGTGCTGCAGTCCATAGGGTCACAGATTCAGACACAACTGGGTGACTGAACTAACTATGTTATACATTAGAGTTATTAAGAGAGTAAATCCCAAGAGTTCTCATCACAAGGAAACAAATTTTTCTTTCTGTATTTTTTCTGTTCATTTGAGATGATGGACAGTCAGAAAAATTATTATGGTAATCATTTCATGAATCATGTATGTCAAATCACTATGTTTACCACTTAAGGTTATATAGTACTGTATGTCAACTGTATCTCAATAAAACTGAAAGAAAAAAAAATGGCTTCTCTATTGACACTGGCGCATTCAATTCATTAAGAAATAGTTATTAATTCATTGACAAATAGTCACTTACAAACAGAAATAGTTAAAATCTTAAATTTTCCTTAGGCATATATTAGTCATTTGCTACCTTTAAAAAATCATTTTAGCATAGAAAATAGGGAGGCAAAATGACAGTTTTCCATCTGTGATATTTGAGGTGTGAGGAAAATGTGTTGTACTTTTTTCCAACTTATGTAAGAGTGATCTTGGGTTGGTTTTCAAATAAAGAAAATATTTTTAAACAGTTGCAATGTAAGGATATTCTTGGAATGGACAGAGAAATAGTCTTTGTTCTTAAAAAGCTTGCAATCTGGAGTATAATTTCATGAACAATACACATTTGCAACGAATTTCATAATTTCCTAGGTACTTTTACATTCCTTATCTCTACTGAGCTTCATAATACCTTGAAAAGAGAGAAAAGGTATCATTTCTATCTGGTATCAGTTCACTTCAGTCACTCAGTCATGTCCAACTCTTAGCGATTCCACAGACTGCATCACACCAGGCTTCCCTGTCCATCACCAACTCCCAGAGCCTACTCAAATTCATGTCCGTCGAATCGGTTATGCCATTCAACTATCTCATCCTTAGTCATCCCCTTCTCCTGCTGCCTTCAGTCTTCTCCAGCATCAGGGTCTTTTCAGATGAGTCAGTTTTTCTCATCAGGTGGCCAAAGTATTGGAGTTTCAGCTTCAGCATCAGTCCTTCCAATGGATATTTAGGACTGATTTCCTCTAGGATGGATTGGTTGGATCTCCCTGCAGTCCAAGGGACTCTCAAGAGTCTTCTCTTCAGAGAAGAAAGCATCACAGTTCAAAAGCATCAATTCTTTGGTGCTCAGCTTTCTTCACCTTCCAATTCTCACATCAATACACGACTACTGGAAAAACCATAGCCTTGACTAGACGGACCTTTGTTGGCAAAGTAATGTCTCTGCTTTTCAGTATGCTATCTAGGTTGGTCATAACTTTTCTTCCAAGGAGTAAGCATCTTTTAATTTCATGGCTGCAGTCACCATCTGCAGTGATTTTGGAGCCCAAAAATATAAAGTCAGAAACTGTTTCCCCATTTATTTCCCATGAACTGATGGGACCAGATGCCATGATCTTCGTTTTCTGAATGTTGAGCTTTTAGCTTTTTCACTCTCCACTTTCACTTTCATTAAGAGGCTTTTTAGTTCCTCTTCATTTTCTTCCATAAGGGTTGTATCATCTGCATATCTGAGGTTATTGATATTTCTCCCGGCAATCTTGATTCCAGCTTGTGCTTCTTCCAGTCCAGCGTTTCTCATGATGTACTCTGCATAGAAGTTAAATAAGCAGGGTAACAATATACAGCCTTGACGTACTCCTTTTCCTATTTGGAACCAGTCTGTTGTTCCATGTCCAGTTCTAACTGTTGCTTCCTGACCTGCATATAAGTTTCTCAAGAGGCAGGTCAGGTGGTCTGGTATTCCCATCTCTTTCAGAATTTTCCACAGTTTCTTGTGATCCACACAGTCAAAGGCTTTAGCATAGTCAATAAAGCAGAAATAGATCTTTTTCTGGAACTCTCTTGCTTTTTCCATGATCCAGCAGATGTTGGCAATTTGATCTCTGGTTCCTTTGCCTCTTCTAAAACCAGCTTTAACATCTGGAAGTTCATGGTTCACATATTGCTGAAGCCTGGCTTGGAGAATTTTGAGCATTACTTTACTAGCATGTGAGATGAGTGCAATTGTGCAGTATTTTGACCATTCTTTGGCATTGCCTTTCTTTGGGATTGGAATGAAAATTGACCTTTTCCAGTCCTGTGGAAAAGTTTTCCAAATTTGCTGGCATATTGAGTGCAGCACTTTCACAGCATCATCTGTCAGGATTTGAAATAGCTCAACTGGAATTCCATCACCTCCACTAGCTTTGTTCGTAGTGATGCTTCCTAAGGCCCACTTGACTTCACATTCCAAGATGTCTGGCTCTAGATGAGTGATCACATCATCATGATTATCTGGGTCGTGAAGATCTTTCTTGTACAGTTCTTATGTGTATTCTTGCCATCTCTTCTTAATATCTTCTGCTTCTGTTAGGTCCAGACCATTTCTGTCCTTTATCGAGCCCATCTTTGCATGAAATGTTCCCTTGCTATCTCTAATTTTCTTGAAGAGATCTCTAGTCTTTCCCATTCTGTGGTCTTCCTCTATTTCTTTGCATTGATTGCTGAAGAAGGCTTTCTTATCTCTTCTTGCTATTCTTTGGAACTCTGCATTCAGATGCTTTTATCTTTCCTTTTCTCCTTTGCTTTTTGCTTCTCTTCTTTTCATAGCTATTTGTAAGGCCTCCCCAGACAGCCATGTTGCTTTTTTGCATTTCTTTTCCATGGGGATGGTCTTGATCCCTGTCTCCTGTACAATGTCATGAACCTCAGTCCATAGTTCCTGAGGCACTCATCTATCAGATCTAGGCCCTTACATCTATTTCTCACTTCCACTGTATAATCATAAGGGATTTGATTTAGGTCATACCTGAATGGTCTAATGATTTTCCCCACTTTCTTTAATTTAAGTCTGAATTTGGCAATAAGGAGTTCATGATCTGAGCCACAGTCAGCTCCTGGTCTTGTTTTTGTTGACTGTATAGAGCTTCTCCATCTTTGGCTGCAAAGAATATAATCAATCTGATTTCGGTGTTGACCATCTGGTGATGTCCATGTGTAGAGTCTTTTCTTGTGTTGTTGGAAGAGGCTGTTTGCTATGACCAGTGCATTTTCTTGGCAAAACTCTGTTAGCCTTTGCCCTGCTTCATTCCGTATTTCAAGGCCAAATTTGCCTGTTACTCCAGGTGTTTCTTGGCTTCCTACTTTTGCATTCCAGTCCCCTATAATGAAAAGGATATCTTTTTTGGGTGTTAGTTCTAAAAGGTCTTGTAGGTCTTCATCAAACCATTCAACTTCAGTTTCTTCAGCATTCCTGGTGGGGGCATAGACTTGGATTACTGTCATATTGAATGATTTGCCTTGGAAATGAACAGAGATCATTCTGCCATTGTTGAGATTGCATCCAAGTACTACATTTCGGACTCTTTTGTTGACCATGATGGCTACTCCATTTCTTCTGAGGGATTCCTGCCCGCAGTAGTAGATATAATGGTCATCTGAGTTAAATTCACCCATTCCAGTCCATTTTAGTTCGCTGACTCCTAGAATGTCGACGTTCACTCTTGCCATCTCTTGTTTGACCACTTCCAATTTGCCTTGCTTCATGGACCTGACATTCCAGGTTCCTATGCAATATTGCTCTTTACAGCATCGGACCTTGCTTCTATCACCAGTCACATCCACAACTGGGTATTGTCTTTGCTGTGGCTCCATTCCTTCATTCTTTCTGGAGTTATTTCTCTACTGATCTACAGTAGCATCTTGGGCACCTAATGACCTGGGGAGTTCCTCTTTCAGTATCCTATCATTTTGCCTTTTCACACTGTTCATGGCGTTTTTCAAGGCAAGAATACTGAAGTTCCTTCTCCAGTGGACCACATTCTGTCAGACCTCTCCACCATGACCTGCCCGTCTTGGGTGGCCCCACGGGCATGGCTTATTTTCATTGAGTTAATCAAGGCTGTGGTCCTAGTGTGATTAGATTGACTAGTTTTCTGTGAGTATGGTTTCAGTGTGTCTGCCCTCTGATGCCCTCTTGCAACACCTACCATCTTACTTGGGTTTCTCTTACCTTGGATGTGTGGTATCTCTTCACAGCTGCTCCAGCAAAGCGCAGCTGCTGCTCCTTACCTTGGACGACAGGTATCTCCTCACCGCCACTCCTCCTGTCCTTGAACATTGAATAGTGTAAATATTTTTTAATATTTACATTAAGATAAATAAGCAAATTATTATTAAATGAAACACAAAAAATTTAGAGAACATTTCAACCTGCTTATTTTGCCAGATACAACAAGATACTAGGAATAAAGAGAAGAAATTTCTAGAACCATCGTGTCTTTTGTTTTTCATCACCATAGGGTGATTGGTTGTATTTTATTCAGTGTATTGTACATGTGGGTGTGAATAAGATGGACCTTGTCTCAAAAAGAAATGAGCAAAGAATATACGTTGTCAACTTGTCTAAAACATTTTTCATGGTCTGACTCATTTTCTTTGTATTGGCATTTCAAGATATTTTGATTTTTGTTTTTTTTTAATTTGACTATTGTA
The DNA here is from genome assembly GCF_032405125.1 of Capricornis sumatraensis. Lineage (NCBI taxonomy): Eukaryota > Metazoa > Chordata > Mammalia > Artiodactyla > Bovidae > Capricornis > Capricornis sumatraensis. The sequence goes on along the minus strand of NW_027184612.1, from coordinate 2,436,537 downwards.
AAAATCTTGATAACTTAAGTAAAACCTCATGAGAATAACATAAACAATTGTAATGGAAAGTGAAAAGATGACAATAGCAATCAGCACTGCAGTATTTCTTGTCAGAGTTCTTTATCACTTAGAATAGTCACAAATCCCATATTCATTTGACTTTTTGACCTTTAGTTTTTACTTTGGTGGAAGAATTTCTTTTGAGAAGCAATTTCTTTCTGTTTGCTATTATTTCTTTGCAATTAAGACAATTAATAACCATACTTTGATATGATTATTTTAGAGTGGTATAGGGGAGGATAATTAGGCAACTATTTATGAATCTATGGGTTCAGTGAAGTTTAAAGACTTGATGTTCGAATCTTATGGAATGTAACCCCCTTTTCCAGAGGGAAATGAACATATTCACGCACTTATGTCATTTAAAATAAGTCAACACAGGTTCGTAGAGGCACCTCCTATTCTAGGCATGGTCGGGTACAGGGAAGAGGAGCAAGAGATATACCCAACGAAGCCTGAATATACTGAGAATTAAGATGAAAGACTAAGGGGCTTCTCTGGTGGCTCAGTGGTAAAGAATCTGCCTGCCAGTGCAGGGGACCTGGGTTAGATTCCTGTCTGGGAAGATCCCACATGCCATGAAGCAACTAAGCCCCTGCGCCACAACTCCTGAGCCTGTGCTCTAGAGACTGGGAACCACAACTACTGAGCCCACACACCACAAGGACTGCAGCCCACACACCCTCAAGCTCATGCTCCACAAGGAGAAAAACCACTGCAGCGAGAAGCCCACGCACTGCACACAGAGAGGAAGCTCTGCTTGCCACAACTAAAGGAACGCTTGCCCAGCAATGAAGATCCAGTACAGCCAAAATGTAAATGCAATTATGAAAATTTAAAAATTAATGGTAACACAATTTTATAAAAAGATGAAAACCTAAGATGGAAGTGAAAATGTCACCTAGAATTAAGGATACACTTAGGCAGAATGTGAACATTCTGAAAACAGATGCAGAAAATGGTAAAGATTTCACAACAAAATCTATTAGAACTAATAAACTTGGCAGTGTGTTGGCAGAATACAAAATCAGCATACACACATTACTTGCACTTCTGCTCACTAACAATTAACAATCTAAAGAAGAAATCAGGAGAACAATTTCATTTATAATAGTAACAAAAAATAAAATATGAATAAACTTAACTAAAGACATGAAAGACTTGCACACTGAAAACTAAAAAATGTTATTGAAAGAAATTAATGAAGACATAAATGGAACGATATCCCATGTTTATGAACTGGAAGACTTAATATGTTAAAATGTCCATATTACACAAAGCTATCAAGAGTTTATTGCAATACCTATCAAAATCCCCTGTTTTTTCAGAAATAGAAGAAATTAGTCTAAAATGTATATGTAACCAAAAAGAACCCTCAATAACCAAAGCAATCTTGAGAAAGAAAAACAAAGTTGAAGACCTCACTTTTTTTTTTTTAATCAAGTTTCCTTGTTATGCTGGGTTAAAAATCTGAAGTCCTTAAATGTCCAGAAAGAATCCTCCCAAATGCATGTTTTAATTCATTCTCAGTGGCAGGGCTTTCAGTGTCTCAGTGGACTGAGGGATCCTTCCATATCTACAGCTTAGACTTCTGTCACTGACATTGCCGTGGTCTCCCGGGATCTTGGCTGTTCTAGCAGTTTATCAGGTCTTTCATGAACCATGCTTTTAACGATTTTAAAGAGTTACTAAGTTTCAATCTGAGATTACAGCATTATGCCCACAATTTAAAAAATCTCAAAACCAAGCCAGTCCCCACTCCTAGAATAATAAAACTAGGCACATTCTCATTCTCAGAATCCAGTACAGAAATTATCAAAGAACATAGCAGAAACTCAGTGGCATTTGAAAGAAAGATAAAGTCTCTCTGATTTTAGCCTCACTAGGATGTCCATTGGTCTGTGCCATTTATCTGAAAGTCCTGACCTGCAAACTTAGAACCAGGAGGACTTTCCTGGCCTAAGGTTGACTGGTCACTATGAACTTGCCATGTGCAATGCACAGCCCTGAGCACCTATCACACATGGACTCTGGAGTTATCCTTCCTCTTTGATGATCTGTTCACACTGCAGTCCTGACCTGATTGTGGGTTCTATCCAGTAACATTATACCTCCAGTTATAATGTGTAGATTCCATGGTCCTATGGTGCCATAGTCATTTTCACAGCCTCTGGCTATGTTACTGCATAGACCAAAGAAGCCTGCCTTTCAGAGAACAGTTCTTTCTCCAACGTAACTGACAAATTCCATGTCAGCTTGGGTCCACATGTAAGGGGATTAACTTGAGCCTATGGTAACCATATATGTCAATGCTGACAAGTTCTATAAAACATACTTTCCTTACAACTAAGTCTTTGTCTCAGTCAAGCCTGCTTGGGAAAAAAACTACCTGAAGAGTAAGCCAAAGTGAGCAGCTGCCTGAGTACTTCCTGCCCTGAAAACTCCTGCCCACCCCAAAGTTGAGAGCCAGGTAAAGTTCTCTTTATACTGAAGACCTTCCAGGTCCCTATTCATTCTGCTCTAGGTATTCGCTCAGCCACCTGCAATTCCCTAGGGCCCCTTTTCTTTATGCCAGACCTTTACTTAAGTGGCTTGACAGAAACAGCCACTCTCCCATGCAATAAACTGCAGCCAACTGCAGAGTCTTATTGTTGGTGTAGTGGGTTGAAGGATGACCCCCAAAAGGATACATTCATGTTCTAATTCTTAACTGTTACCTCACTTGGAAAAAAGGTCTTTGCAAGTTTCATTAAGGATCTCCAGATGGGATTCCCATCCTGTATTAATCAGATGGGTTCTTAATATGATGACAATTGCCCTTATGAAACAAGAAGGGCAGAGGGCAATTTGGACCAGATGAAGAGAAGATACAGAAACACAAAGGGAGTGAAAACAGAGACTAAGCGATGTGGCCTCAAGCCAAGGAAGCTACTAACCACCGGAAGCTCAGAGAGACAAGGAGTGGACTCTCCCCTAGACCACCTTTAGGGAGTGCAACCCTATGACACCTTGATATCAGACTTCTGACCTCTAGAACTGTGAGACGGTACATTTTTATTATGTTAAGCCAAGTTTATGCTGATTTGTTACAGCAGGTACTGGAAACTAATACAGCATACATTAAACCTTTTCTAGACTTCAGCAGTTACCTGCTTTTAACTGCATAAGCCGAAGTATTTTCAAATAGTCAAAGGTCCCAACATCCCACCACATGTTAAAGACCAAGGCACAAGACTACCTAACATGGAAGCACCGAAACATTTCCATGTGGACATTTTCCTCTCCAAAACGTCTGCTCCTTTCTTTCTATTCAGTGTTTCCAGGTAACACACCAAATGATGCATTTGTGCAAGTACAACAGATACAACACTTAATTACACCTAGGTATAGAGTTAATTAAGAAACAAGATAAAAGAGCGAAGATGGAGGTCAAAATATTCCTGGTACTGACCTAACCCTGGCTTAATTGAATGAAATGATCCCATAACTGAACCCCAGAAATTACTAGTCCATACTGAACTAGTAATACACAGGATGACAGAAACAGAAGACACCAACTCTCACTCTCAAGGGAGAAAACAGAATTAGTTAAGACAAACATGCCCACTTAATTCTTTTCAAGCTTCCTATATAAGTCACTTGATCACCCTCGGGTGGAGTAAGTAAAGCAGCAGGGCTGAAATTATTTAAGATCTCTCTTGACAGGATTGAAACATCAAGATGGGAAAAGACCATTCCGTCACTCTCCACCACCACCACTCCCAGCATTAAAAAATAATAGCCTACATTTACAATGTAAAACAAATCAGAAACTAGTTTAGGTCTGATTCACTCTTAGTATTACTAATAGCTCATCAGGAGCCTTGTGCAAAAACATCTTGATTAGTTGCTAATAAAACTCTTTAGAGGCAGAGCCCTCCATATGCCTCAAAGGGAAGATGTAAACCTCCCATACCTCAGGATTTTCTCACCAAAAAGTCACACAATGTCTTTACTATTCCAAGCAAGTATAGCCTAGCCCTACCCTCATTCCTGCTTTACTTGGATTACCAATAAATATCTAAATGGAAATAAAGAGGAGATATCAGGTAGAAATACATAAAATGGTAGGTAAAACAATGTAAGTGGAGTCAAGTACCACCACCATTCATTACAATAGAAGTGAACATTCAGCACCAACAGTAATGTTTTTTCCTGTTATACCTGGAAAGTGATGATAGGTCATATGTACCTACCTTTTAAAATTTATTTAGATCTCATTTTTATGTTAACTACTGCATACCAAGTAACATGCTAAGGCTGCATCAATGGGTGAAGAAAAGGTAGTCGCTGGCCCCAAGGAATGTTGCCCAGAAGAAGCCCGAGTTACGTAAAACATCCAACTACAATACAGTGTAGCAAGTGCAACAGTCAGGTATGCAAAAGTGTAATGGGAGCAAAAAGGAAAGTGTGACCACAACACTAAACAGAAGACAGCATAACAGAGATAATATGCAAACTGAGTTTTGACAAATGAAGTGGGTTTTCCAGGTGCCCAATAGGGCAGAGGGAATTCTTAGAGGAGGGAAAAGATAGTGAATTGTTCATATAATCCTAAGCAGGGAACAACAGAAGAAATGCTTGGATACAGGCATCACGAATACTTGTATGTTTCATTTTGGCAAAGCCATTCTAATGGAAATTTTGAAGATCAACTATAGATGGGATAAACAGAACTAGTAATTACAGGAGACACTGGAACCAATTTCTACTATAATCTACCAGAAAGAAACAACATTATTTCAATGACAACACGGTATCACAGAAGGGGCTTTTTTTTTTTTTTTTTTTTTTTAGTGTATTAGGTGTCACTTAAAATTTTGACTGCACACTGTACTTGCTTTGGGATCTTGGACGACACTCATAACTTCAGCTAGTCTCAGTATAGTGAGTGTATGTGATTACCTACATCTGTACCTGCAACACAATCTTAATGTAAATTCAAGTTCAGGTCGAAGCCTAGGTTCTCTGTGACTGCTCTGGTGAATTCAAAAGCTCTCTCTCTCTTCTTCATCTGGCTTCTCTATGGAAATATCATGTCTATGACTTCTAGGTGTCTTTTGTTGTCAGTTTTTTAAATTGAAGTATAGTTGATTTATAATGCCATGTTAGTTTTAGGTGTACAGTTCAGTGATTAATTTATATATACGTGCTTTATCAGGTTCTTTTCCATTAATAAGTTATTACAAAATATTGAGTATAGCTCCCTGTGCTATACAATAGATCCTTACAGGTTGTCTGTTCTATGCCTTCTTTGAATTACTGTAGCGCTTGTTGTCTGTATCGTTTACAGGTTTCAATCACGTTATGATTGAAAACAAAAAATTTATATTTGCCCATGCCCTGGTCTGTACTTAAAAAATGTGTTCCTTGATTTCATATTCATTGGCTACATTTTAGACACCGTGTTAGCTGGTGGTTCCAGATGTTAGTAAAATACAGACGTTCCTGATCAAAAGGTCACAGTCTTTGTGGGAAAACAAACAAAAATAAACAATCTGTGTCTCAAACAGCCGTGTACTTCCCAAAGAGAACACACCTAGTTGGTACAGTAAGTACATGTATCACAGATAAGTGTATCAATAGCTATTTGGTGTTAATAACTTCAAATAACTGCTTTTCTATTTTGAAGAAATAATGACTGTATTTCACCAGGAGCTCAACACCCCTCTGAGACTGAGGGCTTCACTTCCATCCTCACTCACCACATTGGTTTCTTATATGAAAATATACAAGTGTGTACATACTCTCTATTAAAAGGATTATCTGGCATGAATTTCTGACAGCATGAAGAAAAACTCAAGAGGTTCAGAATTCTAGTTCTGAGATGCATCCAAAAGTTCAGATGCCCTAATTCAACTTGGTTGACTGGAAACCAGAGCTGTAAATCTCACAAGAGCAGATGATCCTTTAAGAATTTCAAAACTTCCTGCTACTAATTAGAAATCCTAGAAGAATAGCTGCTTTTAAAATACACTGATAATATGCTTTACCGCTTGATGTCCAGCAGCCTATGTTTCAGTTAAGTGAGCTTCAGGAAAGAAGGAAACTTGTGGTTTAGTTGCATTTACTTTGGAGCCTCTGGTCAAAACGTCTACTTCTGTGCTCAGCCATGCTCTCATTTTCAAAATAGAGGCAACGCTAAAAACATAGTTACAGAGATGGTGCACAGCTTCATGTGTCATTGTATTCATGTGTTTCAGAATACCAATAACATCGAAGCTACGACTGCAAAGAGGGGGATGTTATTTGGTGTCATCTACATCAACATTCAGAAAACGAAGATCATGGCATCCAGTCCCATCACTTCATGGGAAATAGATGGGGAAACAGTGGAAACAGTGTCAGACTTTATTTTCTTGGGATCCAAAATCACTGCAGATAGTGATTGCAGCCATGAAATTAAAAGACGCTTACTCCTTGGAAGAAAAATTATGTCCAACCTAGATAGTATATTCAAAAGCAGAGACATTACTTTGCCGACTAAGGTCCGTCTAGTCAAGGCTACGGTTTTTCCTGTGGTCGTGTATGGATGTGAGAGTTGGACTGTGAAGAACGCTGAGCACCAAAGAACTGATGCTTTTGAACTGTGGTGCTGGAGGAGACTCTTGAGAGTCCCTTGGACTGCAAGGAGATCCAACCAGTCCATTCTGAAGAAGATCAGCCCTGGCATTTCTTTGGAAGGAATGATGCTATTGTTGAGACTCCAGTACTTTGGCCACCTCATGCGAAGAGTTGACTCATTGGACAAGACTCTGATGCTGGGAGGGATTGGGGGTAGGAGGAGAAGGGGACGACAGAGGATGAGATGGCTGGATGGCATCACTGACTCGATGGACGTGAGTCTGAGTGAACTCCGGGAGATGGTGATGGACAGGGAGCCCTGGCATGCTGCGATTCATGGGGTCGCAAAGAGTCGGACACGACGGAGCAACTGAACTGAACTGAACTGAATGCAACTCTGTTGAAATAAAGAAAAGGAAAGGGGTCTAGAATAGCTATAATTTTCCTGAGAACACAATTATTTTATGGTAAATCTGGGACAAGAATTCTGATCTCATCTCTTTGATTCCATTCCATTCTTCTTTCACTGGGATCTGAACAACCAGAGAAATAAATGTGCTGTGTTCTATGTAACTGGTGCAGGACTTGGCAAGATTGGAATTGTAACACTATGTATGAAGAATTATCTGGAAATTCTTAAAACGAAGTGAGATACAGCCCAGGTATATAGAACACTATGTTTCATGAAAATTCTGTGGAATGAACTGAACTGGTAACTGAAGTGTGTGTGCTGTGCTGCAGTTTCAAGTAGGTAGGGTGAATTCAGCACGAAATTCATTCAGCTGAATTTCATTCAGCATGAAAATTAACATCCAAACAAACTCTTCATTGCTGAAAGTGTCCAAAGTGGCTAGCTTCATCTTGTCGCTAAGGCATCTGAAAGAATCATGCTAAAGGACTTCTAACCACCCAAAAGTCTCATATCTGACTCAGTAAGTATCATTATACATTATGGGTATTTTTCTGAGTGACAGAGAACAATATCCTGGCTGAACATCCCTCTGCCATGACACAGAGATGATGGTCTCAAGCTATCTTGAAGATGTTGGAGCCCACTTTATCCATTGCTAATATTAACAGAGGACAAAACTTAACATCCTCTTTGCTCTGTATTTGTTAAATCACTTCTTGCCCTCATTAAAATGGATGGCCCATAATTGAGTCTGTAGTATGTCTATCATTGGAAGCTGAACACGTTTGTTGGTTTTATTAACGTCACAGGTTTCTGCTGCTGCTACTGCTGCCAAGTTGCTTCAGTCGTGTCCGACTCTGTGCGACCCCATAGACGGCAGCCCACCAGGCTCCCCCGTCCCTGGGATTCTCCAGGCAAGAACACTGGAGTGGGTTTCCATTTCCTTCTCCAATACATGAAAGTGAAGAGTGAAAGTGAAGTCGCTCAGTCGTGTCCGACTCTTGGTAACCCCATGGACTGCAGCCTACCAGGCTCCTCCGTCCATGGGATTTTCCAGGCAAGAGTACTGGAGTGGGGTGCCATTGCCTTCTCCGCACAGGTTTCTAGGGAGTGTCTACTCAAAAGCTAGTTTGGTTTCACAGTTGCAAAAAAATTATGATTTAATTTTGAACAAATTAAGCTCATTATAAAGGAAAGATACTGATACTTACTATAACCCTGTCCTTGAGAGGCTCTTGTAAACTAAATAAAGTAATAGAGTCATGCACACATGCATGGATTTTCAGTGATATCTGTGCACACTTAAAAAGAACTCTACACAATATATTCTAAAAATCTTGATGCTGTGTGTCCCTAGTTCCCAGCTCTCTCATTAAAACTATCTAAATTAACAAGACCTTCTCTATTAGGATAGCTATCAGAGTATTCCAAATTCTACTTCTTGTAGTACCCTGTCCCAATCATTCGTCTTCCTCTTTTCATTAGACCTCATCCAGAAGCCCTGGAGATTTGTTCATTAATTTATGTACATATTTAGTTATGTGGCCAATTTCTTAATCCCTTATCAAATTTCAGGCACCATTCTTCAGAATGTTTTATAGGTTGATGACACAGCAGTAATCAACACAGATGAATATACCCTCTCTTCAATTGAGGAGGCAGACAAAAATATACAAGCAAATATAAAAATATATCAATATGTAAATAAAAATTAAATAGATGCATAGAATAACTAGTATATCAGGTAAGTGCTAGAGAAAAAATGGAAAGCATGGTAGGGAGATGGAGATGGCTGATAGAAGGTACCTGCCACTTGAAATTAAGTAATAAATGAAGGCTTTATGGGGGAGATAAAATTTATCAAGGAATTTAAGGTGGTTGTGGAAGGGAGCAAGGTGCATATCTGGGGAATGAATATTACCAGCAGAGAGAACAGTCAGATGGAAAGAGAAGGAGGCAAGAATGTGCCTAGAGTATTCAAGGAACAGAAAGGATGTCCGTTTGTGGGAAATAGAGTAAGCAAAGTAGAGAGGAGAAGGAACAAGTCAGGGAAGAAACAGAGGCCCAGATTTCTAGGCCTACCTATGGAGGCACTCTGAGGACTTTGCTTTCTGCTTGCAGTAAGCCACTGAAGAGATCTGAGCAATACAATCTGATTTATGTTTTAACAGGATCTCTCTGAATGCCCTGTTGATTAGAAGCAGCAAGAGAGTAAGGACAAGCTCCGGAAGACTAAGAGTTGACTCAAAGACATGATTTACTAAAAAAATGCACCTCTTACTCAGTTTCAATGGAGAGCAGGGACTGGCAGATAATTGCTCACAAATCATTGTGAGCTCAGCCCGTCTTTTGATGACGGGTGAGCTAATACTGAGCCTTACATTTTGAAAGCCTGCTGAAGAAAGAGGAGGAGAAGAAGCTACAGAAACTGTATACGGCCCAACAAGTCTAAGATATATACTTAAAAATCTGGAAAATGTTTTCCAACACCTGATGTAAGGTATCTGGCTGGTAGTAGGTCCACAACAAAATAGGGAGGAGAAGTACATGAGTGAATGAGCTGCTGAAAATATCGTAAAGTGACAGGTATCAAGAAACATTTACGGCTTCACCCTTAACCATTCATTGAGCTGTTGAAAAATATAATCACATGTAAGAATTAAAGATTTTAAAATTAAAAAAAAAAAAAAGAAAAAAAAAAAAAAGAAAAATATAATCTAACTTTCAAAACAACAAATCAGAAAGCATCGTCTCACACAAGCAAGGTCATAAATCACTGCCAAGGAAAACTGAAGTAGCAACAAATCAATTGCAAAATCATTTTTATGGACTTTTAAACCTTAGAGAGCATTTGTGTGTTCATTATCTAATGTAATCCTCAAATAAATTCCATGAAATAGTTATTATTTTCCCATTAGAAATTAGAAGAAGGCAATGGCAACCTGCTCCTGTACTCTTGTCTGGGAAATCCCATGGACAGAGAAGTTTGGTGGGCTACAGTCCATGGGGTCGCAAGGAGTCAGACACGACTGAGCGACTTCACTTTCACTTTTCACTTTCGTGCACTGAAGAAGGAAATGGCAACCCACTCCAGTATTCTTGCCTGGAGAATCCCAGGGACGGAGGAACCTGGTGGGCTGCCGGCTATGGGGTTGCACACAGTTGGTACACAACTGACGCAACTCAGCAGCAGCAGCAGCATTAGAAATTACCACATACTAAGTCCTTAGTGATTACCCCAGAAAAGCTGAAATCTTGAGTTGTTACACCTATTAATGTCAAGGGCTTTTTTGGTTTTTTTTTCCTATGGGAAGGTTGGATGCTAAAACTGACCAGGATTTTCAGCTCACGATGGCAGACTAGGAAATATATTTACTTTCTATTCTTTCTCAAACCATTTTTAAATAAAAGTGTAGAAATATCCAAGTTAATAAGCCAATAAAAGCCAAGATGTTGTGGAAGTCATCAACTACAGAAAGATTTCAACATATTTCTAGAAGGCAAAAAATGAAACAGAGTGATGAATAAAATAATTAAGGAAAGAGTGTCCTAAGAAGGGTCTGCACAAAGCCAGTCAGCTTTTGGTGAGTTCTGGTTTTAGTAAAGGGCAAGGAAAGACGAGGAGCTGAAAAACAAGGAAATTAGAGTTATTTTAGGGAAAAAAGTTACTTGAATGAGCTCCAGAGAACATTCAGCCTGATGCCATATTAATTCATGGATTACAATGGATTGTTGGTAAGCAAGACAAGAAAGCAAGGAAGAAACAAAAATCAAGAGATTGTTCCTTACTGAACTTCTCAAACGAGATCAAGGAATTATGGTTAAATGCCACGGCTGTAAATCATTTCTGCTCCTAGAGAGGTCAGGTAGAGCTTATGATATTTCTCGCTTTTTTCAGACATAATTTAGGTCTGAGAAAAAGCTTTTGTGTCCTCCAATCTCAAATCTTATTGGGGATGGAAGTCCAAATTTGCTCTGACATACTATAAAAAGAATCTGAAGAGCAGAGGGCAAAACTAATGTATAATATATGAATTATGTCCAGTGTTATTTTAAATAGATTTTAAACTAAAATATATAAATAAAGTTTCACTGATCAATACAATTCTGGGTTCTGAAACCTCTACATGTCACATGCCTGATGTGTAACACACAATGTCAGCCAAGGAGAAAGAAAACACTCCAATGAAGTAAGCCAAAGAAACAAGATTCAAACTCAATCAAGCCATGTTAGACTAGGGTTTTGAAGTTCTTTCCTATTATTTCGAAGCTTCTACCTTGTGAATAATAACATCTTTCCCTTGTCCTAGACACCCAAGAGTGTGTCTTCTCTCCTGGGCATAAGAATCTCTAGAATTATACACAGTAGTAAACATTGGCCCAAGCTGACATGCTCACAGTGACCAAATTGTGCTGACTATTTTAAACTGACACAGGGCTCCACTATGAAGCTGCAATAAATGATGTATTTGCTTTCTAGACATGAATGAGTTGCCTTACTGAACATACTCCAGGAAGGCCATCCATAGAAACTGGCTCCTAATCCATACAGAATAATTCACTGGTAAATTTCTTTCAGGAAAGCCCACGATTTATCTAGACTACGATCTTTACATATCTGGATCCTTCAAACTAGACTAAAGGGAAAACTTCCGCTGGTGCTATGCTGACAACTGGTGGTCCCTAACCTGCATCTTCTGAGATCAGAACCCAGTGCAGTAGGCAATCAGTTCACGAACTGAGCAAAAGAAAACCTTCTACAGGGTAGGATATAGGCTCATTATAGGTATGACACTTAGGGCTAAGTGCCACAAGGAGTACAAAAAAAGAACAACAACACATGAAGCATGTATGACAAGGAGGCACCACAGCCCAGAGCAGGCTTGGTTCAAATCCTGGCTAAGCCATTACCATCTGCACACCCTGAAGAACAGTCGAAAGTTTAACTGCTGTACCAAATTTCTAAAAGAAGTGAAAAGAGCCTTACCTGCCAGGAAGGGTTCCCTGCCGGCTGGAGATGGTGGCAGAGCAGCAGCAGTGGAGAAGGTGCTCCTGGCTCCAGGCTTCACAGTGAAGCTGGGAAGGTCCCCATAGGTGCCAGAACGCCCTCCGACGGCGTTGGCGGCTCCTGCACTCAGCTTTGCACAGGCCTCTGAGACCCAGGCAGGGAAGGGCTGGCCGACACAAATGCAGGCACCAAGGTGGCTGCACGATGAGGTGCTAGACAGGATGACCTCTGGAGGAGAAGGCCGCCACAGTCCTGAGCAGTCTCTGAATGGTGGCCCATCTGGTGCCAAACACCTGCCACCCACAGTGGGAAGTCTAGGCTGCTAGAGAGCTCAGGAGAGGTCATGCGCTGGGGCCCCGCCCTGTGCCCCGCCCTGTGCCCCGCCCTTTGCCACCTGCAGGCGCACAGCACAGTTTCTCTGTGATGCCTATACCATGGACGCGTCACAAGCGCCCGGCTGAGGAGTCCTCCCTCCAGTGCGTGTTTGACCACGAGAGGAGTCAGAAGCTAGGGAGACGCTCTCCCAGTTTCACACTCTATTCTCAGGGCGTTTGGCGCACAATCTGTCCTATATGGGCAATTTCCTGTGTAAATTTGTTTCCAGGCTCTGCCGCCGGCACCCGCCGGGCCGTCGCTCGCTGGTTTTGCCCGCTCGGGATGCCATCACATCCGGCCGGGGCCACCCCGCTGCTCCAGCTTCTGCTTTCCACCCTGTTCACAGGCTGCACCAGCATCAACTGCCTTTATCATCCAGCTTTGACATCGCGCCAAGAAGGCGGTACCCCATCCAGCAGGCTGGGTACTCCTCTGTGGGCATCGTACCCCTGGTGAACTTGAGGAACTCACGGAAGAAGAAGCCCATCTTGTCCACTCGTAATTCCATGATGTTCGGACCTTCGAGAACCATCAGAATTCCTCCACCTGGGCGCAAAATGACTCTCCTGCGTTCACTACCTGAGCTACCTGCCCAGGTAGTTGAGGTTGGAAAGCCGGTACCAACCAGTCACCTCCCGCTTCCTTGCGCAAAGGAGAGTGAGGCGATGGTCCAAGAAGAGCCCAGGGAAGGCATGACAGAGGAGGAAGGTCACACAGAGGCTGAAGGAGAGGACAATGGGAAGATAAGTCCATACTGCAACAGGGAGATGACAATGACGCCCAGGCCCCAGGAGACCAGCGGGGTCCTCACGTCCCTCCAGTGCAGTCCTGAGCCTGCAAACTGCCTTCCGGTGCACCCAGAAAGCAACTTCAATGAGGAAGCCCAGGTGCCTCGGATGAACTCTTCCTCCGAAAGCCCCGCCATCTGCTTAGACGGCACTGCTGGAGACCGCCAGCCTCCCTCGCAGCCTGGCCCCCTGGCCACGGTGCTCTCTGCCCCAAGTCCGTGCTGCAACCTGCTGCCCGACAGGCCAATAGAAGTGCGGGGTGAAGACCTCACCCCCAGCTCCCCAGAGTCGCTGATGTCTGGGAAGGCGCTGCGGCGTGAACAACCTTCAGACACCCCACGGAGCAGCTCTTCTCCCCTGGGATCTGCCCGCAGTAGGCACCCCCTCAAGCGGAAGACACCCATGCCGCAGTTTCTGCCCCTGCCGCCACTGCTGCCGCCACTGCCACCACCGCTGCCTCTGCCGTGGGGTCGCAGTGACCTTCCTCCGCCTCAGAAGCTTCCAGGCATGACTCTCGCCAAAGCCTCGGGCACCCTGAAACAAAACATGGAGCGTCAGCGGAACAAAATCCTGAAGGACGCAAGGAAGGCCATGCGACGCCGCAGTGCCCCTCCGCCTGCCCCAGGGACCACAGGCTCCCCGGTCAGTCACATTTTGCAGGTCCCTCCTACCACCACCCACTTGGCTGACCTGTCCTCCAGATTCCCCAATCCGGCTGGCCTTCCACCTTGCCCGACACCTTATATGGGTCAGGCGGCAAGAAACACAGCCCCCGTGTTCTCTCATTCTGTTGCTGCAGGTTCTCTTCTTCCTCCAGTTTCCAATCTCACTGTGGGAATTACCCGTAAGGAGGATAAAGGCACTCAGTGTTCACTCGGAGCAACACCACCTTCTGTTTCTGACCTCTCCATAACTCTGAGCACCCTAACCCTCTCCTCCCAGCCACCCTCCAACCAAAATTGATCCCCAACACCCATGTGTGTAGATTCTCCCCCTCCCACCACTCCCCATTCTAACTGAGCAGCCCCTCACTTCTGCTGCAGCCTCTCTTGCCACCCCAGTCATGCCATCTGCAAGTGTGCCCTCCTTCAGATTCGGGCATCACTGACACAGACACTACTCCCCCTTCCCCAGCCCCACTATCAAGGACTCCTGCCGGTGTCTTCCCCATCCCTCCATCTAGGGTTCTGGCTGCTTCTCCCCTGGGCCCCCATCTACGGCTTTGGGCCCTGTCTTCCCACCCCCCACCCCCCCCCCCCCCCCCGCCCAGGGCTTTGGCTGTTTCCCTCAATCCCCAAATCCTGCCTCAACCAGCCCCCCAACTATGGCTTCAGCTCCTGTTTCCCCCAACCTCTCATCTATGGCTTCAGCTCCTGTTTCCCCCAGCCCCCCACCTATGACTTCAGTTCCTGGTTTTCCCAGCCCCCCACCTATGGCTTCAGCAGTTATCTATGCTCCAGCAGATAGCATCTCTACAGATGTCAAACCAGTCTTTGACACTGATGCTATGCACACAACACCTCCTCCTCAGACTGTTATTGTTCAGTCTACCTCTGACTCCAAGAAGAACCATTACCCATATCACATGGCTGTTCTTGGTTCTGAGAACACAGCACCCAGTGGTGGCAATGCCTGGACCCAAGCCTCAACTTATTTACCTGTGGATTTGGTCAACAGAGGCACCCATGTTTCAAGTGAAGCCTGAAACCCAGAAGCTTGGACCCAGAACTCACCATTCAGCCCACATCTGGGGCCAACAGTAGGAAGAAGCCTACCAAGTCTATTCCACTGGGAAACCCATTAGCCCTAGAACAAGATAGAAAGCTAACTTCTTCAGCAGTCCAGACACCCAGAGGAAGCATAGTGGATTCAGGCTTGCCAGACCCCCTGTCTGCCACCAGCACCATCAGCATGCAGCCGGCCTTTGTCTACAACTCAGGTGTTTCCCCAGGGATGTATCTGCTACTGCTGGTTTTGGAGCGGATACCACAGTGCCTGGTCCTGGTGCCCAGTACTGGAGACAGTAGCTTGCTGTCTGGTAGTACCGTATCAGGCCCACTGTTGATGGGACCTGCAGCCTCTATGGGAGGCTTGTGGGAGTTTTGAGGCTGGTGTGAATGCCCTAGGCCTCAATTATTCAGAAGCATCTGGCCCACCTAACTTTTGGACAGAACTGTGTGGGGCACCCAGCACCACGTGTGTTCCTACTGTGGGCCAGGCCACCTGGGAGTCATCTCACTGCAGCACGGCTGCTGCAGTAGGAAGGGCAGGCCACCATCCCAGCATCCGGGCACATATCTGCTTTCAACTTGAAGCCAAATGCCTGGGTTCTACCTGAGCTGAATCCAGGTGGTAGAGTGATGGCAGGGGACACCACCATCCTTAGGGTTAGAGGTCGGGGTGTGACCACTTCCCATCGCTGCACCCAGGACCCACACGAGTGGAGAAAATCTACAGTTACAAATCCCATCACCATGGAGAAGAAATTTGTGTTAAGGGACAAGTCAATTTCCACTTTCCACCAGAGCAACAATGCATCCATTGGATTTGCAAGTGTGAGACCCACCCCTGGCTTGGAACCCACCTGTCCAAGATGCAAGTGGTGGTGGTATAGGAGGGAACAACATCATTCCCAGGACTGGAGGACCTGGTATCCACACTTCCCATCAGTACAACTGGGGCCCACCTGGCCAATACACCATGGGTGGAATACATGGGAGGCGCAACATTTCATCTAGGATGGGAGGCCCCAGTGTCAACACCTGCCATTGGACTTGGAACTCATATATGCAAAGCACAGAGGGGGTGTTGGGGGACAGCACCACACCTGCTATGACTGGGTACACTTCTGGTGTTCCACTCACACAAAGCACCCAGGCCCCCACAGCCCAAACCCACACAGCACGACGGGGGATAGCACCATATATATTTAGAGAGGAACTTCTATGCTCAGAACACCTGGGACCCCAACTCAGGGCACCCCTCTGACTTTGGAGGAGCACAGTGTTGTGTTTAGTGGCTCCTGGTCAGGGAAGCTGCGTCTGTGCTCTGGGTCTGGTACTTTCATCACCTGCCTGGGATTTCACTGGAGCATTAGCGAACTTCTTTCTTCTCTGAAGTAACTCAACAAATAAAGAGCATATCTTGTTCTGCAGATCCTGTGCAACAATGAACGGGCTTTGCTGGAAAACGACTCTACCCACTTAAGTGAAACTGTTAACCTGTTTCCTTCCTACCACGAGCCAAAGGACCACACTCTCAGCGGTGTGCAGGAGTACGTGTGTGGTGTATGTGCATGGGTGAGGAATGTCGGTGTAAGTGTGCTGCAAGGTGAGAAACACATGAGCCCAGTGCAAAAGTACATACCAGACTTGAGAAGTTGCATTTGGAGGATGGAAAATAACCTGCATGTATCATCCACTGTGACATCCCTGGTTTGACTGTAAACTTGGCCAACCCAAACTTCTGGCTATTTTCCCTACACTTGGAACTGGCAGAGTGCCCACTGCTATCTTTAGCTGCTTCCTCTCCCCCTAGCCATTTGCCTCAATGGGCTCTCATCTTTCCCAGATTCATGTACAAATATGTATATATGTAATTTATATATATATATAAACTTATTCTTATTAATCTACTACAGTTTATGTGTCTTTACTCATTGATACATATGAGTCATGATGTGTTGAGGGAGACTTGAGGTTGCAAAATTTTCTGGGTCCCAGTGACTGGGTTGTGGAGTGAGGCACACATCATGACCATGTGTGCTGACTCCTGAAATCTGCTTTGAGTGTAAGGAGTGACAGTCCAGGAAGAACTAAGGTCCAGAGGAGGCAGAGACAGGGCAACTCATCCTTACTTCTCTCTACATCTCTCTCTCCCCAACCCCTACCACCCCACACTACTCGAACCACACTAAAGGCTAGATAATCCCTGATGTGTGAAGAGGAAACACACTTTATGGTTTTAGTTTTTGAAAATGTTTAAATGTCTCTTTTGTGCATCTTTTTTATCCAGCTGAGACTTAGGCCAGTCATCTTTGTGCATTCCCACTTCACCCGGAGAGGATGGATTTTGGATCCAGGTTCATGTGTCTGGCGAAACAAAGGAAGAATCCATGCCTGCTCTGTAATTGTTGAAAGTTTAAGTTTATTTCAAGTTTATCATACTGCTTAAAGTATCAGAAAAGATTCTCTTCAATAACTGGCTTGGCTCTGAGATAGGCTGCTAAAATACCAAACAGAAGAGTTACAACTGTGTCCAGTTCTTGCAGACCCTAGAGTTCTGCTGGGCCTCTATTAGGTTCAATAAAAGCAAAATTCCTGACTCTGTGTAGCCTATCTTTTAGTCAGAGGGGAGAGCAGAAATCAATGTAAATTATCTGACAAGTTGTTGTTGTGGTTTAGGCACTAAGTTTTGTCAGATTCTTTGCAACCCCAGGGACTGTAGCCCACCTGTAGGCTCCTCTGTCCACAGGATTTCCCAGGCAAGAATACTGGAATGGGTTGCCATTTCCTTCTCCAGGGGCTCTTCCTGACCCAGATATTGGACTAGGTCTCCTGCATTACAGGTGGATTCTTTACTGACTGACTCACCAGGGAAGCCTAGTAACAAACGCAATAGAGATTAAGCAGTATATGGAAAATTGACCTTGTGGGCAGAGAAACAAGGTTTTCCAGTTAAACAGTAGACAGGAGAAGTCTTACTGGGAAGGCTCAATGTGAACAGTGTAGAGGGAGGCAACTGAATCAGATATACGAGGAAGAAGACTTCCAGATAATGGGAATAACCTCTCCAAGGCCCAGAAGGATACCAGTGTCCTCAGGGAAAAGCTAGTAAATAATGTGGCTGGAATAGAGTCAGAAAGTGAAGGGAGAAGGAAAGGAGGACGGAGAAGAAGTGGACTGAACTGTGGCATCATCATTTATTGATTGTGTGATCCCAAAGTTCATTCAACCTTCAAGTGTTTCAGTGAAATCAGTGATTTTCCTATGGCCAATTTACCTCACACGAGTTTGAGAAGGATAAAATAACACAGGGAAATGAATTATAAGCCACTATTATTATTCTACACAGAAAGACAGATAGAAACAGATATAGAGAGTTAAGACTGAATTCTTTTGTCCCCCTCCACAGATTCATATACTGAAGCTCTATCCCCTTATGTGTGATGCAATTAGGAAACGGAGTTTTTAGGAGGTAACTAGGTTTAGCAGAGGCCATGAAGGTAGAGCTGGGATTAGCTCTTATAAGAAACAGAAAAAAACACTAGAGCTTTCTCTCTCCACCATGTGAGGAGGACACAGCAGAAGATGGCCATCTATAAGCCAAAAATGAAGGACTCACCTGGAAGCAGATCTGCCTTGATCTTAGACTTCCCAGGAGTGTGAAACGTCTGTTGTTTAAGCCCCCTAGTCTATGCTATATTGTTATAGCAGCCTGAGCAGACTAATACAGGTAGGTGAGTAGGGAAAGGATGATTGACAGATACATAGATGGAGATAGAGCACGCATATGTATACTTAATGAATCACTTCAAAGGTCTTCACCAGGCAATTCAAATAGGAGATTCCCATTTTAAAGGAAGCATAAAAGTGCTTGCGTTCATGAAGTATACAGATGGAAACATATGGTAACTCCAGCCTAAAAATGCACAGCACTGAGCCTAATGCAGTATTTCTGAGATTAGTCCCACAAAAACAAAGAACACCATCACAGAGAGCCCGACAGCCTCCTCCCGGCACCCTGCCGCCTGGTTCATTTACTCTAAGTTGTTTGTGACAACTCCAGAGGATCAAAGCTTCTGCTCCCTGACTTTAGAGACTCTCCTTCCCTTTGTTGTCAGGACGGCCTCCCAGAAGCAGGGCTGAAATCCAGTGTGCTTGTAATAGTTCCACACCTTCTCTCGGCCTTGCTGGCAATATTACCAGGAACAATTTTTAAATTTTAAAATTTATACTGCTTTTCATTAAAAAGAAAAAACCTTCAAAGCTGAAAAGAACAATTCTAATAAGCCAAGCACTTAACAAATGTATGAGATGTAAAGATGACTTTGAATTTCACGTTTTAATGCATTTACACCGTTGAAGCTATTTCTAAACAAATAGAAATATTTTTTATGAAAATAATATGTGGACATGATAGCATTTCAAATACAGAAATTCAACTTTTCTAACCCCAATTCCCCTCTCCAGAGACAGTTTTTGGCCACATGAATGTTACCCCCATAATTCTAAACGTTGTGTTCATCTGCTGTATCCATTGTAGATCGATTTTAGCACCCTAACATGAGGCAGGAAGATAAACCCCTACCCTCACTACTTCTCATCCCTCTTCCTTTCAATACATCGTATTCACTTCATTATTTACGCCGCTTCTCTTCCGTAATGCCATGCCATTTTTGCTGGCTTTTACCGAAGGGAGAAGTGGTAGCACAGTGGCTAAAAGCCTTGGTTCTGGAGATGGACCACTTGGCTTGGAAGCTTTGTTCTTCAGGTTGTTAGCTCTGCAATCCTGAGCAATTTACTCAACCTTCCTGGGCCTCTGTTTCCTCACCTGTACAATGAGGAAATGGATGATCACCACCACTGCATGGAGTTGCCCGTGAGGATGCAAATAATAACACATTTGCAGCCTTCAATGTCCAACACACGGAAGCTCTCAGGAAATATTAGCTATAGTACATAGCTACAGGATTCCCTTTCACTCTAATCCCGTCCTTTTCTTTATGCCTGTGACTGCTTGTGCCCCCAGTTCTGTCTTTCCCCTTGTACAACTCACCTTTTGTCAATAGCATGTTTGCTTTTTGGACCTGTGATGATTAATATTTACAATTTGTTATGCAATCACAACACAGTGTCCTGTGTTTTATTTACAGGTGGATGCTATGGGTTGAAAACCAGTAAGTTAAATGAACCAAGTTCTGCTCAGTCCTGGGGACAACAGTATGGGAGAACTGTATTTTCCTCTCCGTAGGCATGATGCTCCTACTTCTGTCTCTAACATCAACTGTTTAAACTGATGCTGTATTTCAGTTTGCTTTTCCCTTCAACTGCTATTTGCTCACTAAATTTCATTACTTTTCCTAAAATTTGACCCACCTTCTTTTGTTCTCCTTGCACCATTTTCCCAGAATAAACTATTTTTTAAATGTTCAAACTGAACACTGTTTCCTTGCCTGGATCCCCTCCTTTTTCAGAACACTTGTCCCTCCTCCTCCTCAGTTTGGAAGCTGTAAGACCAAAGTAAGGATAAGATCCTGAAAGAAAAGAGACCAAATTGCTTTCAGGTTAGACTGGAAATAATGACTAGTTACTAATCATGAAAACTGCATAATTCTGGCCCCACCACTCTTAATTTCCTTGCTTTGTGGAAGAGTTAACAGTCTGGATTTCAACAGTACTTCAGGTAATTATGAGCCAGGTAGTCCTTATTCTATATCGTGCCCAATACTGGTCTAGGCCACAAGTGAGATCTCACCTAGGGCCTCTTCTGTTTCTTAAGATTAGACATTTTGTGTGGGACTTCAGGCTAAAACTCTAGTTATTACTAAGCAGGGCATTTTCCCTGCATATATCTCTTAAGAATTAGAAGGTGGCTTGTGGAAGATTTGAGAATTTCAGACTCAAGGATGCATGTCTTCCTTGCGCTAAATATTTTCTTCTTAGAGATCCAGAAACAGCCCTTGACTGTGAGGAGCCCACCCAGGCCCTCCCTGAACCAGTCACTGCCGTGTACCCAGGGTGATGGGATGCAATGGGCTGCCTGAGCAGCAGTTCATCCTTTGCCTGAGACAGAGCTAGGCGTGGTCCTCTCAGCAGTCCCAGGACAGGAGTGTTGCCCAGATGCCCGTTTCAGGCTCAGAGAATGGCACAGGTGCTAAGTGTTGAGCCATAATATAGATCTCCTGTATTTGTCCATGGTTGGAAGGCTGGGAGAGACAGGAAAACAAAACAAACTTGAAAAACAAAGCCAGTCTTGAAAAGCTGTCTCTCTGATGTAAATGGTACCTTTGTCTTAAATTCACACTAAGCTGGAGATCATACACCTTTGTTTTTCAAATTGGCAGATAATTGTTTTACAATGTTGTGTTGGTTTATGCCATACAACAAAGCAAATCAGTCATAATTTTATATATATATATATATATATATATATATATATAAAAAATTGAGCCTACCTCGGCCCTCCCGTCACACCCCTCTAGGTCATCGGACAGCACCAGGTTGGGCTCTCCGTGTTATACAGCAGCTTCCCACTAGCTTGCTATTTTACACATGATAGTGTTTATATGTCGGTGCTACTTTGTAATGACATGGATGGACCCAGACACTTTCTTAGAAGTAGGTGTACAGAAGATGGAGGACAAATGGAAGTTTATGTCCAAAGAGATGGGGATTTGTGTGTGGGGGGCGGTGGGGGACAGTGAGGTAAAAGGTGCAGAACATAAGCTCTGTTTCTAATTTGCTACTGGACTAGCCCAGGCTGTTGTACAGAAATTTGGAAACACTAAATGTGGTGAAATAGCCACATGGACAATTGTTCAAAAATATTTTTCTGTTCCCCTTGAAACAGAATGATTTTATTGATTTCATCAAATACATACCTCAAAGTTATAACAGAAAGTTGAGTAAGTTATGTGCTTGGAATTGCATTTATTATTATTACCAAGCACAATTACAGTGCTTACACTGTAACAAGTACTATTTTAAGTGCTTAGCAAATATTAAACTAATTTAATCCTCACAATTGCAATCTTGGGTACGTATTATTTATAATACTTTTTTTTTGTATTTTAGTATTATTATACTATTTTATTATTTTACTATCTTTAGTATTATTATAATATTATTTATTGTTTTGAAACTGAGGCTCAGAGAGGTTAAAGAGCCTGTCCAATGTCATATAGTAAGTAGATGGCAAAAAACCCAGGATTAAAACCAAACCATCTATACATTCATCACTTGGCCATGTCACCTGATTATGAGTTGTGTTTAAAGAAGGGACTAAAATGACAAGGCTCAACTAAAAGGAAAAGGTAGAAATGAGAAAAATGAGTGATCCCAGAAGCTAGGGGGGATTTAGGCTCAGGAATTTCTGGTGATGAGGTTCTGGAACTAAAAACAAGAACTTACTGGGAATATTAATTTGGGGTAGTATCTGAATCCATTGAGAAATGACTTTGTTTTCTTTAAAATTTATAAAGACCAGTTGGATGAAGAGTCATGAAGGAAAGGAAAAGAATAAGGTGACTTAAGTAACATCTTAAGTGACCTCTTCCCTCTAATTAGGGCTTCCTGGGTAGCTCAGTTGGTAAACAAACTGACTGCAATGCAGGAGACCCCAGTTCGATTCCTGGGTTAGAAAGATCCCCTGAAGAAAGGAGCCAGACTACCCACCCCAGTACTCATGGGCTTCCCTGGTGGCTTAGACCAGTGGACACCTGGGGGGAATCTTGATGCTCTGGAGATACAGAGGGACCCAGGAATGCCAAGAGCCCTGCCTAACTGTACCAGACCTGTGAGAACCTGTGAGAATTCTCCTAGGGAGCTTCTTAACTGCCATGGAGTGTTCAGAGGCACTGAAACAGCCAACCCACCACGAACATAACTTCGCATATTGGAGGTTAGCACCATGAAAAAGTTTCCATAGTTGAATTCTGATTTTTCTGATGGGTTGCAGCTCTCCCAGGGAGCCAGACTGGAGCTATACATGGTAGGTCACCTGAGATAAAATCAGCAGGATAGAATCCTTAGATCAAGTGGGGCTGGGAAGCAAGGTCTGGGTGTTAGGGAGTGATGAGTCGTCCCTTGAACAGGCGAAGGCTGTGCTTGACAATCCCCAATAAAATGTCTCCCCGTCTCCATGTCCCTCCTTGCTTTCCCTTTAACTTCTCCAGTGCCCACAGAACCATGGGCAGCCTTCCATGTGGACCTGGAGCCCAGTGATCTAGAAGTTCCATAGGCTACAGATAGCGAGCAGGAGAGTGTCAGTCAGTCAGTAGAGGAGAAGCCTTACGAGAGCAGCAGTCCTAAAAGAGGTTCTTAGAGTTATGAGTTGTAGCCTTGGTCACACGTCTGAACTTCTCACTCTGCATCTGTGCCAGTGAGACTAGTTAGGGAGGCAGCTCCGAGGACAAGTTTGGGCTATCTGCTAAGCTGAAATAAGAACTAGATATGTCAGAACTATGGTGTTTAGGAAAAGGTGAAAAGGTTATCTATTTTCAATTACCATGAGGTAAGCCCAAGAAAAATTTGCATTTTACTAATATATTCACTTTAAGAATTTGCTGAAGACATGATAGATAGATAATACATTTAGATGCTTATAGGTAAGGCATTAGGAGACTTAGGGGAGAGCTGAATTTGGAGGAGGAGAAGTATGTTAAACTATTTTATTGAGGGGTTTGGTGTGGGGTGTTGAAGAGGGACTAGGAGAATGAGATCTGACATCCTGGGCCTGGCCAGGCTCTCTTCAGCCTCTCAGTGGCCAGAAGAAACAGGTGGATGCTTTGAAGCTTCAGAATCCATCACAGACCTGCTTAGTAAGGCTCAGACCAAAGAGAGAGGAATTATGCAGACAAGATCCAACTGAAAAAGAGATTGGGATCCAGAATCTCTCTTGCACATGTATACTTCTCTAGCATTGGCTCAAATACAAAAAGAATGAGAAATTGCTCCAAGATATCGGTTGATCATTTAGCATCTGACCTCTCCCAGCCCTAGTCAAATAACACCTAACACTTACGTGGCACTTACTAAGACAGTACAGTCTATTTTACATCACATTATCCTATTTAACACACAACAACAACTCTATAATACATGGTCTCCATTTTTAAAAGAAGAAATTGAGATGTGGAAAGATCAAGCAATTTACTCCAAGTTATAGAGAGATGGTAGGGATTCCCTCATAGCTCAGTTGGGAAAGAACTGGCCTATAATGCAGGAGACCCAGGTTCAAATCCTGGGTCAGGAAGATCCTCCCTGGAGAAGGAAATGACAATCTGCTTCAGTATTTTTGCCTGGGAAATCTCATGGACAGAGCCTTGGGAACTTAAGTTCATGAAGTTGCAAGAGTCGGACACAACTTAGGGACTAAGCCACCAGAGAGACAGTAAGTGACGACGCCTGGATTTGAAACTGATCACCATATACACGCTCTTATCTGCTACAGTATTCTGCTAAGCATTATCTAAAAATATGGCATTTTCTCCTTTGTTTCAATTTTCTCTTAACTTTTCTGCTTAAGCTATTTCATTTTCTTCCAGGGAGAATAAAAATACTGTCTTGAATCAACAAGAGACCAAGAAAGTGAATTACTTTAAAATCACAATCTATAAATTTATATTTATAGATTGATGGCCTTGTGGACTAACTCATCATGATATAATATTTGGCATAGTTTGTATTGAGCCTCTTCCCCAGGTAAGTGAAAGTATCCCAGTACTGGGAGCTGACCTTGTGTAGTTATGCGCATCGCCTCATTTCCCCTCCAGCCTCCGTCAGGAATTGAATCACTACTGTAGCGAAATAGCAGAGGAGTTTTACTCTGTCCATGTTGCTGCATAGGCCAGTAAATCACTGTGAGACACTCTTACTCTGTGCTCATTCACTGCTCTTTTTCAAAGAAACAGTAGTTTAGGCTGTCTTAAGCTCTTCTGCACATTTAAGTCAGTAAATGGACATTGCTTCACGTCCGAACTAAGACAGAAAATAGTTCAAGCTCCTACTGAACTTGGCATCTACTTCAGTGTAATTAGACATATTGATCTAGACTGCTGTTTCAGGTAAACAGTTTTGTTTTGCTGTTGGTCCCTGTGGTTGAAATTTTCATGGATATCAACATCTTAATAAAATCAAATCAAATAAGGTTTGATTATGAGAAAAGTCTAGATTGTCATTATAAGTAGAAAGTTATCTAAATGGAAAGTGCTACTATTCACAACATAAATTTGCTAATTGTCATTCTGTGGCAAATATCTCAATAGTAGACACTTACAGCTACATTGTTTGGTGAACAGGAATTAGGAAACCTGATCTTAAAATAATATTTTACCATTAAAATGTTTCAAGCTGTTAAAATCCTTCGTGTTGAGAAATATCAAAGCTACACTAAGTGTGTCAGCATTTGTAAGTGCTTTGAAGATGAAGAATGCATTTATGGCCAAGTAGGATCTTTAGAGGGAAAAATGGCTTTCTCTACCTTTTGAACTAGACTTTACAAACAGCTTTTAAGAGATTTAACAATATATTTACCATGAAACATAACATCCATGTTATCACTAATAATAATGGCAATAAATGAGTTTTTGATGTGTGACCCCATCATCTCAGAAGTGACATTTTTATTATTCATCAACCACTCTCCATTCTTCAAGTAAAAGCACAGCTCCCATAAAGGTTTAATAAAGACTTTATCTATACATAAAAAAGAGAAAAATTGTATAAAACCATCCAATACTCAGAAATTTTCTGTGATGTTTTGGATTTTGGCAGGGGGAGCAAAGGAAGGTTAGATTATTTTTTATTTCTGCTTATTGAACCCACTGCCTCAAACTCCTACCTGATTTTAAATGTGTAGGTGGCTCATGTTTGTTATTTCAGATAACTGATCAGTAATCAGAATTAATTAGGGGTTCTGGGTCCATCCTTTAATGCACAGCTATCATGTTATGTATCTTGTCTAATTCTTTTCTCTCTTTAAAATGAACACATTCATCTCACTCCCATCCTAAAGTAGTACTAGAAAATCATATAGGAATGTCTATCCATCTAGGAGGAGTTCAGCACACAACACCACTAGAATAAGCCTCATGCTCACAGAACACAAACTTATCTTAAACAGAATATGTTTAAATGAAAGCTATTCTGTCCCATTTCCACTGCTTTGTAACCAGTAAACATACATTTGATTGAAAGGGCAGTAGTAAAGTCAATTCTACTCTTTATGATCATGAAAGTGAGATATAATCTCTTTGTAAATATAAATTAATCAAAATTTATTTTGCCAAATACATCCTGAATATATTTATTGGGTGCAACATTTATTGATGGTATACTGGATAACAAGCACAGTTCTATTAATATATTATTAGTATACAGAGATAAAAGCTACAATTCTCTTGTTGTCCTCAAAAAAAAAAAAAAACCCAAAAAACTCAGGTTAAGAGCATTAATAGTGAAATACACAGGGCCTCAAAGGAAAACCTAGGAAAGCTACTTGGATGAGATGGGGTTTGAGGAAGGGTTCTCAAAGTAGGCAATGCTCAACTATGATTTAAAGTTGGAGGAAAATTATCTAGAAAATGAAGCAGAGTTGGATACTTAAAATAAATAGAACAGTATGTGAAAAGGATGAGAGGCATGGCAAACCAGTGAAATTTGCTTTTAGTATGATAACAGTGGGCAAAGCAGAACATGATGATAGGAAATAAGGATGGAGTTGGGAAATACCTGATAGTAAAAGACTTCCCCATGCTAATGAGTCTGAGTTTACCCTAAGAGAAAAGGAAATGGCTGTATTAGAGAATACAAAGTGAGAATGTGATCGAGTATGCTTTTTCCCAGTTGTACCAGGCTTGGGTGACTGTGGGGGACTCTCATGTTATTCACAATGATAGAATATATAGAAATAAAAGAAGTTGTTATGGGAAGTGCTGAGCATTAACAGCCAGATTCCTGATACTTGTGGGATCTCCAATGACTCCTAGAAAATTGTAGTGATAGGACTGGAGAACAGGAGAAATATCTGAGATAGAAATATGCATTTCAACTTTGCTATGTAGGCCTGGATGTAAACATCCACAGAGAAAGTATACAGGGATAAAAGAGAAAAAAAGACCTAGGACACATAAATTCTACAGAGCACTAATCTATTAAAAAATGCTCAGAGAAAGACCTAAAAGTGCAACTGAGAAATGACTAGTTAGATAAGAGAGAAGCTATTGAGGTAACCAGTGGCTATCCATGGGAATCAATGAGAAGAATTTTCAAAGTTAGATTCAATCTAATCTCAATATTCATTGATAAGGAAAAGATAAATTACCACCTTAACTATATGGAACCATAATTAGAGTTTGGGGAATTTGCTGTATGACTCAGGGAACTCAAACTGGGGCTCTGTAACAACCAAGAGGAGTGGGATAGGGAAGATGGGAAGGAGGGAGGGGACATATGTTTATCTATGATTTACTCATGTTGATGTTTGGCTGAAACCAACACAATCCTGTAAAACAATCACCCTTCAATCAAAAAATAAATAAATTTAAAATTAAGAAAAAAAGATTAGAGTTGATAGAAAAGTAGATGAGAAACAGAGAAGAAGTCTGAATGATAGATAATACATTCATCATTATCTGGGTTGTGGATAATACAATCCACAATTTTACAACGTGCTAGTCAGGGTGTCATTTCCAATAGAATAAGCAGTCTCCGTGGTTCTAGGAATGTGTGGTCTCAAATATACATACATCTATCTTCTTAAGTGCTAAAGATGCAGACATTATCATAGCCATTCCCACAGGTATAAAGCATTTTACAAAGAATTAAAAATATAGCCAACCAACAAGGCATTTGGGCTCTTACAGCATCTGGCAATCAGTTGGAAGGACTTTGCCACTGAGTTCATCGATAGTTAAAGCCCATCCCCAGTTGCTCTTCATTTCCCAAAGTAGCAAAGTCTGCTTGAGATTGTATGTCCCCTGGGTATGTGAGACTTCTGGGGAGCAACTTAATTTTTGGGTAAATGAGCTCTGCTGAAATCCATTCTGGAAGTGGCTAAGTTGAGTAGGTGCCTTGCATGAGTGCCAAGAAGAAATTAAATGCAAAAAGAGGAGACTAGAAATATTACTGTGTTGTTTTTATTTATTCAATGTATTTGTCTAATCTTTAGTAGCTTTTATGCCTGGCACTGCTCCTCTCCCAGTGCTAGGATGGGCAGGATCTGCTATAGAAATAGCAGGAAACAAAACAGACAAATACATGATAGCACTTATGAAAAGTGAAAGTGAAAGTCGCTCAGTTGTGTCCACGCTTTGTGACCCCATGGAAGTCC
This sequence comes from Capricornis sumatraensis, assembly GCF_032405125.1. Taxonomy (NCBI): domain Eukaryota; kingdom Metazoa; phylum Chordata; class Mammalia; order Artiodactyla; family Bovidae; genus Capricornis; species Capricornis sumatraensis. Next base: position 2,408,249 of record NW_027184612.1, on the reverse strand, counting down.
ATGGAATTTTCCAGGCCAGAATACTGGAGTGGGTAGCTTTTCCCTTCTCCAGGGGACCTTCCCAACCCAGGGATCAAACCCAGGTCTCCCACATTGCAGGCAGATTCTTCGCCAGCTGAGTCACAAGGTAAGCCCAGGAATACTAGAGCGGGCAGACTATCCATTCTCCAGTGGACCTTCCTGACCCAGGAATTGAACCAGGGTCTCCTGCATTGCAGGCAGATTCTTTACCAACTGAGCTATCAGGGGTTATATGTGGAATCTAAAATAGGGCACAAATGAACATATCTAGGAAACAGAAACAGACATAGAGAACAAATCTGTGGTTGCCAAGGGGGAGAGAATTGAGAGCTTGGAATTAGCAGATGCAAACTAGTATGTATAGAATCGAGAAACAACAAGGTCCTACTATATAGCACAGGGAACTATAACTATATATGTTGAATATCCTGTGATAAACCAGAATGGAAAAGAATATGAAAAAGAGTATCTGTATGAGTTACTGAGGAACTCTGCTATACAGCGGAAATCAACACATCATTGTAAATCACCTATATTTCAATACAATTAATAATAAAAATAAATCAAGGAAGGGTATTGGAAGATTTGAGGGGTGATGAAATATTAATTAGGATAGTCAATGAGGGCTTCACTGAGAAAGTAATCTTTGAACAAAGACTGAAAATTGAGGGATTGAGCCATGGAAATATGGAGAAAGGATAGTTCAGGCAAAGAAGTAAAACTTTTTGGGAGGATGGGCAAGCACTTGGTGTCTTCTTGGAATAGGGAGGAGACCACTGTAGCTGGAGAGAGACAAAAAAGAGGAAAGCAGAGAGATATCAGAGAGGTAATATGGGAGAGAATAGAGCAGACCCCTGGCCAGTGTTAAGAACTATGTTGAGTGAAAAACTGATTCTGGAACTCTAAGGGACTCTTCATTGAGAAAAGATATCTTAAAATATCATTTTCCTATCTGTCTACCCTTTCTTTTAAAAAAATATTTTATTTATTTATTTTGGCTGCATTGGGTCTTAGCTGCAGTACAGGGGCTCTAGAGCACACAGGCTTCAGTAAGTGCGGTGCATGGCTTAGTTGCTTCATGGCATGTGGAATCTCAGCTCCCCAACCGGCGATTGAACCCATGTTCACTGTATTGCAAGGCAGATTCTTAACCCCTGGACCACCAGGGAAGTTCCTACCCTTTCTTTTGAGTATGGGGTTTCTGCCAATGACCTCCCTGATCCTCTTAGTTCCATCACAGGAACTCTTGCTTCTCAAAGACTAGAAGACTAGGCACTTCTCTGAGAATGCAGAAGCATCATCAGAATATACATTGAAAGTAGTCTCTGTGTCATTCAGAAAAGCAGGTAGTAAGAACCATACAGAAATTTGAAAGAACCATTTCCAGAGCTCGAAGAGAGAGTAATGCATTGAGATCAACTTGTGTTTTTTTAGCAAGACATTCTCTAGGAAAAAGAAAGCTTTCCCATGAGAATCTTCAAGATACCCCAAGACATTTACTCCTTTGTAACTAAAATATTATCAATAAATATAATCTCCCATAGTTCTTTGGGCAAAGAAAGAGAAGAAACACTGAAGGAAATAAGCTACCTGTGGCTCTTCCACGTAATTATTTTACCATCCGAATCATTGAGTACCTTGTAGTTGCCTTCCTCGATATTCCTAAAGTGGTCTTTTCTAGTGACGTTGATACATTATGTTGCTTCACAGAGGTGTAAGGAATGAGGACAATTAGGGGAAAAGAATCTGGCACCACTATCTCAATGGTAGCCTCCCAAAGAGTGTAGGATTTTACATAGAGTGCAATCACAGGCCTGGAAACATGGGGTTTTTACCCTGACTATACTGTTAACTGGCACTTTAAAGTAATAATATCTACTAGTTACGGAATCATAGTTTTCTCACCTGTGTAGTAAGCAGCTGGGTGAACAATAACTATCACTTTTTCTGTTAAGAAGGTCTACAAAAATCAGCTGCCATGGATAGAGTTGAGTCCAGGTTCTCTGATAAACTCCATGCTCAGTAATTCATTACAGTTATCTTCTCTAGAGATGTTAATTACACAGCATTGTACCCCTCTTCCTCTTTTTGCTCCCATAGACATTGCAAACAGATCGCAATACTTTTCCCTGTTAAGTCATCAGAACTCAGGGTTGGTCAGAATGTTTTGTTTTGTTTTTTTTTGCATAGTGACTCAGGCGATCATGACCAAACAGTTGGAGAGGGTACTCAAGGTGAAAACAGTTTGCTACTTTACCATTAGGAGAATGACTATGGAAGTTAACAGTTTTTAGTATAGCTACGAAGAGCACTTACATCCTGGCAGCCAATTTCTCCCATCCTGAAAGAGGTCTAACCTATCATTAGTTCTGCCAGCTTACCCTGGGCACAACAAAACAGATCAATTAGCTTTTCAGCCAAAGAGGCTTGACTACACAGAATTCATTCTCCTTCTTTATAAAGCCCACTTTCCCCCTGAGAGGAGAGCTTTCTGTAAGAGAAGCCAAATGAGACATTCAACAAGTAGAGACTATCACTGACTTCTTGATCTTTGTCCTTCCACTCACTCACCTTTTTATTACCCAAATCTACAGGAGCTGAGATCAAGAAAGCTGATTCGTCTCAGTTCTAATGAAAAGTCCTAACAATGTTATTTAGATAACTGTGATGAATTTTAATCTGATGACAGCTTGTGACCCACAAATTGCTGTTTAAATTAAAATGCATTCAAAATGAAACTGGCAAGACAACCACAATATTAAACTTGCAATCTGCTGGGGAAAAAACACCTATCAAAAGCACTACATTAAAAATATGAATGTAATTAATTTCTATATGGCATCTTACAACTGAAATCTGGAGATAGCCTTCAATGCCTTGTGACTAAATTCAATTGATTAATCATCTTCCTTTTTTTTCCCCCTCAAATTAAGAAGTCAAAGTAGAGTTGGATTGGTTTGTCTTGGTAATACACCCTCTGGCAGAGCTCCAGGTATAATCTAGGGCTACAGACTTCTAGGTTTCTCTTTTGATGAACAGAAGTCCTCTATTTCCTCATCCCAAATGTTCATCCACAACAAATTTATAAATGTTTTCCACCTGCTTCATTTTAAGGTTATTTATAGCTTTTAAGTTATAATTACTCAAGATACATAAAATGTTATCTTTAGAAATGTTATATATTAGTTTTAAAAATAACAACACTAATATTTTTCATAGATCAGTTCAAATCATTCCTAAATTTGATAGGAACTGAGGATATTTTTGGTAATAGCTATTTGTCTCAGGGCTATAATTAAACAATAATGTAAATAAAATTCAACCCAATGTGTATGTTTTCATCTCATATTTTGACATTAAAGAATTGTATGCAGTAATAAAAGGATTTACTACAACTGTTTGCAAATAATTTAATGACCATGTCATAGCTACATCCCGGTTTTCAAAGTGCTAAAGAACTACTGAAAATTCCACAATATAACATCATAATTATAACAATTAACATGGGTACTTAATTATAGCCTGAATGTTCCTATACATTACTTGTTCAAGAGATTCACAATACATTAAAATAGCATTAGCTAGAAATAAGGAAGTACCATCTTTCACTCTCACAATTGCCTACACAGAAAAGGACTCACCCACACTCTTTCTAAAAGATACCCCAAAATTGCAATTTTATATCCATTATCTTCATGCACTATCTCTGAACTGTAGTATATACTCAATAAAATATTGCTTGGAAAAATGAATGAATACGTGTGATTGGATGACAGGCAAACTCGGGGAAAATACCTGTTCTTTGATTGCTACAGGGATACTGCACGGACAACTGCTGTCGCAGTAGGGCTCCCAAAATCTCTCTACCATATTTTATTTTGGTTCATGTGTGCGTAAAAATGATAAAGGATTCAGTCCAGCAAGTCCCTGTATCAGATCGAGGCTGCATGTATCCATAAAGCAGGATCTATAGCGACATTTTATGTACAATTCCCCAGGTACTTCCTAAGGTTTGCTTCCAAACGAAACCTGATACTGGTTCTGATATCAACTATATTTATATCCGGGAATCAGTCTCACTGTCATTTCTTTCTATACCTCATCAAACCCGTCCCAGGGACAGTGCCTACCCTGCGGTTGTCAGCTTTGAAACAGTGATTGGTTTTCTGTCTTGTGCCCTCGGAACCTGACCATGATGCTGAAAGAGACGAGAGAGTCCTATTTTAAAGCTTTCGTCCGTCTTATTGGTTTAGAAAATTCGACTGACAAGAGCTGGGGCCAAAGGAGCCTGGAGTGGCATCGTTAATGGGAACCGTGTATTTCGATCTTTGGGGCAGAGATGTGGTCCATCAGGTTACAGCCAATGGATCCCTGTGAGCTCTCGCTAAACCGAGAGACCTTACGGAAGTAGCCGCTGCAGTAGAAAATATTACATCCAGTAGGGAGTCTTGTCAGCCTCCTGAAAAACGGGCAGTCAAGTGCGCAGCTTAGAAACAAAATCTGGGAGTCTAGATGGAGGGGAGGGGTGGAGGAAGCAAACCTGTATTCGCATTGAAAATGTGCATACGAGGTCAGGAAAAATCACGGGCTGATTTTAGCTTAAGTTTTCGGCCTCCGTCTTCCAACAGGTGCAGGACTCCCTCGCCCCTACCGTGTCAGCACTGTCCTGCTTTGCCTTTCTAAGGGTTTCCTCGCGAAGCCAGCTTTCCCTAGAGTCCTGGAGCATGTGCAGTCTCCCGGCGCATCCACAGCTCTGCCGGGCAACCCCTTACCTGCAGCGTGAAGACTAAGAAGCAGGCACAGCACAGGGAAGCCGACCGCTCTCCGCATAGTGCTTTGCATTGAGTGGCGGAGGAGCAACTCCGCCACGACCCCACTTCAGGCAAAGTGGTGTTGGAAAGAGCCCCCGCCGAGAGTCCTCTGGTCTCCGGGAGGCATTCGCAGGTCCTGGGCTGGGGCTGGCAGAGCGGTGTGTGGCGCGAACAGAAGCAAGCACCAGCTTCTCCACCTTAAGAGAGGAGGGGAGGAAGAGGAGTGGGAGGCGGCCGCAAGCCGGGCGGCGCTGGGCGGGGGCCGAGATCGCGGGGAGCCGTTACAGCTCGGCCTTCTGGAAGCTCCGCAGCCGCGGGGGAGGAGGTGGGGGGAGCCAGCCCTGGAGCCCGGGGCCAGAGCTGTAGGAGCAGCAGCCCCACCGCGCCGCGGCGACTGAGCATGCCCGGTGCTGGCCCTCGCGCCGCGCGCACAGAGTTTCAAAGTGGAATCCCACCCCTCCGGGTCTTAGCGGCTGCTGCGAGGGAAGCAGGCTCCACGGCGCGGGGGTGTGGGGGAAGCATGCTGAGACTGTCATCAGGGATCCAGTATCTGTCCAAAACCTGGGAGTGGGACCAGATGAGGGCCCGACTTGAGGAACCAGAGGAAACGGCCTGAAAAAGTGTCAGCCCCCCCGCCTCACCCTGTCCCTCCCCCAAATCTTGGTTTACACGTGGACATAGCTCATCCATGGGAGCTGACGTTCTCTGGGCCTCCGAGTGCCAACCTCTCCGGGCTGCCCATGGGAACAGAGTGCAGGTGTTGCCAGGGGGAGAGGTCATGAGGCAGCCTGCTGAGTATAAGCAGTGAACACGCATCCTGGGGGTGCCTTCTTTCTAACATGATCCCCCTCTCCCGTGTCTTCAGCGGGGTCCCTGTTTTTCAAGCTCAAAGCCTATGACCACCGTAGTGGCCTAAGTTAGGCCACACTTAGAGACTGGTAGGACATATCCATGTAACAGAAGAGAGGAAGACATCTTTTTGTATTTTGGAGATATTATCCTTTGTCTCCACTTTACTAAGGTAAAATGTAATGGAATCACCCCTGTAACTAGACTCCTCCTGTCCAAGTCTGAGTCCCTAGGAAGGCTGTAGCAGTCTGTCTAATATAGGTGTTGATCCCCCTCATTGGGGACACTGAGTGTGGAAATCCTTCTATTAGTCCAGGGGCTCATTACTCCTGGTCATGAAGTCCCTTGGCCAGATTTCTCTCCCTTAATTAACCCAGGAGCTCTGACTTTTCTACATCTGTGTCTTGGGATACTGTGGCCCTTCCCGGATTACTCCCACTTGCTTCACTACCACACTCAAGCTTGCAAAGGTCTAACCTTGATCTCATTTTTCCAGAAAGCCCTGGGCTAACTCCAGATTACAGTATTTCTCTTCCACATGTGAATGTATATACAACCTTTGCTTAGCAACATCACATATTTTTCTTTTATATTCATTCATCTGTGGTTCATCTTACAACATAGCTGAGGGGCCTTAAGAACGTCTGCATCTTTGTATCACTGAAATTGAATAAAGTCATTCTGGGTAAATAAAATGTATGACTAAGTGCTTGTTGAATTGAACTGCATATCTCTTCAATGCTTTCTTTCTCCATCCTCTGTGGACTGGGACAACTAATGGGAAACATGCTACCCATAAGAGTTTCAATTAGAGAGGATGTCACAGGATCTGAGCCTGGGCAGTATCATTTCCTTTATAATTTATTTCATCTCTAGCACTGAGAGACAAGGCCAGAAACTTCTGTGCTGAAAATCGAGCTCTGTGCAGCTTTACTCTCCCCACTCCACCACTTCCCCACATGGGTGTGTTACGTACCATTTCTGTGGCAAAACCATTTCACCCCAAATCTCCCTAGGCTACAACCTCTTTCCTTACTCTGGATTCACTTTTCCCCAGTCTCCTTTCCCATAGTATATATCGGTTTCTAACATACCAGAAGAATTACTAATGGCATGGAATGGTCTATCATTCATTATCTCTTTCCTTAACCCCACCCCCTTCCCACAATGGAATCCAACCTCTACAATGGCAGTTATCTTTGACAGTTGTATTCACTGATGTATGCCAACTGACTCTAACAGTGCCTCACACAAAACAAATGATCAAAAATAAATTAATTAAAAGCAACTAGTTGATAAAATTCAATAGTGACAGTTTCCCAACTCTTTGGAGTTCTTACTAGATATTTGAGATAACTTATTTATCTATGTTTAAGAATCAGAGGAGTAACTCTTCTCATCTAACATCAGGTCCTAGAATTGCTGAAGGGCTGAGAGTCAGGAGGAGTGATTGCAGCCCAAGTACAATGGGTGTACTTCTATTATTCCTAATAAAAAAAAAAACTTACCAAACTCCATAGATCTCCAAGAAGAAAATGCACATTCGGCAAGGAAGCAATATTACTGTAATGCCCCAAACCCCTTGCTTTCCCACAGATAATTTCAACATTTATTTGGGGGATATTTAGAGTTTCAAATAATATAATTCGCTGTGACTTTGCCAACAAGCGTTCAGCTAGCTATTTATTTTGCCCAGGGGTGGAGGTAGCTGAATTATTAAACTGTGCATGAAAATTCCCTTCACAGCAAAATTTCCAGTTTCTAATTCAAGATATACCACTAAAATAGTTCAGTACAGTAAAAATAACCTCAAGTGAGATGTAATTTTGGTGACTGGACAGTAATTATTAATTCACTTGAAAAAGATAAAGGAGAAAAAATTTCATATTCCTTGGTGAGTTGACCTAATATACTTTCAAGAGATTGATCCCGTGACATGTGAAGTCAGAGTATAATAAGTAAATCAGCCAATCAATGAAAAGCCAACCCCTTAATTCTTTGAGACAGATTCACTGCTTTCCCTTGACTCGGCGATCTAACACCAGTGAGGGCAATTTGGTGTTTTAGAGAAGAGCCTCTGTTAGTAAACTACACCCAGTTTCAGAAAACTAGCTCCAGTTTAAAGAAGTATGGAAATTACTATGAGAGAGCCAGGCAAATTATTAATAATACTGGATTACAGAACTATGTCCTAAAGGAAATCATTTACATTTTGAAAGAGAAACAGAAAATTACTCTCATGGGAAATCTTTTCACCAGAAAATGCACCATCTCTGTTTCCTATGAAGTGAGAGTCAGGAAGAATTTATACGGGAAAGAAGCCTTTCAGAACATGCCCTCAAACTGAATATAACCACTATGAGCCTCCACATTAACATGTCTATAAATGGATGGAAACCATTCATACTGGCCATCTTTCCCTAGGACACTTAAAAGAAATTGGATCTACTGACTGTAAAAGTTTCTTCTTTAAATTATTTAGATTATGATTATTATTTAAATATGAGCGTTAACCTTGATTAGCGCTTCTGTGTGCCAGGCTGCATTCTAAGCATATGAATTTCCCACTTAAACTTTACAATATCCCTGCAAGGAGGTATTATCATTATCTCAATTTAGAGATGGTAGGGCTTTGCTGGTGGCTCAGTGGTAAAGAACCCACCTTTCAATGCAGGAGATGTGGGTTTGACCCCTGGGTTGAGAAGATCCCCTGGAGTAGGAAATGGCAACCTACTCCAGTATTCTTGCCTGGAAAATTCCACAGCCAGAGGAGCCTGATGGTCTATAGTCCATGGGCTTACAAAGAATCAGACACGACTGAGCACACTTAGACAAACATCAGAGAAGCACCTTGCCCAAACTCAAGTAGTAGGTAACCAACCAAAAGACAAATTGGTAGAGTTAGGATGCACAATCAGATAATTTGTTACCAAACCACTACAATATACTACTTCACATATAATCAATGTAAATAGTGACAGTTGTAATTAACTGATTAGAATTAGGTCAGGGCCAGAGCAGAAGACGCTGATCCTATATCTGGCAATAAAGCTCTGTAGCGAGAAACACCCAGAGGAGATTGTCTACAAATGGATGAGGCAATGCTGTGGCAGTGGACTCTAAGGTCAGCATCTAGTGAACAAAGATAGACAGCACCCACAATCATGCTTAGAAGAGCCTGTAAGAAGTATGCTTACAGTAAAGTAGAGCAGGAGAGAGATGATCTCTTCTTGAAGGGTGGAAGTGGGGGCAGGGATGTGTAGCGGGCAAGAAACTATTCGTGGAAAGCAATAAATAAGCTGAGTCTCGCTGGATAAATAAGTTCTAACTGTTCCATATGAAGAGAGAGGTTGTGGGATTGTGTGAGCCGGGAAAAGAGGCATGAAATAGTGAAATGAGTGCAAGGAACTTCTGAGTGTGTTCAGGAGCAACAAGTGACAGTGACCACGTGTTATTGAGACCTGTAATGTGTTTACCCTGCCCCATGCTTTATAGCCATTTTGTCAGTCACAAAGTTCGTTTCCTTCGCCTGAGAGATATCTATAGATGAGAGGGGAAAAGAAGAGTAGTAATTTATTTACACAAATTGAAGGACTGGAGGTGAATTAAGCTGCATTCAGAGTAGAACGGCTCAGAATCCAAGAGAACGAAGTAGAAATTTGGGGGCAAAGGTACATTCAGATGAGTGGCTTCACCATTAATTTTTTAAAATAGTTTTCCAACTATGAAAAAGCAGAACAATCTACCCTTCCGTGTAAGCACACAGGGAAGAAAACAGCGAGATAGAAAGGGCACCAGGAGTGAAGACGAAATGACTAAAATTTACAAAATATATATTTTCACACTCTCACAAAAGCTCTGGGAGATGTTATTTTCCTTTTTGAGGAAAGAAGGAAACTAAAACTCAGTAAGGCTAGTAATTTGCCCATACATCCAGCTAGTAAGTGATATGGCTGGGATTAAAATTCAGGACTGGTGACCCTAGTACTAGGCTTTAACAACTCTGTTGTACTGATTCCCTGATAAATAGAAAGAATTAACTTCAAGACTTAAATGGAAAATGTAGTATTTTCAAGGGGTTTCCATGGTGCCTCAGATGGTAAAGAATCTGCTTGTAATACAGGAGACTTGGGTTTGATCCCTGAGTTGGGAACATCTCAAGAAACAGACTTCATCAAGAGGATTAATGACAATTAAATTTTACAACTTAACAGAGCTCTAGTTTTTTTGAGTTTTAGCTATTCAAGTGTTTGATACACATACACACACACACACACACACACACATACAAATACATAAAGACAGCAATATGTATTCTGAGAAAAAATTAGATACCCAAAATAAGATATATAGTCTTCTATAGCTGTCTTAGTATAATACGGGCTTCCCTTGTGGCTCAGCTGGTAAAGAATCTGCCTGCAATGCATGAGATCTGAGTTTGATCCCTGGGTTGGGAAGATTCCCTTGGAGGAGGGAATGGCTACCCACTCCAGTATAATACAAAAAAATCATAGTAGAAAGGCTATAAGTACTGAGAGATTCCGCTCTTGGTTCATCATTAAAATTTTATTCAAGATGAAGCATAAGCTTTCCTGGGAGCTAGCTAGTAGTCATCTACTCTGGCACTGCAAAGGTCAGATTCAGCCAAGATGTCGGTAATAGATTTGTAAACTGCTGACTCTCTGCATTAGCTCTCTGTCCAACCCAAGACACTAATCAGGATGCACTTACCCCATACATCATCCTGAGCAGCACACAGACGTGAGAACCCCCAGTGTCAGCTTAGACCAGCTACTTGGGGCCAGTCACATACATTTTTTACATTGTTTGATCATTCTTTAAGATTTCCTTGAATGAGGCCCTTTTGGAACAATTCATTCACCCAAAAGCCCAAGACACTAAGAAGATTCAAAGAATGTAGCTATGGCTTGGTTAAATCATTTAATCTGACTCCATTCCTGTTAATCATTTTCTACCATAACTGTAGGATGATGTGAAAGAATATCTCCCAAACATGGGCTTCCATGCCTTTCTTACTGATTGCTCACTCTTAGAAATGAAAAGCCATGGTTCTCTCTGTCTTATAGTTCCTTATTCCCCTCATTCCCCTCATTCTTGCAGCTGTATGCCTATAGAAGAGAAGATGGTAATTTATCAGTCTAAGACTTAGTGTGGACAAACATTTTTAGATTAAGATGTTCCTTTGTAAAAAAACCTACACCTCCACACATAGAGAGGAGAATTAGAGGAAAGCTTAGTAAAACTGACTGTAATATGATCATTCGTGTCCTCAAATAATTAAGCAGTCAGTCACCTGTCCATGGCCATGATTTTGACTTATTCAACAGAATCCAAATGTGCCAGGACAACACTAGCATCATTGCTCAGAGAATATACTAGGAAACAGTATTTGAAGTCAAGTTACAATGGGATAGGCTACATCGCATTCATTCCCCAAATAGTGAAATAATCTGCTGATATTTCGTTGATACCTTATTTGACCTCAAATAATTTAAAGAAAACAGACATTGAGTACCTGTGATGATCCAGGAGGTGTTTTTAGTTCTTAGGATGTATTATTAAGCCCCAAAGACAAAGATTCCTGTCCTCAAGATGCTTGCATTCTAGGAGGAAGAATTACACATTTAACAGTAAATATAAGAAACAAAGAAATTATATAATATGGTGAAAGTTGATAAGTGCTTTGGGGAAAGGGAAAATTACATGGAAGTATGGGAAATTAGGAGAGTGAGGGTGGGGTCAAAATGAGTACAAGGAGTTTACCAAATTAATAAGATATTCAAGATAAGCCACATGTGAAGCTGAGCAAAGATTAGAGACTTGAAGTTGGTGAAAGAGTTATCAAACAGATACCTGGTTAAAGAACTTTCCAGAAGGAGGGACCAGCAAAAGGCTCTAATTCCATAGACAGCTTAACCAACCTGGAAAACCACATTGTGTCAAAAAATGTTTCCAGCATGGCTTTAAATATACTATGTATGTAAAGAGAAATACAGTAAGAAAAATGCAAAATTAAACTAAATGAAAATTTCTCCATAAGAATTTTTAAATTAATTCTAGTTGCATTGATTTCAAATTACAGTAATATAACTCTGCAAATAACAAAAACTCAAGAGACGGCAACTACCCAATGGACATAATCATATGAAATTCCACTCTTTATTTCATGCTATTAGTGTAAAATAAACATCTTATTAATTAGAAATGTGGGTGCGTTTCTAATTAAAAATGCATTAATTAGAAATTAATTAGTGCATTAATTAGAAATGCATGTGTTGACACTTTATTTATCCTAAGAGACTTAGAGAAAAAATTTGTGAACTACCCTTATATTAAACTACCAACAAAAGAATCAATCCAATGTATTATGGATGAGAAATCTAAGCAGAAAAAGAAAGAGAAAAATACCCTAGCAAGCATTTTTGTGTTCTCGGTTTCTTCCTTGGCAAATGGTATCAAAATACTTGAGCTAAATACTATCCAAATGCTGGAGAATGAGGATTTTGCAAATGTCCTGTTTCTTAGAGTAGCTTAATTTTGATTTTTTGTTGTTTGGGATAGAACAGAAGGTAACCTCACTTTACATTTTAATAAAATATCTTTTTCATTCAAGTCCATATGACAAGGGCTCATCCAAATACTACTTCATGGTTAATACAAAAGGAGAAAAATATAAATAACCTCTCTTGAAAGAAGTCATCTGTATCCTCTGATCTTAGAAGTACTGTGCTTTAGAAAAGAAAGTAAAGAATCTAGCCTAGATTTTGACTGCAGAGCTTAAATCAAATTTTATATTTGATCTGTTCTAAATTGATAATCACAAAGATTGAAAAGTATACTCCTTTCAAAACCAAATTCAATAACAGAAGTGCTGTGGTCAGGTGCTCAGCTGTGTCTGACTCTTTGCGACCCCATGACTGTACCCTGCCCGGCTCCTCTGTCCATGGGATTCTCCAAAAAAGAATACTGGGATGGGTGCCAGTTCCTTCTCCTCTAGAGGATCTTCCTGACCCAGGGTTTGAACTTGCAGCTCTTGTGTCTCTTGCACTGGCAGGTGGATTCTTTTCTGCTGGTGCCACCTGGGAAGCCCTCAGTAACAAACGTGGAAATAAAACTAAATTTATCTTTGAATTAGCCATAATTAGATAGCACTCTAACTTTAACACACTATTTGTAGGAAGTGGGCAAAAACAGATGCCATATTTCTGAAATTTACCACATTTCTGAAATTTATTTAGATTTAAATAAAGTTTAAATTAATTGTCTTCAGAGTTGAACATTCTAAATTATGAAAGTAAAAGCATCCATTGAACGATAGACAATACAGAAAGAAAGAAAAAGGTGTAGTCATGGATTTCATTAAGTGGTGATAAACAGACGTAACATTTTGGTACATAGAGTTCCCTTCCACTCCCACCCTGGGGAAATATGAGTCTATGCATCCATGTGTTTATAATTATTACTAACTTTAACAAAATTTATATGTCAGTAGCATCAAACTATGGATTTGGACACTGTTTTTCCCCCTAATAGTATTCTGGGAGCATATTACCATGTGATTATTTTTAATTGTCGCATAGCATTGCACTATGACATTCCATTTTGACTTCTCAGTTTTAGAGTTCTTCCTCAATTATTGTGAGCTGCTTAGAGAGTAAGAAATGATACTCCCTTAACCTGCAAAACATTTGGAAACACGTATAGGAGATTGAAAGTTATAATATTTCTAACATAGCCATGCAGTACTAGCACTGGTGAAGCCGCTGCCCCAGTCAAAAAGGAAACTCTAAAGTGTCAAAGCCAGGTGTCAGGAATGGGAGGTCACAGATTATGAGTCCTACCTCAACCTCTGGCAAATTAGGAAGAATCAAAATGTGTACATTCCATTCAGACTACTGCCTTTCCTAAGAATGATGAATAAAGCAGGAGATGAATGAACAGTATTTGTTCCTTTTTTCATTATCCTTGGATAACTCAATCAACTGACTCTGAAATTACCATAACAAAAAGTATTATGGGGTAAAAAGACCCGTAAAGTGAATTGTATAAATAGGAGCTACAAGTAATTGTGTATTTCCTTTCTATTTAAAAATATTATTTTAGCTTCTGGTTTCTTTTTAAAATCTGAACAGTATAACTACCTTCTCACGCTTATTACCTTCCTGCTCAAATGTGATGACACTCATGATTTGGTAGTTCCTAATCAGAGCTTTAAACTTACTGTAAATATCCATAAACAATAGGCAGCATTGTTTAAATTTTAATGTTAGTTAACTGGCATTATATTCTAACCTGTTCATGGAGTTCTTGAGGCAAGAATACTGAAGTGGTTTGCCATTACCTTCTCCAGTGGATCATGTTTTGTCAGAACCATATTCTGTGGGATTATAGTGAATATTTTGTCAGAATTAAATTCTATAAAGCTCAATTTTTTGCATTTTCCCCTCTATTAAAAATAAGTGTAAAAATGTTTCCATAAATCTTTGCATATGTTTTTCAAGCATGTTTACAACAGCTTGTCTAAGGCACACACATAAAAGTTAAATTGCTCACGTATAGGCTATCACTATGTAGTGTTGATAGTAATTTGCATTCACAACAGCAACGTATGAGAATCAATTTTGCTATAGCCATAGGTTTGCTATACCCATACATAAGCGTCATATTTAGCAATTATTTTGCCCAATCAATACCTATTAAATAGTGTCTGATTTTTAAAACATCTTTTCTTGGTAGTTAGCACAACCATTTTATTATTCATTTTTTGTTTGTCCCAACCAACCTAGATAGCATATTGAAAAGCAGAGACATTACTTTGCCAACAAAGGTCCGTCTAGTCAAGGCTATGGTTTTTCCAGTGGTCATGTATGGATGTGAGAGTTGGACTGTGAAGAAAGCTGAGCACCGAAGAATTGATGCTTTTGGAACTGTGGTGTTGGAGAAGACTCTTGAGAGTCCCTTGGACAGCAAGGAGATCAAACTCCAGTACTTTGGCCACCTCATGCGAAGAGTTGACTCATTGGAAAAGACTCTGATGCTGAGAGGGATTGGGGGCAGGAGGAGAAGGGGACAACAGAGGATGAGATGGCTGGATGGCATCACTGACTCAATGGACGTGAGTCTGAGTGAACTCCGGGAGTTGGTGATGGACAGGGAGGCCTGGTATGCTGCGATTCATGGGGTGGCAAAGAGTTGGACACGACTGAGCAACTGAACTGAGCTGAACTGAAGCCTCTTTCCGTCACCTCCACTAGCTTTGTTCGTAGTGATGCTTCCTAAGGCCCACTTGACTTCACATTCCAGGATGTCTGGCTCTAGGTGAGTAATCACACCCTTGTGATTATCTGGGTCTTGAAGATCTTTTTTATACAGTTCTTCTGTGTATTCTTGCCACCTCTTCTTAATATCTTCTGCTTTTAATAGGTCCCTACCATTTGTCCTTATCGAGCCCATCTTTGCATGAACTGTTCCCTTGGTGTCTCTAATTTTCTTGAAGAGATCTCTAGTCTTTTCATTTTATTTTTTCCCTCTATTTCTTTGCACTAATCACTGAGGAAGGCTTTCTTATCTCTCCTTGCTATTCTTTGGAACTCTGCATTCAAATGGGTATACCTTTCCTTTTCCCCTTTGCTTTTCGCTTCCCTTCATTTCACAGCTATTTGTAAGGCCTCTTCAGACAGCCATTTTGCTTTTTTGCACTTCTTTTCTTGGGGATGGTCTTGATTCCTGTCTCCTGTACAATGTCACACAGTGGAGTTATTTCTCCACTGATCTCCAATAGCATATTGGGCACCTATTGACCTGGGGAGTTCATCTTTCAGGGGATGAAGATAGGGGAGTTCTATCTTTTTTGCCTTTTCATACTGTTCATGGGGTTCTCAAGGCAAAAATACTGAATTGGTTTGCCATTCCCTCCATCCATAGTTCATCAGGCACTCTGTCCATCAGATCTAGTCCCTTAAATCTATTTCTCACTTCCACTGGATAGTCATAAGGGATTTGATTTAGGTCATACCTGAATGGTCTGGTGGTTTTCTCCACTTTCTTCAATTCCAGTCTGAATTTGGCAATAAGAAGTTCATGATCTGAGCCACAGTCAGCTCCCGGTCTTGTTTATGCTGACTGTATAGAGCTTCTCCATCTTTGGCTGCAACAAATATAATCAATCTGATTTCGGTGTTCACCATCTGGTGATGTCCATGTGTAGAGTCTTCTCTTGTGTTGTTGGAAGAGGGTGTTTGTTATCACCAATGCGTTCTCTTGGCAGAACTCTATTAGTCTTTGCCCTGCTTCATTTGTACTCCAAGGCCAAATTTGCCTGTTACTCCAGGTGTTTCTTGACTTCCTACTTTGGCATTCCAGTCCCCTATAACGAAAAATATATCTTTTTTGGGTGTTAGTTCTAGAAGGTCTTGTAGGTTTTCATAGAACTGTGTAACTTCAGCTTCTTCAACATTACTGGTTGGGGCATAGTCTTGGATTACCATGATATTTAATGGTTTGCTTTGGAAATGAACAGAGATCGTTCTGTCGTTTTTGAGATTGCATCCAAGTACTGCATGTTGTTGACCATGATGGCTACTCCATTTCTTCTAAGGGATTCCTGCCCAGAGTGGTAGATATAATGGTCATCTGAGTTAAATTCACCCAGTCCAGTCCATCTTAGTTTGCTGATTCCTAGAATGTTGATGTTCACTCTTGTCATCTCCTGTTTGACCACTTCCAATATGCCTTGATTCGTGGACCTAACATTCCAGGTTCCTATGCAATATTGCTCTTGACAGCATCAAACCTTGCTTCTATCAACAGTCTCATCCACAACTGAGTGTTGTATTTGCTTTGGCTTCATCCCTTCATTCTTTCTGGAGTTATTTCTCCACTGATCTCCAATAGCATATTGGGCACCTACCGACCTGGGGAGTTCATCTTTCAGGGGATGAAGATAGGGGAGTCCTATCTTTTTTGCCTTTTCATACTGTTCATGGGGTTCTCAAAGCAAGAATACTGAAGTGGTTTGCCATTCCCTTCTCCAGTGGACCACATTCTGTCAGACCTCTCCACCATGACCCACCCATCTTGGGTGGCCCCACAGGGCATGGCTTAGTTTCATTGAGTTAGACAAGGCTGTGATTCGTGTGATCAGATTTGCCTGTTGTCCGTGATTGTGGTTTCAGTCTATCTGCCCTCTGATGCCCTCTCTCAGTGCCTACCATCTTACTTGTGTTTCTCTTACCTTGGACGTGGGGTATCTTTTCACGGCTACTCCAGCAAAGCACAGCTGTTGCTCCTTACCTCAGAGGTGGTTTTAGAAAAGGAAGAGGAAGCAGAGATCAAATTGCCTACATCCGCTGGATCATCAAAAAAGCAAGAGAGTTCCAGAAAAACATCTATTTCTGCTTTATTGACTATGCCAAAGCCTTTGACTGTGTGGATCACAATACACTGTGGAAAATTCTGAAAGAGATGGGCATACCAGACCACCTGACCTGCCTCTTGAGAAGCCTGTATGCAGGTCAGGAAGCAACAGTTAGAACTGGACATGGAACAACAGACTGGTTTCTAATTGGGAAAGGAGTATGTCAGGGCTATATACTGTCACTCTGCTTATTTAACTTCTATGCAGAGTACATCATGAGAAACGCTGGGCTGGATGAAGCACAAGCTGGAATCAAGATTGCTGGGAGAAATATCAATAACCTCAGATATGCAGATGATACCACCCTTATGGCAGAAAGTGAAGAAGAAGTAAAGAGCCTCTTGATGAAAGTGAAAGAAAGTGAAAGTAAAGTCGCTCAGTCATGTCTGACTCTGCAACCCCATGGACTATAACCTATGAGGCTTCTCCATCTATGGGATTCTCCTGGCAAGAATACTGGAATGGGTTACCATTTACTTCTTCAGGGGGTCTTCCCGACCCAAGGATCAAACCTGGGTCTCCCTCACTGGAGGCAGATGCTTTAACCTCTGAGCCACCAAAAGTTGGCTTAAAAGCTCAACATTCAGAAAACTAAGATCATGGCATCTGGTCCCATCACTTCATGGCAAATAGATGGGGAAACAGTGGAAACAGTGGCTGACTTTAGTTTTCTGGGCTCCAAAATCACTGCATATGGTGATTGTAGCCATGAAATCAAAAGACATTTACTCCTTGGAAGGAAAGTTATGACCAACCTAGACAGCATGTTAAAAAGTAGAGACATTACTTTGTCAACAAAGGTCTGTCTAGTCAAGGCTATGGCTTTTCCAGTGGTCATGTATGGATGTGAGAGTTGGAATATAAAGAAAGCTGAGCGCTGAAGAATTGATGCTTTTGAACTGTGGTGTTGGAGAAGACTCTTGAGAGTCTCTTGGACTGCAAGGAGATCCAATAGTTCATCCTAAAGGAGATCAGTCCTGGGTGTTCATTGGAAGGACTGATGTTGAAGCTGAAACTCCAATACTTTGGACACCTGATGCGAAGAGCTGACTTATTTGAAAAGACCCTGATGCTGGGAAAGATTGAGGGCAGGAAGAGAAGAGGACGACAGAGGATGAGATGTTTGGATGGTATCACCAACTCAATGGATATGGGTTTGAGTGGACTCCGGCAGTTGGTGATGGACAGGGAGGCCTGGTGTGCTGTGGTTCATGGGGTCACAAAGATTCGGACACAACTGAGCAACTGAACTGAACTGAACTGAACTGAAGCCTCCTTCCCTTCTTCCTTTTGGATTGCTGAACTATTTTTAATAGTCTATTTAAATTTTTAAAATTTAAACTCCTTTTGAATTTACTTATTGGCCTTTTAGAGTTTCCCTGGTGGCTCAGCGTTAAATAATCCACAATGCAAGAGACATGGGTTTAATCCCTGGGTCAAGAAGATCCCCTGGAGAAGGAAACAGCAACCCACTCCAGTATTCTTGTCTGGGAAATCTCATGGACAGAGGAGTCTGGCGGGCTACAGTCCATAGTGTCACAAAGTGGTTCAGTTCAGTTCAGTTGCTCAGTCGTGTCCGACTCTTTGCGACCCCATGAATCCCAGCACTGGCTAACTCATTTTGTATCATTTCTTCAATAGTTACTCTAGGTAGTAAAATGCACTTACCTTCCATTAACAACCTACTTAGAGTTATTATTCTGCTGCTATTTTAAGTAAAGAAGATTTATACCGAAATAGGTTCCTTGGACCTGCCCTTCTAATTCTCATATATATTACTTTTATATACATTGAAATCCATTATAAATATGATAATTTTTGCTTTTAACAGTAATACATGTTTTAAAGATCTTAAAAAATATAGTCCTTTATATTTACCCAGATACATACCATTTATCCTGCTTTACTGATGTTTAATTGGTGTACAAAAAACTGTTCATGGTTAATCTTCTAAGTAACGTGGGGTGTTTTTTTTCTTGCTTTCAAGATTATTTTCTTTACTTTTAAATTTCGGCAGTGATGTGTCTTGGCAAAGGTTTATTTCTTTGTTTTAGTTTATAATATTTCTTGAATCTATAAATTTATAATTTTGTCCACATTTAGGAAAAATTTTGCCATTATTTCTTAATATACATTTTCTGCACCCGTGTTCTCTTTCTGCGATTCCAATTACATGATTTTGATTTTGATCATTTCCCTGATAGAGAATCCACCTGATAAAGAATCAGCTGGTAAAGAATCCTCCTGCAAGACCAGAGACCTGGGTTCGATCCCTGGGTTGGGAAGATCCCCTGGAGAAGGGAACGGCTACCCTCTCCATTATTCTGGCCTGGACAATTCCACGGACTGTTTAGTCCATGGGGTCGCAAAGAGCTGGGTATGACCGAGCGACTTTCACTTTCCCTGAAGTTCTGCTCATATTTTTTTTCTCTCAGTTCTTTAGATTGTATCTGTTTTTCTACTGTAATTTTTTAGCAGCAAACTCCACTCACTAGTTCTTTGTTCCAGAAGAACTGCATGTTTTTTAATGGAGTTCATGATGTCCTCTTTGCTAACTGCCACAAAATGAGTAGTTTACGCTGTCTATGCCATTCCCTTCAAAATGTCACCTCTCCTCCACAATATACCTAGTTTTATCTTTTCTTCAGTGCTGTAAGTTCAACTTCTTTTGCATCTTTTTTCACTCTTAATAGTATCTGTGAGAGTAGTTGTCCAGTAACATCTGAATCAAACCAGAAGCATAACTCAGAATCTTTACATTGTGTATTTATGACAGTCCTTCAGTGGTTCCAAATACATGTAGTCTCTCACTTTTCAACTCATTGTCTTACTCAACGTTTATTATTTGTCTATATTGCGAATTAAAGCCCAAATGCAGAATATAATAACACTCCTAATCTCCCTCCTACTCCATAGCACCATATCCACCATCATTCTAAACTTCTTTCCCAATGTCAAGTTGTGCTTAGTACCTTGACTTCCATTTCCCCATTGAGTTTTGTCCTTTGGGGATACTTCTTTCTTAATTTTAAATTTGGCAGTACTTTAAATTTATTTGTCACAATTTTTTCATCACTTCTAGGCATTTTCTCGGAGAAGGCAATGGCACCCCACTCCAGGACTCTTGCCTGGAAAATCCCATGGGCGGAGGAGCCTGGTGGGCTGCAGTCCGTGGGGTCGCTAAGAGTCAGACATGACTGAGCAACTTCACTTTCTCTTTTCACCTTCATGCATTGGAGAAGGAAATGGCAACCCACTCCAGTGTTCTTGCCTGGAGCATTCCAGGGATGGGGGAGCCTGGTGCGCTGCCGTCTATGGGGTCGCGCAGAGTTGGACACGACTGAAGCGACTTAGCAGCAGCAGCAGCAGGCATTTTCTAACAGAAGTGTTAGGAAGAAGTTAGTTTAATCAATTATTCTGTCAGAATGAGAACATGATCTTTGTCTTCTATCTTATAAAGCAGATATCTTAAAGATGTCTTATAAAGTAGAAGCACTATACATGTATGTATATATATATATATATATATACACACATATGTGTTTGTCATAATAGGCATTGTAACTTGGTAGAAAATATAATTATGATGATGTTAGTGATTATAACTTCTACTAAAACAAAAGTCTTTGCCTCTATCCAAATGCTGTTTTACAAAACCGCAACATATAAGGTACAGTTCAGTGCAATCACCGTGGTTTGCCACTAGTTCATACCGTCAGCAGTGCATTGTTACATAAGTACTAGCATGAAAGCAGGCACAGGTCACTCCGTATTCGGCAGCTGAATCAGGAACTGTTTCTCTTCTTGAATTGTCCTCAACAACTCTAAATACACTGAACAAGCATATAAAAGTGAACTCAGTTAATCATTACCTTCTGCTTATTTAGTAGGCCTGAAATGGCTTCTAAAAATTAGTTATAAATGGCAACCCACTCCAGTGTTCTTGCCTGGAGAATCCCAGGGACGGGGGAGCCTGGTGGGCTGCCGTCTGTGGGGTCGCACAGAGTCGGACACGACTGAAGCCACTTAGCAAGCAGTAGCAGCAAATCGTAGTGGGCTTCCTAGGTGGCGCTAGTGTCTTCTGCCAATGCAGAAGACTGGAGAGACCTGGATTTGATCTCTGGGAAGGGAAGATTCCCGGGAGGAGGACATGGCAACCCACTCCAGTATTCTTGCCTGGAGAATCCCATGGACAGAGGAGCCTGGTGGGCTACAGCCCATAGGGTTGCAAAGAGTCAGACATGACTGAAGTGACTTGGCAGGCATGCAATCATAGTTATGTGTGTTTGGCTAAAAGGGGCCAAAGACTTTTTCAAAATTTAGAGCAAATGACTGGGTATGTTTATTTGGGGGATGGAAATGCTCAATACTAAACTGTATTTCTAAAAAAAAAAATAAAAAAAAAATAAACTGTATTTCTTCCATAATTTCACCATTCCTGTTTTATTAAAAAGAGTGAAATTCCATGTCTATAAAATGTACCAAAATGCTGATCTCGCTTTTGGTGAATCAGGATTTGATTTTCTGATGCCCTACTCACTATCTATGCTTGCCAGTTTGTTTCTCTCTGTCCTATCACCACAAACACATCATTTGCCTTTGTCAGCTATTTCATAAATATGTGTGTTTCTTGTTACTGAGAGATCAAATAAGCAAGAAGACATGGATCAACAAAATGTCACTTTATTCTCAGAAGAGAACATTTCAAAGCAGGGTAATCACCTTACATAAAAAGTATATCCAATAAGTGGTTAATATCTAAAATATACAAAGAATTCATACAACTCAAAATAAATTTAAAAATTGGATTTAAAAATGGGCAGAGGACGTGAACAGACATTTTTCCAAAGAAGACAAACAGATGGCCAACAGGCACATGAAAAGATGTTCAACATCATTAATTATCAGAGATGCGTAAATCAAAACCACAATGAGACATCACTTCACATCTGTAAGAATGGCTATTATCAAGAAGACAACAAATAAAAATTGTTGGTGAAAGTATGGAGAAAAGAAAGAGAACCTTCATGAACTGTTGGTGGAAATGTAAATTTGGTACCACTGTTATGTAAAACATATGGAGATTCCTCAGAAAGTTAAAAAATAACAGTACCATATAATTTAGCAATCCTATTCCTGGATATTTATACAAAGAAAACAAAAGCACTAATCCAAAAAGATCTATGCATCCCAAATGGTCACTGCAGCATCATTCACAGTAGCCAAGATAGGAAGCAATCTAAGTGCCTATCAGTAGATGAATGGATAAAGATATGGTGTGCATAATGGAACACTATTCAGCCATGAAAAAGAATGAAATCTTGTCATTTGTGATAAAACATGGATGGACCTGTTAGGCTAAGTAAAATAAGTCAGACAGAGAAAAATAAACACTGTATGATTTCACTTATATGTGGAATCTAAAAACAAAAAAATGAAGAAACATAAAACAGAAATAGAATTATAGATGCAGAGAGCAAACAGATATTTATTAGAAGGGCAGGGAGTAAGAGAAGAAAAGAAATAGAGGAGGGAGATAAAGAGATACAAACTTCAGGTTGTTAAATAAAAGGGCCATATATATGAAATGTACAGTGTGGGGATTATAGTCAGTAGTTATATTTAATTAATATAATATCTTTATATGTTAACAAGTGGTAATTAGACTTACCATGCCGATCACTTTAAAATGCATAGAAATATTGAACCACTACGTTGTGTAACATAAGCTAACATAGGGATGTAGTTCAAGTGGACTTCATAAGCAAATAAACAAACTGACAAAAAATGAGATCTGATTTGTGGTTTCCACCTGTGGGAAGTAGGGAGGAGGGGGAATTGAATGAAAGCAGGTAAATGGTACAAACCTCCAGTTATAAAATAAATAAGTACTAGTGATGTAGTGTACAATACGATTCATACTGCTGTCTGTTAATATAGGAAAGTGGTTAAGAGAGTAAATCCTAAGAGTTTTTAATCATAAGGAAATTTTTTTCTATTCCTTTATTTTTTATTTTTTAATTTTTATTTTTACTTTATTTTACTTTACAATACTGTATTGGTTTTGCCATACATTGACATGAATCCACCATGGGTGTACATGTGTTCCCAAACATTAGTTTTTGAATCTATATGAAATGTTGGATATTTAGCAACTTATTGTGATAATAATTTCATGATGTATGTAAGTCTAGTAATTATGCTGTATATATCTTAAAATTACACAGTGCTGTAGGTCAATCATATCTCAATAAAGCTGGAAAAAAAAAGAGTAGCATGAGCCTTGCCTTGAGGTTAATGTACCCAACCATTGGCAGCCACTGTGATCTTCAGTGTGTAATGCAATAATCTACTGGTCATTTGGGAACACTTCACAAGTAGGCATTTGTTGAGTGTTACACTACACATTACTTGAAGAAGTTTTCTGAGGAAAGTTTTATCTTGAGTTTTGGTTTAAAATCTTGTCAAATGAGTAAAGGGACCATTTAACATTTTAATATTTGGATTAATGCTTTAGGGACTGATTTTGAAATTCTTGAAACGAGATCCTCAATGCTTTGTAAGTTTCATGGTTAAAATGTTGTTTTCACTGATCAGATGGAAAATGAACTCATGCCCTATAATTCTCTGAGATTTGCTGATGTGATGTTTTACAAAGTTCTAAAAAACCACAACCCAGGAAAAGTCTAACCAAGAAGTAGAAATATAAGTAGGTGCTGAGGTTCCATCGCTGATGTGTTGGATATTTTCTTTATTTCCCCATCCTATCCCACCTATTGTTAAAGGATCATAAAGATAACCTCTTCCTGAAATTCTCATATATAAGATGGATTGCTGCACAAACTTTGCCAGAGGCAGGTTACGGTATTTCCCCATAATGAACTTTGAAATATTGTTTCAATTATTCTTAAAATATCATGCATGATTTTTATAGATGAGTTTCATTTATGAAACTTGACTGTGAGTGAAAGGAAATAACCATATAATAGGCATAGCATAACAAAAAATTACTTGGGTTTTTCCCTTCTCAAAAGAAGAGAGGAAAGAAAAATATATATTGCTATTTGATTACAATTATACCCTATCTATGCTGAGTAATTTTAATGGTGTCTGATGAGTCAGATCATAGTCACCACCTAACCAATCCCTTAACGTCCAACTCAGTTTCCATATCATGCATGAAATCTTTACCCACTTCTCAACATATAGTCACCCCTTCCTTCCTTAGTTCTTTTTGATCCCCCCGAACTGCATACAGCATTCACTATACTAGTTCTCGAGTGAACCCCTCAAATCAAGGGCAAGTGCACGCTGATTCACGCATGTTCCTGGTGCACATAAAACCCTCACCACACTGCCTTATGAATCTGTGATCGCTCCTCAGTCTAATCCCAAACTAGACTAAACTCTTCGAGGGTAAGGTTCATGTCTTATAGCTGTAAAATTCTCAGTGCCTGTCCTAATGCCTGGTATACAATTAATAATCATACCTATCTTCTGAATGTATACATTATACATGATATTAATGTATACAAATTCACAAAATATATATGTGAATTTTGTGAAACATGCAATATATGCAATTAAATAAAGAGTATGAAATATTTTATACCCCTGGTATACTGGTTGCACTATTACGTTCCTTCAGATTAAGAACCATACTTTACCCTTCTTCTGTATCCTTACCCTAAAAAGTATCAGAAATAAATTCACTAAACACTTTGAAAATTGAATAATGACATATAATTATGAAAAACCTCAGAATTTAAGTCTTGATTCATGCGTCCATAATGATGTTCAAAATACCTCTCAGTTCACATCAGGAAACACTGAGGTCTTAAGAGTTGTCAGGCGCTATGCTAGTCACTTGGCTAGAAGAATGGAGTCAAAGAATAAAATAAGCAGGTAGCTCCTAAGAAGCTTATATTAGGGTAAGATGACACATAGGATATTGTCATAAGCACTAAGGATAATACAGATGCATACTTGATATTTTGTGAGCATGGAGGACCACTTATTCTAACCTTGGGTTAATGTATGACTCCAAGAAGAAAATAATACCTTGAAAGATGAGTACATAGTAGCCAAGAAAAGAAAGATGGACATCCTTCTTAAATAGATCAGGGCAAACAAACACACAAAATGTTAAAGGAGTATAAAGCTTGTTAATTAGAGTATGAAATATGAGCTTAAAAGTGAAAAGAAATTCCATGTAGAGCAAGATTGGGTCAAGACATATAATTATTTACATGCCACTCTAACCAGATGGGGCAGTGGTAAAGAATCCGCCTGCCTATGCAGGAGACACAAAAGGCTTGGGTTCAATCTCTGGGTCAGGAAGATCCTCTGGAGGAGGAGATGGCAACTCACTCCACTGTTCTTGCCTGGAAAATTCCATGGACAGAGGAGCCTGGTGGGCTACAGTCCATGGAATTTCCTGGCAGGTTACAGTCCATGGGGGTCACAAAGAGTTGAACATGACTAAGCGACTGAGCATGTACGTACTAAGGAACTTACACTGCATCCCACAGTCAATGGAGAGTTTGTAAATGTCTTGAGGGCTGGAGTGATGTGCTAAGGTGTACACTGTAAGGACATCACTTCAGTTGTGAGAGGGATTGATTATGGAGTTGGAGCATGACTGGAGTAAAAGAAAACAGGAAGCCACTGAAATTGTATAGGAAGAGATGATAAAAGCCTCTACTTGGTTAGTAGAAGTAGGTATACAGTGGAACAGAAAGGGTGCACATTCTAGAAACATCTGAAGATATAATTGGTATCACCTGATGAAGGATTGAAGGACAGATATATAAGAGAGAAATGAGTCAAAAATGACTTCTGTGCTCCTGGAGAGGATCAGAGCACCCACCAGGAAAACAAGAGTAGAGAGAGCAGAGATAATGGGTCCTGTCAAATGCAAGTGTACAGCCTATATTTAGACTTCTGTGACTGAATCACAGGGAAGAGGCTAAAGCTGAAGGCAAGAGCATACAGGTAGAAGATAAAGACATCATACTGAATCAGGTAACTGATGAGCAGTATGTGAAGACCAAAAAGCAATGGATAAGACAATGAAGTCTGAGTAACATCAATATTAAGGAGAAGAGAGTTGATGAGGGAAATGTTACCTGGCATGAATGCAAGATGAATGTCAAGTCTTAGACAGCATCATTAACGAAAACCAGTATCACCAGGCAGTCGCATTCCATAGGGTGGGACATGATGTAGAGGCTAAACAACAACAACATCACTAGGCAGTCAGATTTTGTTTCTCAATGTGAGCATTTGTGACATTTCTCTGTTATACCTGGGATTCCCTCATAGCTCAGTTGGTAAAGAATCTTCCTGCAATGCAGGAGACCCCGGTTCGATTCCTGGGTCAGGGAGATCTGCAGAATAAGGGCTAGGCTACCCACTCTAGGATTCTTGGGTTTCCCTTGTGGCTCAGCTGGTAAAGAACCACCTGCAATGTGGGAGACCTGGGTTCAGTCCCTGGGCTGGGAAGATCCCTTGGAGGAGGGAAAGGCTACCCACTCCAGTATTCTGGCCTGGAGAATTCCATGGACTATATGGTCCATGGGGTCACAAAGAGTCGGACTGGACTGAGCAACTTTCACTTTCACTTCCTGTTACACCTTGCCATCACACAGTTTCTATTTCTCATAAATAGCTTTACAAAAATGAGACTGTCTGTAAGTCACTAAGGGTGCACTAAGTCATAAGGCATCACAGAATGAAGAAGAAGTAGGAGCATTTGTTCACAACTGCAACCTTCCAGTCATGCTGGGAAAGCAGAGAGCAGGCCTGTGGAGGTACACTTACCAAAGAGGTCATGCCATCGCAGCTAATGGAAAGTCACAGATGGTGAGATGTACGTGACGGGCGTACTCTCCCTGAGACATTTTGGGCAAACTGATGCTGTTGTAGATGGCTGTTTTGACTATACCTGTGAGGACCTTAATACTGTGTCTTGATGTATATTTGATGTGAGTTTTTAATGTATTTTAAAGTCTCTGCACAGCTATACTCTTCTCTGTACCCCCAAAGGGATGTTATTTGCAAATCTTATTAAAAATTAACAACGATCTATTTCCCATGCTCTGTCTGTCATAGATGAAGAATGGCATATGTTGATAAGCACAAGGCAGTCATTGATTTCTGGGCGCAGACACACTGGAAAGCATCACAAATCGTATGATGGGACCGGCAAGACTCAGTGATTTATCTAAATGACGTTCAGAAATTAACGTGTCAATAAAACTCTTTGAGGGCTATAAATCCAGAAAGCTGCATTTTTCTTTCAAAGGAGGAAATATATTATTCTATGAACTGAGTTCCAATTTATATATTTCTGAATGTATTTGCTTTTTATTCAGGCTTTGTATGTTAGAACAAAGCCACTCAAGTCAACACCACACCAGTGATGGATTCAGAGTTTGAGAAAAGGCAGGTCAAATGAAAATTCACAGAGAAAACCTTCTAATGCTACAGAATCCTGGTTGCAACCGACTATTGTTAAAGGTATTCAATTTATATCTTGCTACCTTATAAAAGTAAGAATGAGGCCCTTCCCATCAAAGTAGAAACAGAATAAAAGCTTTATGAAACACTGCCTAAAATTCTGGGTTAATTTTTTCCATCACACTAATATCATAAAAATATTTGATTAATATATTCTCCTCTGTTAAATTCAATATAATTCCCAAAGAAAATGTGAAATTCAGGGCAAGAGAATGATAAAGAAGAAGCAGAAACTTTAAGAGGCATTGAATGAGTTATTTATTCTCTATAATCTCAATTTCCTCATCTGCAAAGTGGAATTCTCTGTTACTAGTAGGAGAACTGCATTATATAATGAATATAAATAAAATTCAATATGCAGCTTAATTTATATAGAACAGATGATTAAGAATGGTTACAGGATTATTATTATTGTTATTATTATTATGGAGTTTGAATTTACACTGATTCACTACTTGTAAATTCATTTTGTCATTTACTAGCAGGTGACATGCAAAGAATCAAAAAGTGAAGGACGTGGAGACAACCTAGAGGTCCAACAAGGGAAGGAATAATCGAGATGTATATATTTATACACACAATGGAATATTACTCAGCCATGAAAAGGAACAAAATTGGGTTATTTATAAAGATGTAGATGGACCTAGAAACTGCCATACAGAGTGAAGTAAGTCAGAAAGAAAAAAACAAATAATTATATTAATGGCTATGTGCAATCTGAAAAAACTGGAACAGATGATTTTATTTACAAAGCAGAAATGTATACACAAATACAGAGAACAAGCATATGGCACCAAGGAAGGATGAGAGGTGGGATGAATTGGGAGGTTGGGGTTGACATATATACGTTATTGATACTATGTATAAAATAGATAACTAATGAAAACCTACTGTGTAGCATAGGGAACTCAAAGCTCTGTGATGGCCTAAATGAGAAGGACATCCACAAAAGAGGGGATATATGTCTGCATATAGCTGATTCACTTTGCTGTAGAGAAAAAACTAATACATTGTAATGCAACTCTACTCCAATAAAAATTTTTTTAAAGTAAAGAATAGTAATGAGGGAAAAACCAAAAATGGACTAAATAATATTCATTAACTTTATTTTAAATTAGAAAAATATATATTTTATATCTATATATTTATACATCTAGTCTATATTGTGGAGACTAGATAGTGGAGAAATCAATTTAGTGGAGAAATATGTGTTTTATAGAAACATAGTATTAAAAGGCACTTCATAAGATATAGAGTAATTAACACACCCTGAAAAATACAAACTACCTTCCATCCAGAGAGAAATTCTTCTGCCATAAGTATTAAGTCTTCACATAGAAAAATGTAGAATATTTGCATTTATTTTTTTCCACAAGAAAGAAAGAAAAAATAAATTACTGCAATAATTATTTATTATTATAGTTTGCCAACCTCATTCTTTTCCAAGGACATGTGTGTTCAGTGTTGTGGCTTTTCCGTCATGTACATAGAATATAGCCACATTTTCTGTAAATTAAAGTGCTTCTCCTTTAAGGGAGAGCTCATTACATCAACATGCATCATTTTTCCAGGCGTTTTGCCACCTGAACAAAATTGAGAAACCCCAAGCTAATGTATGAGGATGGCTGATTTTAAGAGCAAACTATAAATCTCCAGCAATAATGGAGTACATTGAGTTTGAAGGACTCCAGTGGAAGATATGATAAAGTTAGTTGGTAGAAAGAAGGTATTGTCAAAATAATGGGTAAACAATCATGATACAGTCCTTGGATACTTTGAAAAATACTTTCCTCATATAAAAAGGTATTGACTGGATGCATGCTGGTAACCCACCAGAAGAGACAAATGCCAAAACAAGTGTTTATAACAACAACAACAAAAAAAATCCCCAAAGTACCATGAGGGAAAAATCCAAATATTCACTATTTATTCTTAATGAAAGCCTGAAAAAAAGCAGGCAGCAGCAGGAAAATATAATTTAATTTTAAATGGGAAAGATGAAACATTTAAGGTGACACTATCCGAAGAAGGTGACCTTTAGCAATCAAGGAGCCATTGTTAAGAATGCATTCACACATGCAACTCGCAACCCACACTTAACGAAGCATGTGTTTTGTTCCAGTCCCTGTCCTGGGCACCGAGGATGCAGAGGTGAACGTGATGTTGCAGAAGGTGACAGCACTCTTAGCATATTTGGAAAACAGACAGGGAAGTCAGTTACTGAACAGGGACTTAACTGATGCGGGGTCACCGAGGATCACCTCACTCTTGGTGTGGCGAAGTCAGAATGTTGCCAAGAGGAAACGACACTTGAGCTGACTTTGAAAGACATGTACAAACCCCTAGACTGAGAAGACAGTATTGAAAACATTTTAATACACAAAGACTCAGAAGTATAAGAGTAGATAGGAGATGAGGAGGATAACAATCAGTGTTCCACTGCAGAACATGCTGCGTTGAGTAGGAGAATGTCTGTAGGAAGATAACAGGGACCCACTTTGTATAAAAAAGTGATTCAAATATGTCTGGAGTCTAACTCCTTCTGGAGGGCTTTCTCCAGGGTTCTCTGTTTCCTGGCACAGCAGCAGATGTCAATAGTGTCTTTTATCCGTGGCTTGCAACACTTAGGTCACAAGAATAAATGCCAGAATCATCTTTGAGAGGAAATGACCAGCAAATTTTGAGCCAGAAATTTGTCTAAAAGCAGCAAGAGATCTTGAGCCAATCATGAGAAGCCAAGATCTAAAGCCAAACGGGAATCAGAACTACACAGATGAGTGCAAATAGCAGGAGGGTAGAACAGGCAAACTGGGATCAATCAGGATCAATTCTGGAGGAAGCTGAAAAATCCATGGTGGGATGCTTCAGCACTCTTGGCAGTTTGTTTACGCATAGTTAGCCTGATGGTCCACAGTAGACAAATTGTCTGGCACACAGAAGGGTCTCAATACAGTGTGTGATTGTTATCTATGTGTATGCTCAGTTCTGCCCGACTCTTTACGATGCCAAGGGCTGCAGCCCACCAGGCTCCTCTGTCCATAGAATTTTCCAGGAAAGAATACTGGAGTGAGTTGCCATTTCGTACTCCAGGGGACCTTCCCAACCCAGAGATTGAACCCACACAATGCAGCATGTCCTGCATTGGCAGGCAGATTCTTGTCTGTTTACCTACGTGCCCATAGGCAGGGGTTCAACTTAGAACCAAGAATCTCTAAGGACAGGTGGTTTTTTAGAATAACTTACTAGCCATACCAACCAGTCCATCCTAAAGGAGATCAGTCCTGGGTGTTTATTGGAAGGACTGATGTTAAAGCTGAAGCTCCAATACTTTGGCCACCTCATGCGAACAGCTGACTCACTGGAAAGGACCCTGATGCTGGGAAAGATTGAGGGCAGGAGGAGAAGAGGACAACAGAGGATGAGATGGCTGGATGGCATCACCAACTCAATGGACATGGGTTTAGGTAGACTCCGGCACTTGGTGATGGACAGGGAGGCCTGGCGTGCTGTGGTACATGGGGTTGCAGAGAGTCAGACATGACTGAGCGACTGAACTGAACTGAACTGAACTAGCCATACAGGTATCTTATCCCTTAGAAATAATTATCTTTCAGATTGTCACTGTATATCAAGTCCTATTATAATACCCAGACTAGATATACTCTGAACTGAACTGGAATGAAAGAGCCCTCCAATGCTGCCTCACCACCCTGCCCACCCCACCCCACCCTCTGGAAGCTCAAGCAAAACTGTGGAAGATCAGTGATATCTATACATTTCTCAGTTTCGATTTTTAAATGGACCAATCGGTTTAAAAAGTGATAACAATATAAGCACCAGGCTCCTCTGTCCATGGAATTCTCCAGATAAGAATACTGGAGTGGGTTGCTGTTTCCTCCTCCGGGGATCTTCCCAACCCAGGAATAGAACCTGGGTCTCCAGCATTGCAGTCAGATTCTTTACCAACTGAGTTATGAGGGAAGTCATATCAGCCATATATCAAAATTAAAGTAAACAGTCTTATGTAAAACAGTAAACTAAAATTAAGAATACAAACAGACTTTATAACAAGATTCTGATACCACCCTTAGTGCAGAAAGTGAAGAGGAGCTAAAAAGCCTCTTGATGAACGTGAAAGAGGAGAGCGAAAAAGTTGGCCTAAAGCTCAACATTCAGAAAACGAAGATCATGACATCTGGTCCCATCACTTCATGGGAAATAGATGGGGAAACAGTGGAAACAGTGTCAGAATTTATTTTTTTGGGCTCCAGAATCACTGCAGATGGTGACTGCAGCCACGAAATTAAAAGACACTTACCTCTTGGAAGGAAAGTTATGACCAACCTAGATAGCATATTCAAAAGCAGAGACATTACTTTCCTGACTAAGGTCCGTCTAGTCAAGGCTATGGTTTTTCCTGTGGTCATGTATGGATGGGAGAGTTGGACTGTGAAGAAGGCTAAGCACCGAAGAATTGATGCCTTTGAACTGTGGTGTTGGAGAAGACTCTTGAGAGTCCCTTGGACTGCAAGGAGATCCAACCAATCCATTCTGAAGGAGATCGACCCTGGGATTTCTTTGGAAGGAATGATGCTAAAGCTGATTCTCCAGTACTTTGTCCACCTCATGCAAAGAGTTGACTCACTGGAAAAGACTCTGATGCTGGGAGGGATTGGGGGCAGGAGGAGAAGGGGATGATCGAGGATGAGATGGCTGGATGGCATCACGGACTCGATGGATGTGAGTCTGAGTGAACTCCGGGAGATGGTAATGGACAGGGAGGCCTGGCATGCTGCGATTCATGGGGTCACAAAGAGTCGGACACGACTGAGCAACTGAACTGAACTTATAACAAGATACTGAGGAATGCTTTACAAAGCATTATCTTTATGACATTGAAAACAAAAAAACAAGGTATATTCTATGATTAACAAATTGGAACAAAGAATTTTTATGATATAAAATGGGTTTGCAGCCTTACAGATTATTTGTATATGTAAAACAAAACCATGGAATTTTGAGAGCTGAAAGAAAAGAGATTATCTGACTCAATCCCTTGCTATTATGAATGGAGACCCACAAGATGGTTTACCCTAGAGTTCTTTTTGTGTAACTCTTTTTTCAGCACTTAATGATACACTAAAATCAGGTATATCAGAGTCTTTATTTTCCTCAACTATTAAGTTCTTAAGCATAGGCATTGTGCAAAGGTGAATATCTTGGCATTGCCCTAATGCAGCATAGAGAGAAAGGCATTTGATATAAAGTCAATGAATATTTGTTGAATGAATGAGTAACTGAATGCATGCTGCTCTGTGTATGTAATCTACGTATAACATGTAGAATTGCTATCTCATTCACTAAACGCATGGGTTTCCCAGGTGGTGCTAGTGGTAAAGAATTTGCCTGACAATGCAGGTTAGATGTAAGGGATGCAGGTTTGCCCTCTGGGTCAGGAAGATCCCCTGGAGGAGGGCATGGCAACCCACTCCAGTATTCTTGTCTGGAGAATTCCAGGGACAGAGGAGCCTAGCAAGCTGCAGTCCATAGGGTCATACAGAGCTGGACACAACTGAAGCAACTTAGCATTCATTCATGGATCACTAATGTGTATCTATTCTGTTCCTAATCTAGGCTAGACTTCATCCTAGAATGCTTTGCTTACTGATGGATACCAGGTACCAGATTTTGTTCCATGTTTCTAAATCTAGATTTCTTAAGATTGAGAAGCTCCTGTGGTGTCAGAGGTTTCCCCACCTCTTATTCCTAGAAGCTTAACAAAGTTATTTATCCATCAGGATCTTACCTTTTTCAGATCAGTTCTGAGGACTGGTTGATTATGGTTTCATCCCAGCTTTAGGATCTTAAGCAAAGCTAAACTGTTTTATACATAGCCCTTCATATTTTTATGACAAAGGTTAAGAATTTGTTTTGAATGCATGAAATCGCCCTATGATGAGACATGCCATCAGCACTAACTTAAGTCGGTTTCCGGCAAATGCGAAAACTGATGAAGGTGGTAATCTGAATTCACATTTTCTTTGGTTTGAATCCACCTCAAAGAGGCCAGATTGAACCATTAAGCCATTCAGAAAAACAGTCTAAAAGACATAATCCACTAGCCAATGTACTTTGTAAACAGATAACCAGAGATATTGGCATAACACTAAAAGAATAATCGACGGTTTATTTTTCATTAGATTTTTTTGCAAGAAGTCTTGATGTGAGGGGGTCAGTAGGGTGTTTATTCCTCAGAGTTTACAAAGAAATAGGGTTGTGTGGGCTAAGCATTACTGGGATCGTGAGCAAAACTCACAATATACTCTCTGCCAGTAAGAAAGGGGAGAAAAGCAGTTGTTAACAGTGGGAGTCATACATAACGGTACAGCAAATTACTGTCATTCCCTTGCTTCCATATTCCAGAGAATTCACTATGCAAAGCTCTGAGAATGCTGTTGAATAAATGCTATCAAGACAGAATTTTCAAAGAATTATCTCTGTGGCAGAAGACACAATGGCAATTTTTTTGATGCTTTCATTTTTTTTCTTATTTTCAATAGAAAATGGAAATTAACAAAATTTTCATTCTTTTTACCAGAATTTAAATTTCTTCCCTTTGAGTGAAACTAACCTCTGTACCTGTTGTTTATTCATACTGTATCAGAACAATTACAGGAAAAATTGCCCATCTGTCATTATGCAATGCTCTAGATGAAAAAAATTAAGCATCTCTTTTTAAAGAACATAAACATATAAAGTATAATTGGAACATATTCTTTAAAGAAAAGCTTAAGTTTTCTCTAAGGCACCTGTTTTATTCTCCTATGAGATTGTATTCATGCTTCAAAAGTCTTATTCTTTAGAGTATTGATAACTTGATAAGTTGCTATTATTTAAAACATTTATTAATTTAACAGATTTGTAATAAGTTGACTGAAGAACTTAAGTCCATTGAAGTATTATGATGAAATAGATTTCTTAGTTCTAGTAGCTGCCCTCCACTAGCCTATGCTGAACCTAACCTTCCCACTAGGTAAAAGAACTCTTCATAGTATCTTGGGTCAGATTCTATAACTTTCCTGATAAGTATTGATGTTATAATAGTCTCATTTTAATATTTAAGCCAATATTTAAAACCACAACACCAAACTGTATAAAGTTTGTCTTTACCCAGTGTTTCATGCCAACAAGACATGATCTAGGCACTCTGCCAATGCTATTCCCTGACATAACACTGTGGAGTAAATACTTTTATCATGTGCACTTATAGATGAGGAAAGTGAGGTTCACTGTCATGGGAAATAGATGGGGAAACAGTGGAATTAGTGTCAGAATTTATTTTTTTGGGCTCCAAAATCACTGCAGATGGTGACTGCAGCCATGAAATTAAAAGACACTTACTCCTTGGAAGGAAAGTTATGACCAACCTAGATAGCATATTCAAAAGCAGAGACATTACTTTGCCCACTAAGGTCCATCTAGTCAAGGCTATGGTTTTTCCAGTAGTCATGTACGGATGTGAGAGTTGGACTGTGAAGAAGGCTGAGCGCCGAAGAATTGATGCTTTTGAACTGCGGTGTTGGAGAAGAACTCTTGAGAGTCCCTTGGACTGCAAGGAGATTCAACCAGTCCATTCTGAAGGAGATCAGCCCTGGGATTTCTTTGGAAGGAATGATGCTAAAGCTGAAACTCCAGTACTTTGGCCACCTCATGTGAAGAGTTGACTCATTGGAAAAGACTTTGATGCTGGGAGGGATTGGGGGCAGGAGGAGAAGGGGACAACAGAGGATGAGATGGCTGGATGGCATCACTGATTCGGTGGACGTGAGTCTGAGTGAACTCCGGGAGCTGGTGATGGACAGGGAGGCCTGGCGTGCTGTGATTCATGGGGTCGCAAAGAGTCGGACACGACTGAGCGACTGAACTGAACTGAACTGAGGTTAAGTTACTTGCACAATTTGCATAATAATGAGCAGCAAGTGACCTGAGCTGCCGAATTTCCAGTAGAATACAATACTCAATTAGTAAAGGTTTCATATCATCATTTTATGACAGATCACTTTTTTAAAAGAAAGGCACTGGTAATTATCTGGAGTAACATTCTTTAAACATGCATCATATAATTTATATTTCCCATGAGGTTCCATACATTAAAAATCTATAAATTTATTTTCTCCTTCAAGAAAAAAGGTCATTTCTCAATTTTTTCAAAAAACTTTGATATGACCAATTTCTAACATCCAATAATTATATACATCGATAGATCAGCAATGTTGTCCATTATATTAAGTGATTTAATATGTGAACAGTATTAACTGTAAGATTCCTTATTTATAAATTGCATAGCTGAACATACTAAAGGCCCTTGGGCCTTTATTGCTTCAGTTCAGTTCAGTCACTCAGTCGAGTCTGACTCTTTGCGACCCCATGAACTGCAGCATGCCAGGCCTCCCTGTCTATCACCAACTCCCAGAGTTCACCCAGCTCTTATTCATTGATTCGACGATGCCATCCAGCCATCTCATCCTCTGTCTTCCCCTTCTCCTGCCCCCAATCCCTCCCAGCATCAGAGTCTTTTCCAATGAGTCAACTCTTCGCATGAGGTGGCCAGAGTTTCAGAGTTTCAGCTTGAGCATCAGTCCTTCCAAAGAACACCCAGGACTGATCTCCTTTAGAATGGTCTGGTTGGATCTCCTTCAGGTACAAGGGACTCTCAAGAGTCTTCTCCAACACCACAGTTCAAAAGCATCAATTCTTCAGCGCTCAGCTTTCTTCACAGTCCAACTTTCACATCCATACATGACCACTGGAAAAACTATAGCCTTGACTACACGGACCTTTGTTGGCAAAGTAATGTCTCTGCTTTTGAATATGCTATGTAGGTTGGTCATAACTTTTCTTCCAAGGAGTAAGCGTCTTTTAATTTCATGGCTGCAATCACCATCTGCACTGATTTTGGAGCCCCCCCAAAATAAAGTCTGACACTGGTTCCACAGTTTTCCCATCTATTTCCCATGAAGTGATGGAACGGGATGCCATGATCTTCATTTTCTGAATGTTGAGCTTTAAGCCAACTTTTTCACTCTCCTCTTTCACTTTCATCAAGAGGCTTTTTAGTTCCTCTTCACTTTCTGCCATAAGGGTGGTGTCATCTGCATATCTGAAGTTATTGATATTTCTCCCGGCAATTTTGATGCCAGCTTGTGTTTCTTCCAGTCCAGTGTTTCTCATGATGTACTCTGTATAGAAGTTAAATAAGCAGGGTGATAATATACAGCCTTGACATACTCCGTTTCCTATTTGGAACCAGTCTGTTCCATGTTCAGTTCTAACTGTTGCTTCCTGACCTGCATGTAGGTTTCTCAAGAGGCAGGTCAGGTGGTCTGGTGTTCTCATCTCTTTATTGCTTATTTGCTTCTTTTCCAAGTTATTCAAAGAGGTATAGCAGGATTTCTTTTTTTTTTTTTTTTTGGCGGAGGGGCATTTAATAGTCATTCCAGAAGTACACGTTTCCTTTTTTAAAAAAAATTTAACAGAGTACAGTTGATTTATAATGTTGTATTAGTTTTGCGTATATAGCAAATGGAATCAGTTGTATGTATACATATACCCACTTTAAAAAAAATATTTTTTTCCCGTATAGGTCATTACAGAGTATTGAGTAGAGTTCCCTGGGTCATACAACAAGCTCTTATTAGTTATCTGTTTTATATACAGTAGTGTGTATATGCCATCCCAATCTCCCAATTTATCGCTCTCTGCCCCACCCCATTCTCTGGTAACCATAAACTTGTTTTCTATTTCGCCACATTGATTCTTTTTTTGAACCTGTGTTTTCCACTTCCCCTTGTTTTTGTTTGACTTCTAAAGCATTAGCAATTATTAGACATCCACTTAGCTTGTCATTTGACCCATTGTTTTTATTCCCTTGGCTATCAGTTAACCTTCAAAACCATGTCATCTGGAGTTGCTGATACATATATTTCCCATTTTTATCCAAGTATTCCCTTAGCAGCTGTGTTGCAAACTGATCTATCACGTTCCTTTTCAAAAAACATTTTTATCTTATATTGGCATAGTTGATTAACAACACTGTGTGAGTTTCAGTTGTATCTATTCTTTTTCCCAAGGCTACATGATACTGAGCAGAATTCTGTGGGCTATACAGTATGTCCTTGTTGGTTATCCAGGTTCTTTTTTGAAGACCAACTTAGAAGCTACCTGTGTAGCTCCCTTCCAAAATTCTCGTGGTTTATTTTTTCTATTCTATTGATAATACATTTACCTCTGTTTTACAGCTCAAGTCTACTTCAATGTGTTTAGGAAAGCCTTTCTAAGTATCCTTAGCATTAGATCATTTTTCATTGAACAATACTTGACATTAAATGCTATATGACTTGGAATTCCCCAAAGAATTTAAGAATCTTAGCAAATATGAAAACTTTCATGTTTATCTTTGCCAAAAGAGATCACAGGTATGTAACAAGATCCTTTCAACTAATGCCCAGATGGTCTTGCAAAGTTCAGATTACCTTAGCAAGTTTTTTTAGGGAAAACAAGTCTAATTGTTGCTATAACTAGGGGAATGGGACCCTCAAATTTAAGATCTACTTTATCTAAAATTTCAGTGTCACTGCTTACTTGCCCAATAAATTTTCCAGATCATTTGATTAAAATGGAATCTTTAGAGCTTTGACTGTTAATCTCTACTTCGCTTTACTTTTTGACCACCATCTGAATAACTGTCCTTCAAGCAAAGGTACACTCAAATAACTGTAACAGACATTTTTTAATTCCATGATTTTAAATGTGATTGGTGTATATAGAGTTTTCTATGTAGAAGATATTGTAAAAGCAGATGGGAAAAATGAAAGTTGGCCAGGTTATCAACTTTTTTTTAATAGACTTTTTTTTTAAGAGCAGTTTTAAACTCACACCAAAGGTTAGTGGCAAATACAGAGATTTCCATACATTCCCTCCCCTCATACAGCCATAGATGATTCCCCCTTATTAACAACTCTCTCCAGAGTAGTGCATTTGTTACTACTGATGCTCTTACACTGGCATATCATGACCACCTAAAAATCATAGTGGATATTAGGGTTCACTCTTGGTGCTTTACATTTTATCAGTTTGTACAGATTTATAACAGCATGTATTCCCTGTTATAGTATCGCACAAAGTAGTTTCACTCCCTAAATATCCTCTGTACTCCACCTATTCATCCTTCCCTCTTCACTCATCCCTGGGAACCACGGATCGTTTCATTGTCTCCGTAGTTTTGCCTTTTCCAGAATGTCGTATAGCTGGAATCATATAGCACGTGGCTGTTTTCAGATTGGTTTCTTTCACTTTGTAATATGCATTTACGTTTCCTCCATGTATTTTCATGGATTGATGGCTCATTTCTATTTAGTGTTGAGTAATATTCTATTGAAATATTCCATGAAATTAAAAGCCACTTGCTTCTTGGAAGGGAAGCTATGATGAGAAGAAGAGACATCACTTTGCTGACAAAGGTCCATCTAGTCAAAGCTATGGTTTTTCCAGTAGCCATGTATGAACGTGAGAGTTGCACCATAAAGAAGTACTTCAATAAAACAGTTTAAGAAACAGTAACTCTGAGTAATCTAGATATTTCATTGTACTTCTATAAAAAGAACAGGAAATACTTTTTTTAAAAATTGGGCCTTATATTCACTTTGCTGTTGTTCAGTTGCTAAGTTGTGTCCAAATCTTTGCGGTCCCATGGACCGCTGCCTTTTCATACTGTTCGTGGGGTTTTCCAGGTGAGAATATTGGAGTGGGTTACCATTTTCTTTTCCAGTGGACCACATTTTGTCAGAACTCTTCACTATTGCCCTGTCTGTCATAGGTGACCCTGCAGGGCGTGGCTCATATCTTCATTGAGCCATGCAAGACCCTTCGCCAGGGCAAGGCTGTGAAGTATAAAATAGACAACTAATGAGAATCTACTATACAGCACAGAAAACTCTACTCAGTACTCTGTGGTGACTTACATGGCAAGGAAACCCAAGAAAGAGGGTATATATATATATATATATATATATATATATATATATATATATATACATGTGGCTGATTCTCTTCACTGTACAGCAGAAATTAACACAACAGTGTAAAGTAACCAACTATACTGCAATTACAAAATGTAAACAAAATTAATGAGACTGTTGCATTTCTGTTTAAAGGCATTAGAATGAGCACAGCTCAGCTAGAGATACATGAATCTTCTAAAGCCTTATGAAGTACTCAAAGCATAATTCATGAGATAAGAAAATGATGAACGAGAAGATGGATATTAGCTGAGCCTACTGTGGCCATCATTTCACAACATATATCAATCAAAACTGTCATGTTGTATTCCTTAAACTTACACAGTAATGTATGTCAATTATTTCTTAATAAAGCTGAAAAGTGAGAAAATAAATTTCAAAATTAAGAAACAAAAAAATAATAGGTTTTTTGGAGTCATTTAGATCATCCCTGTGAGAAGCCTTCTGCCTTCAGGGGGCTTCTAACACCAATCTCAAACTCCAATCTCCCTTCTGAAGTTTCAGTGTTCCCTCAGTTCCTATGTGCAAAGTTCAAAGTCTCTGAAATGGTACACAGAGGTGCTCCTAATCTGAACCC
The DNA here is from genome assembly GCF_032405125.1 of Capricornis sumatraensis. Lineage (NCBI taxonomy): Eukaryota > Metazoa > Chordata > Mammalia > Artiodactyla > Bovidae > Capricornis > Capricornis sumatraensis. Next base: position 2,367,956 of record NW_027184612.1, on the reverse strand, counting down.
TGTAAATTGCCCTCTCCTTCTCTTATACCCAAACACTTCCCCATCTTAGGTATGCAGAGTCATTTGTGATTATTTCTGTTCATCACTTCTGCACACATTGTTCTTTTCTGACTGCCTGGAAAACTCCCCAAATCCTCTGAGAGGTGACAGGAGTGTTAACTTCTCTAGATTGAATCCTAATCAGGGAGTGCACTTGAGCACCTCCCCTGAAAGACTTTCTTCTTCTGGACCCTGGACCTGCTTTCCCTGCCCTGGAGCCTGGCCCAGCCTGGCGACCCACTACGCCGAAGCCCCACAGTGAGCTATATGTGCCTTAAATAGTTTGTGTCATAACGGCGGACACCACTGAGCAACTGAACAAGGACTCACAAGGAAAACTTTTACGGTTGCTATTGCAGGGAATGGCCACAAGGTGGCAGACTTTTCTCAAGCACAATTGTGATTACCTGGGAAATGAAAGCTTTTGAGTTTTAATTCAGGGCTGTAATTTAATGTTGAATGTACCTGAACAAACACCCAAAAGTTTTTGTGCTTTTCCTGAGTATTCTTTTTCAAATTAACCTTTATTCCATATTATAGTAATATTGATACACAAAGTGATGTTTGTGGCAGGTGAACTGAATATATTTTCAATTTTGCTGTTATGTTATTTCTGCTTTCTCACCATTGTACCCTGATTAAATTCTAGAGACATAACATCTATTTCTTTTTAATTTACCATATAAGCCACTGGGGAAACCCCTCATCTGCATTAGCAGAACAAAAGTAATACCACCAAAGTTAGAAATCTGATTATGAAATAACATGTCCAAATTATTTGGAAGTAGTTAGGTCTTTCTTTTTGAAGAACGATTTTGAAATAAACCAAACTTTGGCCCATCTTGCATTTTTGTGTTAAAATAGCAGAGGTATTTGAAACATTCTTTCCATTTATTTTGAACTCTTCTCTGAGAAACTAAACCACACAGCCCTTTTGCCCATTAGGTTCAAGCAGTTTGATAAAAGAGAATGAAGAAAAAAACAAGACACCTCAGATGTCTTAAGAAAGTCTGGTAAGTGATTTGTCTCACAAGAAACTGCGAGGCTTGAGCTCACTGCTGCTGACACATAATACACCTCATAAGCATGGAAGGATCACTGATATACATACATGTCACTGAGCATAATCTTCTATCAACCAGAAACCAAGGGTTTCAGGAGCTGTGACAGGAACCTCTCACCTCCCACTGACTCTGAATCTCTGTGACTTCCTGAGCTCCTTGAAAGTGAAAGTCGTTCAGTCTTGTTCGACTCTTTGCGACCCCACGGACTATACAGTCCATGGAATTCTCCAGAGCAGAATACTGGAATGGGTAGCTGTTCCCTTCTGCAGGGGATCTTCCCAAACCAGGGATGGAACCCAAGTCTCCCGCATTCCGGGCGGATTCTTTACCAGCTGAGCCACCAGGGAAGCTGAGGAATAATGGTGTGGGTAGCCTATCCCTTCTCCAGGGAATCTTCCTGACCCAGGAATTGAACCGGGGTCTCCTGCATTGCAGGCAGATTCTGAGCTCCTTACTTTAATGAATTCTGTCCCCTTGCACTTCCTCTCTGTTCACTGATGGTGACGATAGCCCACAGAGCAGAAGGTCTGGTCCAATAACTGACTACGGGCTCTTCTCTTCCCTTTCCAGTCCTGCCTTTTCACCTCTTTCTCTTTTCTCTGCTCATTGCTCACCTTTGCCAAAATCATTGGGAGGCAGTGGACAGGCATCATTCTTCATCCAAAAAAGAACAAGTGAAAATGCATTGCTATCCCAGTAGGAACATTTTAATTTAGACATAAGAGCAGCTCACAATGAATATAACGTGTACAATTTTCTGTAGATTTGTTGTTGTTCAGTCGCTCGGTTGTGTCTGACTCTTTGCCACCCCATGGACTGCAGCACACCATGCTTCCCTGTCCTTCATCATCTCCCAGAGTTTGCTGAAGTTCATGTCCATTGAGTCAGTGATGCAATCCAACAATCTCATCCTCTGCCACCCTCTTCGCCTCCTGCCCTCAGTCTTTTCCAGCATCAGGGTCTTTGCAAATGAGTCTGCTCTTTGCATCAGGTGGCCAAAGGATTAGAGCTTCAGCTTCCAGCATCAGTCCTTCCAATGAATATTCAGGCCTAATTTCCTTTAGGATTGACTGTTGCAGTCCAAGGGACCCTCAAGAGCCTTCCCCAAAACCACAGTTCAAAAGCATCAGTTCTTTGGTGCTCAGCCTTCTTTATGGTCCAACTCTCACATCCATATATGACTACTGGAAAAACCATAGCTTTGACTAGACAGACCTTTGTCAGCAAAGTAATGTCTCTGCTTTTGAATATGTTGTCTAGGTAGTCATAGCTTTTCTTCCAAGGAGCGTCTTTTAATTTCATGGCTGCAGTCATCACCATCTGCAGTGATTTTGGGGCCCAAGAAAATAAAGTCTCTCACTGTTTCCATTATTTCCCCATCTATTTGCCATGAAGTGATGGGCTGCTGCTAAGCTGTTTCAGTCGTGTCCCACTCTGTGCAACCCCATAGACGGCAGCCCAGCAGGTTCCCCCGTCCCTGGGATTCTCCAGGCTAGAACACTGGAGGGTTCTTGGAATGGGTTGTCATTTCCTTTTCCAATGCATGAAAGTGAAAAGTGAAAGTGAAGTCGCTCAGTCGTGTCAGACTCTTAGAGACCCCATGGACTGCAGCCCATCAGGCCCCTCCGTCCATGGGATTTTCCAGGCAAGAAGTGATGGGACCAGATGTCATAATCTTGGTTTTTTGAATGTTGAGTTTTAAGCCAGCTTTTTTACTCCCCCGTTTCACCGTTATCAAGAGGCTCCTTAGTTCCTCTTCGCTTTCTGCCATAAGGGTGGTGTCATCTGCCTGTCTGAGGTTATTATCTTGATTCCAGCTTATGCTTCATCCAGCCCAGCATTTCTCTGATGAACTCTGCGTAGAAGTTAAATAAGCAGGATGACAATATACAGCCTTCAGGTACTCTTTTCTTGATATGGAACTGGACGCTTCCTCCATCTCTCCCTGGGGCCCTTAGGGGGAAGTGGCTACCACTTGAGGGAGGACCCAGCAGCTCTGGAAGGGTACAGGTGATCCGGAAGTGGGGCCTCCCTCCCGCTCTCACCTGTGTGGCTGGACCACACAAAGGCAGATGCCCCAGCTGCAGCCAAGCCTTCCGATGCCCGTAGCGCTCATGACACTCCGCCTGCATTCTGCAGACGCCGAGCTCCCAGATAACCTGCCCCAAGCGTCTCATTAAGAGAGACAGTGAGAAAAACTCTTTCCTAAGCTTCTAAATTCTGTCAGGAGGCAGACGGTGATGATGGTAGCATCCTTACAACTGAGCTTCTATCCTCAGCCGCTCCTCTAAATGTGGGATTCTCCCCACTAAAGTGTGGGATTTTAGTTCTCCACTCAGTGATTGAACCCGAGTCCCCCTGCATTGCAAGGCGGATTCTTAACCACTGGACCACCAGGAAAATCCCTGAAAATTTCACTTTTAAAAACTGATAACAAGTTTGATTTGTGAAAGTGAAGTCGCTAATTCGTGTCCGACTCTTTGCGACCGCATGGACTATAGCCTGCCAGGCTCCTCAGTCCGTCCATGGCATTTTCCAGGCAAGAGTACTGGAGTGGGTTGCCATTTCCTTCTCCAGGGGGATCTTCCCGACCCAGGGATCGAACCCAGGTCTCCCACCTTGTAGGCAGACACTTTTACCGTCTGAGCCACCAAGGAAGTCCAGAAATATTAACTTGGTTCGCTGTGCCAGGTCTTCATTGCAGCATGTGGGATCTTCTTCCCTGATTTGTGGTGATGCCTAAATGTACAGTTGAGTGCATTTGCCAAGTCACACAGTTTTTTCAACAGGTTTTAGACACACACAGCACAAAGCACAAAGCGTGTCTTCATACATCTGCAGAAAGCGTGCACTCTTACCAAAACTTTGGCTTACAAGTTTCAAAGTGATGACTGTAAAACTGTCTTCCACGACGTCGTGAGAATCACTACCAGATTCTCAGCTACACTTTGACAGCATGTTCATTGTTGCCGTGGGGCTCTTGCTAATGCTGAGCACAGAGCAGGTCTAATTCTTCAGCGGACCGTTCTTTTATGTGCTGAGCCCTGTCTCCGCAGCGCTGGGCAGAGACAGCAGCACGCCTAGTTCTTCTTACTTCTCTGAAAGGCATTATTACGGCCTTTCTCAACTGTGTCCTGATTTAAAATAATCTAAAATACTTCTCAAAATAAAGTCATAAAACAATTACCTGAAGAAGATGAATTTTTTTTTTCAAAAACATACATTACAAAACTCTATTTAGTCATCCTATTTATGGATCAGTTGGTGAAAGTTCTTGTGAGATATATACAACAGTAACTTACACTGTTTTATTAATACTTCAACTGATTTATTAATACTTCAAATTAAAAGCTATGTACATTAGCCCTATTTTTGATTTGGATCAAATCAGCTTGAAGAAATCAGATTATTCTTTATCAGATTGAAGAAATTCGTAGACCGAAAGAGAAAGGATGTTTTTGTCTACTCTCTAAGGCTCTGTACCTTTAGTTCTGATATTGTAAGAAAGTACTTTCTGTATTAGCCAAAATAGTTCTTCAGATTCCAGACTCCAGCTTTTTGAGCACATTAGGTATAACCTGTTTAAGAGAGAAAGAAGCGACAGAAAACGGATGTTCAGGAAACCATGGAACAGCATGAGTGGCTGTTGCATTTTGCTCTGCCCCGTTTTCCATAATTGTTTCCTGGGCTCTTGACTTCCTATTGGGAAATGTGGCTTTTGAAAAAAGTAGACTTGCCTTTTCTGATTGATTAAATGAAGTGGAAAAGGAGAAAAAACTGACTCTTTGAAGGTAGACATCTGTGAAAACCCTTGGCAACTCTCAAAGGTGTGGGTCTTTTTATTTGCTAATAATAACACTTGATTTATGTTTGTTAAGTCGGAACAATTAGGTTTCTATTTTAATGAAGGTACACAGTGCTCTCTGTACTCAATCTACACAGAATATTTGAAAATGGCCTGTTCAGTGATCCCAGTGGAAAATGTTGGCCGGAGGAGGCTCGGTGAGGCATGATGGGGGGAGGGGTGAGCTGCCCACTTGGTCTGTGCTGAGGAGGGGCAGGGAGCTGGCTGTGGTTTCTATTTCAGCTTCCACAGAAAAAACAGCAGGCCAGTAACCTTGGCTTAGGGCGGGGGTGGGCGGGGGGTGGGGGGAGCTTCCCAGGTAGCTCAGTGGTAGAGAAACTGCCTGCCAATGTAGGAGACATGGGTTTAATCCCTGGGTTGGGAAGATGCCCTGAAAAAGAGAATGCCAGCCCACTCCAGTGTTCTTGCCTAGAGAACCCCATGGACAGAAGACCCTGGTGGGCTACGGTCCGCGGGTCACAGAGAGTCGAACGTGACTGAACAGCTGAACAGCAGAGAGCTGCCGGCTCAGAGGCACTCACACCGTACCTGACAGTTGACATGTGAACTCAGTCAACACCGTGAACTCGCTTATCATTCTAATGCATTGCAAGGGTTCATATAGTCAATTTATCAAAGACATTTCACTTTTAATTTAGTTTTTTGTTAAATTATAGAAATTTATCTTCAGAAATTGAGATACAAATGTAACTTTTAGAAAACTTTCAGAGAAAGATTACATATTTATTGTCAAAAAATATTGCACTTTCTTTTAGTCTCAACTTTTTTCAACCTTGTTTTGTGTAGCTCTTGGCAACTCTTGTCAGTAGTAAGACGGTCTAACTTACTTTGAGGACATAAATGAATCAGAGGGAACACAATTTTAAAATTACCCTGAGAGGAAGAAAATTGAAGAGGACCGTTCATTTTCCTTTGAAGTCAGCTCTGTTATATATAAGATACTCAAAGAGACACAGATGTATAGAACAGTCTTTTGGACTCTGTAGGAGAGGGAGAGGGTGGGATGATTTGGGAGAATGGCATTGAAACATGTATAATATCATATATGAAATGAATCACCAGTCCAGGTTCGATGCATGATACAGGATGCTTGGGGTTGGTGCACTGGGATGACCCAGAGGGATTGTATGGGGAGGGAGGTGGGAGGGGGGTTCAGGATGGGCAACACGTGTATACCCATGGCAGATTCATGTTGATGTATGACAAAACCAATACAATATTGTAAAGTAATTAGCCTCCAATGAAAATAAATAAATTTATATTAAAAAATAAACATTAAAATATAAAAATAAAAAAAAACAAACATTCTGAAGCAATTATCCTCCAATGAAATAATTTGTAAAAAAATGATTAAAAAAACATTCTGAAGCAATTATCCTCCAATGAAATAAATTTATTTTAAAAAAAGAAAAAATAAAAAAGACACACATGTAGAATGCTCTGGGGTGAAACTGAAAGCAGAAATAACTCATGACATTAATGGCGTGTGCTCACACAACCAGATTATGGACTGTAGCCCAGTAGACTCCTCTGTCCATGGGATTCTCAAGGCAAGATTACTGATGTGAGTTACCATACCCTCCTCAACAGGATCTTCCCAGCTCAGGGATCGAACCTGGGTCTCCTGCATTACAGCAGATTCTTTACCATCTGAGCCAACAGGAAAACCACAAGATTATCTACTGTCATCAATTTGTAGAGGGTCGTTATCTGTAGCTCCTGAGAATTTATGATCAAGGGGAAAGGTGAATACAGCTCACGGAGCTTGCTCAAACTCATATCCATCGAGCCAGTGATGGCATCCAACCATCTCATCCTCTGTTGTCCCCTTTTCTTCCTGCCTTAATCTTTCCCAGCAACAGCATCTTTTCAAATAAGTCTGCTCTTCTAAATAGGTGCCAAAGTATTGGAGTTTCAGCTTCAGCATCAGTCCTTTCAATGAATATTCAGGACTGATCTCCTTTAGGATTGACTGACTTGATCTCCTTGCAGTCCAAGGGACTCAACAGTTTTTTCCAACATCACAGTTCAAAAGCATCAGTTCTTTGGCACTCAACTTTCTTCATAGTCCAACTCTCACATCCATACATGATCACTGGAAACCATAGGTTTGACTAGATGGACCTTTGTTGACAAAGTAATGTCTCTGCTTTTTAATATGCTGTCTAGGTTGGTCATAACTTTTCTTCCAAGAGGCAAACATCTTTTAATTTCATGGCTGCAGTTATCATCTGCAGTGATTTGGGAGCCTAAGAAAATAAAGTCTGTCATTGTTTCCATTGTTTCCCCATCTATTTGCCATGAAGTGATGGGACCAGATGCCATGATCTTAGTTTTCTGAATGTTGAGCTTTAAGCCAACTTTTTCACTCTCCTCTTTCACTTCTTTGCTTTCTGACTTAAGGGTGGTATCATCTGCATTTCTGAGGTTATTGCTATTTCTCCCAGCAATCTTGATTCCAGCTTGTGCTTCATCTAGCTTGGCATTTCGCATGATGTATTCTGCATAGAAATTAAATAAGCAACATGACAATATACAGTGTTGACTTATCCCTTTCCCGATTTGGAACCAGTCTGTTGTTCCATATCCAGTTCTAACTGTGAAAAGAAGCAACTGTGTTGCTTCCTGACCTGCATACAGATTTCTCAGGAGGCAAGTCAGGTGGTCTGTTATTCCATCTCTTGAAGAATTTTCCAGTTTGTTGTGATCCACACAGTCAAGGCTTTGCATAGTCAATAAAGCAGAAGTAGATATTTTTCTGGAACTCTCTTGTTTTCTCAATGATCCAATAGATGTTGGCAATTTGATCTCTGGTTCCTCTTCCTTTTCTCAATCCAGCTTGAACATCTGGAAGTTCATGGTTCATGTGCTGTTGAAGCCTGGCTTGGAGGATTTTGAGCATTACTTTGCTAGCATGTGAGATGAGTGCAATTGTGCAGTAGTTTGAACATTCTTTGGCATTTCCTTTCCTTGGGACTGGAATGAAAACTGACGTTTTCCAGTCCTGTAGCCACTGCTGAGGTTTCCAAATTTGCTGGCATATTGAGTGCAACACTTTCACAGCATCATCTTTTAGGATTTGAAATAGTTCAACTGGAATTCCATCACCTCCACTAGCTTTGTTCATAGTGATGCTTCCTAAGGCCCACTTGACTTCACATTCCAGGATGTCACGCTCTAGGTGAGTGATCACACCATTGTCATTATCTGGGTCATGAAGATCTTTTTTTTTTATAGTTCTTCTGTGTATTCTTGCCATCTCTTCTTAATATCTTCTGCTTCTGTTAGGTCCATACCATTTATGTCCTTTATTGAGCCCATTTTTGGATGAAATGTTCCCTTGGTATCTCTAATTTTCTTAAAGAGATCTAAAGTCTTTCCCATTCTGTTGTTTTCCTCTATTTATTTGCATTGATCACTGAGAAAGGCTTTCTTATCTCTCCTTGCTATTCTTTGGAACTCTGCGTTCAAATGGGTATATCTTTCCTTTTCTCCTTTGCTTTTTGCTTCACCTCTTTTTGCAGCTATTTGTAAGGCCTCCTCAGACAACCATTTTACCTTTTTGCATTTCTTTTTCTTGGGGATGGTCTTGATCACTGCCTCCTGTACAATGTCACGAACCTCCGTCCATAGTTCTTCAGGCACTCTCTCAGATCTAATCCCTTCAATCTACGTGTCACTTCCAGCATATAATCATAAGGGAGTTGACTGAGGTCATACCTGAATAGTCTAGTGGTTTTCCCCACTTTCTTCAATTTAAGTCTGAATTTGGCAATAAGGAGTTCATGATCTGAGCCACAGTCAGGTTCTGGTCTTGTTTTTGCTAACTGTATAGAGCTTCTCCATCTTTGGCTGCAAAATATATGATCAACCTGATTTTAGTATTAATCATCTGGGGATGTCCATGTGTAGAGTCTTCTCTTGTGTTGTTGGAAGAAGGTGTTTGCTATGAACAGCGTGTTCTCTCGGCAAAACTGTCAGCCTTTGACTTGCTTCATTTTGTACTTCAAGGCCAAATTTGCCTCTTACTCCAGCTATCCCTTGACAGCCTTCCAGTTCCCTATAATGAAAAGGGCATCTTTTTTTTTGGTGTTAGTTCTATAAGTTCTTGTAGATCTTCATAGAACTGTTCAAGTTCAGCTTCTTCAGCATTAGTGGTTGGGGCACAGATTTGGATTACTGTGATGTTGAATGGTGTGCCTTGGAAATGAATAGAAATCATTCTGTCATTTTTGAGATTTTCAACAATTAAGACTTTATTTTACCTCTATTGTTTAATTATTCTCTTTATTTTCAGTATGCTCTTATTTCTCTGCATGACTGTATAATTATAAAAAATGTAATTGCCACTAGTTAAGAAAAGGTACATGGTGCATTTTCAAAAACCTTCCCATGCAACTAGTATTTTTTAGAACTATTTTATTTTAATCATAAATGAAGTTTTTAGTCTTCAGCAGTGAAAATGACAGTGATAACTTGAGAACTTAGGACTTAATTTTAAGCATACTACTTTACAACATAAATGGAAAATATGGAAATGAAGATGAAAATGAAGATTTTTGTTTTATTTTAAGCACGTCATTACTCAGATTGTTTTCGTAGTACTCTTGTGACTCATGAAGTACTTCCGTAATGAAGAATATCTGCTGTGAAATGGTCAAGTATTCGGTACTTATGTTTGTGCTATGACAGAGGACCTTTTCAAAGGTCAGCCATTTGAGGTTAGTATCTGAGGGCTACCTGGCTTTATCCTTCTTTATTTTTGTATTTACCTATGATTGTGTCACTGGACTACTGCAAGGACATCCCATGATGCCCATTATCATTATCAAGGCACTTTACATCCATCTTAGTGATGAGTTGCTTAGCAACTGACTGGTTGATGAAACCTATTGGATCTCCTCTTTGCCTTTTCAGAATATGTCGGGAACTAAATGGAATAGGTTGGATTTTTCACAATATTTCAGCATTCTACCATCTATGAAGGTTTATAAGCAGTTTTATTTATCAGTTCAGTTCAGTCGCTCAGTCGTGTCCGACTCTTTGCGACCCCATGAATCGCGGCATGCCAGGCCTCCCTGTCCATCACCAACTCCCGGAGTTCACTCAGAGTTGCATCCATCGAGTTAGTGATGCCATCCAGCCATCTCATTCTTGGTCGTCCCCTTCTCCTGCCCCCAATCCCTCCCAGCATCAGAGTCTTTTCCAATGAGTCAACTCTTCCCGTGAGGTGGCCAAAGTACTGGAGCTTCAGCTTTAGCATCATTCCTTCCAAAGAAATCCCAGGGTTGATCTCCTTCAGAATGGACTGGTTGGATCTCCTTGGAGTCCAAGGGACTCTCAAGAGTCTTCTCCAACACCACAGTTCAAAAGCATCAATTCTTTGGCGTTCAGGCTTCTTTACAGTCCAACTCTCACATCCATACATGACCACTGGAAAAACCATAGCCTCGACTAGATGGACCTTAGTCGGCAAAGTAATGTCTCTACTTTTGAATATGCTATCTAGGTTGGTCATAACTTTCCTTCCAAGGAGTAAGTGTTTTTTCATTTCATGGCTGCAGTCACCATCTGCAGTGATTTTGGAGCCCCGCAAAATAAAGTCTGACACTGTTTCCCCATCTATTTCCCATGAAGTGATGGGACCAGATGTCATGATCTTCGTTTTCTGAATGTTGAGGTTTAAACCAACTTTTTCACTCTCCTCTTTCACTTCCATCAAGAGGCCTTTTAGTTCCTCTTCACTTTCTGCCATAAGGGTGGTGTCATCTGCATATCTGCAACCACAAATGCCAAAGAAGCTGAAGTTTAACTGTTCTATCAAGACCTGCAAGACCTTCTAGACCTACAAGACCTTTGCTTTTGAATAGATTTTATTTTTGTCCTTTAAACCCAGACTTCCTTGAATAGGTTTTGGTTTTGTTCTTCAACCCCAGACTTCCTTGCAAATTCCATTACTTGGAAGTTAATTATAACTTTTACTGTATCTTCAAGAGATATTATTCTTAATACTTGAATATTTGTTTCATATATTAGCTATTAGAGAGCTCAATCTTGATCAGTCTTTGTAACTAGTCAATTAAATTATGCTATGTTAGATTATTGGTAAATAGGTGTGATTTCTATCTCCAGCAAAAGGGTTTAAAATTCATCTGGAGCCACACAGCTTTATACTACACTTGGTGTCTCAGTTGGTAAAGAATCTGCCTGCAGTGTGGGAGATCCAGGTTTGACCCCTGGGTTGGGAAGATCTCCTGGAGAAGGGAATGGCAAGCTACTCCAGTATTGTTGCCTGGAAAATCTCATTGGCAGAGAAACCTGGCAGGGTGCAGTCCATGGGGTCACAAAGAGTTGGCCATGACTGAGAGACTAACACTTTAATTTTCTAACAAAGAAAGGCAATGTTTAATAAGTGACCAGCAAGTACAGAGAGTTCAGAAGTTCAGGAAGGAAGCAAAAATCATCTCCTTGATGTTATTCAGGAAAGGATAACCTTGATAGATTTCTTGGATACCGTACAGGGATAAGAGAGGGCAGATCTTTCTAGATGGAGAAAATACAGCATTCCTGAATTCCTCTTAGGTGTGCCGAAATGCATAAAGATGGCAACATTTGTAAAGGCATTGATGTTTTTCTCTTAAACCATTCTAATGTGATTAGTATGTAATTTAAAGTAGAATGCCTATCTTTTGCATGTGTTACATCAGTGGATGGCTTACCTCATTAAATACCACACAGAAAAGATGTCTATAGCAAAAAGACTTATAATGTTATAGTTGGAGTTATAGATATTCTCTAGAAAGAAAGAATGTGATCCTTCAATTCACATTTTGAGTTAAACCACTGTTTCATTCAGTTAACAAGTGGTTAGTAAGTACCTCAAAGAGACACGGCTGAGCACCCATCACACTTCATAAACAGAAATGGAGAAGCAATGTAATACAACAATGCTTATGGCATATTTAATACTCCCAGGTTGTTAGTCATATGATTCCATGTTTCACTTTTACACCTGGAATACATTGGACATTGATATTTTTTTATGCTGGGTTTCAAGGCATTTTTTTCCCCTATAGTGAGCCAATCAACCCAGAACCATCATTAAAAAGTCACTCTTTCCATTACACTGTCTCTATTATCATAAATCAGGTAATTCTCTGTCATGATTTTACAGCCATCTTGATAATTTCCACAACAACTTCTACTGGGATTTTCTTAGTGCAAAATAGTATTTTGTAGTTTGCAATCTAACTTGTACTAGATTTATTCCTGTTTGGTCTTTTACACAGTTTTGGTAAATCATATTTAAAATTCTTTTGTTTTCAACTTCTTTTTATTTTTATAAAGGAACACAATAGATCACTGACCTATGACCAGGGATCATCTTAAATTCAAATTTATTTAAAAAATTGTTTGGATTTTGGACATCATCATATTGTATACAATATGTGATGGCTTTGTATTTCTTACTTTTCAGTTCCTATGACTTTCATCTCTTCTTTGTAGCCTAATTACACTGGTTCAAGTGTAATTCTTAATAGAAATTACAGTGGTTTCCCCCTCTGATAAATCACACTGGTTGCATTCCTAAAGATAAGCCACTCACTTGAGAAAGTGAAGAGAAACTAAAGAGCCTCTTGATGAAGATGAAAGAGGAGAGTGAAAAAGCTTAAAACTCAGGATCATGGCATCTGGCCCCATCTGTTCAGTTCAGTTCAGTCGCTCAGTTGTGTCTGACTCTTTGTGATCCCATGAGCCGCAGCACGCCAGGCCTCCCTGTCCATCACCAACTGCCAGGGTCTACACAAACTCATGCCCATTGTGTTGGTGATGCCATCCAACTATCTCATCCTCTGTCGTCCCTTTCTCCTCCTGCCCTCAATCTTTCCCAGCATCAGGATCTTTTCAAATAAGTCAGCTCTTCGCATCAGGTGGCCAAAGTACTGGCGTTTCAGCTTCAGCATCAGTCCTTCCAGTGAACACCCAGGACTAATCTCCTTTAGGAGGGACTGGTTGGATCTCCTTGCAGTCCAAGGGACTCTCAAGAGCTTCCCCAACACCACAGTTCAAGAGCTTCAATTCTTTGGCACTCAGCTTTCTGTATAGTCCAACTCTCACATCTATACATGACCACAGGAAAAGCCATAGCCTTGACTAGACAGAACATTTGTTAACAAAATAATGTCTCTGCTTTTTAGTATGTTGTCTAGGTTGGTCATAACTTTCCTTCCAAGGAGCAAGTGTCTTTTAATTTCATGGCTGCAATCACCATTTGCAGTGATTTTGGAGCCCCCCTCAAAATAAAATCAGCCACTGTTTCCAACTGTTTCTCCATCTATTTGCCATGAAGTGATAGGACTAGATGCCATGATCTTAGTTTTCTGAATGTTGAACTTTAACCCAACTTTTTCATTCTCCACTTTCACTTTCACGAAGAGGCTCTTTAGTTCTTCACTTTGGCCATAAGGATAGTGTTGTCTGCATATTTGAGGTTATTGATATTTCTCCTGGCAATCTTGATTCCAGCTTGTGTTTCTTCCATTCCAGCATTTCTCATGATGTACTCTGCATAGAAGTTAAATAAGCAGGGTAACAATATACAGCCTTGATATACTCCTTTTCCTATTTGGAACCAGTCTGTTGTTCCATGTCCAGTTCTAACTGTTGCTTCCTGACCTGCATACAGGTTTCTCAAGAGGCAGGTCAGGTGGTCTGGTATTCCCATCTCCTTTAGAATTTTCCACACTATATTGTGACCCACACAGTCAAAGGCTTTGGCATAGTCATAAGCAGAAATAAATGTTTTTCTGGAACTCTCTTGCTTTTTTGATGATCTGGCAGATGTTGGCAATTTAATCTCTGATTCCTCTGCCTTTTCTAAAACCAGCTTGAACATCTGGAAGTTCATGGTTCACGTATTGCTGAAGTCTGGCTTGGAGAATTTTGAGCACTACTTTACTAGCGTATGAGATGAGTGCAATTGTGCGATAGTTTGAGCATTCTTTTGCATTGCCTTTCTTTGGGATTGGAATGAAAACTGATCTTTTCCAGTCCTGTGGCCACCGCTGAGTTTTCCAAATTTGCTGACATATTGAGTGCAGCACTTTCACAGCATCATCTTTTGGGGTTTGAAATAGCTCCACTGGAATTCCATCACCTCCACTAGCTTTGTTCATAGTGATGTTTTCTAAGGCCCACTTGACTTCACATTCCAGGATGTCTGGCTCTAGATGAGTGTGAGAATTCTTTCATTCTCCAGAAAGAATGAAGGGATGGGGTGAAAGCAAAAACAACACTCAGTTGTGGATTGGACTGGTGATAAAAGCAAGGTTCAATGCTGTCAAGAGCAATATTACATAGGAACCTGGAATGTTAGGTCCATGAATCAAGGCAAATTGGAAGTCATCAAACAGGAGATGGCAAGAGTAAACATCCACATTCTAGGAATCAGTGAACTAAAATGGACTGGATTGGGTGAATTTAACTCAGATGACCATTATATCTACTACTGTGGGCAGGAATCCCCTACAAGAAATGGAGTAGCCATCATAGTCAACAAAAGAGTTTAAAGTGCAGTACTTGGATGCAGTCTCAAAAACGACAGAATGATCTCTGTTTCCAAGGCAAACCATTCAATATCATGGTAATCCAAGTTTATTCCCCAACCAGTAATGCTGAAGAAGCTGAAGTTGAATGGTTCTATGAATTCCTACAAGACCTTCTAGAACTAACACCCCAAAAAGATGTCCTTTTCATTATAGGAAACTGGAATGCAAAAGTAGGAAGTCAAGAGATACCTGGAGTAACACGCAAATTTGGCCTTGGAGTACAGAACGAAGCAGGGCAAAGGCTAATAAAATTCTGCCAACCAGAACACACTGGTCATAGTAAACACCCTCTTCCAATAACACAAGAGAAGACTCTACACATGGACATCACCAGATGGTCAACACTGAAATCAGATTCATTATATTCTTTGCAGCCAAAGATGGAGAAGCTCTATACAGTCAGAAAAAAAAAAAAAAAAAAAAAGACCAGGAGCTGACTGTGGCTCAGATCATGAACTCCTTATCGCCAAATTCAGACTTAAATTGAAGAAAGTAGGGAAAACCACTAGATCATTCAAGTATGACCTAAATAAAATCCCTTAGACTCTACAGTGAAAGTGAGAAAAAGATTTAAGGTACTAGATCTGATAGACAGAGTGCCTGATGAACTATGGATGGAGGTTCGTGACCTCGTACAGGAGACAGAAATTGAGACCATCCCCAAGAAAAAGAAATGCAAAACAGCAAAATGGCTCTCTGAGGAGGCCTTACAAATAGCTGAGAAAAGAAGAGAAGTGAAAAGCAAAGGAGAAAAGGAAAGACATACCCATTTGAATGCAGAGTTCTAAAGAATAGCAAGGAGAGATAAGAAAGCCTTCCCCAGAAATCAATGTAAAGAAACAGAGAAAAACAATAGAATGGGAAAGACTAGAGGTTTCTTCAAGAAAATTAGACATACCAAGGGAACATTTCATGCAAAGATGGGCTCTTTAAAGGACAGAAATGGTAGAGACCTAACAGAAGCAGAAGGTATTAAGAAGAAATGGCAAGAATACACAGAAGAAATGTACAAAAAAGATCTTCACAACCCAGGTAATCATGATGGTGTGATCACTCTGATCCCATCACTTCATGGCAAATAAGAGGGGGAAAAGTGGAAGGAGTGACAGATTTAATTTTCTTGGGTTCCCAAATCACTGCAGATGGTGACTGCAACCATGAATTTAAAAGATGCTTGCTCCTTAGAAGAAAAGCTGTGTCTAACCTAGACCACATATTAAAAAGCAGAGACATCACTTTGTGATGAGCAGAACAATCTGGGACTCAATAAAATCCCTTTGGGTTGTAAATCAGTTCTTTTTTCACTTTCATTTTATTTTGCCTAGAAGGGACATCTTGAGTTATTGTCTTGCTCTGTCTGGCTGAGTTCCCTTAGTGTATGAGTATTCTAGATCTGTCCCTGTGGCTACTGTAAGGAAAGTGCAGGCAGAGAAAAGAGAGCAAGCCTGCAGTCAGGCAAAGAAAAGGGAAATTATTGGAGGGAATCGAGGGGGTAACTGACCCTTAAGGAGAACCATTTTCCTCCCTTTCTGAGTCTTTCTTACACCCCACCAATGAAAAATTCCCTGAAAGGAGGTGGATTTTTAGCCTGTAGTTGAGTCCAGTGGTCACATAGGTGGAAGTCTGGAATCCAGTGGCCTCGTAGCCTTGAGAAGGTAGGTGTCAGCAGGAAAACAGAATGCTGTTTGGGCAATTTGGTCGGTCTCAAGGGTCACTGCGATTTTATTCTTTGTTTGTTTGCAAGGTCAACATCATGAGCCTTATCTGCCATGAGCCCCCATGTGGACCCTGTCATTCAGCCTTTTTGATTTGGGACAAGGGCCGAAGGTCAATCTTCTGTAACTGCTTCCCACGGAACAGGGGTGTCATGGAGGTGAGATGAGAAAAGCCTGGAATGTGGGTCAAGGGGATTTGTGTGGGGTCAAAGTTTTTGTTAATTTGAGTGAGTTAGAAGTAGCTCATGGATAGTTCGGTTGGTGAAGGCTCATAAGTGGTCCTGAAGATATTTTGAAAAAAGATGCATGAAACATGGGCTAAAAGCTAAAATAAGGGTAAGTAGACGAAGAGGGCCTAGAAGACATAGGACCCAAGGCATCCAATTCCAATTGCTTAACCAGTTTCCCATGAATTACTGAGGTGTTGATGTATTCTTGAGGCCCTGTTTGTTAGATTTCTGGCTGTTTCCTTTATAACCTGGCAGCTCAGCTGGTGAAGAATCCGCCTGCAATGTAGGAGACCTGGGTTTGATCCCTGGGTTGGGAAGATCCGCTGGAGATGGGGAAGGCTACCCGCTCCAGTATTCTGGCCTGGAGAATTCCATGGTCGCAAAGAGTAGGACATGTCTGAATGACTTTCACTTTCTTCCTTTACAATGCCTGATTTGTTGGCCTAGAGGCAGCAAGCTTTCTCCAAAAATAGACAGAGGCCCCCTTTTTCTGCCATGAGAAGGTCTAATCCTCTTCTTTTTGGGAGGACCACAACTGCCAGGGAATCTAGCTGGTTCTGGATCCTGATAAAGCTGGTAGCTATTTCTTTTAGCTCTCACTGAGGTCTTTAGAAAGGCTTTGGTAGTAATTTAAAGAAGTTGTGAGTCCTGCTCATAACTCATTGGAGTTCCAATCCAGCTGCTATTCCTATAGTTATTAATAGAGGAACGAATTGAATCGCCTATTTAGGTCGATAATGAATTAGTCGGATAGGGAGGGTCTGTAAGGAATATGTTGTTTCCAGGTTATGCCAAGGGATTGGGTTACTTGTTAAGTGATTTGGGAGATAAAAGCTAGGCCATTATTGGATTGGAGAGAGAGTGAGAAGCCAATGAGAGGGATGTTTTCTCATATGAGAATCTGTGTTACTCAGTTTCTGGGGCAGTTTCTGGTCTCGTGGGAAAAACCTCAGTCCACCCTGAGAAAGTGTCTCTGATAGTGAATGTGAGCTTTAATTTTCATGAATGAAGTCAATTGGCCAGCCCTCTTCTGGGATATGCCCTCAAACCTGATGTGTTGGAAATGAAGGAACAGGCTTTAGGGTTCCCTGCAGGGAGACTGAAGTCCAAGTAATGCAAGAGGGAGTGATTTGTTGTAGGAGTGAAAGAAGGTTAGGATGGGTGATAGGAGGTCTTCAGTTCAGTTCAGTTGCTCAGTCATGTCTGACTCTTTGCGACCCTATGGACTGCAGCACACCAGGCTTCCTTGTCCATCACCAACTCTTGGAGCTTGCTCAAACTCATGTCCATCAAGTCGGTGATGCCGTAAGAGGTCTTAAGAGATGACGAAGAGGTTTAGCGCCTGATGAATGTCCGTAAGGATCTGTGTGGCCTGAGACTGGGGAGGGATGTAGCAGCCCTGTTTCATAACCAGTCGCCTTGTGGCTGTGCTCCCTTTGGTAATAATCGTGTGTTTTTGAGGGGAGGTGAAGGGGCTTTATGTTGGGGATTACTATGAGTTGTTGTGCTGATAATCGGAGTGAGGCTCGCTTTGCTTCTCTGTCTGCGGTGTTGTTGCCCTGTGAAATGAACTCTGAGGCCACCTGGTGACCTTAGCAATGTATGATGCCTACTTCAGTTGGCATGTTGGCTGCCTTTAAAAGCTGGAAAATAAGCGAGAGTGTTAGTTATGGGAGAGCATTTAGTAGATAGGAGGTCTCATTCCTTCCAGATGGCAGGATGGAAATGTATGATGTGGAAAGCATATTTAGAATTAGTGTACGTGTTTGTCCTCTTATTAGCTGTGAGGGTAAAGGCTCTAGTTAGTGCAATAAATTCTTCCTTTTAAAATTTTTATCTATTTTTTATTGAAGGATAATTGCTTTACAGAATTTTGTTGTTTTCTGTCAAACCTCAACGTGAATCAGCCATAGGTATACATATATCCCCTCCCTTTTGGACCTCCCTCCCATCTCCCTCCCCATCCCACCCTTCTAGGTTGATACAGAGCCCCAGTTTGAGTTTCCTGAGACATACAGCAAATTCCCATTGGCTGTCTATCTTACATATGATAATGTAAGTTTCCAAGTTACTCTTTCCATACACCTCACCCTCTCCTGCCCTCTCCCCATGTCCATGTCTATTCATGTCTGCTTCTCCACTGTTGCCCTATAAATAGATTCTTCAGTACCATTGTTTCTAGATTCCATATATATGCATTAGAATACGGTATTTATCTTTCTCTTTCTGACTCACTTCATTCTGTATAATAAGTTCTAGTTTCACCCACCTCATTAGAACTGACTCAAATATGTTCCTTTTTATGGCCGAGTAATATTCCACTGTATATATGTACCAAAACTTCTTTATCCATCCATCTGTTTAGGGACATCTAGGTTGCTTCCATGTTCTAGCTATTGCAAAGAGTGTTGCAGTGAACAATGGGATACGTGTGTCTTTTTCAGTTTGGTCTCCTCAGGGTATATGCCTAGGAGTGGGATTGCTGGGTCATATGGTGGTTTTATTCCTAGTTTTTAAAGGAATCTCCATATCATCTTCTATAGTGGTTGTATCAATTTACATTCCCACCAACAGTGCAAGAGCATTTCCTTTTCTCCACAACCTCTCCAGCATTTATTGTTTGTAGACTTTTTGATGATGGCCATTCTGACTGGTGTGAGGAGATATCTCATTATAGTTTTGATTTGCATTTCTCTAATAATGAGTGATGTTGAGCATCTTTTCATGTGTTTGTTAGCCATCTGTATGTCTTCTTTGGAGAAGAGTCTGTTTAGGTCTTTTTCCCACTTTTGTTTGGGTTGTTTATTGTTTTGGTAAAGTTCCACCTTTTGGGAAGAGGTTCCCAAGGAAAGAGGTTGGGATTCAATAATTTTGGTGTCAGAGACAATTGCACATCCAGCTACCTTTTTCCTTTTGATGTCATAGAGGCGCTGCCATCAATATACCAAGTAAAGTCAGGGTTATTTAAAGGGGTTTAGGAAATGTGGGAGAAACAGGGCATCAGGTCTTCTTATGCCTCTTTGCAAGTATGGATGGGGAGGCTCAGAAGAATTAGGGATAAGGTGGGGCTGAGAGTAGGACAGCGTTCAAAGGAGAACTCGGGAGATTCAAGAAGAGTGACATGAATTAGTTGGATGAGTGAAAGAGATAGAAGGGTCATGGATTTGTGGGAAAGTAAGTCTCTAAAGTCATGTGGTGAAAGAATGACTGTGGGTGCTCCAAAAGTAAGCTTTTTACTTTCCTGAGTGAGGAGTGCAGCTGCTGCCAGAGTACGTAGGCAGGCCGGCCATCCTTGAATTGTGGATCTAGTTGCTTTGATAGATAAGTGACAGGGGTGAAGGAGGGCCCTGATTTTGTCCCAAAACTCCTAGGGCAATTTTTTCTCTCTCAGTAGTGTAGAGTATAAAGGGCCAAGAAAGGTCAGGAAGTACGAGAGCTGGGGCTGAGAGAATGGTTTGCTTAAGGGTCTTAAAGGCTGAATGGATATTTGATTTTAGCTCTAGGGATGCTGAAAGATCTCCTTGGGTGGCTTGATACAGGGGTGGTGCCAAGAGGGTGAAATTAGGAATCCAGAGGCGTAGATATCCAGCTAACCCCAAAAAGGAGAGGATCTCTGTTTTTGATGTTGGAGTGGTAGGGTGGATATAAGGGGCTTTCTATCAGTAGTAGTATATATTTTGGTTGGTAATAAAAGGGCTCTAAGATGGGTGACTCTAGGAAGAGAGAGCTGAACCTTGGTGGGAGACACTCAATAGCCTCAATCGGCTAGAAAATTGAGGAGTTGTACAGTGTGCTGTTGAGAGTGTGTAAGCGAAGGACTACAAAGGAGGAGCTCATCCACATATTGGAGGACAGTACTCAGAGTAAGGTCAGGAGAGGTTAGGTCTGATGCTAGAGTTTGGCCAAAGAAATGAGGGCTACCGCGAAAGTCTTGAGGGAGGACTGTCCCTGTCAAATGGTGGGAGCAATGATTGTCTGTATCAGTACAGATAAAGGCAAAGAGGTCTTGAGAGTTTGGGTGTAAAGGAATGGTAAAGAAGGCATCTTTGAGGTGTAGAACCATGAAGGGGGCAGTGGGAGAAGGAATGAGAGAGAAAAGAGTATAGGGATTTGAAGCTATTGGGTGTAGGGGGATAAAAGCTGCATTGATAAGTCTCAGGTCCTGAACCAGTTGATAGGAGTCATTTGACTTTTTGATGGGTAAGATAGGGGTGTTATAGGGAGAGTGGCTTGGGCGCAAGAGGCCCTGAAGTAGGAGTTTAGTGGTGATAGGCTTTTACCTTTGATGTTTTGGGGAGATTGAGTACTGTGGTTGATTGGGGGATTTAGAGGCCTTTTTGAGGCGGATATGAACTGGAGCATGGCGAGAGGTGACAGATGGGTTGTCTGTATCCCGAACTATGGGCTTTATGGATGAGGAGGCAATGGAGTGGGGGAAAAGAAGTTGGGGTTGAGGAGCAGTAGCCAGGCTACAGATCAGAAGGTGGGTTTGTGATAGTAATAGAGGCTTTGAATTTTGAGAGAAGGTCTCTCCAAGAATAGGAGTGGGGCTACTGTGCGTAGTGCTGCAGTGCTAGTCGGGGCGCATGTGCCTCTTTGAATGATGGATTTCTTGGGATCTATGCCCAGATGTGGGAATGTCAGATCCTAGACCTCGCCTCTGTTGATAGTATATTTTTAGGCATTCAGAGACAGTCCATTATACTAGGTGTTGTGAGTGTGCCTTCCCACCTACTGTGTAGGGGCGTTCCCTTTCCTCAGGCTCTCCTGCCCTTAGTGTTTGTAGCCTCCTGAGGATGCTCTGATGGGACTTGATTTCTTGTTTTCATTTTGATTGGCATTCCTGCAGTAATTAGGGATGCTGAGCATCTTGTCCTGTGGTGGAGGTTTGGGTCTTTGTTTTTTTCCGTGAATGGTGTGAGGAAAATTTATCTGTGGCAGTTGGCTTCCTGAAAGCCGGTTGTGTTTGGAATTTATTTCTGCAATTCCTGCCGCAGGGCATGTCCTGAGGACAGCTGAGAAATAGAGATGCCAGTAAGCTCTGGCAGCAGCAGCAGCAGTAGTAAGCGCTGGAGGTGCAATTGTAGTTACAGAATGTCTCCACAAGATGGCAGCACTTTCCCCGGGCCACCTCTGGTTCCTTAGGCAAGCAGAGTCAGGGCAACTTGGCTTCCTCGGCTGTGAATTGGAGTGGAACGTGCCTGAGCAACAAATTAAGGGATTGTGTCTCACTTCTTCCCCCTAAAACTTCACCCATTCCCTTCAGATTCATTCCAACCGGGGCCACAGCACCCTGCTGAGGGGCCTAGGAGGCTGCACTCTCAAAAAGGAAGCTTGAGTTGGGAACCCCAGCACCAGAGGTCCTGGGGGCTAGCTAACATTTCCAAGATCCTGGAAAATAGAGGTCTGGGTCCCCATTCTTTGGGAGCACTAGGGACTCTGATCTCAGTCAGGAAAACCAGAGAGAAGAGGTTTAAGAGGGGTCTCAATTAAGGGCTCATTGCTTGGCTGTCTTGACTCCACTCCAATCCAGCGATGGGACCCAAGCCTACTCAGGCTCCAGGGATAGAATAGCAGTGCAGATCAGGAAGGCTGGAGGGAATAAAAAAAGCGATGCTTTCATTTTCTTTAATTTCATGCCTATGCTATGTTGGAGTATATTAATTTTGTGATTTTCTGTTTTCTGTTTGCCTGATTCATTTATGACATATGCATACAGCATATCTGTATTCTTTTCCCATAGAAGTTTTTTGCTGAAGGTCAGCATAGTTCCCTGTGCTGATCATCAAGTCCTGGTGGAGTATCTAGTATAGACACAAATTTCTGTGTATGTATTATGCCCAACATTCTAATCAACTCTTTGGCCTTTCCTTTTTTAATTTTTAAAAATTCTGATGTTTGAATTCTCAATTTTTGTGTTGTAATTTAGCTCCTTTTTGTCTCTTTAAATTTTGCCTAGAAGGGACATTATATGCTCTTGTCTTCCTCTGTCTGGCTGGTTTCAGTTAGTATGTGATTCTACAGCATCCATTTCTATTGCTACAAGTGGAATAATTTCATAATTTCATTGCCAGTTTTTCATGGCTGCATAACCGTCCATTGTCTATAAGTACCAGGCCCTTTCTAAGCTTAATTTATCAGTGGACATTTTGCTGGGTCTTTGTCTTGGCTCTTGTAAGTAGAGCTGAAGTGAAGGTTGGGGTGATGTGAATTTTGAATAATGGGTTTCTCAGGATATAGGTGGAGAAGGCAATGGCACCGCACTCCAGTACTCTTGCCTGGAAAATCCCGTGGATGGAGGAGCCTGGTAGGCTGCAGTCTATGGGGTCGCACAGAGTGGGGTACGACTGAAGCGACTTAGCAGCAGCAGCAGCAGCAGGATATAGGCCTGCTATAGGATATGGGGTCAGGGAAGAGTCGGACATGACTGAGCGACTTCACTTTGACTTTTCACTTTCATGCATTGGAGAAGGAAATGGCCACCCACTCCAGTGCTCTTGCCTGGAGAATCCCAGGGACGGGGGAGCCTGGTGGGCTGCGGTCTATGGGGTCGCACAGAGTGGGGTACGACTGAAGCGACTTAGCAGCAGCAGCAGCAGCAGCAGCAGGATATAGGCCGAGATATGGGAATGTCAGATCCTAGGGTTAGCTCTCTTAATTTTTTTTTTTTTTTTTCCTGCTCTGCAGAGGCTGTCAGTTCTAGTGGCTGTTGCCAGTGATCGTTCTGCCAACCATGTGGGGATTTCCTGTTCCTCTCTGCTCTCTCCCACATATATCATTTGTAGACTTGTGAGAATGGCCATTCTGACTGGTGGAATTTGATTTGTTGTTTTGATTAGCATTCTTGCTGCAATAATTAGGGATGCTGAGCATCTTGTCTTGTGGTGGTTAGGGTATTTTTTCTTTCTTTTTCTTTTAGTTAGGCATGTGTGGAAAACTTACGTTTCTATTGGCATCTTGCAAGTTGGGCGTGTTTGCAATTTATTTTTCTAATATTTACCTCAGGACCTTTGTTGAGGCAAGCTGTCAGTGACAGCATCCCCGTCCCCCTGTGAATTAGACTTTGGTCAAGTTGTAGTTACAGAAAATGTCCATAAGGTGGCAGCACTTTTGACGCTTACTCTGGTTACTGGGGCAAACAGAGCATTAGGGAAAGTCGGCTTCCAGGGTTGTGAAATAAGAGTGGAATGTACCTGAGTAAACGTTTAAGGGCTTGTGTTGCACTACTTATTTCCCCTAAAGCATCACACACACACACACATCGCTTCCAGACTAATCCCAGCTGGAACCACAGCACCTTGCTGGCTCTGCTTCAGTGCCTAGGAGTCTGCACTCTCAGAAAGAAGGCTTGAGCTGGGAACTCCAGCATTAGGAGACGGGGAGGTTAGGTGACTATTGCCCTCAAGGTCTCCGAGGACTTGATCCCACGCGGGTCTCTGGTCCCAACCAGAGCACAGCGGACTATATAGGCTTAAAAAGGACTCAACGAACACCCTGCCAGGCTGTCTCAAAAACATAACAGTCTAGCCTGGAGACCCAAGCCTGCACAGGCTCCAGGATGGATCACACCCAAAGTCAGGGAGAGGGGAGGGAATAAAGCAGGCACTGCTTTTCTTTTCCTTTAACGTCATGCCGATGCTGTGTTGGAGGACAGTAGATTCGCAGTGTTGTGCTTGTCCTCAGTGTACAGCCGCCCGATTCTGGTAAAACATATTCACGGTGTATCTCTATTGCATTTTTGAACTTTTTACCATTGAAGGTCGACAAGAGTGCCAAGCATCGGGTCCTTGTGAATTATACATCTCAGATACACTTTTCTGTGTACATAAAGAAAGGAATTTAGGAGATAATTTTTGTGGATTATCTCAGAGATACAGATTGCTGTCTTTAGAGATACAGATTGCTGTCTATATGTGGAAGATAGAAAGGATGGAAGGGGACAAACTGTAGACTATATATTACAATACAGATTTCTTGTGTATGTAGGCATGGACATCCTAATTCATTCCCAGGCCATCACTTATGTTTCTCTGGAACCCTTCCTTTGACTTTGAATTCTGAGTCTCATTTTGGGTTGTAAGTTTGTTGCCTTGTATGTCTTCTTTTATTTTGCCTGGAAGGTACCTCACATACCATGGTCTTCCTCTGCCTGACAGACTTCCCTTAGTGTGTGATCCTTCAAGGACTATCCCTGTGGCTACTACTGTCTTAATTACCTAATTTCAGTGATGGTTTTTTAAGAGTGAAAAATAGTCTTCTGTATATATGTACCAGACCTTGTTTCAGCTTTAATCCCTCAGTGGAGATTTTGCTGGTAGTGTGTCTCAGCTATCAGAAGCAGTGCTGAAGCTTTGCTGGGATGTCCAAGCCTTTTGATCAATGGTTTTCTCAGGGTATAGGCCAAGGTGTGGGAATGTCAGACCCTAGTTTTAATCTGAGACTCTTTTTTCAGGCATTCAGAAACCATCCATTATACTGACTGTTGTCAATGTATATTCCCAGAGACAGCTTAGGGGGATTCTTTTTCCTCCAGGCTCTCTCCCACGTTTATTGGTTGTAGATTGGTTATGATGACCACTGTGACTGGTGGGATTTGATTTTCCATTGTCGTTTTGAATGGCATTCCTCCAGCAATTAGGGATCCTTAGTATCTTGTCCTATTGTGGAGGTTTGAATTTGTTTTGGCTTTTTTTTTTTCTTTTTTCCCTAAAAGTTGTCAGGAGAATTTGCTTTTAACAGTTGGGTTATTGAAAGTCAGCTGTGTTTGGAATTTCTCCATTATCTGCCCCAGGACATTTCCTGAGGTGGGTAATGTTAATTTCTGTCATCAACAGAAATCCAGCCCTCGTGATTTGAGTTGCCAGTGAATACTGGAGAAAATATAGTTAAAGAAAATGTCTACAGGGCAGCAGCATTATTCAGGCCTACCTTTGGTACCTGGGGTAACCAAAACCTTAGGGAAAGTTTGCTTCTTGGCAATGAAATAGGGATGAGTGTTCATGAGCTAACCTGAAAGGGCTTGAGTCTCAGTAATCTTTCCCCCTAAAGCATCACACAAACAGCCTGCCCTGGCTAATCTTTCCAGGACCACAGTATGCTGCTGATGGTGCTTAGGTGCTAGTGCTAGGAGGCTGCACTCTTAGGAACGAGGCTTGAGCTGGGATCCCCAACATTAAGAGAGGTCGAAGCAAGCTGAAATGTGCTTTCAAATCACTTGAGGCTTTGATGCCATGAGGGACTCTGGTCCCAGCCAGAACGTAGGAGACAGTAGACCTTTAAAAGGGTCAACCAAGAGCACCCTGCCGGGTTGTGTCAATCACCTCCAGTTTAGCAGTGGGACCCAAGCCTGTCCAGGCTCCAGGGATGTGATAGCATCCCAAGCCAGGGAGGTCAGAGATAAGAGAGTAGGCACTGCTTTCTCTCCTTTTCTTACCATCTTGTTGATGCTGCAGTGCAGTACACTGAATTTGAAATCTTGCGGTTATTGTCAGTGTACAGCTTCCTGAAGCAGGCGTACGTATTTATGGCATGGTGTATTTCTCTCACTCTCTCTCTCTTTTTTTTTTTTTTTTTTGGCCATAGAAGGATAAGAAGAGTGCTGAACATCAGGTCCTTCTGAATTATCTATCTCAGTTATACTTTTCTGTGTATAAATAGAAAAACTTTTCAAATGAGTCAGTTCTAATCAGGTAGCTAAAGTATTGGAGTTTCAGCTTCAACATCAGTCCTTCCAGTGAATATTCAGGATTGATTTCCTTTAGGATGGACTGGTTGGATCTCCTCGCAGTCCAAGCGACTCTCAAGAGTCTTCTCCAACACCACAGTTCAAAAGCATCAATTCTTCAGCACTCAGCTTTCTTTATAGTCCAACTCTCACATCCATACATGACTGCTGAAAAAACCACAGCCTTGACTAAATGGAACCTTGTTGGCGAAGTAATGTCTCTGCTTTTTAATATGCTGTCGAGGTTGGTCATAACTTTTCTTCCAAAGAGTAAGCATCTTTTAATTTCATGGCTGCAGTCACCATCTGCAGTGATTTTGGAGCCCCCCAAAATAAAGTCTGACAATGTTTCCACTGTTTCCCCATCTATTTCCCATGAAGTGATGCCATGATCTTCGTTTTCTGAATGTTGAGTTTTAAGCCAACTTTTTTCACTCTCCTCTTTCACTTTCATCAAGAGGCTCTTTAGTTTCTCTTCAATTTCTGCCATAAGGGTGGTGTCATCTGCATATCTGAGGTTATTGATATTTCTCCAGGCAATCTTGATTCCAGCTTGTGTTTCTTCCAGCCCAGCGTTTCTCATGATGTACTCTGCATAGAAGTTAAATAAGCAGGGTAACAATATACTCCTTTTCCTATTTGGAACCAGTCTGTTGTCCCATGTCCAGTTCTAACTGTTGCTTCCTGACCTGCATACAGGTTTCTCAAGAGGCAGGTCAGGTGGTCTGGTATTCCCATCTCTTTTAGAATTTTCCACAGAATTTTTCAAATGGACTATGTTATAGGTCTTATACAAATCAGTGTTACAGCTCAGTGTTACATCTCTATTTTACTTAGAAGACAGCAGGACAATCCATCTTCGAGGTGTGAAGGCACATTGATCCAAAGATGTGAAGAGAAGAGCGCCCCAGTGCATGGGAAAGAGAGAGAGAGCTGGCTTTGGCTCCTCTGTTTATACGTTTTTCTCTCCCTGAGCCTGTCCTGTGTAAACTGGGCCAGCCAGGAGTGTTGTTTGTTTTGCCTGAGGTCCTCACTCCGGTCCTTGGACCTCCCTCTGTTCTATTTTCACGGGCTTTTCCCTTCCTTATCTTTTGGCCACCTCCCTTTTGGACTCCTTTTCCCTGTTCTACCTGCCTAACCAATGGATGGGGAGAAAAGAACATTCCTTGTGGATAATCTGTTACAGATTCACATTTGTTGTCTATGAGGCCATTCACATATTTTATTCCCCTGGAATCCTTTGTTTATCTTTGAATTCTGAGTCTCTTTTTGGATTGTAAAATTTTGGCCTTGTATGTCTAATTTTATTCTGCTGGGAAGGTACATCCTATACCGTAGTCTTCCTCTGCCTGACTGACTTCCCTTTGCCTATGATCCTTCAAGGTCCGTCCCTGTGGCTAACAGTGTCTGAATTCCCTAATTTCAGTAGCTGTTTTTAAAGAGTGAGAAATAGTCCACTGTATATATGTACCACGTCTTGTTCCAGCTTGAACCTCTCATTGGAGATTTTTCTGGTTGTGCGTCTTTGCTATTGGAAGTGTAACCCAGAAGGGTTAATTTTCAATTTGCACTACATCTGCTTCTGTGACTTTAACCCGTTTTGTTACTGTAAGCAAACAAAATGGCCTGCAACCTGAGCCGCCCTCCTGTGAAGGACTGGAGGAAACGAAACTAATACAGTTCCCTGCCTGAGGCTTGCCATTCTGGGGGACATTTGCAAAGACTGAATAGTCTTCTTTCTTTATTACCTCACCTCCCTGCCATCTCTGTTGCTTTAAAGGACCTGGCAACCAGGCCCTGACAAGACGGTTATTTTGGGGCACTAGCCTGCCTTCTTAGTCAGCTGGCTCCCTAATTAAAGTCTCTTCTTGCCTCAACACCTCATCTTTCAAGGAATTCATTGGTCTGTGGTGCAGTTATCAGAGTGAGCTTGGACTCTGTAAAAATTTGGCTTAGCCTGCCAGAAGCCTTGTTACTTGCGGCTAACTGGCTCCGACTAGGGAATATTGGGGCAAGACCCTGGAAGCTGCTGGGACCATTTGTTGTTCTGATGTTCTTTCCTTCAAGATTCCCTGAAGAAGTGCCACCTGCCCCCAGCGCTTGGCAGTTGAGACAGGAATAGACAGACTTCTAGAGTCAGACTCGGTTTGTAAGGTAAGTCTACCCAGTTCGATAGACAGTTCATTTGCTTTGTGTATCCTTCTGTGTTAAGAGCCTATGGGCTCGATTCCAGAGGGTAAGTTGTGCCGATGTGCACACCATGAACATTTTTTTCCTCCTCAATCTGGGTTTTTCTCTTTACAGGACAAGCCAATTTGGTTGGGTACCCATTTGCAGAGGGGAGGTGTTGTTGGACTCCACCCTGAACCGATTCACTGGGAATGAGTTCTCATGGAGCAAGCCCACCTTCAGTTCAGTTCAGTTCAGTTCAGTTCAATTCAGTTGCTCAGTCACTCAGTCGGGTCTGACTCTTTGTGACCCCATGGACTGCAGCACACCAGGTTTCCCTGTCCATCACCAACTCCTGGAGCTTGGTCAAATCCTTGTCCATCTAGTCGGTGGTACCATCCAACCATCTCATCCTCTGTCGTCCCCTTCTCCTCCTGCCTTCAATCCCTGCCGGCATCAGAGTTTTTTCCAATGAGTCCATTCTTAGCATCAGGTGGCCTAAGTATTGGAGATTCAGCTTCAGCATCAGTCCTTCCAATGACTATTCAGGACTCCTTACCTTTAGGATTGACTGGTTTGACCTCCTTGGTTTGATCTCAAGGAAATCTCAAGAATCTTTTCTAACACCACACACAGTTCAAAAGCATCAATTTTTGGCACTCAGCTTTCTTTATAGTCCAACTTTTACATCCATACATGACTGGTGGAAAAACCATAGCTTTGACTACACAGACATTTTTTGGCAAAGTAAGGTCTCTGCTTTTTAATATGCTGTCTAGGTTGGTCATAACTTTTCTTCCAAGAAGCAAGCATCTTTAATTTCATGGCTGCAGTCACCATCTGCAGTGATTTGGGAGCCCAAGAAAATAAAGTCTCTCACTGTTTCCATTGTTTCCCCATGTATTTGCTATGAGGTGATGGGACTGGATGCCATGATATTAGTGTTCTGAATGTTGAGTTTTAAGCCAACATTTTCACTCTCCTCTTTCACTTTCATCAAGAGACTCTTTAGTTCCTGTTTGCTTTCTGCCATAAGGATGATGTCATCTGCATATTTGAGGTTATAGATATTTCTCCCAGCAATCTTGATTCCAGCTTGTGCTTCATCCAGTCTGATATTTTGCATGATGTACTCTGCATATGTTAAATAAGCAGGGTGACAATATACAGCCTTGACGTACTCCTTTCCCAATTTGGAACCAGTCTGTTTTTCCATGTCCAGTTCTAACTGTTGCTTCTTGACCTGCATGCAGGTTTCTCAGGAGGCAGGTAATGTGGCATTTCAGACTCTTGTTGACTATGAGGGCAACTCCATTTTTTCTAAGTGATTCTTGCCTAGAGTAGTAGACATAATCATCTTCTGAATTAAATTCACCCATTCTGGTCCATTTTAGTTCACTGATTCCTAAAATGACAATTTTCACTCTTGCCATCTCCTGTTTGACCACTTCTAGCTGTTGACTAAAAAAGATGTACAACTTGAGAGTTGTGAGTTAAGTTTTATTTGGGGCAAAATGAGGGCTGCAGACCAGGAGGCAGTGTCTCAGATAGCTCTGAGAGCTCCAAAGCAGCAGTGGGGGAAGGTCAATATGTAAGGCTTTGGGGAAGGGGAGGTTCAATACTCTGAAGCATTCATTTTACAAAAGTTATTTTGTTAGTGATGAGGACGTGATGTTGGGATTTAGTGCTTCTCTAGATGAGAAGATGCAGGCATGGAGATCATAAAATCGGTTCCTAAAAACATCCAACTTTCTAAAGACCTGCCCCACCAGATTCCCTGGAGCACAGAGGGCCTCACTCCTCCCTGAACACCCTCTTGGGTTGTTGAAGGGCAACAGCTACAGCAGCACGGGGTTCAGTCTCGGTAGAGGCAGACGGCAAACGCCTTTGCTGTTCACTTGTTGGCAATGCTCTTGGTAAGTGCCAGTTTGTAGTTGACACAGTTTACCTTGATTCATGGATCTAACATTCCAGGTCCTTATGCAATATTGTTCTTTACAGCATCATCAGTCCATTCAATCGCTCAGTCGTGTCCGACTCTTTGCGACTCCATGAATCACAGCGCGCCAGGCCTCCCTGACCATCACCAACTCCCGGAGTTTACCCAAACTCACATCCGTCAAGTTGGTGATGCCATCCAGCATCTCATCCTCTGTCGTCCCCTTCTCCTCTTGCCCCCAATCCATACCTTACTTCTAACACCAGACACATGCAACGACACCAAATGGCCAATACTCAAATCAAACTGATTGCACTCTTTGTAGATGAAGATGGAGAATCAGCACACAGTCAAGAAAAACAAGACCTGGAGTTGACTGTGACTCAAATCATCATCTTCTCATATCAAAATTCAGGCTTAAACTAGAGAAAGTGGAGAAACCCACTAGGCCATCCATGTCTGACTTAAATCAAACCCCCTATGAATATGCAGTGGAGGTACCAACTAGATTCAAAGGATGAGATCTAGTTAACAGTGTGCCTGAAGGACTATGGCTGGAGGTCCACAACGTTGTATGGGAGGCAGCAATCAAAACCATCCCAAAGAAAAAGAAAAGCAAGAAGGCAAAGTATTTATCTGAGGAGGACTTAACAAATAGCTAAAGATGGAAGAGAAATGAAAAGCAAGGGTGAAAGGGAAAGGCATATCCACCTAAACGAAGATTTCCAAAGAACAGCACAGAGAGACAAGAAGGCCTTCTTCAAAGAACAATGACTAAAGCTAGAAGAAAAGAGCAGAAGTGGAGAGACCAGAGATCTCTCCAGGAAAATTGGAGATTTCAAAGGAGCATTTTGCCCAAAGATGGGCACAATAAAGGACATAAATGGCAGAGACTTAGTAGACGCAGAAAAGATTAAGAATAGATGGAAAGAATACACAGAAGAATGGCATAAAAAGATCCGAATGAACCGCATGGTGTGGTCAGCCACACAGAGCCAGACGCTCTGGAGAGTGAAGCCAAGTGGGCCTTAGGAAGCACATGCTGCTAATAAACCTAGTGGATGTGATGGAATTCCAGTAGAACTATTAAAAACCCTAAGGAAGAATGCCATCAAGGTGTTGCATTCAATATGTCAGCAAATCTGGAAGACCCAGCAATGGCCACAGGACTGGAAAAGATCAATCCTCATCCCAATTGCCAAGAAGGGTAATACTAAAGAATGTGCTAACCATCGGACAGTTGCACTCATCTCTCATGCTAGTATGATCATGCTTAAAATCTTGCATGCTAGGCTTCAGAATTATGTGAACCAAGAACTTCCAGATGTCCAAGCTGGATTTAGGAAAGGAAGAGGAACCAGAGATCAAATTGCCAACATTCACTGGATTATAGAGAAAACTAGGGAATTCCAGAAAAACATTTACCTCTGTTTCATCAACTATATCAAAGCCTTTGACTGTGTGGACCATAATAAACTGTGGAAATCTCTTAAAGAGATGGGAATACCAGACCATCTTAACTGTCTCCTGAGAAACCTATATGTGGATCCAGAAGCAACAGTTAGACCCCTGTATGGAACAACTGATTGGTTCAAGATTGAGAAAGGAGTACAAGAGGGCTGTCTGCTCTCACCCTGTTGGTTTAATCTATACTCTGAGCACATCATGAAAAATGTCAGGGTGGATGAGTTACAAGCTAGAATCAGGATAGACGGAAGAAATATCAACAACTTCAGATATGCATATGACACCACTCTAATGACAGAAAGTGAAGAGAACCTAAAGAACCTCTTGATGAGGGTGAAGGAGGAGAGTGAAAGAGCTGGCTTAAAACTAATTATTAAGAAAAACTAAGATCATGGCGAAAACAACACACAGTGGTGGATGTGACTGGTGATGCAAGTAAAGTCCTATCTATAAAGAACAATATTGCGTAGGAACTTGGAATGTTAGGTCCATGAATCAAGATAAACTGGAAGTGGTCAAACAGGAGAAGGCAAAAGTGAACATCGACATTATAGGAATCAGTGAACTAAAATGGACTGGAATGAGTGAATTTAATTCAGATGACCATTATATCTACCTCTGTGGTCAAGAATCCCTTAGAAGAAATGGAGTAGTTCTCATAGTCAACAAGAGTTCCAAATGCAGTACCTGGGTGCAATCTCAAGAATGACAGAATGATTTCTGTTCATTTCCAATGCAAACCATTCAATATCACAGTAATCCAAGTCTATGCCCCTACCACTAATGCTGAAGAAGCTGAACTTGAACAGTTCTATGATGACCTACAAGACCTTCTAGAGCTAACACCATAAAACAATGCCATTTTCATCATAAGGGCCTGGAATGCAAAAGTAGGAAGTGAAGATACTTGGAGTAATAGGCAAGTTTGGCCTTGGAGTACGAAATGAAGCAGGGCAAAGGCTGACAGAGCTTTGCAAAGAGAATACAATTGTCATAGCAAACACCCTCTTCCAACAACACAAGAGATGATTCTGCACATGGACATCACCAGATGGTCAACACTGAAATCAGATGGATTATATTATTTGCAGCCAAAGATGGAGATGTTCTATACAGAGAGCAAAAGCAAGACTGGGAGCTGACTGTGGCTCAGTTCATGAACTCCTTATTGCCAAATTCAGACTTAAATTCCTTATTGCCAAATTCAGGCATAAATTGAAGAGAGTAGGGAAAGCCACTAGACCATTCAGGTATGACCTAAATCAAATCCCTAATGATTATATGGTGGAAGTGACAAACAGATCCAAGGGACTAGATCTGATAGAGTGCCTGAAGAAATATGGATAGAAGTTTATGACATTGTACAGGAGGCAGTGATCAAGACCATCACCAAGAAAAAGAAATGCAAAAAGGCAAAATGATTGTCTGAGTGGGGCTTACAAACAGCTAAGAAAAGAAGAGAAGCAAAAGGCAAAGGAGAAAAGGAAAGTAGAGACTTTCTTGCAATGCAAAGAAATAGAAGAAAACAAAAGAATGGGAAAGAAAATTCATCAAGAAAATTAGAGATACCAAGGGAGCATTTCATGCAAAGATGGGCACAATAAAGGACAGAAATGTTATGGACCTAACAGCAGGAGAAGATATTAAGAAGAGGTGGCAAGAATACACAGAAGAACTGTACAAAAAATTCCTAATGACCCAGATAACCACGATGATGTGATCACTCACCTAGAGTCAGACACTCTGGAGTCTGAAGTTAAGTGGGCCTTAAGAAGCATCACCATGAACAAAGCTAGTGGACGTGATGAAATTCCAGCTGAGCTATTTCAAGTCCTAAAGATGATGCACTGAGTGCTACGTTGGTAAAGTAATGCTCAAAATTCTCCAAGCCAGGCTTCCACAGTATGTGAACCGTGAACTTCCAGATGTTCAAGCTGGTTTTAGAAAAGGCAAAGGAACCAGAGATCAAATTGCCAACATCTGCTGGATCATGGAAAAAGCAAGGGAGTTCCAGAAAAACATCTATTTCTGCTTTATTGACTATGCCAAAGCCTTTGACTGTGTGGATCACAATAAACTGCGGAAAATTCACAGAGAGATGGAAATACCAGACCATCTAACCTGCCTCTTGAGAAATCTGTATGCAGGCCAGGAAGCAACAGTTAGAGCTGGACATGGAACAACAGACTGGATCCAAATAGGAAAAGGAGTGCGTCAAGGCTGTATATTGTCACCCTGCTTATTTAACTCATATGCAGAGTACATCATGAGAAACGCTGGACTGGAAGAAATGCAAGCTGGAATCAAGATTGCCGGGAGAAATATCAATAACCTCAGATATGCAGATGACACCACCCTTACGGCAGAAAGTGAAGAGGAACTAAAGAGCCTCTTGATGAAAGTGAAAGAGGAGAGTGAAAAAGTTGGCTTAAAGCTCAACATTCCAAAAACGAAGATCATGGCATCTGGTCCCATCACTTCACGGGAAATAGATGGGGAAACAGTGGAAACACTGTCAGACTTTATGTTTTTGGGCTCCAAAATCACTGCAGATGGTGACTGCAGCCATGAAATTAAAAGACGCTTACTCCCTGGAAGAAAAGTTATGACCAACCTAGACAGCATATTCAAAAGCAGAGACATTAATTTGCCGACTAAGGTCCATCTAGTCAAGGTTATGGTTTTTCCTGCGGTCATGTATGGATGTGAGAGTTGGACTGTGAAGAAGGCTGAGCACCAAAGAATTGATGCTTTTGAACTGTGGTGTTGGAGAAGACTCTTGAGAGTCCCTTGGACTGCAAGGAGATCCAACCAGTTCATTCTGAAGGAGATCAGCCCTGGGATTTCTTTGGAAGGAATGATGCTAAAGCTGAAACTCCAGTACGTTGGCCACCTCATGAGAAGAGTTGACTCATTGGAAAAGACTCTGATGCTGGGAGGGATTGGGAGCAGGAATAGAAGGGGACGACAGAGGATGAGATGGCTGGATGGCATCACTGACTCGATGGATGTGAGTCTGAGTGAACTCCGGGAGATGGTGATGGACAGGGAGGCCTGGCGTGCTGCAATTCATGGGGTCGCAAATAGTCAGACACAAGTGAGCGACTGAACTGAACTGAAAGATGATGCTGTGAAAGTGCTGCACTCAATATGCCAGCAAATGTGGAAAACTCAGCAGCGACCACAGAACTGGAAAATGTCAGTTTTCATTTCAATCCCAAGAAAAGGCAATGTGAAAGAATGTTCAAACTATCACACAATTGCACTCCTCTCACATGCTAGCAAAGTAATACTCAAAATTCCTCAAGCAAGGCATCAACAGTATGTGAGTCAAGAACTTCCAGATGTTCAAGCTGGATTGAGAAAAGGCAGAGGAACCCGAGATCAAATTGCCAACATCCGCTAGATCATAAGAAAAGCAAGAGAGTTTCAGAAAAACATCTGCTTTATTGACTACACCAAAACCTTTGACTGAGGGAATCGCAACAAACTGTGGAAAATTCTTAAAGAGATGGGAATACCATACCACCTTACCTGGCTCCAGAGAAACCTGTATGCAGATCAAGAAGCAACAGTTAAAATCAGACATGGAACAATAGACTGGTTCCAACTCGGGAAAGGAGTCCATCAAGACTGTGTATGCCACCCTGATTGTTTAACTTCTGTGCAGAGTACGTCATGTGAAATGCCAGGCTGGATGGAGCACAAGCTGGAATCAAGATTGCTGGGAGAAATATCTATAACCTCAGATATGCAGATAACACCACCCTTATGGCAAAAAGCAAACAGGAACTAAAGAGTCTCTTAGTCAAAGTGAAAGAGGAGAGTGAAAAAACTGGCTTAAAATTCAACATTCAAAAGGCAAAGATCATGGCATCCAGTCCCATCACTTCATGGCAAATACATGGGGAAACAATGGAAACAGTGAGAGACTTTATTTTCTTGGGCTCCAAAATCATTGCAGATGGTGACTGCAGCCATGAAATTAAAAGATGCTTGCTTCTTGGAGGGCTTCCCTGGTGGCTTCTTGGAAGAAAAGCTATGACCAAGCTAGACAGCATATTATAAAGAGACATTACTTTGCTTATAATGGCCTGTCTAGCCAAAGCTGTGATTTTTCCAGCAGTCATGTATGGATGTGAGAGTTAGACCATAAAGAGAGCTGAACGCCAAAGAACTGATGCTTTTGAACTGTGTGTGGTGTTGGAGAAGATTCTTGAGAATTCCTGGACAGCAAGGAGATCAAACCAGTCAATCCTAAATGCAATCAACCCTGAATATTCATTGGAAGGACTGATACTGAATCTCTAATACTTAGGCCACCTAATGCAAAGAGCTGACTCATTTGAAAAGACCCTGATACTGGGAAGATTGAAAGCAGGAGGAGAAGGGGACGACAGAGCATGAGATGGTTGGATGGCATCACCGACTCAATGCACATGAGTTTAAGCAAGCTCCGGAAGATGGTGATGGGCAGAGAAGCGGTGTGTGCTGTGTCTGTGAGGTTGCAAAGAGTCAGAGAAGACCGAGCAACTGAACTGAACTGAACAACAGAAGGGAGCAATACTTTACGGAACGCACTTTATTGAAATATTATGACAATGTGAGCTTTTTGTTGGTTTTGGAGATGAAATGCTGGTGAGTATCTTGGTTGGCAAATGTTTCTTTGCATTCTGGGTTGCCTTCTTCATTTCTGAAGGTTTCCATATTTGGACACCTGCTTTGAAATCCAAGTAGGTCTCATTTTCCTGGTTTTGTTTTATTTCTCATTGCTGTAGGAGATGGATTCCAAGAGACCTTGCAATGAAACCAACCAAACCCCCAAAGATCTTGCAGTTTATATCCTTGTGTGTCCTGTCTATGTTTTCCTTAAGGGTTTCATAGAATCTCTCCTA
The DNA here is from genome assembly GCF_032405125.1 of Capricornis sumatraensis. NCBI lineage: Eukaryota > Metazoa > Chordata > Mammalia > Artiodactyla > Bovidae > Capricornis > Capricornis sumatraensis. The sequence goes on along the minus strand of NW_027184612.1, from coordinate 2,331,241 downwards.
ACCTTGAGATATTTATGATTTGAAGTGTGTGTATGGTGTTAGAGAGTGTTCTAATCTCATTTTTGTTTTCTCTTAATTAGCCTCCCATGATCCTTCAGTGCCTCTTACCAGTGTCTGTTGCCAGCATCAGGGGAGGAATATTCCCTTTTGTCCACACCTTCTCCATTCTTTAGTGTTTGTCAAGTTTCTGACAATGGCCATTCTGAGGGCTGTGATATGATTCCTTCCTGTGGTTTCTTTCGATTTGCATTTCTCTTATTTAGCGAAACTGACCTCTTTTCATGTGCTTTCTTTCCAAGGGTGAGTTCGTGTTACCTCTTAATGCAGCTTCCTGTAACTTAGCCCTGTTTTAAATTCTTTTCTGATAACCACCCCTGTAAGATATAGTTCCGACCGAAGCAGAAAAGGAGAGACGACCTCAATGGAGGTAGGTTACCTTTATTCAGGTAAGGAGGGGGCGACAGTCAGCCTAACGGCCAAGCTGAGTGCGAGAGGGATCAGAGAAGCTTCATATTTAAAGGGAGGTTTGTGGAAACGATAAGGGAAACGTTAGTCAGGTGGGACGTTTTGGGTAATCTTTAGCTGAGATGGCATTTGTAGTTGAACAGGGAGTGGGAGGTTTTGGGCAGGGGGTGATAAGTCCCAGGTAGATGTAACAGGCTGGGAGCATCAGGGCGGGACTTAAAGTTCAGTTTTGGTTTCTCGGAAGTTAGGTGATTCAGCAAGGGCTTTTGAGACCCTTTGTTTTCTTTTCTAGGCCCAAAGACTCCTTCACGTGGTTTGTTCAGATAGCAGTTTTTGACTTCCAGACCCTTTGGCCTTGAGAATACTCAATGCTCATCAGCACAGGTTTTCAAGCCGTTGTTACAGAAAATGGCCACAGGGCGGCAACATTACCCAACCCCACAAGTTTCCCCGCCCTCGGCCCTGTCATTTCAGTGTGATTTTATATTGGAATACAAGTGATTTCTGATCTTACGTGTGCTTCAGGTGTACAGGAAGTTGATACATTCATGGATGAACATTTATCTATTCTCTTTCAAGTTCTTGTTCCCTTCTAGGTGATTACACTGTTCAATAAACTTCCACCTGCTATTCAGTAGGTCACTTTGGATCATCTATTGCATACCCATATGAGTGTCTACATTAATTAACATTTCTTCAGATATTTTGCCTGTACATAGAGATTGAAGGCTCCTGCAGAGGGCAAGAGGCACCCCAGGAACATCTTGGAGTCACATTGCCTGCCGCATCCTTCCCGGATCCAGAGCCCAAAAACAATCCAGCCTTGGGACCCAAGCCTGCCCAGTCTCCAGAGATATGATAGCAGCCAAATTAACCATGGGATGAGGGGAATCGAGTCAGCATATGTTTCCATATTTACTGTGTTTACCCAGCTATTTGAACTTGAGTATATAGGTGAATTACAAGGCAGTGGATTTTTTTTTTTTTAATTCATAGTCACTTGATTCCCTCACACATTGACATGTATATGCTGTATTTCAGGAACTGTTCCTGTACAGATTATGACAGAAAGTGGAGTATCATTCCTAGTGTTACCCAGTAGGTCCTTGGGGCTTATTTTCTAAATAGTAGTGTGGACATGTCACACAAGTACCTTTTTTCTATGTGCCCAGCACCTTTCTTCTCTGCTAACAGTAAGGGAGACAAGTTTCTTCTAAGTCTGTGAACTGTTTATCTTGGCTCAAACAACGCCTGTGTAGCCGTTATTAGATGCCGCCTACACGTGACATCACACTCTGCTTGTCGCCCCCTGTCTCTCTTACTTCACTGGCTGTGATCATCTCTACCTTCTTGCCTCTGCCTGGACCTGGCACTGTTTTGTTCTTCCTCATGGCTGACTCATTCACCACTGGGTGATAGAACCCATTTCCTTTTCTCATTTCTGTGTTCTTGTGCACTTAGGTTGCAGCAGTGTCCTTTCTTTGGAAACTGGTCTGGCAGGGATGGCATGAGTACCCTGTTCTTCAAAAATGTTTCTTTTCCCTACCGTACACCCAGGCACGCAATTGCTGCTTCCTCTGGCTCTTCCGTGTTTCGTTTTCTGAAGATCCTCCATACTGTGCTGTCTAGTGGATGGACCGAGAGATTTTAAGTCATCCCATCCAAATTAAGTTCTTGATGGGAGTTTCATTCCTAAACTTTTCCCATTTTTATTCTGTGAACCTTCACTCTTGACTATTTCATGTGTTTGGAGCCATCCATCCACTCTTTCTTTTTCAGCTGAGCCACAGCTGACTCACATTACTCTGTTTGCTTTGGGATACAACAGAGTGATCAGTATTTTCATGGAATATATACCATTTAAAGATATTGAAAAGGCATGGCTATATTTTTCTCTGCTGCATACAATATCCTATTATTTTTCTTACATTATACACAATGATTTTCATTTCTTCATTTCTACTTCAGGCTGGCAACACCCACAACCAAATCCCCACAGGCATCTGTTAGTTTCTGGATTTGTGAGTCTCTTACTGTTTCACAGGTAAATCCATTTGTGTCTTATTTTAGATGGAACTTAAATGTGATTTCCTATGGCAGTTTTCTCTATATTTCTGACAACTTTGACTTAGATGCGAATATTTATGTGAAATAAATTTTCCTGGAAGAAGTACAGTTTTCAGGAATAGTATATGGGAAATGAACCAGTGTTCACCTTTCAGCCTGCAGAGTTGCCGGCCTGAAATAGGAACATTTCCCTCTTTCAGCCTGGGAAACTGGAGCACAAAGTTTCTGTGTATCTACTGACTGATTTTTGTTTGTTTGTTTGTTTTTACAGTTTATTTACTGACTGGAGACAATTAAGAGGTTGTTTATTTATATCCATAAAAACAGAGTGTAGCCATGACTCAGAAATGAATGGCTGTTGTTGAAGCATTACTTACACATAGCCTTTTCTCCTTAGTTGAATGGGAGACTTGCTTGTGATTCAAATTATTTTGTGAGGCAGATTGTTTTCCCTGACAGTAAGCTCGTTATCACATGAGAAGAAAGACTACTTGTTAAAGCAAGCTGTTATTTTGTTAGATTAAAAATAAATGGGGCAATGCAAAGAAAATTCTCAACAGCAAAGTCATGGTTCCATTCAGGCTGAGACTGGATCAGTAAACTCCGACATCCACAGAGTACAGTGCAAGGCTGGTTGGAGTGTCCTTAGATGGAATTACTAGAGTGTGTGTGTCGGAGAAAGGAGGGCAGATAACCACAGGATTTGGCTCAGAGCAAGAGAAAACTTCACCAACATTAGATCTGGCCTGTTTTCATTATCTCAAAATACTATAACTCCATTGAAAGCACCATCTCGGTCATGGCTGACATTGTAATTTAAGACTCTTCTATGTACAAGGTCTTGGTTTGGAATGGTGGGTTTAGAATATTTTATGATTAATTATCCTTTTCGGTCAAGTTTTTTGTTTTTCAAGTGTAGTTATTGAATAGGGTGGTATATATTTCCTTTGGAATCCCTCAGGATTTTGATGAAGTTTTGTGAAATGAGTACATCAGTGACAACCATCACCAAGTAATATACTCATGGGAGGCTGCTCAGTGTTAAGCTGGGCATGCAGTACTCCTGGTGTACAATTCATATGTTAGCAGCATTCTGTAAGTAAAGTAGGATGTAGCCAATACTATTCCAGAGAAACGTGGTGCTCGTCTCATTACAAACCGTGGTGCTCATTATCTCATCTCCATCTGTGTTAGTCCCAACATGAGTAAAGATGTCTGTGAGAAGAGCTTTAGCACAAAGCAAACCCTCACATTGACTCTCAATCTTCACAGCAACCAAGAACGCTACTGAAATTTCAGATGAAAAAATAGGCTCAAGAATGTTTTAATTCCTCCCTGATCACAAACTGGCAAGTGGATGATGTAAACATCACATTTAGTGAGTTTTTTTCAGATATTTTTCTTGTCTAGCACTTGAGAAAGACAGAAAGAAGGCAGGCAGACATATTTGTCTCTTCTGTCTAGAACAAACTTCTTTCTCATATATAAGTCATGGGGACCTTTCTGCATCATTATGTAATCTTTGTTCTCTAATAACATATACTGAATTAACTGTCTTCTGTTTAATGTAATACATTGTATAGGATTGATATAAGAACCAATTCATCTATGATAGATGTGTAAGATACCCAGGTTAGTTCTAACTTCAACTGTTGAAAATAGTCCTGCTGTACTTTTACCTGAATATGCAAAAAATAATGATCATACTTGTCTGATGAAACATTGCAGAGGTACAATTGTTGATAAAAGAATATTGTCAAATGGTACATATCTACTCACACACTCACCAAAAATGAACACTCAGGTGCTTTTTTCTAATCCACCCCAAATCATTTTTAAGAAACTTCAATATTCTCATGGCTTAAAATGATCTTTGTTGTCATAATACATATTTTTCAAGATAAGATCTTTTCATAATTTATTGGCCCATTTTTAATTACTTATAATTAATGATCTTCTTAGGGTAATGTAGTTTATTCTTTGAGTTTCCACTTTGCTTTTTTTCCTGTGTTTCGCAATATGTCTTTGTAAATTAAGGATATTAATTCTGTGTCTGGCATATTTAATGCACTTATGTCAGCTGATATTTTCCATCTTTCTTGCCAGTGAAGGGGATTTTCTTCATCCAGTTGTAACATACATGAGTCTCTCTCTTATTTTTGTTTCTGTTTCTTTTGTGTCATGTCCTTTCCATCACGCTCAGCTCAGTCATCTGCAGACCAACCTGATATTTGCTTTGCAAAATCATGTAAGTACAGCATACTATGCCTTTCCAGCTTGAATTTCCCAATGTAAACCCTCCCTTTTAAGTCCAGATGATACTTGATACACTTGAAAAGGAAGAAAACAAGGATTAATCATAACCTCTTCTTTTATCACAATGTAAATATTATTTCTCCTAGTTAGACAGTAATGCTAACTTGCCTCAGTCATGTCTGACTCTTTGCGACCACGGGGACTGTAGCCTGCTAGGCTCCTGTCCATGGGGATTCTCTAGGCAAGAACACTGGAGTGAATCCAGTATTCATGCATGCCCTCCTCCAGGGGATCTTCCTGACCCAGGATGGAACCCACGTATCTTATGTCTCCTGCAATGGCAGGTGGGTTCTTTACCACTAACACCACCTGGGAAGCCCCAGACATTAATGGTTAATTCTTTTAAAAATTTGTCATTCTTTGGCGTTTTCCATTTACAGTTAAAATTGAAATATACAGACTTGAACTTCAACTAACAAACTCTGTCTCATTTTGATCTGAAAAACTAGTAAATTTAACACTAAATTTATAGGTTGAGTATCCTTTGTAAAGGGGGGACACATGTATGAATTACTTCAGCGCCTACATTACGTAAAACTCACTGTCACAGCTACTGTCTCTTGTGTATCACGTGAGGCCCTTTAATGCTCAAGTTTGATAATGAATTAGCACAGAAGCAAAGGGTTAACTTGCGAAGAGACTATGAAGGGACATCTGGAATCTCTCTTTCTCAGCGTATGCAGGGTGGTTACCATGGCCTTGCGAAGAGTCTGGCCCCACTCTTACAGTGCAGTGGAGTCTGCACCTAAGCTTTCGTGTGTCCAGGAGGAACAGACTGTCGTTCCCGGACAGTTTCTTCCTTGTCTCAGAGATGGCTTTCTTTCATCAGATGATGAAGGGGTGATGTGGCTGAGAGGCCTGGACGAGGGCCCTGAGTTTTCATGGTGCAGACAGGACCCAGGTTGCCTTAGAAGGAATCCCTCTGTTGGTGCCCCCACCTCTGTGCAGACATGATGATTAGATAACCCTCCAGGAAGTACTCACATAACCATCCAGTCCCCAGTTGTTGTCCTCAAAGTTGCTGACGAAGATATCCACTGGGCCTTTAATCTGAAAAGCTTTCAGAAGTAAGTGGGCCTCCTCCTCCTCATAAACACCTAGGAAAGGATCACAGGTTATTCTTATATCACAGGAACGCTCATGATCAGGAAAGTAGGTACTTGCCCATTTTGTGGAATATGATACAGAGAGGACAGTGTTTTCAATCACAGAGATGAATGGTTTTATTTTTAAAGTTGTAGTCCTTTTTTCCTAAAATCACCTCTTACTGAAGTCCTCATCTGTCTTGAGTAAGTATCATCTACTTCACTCAATTCAACATCTTTATTCTACAGAAGGAACAAAAATAATATATGTTCAGTTATATTAATTTTTTAAGTTCAATGTTTTTATTCAGTTTCTACTCACTTCTGAGGACAGGGGTATGTATTGCAGGAAAGGAAAAGAGACATAGTCTAGGGGATTAAACTACTATGTATGAAATAAACAAGCTACAAGGACATATTATATAGCACAGGGAATATAGCAAATATTTTACAATAATATTAAATGGAGAATCATCTATAAAAATACTGAATAACTAAAAAGAAGTCTTCATAAAGACAGCTATGTCAAAAATGTGGAGAGTTTGTACAAAATTCTTATAAAATTTAAAACAAATATTTCTCAATATAAAAAAAAGAGAGACCATAAAAATAGCCCCAAATATAGCTACTTATACAAATGAGCTGCACTTATTAAAATGAAATGAATGGCATGGTGGACAAAGGTCCTTAGAATGACTGCTGAATGGTTTTGTCTAGGGTGTGTATCAGTAGAGATAAGATACATGTATTCACAAGATTATTATGGTGATTAAATTATAGCACCCCACAGGACACCAGGTCCTGGCTGGTCCTCCATGAGCGGGACTTCCGCTTCCTCCTCTATGATCCTTCCCAATCAAACTGTACACAGCAGGGGGACTTCTGTCCACTGGGACTCAATCTGAACAACTCTTGATCTAACCACTTTCCCAAATCCAAACTTAATTGCATCAAAGTCACACTGGAGAGCATTTCCTTTGGGGGAAAAAAAATCCTAACTCCATGAAGAAACATATTATCCAAAGGACCTAGGTAAGCTTAAGAAATCTGAATCTTTTATAAAGTCTCAGCTTATTCCGACACAGGATTAGATCTGAGCACCTGGTCTGTCTCATTTACACATTCACGGGGTCAAGGTGCAAGACAATTTTGGGGACCCTAGAGCATGATGCCAGGATGTCTGGCTCTAGATGAGTGATCACATCATCATGATTATCTGGGTCGTGTAGATCCTTTTTTGTACAGTTCTTCTGTGTATTCTTGCCACCTCTTCTTACTATCTTCTGTTTCTGTTAGGTCCCTACTATTTCTGTCCTTTATTGAGCTCATCTTTGCATTCTAACTCACAGAAAGATAATTCTTTCTTTCAGAATTGAGAAGTGAGAACTGAAAGAAGCTCTAAGAAGCTACCACTAAAGGCTTGGGCTGTGTCACACTCTGTCATGTCTGTTTCTGCTGCTTAGCTATCAGGTATAAGCGTGGCTTGGTGGAGAAGCTGAAGGTGTGATGCTGTCAGCTCTGACTTGGTGTTACCTTTATTTGTAAATGCACGACTTCATTAGTCATTAGTGCATCATTCTGGTGTTCATAGATTTGTAAGTTTACAAAGCAGAACCAATGTCAAGGACACAAACTTATATTCTACCCCTAAATAGCTATGGTCTCAAAAATAACAGGCCTATGTTATATATTCACCAACACTGGTGATATTTGCCCATTTTCATTAAAAAACACATTTTCCAAAGACATACTGTATTTTATTTTCCTTTTAACTCATAGTGGGCTTCTCTTTGATTTAAAATGTGATTTACAAATAAGGAGATCTTCACCTCTTGTTAGCCTGTGCCTCCTCTGCCTCCAACACAGATTGCACACATATTCACACACAGTTCACACACAGCAAGCACTGATTTGAGCTGGTGGGGGATTGCTGGACAAGAGTACCTTCAAGAGGTTACTACTTGGGGGTCTTCCACCTGGACATGAGCCTGGTGGGCAACTGACACTCATCCTGCTCTGCAGGGACCCACTCTCACTTCTCAACAGTGACTTACCTTTATAGACAGGGGGCTTCCCTGTCCATTTCATATCTGCTTTACACATCCTGTGCTCAAATCCACCTGAGAGGAAGAATCCCAGATGGCAGGTGTACACCATGGTGTAGCCAAAGGAGGGAAGGTCAATGGCTCCCAATGTCTGTGTGGGCTGGTGTTTCAGGCTCACGGCAGGCATGAGGTGAAATGGGGTTTAGTCCATTAGTAAGTCCATTGTAGCCTGAAAATGTGTGTCTAAGAAAATAGAGCAAAAGAGTTGGAAATGACTACAAAGTTAGTTCACTACTTAAAACTGAGAATACAGGAGCTTTATAGATCACTGGTGTTCTGCTCTCTGCAGCTTACAGCACAGTGAAGCCTTGGTGTTGTCATTCCTCTCTCCTCCTATTCCCCCAGCCCGCGCTGGCTCTCTCCTCCTACTCTGTTTCTGCCTATCATCTATTTATCATCTGTCTATCTATCATCTATTTATTATCTAGCTACTCTCTTCTGCATGCATGTATGTAATTATGTATAGAAATTTAGAAATCATAGCTTTAAAATAAACATACTGACATGCTATTAAGGTAATATGTTAAATTTCCTTAAAAGAGCATTCCTTTAAACTAAAATACACAGATTAATGTGTATTAATTTTAAAATATGCTTTGATTTTTGTTCAATGGCAACTAGGAAATTTACTGCCCACTTAAATGAATAATTAATTTTGGTCAAAATCCAGTGTATGTTCAGAAAATTAATTGAAATATAGATTCTTACTTCCTCTAAAAATATCATTTAGAAGTAAATAAGGTTGTAATTGTTTTTGTTGTTTAGTTGCTAAGTTGTGTCTGACTCTTTGTGACCCTATGAACTCTGGCCTGCCAGGCTCCTCTGTCCATGGGATTTTCCACAGATTCTGGAAACAAACTAGTGTTTCCCAAATGGGCAAGGCAGGCAGGGGAGGAATAAATTAGGAGTTTGAGATTAACATACATATAAATTACTATATATAAAATAGATAATCAACAAGGACCTACTATGTAGCACAGGGAATTCTACTCAATATTCTGTAATTATCTATATGAGGAACAAATCTGAAAAAGATGGATATATGTATATGTATCCTTGGAAGAAAAGTTATGACCAACCTAGATAGCATATTCAAAAGCATAGACATTACTTTGCCAACTAAGGTCAGTCTAGTCAAGGCTATGGTTTTTCCTGTGGTCGTGTATGGATGTGAGAGTTGGACTGTGAAGAAGGCTGAGTGCCAAAGAATTGATGCTTTTGAACTTTGGTGTTGGAGAAGACTCTTGAGAGCCCCTTGGACTACAAGGAGATCCAACCAGTCCATTCTGAAGGAGATCAGCCCTGGGATTTCTTTGGAAGGAATGATGCTGAAGCTGATACTCCAGTACTTTGGCCACCTGATGCGAAGAGTTGACTCATTGGAAAAGACTCTGATGCTGGGAGGGATTGGGGCAGGAGCAGAAGGGGACAACAGAGGATGAGATGGCTGGATGGCATCACTGACTCGATGGATGTGAGTCTGAGTGAACTCTGGGAGTTGGTGATGGACAGGGAGGCCTGGTGTGCTGTGATTCATGGGGTCACAAAGAGTTGGACATGACTGAGGGACTGAACTGAACTGATACCTGAACTGCTTTGCTGTATACCTGAAATAACATAACATTGATAATAAACTATATCTGAATATAACAAATTAAATGAAAAAAAAAAACTGCCCCCAAATTCCCAAATCATTATATTCTTTTAACTTTGATATTGTGTGTTAAGTCACTTCAATCATGTCCAACTCTTTGCAACCCTATGTAGCCCACCAGGCTCTTCTGTCCATGGGATTCTCTAGCTAAGAATATTGGAGTGGGTTGCCATTCCCTTTTCCAGGGGATCTTCCTGACCCAGGGATTGGACCCACATCTCTTAGGTCTCCTGCATCGGCAGGTGGGTTCCTTACCTCTAGCACCACCTGAGAAGCCCAAACATTGATACTGTTTTATATTCTTTGGGCTTCCTTGGTGGCTCAGATGGTAAAGAATCTGCCTGCAATGCAGGAGACCTGGGTTAATAATGTTCTTTTACCTTCAGTAGCAATAGTTTATTTACAGGTAAGCCAATCCTATTTAAAATATGCATCAATGCATGCACAATTGGAATCAACATTATTCAACACATTCTGCTGTTACAACTAGCAAGAGTTGTGGAATTTAGTCATTTTATGTACACTGAATTAATTACTGTCAGTAAATAAGTATATGCTCTTTAGTGGCTAAAAAATAGCTTTGAAAAGCAAAAAGACATAGGGTGGCTGACTGAACTGAAAAAAACAAGACCCTTCAATAGGCTGCCCACGAAAGACTCATTTCATGCTGGAAAACACAGAGACAGAAAGCAATAGAAAAAGATTTCATCCAGTGGAACCAAGAAAGCAGGAGTAGCAATGCTCCTATCAGAAAAAATAGACTTTAAATCTAAGTACAAAAAAGACAAAAAGAGCATTATATAATGATTGAAGAATCAGTGCAAGAAGAGAATGTTTGTTACTCTAGACACATCTAATATAAGATCATGTAACAATAAAAGGGCTTCCCTAGTGGCTAAGTGGTATAGAACCTGCCTGCCAATGCAGGAGATGCTGGTTCAATACCTGGGTTAGGAAGATTCCCAATGAAGAAGGAATTCATAGGGCCTGGACTCCATCTTAGGCCTGTTCATGCTGATCATGCTCAGCCACCTTTCCAATGGACTCTGAACTCTGTGTTTAGTGCCTATGAAAACAACAACAGAAGGATAAGACCCCCTCCAGACAAGGGAACCTTGAAGATCGTATCTAGGTAACTCATCGCCTCCTGGGAGCCAGCATGAGGAGTCCCGCCCGTGGCAAAGGTTATTTGGTTAAGGGGCCCGACAGGCAAAGGCGAGTTGGGCCTTAAGGGAGCCTCGCTGGATTTTCTTGAGCATCTACCCCCAAAACCAGAGTCTGCCTGCTTTACTGTGTTATGCTTTCCACCTACTCTTCTGACATTAACAGGGGGCTGTCCCCCCACCACCTTTTTCTGGAAAAAGTTAATTTAGAGCTTTTAGATAATAAATCTCCTGGGCATAATAAGAGTGTTTCAATCCAAAAACCCCTCTGATGGCTTTCTAGCCTGCCTGCCGGACTCTTATAGCTGTGCATGTGATTGTTTGTAGCTGTACATGTGATTGTTTGTGGCCTCCCGACCGCAAGAGGCACAAGAAGCTTAAAACATCCTAGGAATGTAGGGGCTTCCGAGGAGTCAAAATCGTTAGAAAAGGACTGATTAAGGGTTTCATTTGTTGAGCCAATACTTGCTGCCAAGTTTTCATATCTTTTATTTGTTGATATAGTTGGTATTAGAAAAAACAGGTACTAGCCATGGTATTAGCAACATTAGATCTTTGAGTTAAGTACTTTCTTTGTTATAACCCACTGAACCTTTGTTCTACAGGAATGCAACTTTATTTAGTACTTTGAGGGTGATGCAGTTTAAAGAAAAAAAACATTTCAAGGGAAAAAGAGTTTTCTGGTTGACAGACATTTATCTAGGAAGAGAGCCATAAAAATGTTATCAGGCCCCTTGCTAGAAGATGATGTAAAACCACTTAAGACCTTTTGTATATGGGAAGGTATGCAAAAAGAAAGCCTGGTCTCAATAAGGGTCAGGACTGCTGCCCCTGCATAACTCTGCACATTCCATTATTTCTTTATGTACAACTTGGGGTATATAAGCTGCTTTTGAAAATAAAGTTGTGGGTCTGGCGCCGATGCTTGGCTCCCTCATGTCGTTCTTTTCTCCCTTTTCTGGCTGAATTCCAATCTGGAGCGTGGAGGCTCACCATGTCTACTTACTTGCCCTGGCTTCTAAGACCCACGTGAGAGGGAGCCCAAGGCTGGGCACCCTCCACTATTCAAGTGGGCACTGGTGGCCTACGTAGACGGTGCAAATTCCTTGTCCCGGAGTTTTATTGGTTTTCCACATAAACCAAGTTATTCAGCCTCTTTTCTCCACTAATTTTTCTACTACACCATTCTTTCCTAATCTCTCTTTATATTTCTAAATAAATAAGTTTTTCCTCACCGACTCTGTCCCTGCTTCAAATTACCCTGGATCCACCGGGGCTCAGTTCAGTTCAGTTCAGTCACTTAGTCGTGTCCGACTCTTTGCAACCCCATGAATTGCAGCACGCCAGGCCTCCCTGTCCATCACCAACTCCTGGAGTTCACTCAGATTCATGTCCATCAAGTCAGCGATGCCATCCAGCCATCTTGTCCTCTGTCGTCCCCTTCTCCTCCTGCCCCCAATCCCTCCCAGCATCAGAGTCTTTTCCAATGAGTCAACTCTTCGCATCAGGTGGCCAAAGTACTGGAGTTTCAGCTTCAGCATCATTCCCTCCAAAGAAATCCCAGGGCTGATCTCCTTCAGAATGGACTGGTTGGATCTCCTTGCAGTCCAAGGGACTCGCAAGAGTCTTCTCCAACACCACAATTCAAAAGCATCAATTCTTTGGCACTCAGCCTTCTTCACAGTCCAACTCTCACATCCATACATGACCACAGGAAAAACCATAGCCTTGACTAGACTGACCTTATTCGGCAAAGTAATGTCTCTGCTTTTGAATATGCTATCTAGGTTGGTCATAACTTTCCTTCCAAGGAGTAAGCGTCTTTTAATTTCATGGCTGCAATCACCATCTGCAGTGATTTTGGAGCCCTCCCAAAAATAAAGTCTGACACTGTTTCCACTGTTTCCACATCTATTTCCCATGAAGTGATGGGACCGGATGCCATGATCTTCATTTTCTGAATGTTGAGCTTTAAGCCAACTTTTTCACTCTCCTCTTTCACTTTCATCAAGAGGCTTTTGAGTTCCTCTTCACTTTCTGCCATAAAGGTGGTGCCATGTGCATATCTGAGGTTATTGATATTTCTCCTGGCAATCTTGATTCCAGCTTGTGTTTCTTCCAGTCCAGCATTTCTCATGGTGTACTCTGCATAGAAGTTAAATAAGCAGGGAGATAATATACAGCCTTGACGCACTCCTTTTCCTGTTTGGAACCAGTCTATTGTTCCATGTCCAGTTCTAACTGTTGCTTCCTGACCTGCATACAGATTTCTCAAGAGGCAGGTCAGGTGGTCTGGTATTCCCATCTCTTTCAGAATTTTCCACAGTTTATTGTGATCCACACAGTCAAAGGCTTTGGCAAAATCAAGAAAGCAGAAATAGATGTTTTTCTGGAATTCTCTTGCTTTTTTGATGATCCAGCGGATGTTGGCAATTTGATCTCTGGTTCCTCTGCCTTTTCTAAAACCAGCTTGAACATCAGGAAGTTCACGGTTCACATATTGTTGAAGCCTGGCTTGGAGAATTTTGAGTATTACTTTACTAGCGTGTGAGATGAGTGCAATTGTGCGGTAGTTTGAGCCTTCTTTGGCATTGCCTTTCTTTGGGATTGGAATGAAAACTGACCTTTTCCAGTCCTGTGGCCACTGCTGAGTTTTCCAAATTTGCTGGCATATTGAGTGCAGCACTTTCATAGCATCATCTTTCAGGATTTGGAATAGCTCCACTGGAATTCCATCACCTCCCCTAGCTTTGTTCGTAGTGATGCTTCCTAAGGCCCACTTGACTTCACACTCCAGGATCAGGGCTGGACCCTGGCAATTGCCTAAGAGAAGACGTACACTAATTACCCCTTCCTCCAGACAGGCCATAAATCTTTCTGTATCTATCAGAGTGTAACCTTGGGTTTATTGATTATTGGCTAATTGTTTCACTGTTTGAGCACATGAGCACATAGCATGTGAATGATGGGGTTATTGGGATTGTATTTTCCTTGGTTTATGTAAGTCTCAAGGAATTTGGAGTGGTGGGTTCAGACACGTACATATGGGGTGTAAAAGATTTTCACAAATGCTGGTCAGGGTCCTTGGCTAAGAGGAGACTCTGCCTTGGGCCCGCCGGTGTAATAAAGTGCACTCCACTATCTGCATTGCCCTTCTGAGTGAGTTGGTTTCCCCGAACGCATGGCTACAATAGCAACCCATTCCAGTATTCCTGCCTGGGAAATCCCATGGACAGAGAAGCCTAGCAGGCTACAGTCCATGGGGTTGCAAAGAGTCAGACACAACTTAGCAACTAAACATCAACAACATAGATAAAGCAAATATGAATAGACGTGAAAACAGGTATTGACAATAGGAGACTAACAGCCCAGTGACATAAAAAAACAAACAAACAGATAATGCAATTTAAAAAATTAATAAGTCAATCATAGTCTTAAATGATACAATAGATCAGCTGGATGTACTTGATATCCATAGGTCATATCATTTAACAAAGCAGAATTTCAATTTTTTTTGAAGTGCACATGAAATATTTTCCAGGATAGATCATCTACTAGGTCAAGAAATAAGCCTCAACAAATATAAGGGGATAGAACTTATATCAAGCATTTTTCTGATTGTTACATCAACTGAAGAAAAAAAAAACTGAAAAAAGAACAAACACATGGAGACTAAACATGCTTCTGAAAAGAATAAATGTGTCAACAGTGAGATCAAAAAAGAACTGAAATACCTCAGACACATGAAGATGAAAACACAACTCTATACAATTAACTGGACTCTGCCAAATTAGTTCTAAGAGGGAAGTTCATAGCAATACAGACCTTCGAGAAAAACAAACAAACAAACACTTAAACAAGTTAACCTACCAATTAAAAGAATTAGCAAAAGAAAGAATAACACAACATGAACAGAGGAATGAAATGAAGATCAGAGAGAAAATAAAAGATCAAAGAAAGCATGCAGTATTTTAAGAGTTAAAACTGATAAAAAAATTTTTCACCATACTCACAAAAAAGAGAAAGGACCCCCCCCCCAGAAAAAAAGAGAAATGAAAGGGTACATGACAAGTGCCATGAAAATCCAAAAAAAAAAAAAAAAAAGAAAAAAATTATATTCTTTGAATAGACTAATAAATCAGACAACTTAGAAAATGGAAAAATCCAAAAACTGAGTCAAGCAGAATTGGACAACCTGACCTGATCACCCGAAGTGACTCTGAATCTGTAATTAAAAAAAAAAAAAAAAAAAAACCCACAAAAATCTTCCAGCAAAGAAAAGTCTAAAAGGGAATTCTACCAGGCACACAAAGGACTTCTATCTATCCTTCTGAAACTCTTCCAAATAACCAAGGAGGGAATACTCCCAAATTCATTCCATGAAGCCACCATCATCCTGACACCAAAACCAGACAAAAACACTAAAAAATAGGAAAATTACAGGCCAACACCGTTGATGAACATACATGCAAAAATCCTCAACAAAATATTAGCAAACCAAATCCAATAACACACAAAAAGGATCAAATACCACTCGCAAACTGGATTCATTTGAGGGTTTCAGGGATGGTTCAACATATGCAAAATGAAAACGAAAACACAGTGTGATAACTATACTGACAGAAAGACTGAAACCTAATCTCCATTTCAATAGATGCAGAATAGCTTTTGATAAAATTCACCATCCATCCAGGCTAAAGCCTCTCAAAAAAGTGGGTATAGAGGGAACATGTCTCAACATAAAAAAGGTTACTAAAGCAAACCCACAGTCAACATACTGCTCAATGGTTAAAAGCTAAAAGCCTTTCTGCTAAATTCAGGAACAAGACAAGAATGCCTACTGTCACCAGCTCTATTCAACACAGTATTGGAAGCCCTAGCCAGAGCAACTCAGATACAGTAAGAAGTAAACTGTACCCAGCTGGAAGCAAAGAGGTGCTAAATGTTCAGATGACACTGTATCAAGAACCCTAAAGTCTCCACCTAAAAACTATAAGAACTAATGAATTCAGCAGGCTTGTTAATATACAGAAATAAGTTGCATTCCTATATGCTAACAATGAAATATCAGAATAGGAAAGTTAAAAAAACAACAATCACCACCAATCTTGTTTAAAATTACATTGAGAAAAATACCCTATGAAAAAACTTAACCAAGGCAGTGAAAAGACTATATGCTAAAAACAATATAAAACATCGTTAAAAGATATGAAGATACCCCACGCTCTTGGATTGGAAGAATATTAAAATGGCCATAATACCTAAATCAATCTATACATTTAAGTCAATTCTTATCATACTGTGAGAATATTATCCACAGAACTAGAAAAAAAATCCAAAAACTGACAGAGAACTAAAAAACACTCCAAATTCCCAAAGCAATCTTAAAGAGAGCAAAGCTGAAAGTATGATACTCCAAGACTTCTGTCTATACTATGAAGCTCGGTAATCAAACCAATGTTGTATTGGTAGGAAAACTGCGTCAAGCAGAATTGGACATCCTGACCTGATCACCTGAAGTGACTCTGAATCTGTAATTAAAACAAACAAACAAACAAACAAAAAAAAAACACAAAAACCCACAAAAATTCTTCCAGCAAAGAAAAGTCTAACCTAGTCCAGTTCACAAGGAAATTCTACCAGGCACACAAAGGACTTCTATCTATCCTTCTGAAACTCTTCCAAGTAACTAAGCAGGGAATGAGTGCAGAGTGCAGTCGCTCAGTCGTGTCTGACTCTTTGCGACCCCATGGACTGTAGCCTACCAAGCTCCTCTGTCCATGGGATTTTCCAGGCAATAGTACTGGAGTGGATTGCCATTTCCTTCTCCAGGGGATCTTCCTGACCCAGGGATCAAACCCGGGTCTCCTGCATTGTAGACAGATGTTTTACCATCTGAGCCACCAGGGAAGCAGGGAATACTCCCATATATAGCAATGCTCACATATAGCAATGTCACAGAGTATAGAGCCCAGGAATAAATGGGCATACCTACAGTCAATTAATCTACAAAGGAGGCAAGACTATACAATGGAGAAAAGACCATCTCTTCAAGTGGTGCTGGGAAAGGTGAAAGGCCACATGTAAAAGAAAGATTAGTCTACTATGTGAGGTGACAGAACATTCTAAACTCAAAATTATTTTAGAATCTAAATGCAAGATATAAAACCGTAGAACCATATAAGAGAACATAGGAATCTCTGACATAAATGGTGGCACTACTTCTTGATTCATTTGCTTAATGCAAAAGAAATGAAAGCAAACAAAACAAACTAATAAAGAAATGAAACTAAATTACACATAAAAGTTTTTGCACAAAAGCCATCAACAACAAGGAAAAAATGCTGAATGGAAAGTACTGTTTGCAAATGGCATGGCCAGTAAGAGGTTGATATCTAAAATGCATCAACAGTTTTGGTACAACTGTATACCAAATAAATAAATAAATAAAAATCCAATCCAAAAAATGGGCAGAAGACTCCAACAGACATTTTTTTCCAAAGAAGACACACAGATGACAAAGAGGCACATGCAGAGAGGCTCAGGACTGGTAATTAACAGAGAAATACCAATCAAAACTACAGTGAGGTATTACCCCAAATCAGTCAGAAATGCCACCATTGAAAAGTGTACAAATAATAAATGTTAGGGAAAATGTAGAGAATAGGGAACACTTGTAGTCTTTTTATGAGAATGTAAAATGTTGTAGCCAATATGTAAAACAGCACAAAGGTGCCTTAAAAAGCCAAAAATGCAACTGCCACATGATTCAGCATTTCTACTCCTGGGCTCATTAAAAAAAAAAAAAAAAAAAAACAAACCACAAACACTAATTTGAAAATATATGTGCACCACAATGTCCATAGCTGCACTATTTACAATAGCCAAGCTATGAAAGGCACCTAAGTGTCCATTATCATAAGAATGGGTAAAGAAGATGTGTACATACACACAATGGAAAAAAAGACAAAAATAAAATGAAATAATGCCATGCAGCAACATGGGTGGATCTAGAGAACATTATTCTTAGAGAAACAAGTCAGAGAAAGACAAATACTATATGGTATCACTAACACAAAGAACAGCAAGGAGATAAGAAAGCCTTCCTAAGTGATCAATGCAAAGAAATAGAGGAAAACAATAAAATGGGAAAGACTAGAGATCTCTTCAAGAAAATTAGAGATACCAAGGAAACATTTCATGAAAAGATGGGCACAACAAAGGACAGAAACGGTATAGACCTAGCAGAAGCAGAAGATATTAAGAAGAGGTGAAAAGAATACACAGAAGAACTATACAAAAAGATCTTCATGACCCAGATAACCACAATGGTGTGATTACTCACCTACAACCAGAAATCCTGGAGTGTGAAGTCAAGTGGGCCTTTTAGGAAGCATCACTATGAACAAAGCTAGTGGAGGTGATGGAATTCCAGCTGAGCTATTACTAATCCTAAGAGATGCTGCTGCTAAAGTGCTGCACTCAGTATGCCAGCAAATTTGAAAACTCAGCAATGGCCACTGGACTGGAAAATGTCAGTTTTCATTTCAGTCCCAAAGAAAGGCAATGCAAAGAATGTTCAAACTACCACACAACTGCACTCATCTCACACGCTAGCAAAGTAATGCTCAAAATTCTCCAAGCTAGGTTTCAACAGTACATGAACCAAGAAATTACAGATGTTCAAGCTGTATTTAGTAAAGGCAGAGGAAACAGAGATCAAATTACTGACATGCACTGGATCATAGAAAAGCAAGAAAATTCCAGAAAAGCATCTACTTCTGCTTCATTGACTATGCTAAAGCCTTTGACCATGTGGATCACAACAAACTGTGGAAAATTCTTAAAGACATGGGAATACCAGATCACCTTACCTGCCTCCTGAGAAATCTGTATGCAGGTCAAGAAGCAACAGTTAGAACCAAACATGGAACAAGGGACTGGTTCCAAATTGGGAAAGGAGTACGTCAAGGCTGCATATTCTCATCTTGCTTATTTAATTTCTATGCAGATTACATCATGCAAAATGATAGGCTGGATGAAGCACAAGCTGGAATCAAGATTGCCAGGAGAAATATCAATAACTTCAGATATGCAGATGATACCACCCTTATGGCAGAAAGCTAACAGGAACTAAAGACCCTCTGATGAAAGTGAAAGAGGAGAGTGATAAAGATGGCTTAAAATTCAACATTCAAAAAATGAACATCATGACATCTGGTCCCATCACTTCATGGCGAATAGATGGGGAAACAAGGAAACGGTGAGAGACTTTATTTTCTTGGGCTCCAAAATCACTGCAGATGGTGACTGCAGCCACGGTACTAACAGGTGCTTGCTTCTCGGAAGAAAAGCTATGACAAACCTAGATAGTGTATTAAAAAGCAGAGACATTATTTTACCAACAAAGGTCTGTCTAGTCAAACCTATGGTTTTTCCAGTAGTCATGTATGGATGTGAGAGTTGGACCGTAAAGAAAGCTGAGCATTGAAGAACTGATGCTTTTGAACTGTGGTGTTGGAGAAGACTCTTGAGAGTCTCTTGGACTGCAAGCAGATCAAACCAGTCAATCCTAAAGGAAATCAGTCCTAATCATTGGAAAGACTGATGCTGAAGTTGAAATTCCAATTGCTGTGGCCACCTGATGCAAAGGGCTGATTCATTAGAAAAGATCCTGATGCTGGGAAAGATTGAAAGCAGGAGGAGAAGAGGGCAACAGAGAATGAGATGGTTGGATGGCATCACCCATTCAATAGATATGAGTTTAAGCAAACTCTGGGAGACAGTGACTGGTGTGCTGCAGTCTATAGCATTACAAAGGGCCAAACAGGAGCTGGTGAGCTACTGAACTGAACCCAGAGTGGGTCACCCACACATGGGAGAATAGTTACAGTTGCAGAGGTTCTCCCCAAGGAGCAGGAGGTCTGGGTCCCCATCAGGTTCCCCAAAATTCGGGTCTTGTAATAGGAATACAAGACCCTACACAATTTGGTTTTGAAGGACAGTGGGGCTTACTTTCAGGAGACTGGTTGCCCTGGATTTACAGCCACTGGCAATAGCCATTTGGGATCTCACTGTACTGCATGGAGGCATGCTGGCCAGCACTGCTGTGGGATCCGCCCTCTAGCTGGTCAGCCTCAGGACCCAGCCCTGCCCCTATCCAACAGCCTGTGGGCACCATGACTGGTATCCTCAGGCTCTGCAACCAACTGAGAAGGGATAAGCCCCACCCACTAGACAAGCTGCTTTAAGTTCCACCCCGTGAACCCCACGCACATATGCCCTTGGACCTGCCAACCACAGGCCCCAGGACCTGGCCCCATACTCATGCAGCACACATTCCCTAGACCATGGACACCCAGAGCCCTGTATCCAGAGACCCCAGACCAAGTCCTGCCCATCAGCAAGCCTGCTCTAGCCTTGAATCCATCCTCACTCACAGTGCACCAGACACCAGCCCCAGGAAAACCACAGCCACCTGTGACAAGACCCAGCCCACTCACCAGCAGGCCAACACAAGCTTCAGGATGCCTGTTCTTAACCCATCAGCAGTCTGACACCAGCCACTGGACCCACGGGCCCTCAGCCAGACCCTTTCTGTGAGTGGGCCAGCACTAGCCCCAGGTCCTGGTGTCACCACCTAGACCCCAACTCATCTCATCTGTGAGTAAGCACTAGCCCCAGGGACCCCCTGTGATTCTGCAGCCACTTTCTCAGGACCTCCCCTTCCAACCAGAATCTAGCAACCTCTGTGCAAGGCAGGGCCTGGCAACCGAATGGATGGGATGGCCAGCCAAGTCTACCAGACCACCCATAGTGTTCAGCCTGTGAACACTATTCACAGGACCAATGCGGCCCTCAGAAGGGACCCTAGAGCAGACAGCTCTGGTCACAAGAGGGGAGTGTGCTTCTTGGACATGTAGGGTGTCTCCTGCAGAGGCCACTTGTCCAAGTTTGGGAAACTGACGCAAACATCACAGGCACAAAGGGCAGAACCTTAGGCAACGTGAGGAGACAGAGGAATGTGTTCCAAATGAAGAAATCAGTTCTTCTTTGTAGAAGTGACGTGAAGACAGGGAATCTGCCTGAGGATGATGATCATAGAGCTGACTGAAGAACTAAGGAGAAGAACGGGTCAACTGAGTAAGAAGACAGAAGTTTTAAACAGAAAATGTTAAAAACCCACCAGAGGTGAAGAATATAACTGAAATAAGTACAGGAGAGGACATCAACAGCTTATAAGCAGTATCTGTGAAATGGGGAAATTACAGAAATGGAGATAAGGATGAATGAGGTAGCAGGAGGGACAGGAGGAAAGCAAGTGTAGCTGTTAAAAGGCAGGCAAGAAACAAGATCTTTGCGGGCTCTGAAATATTCTGTATGTGACTGTATGGTAGCGCTAGTGGTAAAGAACCTGCCTGTCAATGCAGGAGACGTAAAAGACACAGGTTCGATCCTTGTGTCAGGAAGATCTGCAGAAGTGCATGGCAACCCACTCCAGTATTCTTGCCTGGAGAACCCCAGGGACAGAGGAGCCTGGTGGACTGCAGTCCATGGGGTTGCAAAGAGTCGGACATGACTGAAGCAACAGCATGTGACTGTATCAGGATTAATATGCTAGTTGCTATGTTTAACTACAGATTTTCATGGATTTTATTATGAGGGAAATTGGGTAAAGGGCATACAGGATCTCTGTATTATTTCAACTGTTCAGTTTCAACAGTTATCCACAAATACAAAGATTAATAAAAGAAGTTCTCCACATCAGCCCTTTCATCCACACACCTCTATACTCTAGACAACCTCACTCAGATTAAAGTGTATTTTCTTAATTTGTATACTTTTCTTAGAGCTGATGGCTTAAGGTGTTTGGTGCCACCAGATTCATGGTCTCCAAAGGAGATGATTTAACTCCGGAACCAAAGTCGGGTCTCAGTCACTCAGAGCTTTGCGCAAATTTTTATTTAAAGTGAAAATGACAGAAAAAGTTTATGACATAGACATCAGAAGTGGGTAGGAGAATATCTACCCTCAGTAGTTAAGCAGGACATTATATACTTCTCAACTGGCTACTGAGAACAGATGAAAAGAATACCTCAGGTTTGTAGGAGTTCCACCAGACCCTTTTGCAAGATATACATCCTGAGATAACTTTGGCACAACATTAGCCAGGGAGAACGGGTTCCGGGCAATGTCTCTGGGCAAGATATACTGTTGTGTAATCATGGGTACAAGTCTTGAGAAAGAGATTCCCAGGCAAGATTTGTTATAATTATAATTATTAATATAGAGCCTAAGAAAAGCATTTCCATGAGAAAGACATTAAGCTGTGTGATCACCAGTTCCTAAAGAAAAGCCACTTCTCGGGCAAGATCCATTGGTGCACAAGGCTTAAGGAAAGCATGAGCCAGAATGTTCACCTCCGCCTTAAAGGGCCTTGGACTGCCTGACTAAGCTTTAACTCTTTCAGAGTTGAGGGGCATATTCTGTTTATTACCATTTTGGATAACTGTTTCTTGTACAGAACCAGTATCTGGGGCCATTTTTTATCACCAATAACCCAGCAGCCAATTCTCAACAGTTAAGACAATTAAACATAGACATGAACACAGGAGACCAAACAAACACTGGTGCCTGGGCCTCCACCCCGCGCGCCTCAGCAGCAGCGTGCTCACTCATTCGTGTGCGGCTCTTCACGACCCCATGGTCTGTAGCCCGCCAGGCTCCTCTGGAGTCTATGGGGATTCTCCAGGCAAGGATACTGGAGTGAGTTGCTGTTTCCTTCTCCAGGGGATCTTCCCGACCCAGGGATCGAATCTGGGTCTCTTGCCTCTCCTGCATTGGCAGACGGGTTCTTTACCCCTGAGCCTCCGGGAAGCCCCTCAGCCACCAGACCTTCCCCAGTTGTCTCCAAATCCCTCCAGGCGGCCTCCAGCCCTGCCCCTGTCAGGACCATCAGACGACTTGGCACAGGAGCGTCTCTTTAACTAGGCTACGCACCCAGAACATGTCTTCCTACCAGAACCCCAAAACTGCTTTTCTGCCACAAAACAAACATGAGCACAGGAGGTCAGGGTACCGGGTAGGAATCTTCCCTGGAGCAGAGAGACCCAAGGCTCAGGCTAGGCTTCTCAGTCCCCATGAGGGGCCAAGTCCTTGGCCGAGGTCCCCTATACCCCCTCCTTCTCAGCCCGCTTCCAAATTCATCACCAAATGAATCACCAAGTTAGTTTTGTTCAATGCAAACATGCGAAGCACGGAAAGGGGCTATTCACAATTGGACAACGAGAAAGGATGACAAGCTTCCAAAACACCTCATTGAAGCCCAAGGATTGACTGGAAACAGGTGGCTGACAGCTGACAAGGGCTGTGTGGACGTGGGGACGCAGAGCGGGGGGATGTGGACGTGGGGATGGCAGGGTGTGGGGGTGGGGACTCGGGGCTTGTGGAACCTGGGGGGCGTGGGGAAGCTGGGGGGCATAGGTAGCCGGGGGAGGCCCGGAATCCCGACTGTAAAAAGGTGCCTAGGGGTCCTTGTGTGCACGAGCAACTGGGCTCCAGGCCTCCAAACATCACAAGGTCTCCAGGTCTGTGCTGCTGCTGCTGCTGCTGCTAAGTCGCTTCAGTCGTGTCCAACTCTGTGCAACCCCATGGACTGCAGCCTACCAGGCTCCTCCGTCCATGGGATTTTCCAGGTCTGTGCAGACCTAGCTAAAGGGTCAGTGATTCTATCCAGGCTCAATTGTCTCACCCCAAACCAGGCAGCTGAGCCCCCAGGAGGTGTTAGACATGGCATTGATCAAGGGATTAGAGCACCAAGAAATGTTGGATTGTGAGGCTGCTACCTGGCCTCACTACTAGCAGGCTCTGTGAGGAAACAGACTGTGTCTTCTGCCTGCCTTCTTCTATGGCAACCCGGAGCAACGCCTCAGAGGAGTTCAGTTCAGTCCCTCAGTAGTATCTGACTCTTTGTGACCTTATGGACTGCAGCAAGCCATGCTTCCCTGTCCATCACCAACTCCCAGAGCTTGCTCAAACTCATGTCCATCCAGTAGGTGAAGCAATACAACCATCTCATCCTCTGTTGTCCCCTTCTTCTGTCCTCAATCTTTCCCAGCATCAGGGTCTTTTCAAATGAGTCAGGTCTTTGCATCAGGTGGCCAAAGTATTAGAGTTTCAGCTTCAGCATCAGTCCTTCCAATGAATATTCAGGACTGATTTCTTTTAGGATAAACTGGCTTGATCTCCTTGAAGTCCAAGGGACTCGCAAGAGCCTTCTCCAACACTGCAGTTCAAAAGCATCAATTCTTTGGTGCTCAGCTTTCTTTATAATCCAACCTCAGAGGAGTACTGAATAAGTTGGAACTGAATATACTGAATCCAGTACTGAATATACCTGGACTTAATCTTTTGTTTTAAATTGATAGCCAGCATTTCTGAGGATCAGAATCTCAGGAACAAAAGTGGCCTTAAAACTCATACAAGCAAAGTTTAAAATGTGTTTTAGAGTGTCACATAAGTAAGCAATCTGACTCAAAGGAGTTTAGAGGAAGAAGAAACTGCCAGGCTGTGGGGGCTACAAAGCAGATAAGACTTAAGTCTGGAGTTAGATGGGAGCCCCAAGGGCACAGGTCTGGCCTGTATGGATGTGCAGATTGTTGACTACACAAGGGACTTGTGGCAGATGAAATCCAAGAACTCCACTCACCAAGCCCTGTACTTCCACTCTGTGGACTGCAAGAAGGACAGAGAGGAACCTTGTATAGGGAAGAGACTCCATAAGCGTGGATTTAGGGAGAAGGGCTGGACCATGCTCTAGAAATGGAGGCTTCACGGAGGGAGAAGGGTGCAGACTGGGGAAATGGACTGGAGGCAGCTTCAGCAGAAATGGAAGAGGAACCCGCACCGCTTTGCTGCAGTGCCTGGCAAAACAGAGTCTCTCAGCAAGTCCTCGGTGAAAATGATGGCGCTACAAGCAATAAATAGCGATACAAGTAATGAATAGTAGTGCAAATAAAGGAGAGAAATGTTTCAGAGTTTAGAAAGTGGCACCGTTTCCCCACCTCAAATTAGCGCCTTCATTTTATTCATCATCTTCAACACAGTGCTCTTGTCCTAAGTTTCACTTGGGAAGGAAACAGGAAAACAATAATATAGTGAGCACACACTGAATCATAGTTTTTCCACAAATGCTTTCAAATCTTGGCTGGAGTTGACCCACTAGGGGCCAGGAGCTAGAAATGGGGGGGCTCTTTGTTTTTGAGAATAGATTCTTTGTTGTCTGCTTGTTGACAAATTGAGTCAGATTAAATCTGGGGACAATTACATGAAATCCAAAAAGGTAAAAAATGTTAAAAGCTAATTAAAGGTCTGGTTTTGGATGTAGGAGGAAAACTGAATCTATTGCTACTGAGGCTTGCCAGAGGACTGGCACCATGTCGCGGAGAATCTAATGGACTGAGTGTCCCTAACCTGACAGTGGCTCCTGACACAGAACTTCACATCCCGAGCCTTAGATAAAGTTAGGATCTGTGACGGTATTGCTCTGATTGTTGCCTTCTACCCAGGCAAGCTCACAAAACCTAACAAAGCCTAATAATACCATGAGTTTAGAACTATAATATGAAACATACTGTTTCTATACACACAAGTAAGTCAACGTGAAAATAATTGAAAATAGTAGAACTAAACATGAAATTACTCAAATTTTATATTAAATGTTACTGCCCCCCACAAGTAAGTTTAATTAGAGAAGACAGAAGGAGAGCCTTGAGAGTCTGAAAGAACCCAAAGGAATGATGGATTTGAACATTCACAGTATTTTTTGATCACATCGAAACTTACTTCAAATTCTGCTTCTTCTTTACCTTGATACCCAACTCCCTTGGGAAAAAAAAAAAAAAAAAACTCTCTTGAGGGACAATATGCATACTATCAAATGAATGAGCCCCTTTTTAATGCACAGTGAGATGAGTTTAAAAAATACAAACGCTCCTATTATCGGCTGCCCAACCAATAACTCCAACAGCCAAATGACCTCAGGGCTCCTCCCAGGCCTTGCCTCTCATCCTAGGCTTCACTGAAGATTATTTTTGCCTGCTCAAGAACTTCACATACATGGGAATAGAGAGTCTAGGTATTTTATTTCTTTCAGATTTATCAACGTTGTTTTTTTTAAAAATACCAGGTAGCAGAGGAAGGCATGATAACCCACTCCAGTATTCTGTCCATTCAGTACGGACAGAGGAGCCTGGCAGGCCACAGTCTATGCGACTGAGCTACTAAACAGCAGCAACAGCATTCCACTGCATGGATGTAACAGGATTTGTTTATTTAGTTATCTCTGTTGGGGTGTCTCTCCATAGGTGCTGTTTTGAATAAAGCTGCCTAGAACACTCCTTGTACAAGTTTTGTGGATGCAAGTTTTTATGTAGTCGGGATAAATACCTAGTGGAATTGCTGGATCAGATGGAACTTACATGCTTAATTTATGAGACTACAGATGATGTTCCTGATAAAATGTTCTATCTGCACCCTCAAAATCAACATGAGAATTCCAGTCACCACCCCCACCCTAGCCTTGCTAGCACTTGGTGTTGTCAGAATTCACCACCTTCTCATTCTCGAGAGCAAATATCTCCTTTTAAATAAAGAGTAGGGTCATTTTTTGGAGAAGGCAATGGCACCCCACTCCAGTACTCTTGCCTGGAAAATCCCATGGATGGAGGAGCCTGGTAGGCTGCAGTCCATGGGATCACTGAGGGCTAGACACGACTGAGCGACTTCACTTTCACTTTTCACCTTCATGCATTGGAGAAGGAAATGGCAACCCACTCCAGTGTTCTTGCCTGGAGAACCCCAGGGACAGGGGAGCCTGGTGGGCTGCCGTCTATGGGGTCACAGAGAGTCGGACGCGACTGAAGCGACTTAGCAGCAGTGTTTACTAAGGCCGTTTCTGAGCTAGTTCCTTGTCGTTATGTTACACTGCTAAAAGATTTAATTAAGTTATTAAAAAGGACACTCTAAGTTTGTTTCTAAAGCTTATCTCAGTAACCAATCTTTGGATAAAGATCAGATGCTCCATGATGTACAAACGGGAGATTAACACCAGGCCATAGCTATTTAACAAAGTCAGATGACCTGGGATATACTGGGCTCTACCCAGTGAAAGTTCTTGACTTATAATCCTTACTTGTGGCCTTACTAATAACCGCTAGCTGTATTATTTTCTATGTTGCTTGTTTCAGAAGATCATTTCTTACATTACCAAATGCGTGACTGAGCCTGTGATAAAATGCTGATATGCAGTTTCATATGAGGTCAATGATTATAATAATGTAACTCTAGATATGGGAAGAAGCAACAAGAGGGAATATTTTCCTGGACCAAGAGGCTAGTAAGATAGGTATGGTCCAGAGACTTTTGCTACTCACAAGGCCTGGTCCAATAACCGTACACTGAGTGGCCTGTCAACGGAATCTTCGTTAAACCTGAGAATGAGCTTTCCCAGCACCGTGGGACACAATGGCCATGAAATGCCCCCAAAGCATGGTGAAATAAGTGGCTATGAAGGGACCCTGCTGACTGGAAGTTGGCACTTGCCAGCTGCCTCTACAAGGATTACATCCTGACTACTGCAAGCTGCTGACCTTCAACATCCCCTGAAAGTAGTTCAGGGTGGAGATCAGAAATAAGGCACTCTGTGCTCTGGGGGAAACCCACAAGAACTGGCCTTCAGATAACCAGATGCTTTCAGGTAAAGACTTTTGAGCCCAAATTCTTGCATCTTCTCATACCTAGAGAAACACTAATGTCACAAACCCATGTCTAGCTCTGATTCTCCTGACTCGCTGCTCAGCAGCTTTTCTACTTCTATTAACCTTTGGCCCATCTACCTTTAACTTCCTTGTTAAGTTTGTTTCTTCTAGAATACAACAAATCTCCAAGTGGTAGTACAACAAGAATATTCCCTGGCCAACCCCCAGGCAGTGCTGAAACAAGCCATCTTATCATTCCATGGACTCTCATCTCCCTCTGTAAATGCACCCTGACAAAGAGCAGGCAAAGGGAACCCAGAGCCCCACAAGGCCTCTGTGCAGCCTGAAGAAGCCAGAGTGGTCATCGCCCCTTTCCCCCTGAGACTGGGTTTCCAAATGCCTGAGAAGGGAAATAGGGAGATAGTTAGACATGAGCAGGGTATCTAAAGGGGCCAAAGAATAAAGAGAGGGACAAAAGAGCCTATAAAACCAAGGAGGGTCTTGGAATGCAGGAACAGAAAAACCAGACCCTATCATCCTTCCCTCCCCCGTGCTGTAACTATTAATGGATTTCAGGTCCTCCTGAGCAGTATAACCTGTCTCCCCTCCTACCCTCTAGGGAGGAGGCATTTGCCTTACTCTTCCCCCCACCCAGTATACGTGCCTCATCCAATCAGCAAATGACCCACGAGATCCCTGTCCCACTCCTTGTACCCTGGGTATAAAAGTGACTCAGGACCCCGCATTCAGAGTCAGTTCTCCCTTGAGCTGGCCTGCTGTTCTAATAGCGTCTCCCACTCTGATAAACTTTATCCTTCTTTCATTCTGTCTCCCATCTGGAAATTCTTTTCCAGCCCATGCCTGGCCAAGACGGAGACACCTGAGGAACTCTGGCCAGGGTTACTCTCTGGTGTGTTCTAAAGGCCCACAGCCCACTGTGCTCCAGTAACTGCCACCCAAGCAGGGGATGTCCTGGCATGCTGCAGTCCGTGGGGTCCCAAAGACGGACTGAGTGACTAAACTGAGCTGAAGTAAGCTGTGGTGGTTA
This sequence comes from Capricornis sumatraensis, assembly GCF_032405125.1. Classification (NCBI taxonomy): domain Eukaryota; kingdom Metazoa; phylum Chordata; class Mammalia; order Artiodactyla; family Bovidae; genus Capricornis; species Capricornis sumatraensis. The sequence goes on along the minus strand of NW_027184612.1, from coordinate 2,302,581 downwards.
AATTGTAGTTGCAGGAAATGTCCACAAGTCGGCAGCAATTCTTCATGACCAGCTTTGGTTACCGGGGCAACCCAAGCCTTAGGGAAAATCAGCTTCCTGGCTGCGAAATAGAGTGGAATGTGCCTGGGCTGGTGTCTTACTATTTCTTACCCCTAAAGTTTCACACCTTATTTGCAGGCGCATTCCAACTGGGGCCACAGCAGCCAACTGAGGGTGCTCAGGTGCCGAGGAGGAGGAAGCACTGGTAGGAAGGAGGCTAGAGCTGGGAACTGAGGATAGGTGACTTTCCCCCAAGGTCCTTAAGGCCAGAGGGTCGGGGCACCATCCTTCAGGTGCATTAGGGACTCTGGTCCCAGAGAGGTAATCAGACAGTACAGGTTTAAGAGGGAGCTCAACCAAGTGCATCTAGCCTGACAGTTGACACTGTTAGGTAGGTAGAATAGGGAAAAGGAGTCCAAAATGGAGGTGGCTAAAAGACAAGGAAGGAAAAAGCCCATGAACATAGAACAAAAGAAGGGCCGAGGACCGGAGTGAGGACCTCAGGTAAAACAAACAACACTCCTGGCTGGCCCGATTTACACACGACAGGCCCAGGGAGAGATAAACATATAAACAGAGGAGCCAAAACTAGGTGTCTCTCTCTCTCCCGTGTGCTGGGGCACTCGACCTGCCCTCACCCCTCAAAGATGGATTTTCCTGCTATCTTCTAAATAAAATAGAGCTGCAACATTGAGCTGTAACACTGATTTGTCTAAGAGCTATAACATGGTCTATCCAAGACTTGAGAGCTGTGACACGCCAAGGGGGCTTTAATGTCCGTCACTCCAAATATTTGTTGTGACGAGACAAAGAACCGAGGAACATACACTCGTGTGACATCTATGGTGTCAGGAGTGGGATTCTATGGTGCCGTGACTCAGATGCAACCTGGCTGAAACAACCTCCGCGCAGAAGAGGCCAAGCACACAGGAGCCCAGCTCAGCGAAGCTCCCGCGATAGAGGTGGAACGCGAAGAAAATCCAGTGCAGGGGAAGGCCCATCATGCTGGAAACCGGGACAGTGAAAAACAAACTCAGCAGAAAGGTCACGCAGCCCAGTCTCAGATTCCAGAAGACCTCCAGTTAAGGTAAGAGGTCCTCGCTCCTTTGGCTGGAGGGACATGCCTAACAAAATCTTAATTCCTTTACAATCTCTCGTTTCTTGTTTTCTTGAACCTCCCATGAACAGGCGGGTGGCAGGGGGTACAACTGAGGGACTCTGGAGAGGCTACTCCTTAGCATGTCCCAAAGGCGCTATATGCTGAGTCCCAGTAGCTGTTACACAAGCCAGTGGGGGTTCTTCTGTCCTTTTTCTTCTCTGTGCCAAGGATCAGACCAATGAAACTGAGCACTGGTCAGATGTTTAGCAAAATTTCCGGCAGGCTATGAAGGGGATTCATGTTTTTCTCACTGCTTTTTCCTCCTGTCCTTCAGCCCTCTCCCGGGACTTGAGCCCAACCAAAACCCAGAATGGTTTCGGGTACCTAATAAAGCTCAGGCTCTGAGGTCTCATTGCAAAAATTCATTGAGAGTCAAAGCGACAGATAAGAGGTAGACTTGTTAAGATTCAGAGAGAAGTGTCCACTCCACAGGGTACTGGCCATGGAATGCATCCTGGCTAGGTTTTGCGAGCGGGGTGAATTTGTATGCTAATGAGTGAGAGGATCATCCCAGCTATTGGGGAACCACCCACTCCTCCATCTTTGGATAGTGCCTTGGAGCTGTCCTGCCACCTCTGGGTGTGTCTGTTGGCTTATAGATTGGAGATTAAGGTTTACTTGAATTTGACTTGTCATCTTGGACCCAACTGATTTTAATTGGTTTACATTATACCCTCGTGCTATGTCATTCTTTCAAAGGTTGTGCTCTGCCCCCTTCCCTCCTGTTTCATGCTCTTTTCCTGAGCCCCATCAAGACCCACAAAGTTGCCTCTACAATCTTCTGGAGAGACAATCAGAAAATAGCTGGCCTTGGGAGGGAAATACTCTATAATATCCAGTCCCTTAATCCTACCCAGTACCGGTCACAATGGAGATCTTGGGGACGCCTAACACCAGTCCGGGGGTCCCAGGAGGTCACCACGCCTTGACCTGTCTAGGGATCTGGTCCTCGAGAGGTTGTCATGCTTCAACCGGCTCAGCGATCCAGCAGTTCCAGGGGTCCCAGGAGGCCATCACGCCTCGACCTGCCCGGGAATTCAATCTCTAGGAGGCTGTCACGCCTCAGCCTGCCTGGGGATCTGCACCCTGACCTGAGGACACCTGGCTCTCAGGTTGCAACAGTTCTGGGTAGGATAAGCTTCAGAAAGACTCACCCCTAAGGAAGTCCGCCCACGGAAACAGAAGGAAGTCTATTACCTGTGGGACTGTGCCCAGTCTCAGCAATAACTCAGGAGCCCAATGAGAACCCCATTGCCTTTCTGGAAAGGCTAAAAGGGGCCCTCCAAAAGTTTACCAATCTGGACTTAGACCCTTACGAGGGCAGGTGATTTTAAGGACAAATTCCTGTCCCAATGTGCATCAGACATCAGGATAAAGTTACAACAGCTACAACAGCAGGACCCTGCTGCCTCTTTAGATGAGATGGTCCAGACAGCCACCAATACCTTTTATAACAGGGAACAGGAGAAGGAGGCCAAGGCCCAGGAGAGGGAGAGAAAGAAAGAGACAAGGCATGCCCAGATGCTGGCCACCCTCCAGGGAAGCCCTATGGAAAACCTCGAGCCCCTGAAGGACAAGGCACGAGACAAATGCCTGATCTGTAGACACGAGCGGCATTGGGCCAAAGAGTGTCCAAACCATGACAAGTCTCCTAGAACAGCTTGCCACAAATGCCATCAACTGGGACATTGGTCAGGACTCTGCCCTGGGGACCCAAGAGCCTCAAGGTCAAGTGCCAAGCCTACCATCACGATGGTTCAAGAGGACTGAAGCAGCCCGCTCCAGCCAGCCCGCCTGTCACAGATAACCATCACAGGGCTGGAGCCAAGGGTGCAACTGGATGTGGCAGGTAGGTCCGAGAATTTCTTGGTTGACACAGGGGCTACCTACTCTGTCTTGATCTCCTACTCTGGAGCCTTCTCCTCCCAAACCTGTACCATTTTGGGTGCTACAGGAAAAGCAAGTACTAAAAGATGCACCCACACACTTCTTTGTTGCTGGGATGGACAAATATTTTCCCACCAGTTTCTGGTGGTCCCTGAGTGTCCTACTCCATTATTGAGAAGAGAAATACTCACTAAACTGGGGACCACCCTTGTGATGGGAAGTTTTTCAGCCCCTAGAGCTCTACAGCTCCTGGTTACTACTGAAGAACCCATTACACCTTCAATAGAGAGGGACCAAAAACCATGGGAAGACAAAATTAACCCCCAGGTGTGGGACCAGGGGGTTCCTGGACGAGCCCACCAAGCTGAACTGGTCATCATTGTCCTCCGAGATCCCACTCGGTTTCCTAACCGGAAACAATATCCTCTCAAAAGAGAGGCCCGGGAGGGACTACAGCCTTTAATAAATAAATTCCTTGCTTGTGGGCTATTGGTCCCCACCAGTTCACCATGTAACACCCCAATCCTCTCAGTAAAGAAAAAAGACAAGACCTGGTGAATGGTTCAAGATCTCCGGATCATAAATTAAGCTGTAGTCCCCTCCATCCCACTGTACCCAATCCCTGTGTAATCTTGGGAGAAATCCCACCCAGTGCCAAGTGGTTTACAGTCTTGGATCTCAAAGATGCATTTTTTGCATACCACTGGCTAAAGAATCCCAATATCTTTTTGCCTTTGAGTGGGAGGCCCCAGGAGAAAAACACCAGCAGATAAGTATTATCTCCGGGGTTCAGAGATAGCCCCCTCTTGTTTGGACAGGCCCTTAGCTGGGATCTCTTAGATCTGGACCTGGGACCTAATGGGAAAATATTACAATACGTAGATGATCTACTAATCTGCTCTCCAGATGAGAAAAGTGCCCAAGAATATACAATTCAGGTTCTAAACTTTTTGGCAGAAAGGGGATATAAAGTCTCCCGTGCTAAGGCACAGATGGTCGAGACAAAGGTCACTTACCTGGAAGTTCAGATTACACACGAGTCCAGGAGGCTGTCCTCTGATCAGGTACAAGGAATCCTCCAGTTGCCCTCCCCCATGACTCGAAAACAATTGTGAGCTTTCCTGGGGCTAACTGGATATTGTAGAATCTAGATACCCAACTATAGCCTAATTGCCCAGCCCTTATATGAAAGTTTAAAGGGACGAGATGATTCAATCCCACTGATGTGGGGAACTCCTCAAAAGAAGGCAGAGGCTACACTAAAACAGGCCTTAACTCAGGCACCTGCCTTGAGGTTGCCAAACCCAGAAAAAATATTCCAACTTTAAAAGATCAGGCATTTGTCCATAAAAGAGAGGGAATAGCCTTGGGAGTGTTAACTCAAAGGTTGAGATCTGAGCCCCAGTCTGTAGCTTACTTATCCAAAAAGCTTGATCCAACTACCGGAGGCTGGCCCCCCTGCCTTCGAAATCTTGCAGCTATTGCAATCATGATAGAAGATGCTTTAAAACTCTCCTTTGGGGGCAAACTATTTTTACCAGCCACCAAATGAAACAACTCCTAAATGGGAGAGGCCATTTATGGATGTCTGATCAAAGAATCCTCAAATATCAAGTAATGCTGATGGAAAATCCAGGCCTCACTATATCCCCTTGTAAGGTTCTTAACCCAGCCACCCTCCTGCCTATCCCCGAGGGCTCTTTCCCCTTTCACTCTTGTCTAGAAACCTTGGACCACTGTCAGAAGATCCTCTGACCAATCCTGAGAAAATCTGGTACACTGATGGAAGCAGCTTTGTCTTGGATGGAAAAAGAAGAGCCGGGTATGCAGTAGTCTCCAATTTTGAGATCATAGAGGCTAAGCCTCTACCACCAGGTACTTCAGCCCAATTAGCTGAGCTCATAGCCCTGACTCGAGCTCTAGAGCTGGGAAAAGGAAAAAGAATAGCCATTTACACGGATTCCAAGTATGCCTTTCTGGTGCTACATGCACATATGGCTATTTGAAAAGAAAGGGGCCACTTGACTACCTGAGGGTCCCCAATCAAATATGGTGATCAGATTCTTTGACTCTTGGAGGCAGTCCACCAAGGTTTCAGTCTCCCACTGTAAAGGACACCAAAAAGGGAACACAGAAGTGGCAAGAGGGAACCAAGCAGCTGATCAGGCAGCTAGGAGAGCAGCATTACAGAACCATGACCTAATAGGGATTGCCACCTTAGTTCCACAGACTAATTTGCCAGAAACTCCTACATATACTGAAGGTGAAACTCTTAAAACTAAGAGCGAGGGCTTTCAAGATCATATGGGGTGGTTCCAAAAGAAGGAACTTCTTTTTCTGCCTGGGAACCTCCAATGGAAGTTGGGTAATTCCTTACATGCCACCACTCATTTAGAGTAAAAGGCCCTCCAAAGATTACTAGAAAGGTCCTTCAGAGGAACAGACTTCCAAACAACTATAAGACAGGTGGTCTCCTCTTGTCCCACTTGCCAATTAAACAACCCCCAAGGAGCTCGAAGACCCCAGCTGGCCCAGCCCATCCAACGATGTGGGACCTACCCAGGAGAGGACTGGCAGATGGACTTCACCCAGATGCCAGTTTCTCAAGTGTATAAATACCTATTAGTCGTGATAGATACATTCATAGGATGGATTGAAGGCTTTCCCACCCGGACTGAGAAGGCTGAGGAGGTGGCAAAAAAAAACTGCTCCATGAAATCATTCCAAGATTTGGTCTGCTCAGGTCATTAACAAAGTGACAATAGGACATCATTTACTTCTAAGATCATCCAAGGGGTCTCAAAAGCATTGGGCATTACTTCATTGTGCCTGGAGGCCTCAATCTTCAGGAAAAGTAGCCCTAGCCCTAGCCCTAGCCCTAGGAGCCAATCAATTCTTAAAATCAGCGATAAAAAAGATAATCCAGGAGACCTCCCTGGGATGGAAGGAGGCTTTACCGATAGCTCTCCGCACCCGCATGGCCCCTAAGGAACAGCTTGGTCTTAGTCCTTATGAGATGCTATATGGGAGACCTTTTGTTTATGTCAATGACCTCTTCCTAGATCCAGAGGTTCAGACCCTCCGGTCTTATACCATGACCATTGGGCAATTCCAACAGGATATACACTTGTGGGGTATAAACCAGGACCCAAAAGATTCTAAGGAGTCACCACTTTATGCTCCAGGGACTCAAGTCCTAATAAAAGTCTGGAAAAATGGGTCCCCAAAGGCTCAACTCCAGTCTGCATGGAAGGGCCCCTACCCTGTAATACTTTCTACCCCCACAGCAGTCAAGGTACCAGGACATGACTCCTGGATTCACTACTCATGAGTCAAGTTGTGGGAGAAAACAGAAGAGGACACTCAATAAACCTGTGAGCCCCTGGGAGATCTCAGATACCTATTCAGGACTACCAATGAGTATCATTCTAATGAACACCCCCCAAATCTGGTTTCTGGAGATAAGATTTCTCAGGATAACTCTAAAGAGCCAACACAGCTTGGCAGAGATTGTACTCCAAAACAGACAGGAGATAGATCTTCTGATCCCTGAGCAAGGAGGGACTTGAGCCATCCTGGTGATGTGAATTTAAAATTGACTAATGCCCCTACTAGTCCTTGTTATGCTATATTGATGACGCTTATGATTATTCCATCCACTGTCAATTGTCTAACCTGTTTTGTCTCTGCCCAGGTCAACCAGCTACAACATGCAGTGCCAGTTCAACAAAGATGTAAAACTACAGCCGGCCACGGAAAATATCACACACCCTTAGATGGACACCGCTATAAGGACTCTGAAGATTGAGACTAACGAGGGGGAGGCCCAATACCCCTCACCATCCCAGTTCAGCAGGAAGTAGCCAGAAAGACCTTGATGCCCCTATTCCCAAAGAATTGGGCCTCTCATCTCTTGAGGGGGGAATGTTAGGTAGGCGGAACAAGGAAAAGGAGTCCAAAATGGAGGTGGCTAAAAGACAAGGAAGGAAAAAGCCCATGAAAATAGAACAAAAGAAGGTCCGAGGACTGGAGTGAGGACCTCAGGTAAAACAAACAACACTCCTGGCTGGCCCGATTTACATAGGATAGGCCCAGTGAGAGATAAACATATAAACAGAGGAGCCAGAGCCAGCTCTCTCTCTCTCTCTCCCGCGCGCTGGGGCACTCTTCTCCTTGTATCTTTGGATCGACGCGCCCTTATGCCTCGAAGATGGATTTTCCTGCTATCTTCTAAATAAAATAGAGCTGTAACACTGATTTGTCTAAGAGCTATAACATGGTCCATTCGAGACCTGAGAGCTATAACGCGGTCTATCCAAGACCTAAGAGCTGCGACACGCTGAGGGGGCTTTAATGTCCGTCACTCCAAATCTTTGTTGTGACGAGACAAAGAACCGAGGAACATACGCTCGCGTGACACCACCCATGTGCAGCCATGGGACCTAAGCCTGCCCAGACTCCAGGAATGGGAGAGCAGTCCAAGTCAAGGAGGTTGGAGATAAAATAGAGTAGGGACTGCTTTTCTGTCCTTAACATTATGCCGATGTTATGTTGGAGTATGACTGATCTGCAGTATTGTGCTAGCCACCCAATTCAGGTACCATGTTGTTGTAGCCACGCGTTCCGGGAAACAAACTCATTCAAAAGGACAATGCAGATAGTGGAGTACAGTTTATTATACCAGCAGGGCCAAGGCAGAGTCTCCTCTTAGCCAAGGACCCTGACCAGCATTTGTGAAAATCTTTTATACCCCATGTGTATGTGTCTGAACTCACCACTCCAAATTCCTTGAGACTTACATAAACCAAGGAAAATACAATCCCAACAACCCCATCATTCACGTGCTGTGTGCTCATGTGCCCATACAGTCAAACAATTAGCCAATAATCAAAAAACCTGAGGTTACACTCCGATAGATACAGAAAAGTTTATGGCCTTTCTGGAGGAAGGAGTGATTAGTGTATGTTTTATCTTAGGCGATGAGTAACCTAGATATGGTCTTCAAGATTGCCTGTCTGGAGGGGGTCTTATCCTTCTGTTGTTGTTTTCATAGGCACTAAACACAGAGTTCAGAGTCCATTGGAAAGGTGGCCGAGCATGATCAGCATGAACAGGCCTAAGATGGAGTCCAGGCCCTATGAATTCCTTCTTCAATTTATCCATGGGACAGCCTTTTTTTGGACTTTTTGCCATAGAAGGTTGAACAGAGTGCTAAGCATCAGGTCTTTGTGAATTATTTATCTCAGATGCACTTTTCTGTGTATACAGTGGAGAAAGGAACAAAATAATTATTGTAGATTATCTCTCAGAGATACAGATTTCTGTGTATAGATAGCAATACAGATTTTTGTGTATATGTAGAAGGAAGGAAGAAAGGAAGAGGATAATTCTTACGGGTTATCTGTTACAGATACAGGTTTCTATGTTTATGTTAGTCTGGAGATCCTAATTCATTCTAGGCCCTTCACTTTTTTGGGGGGAACCCTTTGTTTGACTTTGAATTTTCAGAATTGCTTTTTGGATTGTAAATTTGTTGCCTTGTATGTCTATTTTTACTTTGTCTGGAAGGTACCTCACATACTATAGTCGTCATCTGCCTGACTGACTATGCTTAGTGTATGATCCTTCAAGGTTCATCCCTGTGGCTACCAGTGTCATAATTCCCTAATTTCAGTGGCAGCTTTTTATGAGTGAGAAGTACCTCACTGTATACATGTACCACATCTAATTTGAGCTTTAATCTCTCGCTGGAGATTTTGCTGGTTGTGTGTCTTATATTGGATATAGTGCTGTAGTAGTGTGTTGCTTGGGGTTCATGTGCCTTCTCATTGATGGTTTTATATAGGCCCCAGTGTGGGAATGCAAATCCTAGGCTTTGTTCCCCTTGATAGTATTTTTTTTTCCCCACCCCCCAGGCATTCAGAGACTGTCCATCACACTGGCTGTTGCCATAGACACTGTAGAGATTCTTTTCCTCCAGGCCTTCTCTCACCTATATTGTTTGTAGACTTGTGAGTATGTCCATTGTGACTGGTGGGTTTTGATATCTCATTGTCATTTTGTTGACATTCCTACAGCAATTAGGAATGCTGAGCATCCTGTCCTGTGGTGAATGTTAGAGTTTTGTTTTGTTTTGTTTTCCTTAAAGGGTTTGAAGAAAACTTACCTTTGGCAATTGGCTTCCTGAAAGTCAGTTGTATTTGGAATATATTTCTGCAGTTCCCACCCCAGGACATTACCTGAGAATAGCCGTCATTAACAGAATTCTTTAGGTGACAATAGGAGAAGGAAATGGCAACCCACTCCAGTACTCTGAAAATCCCATGGCCAGAGGGGCCTTGTAGGCTACAGTCCACTGGGTTGCGAAGAGTCAGACAGGACTGAGAGACTTCACTTTCACTTTTCACTTTCATGCATTGGAGAAGGAAATGGCAACCCACTCCAGCGTTCTTGCCTGGAGAATCCCAGAGACAGAGGAGCCTGGTGGGCTGCCGTCTATGGGGTCGCACAGCGTCGGACACGACTGAAGCGACTTAGCAGCAGCAGCAGCCGCAGCAGAGGTGGCATGAGCCTTGGTGGTCATGTTGTTGTTACAGAGAATGTCCATGAGGGGCAACATCTTTATGCCCACCTCTTTTCTCAGGCAACCAGTTCAGTCGCTTAGTCCTGTCTGACTCTTTGCAATCCCATGGACTGCAGGACGCCAGGCCTCCTGTCCATCACCAACTCCCGGGGTTTACTCAAACTCATGTCCATTGAGTAGGTGATGCCATCCAACCATCTCATCCTCTGTCATCCCCTTCTCCTCCCGCCTTCAATCTTTCCCAGCATCAGGGTCTTTTCCAGTGAGTCAGTTCTTCTCATCAGGTGGCCAAAGGATTGGAGTTTCAGCTTCGGCATCAGTCCTTCCAATGAATATTCAGGACTGATTCCTTTAGGATGGACTGGTTGGATCTCCTTGCAGTCCAAGGGACTCTCAAGCATCTTCTCCAACACCACAGTTCAAAAGCATCAATTCTTCAGCACTCAGCTTTCTTTATGGTCCAACCCTCATATCCATACATGACTACTGGAAAGATCATAGCTTTGACTAGATGAACATTTGTTGGCAAAGTAATATCTCTGCTTTTTAATATACTGTCTAGGTTGGTCACATGGAGAAGGCAATGGCAGCCCAGTCCAGTACTCTTGCCTGAAGAATCCCATGGACGGAGGAGCCTGGTAGGCTACAGTCCCTGGGGTTGCTAGGAGTCGGACAGGACTGAGCGACTTCACTTTCACTTTTCACTTTCATGCATTGGAGAAGGAAATGGCAACCCACTCCAGTATTCTTGCCTGGAGAATCCCAGGGATGGGGGAGCCTGGTGGGCTGCCGTCTACGGGGTTGCACAGAGTCAGACACGACTGAAGCGACTTAGCAGCAGCAGGTTGGTCATAACTTTTCTTCCAAGGGGCAAGCGTCTTTTAATTTCATGGCTTTGTGATTTTGGAGCCCCCCAAGTAAAGTCTGTCACTTAGGTTGCCCTAAGGCAACCAGAGCCTTAAGGCAAATATGCTTCCCATTGCTGTGAAATAGAGTGGAATGTGCTTTAGCAAACATTTAATGGCTTCAGTCTCACTAGTTTTTCCCCCTAAAGTGTCACGCAGACACCCTGTCCAGATTAATCCCTTCCAGATCCACTGCACCCTGATGCGTGTGCTTAGGTGCTAGGAGGCTGCACTCTCAGGGAAGAGGCTTGAGCTGGGGACCCCAGCACCAGTAGAGGTGGAAGCTAGAGAATCTTGCCTCCAAATTCCTCCAGGCTTTGATGCCACATGGGACTCTGGTTGCAACCAGAACATAACAGACAGTGGACCTTTAGAAAGGGTCAATGAAAGGCACTGTGCCAGGCTGTGTCAACCACACCCCAGTCCAGCAGTACTGGGAACCCACTCAGCTTCCAGGCGTGGGATAGAGTCTGAAGTCAGAAATTTCAGCAATAATAAAGTAGGCACTGCTTTTCTTTCCTTTAACATCATGCAGTATAGTTGAAACACAATGTAATGATTGTTGTCTGTGTACAGCCACCTAATTGGGGTGTTACATATCTATGGGGTATCTCTATTCTTTTTTTTTTTTTGCCGTACATTTTCGATCAAAGTGCTGAGCATCTACTTTCTGTGTATATTAGGAAGTTCAGTTCAGTTCAGTCCCTCAGTCATGTTTGATTTTTTGCAACCCCATGGACTGCAGCATTCCAGGGCTCCCTGTCCATTACCAACTCCCAGAGCATGCTCGATTTCATGTCCATCACCAACTGATGCTATCCAACCATCTCATCCTCTGTCGTCCCCTTCTCCTCCTGCTTTCAGTCTTTCTCAGCATCAGAGTCTTTTCCAAAGAATCGGTTTTTCTCATCAGATGGCCAAACTATTGGAGTCTCAGTATATGAGGAAGGAAGGAGATAAACACTGTGGATTATCTATGTACATATAGCAAGCAGGCAGGCAGGAAGAAATGAAGGAAGCAGATAATCCTTTGTTGTTGCTGTTAGTCACTCAGTCGCATCTGACCCTTTGTGACCCCATGGACTGCAGCATGCCAGCTTTCCCTGTCCTTCACCATACCAGAAACACTGATTTTTTTTTCAAACAAAATACTAAAAAAAAAAAAAAAAAAAGAATTTATTATCTTGGAAGAATAGAACAAGTCTCTTTGCAAACAATAGGCCAAACAACAACAAGATAGTAGAGTGCACTCATCTTTTCCTTCAAGAACTCTAAAATTGCAATGCACTGTTGAACAACTATCAACAGGAGAATGTTGGATCCCACCAAAAAAAAAGATACCCCACATCCAAGGGCAAAGGAGAAGCCCCACAAGATGGTCGGAGGGGTGAAATTGTATTTAGAATCAAATCCCATACCTGCCAGAGATGCTCATCTGAGGGCTATGTGTTCATGCTCATCAAGTAGTTAATTCCTCCATTTGGTGTGGGTTTTAGCATCTGTGAAGCAACTCAAGGAATGTGCCTCATATACAGTTACCTCTGTACTTCAGAGAGGAGCTATAGCAGAGGATTCAGAATGGGGTCTATCCTGGGAAGACCCCCTAGGCTCTTGCTTGGTTACACCAGGTGTCTGAGCTCAGCAACCAGGGAAGGTGGGGCTGCCTTCTGGGTGTGGGGAACAACAGGATTACAGTCTTCTGAGGGTCCTGTTAGCCCCCAAGGTGAGATGGGGAGGCAGTGGATGGACAGATGTTTCTGGCCTAGGAAAGGGATCCAGGCTGGAAATGTCACTGGAATCATCACTGGGAGGAAGACGAAAGGCCGGAGGGTGGGGGTGGGCGGGTGGGCAGGTGGGTTACGGCCAACCCCATGCAGGTGATGGTGGTCCTGTTGGAAGCTACTCAGAGCTGGAAGGACTAGCCCTCAGGAGCACAGCTTCATTCTCTTGTTCTTTTGTGAAACACTGTGTCAGGGTTTGAGAAACCATCAGGAGACTTCTGAGCCCAGTGCTGTTGTGGCTTCATCAAAGGGGCTCAGGTCCTGCCCACATCCCCACTGGGGATGAAGCCCATCAGGGTAGCGGGGCCCACAGACTTCAGGGAAGCCCTGTGCTCAGGATTTATCTCCCTTCTTCCAACCAGCTGCTGGTCAGAGGCCCACATTCTCCAATACTGATTCCACCCCTGAGGAGTCGTCCAGTATATAGATGGACCACTCAGACTTCATGTTCCTGTTGCTTGATGTTTTGGTGGACTCTACGTCTTGACTTTTGTAAATAGTGCTTCCCTGAAAATGGGTGCCTGTGTTATTTCAAATTGTGGTGTTCTCCAAATCTGAGCCCCGAAGTGGGGCTGCCAGATCTCATGGCTCCTCTGTGTTTGCTTTTTTCAGGAACCTCCATGCTGTTTTCCATCTTGGCTGCACTCTTGGGCATCCCCACTCAGAGTGTAGGGGGATTCTATTTTCCCTACATCCTCTGCAGCATTTATTCTTTGGAGGTCTTTCTGAGATTGGCCATTCTGACAGGTGGAGGGGATTCCTCAGTGTAGATTTGATTTACATTGATTTAACAATGAGTGGGTCTTTCCTGGTGTGGCTCAGCAGTAAAGCATCTCCCTGCAGTGCAGGAGATGTGAGATGTATATTCGACCCCTGAGTTGAGAAGATCCCCTGGAGAAGGAAATTGCAACCCACTCCAGTATTCTTTCCTGGAAAATTCCATGGACAGAGGAGACTGGCAGGCTATAGACCATGGGGTTGCAGAGTCAGACATGACTGAGCAAGTGAGCACAGTAATGAGTGAGGGAGGGTGTCCTTCCAGGTGCTTGATTCATGTATAGATAGACATATATATGTTCTTTTTCAGGTTCTCTTCCCATATACATTATTATGGAGTGTTGAGGGGGGTTCCTTGTTCTATGCAGTGGGTCCTTGTGGATAATTTTATAAAAAGTAGTGTGTGTATGTTAATCTGAACCAGCTCATTTCTCCCTGCCCTCCTCTTTTCCTCCTTGGGAACCATAAGTCTGTGAGGCCATTTCTCTTTTGTAAAGAAGTTCATCTGTCTCCATTTTTAGATTCCACCTAGAAGTGATACCATGTGATCCTTGTCTTGCTCTGTCTCCCCTACTTCAGTTAGAATGATCAGCTCTGCTTTATTCCCTGTGGTTGGAAATGTCATTATTTGATCCTTTTTAATGGCTGAGTAATACTGTATTATGTCTAGCTACCCCATCTTCTTTATCTGTTCATCTGTGTTCTGCGCTTAGATTGCGTCTGTGTCTTGCTTGTGGTACCTAATGCAACTGTGATCATAGGGCTGCAGGCGTCTTAAAATTTTGGTTTTCTCTGTATCTACACCCAAGTGTGGGATTGTTGGATCCTATGGTACTTCTGTGTTTAGTTTTTTAAAAGAAACTTCATACTCTTTGCCTGGTGGATGTACCAATTTACATTCCTACCAAGAGTGCAAGGGACATCCCTTCTTTCCACATCCTCTGCAACATGTATTGTTGGAGATTCTCTGAGATGGCCATTATGACTGGTGTGAGGTGACAGCTCATTGTACTTCTGATTCACCTTCCTCTAATAATTAGTGATGTTAAGCATCTTTTACAGTGCTAAATGGCCATGTGTATACCTTATTCATGATATGTCCATTGAGATCTTTGGCCCATTTCCTAGTGGCTATTTTTGTTTTATTTTTGATATTGAGCTGCTTGAGCTGTTTGTAAGTTTGGAGATGAATTCTTTGTGGGGAAATTTGTTTTGAAATATTTTTTTCCCTTTTCTGAGTGTTTTTTTTTTTCTTTCATTTAGGGTTTCCTTTGATGTGAAAATGCTGCTAAGGTTAATTATGTCCCTTTGGCTTTTTTTTTTTTTTTTCTTTTTCATGCTTTCTCATTATGGTTTATTATAAGGTATTGAATAGAGTTCCCTGTGCTATGTAGTAGTGTGTGTATGTCAATCCTAAACTCTTAATTTGTTCTTCCCTCCCCCCTTTCCCTTTTGGTAACCACAAAATTTGTTCTCCATGTCTGTTAGCCTATTTCTGTAAAAGTTCAGTTGTATCATCTCTTAAAGACTCCACACAAAGGATACTTGTATTTCTCTGTCTGATTTATTTTACTTAGTATGAAAATCTCTAGGCCCATCCATGTTGATGCAAATACTTCATCCTTTTTACAGCTGAGTAATATTCCAATATATATATATATATATATATATATATATATATATATATATATATATATATACATTATCCATTCATTACACATTACACTCTGTTGATGGAATGTAGGTTGCTTCCATGTCTTGCCTATTGTGAATAGTACTGGTACAAACATTGGGATCCATGTATCTTTTCAAATGAGTGTTTTCATCTTTTCCAGATATATGCCCAGGAGTGGGACTTCAGGATTCTATGGTAGTTTCACTTTTAGTTTTTAAAGGAACCTCCATGCTGTTCTCCACCATGGTTGCACCAGCTCACATTCCCACCATCAGAGTGGGAGGGTTGTCTTATCTCCACAGCTCTCCAGCAGTTATTATCTGTAGCCTTTGTGATGATGAAGCTGTGTTCTTTCTGAAGTGCCCTGGCCTCCAGGAAATATGCAGTAGGTAAAAAAGGCTGGTGCAGAAAAGCCTGTAGCACACGCCACTCCATGTGATAAAATGTATAAAGCTGCTGTGGATTGAAAGTACGTGTCAGTATGTCTCCCTGAAACATGTTTGAGTATTGGCACTGCAACCCCCAGTGCAGCTGCTTCTGCAGACAGCTTCAGAGAACACCGTCAAGGCTAAATGAAGTCAAAAGGGTGTGGCCCTGATAAAATTTGATGGCATTTTGAGTGCAGCACTTTCACAGTATCATCTTTTTAGGATTTGAAATAGCTCAGCTGGAATTCCATCACCTCCACTAACTTTGTTCATAGTGATGCTTCCTAAGATCCACTTGAGTTTACTCCTCAGGATGTCTGGCTCTAGGTGAGTGATCACACCATCGTGGTTATCTGGGTCATTAAGATCTTTTTTGTATAGTTCTTCTCTGTATTCTTGCCACCTCTTTTTAATGTATTCTGCTTCTGTTAGCTCCATACCATTTCTGTCCTTAATTGTGCCCGTCTTTGCATGAAATGTTTGCTCGATATCTCTAATTTTCTTGAAGAGGTCTCTAGTCTTTCCTATTCTATTTTTCTTCTATTTTTTTGCATTGATCACTTAAGAAGGCTTTCTTTTCTCTCCTTGCTATTCTTTGGGTTCGCTTAAGTGTATCTTCCCTTTTCTTCTTTGACTTTCACTTCTCTTCTTTTCCGGGCTATCTGTAAGGCCTCCTCAGGCAATCATTTTGCCTTTTTGCACTTCTTTTTCTTTGGAACTCTGCATTCAAACGGGTATATCTTTCCTTTTCTTCTTTGCCTTTCGCTTCTCTTCTTTTCATAGCTTTTTGTAAGGCCTCCTCAGACAATATCTTTACATTTCTTTTTCTTGGGAATGGTCTTGATCAACACCTACTGTATAATGTCACGAATCTCCATCCATAGTTGTTCAGACACTCTGTCTATCAGATCTGATCCCTTGAAGGTATTTATCATTTCTAGTGTATAATCATAAGGGATTTGATTTAGGTCATACCTGAATGGCCTAGTGGTTTTCCCTACTTTTTCCAATTTAAATCTGAATTTTGCAATAAGGAGGAGTTTGTGATCTGAGCCACAGTCAGATCCTGGTCTTGATTTTCCTGACTATATAGAGGGTCTCTGTCTTCAGCTGCAAAGAATATAAACAATCTGGTATTGGTATTGGCCACCTGGTGATGTCCATGTGTAGAGTCATCCCTTGTGTTGTTGGAAGAGGGTGTTTGCTATGACCAGTGCGTTCTCTTGGCAAAACTCTGTTAACCTCTGCCCTGTTTCATTTTGTACTCCAAGGCCAAACTTGCCTGTCACTCCAGGTATCTCTTGATATCAGGTTCTTCTTATCAGGTGGCCAAAGTATTGCTCTAATACCCTGGTGAATGCCCCGTGGATTTTTGATCTCAAATGTTGATAAAAAAAATAACTAAAGGTGTTATTGGGGTTTCAGTAGGTCACTCAAATTTAATTGTCATTGTGCAACACTTCCAGACATGATCATTTTTTATTATATCTATCTTGCAACACAAATACCTTAAGTAGTAAGGTGTTAGTATCTTATGTGCATGCATACATGCTAAGTTGCTTCAGTCATGTCTGACTCTTTGTGACCCAATGGACTATAGCCCACCAGGCTTCTCTGTCCATGGGATTCTTCAAGCAGGAATACTGGAGTGGGTTGCTGTGCCCTCCTCTAGTATCATATAATGTCTAGCTAAGAGATAATGAGACTCTTTAATGATCATGGAGGAACTGTGTATTGAAATTATACTAATCTCCTTCATTATAAGCCATATGTTTATTTAAATGATGTTTTCTAGTAACTACATGTTATTTGCTTGTTATGAAATTTAAAAATTTATGATAATATTCCAAAGTAAGTAAAAGTGAAAAATGAAGTTGCTCAGTTGTGTCCAACTCTTTGTGACCCCATGAACTGTAGCCTATGAGGCTCCTCTGTCCATGGGATTTTCCAGGCAATAGTACTGGAGTGGATTGCCATTTCCTTCTCCAGGGGATCTTCCCGACCCAGGGATTGAACCTGGGTCTCCTACATTGTAGACAGATGCTTTACCATCTGAGCCACCAGGGAAGTCCTAAAGTAAGTAAATATGACAAGAAAAATTGCTTGAAAGTGAATTAGAATAAGGTAATATATGAAAAAAACCATAAAACCTACGTCTTTTTTCTTTTATTGTTCTTTATTTCATTGCTTTATGTTTAAAAGTAAAGGGATACACCTAAGTTGTTTAGGAAACCAATGAAAAGCAATAAAGTATTACAAAGAAATGTGAAATTCTGAGGAGTAGCTGCTGCTGCTGCTAAGTCGCTTCAGTCGTGTCCGACTCCGTGCGACCCTATAGACGGTAGCCCACCAGGCTCTGCCGTCCTTGGGATTCTCCAGGCAAGAACACTGGATTGGGTTCCCATTTACTTCTCCAATGCATGAAGGTGAAAAGTGAAAGTGAAGTCGCTCAGTCGTGTCCGACTCTTAGCGACCCCATGGACTGCAGCCTACCAGGCTCCTCCGTCCATGGGATTTTCCAGGCAAAAGTACTGGAGTGGGGTGCCATTGCCTTCTCTGGAGGAGTAGCTAATATACCAATACAAGGAAAACAGCTCTCAGGGGTGTTCATTGTCAGTGAACCAGCCAACTTGTTATCTTGATATACTTTTCGTTTACCACATTTTTGAACTGCTGTTACACAGGTCCAGGAAGGAAAGATTTTTCTATCTCCTGGGTCAAGTCATTTTAATGTTTTGAAAAATTCCCATGTTAGTTGCCCAGTTGTATCTGGCTCTTTGGGACCCCATGGACTGTATCCCATCAGGCTTCTCTGTCCATGGAATTTTCCAGGCAAGAATGTTGGAATATTCCAATTTCCAATATTCCAACATTGGTTTTCCATTTACTCCTCCAGGGGATCTTACTGACCCAGAGTTTAAATCTGAGTCTCCTGCATTACAGACAGATTCTTTACCACTGTGCCACATGGGAAGTCCTGGTTCTCAATTGGGGAATCCATCTGTGGTCTCCTGTGTGACAGGCAGGGATACTTGTACTGATAGAAATTACACTTTCCTGTAACTTTACAACTAATCCTGACTTTTCCCCTATGGAGCTACATAAGATATAGCTACAAACCATATTTGCAGATTTTTCCCAATATTTGATCAAATAAAGTTATTAAACATTCAATCTCTAAACAGGAATAAATACATTGTAATGTTCTGGAGAGATAGTGTGCTCATAGTTTATTGAAATATATAGGAAACAATAATTGAAGCAATGACATTATCAGACAAAGAGTTTCCTGAATTCACTGAAGTCACTTAATGTTTAGTTGGCCTTCTACATTACTGCCATGGGCATGGGGGGAGGGCGGGAAGGACTTCGGCATAAGGCAGGCAGTTGCAAGCTCAAGAACGTGGGATTGATGGGTGGCTGGTAGGATAAAATCTTCATCTTGTAGTTTATTTTAACCAGAGGGTGAAGAAGCAAACACTGAAAATGGCTTGAGGCTTTCAGAGCTATTTTTCTTTAACCTATAATGATATTTTGTGCCCAAAATAATATCTTTCTACTGGCTTGCTGTTTTACATTGAGACTAGAGGAATGATTTTCACTTTATGACAGGGAAAAAAGCAGTGTTAAGCTATTTGCAAAACTGATGATCTAAAAGGGACCTGAACAGTATGAAAACTCCATTGAAATTTATGCTTTCCCTGGCAAAGTTTGCAGAATGGGTCAAATATAAACATTTTTCCTTTGTGTTAAATTTTTTGTACATGGTTCTGGACTATGTCTATATTTTCAACCCACTGGACATTCAATTTGGTTAACATATATTTATTGGGTACTGAATGTATACGAGGCCCTTTGTTGGCTGTGAATAATCATTATGTAATTGCAGTCCTTGTCCTCAGGAAGCTCACAGTAAGGTGAGAGAAACAGACCGGTAACTGAAAAAAAATATGAATGTCACAGACACAGTTGTGAATAGGAGTACTGAGCCCTGAACTCTGCAAGAATATGAACAAAGGGCATCTCTCCCAGTCTTGGAAGATCAGAGAAAGAGCCTCAAGGAAATGCTGTCTGAATGAGACCTGAATAAGGAAAAAAGGTAACTAAAAGTAAGTGAGGTAGAGGATGTGGATGGGTCTACAAATAAAACAGAGGCGTTCAGTGCGGCTGAAGCACATGTATAAAAGTATCAAAGCAGGGTGAGATAAAATTATTAGGCTGGAAACATGAACAGAAGCCATATCATAAAATATTCATGTTGGGTTAAAACCAATGAAGTATAAAATGCAAACGATTCTCATTCATATTCTTTGATTTCAGATTACATTCCTGTCCTATGTTTGGTCACCACATGACACTATAAAATTCAATAAGTATTTGAATGGATGAATAGCTGTTGAACATTGACTCTATTGTTTCCCTAGTCAATTCTTTTTCTTACCACTGGTCTTATTTCCTCTTCTCAAATAGTGCTCAGGTAAAGATCAATACTTTCTCATCTTAAAAATAGTTCAGTTCAGTTCAGTTCAGTTCAGTCGCTCAGTCATGTCCGACTCTTTGCAACCCCATGAGCCGCAACACGCCACGCCTCCCTGTCCATCACCAACTCCCGGAGTCCACCCAAACCCATGTCCATTAAGTCGGTGATGCCATCAAAACAGTTAGGTAATCATTAAAAAAGCATATTATTTGTCCTTAGAAAGCCTGCATTTTAGTAGGGAATACAGACATGCTGATAATTCTAGCAGCTTCCATTCTAACTAGGACTGAGGAGACCAATAAATCCACAAACCAACCAAACAAACAAAATCACTAGAATAATCAGATAAACAGGAAGAAGAATGAGTAGGAGAAAGAAAGAAGAGAAGAGATGAAGGAGAAACAAACTTGCTGGAAGACAGGTATGTAACTTTGATAGGAACCCTCAGCCCAGGATACCAGAAGAGCATACAATGGAATTTCACCTTGGAAGAACAAGGAAAAAATCCTGAGGAAATGATGCCAAAGCTCAAGACTAAAGTGGACACAGGGTCTTGGAGAGAAGTGATGCTCATTTAGTCAAGCTCAATAGTTGTGTTAATTTTTTTTCATTTGTGGCATTTGCCGATTCTTGGCTTGAAAGGAGGAAGTAGACATAAGACACAATGCTGAGAGTGCTGGTAAGAAAGAGAATCCAGTCAATATTTAAGCAGCTTTATGGAGCCAGGGAAACAGAACTTAGAGCACAGAGTCAACATGATGAAGAAAACCTGGTCAATACTCTAGAAACTTATTTGGAACCCCTGCAGAAGTACACTGTTGGAGCAAGGAGGAAGAGGTAGAATCAGCCTAACAGTGTGCACTCCTGCCTTGAAACTGCTAGGCCCCTGATTAGATTGAGGTAATCTACCCAGTACTTACAGGAAAGTAGGAAAAATACTTATAGAGAAACCAACATTTTCTAGAAATTCTATAATTTTTCAAACATTCTATAAAAATTAATAAGCAAACCAAGAAAAAACCCCAGGTCAAAAACCCCAACAAAGTCCTTCTGTAGAGCATCAATATCTTATGTGTGTGTGCTCAGTCATGTCTGACTCTTTGTGACCGTATGGACTGTAAGCCAGCATGCTCCTCTGTCCACAGGATTTTTCAGGCAAGAATACTGGAATGGGTTGCCATTTCCTCCTTCAGAGGAATCTTCCTGACCCAGGGATCGAACTCACATCTCCTGTATCTCTTGCACTGTAAGCAAATTCTTTCTACTGAGCCATTGGGAAAGCCTATAATAGAAAAAAATATGAAAAAGATATACATACATGTATAACTAGATCAATGTTGTGAAACTAACATAACGTTGTAAATTAACTATAACTTCAATTAAATAAAAAGAAAGGTCAAGATACGAAGCAAAAAATACAACATGCCGGGTTTTAAAGTAATCAGATAACTTTAAAATACCTGTGGTTAATATACTCAAACAATAGAGAAGATTCTGGAAGCTTTCACTGAAGAACTGAAATTTATAAAATCTAATTGAATGGAAAGTCAAAGCACAATAATCAAAAATTTGAATGTAATGGATAAATTTAACAGGAAATTAGACTCAAGAGAAGATGAATAAAACTGAAAATAGATTAATAGAAAATATTCAGCAGAAGTACATAGAGAAAAATGGATGGAGTATACTTAAAAATTGCACAATAATGTATGAAATGAAGTGAAAGTCACTCAGTTGTGTCCAACTGTTTGTGACTCCAAGAACTATACAGTCCATGGAATTCTCCAGGCCAGAATACTGGAGTGGGTAACCTTTCCCTTCTCCAGGGGGTCTTCCTAACCCAGGGATCGAACCCAGGTCTCCTGCATTGCAGGCAGATTTTTACTAGCTGACCCACAATATAGGGCATGTAAATAAAAATCCCAGAATGGGAGAAAGGATGATGCAGAAGCAATATTTAAATGGATAATAAATAATAATTTTCCCAAATTTATCAAAAATATTGATCCACAATTTCAAGAAACACTATGGACCCATACAAAATAAATACAAAGAAAACCACACCTAAGAACATCACAGTAAAATTGCTGAATACCAAAGGAAAGAATATGTTCCTATGTGGTAAAGGAGGCATATCACTTTTAAAAATAAACTATAAGTTCTAGATAATTATTTTCTTAATAATGGAAGTAAGAAGACAATAAAATGTTGTTAAGGAGAATAACAACAAAATGTTAACCTAAACATTTTTGCACAGAGAAAACTCCCTCCACAAGAGATTATAAAAAGACCTTTCCAGAAAAACAAAAATTGAGAAAAAACTAACAAAAACGCTTATCAGTAGACTCAATAAAGGAAAAAATAAAGAGAATTCTTAAGGCAAAAGGAAAATTGTCCCAGATGGAAACACAGAAATTCATAAAATCATAGAGAAAAATGGAAAAGATTTGTGGGTAAATATAATGTTAATTTTACAAAATAAAAACAGTTTATTGTGGAGTTTAGCATATATGTAGGCTTACAGTACATTTCAAGTAAATCACAAAAGTTCAAAGTTAAAAGAGTCTATGTTCTGACATTAGCTGGGATATCCTATATATACTAATTTCTCTAGAATCTAATAAATCAGGAAACATATTAATCTCTAGGAACACTAAAAGAATAGTAAAAAAAATATATAACTAAGAGACTATTAGATTGGTAATTTTATTATGAAATAATAAAAATATTTGATTAATCTAAAGCAAATCCTGGTGACAGATAGTAAAGAATCTGCCTACAATTCAGGAGACCTGGGTTCAATCCTTAGGTCAGGAAAATTCCCTGGAGGAGGGCATGACAACCTACTCTAGTATTCTTGGCTGGAGAATTCCATGGACAGAGAAGCCCAGTGGACTACAATCCATGGGGTCACTACTCAGATACATCTGAGCCACTTTCACTTGAAAGCAAGTCAAGTAAGGAGAAAAACAGAAAATTATATATATATATATATATATATATATATATATATATATATATATATGAGTGGAACAAATGTTAAAAAGTAGTAAGATGGTAGATATCAATCTAAATATATCAGTAATTACAGTAATTATTATGGGCAAAACACAGACATATGTTTGTCAGGTTAAATACCTAAGGTTGCCAGATTTATCAAGTGAAAGTACAGGGCATTCTTGTAAATTTGCATTTCAGGTAAATAATAAATAATGCTTTAGTATAGTATGTCCCATGCAATATTTGGAACATCTTTATATTAAAACATCATTTGTTTTATATCTGAAATTTAACTTCACTGAGCATAATGTATTTATCTGGAAACCCAAGGTGCACCCTTATAACTGATAACATTATCAGTCCCACTGGAGAAAGTGACTTCTGGCAGAAGGACTCCCTAACCTCAGAATTAGAAAGAATTACCTATCCACAGCACTAATCCAGGCAGGCCTCCCCACTGCAAATTCAAAGCCTGTACTGAGAAAAGCACAAATTTAAACCCGAGTAGATACTGATATCAGAGAAGGCAATGGCACCCCACTCCAGTATTTTTACCTGGAGGATCCCATGGGGTGGAGGAGACTGGTATGCTGCAGTCCACTGGGTCGCTGAGTTGGACACGACTGAGTGACTTCACTTTTTCACTTTTAACTTCCATGCATTGGAGAAGGAAATGGCAACCCACTCCAGTGTTCTTGGCTGGAGAATCCCAGGGATGGGGAAGCTTGGTGGGCTGCCGTCTATGGGGTCACACAGAGTCGGACACAACTGAAGGGACTTAGCAGTAGCAGTAGATATTGATATTAAAAGAGAAAATTTAAATATAATGAAAGATACAAAAGATTGAATAATAAAATGCAAAACGATGTAAACTATGAGAACACTTAGCAAAAGAAGCATAGCTTAGCTGTTTTATTATAATTTTAGGCCAAGTATAAAAACTGTTGCTGTCTAGTCAACTAAGTCACGTCCAACTCTGTGACTCCATGGACTGTAGCCCACCATGGGATTTCCCAGGCAAGAATACTGGAATGGAATGCCATTTCCTCCTCTAGGGGATCTTCCCAACCCAGGGATTGAACTCGGGTCTCCTGCATTAGCTTGTGAATTTTTCGAGCCAGCAGGGAAACCCCAAGTAAAGAAATAGATGCATATTTCTATCAAAAGTCATACACAATATTAATCTTAAAGTTTTCTTCATTATATTCTAAAGCTTAAAATAACTCCAATAATCTTTGGTTAAAAAAATCCCGTAAATTGTGATATGTTATACAATGGAATGCACTTCCTGGGTCCCTTAGTGGTAAAGAATCTGCCTACAATTCAGGAGATCTGGGTTCAATCCCTGGGTCTGAAAGATCCCCTGGAGAAGGAAATGACAACCCACTCCAGCATTCTTGCCTGGAAAATCCCAAGGACAGAGGAGCCTGATGGGCTATAGTCCATGGGATCACAGAAGTGCTGAACATGACTTAGCGACTAAAACAAAGAGCAAAAATAATACAATGGAATATTATACAGAAGTGAGAAAAAATATTGCCTTGCACAAGTACTTGGATAAATATTACAAACAAGATTTTGGATGAGTAATAAGATAAATGAATACACATTGTGTAATTCTGTTTATATAAAATCTGACAAAAAGACAGAAATAACATGTAGAAGTAAAATAATCACAACCTAAAAGTAGACGTTTATTTTACCAGTGAGAATGTTAGGACTTCAAGCCCGGGAGGTATCTCAGGTAGCCCTGAGAGATTGCAATGAGGAGGTGGGAGAGGCAGTCAGGCTATATACAAGTTTGCAACAAAGTGAGCAGGCAGTCTGAACACCAAAGATTTATGCTAACTAAGGAAAACCAGATATCAAGTTAAGGAATTTAGCACTCTTTTATGTATTGGAATGTGCAAGGGTCTGGAATTATTCATTTCTTTCATATGCATCTCAGTTTTCTGGGGCCAGAATCTTGTCTTTCTGATTTCTTATATTCTTCCCCCATCCCCAAGCCTCTCAGCAATCACCATGGGTAGGGGCAACATCTGCTGGATTGCAGGCATTTTATTCCCTTTTGGTAGCCCTCATTTACATTTGGAAGCTGAAATCACTGATGGCTCTTACATCCTTGCTTGTTGATATAGCAGGAGATATTCCATCTCACAAAGTCAAGATAGTAATTTGAGGAGAAGTTTGTGATTTATAATGGGGCAAAGAGAGGGCTGCTGGTAATATGTTTTTTGTCTGCATAGTGGCTGAATAAATGTTTCTCTTGTGAAAATTCATCAAGGAATGTGCTTCTGATTTTGTACCTTTAAGTATATTATAGTTCAATAAAGTGTTATATGAAGTATACACCAATATCTTACACACTAGGATATTTGATGTGCTAAATATAAAGTGTCAAACTTAAAATAGCCAGTTGTTTTTTTCTTAAGAGAAAGCAAAATGAATGTATTTGGGGATAGCAGATGAATTACCCTTTAGGACAAGGAACTTACAGTGAACCATAGGCAAAGGAGAGGAGCTTTCTTTCACAGAGGAAAGAGGAGGAAGTTGAGGGGGACTGTTTTGAACGAAGTTCACTGGAGAAGTGTGGGAGTTCAGAATGGTGGTGACTCTCATTGGCTGAATGGCAGTTTCTCACTGAATGACTGTTTTGGGGCAAGGGGAAAATCTTTTTTCCTCTTGCTGAGGTCTGTGAATTGTTTCCAGATGGGATCCTCAAGTGAAGGTCAGTGGTAGTGCGTGGGAGCTCCTCCTTCAATAGTGAATGGAAACTGATCCTTAATTAGCTTCTGATATTCCATTGTTAGTGTATAATTGATTCTGTGTATAAATTTTGTCCCCTGAGACTTTACTACATTCATTAATCAGTGCTAGTAATCAATGAATATAATAAAGGTAGGAGGAGCAAGGGATGACAGAGGATAAGACAGTTGGATGACATCACTGACTCAATGGACATGAGTTTGAGCAAGCTCCAGGAGATGGACAATGTGAAGGACAAGGAAGCCTTGTGTGCTGTAGCCCATGGGGTTGCAAAGAGTCATACATGACTGAGTGACTGAATAACAACAACAAAGGGCTAGTAATTTTCTGGTGACATTTTTAAGATTTTCTGTATAAAGACTCATGTCATCTGGAAATAGAGTTTTTCTTCTTCTTTTCCAATCTGGATTCCTTTTATTTCTTTTTCTTCTCCAGTTGTTGTGCCTTGGACAAAAACCAAAATGATGTTGAATAATAGTGGTGAGAGTGGGCACCCTTGTCTTGTTCCTGATTTTAGAGGAAATGCTTTCAGTTTTTCGCCATTGAGGATAATGTTTGATTTGGGTTTGTCATATATGGCCTTTATTATGTTGAGATATGTTCCTTCTATGCCTACTTTCTGGAGAGTTTTTGAATTTTTTCAAAAGCTTTATCTATATCTAGAGAGATGATCATATGGTTTTTATCTTTCAGTTTATTAATATGATTATCACATTGATTAATTTGAGTATATTGAAGAATCCTTGCATCTCTGGAATAAAACCCGCTTAATCATGACGTATGATCTTTTTAATGTGTTGTTGGATTCTGTTTGCTAGGATTTTGTTGAGTATTTTTGCATCTACGTTCATCGTAATATTGGTATGTAATTTTCCTTTTTTGTGGCATCTTTGTCTGGTTTTGATATTAAGGTGATCCTGGCCTTATAGAATGAGTTTGGGAGTTTGCTTTCCTCTGCAATTTTCTGAAAAATTTGAGTAGGGATTGTGTTAGCTTTTCTCTAAACTTTTGGTGGAATTCGCCTGTGAAGCCATCTAACGCTAGGCTTTTGTTTGCTGGAAGATTTTTCATTAGTTTTGATTTCTGTGTTTGTAATTGGTCTCTTGATATTTTCTATTTCTTCTTGGCTCAGTTTTGGAAGGCTACATTTTTCTAAAAATTTGTTCATTTCTTCCAGGTTGTCATTTTGTTTACATATCATTGCTCATAGTAGTCTCTTATGATCCTTTGTATTTCTGTGTTGTCTGTTGTAACTTTTTTTTTTATTTCTAATTTTATTGATTTGAAACATCTCTCTTTTTCTTAATAAATCTGGCTGACAGTTTGTCAGTTTTATTTACTGAAAGAACCAGTTTTTAGTTTTATTGATCTTTGCTGTAGTCCCCTTCACTTCTTTTTCATTTATTTCTGTTCTGATCTTTATGATTTCTTTCCCTCTACTAAATTTTGGGCTTTTAGTTCCTTTTTATTGTTGCTGTAAGTGTAAATTTAGGTTGTTCACTTGGTGTCTGTCTTGTTTCTTGAGATAGGTTTGTATTGCTATAAACTTTCTTCTTGGCACTGTTTTTACTGCATCCCATAGGTTTTGAGCTGTCATGTTTTCATTGTCATTTGTTTCTAGACATATTTTGATTTCCTTTTTAATTTCCTCAGATTCTATTGGCTATTCACTAGTGCATTACATAGCCTCCACATGCTTGTGTTTTTTAGTTTTCTTTTTCCTTGTAGTTGATATCTAATCTTATAGCATTGTGGTCCAAAAAGATGCTTGAAAAGATTTCAATTTTTAGTATTTACCAAGGCTTGATTTATGGTCCAAGATGTAATCTATCCTGGAGTATATTTCATGTGCACTTGAAAAAAAAGTGAAATCTATTGTTTTTGGATGAAATGCCCTGTAGTTGTTAATTAGGTCCAAATGGTCCGATGTACCATTTAAAGCTTATGTTTCTGAACTAATTTTCTGTCTGGTTGATTTGTCCATTGGTATGAGTGCTATATTAAAATCTCCCGCTCTTATTGTGCTACTGTTGATTTCCCCTTTAATATTTGTTAGCAGTTGCCTTATGTACTGAGGTGTTCCTATGTTGTGAAAGTTGCTCAGTCATGTCCAACTGTTTGTGACCCCAGGACTATAGAGTCCATGGAATTCTCCAGGCCAGAATACTGCAGTGGGTAGCCTTTCCCTTCTCCAGGGGATCTTTCCAACCCAGGAATCAAACCAGGGGTCTCCTGCATTGCAGGTAGATCCTTTACCAACTGAGTTATCAAGGGAATTCCTCCTCCTATGTTGGGTATACATATGTATATATATATTTCTAATTATTATATCTTCTTGTTGGCTTGATCCCTTGATCATTATGTATTGTCCTTTGTCTCTGTAATGGTATTTATTTTATCTGATATGAGTATTGCTACTCCTGCTTTATTATGATTTTCATTTGCAAGGAATACCACTTTCCAGCCCCTCACTGTCAGTCTGTACGTGTCCCTAAGCTTGAGGTGGGTTTCTTGTAGACAACATATATAAGGGTCTTGTTTTTGTATTCGTTCAGCCAATTTGTATCTTTTGGTTGGAGCATTTAGCCCATTTACATTTAAGGTAATTATTGATAAGTATGAATTTACTACCATTCACTTCATTGTTTTAGGTTTGCTTTAATAAGCCTTTCCTTTTTGTGTTTCCTGTCTATAAAAGTTCCTTTAGCATTTGTTGAAGAGCTGGTTTGGCGGTGCTGAATTCTCTTAACTTTTGCTTACCTGTAAAGCTTTTGATTTCTCTTTTGAATCTGAATGAGGTCCTTGCTGGATAGAATAATCTTGTTTGTAGAATTTTCCCTTTCATCACTTTAAGTATATCCTGATATTCCCTTCTGGTTGCAGAGTTTCTTTTGAAATACCAGCTGATAGCCTTATTGGTATCCCCTTGCATTTTTTTTTTTTTTTTATGCTTTTCCCTTGATGCTTTTAATATTTGTTCTCTGTGTTTAGTTTTTGTTAATTTAATTAATATGTGTATAGTGTGTTTCTCCTTGGGTTTATCCTGTATGGGACTCTCTGTGTTTCCTGGACCTGAGCCACTATTTCACTCCCACTTTAGGGACATGTTCTATTATAATCTCCTCAAATATTTTCTTATGACATTTGCTTTTGTCTTCTTCTGGGACACCTATGATTCAAATGTTACACCATTTACTGTTGTCCCAGAGGTCTCTGAGTCTGTCCTCATTTCTGCTTATGTTTTTTTCCCTTTATTCTGCTCTGCTTCAGTTTCTACCATTGTATAGAAGATACCATTGTATCTTCCAGCTTATTTATCCATTCTTCTGATTCAGTTATTCTACTGCTGGTTCCCTCTAGTGTATTTTTAATCTCATTTAGTGTGTTGTTCTTTGCTGATTGTTTAGTCTTTAATTCTTCTGTGTCCTTATTAAACATTTCTTGCATCATCTTGATCTGTGCCTCTGGCCTATTTATCTGTGCCTCCATTTTGTTTTGAAGATTTTGAATGATCTTTACTATCATTACTCTGAATTCTCTTTCAGGTAGACTACCTATTTCCTCCTCATTGTTTGGTCTTGTGTTTTTTTTTTGTTTTTTTTTTTTTTTACCCTATTCCTTTATTTGCTGCATATTTCTTGTCTTTTCATTTTGTTTAATTTACTATATTTGGAACCTCCTTTCTGCAGGCTGGAAGGTCATCAGTTCAGTTCAGTTCAGTCACTTAGTCAACTGTGTCCGACTCTTTGTGATCCCTTGGACTGCAGCATGCCAGGCTTCCCTGTCCATCACCAACTCCCAGAGCTTGCTCGAACTAATGCCCGTCGAGTCAGTGATGCCATCCAACCATCTCATCCTCTGTCATCCCCTTCTCCTCCTGCATTCAATCTTCCCCAGCATCAGGGTCTTTTCCAATGAGTCAGTTCTTCACATCAAGTGGCCAAAGTATTGGAGCTTCAGCTTCAGCACCAGTCCTATGGAACTAGGATACGATAGTCCTATCAGAACTATGTAGCTATTGAAGGTCCTAAGTAAGTAAGGTAAAGTTGCTCAGTCTTGTCTGACTCTTTGTGACCCCATGGACTGTAGCCTACCAGGCTCCTCCATCCATGGGATTCTCGAGGCAAGAGTACTGGAGTGGGTTGCCATTTCCTTCTCCAGGGAATCTTCCCAACCCAGGGATTGAACCTGGGTCTCCCGCATTCCAGGCAGACGCTTTAACCTCTGAGCCACCAGGGAAGCCCATTGAAGGTCCTAGCTCCTCTTAATTGTGAAGTCTGTGGTGCAGTTGAACTAGCGCCTTTTAAAGGTTTCCTGGTTGGGGAAGGGAGTGGGCTTGTGCCTGTGTTTTGGTGGATGGAGCTGAATCTAGTCACTGTGTAGGGCAGTGCTGTGTCGTGTAATGTGTTTTGGGGTATCTGTGGGTTTGGTATGACTTTTGGCAGTCTGCCTACCAATGTGGAGGTTTGTGCTCCTGCTTTGCTGAAGGATTGGCATGGGGTGTCCTGCACTGGAGCTTACTGGCTCTTGGCTGGAGCTTGGTCTCATCTATTACATGGTCCTGGAGTTGAGTCTCCTACCTCTGGGATTCAGGCCCAGCCTCTTAGAGTAATATCAAGACTTCTCAGGCAATACAGCACAGAAGAGAAAACTCCCATATTAATGGTGAAACAACTCAACAGCCAAGAACACCTAGAGAGATTCACAGGCTTATATAGAGAACAGAAGAAGAAAAGGAGAAGGGATGAGAAGGTGACTAGGAAGAGTGAAAAGAGAAGAGAGCAATCAAGGCAATAATCAAACCCTTAAGTGAAAAATTTGACTCTCAAAGGTACAAAATTGAATACAAAAGATTGAAAATAAAAAATAAGAAACCTAGAAAAAACAGACTCTCAAAAATACAAAATTAAAAAAAAAACATTGAATAGAAAATATATAGAATTTATTTTTAAAATAATGTATTTTAAAGATAAAAGTAAGTTATAAAAATAAAATTAAAGAAATAATAAAGAACCCTATTAGATAATATGAGAAAAAAAGGGAGGACAGTATTTAAAAAATAAAAAAATATGGGTGGGGAGTATATATAGAGTGGTAGTGAGAGGGACGTCTGAGTGATTCCTCTGTTTTCCTGCTCCAGTATTACTGCCTATTCAGAAAGTCTTCCAATATATCTAGGAAGCTCTCTGGACCTGTTATGGGCAGTGTGGAGTCAGTTCAGACTCAGTTCTTCCCTTGCTCCAGCTTGTAATTTCTCTTAAAGTCTACATTTGACTCTAAAGTGCATAGCCTCAGATTAATTGTGGGAATTTAAACTGCTGCACTTGTCACTGTTCTTTCTTTTGCTCATGATTTTGCCTTGATTTTTGCCCCAACTCTCCTTGAAAGTCTCTTTCCAGTGTCTGATCTCTGCCCTGACATAGGAGATAAAAGTGGCTTCTTCTTCGGGCTCACTTGCTCAGTTGCCCTGTAGAGAGGGAGGAATACTGAAAATACCCTGGAGTGTGTGGGGAGTGCTTGCTGTGGCTGGGCCACATGGAGGTTCACCTCAGCCTGAGGTGAGTTATGTGTTTCCAAAGAGGAGTTGGACCCAGACTGTGACACTTTTGACAGTGCTAAGCTGCTAAAAATCCCAGGAAGACGTAGGTAGCAATCCATGGATTTTCATAGCTTGGCAGTAGTCACCATCTCTTGAGCTGACTGTACTGGCACCTTGCCTTCTGCTGCTGACAATCATGTGCCTGCTTCCCAGACTGTCTCTGGGGCCACAGACCATAGCCAGCTTGCCCCGTTTTGGTAGTCACTAGAGTATGGTCCTTCGTTCTGTGGGCATAAGCAGACTTAGAGTACTGTGCTAGGGCCTTCCCATGGAATGTTCTTTTGTTTCTCTGGTGGCCCAATGGATTTTCCTGTTTTTTTTTTTTTTTTTTCCATATTATCTTCAGAGCAGTTAGCCCCAGTCCTCTCCCTGAGGACCAGCCCCTGAAGCCTAAGCCTCCACACCCAGCCCCCACTCGCTGCAGGTGAATGTGAGTATGTGAGCCAATTTCTTAGCTGGAAATTGCTGTTTGGCACAATCTCTGTAGTGAATTTTCTCTGCTTTGCCTCGTGCTTTCCTCTGAGGATCCAAAGTTCCCTGCTGATCCCACCTGTGAGGGGGTTTCTTATTGTTTAGAAATTCTCCTACTTTGTGACTTCCTCGCTGGGACAAGGGTCCCCATTCTGAAATCCTTTGTCTCCCCTTTTGTCTTTATCTTTTGTTCTACTTCATTCCGAGGAGATTGGTTTGCCCTTCTGGACTTCTGGGGTCCTCTGACAGTGTTCAGAAGATATCATGTGGGAATTGTTCCACATACAGATGATTTTTGGTATATTTGTGGGGGAGAAGGTGGTGTCATCTTATTCCTCCACCATTCTGAAGCCATCTCCCTCCATTGTATACTCTTGCCTCCGTTGTCAAAGATAAGGTACCCATAGGTGAGTGAGTTTATCTCTGGACTTTCTGCCTTATTCCATTGGTCTATATTCCTGCTTTTTTTTCTTTTACCAGCACCCATACTGCCTTGATAACTTTAGCTTTGTAGCATATTCTGAAGTCAGAAAGATTTATTCTTTCAGCTCCATTTTTCTTTCTCAAGATTGCTTTGGCTATTCAGGGTCTTTTGTGTTTCCATACACAATGTGAAAATTTTTCTTCTTGCTCTCTGAAAAATGCCATTGGTAATTTGATAGGGGTTATTAATGTGAAGAACTGACTCATTTGAAAAGACCCTGATGCTGGAAAAGATTGAGGGTGGGAAAAGAAGGGGATGGCAGAGGATGAGATCATTGGATGGCATCACCCACTCAATGGACATGAATTTGAGTAGGCTCTGGGAGTTGGTGATGGACAGGGAAGCCTGGTATGCTGCAGTCCATGGGGTTGCAAAGAGTTGGACACAACTGAGCTACTGGACTGAAATGAACTGAACTGATGTTCCTACTGGCATTTTCCAAATTGTTTGTAGTTTGATTTTGTAGATATTTTTCTTCTCTTGTATATCATGACTATATAAGTCAATTTAACATTTGTTGTAATGCTGGTTTGGTGGTAGTAAATCCTTAACTTTTGCTTATTTGAAAAGCTTTTGATTTCTCCATCAATTTTGAATGAGGTCCTTAGTCAGGTAGAGTAATCTTGGTTGTAGATTTTTACCTTTCAGTACTTTAAATATATCCTGCTATTCCCTTCTGGCCTGCAGAGTTTCTGCTGAAAGATCAGCTTTTAAACGCAAGGCCTTTCCCTTGTATGCTACGTGTTGCTTTTCCCTTGCTTCTTTTAATATTCTTTCTTTGTGTTTAATGTTTGTTAACTTGATTAGTAGGAGTCTTGGTGTGTTTCTCCTTGGGTTTATCCTGTATGGGACTCTTTGCACCTCTTGGACTTGATCGACTATTTCCTTTTCCATGTTGGGGAAATTTTCAGCTATAATCTCTTCAAAATTTTTCTCATACCCTTGCTTTTTTCTCTTCTGGGACTCCTATAATTCGAATGTTGGTGCATTTGATGTTGTCCCCAAGGTCTCTGAGATTGTCTTCAGTTCTTTTCATTCTTTTTACTTTATTCTCCTCTTCAGAAGTTATTTCCACTGACTCCTTCTTTTATGTTCCAGGTCACCGATTCATTCTTCTACTTCAGGTATTCTGCTATTGATTCTTTGTAGAGTATCCTTAATTTCAGTAATTGTATTGTATTTGTTCTTTAATTGCCCTAGGTGTTTCTTAATTGATTCTTGCATTTTCTCCATTCTGCTTTCAATGTTTTGATCATCTTTATTATCATTATTCTGAATTCTTTTTCAGGTAGTTTTCCTATTTCCTCTTCATTTATTTGGACTTCTATGTTTCTAGTTTGTTCCTTTATTTGTGCAGTATTTCTCTACCTTTTCATTATATTTTTAAACTTATTGTGTTTGAGGTCTCCTTTATCCAGGCCTCAAGGTTGAATTCTTTGTTCCTTTTGATTTCTGCCCTGCTAAGGTTGGTGCAGTTGTTTGTGTAAGCTTAGTATGGGGTGAGATTTATGCTGAGTTTTGTTTGTTTGCTTGTTTATCCTCTGATGGGCAAGGCTGAATATGGTGGTAATCCTGTCTGTCGATGATTCAGTTACATTGCTGTTTTGTTTGTTGTTGTTTGGATGAGGTGTCCTGCATAGGGTGCTCCTGGTGGTTGGGGAATGCCAGGTCTTGTATTCAAGTGGTTTCCTTTGTGGGAGTTCTCACTATTTGATACTTCCCCCTACGGTTAGATCTCTGGTAGTCTAGGGTCTTGGAGTCAGTGATCCCACTTCAAACGCTCAGGACTTGATCTCTGGTCAGGAATGAGGATTCCACAAGTGGTCTGTTATGATATTAAGTGAGATTAAAACAAATACCCATAAACGAGAAACCAAAGATGAACCCCAGACGAATGACAGTTACAAAATCAGGCAACTTATAATTAAAATAATGGAATATACACATATACATAAATATCCATAAGCAAAATCAAAACTGTCCAATAAAGTACAAGCGATTGACCCAGAGAACAAAGGAAGCCAAAAATTATATCTACCAGTTATGAACAAAACTAACTGAAGCACAAGCTGGAAAGCAAAACTAAAGCAAGGTGCCAAGTGGCACCTTTTTCAGGTAGTTTCAAGTGGGTACCAAGTGCCAATAGCACCATTGCCAAGTGCCAATGAAAACAAAACTAGCAAATATGTTGAGAAGAAAGGAGAGAAAGGAAAGAAAGAATAGATATGCAAAGCTAAAGAGAGGTAGATAAAGAAGATTTATATACATTAAAGATTAACTGCAAGGGGAAAACAGTAGGAAAAACAAAGAAAGGAATAAATGTAGAAAAATAATAATAGGTCTATAAAAATTATAATTAAAAAGAGAAAAGAAAAAAGGGAAGGGGAATGAAAAAAAAAAAAAAAAGGAGAACTCCACAGAACTGCAAAAGCCCCACATAGAGGAAAGTTTTATAGCGACAATAAAAAGTGTGATTGAGGAAAAAAAAAAACAAAACTCAAAAGCTTAATTAGACTTCATAGTGGCAATAAAACCGACAACTGCAACAGAGGGAGTAAAAAAAGAGAAAAGAAAATAAGAATCCAAGAAACTACAGAACAAGTCAAAACAAGAATAAAATAAATGTTTTTCTTGAGTCACTGTTGTCAGGATCCTTCTCTCGCTGGGAGTCACAGTCCACGTCATCTCCCTAGGATGCCCTCCAACACCGTACTGATATTTGGACCTACTGTTGGGTCGGCTTGGATTCTAATCTGGTCCTACTCCTGTGTATTCTTGCCTCCAGTGTCCATAGCTATCAGAACTAGTGCATGTGCTCTTGTGGGAGCGCTCAATGTCCTTTTATATATTCTGTAGACACAGAGTCTGCCTAGTAGATTGTGCAGGCTTAATCTGCAGCTTGTACAGCTGGTGGCAAGGTTTTGGGTTTTCTTCCTTTGCTGCACTACCCCTGAGTTTCGATTGTGGTTTTATTTCTACC
The DNA here is from genome assembly GCF_032405125.1 of Capricornis sumatraensis. NCBI lineage: Eukaryota > Metazoa > Chordata > Mammalia > Artiodactyla > Bovidae > Capricornis > Capricornis sumatraensis. Next base: position 2,267,567 of record NW_027184612.1, on the reverse strand, counting down.
TCTGCATGTGGGCTGTCCACTGGGGTTTGCTCCTGAGGCTGTCGTGGAGCACTTGGGCCTGCCCCAGTGAGGGCCAGGTTCAGAGGTGGTGCAGCTCCTTGGGTCACAGAGGTTCTGGCAGCACCAGGTACTCAAGGGAATGGGCCATGAAGGGAGTAGGAAATATAGTGCTCTAGAAGGGTATGGCAGCCAGTATTTGCCAACATACGCCAGTATTCTTGCCTGGAGAACCTCCCTGATAGAGATGCCTGGCAGGCCGCAGTCCACAGAGTCACAAAGAGTTGGACATGACCAAAGCAACCCCACAGCAACATTTTTTTGCCTGTGGCAGCTCTGCCCCTGTGAGGGTTGAGTGTGAAGATGGTGTAGCTGCTTGGGTCATGAGGACCCTGGAGGTACTGAAAGGTTGTTGTTGAATCACTCAAAGACACCAGGATTCTTGGCCCCCGGAGGAGAAGAATTCAATCCGGGGCCAGAGACGAGGCTTGATCACTCAGAGATTTTGTGTAATAAAGTTTTATTAAAGCATAAAGGAGATAGAGAAAGCTTCTGACATAGGCATCAGAAGGGGGCAGAAAGAGTACCCCCCTGCTAGTCTTCAGCTGGATGTTATATAGTCACTAGCAGTCTGTTAATGAAAGAAAAGAATGTCTTAAAACTCAGAATGACACCAGGCCCCTCACCCATAAGATGCATTTTGGGATAATCTTGGCACCAAATGGTTCATCCTGGGCCATAAAATGATTAACTCGAATCTTGAAGAAGGGCAGATCACCATACAAATAGTTCCATTTACATAGATTAGAGGAACAGTATCTGAGTATAACATCCTGGTTTGTCAAGTAGGTTCTGAGCCAAGAGGCGGAACCAACTTGAAAACAGTTTGGGGTAAATGCATAGTACATTCAGAGAAGGCAATGGCACCCCACTCCAATACTCCTGCCTGGAAAATCCCATGGACAGAGAAGCCTGGAAGGCTGCAGTCCATGGGGTCGCTGAGGGTCGGACACGACTGAGCAACTTCACTTTCACTTTTCACTTTCACGCATTGGAGAAGGAAATGGCAACCCACTCCAGTGTTCTTGCCTGGAGAATCCCAGGGACGGGGGAGCCTGGTGGGCTGCTGTCTATGGGGTCACACAGAGTTGGACACGACTGAAGTGACTTAGCAGCAGCAGCATAGTACATTAGCATAGCTTAAGACAAACATTTCCATAAGAAAAGGGCATTGGTTATCTTTAGGTTTGAGAATAGTTAACTTCAGGTGAAACCAGGTGTCATTATGCCAACACAGTATTTTACGAGAAACCTCCTTTTAAATTTGTATAGAGAAGGAAAAAATATCGCTAGTATGTTTCCGGCTGCCGCTTAAGAGAGATAAAAATGTCTGACACTTGCAGGCTATTTCCTCCGTTTGGAGACCCCTGACCTTCCTGCCTGTTACCCTCTCAGTACCAAGCATGCAGGGACACAGACCGCCTCAGCCACAGGAGTTATGGCCCTATCACAGGCTTTTTTTCTGAGCCTCTGGTCACTGGCGATCAGAAGGCCTCTTTGGCTAGTCTTTCTCCACAGCTCCGCCTGTGCAGGCACTTCGAGGGCTCTCTTGCCTGGGGTCCTTCTCTGCTGTTCATCATGTCAGGCACATAGAGGGGCCCCTCTGGCTGACTTCCTACTCTGTAGATCAGTGCCTCAGGTACCTAAAGGGGCTCCCTGGGTGGGGTCCTACTCTGTAGTTCAGTGTGTCAGGTGTTTGATGGGCCAGTCTCTCTATCGTTCAGCCACCGGGTGCTGGCATGTGGGAAGAGAGAGGTTATGGTGATGGCTCCACCCCATACACGTGATTCAGCAGTATCACCTTGCTTCCATGGCTGCCTGGCTTTCCTCCACAGGCATTTCCCACCACAATCTCTTTCCTCATGTCCCGTTGGTCTGGCTCTCTGCAGTCAATAGCATCCCTCACCCTGGGATTGTTCCACAATCCCTAAGCTCCAGCTCCCAGCCACTGCACCTTCTAGGGGACCTGCATCCCTGTCCAGGCTATGTATAATTGTGGCAAGGTCTGTCTAATTCTCATTCCATTTAGGCTGCCACAGATTAGCTGTTTTAGCCTTAAATGTTTCTCCTCTGACTCAGACAATTGCCCCAATGTAGGGATCTGACCCCCTCCTTCAGTCCCCCAATCCTCTGAGGGCAGGTCCAGTTCTAGCAACGCTCCTGTTTTTCCCCCTAGTCCCTTCATCCTACCGAGTTTTGCTTGGTTCTGTATATTCTTTCCCGCTGATCAGGTACTCCTGTTCGCTCTCAGCTGGTGTTCTTCCTGCATGCACTTTTGTGTCTGAACGTGCATTCCTGATGTATCCGTGGAGAGAGATGTACTCCATGTCCACCTACTCCTCCGCCATCTTGTTCTCTTGTTGGAATATTTTTGATTACAATTTTGATTTCCTTGCTTGTGATTGGTCTGTTCAGATTATGTATTTATTCCTGGTTCATTTTTGGAATGTTATACTTTTCCAAGAATTTGTCCATTTCTTCCAAGTTGTCCATTTTACTGGCATATAGTTGCTCATAGTTGTCTCTTATGATCTTTTGTATTTCTGTGTTGTCTGTTGTGATTCTTCCATTTTCATTTCTAATTTTATTGATCTGATTCTTCTCCTTTTTTTCCTTGATGAGTCAGGCTAATGGTTTGTCTATTTTATTTCTATTCTCAAAGAAGCAGCTTTTAGTTTTGTAGATCTTTGCTATAGTCTCCTTTGTTTCTTTTTCACTTATTTCTGCACTAATTTTTATGATTTCTTTCCTTCTACTAACTTTGAGGTTTTTCTGTTCTTCCTTCTCTAGTGGCTTTAAGTGTAAAGTTAGGTTGGTCATTTAATGTTTCTCTTATTTCTTGAGGTAGGCTTGTATTGCTATAAAGCTCTCTCTTAGCATTGCTCTTACTGAATCCCATTGGTTTTGGGTTATTTTGTTTTCATTTTCACTTGTTTCTATGCATATTTTGATTTCTTCTGTGATCTGTTGGTTGTTCAGAAGCATGTTGCTTAGTCTCCAAATGTATGTGTTTTTTACAGTTTTCCCCCTGTAGTTGATATCTAATCTTACTGCATTGTGATTAGAAAAGATGCTTGAAATGATTTAATTTTTTTTTTTAATTTACTAGGGCTAGATTTAATGTTCTGTGTGCATTTGAGAAAAAGGTGCAACCCATTGTTTTTGGCTGAAATGCCCTATAGATATTAATTAGGTCTAACTGGTCCACTGTACTAATTAAAGCTTGTGTTTCTTTGCTAATTTTCTGTTCGGTTGATCTATCCATTGGTGTGAGTGTGGTATTGAAGTCCCCCACTATTATTGTTACTGTTAATTTCCCCTTTCGTACTTGTTAGCATTTGCATTACATATTGGGCTTCCCTTGTAGCTCAGCTGGTAAAGAATCTGCCTGCAATGAAGGAGACGTGGGTTCAGTCCTTGGGTTGGGAAGATCCCCTGGAGAAGGGAAAGGCTACCCATTTCAGTGCTCTGGCCTAGAGAATTACATTGACTATATAGTCCATGGGGTCACAAAGAGTCAGGCATGACTGAGCCACTTTCATTTCACTACATATTGAGGCGCTCCTATGTTGGGTGCATATATGTTGTTAATTGTTGCATCTTCTTTGATTGTTTCCTTGATTATTATGTGGTGTCCTACTTTGGCTCTTGTCATGGTCATTTCAAAGTCTATTTTATCTGATATGAATATTGTATTCCTGCTTTCTTTTTGTCTCTATTTACATGAAATGTCCTTTCTTTGCCCCTCCCTTTCAGTTTGTATGTGTCCCTAGGTTTAAGGTGGGTCACTTGTAGAGAGCATATAGAGGGGTCTTTTTTTGTATCCATTTGGTCAGAATTTGTCTTTTGGTTGGAGCATTTAACCCATTTACACTTAAGGTAATTATTGATAAATATGAGAGTCCCTTGGACTGCAAGGAGATCCAACCAGTCCATTCTAAAGGAGATCAGTCCTGGGTGTTCTTTGGAAGGAATGATGTGAAAGCTGAAACTCCAGTACTTTGGCCATCTCATGTGAAGAGTTGACTCACTGGAAAAGACTCTGATGCTGGGAGGGATTTGGGACAGGAGGAAAAGGGGACGACAGAGGATGAGATGGCTGGATGGCATCACTGACTCGATGGACGTGAGTTTGAGTGAACTCCAGGAGTTGGTGATGGACAGGGAGGCCTGGCGTGCTGCAATTCATGGGGTCTCAAAGAACTGGACACGACTGAGCAACTGAACTGAACTGAACTGAATGAACCCATTACCATTTACTCTGTTGCTTTGGATTCATTTTTATAACCCTTTTCTGTGTTTCCTGTCTAGAGAAGATCCTTTAGCATTTGTTGAAGAGCTGGTTTGGTAGTGCTGAATTCTCTCAGCTTTTGCTTGTCTGTAAAGCTTTTGATTTCTCCTTCATATCTGGATGAGATCCTTGCTAGTTATAGTAATCTTGGTTTTAGGTTTTTCTCTTTCATCACTTCATGTATGTCTTGCTATTCCCTTCTGGCTTGAAGAATTTCTATTGAAAGATCAGCTGTTATCCTTATGAGGATCCCCTTGTGTATTGTTTGTTGCTTTCCCCTTGTTGCTTTTAATAATTGCCCTTTGTGTTTAATTTTTGTTAGATAGATTAATATGTGTCTTGGGGTGTGTCACCTTGGGTTTATCCTGTTTGGGACTCTCTCGGTTTATTGGACTTGGGTGGCTATTTCCTTCCCCATTTTAGGGAAGTTTTTGATAATTATCTCCTCCAGTATTTTCTTATGCCCTTTCTTTTTGTCTTCTTTTTCTGGGACACCTATGTTTCAAATGTTGGGGAGTTTAAAATTGTCCCAGAGGTATGTGAGATTGTCTTCATTTTTTTTTTTACTATTTTTTTCTTCTCTGCTTCCTTTATCTCCACCATTCTATCTTCCACCTCACTTATCCTCTCTTTTGCCTCAGTTATTCTACTGTTGGCTCTCTCCAGAGTGTTTTTAATCTCAGTTATTTCATTGTTCATTATTGATTGACTCTTCTTTACTTCTTCTAGGTCCTTGAATCTTCTCAATCCTTCTTTTAGGTCCATTTCTTGCATCTTCTCAATCATGGTCTCTAGTCTATTTATCTGTAACTCCATTTTATTTTCAGGACTTTGGGTCATCTTTACTATCATTATTCTGAATTATTTTTCAAGTGGACTCCCTATCTCCTCCTATTTTGTTTGGTTTGGTGGGTTTGAACCATGAACTTCCAGATGTTCAAGCTGGTTTTAGAAAAGACAGAGGAACCAGAGATCAAACTGCTAACATTCGCTGGATCATGGAAAAAGCAAGAGAGTTCCAGAAAAACATCTATTTCTGCTTTATTGACTATGCCAAAACCTTTGGCTGTGTGGATCACAATAAACTGTGGAAAATTCTGAAAGAGACGGGAATACCAGGCCACCTGACCTGCCTCTTGAGAAACCTGTATGCAGGTCAGGACGCAACAGTTAGAACTGGACATGGAACAATAGACTGGTTCCAAATAGGAAAAGGAGTACATCAAGGCTGTATATTGTCACTCTGTTTATTTAACTTACATGCAGAGTACATCATGGCAACCCACTCCAGTACTCTTGCCTGGAAAATCCTGTGGACAGAGGAGCCTGGTAGACTGCAGTCCATGGGATTGCTAAGAGTCGGACACGACTGAGCGACTTCACTTTCACTTTTCACTTTCCTGCATTGGAAAAGGAAATGGCAACTCACTCCAGTGTTCTTGCCTGGAGAATCCCAGGGATGGTGGAGCCTGGTGGGCTGCCGTCTATAGCATCGCACAGAGTTGGACACAACTGAAGCAACTTAGCAGCAGAGTACATGATGAGAAATGCTGGGCTGGATGAAGCACAAGCTGGAATCAAGTCTTCTGGGAGAAATATCAATAACTTCAGATATGCAGATGACACCATCCTTATGGCACAAAGTGCAGAACTAAAGAGCCTATTGATGAAAGTAAAAGAGGAGAGTGAAAGAGTAGGCTTAAAGCTCAACATTCAGAAAACTAAGATCATGGCATCTGGTCCCATCACTTCATGGCAAATAGATGGGGAAACAGTGGCTGACTTTATTTTGGGGGGTTCCAAAATCACTGTAGACGGTGATTGCAGCCATGAAATTAAAAGACACTTACTCCTTGGAAGGAAAGTTATGACCAACCTGGACAGCATATTAAAAAGCAGAGACATTACTTTGTCAACAAAGGTCTGTCTAGTCAAGGCTATGGTTTTTCCAGTAGTCATATATGGATATGAGAATTTGGCTATAAAGAAAGCTGAGCACCGAAGAATTGATGCTTTTGAACTGTGGTGTTGGAGAAGACTCTTGAGAGTCCCTTGGATTGCAAGGAGATCCAACCAGTCTATCTTAAAGGGAAATCAGTCCTGGGTGTTCATTGGAAGGATTGATGTTGAAGCTGAAACTCCAATATTTTGGCCACCTGATGTGAAGAGCTGACTCATTTGAAAAGACTCTGATGTTGGGAAAGATTGAAGGCAGGAGGAGAAGAGGATGACAGAGGTTGAGATGGTTAGATGGCATCACCTACTCAATGGACATGAGTTTGGGTAAACTCCAGGACTTAGTGATGGACAGGGAGGCCCGGTGTGCTGTGGTTCATGGGGTTGCAAAGAGTTGGACACGACTGAGTGACTGAACAGAACTGAACTGAACTATCATGTTCCTTCAGCTGCTGGATATTTCTCTGCCTTTTCATTTTGATTAGATTGCTGTGTTTGGGGTGTCCTTTCTACAGGCTAGAAGGTTGTGGTTCCTCTTAATTGTGGACTCTGCCTCTTATGGTTGGGGTTGAACCAGTGGCTTCTCAAGGTTTCCTTGGGGGAACTTGTGTCTGTGTTCTTGTGGGTGGAGCTGGATGTCTTCTCCCTGGAGTGCAGTGAAGTATCCAGTAGTGACTTTCAGTTGTATACGGGTTTGGTATGGCTTTAGGCAGCCCATCTTTTAATATTCAGGGTTGTGTTCCTGTTTTACTGGAGAATTAGCATGGTGTGTCTTTCATTGGAACTTGCTGTCTCTTGGGAGGAGCTTGGTTTCAGTGTAGGTATGGGGACTTTTGGGTGGGCTCTTGTCTATTAATGCTCCCTAGAGACAGGAGTTGTCTGATGTTCTTAAGTTCTGGAGTTGAGCCTCTTGCCTCTGGGCTTTGGTCCTCCTCTTACAGTAGCCTTGAGACTTCTCCATCCATACAGCACTGAAGATAAAACCCCTAGGTTAACGGTGAAAGAACTCTGCACAACAAGGAACACCCAGAGAGATTCATAGAGAAGAGAAGAGGGAGGGGGAGACAGAGGTGACCAGGAAAAGAAAACGGAGTGTCAAAAGGGAAGAGAACAATCAAGTCAGTAATCAAATCCCTATGTGAAAAGGGATACTGAAGATTAGATTCTTAAACGTACAAAATTGATAACCAATATCAAAAAGCAAAGATTAAACACCTAGAATAGAGGTTAGACTCTCAAAAATATAATATAAAAATACAAGACAAAATTGGTCACAAAGATTAATAAAAATATATGGAATTTAAAAAAAAAATAAGGTTATTTTTTAAGAAAGGTAATCAGTTCTATTCAGTCACTCAGTTGTGTCTGACTCTTTGTGACCTCATGGACTGCAGCATGCTAGGCTTTCTTGTCTGTCACCAACTCCTGGAGCTTACTCAAATTTAGGTCCATGAAGTCAGTGATGCCCTCCAACCATCTCATCCTCTGTTTTCCTCTTCTGCTCCCGCTTTCAATATTTCCCAGCATCAGGGTCTTTTCCAATGAGTCAGTTCTTTGCATCAGGTGGCCAAAGAATTGGAATTTCAGCTTGAGCATCAGTCCTTCTAATGAATATTCAGGACTGATTTCCTATAGGATAGACTGGTTGGATCTCCTTGCAATAGTAGGTTATAAACATGAAAGTTAAAGGCGTAATAAAGCATTAACATTTTAAAAAAATTAAAAAGTGATAATAGTAAAAATATACCTAGGAATTTCTCTGGAGCTGTTGTGGGAAGTGTGGGGTCAGTTCAGTGGCAGATAGTCCCTTGTTCTGGCTTGTACTTGTTCTAAAGTTCTATAGTTGCCCCTTAAATGCATAATCCCAGCATTAACTGCAGGGTTTTAATCTGTTGCACCTGTCACTTCCAGGGGGGTTCACTCTTCTTTGTTTATTTTGGATTCCTCTGTTTGGAAGTATCTTCAGTGTCTAATTTCTGCCCTGACAAGAGAAGGCACATGTGGCCACTTATTTAGGCTCACTTGTTCAGTTGTGCTGTGAAGATGGACTCTGCAAACAAACACCGCTGGCATGTGTGGGGAGTGGTCACACTGGATGGACTACAGTGGGTTTGCCACAGCCCAAGGCGGTGTGTACTTCCCAGGTCCACCCTGCTCAGGCTCCAGGGTGCTCTGCAAGGGTACCATCCCAAGTGAGCCCTGAGTTTTGTGCATTTCCCAGGTTTAAGCCATTCAGGTTCTTAGGTGCTCCACAAGGGCACAGATCCAGATGGGCTGGGCAATTTTCGCCCTTCCCAGGTCCAAGCTGCTCAGGCAACTGGGTGCTTGATGAGCACACTGTCCCAGGTGGGCTGTGGAGTCTTATGCACCTTCCCATTCTTGGCTCCTCAGTTTCCCAGGTGTGTCATGAGGGCACAGCCCCAGATGTGGTGTGTATCTCCTCTGAGGAGCTGCTAAGGCTGTGATATTCCTGGCAGATGTGAACCTTCCAGGATCCCAGGAAGACGTGCTTAGCAACTGGCAGCCTGCTCACAGTTTGGTGGAAAATGCAGTCTCTGGGGCTGAGACTGGAGCAGCCTCTTGCCTTCTGGCTCTGGCTACTGCACTTCTGCCTCTCTGCCTCTAGGGAGAGAGGACCCTAAATGGTAGCTGGCTCACTCTCCTTTGGCATTTGCTAGGGCACAGTCTTTGTTCTGTGAGCATGTGGTGTTAGAGCCTTTTGCCAGAAAGGTCCTTTTTCTTTTTTTGTCTCTCTGGTGACCCTATGGTTTGGGTTGTTATCTCACATTAGCCCCACCAGATTGTCCTCAGGGCATTCAAGCCTGGTCCTTACCCTAAAGACCAATGATGCAGCCCACGCCTCTCTGCCCAGCCCTCACTCACTGCTGGTGGATGCAAGTGTCTGAGCTGCTTCTCCACTGGTAGTAGCAGTTAGGCACATACTATGTGGTTATTTTATTTTATTTTTCCACTTATGTAGCCCTCTGAGATTCCCAGTCTCCCCACTGACATGCCTGTGAGAGGGTTTCCTATTGCATGGAAACGTCTCCTTCATGACTCCCTCCCCAGGATAAACCCTCTATCCCTAAATCCTTTGTCTCTATTTTCATCTTTTATATTTTGTCCTGCCTCCTTTCGAGGCAACTGGGCTGTCTTTCTGGGTGCCTGGTGTCCTCTGACAGTGTTCAGAAGTTGTTTTATGGAAGTTGCTCTGTATTCAAATGATCTTTTGATGAATTTGTAGGGGAGAAAGTATCTCCCTGTCCTATTCCTTCACCATTATGGGGTCGCCCTTCATCAGGGTCTTTTCTAATCAATCAGCTCTATGCATCAGGTAACCAAAGTATTGGAGCTTCAGCTTCAGTATCAGTCCTTCCAATGACATTCAGGATTGGTTATTTTTGATTTCTTGCGATCCAAGAGACTCTCTAGAGTTTTCTCCAACACCACAGACCAAAAGCATCTGTTCTTTGGTACTCAGCCTTCTTTATTGTCCAACTCTCACAACCATACATGACTACTGGGAAAACCATAGATTTGATTACATGGACCTTTGTCAGCAAAGTAATGTCTCTGCTTTTTAATACACTGTCTAGGTTGGTCATAGTTTTTCTTTCAAGGAGCAAGCATCTTTTAATTTCATGACTGCAGTCACCATCTACAGTGATTTTGGAGCACAAGAAAATAGTCACTGTTTCCACTGTCTCCCCATCTATTTGCTGTGAAGTGATGGGACTGGATGCCATGATCTTCATTTTTGACTGTTGAGTTTTAAGCCAGTTTTTTCACTCTCCTCTTTCACCTTCATCAAGAGGCTCTTTAGTTCCTTTTCGCTTTCTGCCATAACGGTGGTGTCATCTGCATATCTGAGGTTATTTCCATTTCTCCTGGCAATCTTGATTCAAGCGTGTGCTTCATCCAGCCCAACATTCCACATGATGTACTCTGCATATAAGTTAAATAAGCAGGGTGACAATATATAGCCTGACATACTCCTTTGCAATTTGGAACTAGTCCGTTTTTCCATGTTTGGTTCTAATTGTTGCTTCTTGAACTGCATACAGGTTTCTCAGGAGTCAGGTAAAGTGGTCTGGTATTCCCATCTCTTTAAGAATTTTCCACAATTTGCTGTGATCCACACAGTCAAAGGTTTTTGTGTAGTCAATGAAGCAGATGTAGATGTATTTCTTGAATTTTCTTGCTTTTTCTATGGTCCAATGGATGTTGACAATTTGATCTCTGGTTCCTCTGCCTTTTCTATATCCAGCTTGAACATCAGGAACATCTTGAATATTGTTATTTCATGTACTATAGAAGTCTAGTTTGGAGAATTTTGAGCACTACTTTGCTAGCATGTGAAATGAATGCGATTGTGCAATAGTTTGAACATTCTTTGGCATTGCCTTTCTTTTGGATTGGAATGAAAACAGACCTTTTCAGTCCTGTAGCCATTGCTGAGTTTTCCATATTTGCTGGCTGCAGCACTTTCACAGCATCATCTTTTAGGATTTGAAATAGCTCAGCTGGAATTCCATCACCTCCAGTAGCTTTGTTTGTAGTGATGCTAAGGCCCAATTGACTTTGCACTCCAAGATGTCTGGCTCTAGGTTAGTGACCACACTATAGTGGTTATCCAGATCATTAAGATATTTTTGTGTGATTCTTCAGTTATTCCTGCCATATTTTCTTACTATCTTTTGCTTCTGTTAGGTCCATACTGTTTCTATTTTTCATTTTCCCCATCTTTGCATGAAATGTTTCCTTGGTATCTCTAATTTTCTTGAAGAGATGTCTAGTCTTTCTTATTCTATTTTTACAGTTTTAGATAAATCACCTAACCCTTTCAGTCCTGGTTTCTTCATTTATGCAACAAAGAGACAAGTCTAGGTATTTTCTAATCTTACATTTGTTACTAATATCACATACATTTCTGATTATTAATCTCAACCACGCAAAGGATAAAGCTTGTAACTGAGCCTGTTTCTTAACCCTGTGCCCCCTCAAGATTTGGGCACACTAATATTTAGACAGAGGAGCACACATCTTTCATTTTTTTTCTGATCAATTCAAAAAGAAACCACTGATGTTTTACAAGAGGGAAAGAATATTGATTTTATTTATTTTTATTTTTTAACTGAAGAATGAAGGCAAATAATAATAAAATTGCAGGGTAATAATCTATGCTGGCATAAACATTTAAGACCAGTAAAGGAAATCATCAGATTCTATGTCATTTATACATAAAATTTGCAGAACAAACAGTTATCCTTTCAAAGATTTTAATTTATACACCAAAATGAACAATTAAAGATTGCATAATTATATAACATTGCTATTGATAGATATGTGAATATATATATATATTTCTTTTCTATAAAATAATTTCATGCTTATAAAAGTCACCCTTAGTCAACTTGGGACAAAGAGAACAACACATAGTAGAAATAAACTGAGTAATAAATAGGATATAAGTAAGGAAAATATTATAAAGCAGGTACACTGTTGACACAAAAGAGAAAATAAACATACTTTTTTATTACTTAAAGGAAATTCACAATCATTTTCAGGAATTCTTTAAGAATTTAAGGCCATTTGTTCTAGAGAAATGCTTTAATTTAGATACAACTGTCATTCTTGTCACAAAACTGTAATCCTCTTAAAAATTGTACATGCAAAAGCTCTTTACAATTTTAAATTGTGTACTATCAGATTAGAACATAGGAGCAGGTTTTTTTTCCCACAAATGTGTTGAGTATTAAGTCACGCAGTTGTATATATTTAATCGGGAATTTCACAAAATACTGCTCGCCTGTACATGCTTTGTGGCAACTTGGAAAGGAATACAAATCAAAAGAGCCAGTATCTCTTTGAATTAAAATAATATCTAAGCAAGGTATAATGGAAAAAAGTGTTTAAAACATCTGCTGCACAGTTAAATATTCTGAATTTTAGTCTTTCTATACAGTATTGCAATATAAAGACATTACTTTTTACACAAAGTATTTTCTGTGCATTTACAGTATACAATGTTTGACTTTTTATTATTTCTACTTATCATTACGAAACATAAACAAACTGCAGTTTAAATTTAGAACCCAAACTTGATGAAAAAGTGCATGTTCTTTCAGGATAGACATCTGCTAAGTGTAAATTCCCATACTTGACAAATAGCATAGAGAAACTGTTTACTAAACAGATGTAGCTTCATAAGACAACTCACTGGGAAATGTGAACTTATTTTTACTTTCCCTTCTTTGCAATTGCATTTGATCAGACAGTCATTCAAAGATATTGCTCTTGTGACTATAGCTATTGCAATTTAGAAGACAAAGGATTCAATGTTCAAAATTTGTATTCTTAAGAATAGTTATAAAAGTATTTTAATTTAAAAAATAGTAACATGTAAACATTGATACAGAGAGACTGCTTTCCTATACACATTGCAGTCTAAGACAATATCTGAGTTAAAAACATAGGTTGTGCTTTTTCCCAACAATTCACTGGAAATTAGCTGTTTCTGTCCAAAAACTTTAAGATTCATACAAGACATCATATTTTGCATCAAGCATATAAACAATTTTTCTGTTGCTCATGCAACAACCATATTTACAGTTTTGGTTTAGGAAGATAATAAATTTTGGATAAAAAATGGCATACTAACCAATTCTGCTGAAACCAAACTTAGATGAATATATTATTCCCTGGTTCATTATAGAGCACCAGGAGAAAAGCATGGACTCAGCAGTTCTAACCAAAGTGTAGTTACATTAGCATTTTGGAACAGAGTTATATTTGCGTCTGTAACACATGTGTAGATGGGGTGTATGGAGGAGGTGCAGGTGATGGCTTGATTCCTCTGGCCCTCATGTAGGAGAGAAACTGCTCAGGGATCTCCGCTAGGACATCTTTAGCTAATCTAGCCATGCTCAGAATGTGGTTTCCACTTCTGTCAATATAATCTCTGAATGGCACAAACTAAAACAGAGTTGAAAGTATGTTATTTAACAGAGCTTACCATGCTATTTGAATAAATAAAAAAATAGACACAAAACCAACATATATAAACTTTTGGTTGTAGGAGAATCAGCGAAGCTGGAGTAATGGCAAGAGGCATAATAATTACTATGAATTTAAAGAGATTTGATTCATTATAAATAGCTCTAACAGTGACCACACCTTTCTTGTAATTTTTCTAAAATGAGATGTAATTGTTATTTATGTTTTTTCCCCACAATAACTCTTGTCTCCTGGTCCTGATACACCCATCATGTTGCTACATGCATTACACAGTTCTGAGTTCTACACCTAACCTGACTCCAATTGAAAAGAGCACTATTCTCCTCAGGTTCAGTTTCTTCTCAAATGAAGTTAATGCATGCTTAACTCAGCTTTCGGTGTCGAAATATTACTCAATTCAGGGTTAAAAAATAGTGCAAATTGCTAAAGATTCCTGAACACATGTTAAGTATTTTAAATTATATTAGCAGACCATCAAATCACATGGAAATGAATGAAAAATTTATACAGTTCACATTAGTATGAACCTGCAATATGCTTGATTTTTATATTATTTGAAAAGGCAAACAATAAACAATTGGAAAACTTCAGCATAGATTTTGGTATACTTCTTATTGATGTATACCAAATATCAAAATTATTTTTACAGTACAAAAAAATGATTGCTCTCTCTTTATATAAACAATCATGTGAGAATTTGTATCAGTGAATACTCTGACAATAGATTGCTTGATTCTGTTCTCTGTTATAAAGGTTACTTAAAAAAAATACTGTGCTGTTTGAGAGCAGTAATTCAGTTTTGCCTTAGAGACATGATGATTCTTGAAAGCAACTTGAGAACTGGTAATGTTGTGATAGTTTGGGCATGCAGTAATTTTAGGTTTTGGAGAAAAGGCACAGTGAAGACATTTCAGGAGGTTGAACAACTTTTAAATATAATGTTTTGAAGTTTAAATTAAATCATTTTTTCCCCAGAGAATCAGGGAGTGAGCACACTCTCATTTCATACATAACTACTTTAAGTTTATTTTGAGAAATTTACTTTTGACTTAAACAGTTACTCAAGATGTGCTTTCAGAAAACAACTGTTATTAGGGAGCAGACTTTAAATCAGTCAGATACTTGTGATAGATAAAGCAAGTTAAAATGTTAAATTGAATAGCAAATGTAATACCATTTATATAGTGAAAGCAATATCTTTTAAGGAAGATCAGAAAACTACTTCTTTCTTTTTAATATAAGGCATAATACAGACAGAAGCATACTTATGTGATCATAATTTTACCCTGTTATGAACCAAGAGGAAAACAGCACAACTTTTAGAAATGTGATAGAAGGTGACAAATGTTTCTCTTATTTTAAAGGTATCTAAGTAAGGATAAGAAAGACACTGACACAGTAAATATAATCTTCAGTTGAGAAAAGAAAGAGGCATATATGAATGTTTGTAAAGTCATTATCTAATTTGGACAGGATGACATTTTTAACAAAAAAGCAAAGAGGTGCAAACAAAGTTAGGTTTATTTTCTCTCTGACACTATAAGGTGAATACAGTGAAGGACTGATGAGAAAAAATATCTAAATTCTGCTATTGTTTATTTCATTCTTATTTTAAAAGGCATAGTATTTAAAAAATAAACATTTAGTAATGGTTTGGTTGCCTGTGTGCATGTAAGTCACTTCAGTTGTGTCTGACTTTTTGCAACCTTATGGATTGTAGCCCACCAGGCTTCTCTGCCCATGGGATTTTCCAGGCAAGAATACTGGAGTGGATTTCTATGACCTCCTCTAGGACATCTTTTTGACTTAGGGATGTAACCTGTGTCTCTTATGTTTCCTGCGCTGGCAGGCAGGTTCTTTACCACTAGCAATACCTGGGAAGCATATATCTATATCTATCTTATGGGGGATCAGTTTTTTAACAATCTATAGCTAATACCTATATTTCAGGGAAATGGCAACACTCTGGAAAATAGTTTATTCTTCTCTAGGGCAGAGGGAGAACTTACTTGCTTGTGTCTTTCCTTTATCTCAACTTTGCTCTTATATTTACTTTTATTTTGGTTTTGACTTTTTTCCTAGACCATGTGTGAAGTCGTTTAGTCTTTTCTTACTCTTTGCGACCCCATGGACTGTAGCCTATCATGTTCCTCCATCCATGGGATTTTCCAGACAAGAATACTGGAGTGGGTTGCCATTTCCTTCTCCAGGAGATCTTCCCGACCCAGGGATTGAAGCCGGGTCTCCCACATTGTAGGCAGACGCTTTACCATCTGAGCCACCAGGGAAGCTCTTCCTAGACCATGGAAGCTAAATTTAGTAATCTTTTTATTCCCTCAATTCACAAACTCTGGAATTAGACTCCCCAAGTGCAGAGGCTGGTCCTGCTGCTTATTAGCTGCGTGATCTTGGGCAAGTGATTTTCTAATGTCATTCAGTTTCCTCTTCTATAAAATGAAGATAATAATAATAATAATACCTTCTTCATCTGGTTGTTATATTAAAAAAATCAACAAAGAAGTGCTTAAAACAGTTTTAAGCTCATAATATGTATGTGTGATAGCCATTATTATTACTATTCATTAATTTATACATTTATATATGCAATATAAATATTGCACTATTTTCTTTCTAGTCTTTTGTTTACACTCATATCAAACTTTATAAGAAATATTTTCTTATCAAGTTTTTCTCTCTTTCAAATTTAGGTACTAGAGTACCATAATCTAAAAAATGTAATTACTGATCTATTTGTTATTAAAACATCCTGTTTTTTCCACTTTTTCAGCAAATGTGGTATGATGTGTCACATTTTTATTAAAGTAAATATAAGTTTATTTTTAAAAATGTTATGACACTCTGGAATGTCAAAACTAAGATTCAAAATCATTGTTTGCACAATACATACAGTTCTACTTATCCTTAAAACATGTTTATAAATAATGGGTAAGAAAGAAATCTTAGTTTTCAACAAAGCAGGGAGGTATATATCTCATTTAATTTATGTTTACTAAATGTGGGCACAGATTCTGATATGTCCCTTGAGTATGGACCTTGCCCCTGAGTTAAGAGTCGCTGTGATATTATCAACAGGAGTATGCCTCATCCCATATGTGTGTTGGGAGTGGAGAAAAAGATGGCTGAGAATGTTCTACTCACTAACCTAAATTATTTCATCCTTTCCAAAGGAACATTCAACTCTTCAGTAAGTCAAGAAGCACTTCCCTAAGTTAGACATGAAAATGACAAGTGACTCTGCTTCCTTTACCTCCTATCAATGTTGAACCTCACACTATTCATGACAAAACTATACTCTCTTTCTTCCTGGACTATTGTTCATATACTTCTACAGGAACAATTTCCACTCAATTTATCAGATCCTTCTGTTTATTGTCCCTTTTAATCACTTATTTCTGATCACTATACCTAGGGACCTCCTGTTCAAAATAACACCTACACACTTATGAATGTATGTTGGTCACTGACTAGTACCATAAATTAACTTGGACCCTTAAACTGTTTAGGTTAGAGGAACAAATCAATTTTTACTTTGAACTAATTTATCACATTCATATGAAGAATACCAATAAATGCATTCTATTCAGTGGAAATATACCATATCCTTGACACTCTGCATCTTTATTTTATACTTAGATCCAGAATAAGGAAAATGTTCTACAGAGTTGCTCTAACAGCTAACTTTGCCTATTTGTGAAAAAAGTTTGAATCAGTTTGGGCAAATGAGCTTTTAATTGCAGTTCTGTTCAATTTATTTGCTCCTATTTTGCAGAGCTCCATTAGAGCATTTCATGTCTAAGCCTTCAAGGTTATTATTTACCTTTTAATGGAAGATATGATTTAAATATATTTTTTAAGGGAATGATAGGCTGGATAGCAGCTGAATGAAGCCAGGATAAATGATACTGCATTATATTCAATGGCCAATTCATAGCATAAGCAAGCAAACAAATACATGGAAAACCTTTACATATATTGCTTTAGAAAATAACTCACTTAAGTTTTATAATAACAATAGAATCTCATCCTGCATGCTGTTTATATTATAGCCATATGAGAGTGAATCTTGAGACAATGAATATAATCACACATAAGACTGACAACAATGTCATATGTCAAGGTACAGCTGCTAGGACACAATGATATAAAAATGCCTTCCCACTGGACTATGCTAATATACTGTCAATAATAACTGATACTGATATTAATTTTTTGAGCAACTGGCAGTTGGGAGGCTTTCTGCTGAGTGATTTAGTACAATATCTATTTAGTTCTTATAAGCATATTATGAACTTACAAAGGAGAAAATAAAAACTTTAAGTTTAATTAACTTACCCCAAGATCAGATAGTTGTATGTATCAGAGATATTGATTAAATTCAAATTGATCTCTTATACATTAACTACTACAGTGATATGAAAAGGGGAATAGATCTTTCTAATCTTAATTATAATTTGGCCTTTTAGGAGAGTGGATGCATTGTAACAGAAAAGATTTTGGAATCAGAACTCTGCCGACTTTTTGGATCTACGGACTTGTGACCTAAATAATTTTTCACAAGTTGGTTAACGTTCCATCTTGGGCTTCAGCGTCCTAATTTATAAACATTAAAAGGCAAAGTGGCCAGTATTTTGAGGAAGATATAAAATAATATGTTAATAAAGTGAAAGAATGGGGAAATTTATTCAAGTGTTAAGAGGGAGAGCTTTGTAAAAGGCTGTGTACACTGGGAAATTTCAAAATGCCGGGTTTTAATCAGCCCAATGAGGGGGAAGAGTATTCCAGGTAAAATGACAAAAGAAAATAAGAGCAGAACTACAGAAATGGGTGATGCAAAGACAGTTAATTGTCCTATTGGCCTGGGCAAAGTGGGCATGTGTGTTTGCTTGTGTTTGTGTATAGCTAAAAAGGAAGATTAGAGTCAAGCCATGTATTATCTTAAATGCTATGTTTAGGTTTTAGAATAAAAGATATATAAAGTACTTGTTAAATATTTTATAATAAGAAATTTCAAGATTACGATGTGACTCTACTTCTTACTGGGCTTTCCAGGTAGCTCAGATGGTAACAAATTTGCCTGCAATGCAGGAGAACTGTGTTTGATCTCTGGGTTGGGAAGATCCGCTGACAAAAGATACTCCAGTATCCCTGCGTGGAGAGTTCCATGGACAGAGGAGCCTGGGGGACTGGAGTCAATGGCATCGCAAATAGTTGGACACAACTGAGCGACTACCACTTTCATTTCACTACTTCTTACTAGCTATGTGAGTATGGACAAGAAAGATAAAACTTCATTTTTTTTAAAAATAAAATATGATAACCAAAGTACTTGTCTCATAAGGTCAAGGGGAAGTAATATTATAGCTCTTAGCCTGCCTAGCATATGAAGGACTTAATAAATGATTAAATATTATTATTATATAAAGAAGATGGATGCCACTTAAGATTTGACATAAAGGAAAGGGTCAATTTTTGTTCTGATTGCAAAGAAGGGCAATGCAAAAAAATGTTCCAACTACCACACAATTGCATTCATTTCACATAGTGGGAAGGTAATGGTCAAAATCCTTTAAACTAGGGTTCAAACAGTATGTGAACCGAGAATTTCCAGATGTACAAGCTGGATTTAAAAAAGACAGAGGAACCAGAGATTGAAAACATCTGTTGGATCATAGAAAAAGTAAGGGAATTCCAGAAACAACATCTACTCCTGCTTCATTGACTATGCTAAAGCCTCTGACTGTGCGGATCACAAAAAACTGTGGAAAATTTTTAAATTTGGAAATACTAGACCACCTTATCTGCCTCCTGAGAAACCTGTATGCAGGTCAAGAAGCAACAGTTAGACCTGGATATGGAACAATGGACTGATTCCAAATTGGGAAAAGAATACATCAAGGTTGTATAATGTCATCCGGCTTATGTAACTTATATGCAGAGTACATCATACAGAATGCCAGGTTGGATAAATCACAAGCTGGAATCAAGGTTGCTGGGAGAAATATCAATAACCTCAGAAATGCAGATGACACCACCTTTATGGCAGAAAGTGAAGAGGAATGAAAAGAGCCTCTTGATGAAGATGAAAGAGAGTGAAAAACCTGGCTTAAAACTCAACATTCAGAAAACTAAGACCATGGCATCTGGTCCCATCACTTCATGGCAAATAGATGGGGAATAAGTGGAGACAGTGACTGATTTTATTTTCTTGGGCTCCAAAATCAGTGTGGATGGTGACTATAACCATGAAATTTAAAGACACTTGGTCCTTGTAAGAAAAGTTATGACAAACCAAGACTGCATATTAAAAAAACAGGGACATGCTTTGCCAACAAAATTCTGTATAGTCAAAGCTATGGTTTTTCCAGTAGTCATGTATGGATGTGAGAGTTGGACCATAAAGAAGGCTGAGTGCCGAAGAACTGATGCTTTCAAACTGTTGTGCTAGAGAAGACTCTTGAGAGTCCCTTGGATAGCAAGGAGATCAAACCAGTCAATCCTAAAGGAAATCCACCCTGAATATTCATTGGAAGGACTTTTGCTGAAGCTCCAATGCATTGGTCACCTGAATCGAAGAGCCAACCATTGGCAAAGACCCTGATGCTGGGAAAGATAGGAGGCAGAAGGAGAAGGTGATGACAGAGGATGAGATGTTGGATGGCATCATCCACTTAATGGACATGAGTTTGAGCAGTCTCTGGGAGATAGTGAAGAACAGGGAAGCCTGGTGTACTGCAGTCCATGGGGTCGCAAAAAGTCTGACATTACTGACTGAAAAGCACCAGCAATGGAGAAGTTGGGTGCCACTTAATATTTGACATAATAAAAATCCCATCTACCACTTCCAACCTTCTGTGGAACTCAGCTACCTTCTGCCATTTACAGTTAGGCTTTTGTTTGTCCACTTAAGAAATTTGGGATATCATTTGGAGTGTGTTAACTTGATTAGCAATGTGTAAGAAATTGAAAGTAGCAAAAAGTTAAGACAGACTAAATAGATCTTATTTTCTGACATTATTTTAACCACCAGTATTTACAGCACTGATTATGATAACTTAGGTATTTTCTGATGGTAGGAAGATTGACAATATTCTTGGTGTATCTTTGCAACCTCAATATTATAAATATTCAAGAATATTTCTATTCTTAAAAATGACTCATTTAAAAATGTTTTAGTGAATGGAAGAACCAGGAAACCTGTAATTGTGCAATGTTATGAGATTTTAATTAAGGTGAGAGAAAAATGCTAATTCTTCTTGAATACAATGTGATATGTAAATGATTACCCTGCAAACTATTTTTAAAAGATAATCAGCATTTAGGAACTTTTCCATAAGATTAGAAAAGGATTCATCAAATATCTTTAAATAAATATAGACATGTAAGTCAAGATGCCATTGTCATTCAGGAGGCTACTAATTCTCTGGGAAGATCCTGTTCAGTATCTGTAACATCTCATGACTTTTTCAGTTCAGCTTTATATGGTAGAATAGCTTGAGTCAATTCCTTGAGTCTTTAGCCTTCAAAATCTTTGGTGCCTTCAAAATCAGGTGCCTTCGAAATCTTTGGTGACCTGAGTGTCACTTTATGATGATATATTAGTCTCAAGATTCTGACTTTTAATGAGAATATATATATTATATATATATATATATATTTAAAGTCCTTAAAAATGTGTTGTGTTGCTGTTGTAATGCATTTTTGCATTATATATATATATATATATATATATATATATATATGAAGATGGAGTCTGGAGATAATGAAAGAAAAGCTCAAGGGAAATTTATTGACTTGTTCAAGATCAGAATGATAACATTATAATTTTGTAGACCTGAGTCCTATCTCAATATTCTGTCCAATGTAGCAAATCCAATTAGAGACAGAAGACTTTCATGATCAAGGGAACTTTTGTTTTATAAATAAAATAATATCACTAATGTAATATATTAGTCATCTTAAAGGAAATCTTAATGTTATGAGCAATCTTAACCACCCTCTAATGTGTGTGTGTGCTCAGCTGTGTCTGACTCTTTGCAACCCCATGGACTGCAGCCTGTGGGCTCCTCTGTCCATGGAGTTTTCAGGCAAGAATACTGGAGTGGGTTGCCATTTCCTCCTCCAGGGGATTGCCCCTACCCGGGGATCGAACCTACATCGCTCGTGTCTCCTGTGTGGCATGCAGCTGTTTTACCACTAGCGCCACCTGGGAAGCAGCTACTTTCTAAGGGAGAGAGTAATGTCAATTTCCTTTAAGCATCATTGAGATGATACCACGAAAGATGAAGTTGCCTCTTTTAACTTTGTAAAAATGCATCAAAACAGAAACGTAACACATTTTAAGGGGCTTCAAATTTATACTTCCTTGCAGCAATTTGATTTTAAGGAAATTGTGAACCAAATATTATGGAGAGACTTTTAGGAGAAAAGTGCAATTACCTGGATCTATAATTATGCTAACCAGGTTAAGGTGAATAAAGTGGCTAATTACAAAAACAAAACATTGTGGGATTCGTAGATGACCACATCACCATGTTCCCTTTGTCAGATGCTTTTAACCAAATTATTCATGTGTGTGTGCTTTGTAAACATTAGGTTAAAAGTTTGAGTGAGTGAGTGAAGTCGCTCAGTCGTGTCCGACTCTTTGCGACCCCATGGACTAGTAGCCTACCAGGCTCCTCCTTCCATGGGATTCTCCAGGCAAGAGTACAGGAGTGGGTTGCCATTTCCTTCTCCAGGGGATCTTCCCGACCCAGGGATCGAACCCGGGTCTTCCACATTCCAGGCAGACGCTTTAACCTCTGAGCCACCGGGGAAGCCCCAGGTTAAAAGTTTAAATCATATTTAATTATCTCCTTAAAAAATTGTTATATAGATGTTTCTATCTTAAAACAACTTTGCTGACTGATAAAGAACAATGCATTTGTACTTGTCAAGATTAATCTTTTTATTATACTTATGGATTATTTTATATTATTTTCCCTCTCTGATTTTAAAAATTATTTTTGTTTCATTTTATTGAGTGTTATCTAAGTAATGTATTTTATATACATTAATGATTAAATCTTTACAACAATGCCAGAACACTGAAATTTAGAAAGCTTGTCCAAGTTATCACAGAGGACAATCCAGAATTTGAACCAAATTCTGTTACATTTCAAACAGATTCTCTTAATGACTATATTATGGGTGAATATATAAGTTATTATTTAGGAGATAATATTGAATTCTATTATTTGCACTTTCAAAACTTTTAAATTATGTGCCCAAATTGTAACAGGGACTTCCATTTCCTATTTAAAAGGTGTATTTCATAGTCGTTTTTGTTTCTGACATTCTAAAAGATATAAACACTTTAAAGTATGCAGAAGTTTAATTGATTTAACTCTGTTGCTTCAATCATAGACTTACTGTATTGGTTACAATTTGGTTAAACTGATTCTTTTCTTTCTACTCCCTCCCAGAATAGTAGACTTCAGTTAATTATTTTTCTTGATTCCAACAGAATTATGAATCATGTGTATATATATATATATATATTTATATATAGAAACATATAATCTACTATTATGCTATATTTTATTATACTATTATACAAATTATTATGTTATTATATATTGCTATATTAACACATACCCTTTATATAATTTTTGTATTTATATATAATTCTAAGATGTATTTTTATACTTTTCTAGCAATAATCTATGAGAAAAATAAAACATTTTATATTTTGATTTGTTTCTACTAAGTTTAGTTGAATATGTATCAGCTATTTTAAAATATTTTTAATCTTTATTGAGTACTAAAAAATAAATAAATAAACACCATTAAAAGTCTGTTGTGTTTCTGAATTTTAATTTTACTAAAGACCTCAATGATATTTTCTGGTAATAATAAAGTAAGAAAATATACTTATTAACAATTCTGTTTTATATGCGGTGAACATGACGTACAGGGGAAAGTAACTGGGTGCTTATTTTAGGCCCTGTTACTTAACATGCATCTCATAATCATCTGCCTAAATTAAACAGAACCTGAGGTTTGATTTCAATTTAAGGTGTTCATTTACAAATTAGAACTGACATGGGCTCTTCACAATGAACAAAATAAATAATTTTCATCAAATTTCTTACCTGCACAATGTCTCTTTCAGCATATTTTCCCCTGGAGGAAACTCTTACATCATCTCCATCCAATTCAACCATTGCTTGAAAATAAAATAGTATAATTTATCCAAAGCATTTTAGCCATTATACTCTAACAATGTAGGCAATAAGGAAACCAAGGTGTATAAAATAACAAAATGTCCTATGTAAAGGCAGAAAGCTTTCTGATCCTTTCATCTCCACAGTGATTTCTTCCCCAAAACTTAACTGAATGTCAATTTTACAAATGAAGAAAGCAAGTGAAGACCTCATGTGACGCTTTGAAAAGTGAGGAGAGCCTATACAGTGTAAAAGTCTTTAGGTACATCTCCCATCCTACAAATTCTCAACTCTGGGTTACATGCTTACATGATGGATTCATCAAATGAGGCTAATTCATTCAGTTTTAATGTTTTTTTTTTTTCTAACTTAAGAAACTTGGTACTAATCATTATGGAATTTCCAATAACAATTTGAACTTTATTCTCTTTGAAATTACAACAAACTATGAAATCGTATTGTCTGTAATCTTTTTGTGAATAGATTTTAAAACAAGAAGTTTTTAGTGACTGGATAAACCATCTCTCTCTGAGATATGATTTTTTTCATTGGTTAAAAATAATTTTGACATTACATAGGTCAACTGCTTTTTGGGAATGCTGTGATATAACAGAATTGCTGGTATACAGTAGTGTTATGCTGCAATTGAGAACATTTTCCAGAGTTTAATGTTTTTTGGTGAGAATTCTGTAAATAAGTAATTACATAAGGAATGCTAATTTGTACTTAAAGTATAATTCTGTTACTAGAAACTCATTTTGTATACACATGATATTCACCAGACTCCAGAGAGCCATTTTGCTTTCACAAACCAACTGTTTGCTTTTTGCCCTCTAAAAATCACTAGAATACAGTCCTCACCTTTTCACTGTTTTCTTCAGTGCTTGGATAATGCATTTCAGCTAAAGATATTTTACTGTTTTTCCTATTTTTATTTTGATTGAGCTATAACTGCAAAATAACATTATATTATTTTTAGCAGTAAAATGTAATGATTCACTATTTGTGTATACTGTGAAATGATCACCACAATGAGTCTAACTGACCATACATGATTATAAATTCTTTTTCTTTTGATAAAAACTTTAAGGTCTATTCTCTTGGCAGCCTTCATATATGCAACATGGTATTAATTATACTCACCACACTGTACATTACTTCCCCATGACTTATTTATTTTATAATTAGAAGTTTGTGCCTTTTGACTTCCTTCACCCATTTCACCCACCTCCAGCCCTGGCAAGCCTCTGGCAACCATCAAACTGTTCTTTATATCGTTATGCCTTTTTTTTTTTAACAACATGTCTTTTAAGTTTTACTTTTCTACATATTTTCAAGAATAAATATCTGGGGTGAAACATTGCCGGTACACATAATTTGATAGTGAACCATCATCCAGTAATCTGTTTAGATATATAATATATGTCAATATTTAGTAAATTGTATAAATACCCATTAACAAGGCAATTAAATTATTAAAAATACAAAAGAACTATTTTTCTCTCCTATTTATTAGGGATCTAAATAGGAAAATTCAATATACTCAAATATTTTCAATAATTAATTTCTTTTTTCTTCTAGGTTTGTTTTCAAAATTTTCATATTACTTTGAGACATAAATGAACACTGATGGTGACATGTCAGCAATCAGAGAATTTTCTCCTATATTATCTAATTTGCTAATAACTCATAATGATTACCCTATACTCACTCAAAAAATAGACAACAAAAATCAGATGATGTTCTGGGCCTCACCTTCCACCGTCCTCTACAATCTCCATTGGTCTTTGTGTTTCATTTCAGTTAAAGAAAATGGCAGTTACTCAGGCAACAACGTATTAGAATGAGATGCTATAAAAATATCACCCACTTTTCAGTATGTCCTTTGGGTTAAAAGGCTGCAGGTAGCAGAATTGGAAACTACACATTTGAGAGCAAGAAGAAAAGAAATGGCATGTAAGTGGTGGAAGGGAAATGTTCATCCTTCAATTTTTCAGATCATCTGGTCCTCAAGGAACCTGAAATCATAAGCCCCGGTTACCCACCTGATCCCCTCTCTGGAAAAAAGATGTATAAGAAACAGACCTGTATTTCTTTCTAGCCTTGGGAGACAAAATGACGTTAGAACCCCTTATATTTTCCCCCCTCTCCTAAACTTGGATCAAGGCAATTACATGGATACTACATTGACTTGTTGCATTTTAAGGACAAAGAAATTCTGCCCTGAAAAATTATACAGAAAGTTTTAAATTATTTTCACTGAAATTCAGAAATAAGACATTTAAATACTTGTTAATCTAATAGTTAATTTATATTTCCTCTACTTTCAAAGAATAGATGGCAATATGTTTTATTTCTTGCCTATGTAAACCTCTTGGTTGAAATACATGTAGATGTTGGATTTATGTAGCTAACTGAGAAAATATGCAAGTTTTACGTCAGTCTTTTCCTACTAATTTATATGCATACTATATAAACTTACTTATGGTAGATTTGGAAGTGCCTAGAAAAAGGCTCCTCTGATAAGATAATAACAACTTGAATGTAACTCAGAAATTTTCTTCCATCAGGGTGAAAACAAAAATCAGGTGTTTCAGGACCCTAATTGCCTGTTTATAGGCTTGCCAGAGGAAAAGTTCACTTTAATTCCCAAGACAGAATTCTATAGGAAGGCAAATTCCTTATGTCTATAATCTTCAATCACTCTTCCTCATGAGAAGAGTGATTCATAGGATAACTAAGATTGGGAGATGGAACTGACCTTGAATCTCTTTTTGGAGTACTCTATCCTCAGGTTGAAGGCAATTTCTCCCTGTGGTATGATAAATAGGCAAGGCTCTGCTCCTGTCCAGAGGAGGCCTTGACATAAAAGGGAGGTCATTTAATTTGGGGGCAGAAAAGAAATAAGAAGTCTGCGTTTGTGCACAGGGTAACTCAGATTCTCTAATTCTGAACTACTATTAATAAAACTTACATTTTGATTTCTATTTGAGTGACTCTTGCATATTTTTTTTAGTTAGTTCAAGAAATCAGAGGGGGAAATAATGAATTTTCATACCTCAAAACTCTGATCAAGAATTCATTGGGAACAAAAGAATTGAAGAAACTAAATAAGTGTGGCTATTGTATGAGGGTAGTACCCAAATAGCTGTGCCTGCTGCTTTGAATAGAAATACATGACCAGAAATATTCACCAGGAAATATCAGTTGCTCTGTATCCATACATTATGTGTGGGAGGTTGAGGAACAAGTGATTGAGGTCTTCCACCTAACAATGGTCTTCCACAGGACTCCTGGAGAGCTGGGATGTACCCAGTGAAAAGTGCATACTTGAGAGGCAAAAGCAAATTAGTAACTGAAAAGGAAATCATGAATTACTTTAACCTAGCAACTGGTAAAGTGTGTGAATTGTAGCCTGTCACTGCTCAGTGCAGATGATCAAGTACACAAAGTATTAACAAGAAGGATGTGTCTTAGTTTTCCTGACTCCAGAGAGGTAGCTCAGAGTCATGCTTGATGGACAATGAAAACAGATGTAAATATTCAGAGACAGAGAAAATATTAGCAGGAGCAACAGCAGGCAGGGCTAAACTGACTTTGCTTTAGAAACTGGAAGATTATAATGATGCAAAGTGTGACCAGCCAAGTATGGAATCAAAGGAAAGAACCTCCAAGATCAGCAATATAACTGCTGTGTTGTTTTTCCTGAGACTGACAGACCTGTACTGTCCGTACTGGGGAGGCCCTGGTGGTTAGGCAAGAATCATCTTAGTGATGATCATATTATGATTAGCCACCTATGTGCCTAAATTAACCTGTCACATACCAAAAGTTGCTTCAAGTATTTTTAAATTATTCTAATTTCTAAAGTTCCAAGCTAAATACTCTCATTATCAATGTAAAAACACATGAATCAGGTGAATATTATGTGGTTATACAGTTGCTACCTAGCATAGAGTTCTCTTAAAGGAATCCATCAGGTGACAAGAAATGGACTAACTTTAGAGTTTACCCAGATTACTAGTTACATGAACACCCATCACTAATTGGCATTTGAAGATGGCTTTAGCCAACAGAAACAGAAAACTGCCCAATAAGTGAATTTAGCATGATTATATAGTCTTATTAAGTTTCAGATAGTCATATCCATTTTCATTGTACTTTGGTCTTTCATATGACAGAACATAAATATTTATAAAGATAATGTCTACCAATAAGCCAAGGTCTGAAAATCCATTATTATGCTTCTCAACATAGTGGTTTATTTATTTAGTGCTCACCCTTAAAAGTTTTTAGGGAATCCAGAGTGTGTTTTGCCTTAGGAACAAAAACTCAATTTATCATTCAATATTAAGAAATATTTTGAGGTACAATTCATCTCTAATAAAACAGAAAGCTACATGGTTGAATTAACCTATACTAGAGAGATAATGAACTACTCAGAAGACATTCTTTTAATTTGCTCGCCTCAATAGACTCCATCATGTGATATCTATGTCTGTACGTACATGGACATAGTATACAAACCCACATACACACTCAGATCCCTATATGCAAAAAAAGGAGTGATAGATATGTAAGTACATGATGAGTTACAGTTAATAAATTCCCAATTAATGCTATTGAAATTTTATTACTCACCATCAAATTCTGCTGGTCCAACACCTACTATAATTATTGACATTGGAAGTTTTGAAGCCTTCAAAGAGAATATAAAATTTGTTCACAGTTAAGAAACTGAATTAGGAAAACAACTAAGAATTAGGAAGAAAATAATATCCTAAGTATTGACACTTTTTCACATAATTTCATTCAAATACTTTTGGATGTATTTAATATTAACACAGAATAATATACTTGACTCCACTTTCATCCTTTCTGAACTCTGTACATATGCTAATTCATGTGGATTTTCTTCAGGAATAACCAGTCTTGGATAATATATATATATATATATTTTTTAAACTGAGCATTTGCTTATACTTGGTATTCTCAGACAAAATTTTCCTAAGCTGACTCTGGGTATCTTTAGTCTCTTTTTTCTTGTTCTTTCTCTATTTGAAGATCTTTTTGTTACTGAAAGGTGAAAAAAGATACCATATTTGTGAAAAAGTAGTGCATGCATGCATGCTAAGTCACTTCAGTTGTGTTTGACTCTGTGCAACCCTATGGACAGTAGCCTGCCGGCCTCCTCTGTCCAAGGGATTCTCCAGGCAAGACTACTGGAGTGGGTTGCCAGTGCCCTCTTCTAGGAGATCTTCCCAACTTAGGGATCGAACCCATGCCACTCTTGCATTGGCACGCAGGTTCTTTACCAATAGGGTCACCTGCAAAGAAAAAGAAGTACTCTATCTCATTAATAGTTATGGCTAGGAAAAGCAATTTTTATAGTAAATGTGTGACTACAAATGATAATTATAGAAAGTTATTATTAGTATGATTAAATAATTTTATGCTAAGACTATGAGATCCACCAACAGAAAGGTGGAGCAATATAGCAACCACATCACCAGGTCATTGAAATATGAATAACTGTTTTCAGTACATGTCCTATTAGTTTATTTTTTAAGTTTTTTAAAAAGTTTTAATGTTGGCCACCATAACAGGTGTGAAGTGATATCTAACTGTGGTTTAGGTTTGCATTTTCCAAATATTAGTGATGTTGAGGCTCTTATAGCTTGTTGATTATTTGTGTATCTTCTTTGGAGAAACACCTTTCAAGTTTTTTTTTTTTTTTAACTTTTTATTTTGTATAGGAGTGAAAGTGAAAGTGTTAGTTGCTCAGTCATGTCTGACTCTCTGCGACCCCATGGACTGTAGACCGCCAGGCTCTTCTGTCCATGGAATTCTCCAAGCAAGAATCCTGGAGTAGATTGCCATTCTCTTCTCCAGAGGATCTTCTTGACCCAGGGATCAAACCAAGATCTCTTGCATTACGGGTAGATTCTTTACCATCTGAGCCACCAGGGAAGCCCAATATAGCCAATCAACAATGGTTTCAGGTGAACAGTGAAGGGACTCAGTCATACATATACATATATCCATTCTTTCCCAAACTTTCTTTCCATCCAGGCTCCACATATTATGCAAGACAGTGTGCCACATAATGTGCAAGCTTTTACCTCTCTTTCATTTTGTGTTTGGTTTTGCTAAGTATATGTCTATAAAAATTTTATTTTTTCCCACATGTAACTAATTTTTCTCACACAAACAGCTAATTATATGCTATTAATAATTATGTCATTAATAAGCCATTAATAATTATGAAATATGATAATCTTTCATACAACCATTTTTACTAATGTCTACTTTGTGTCAAATACTGCTCAACTTGAATATAGAAAGGTAAGTAAAACCAGATATAATTTTATAGATTGCAATCTAGTAAATATAGATTTTATAGATTATAGTCTACTAAAGAAGATAATCAATTAATCATAAATGTAGCACATAATTAGAAACTAGTCCCCATCCAGTTCTATAAACATAGAAATTATCACAGTTCTCCTGTAACTGAAATGCAAATATTTAGAAATATTCTGTACAAATTGTAAGACTATACACATGAAACTAATAAACACACTCATGCACATGAAGTTGATGATATGATTTATTTTCATTTATAAAAGAGTTGTCTAGATAATGCACTGGCTGCAAAGGCATGGACATTTTGTTTCACTGTTAAGTCAACTAAGACTTCAGTTAATTAACCTAAGTAGCACAATGCTTTCGTTTAGCCAGTCCAAGACAGAATGATTCCTACTTACGTTAACTATGGACTCCTTAGTTTGAGCCATATCTGAGATAACACCATCTGTCACAATTAGGAGCACAAAATACTGGGAGCCATCCTTTACGGAAGCAGCATATCTGAAAGGCAAATAAAAGGTAAACAATACCCAAAATAAAACAGTTTCTCTCACATGATAGCTGCTAAATATAATTAGGAATAGTCAACACATCTGTTAATCTCAAGAAAATATTTCAACATTTGTTATGAGCCTATATTAGGCAAATTCTCAAATATACAATTTTTTTTTTCTCTGAAATAGCACACTAGAATAACAGCATACTGGATGCTGGCACACAGAAATGTTGGGCAGCCTTAGAAATTCATTCACAAATAAAAGGTGAGCTGGAAGGCATGTTACCACAGAGGAATGGCTATGGCTTTTGGAAATAGATATCTTGTCTAAGCAACACATAATGTGTATGGCCTTCTGCATAAATTACATAAACTATCTGAACTTTACTTTCTTATCTTTAAAATCAAGATAATGCAACTTTCTATTGTTAATAAGGAAATTTCATGTATGGTAGTAAATATTTATATTGTTATACACTGGTAGATTTTTACACATGTTAAATTATATAAATGATTGTTATTCTTGTTTTGGAACTAGATAGCAGTGATGATTGCATAACACTGTGAAAATGCTGAATGTCATTGAACTGTAAACTTTAAAATGGTTGGTTTTATGTCATGTGAGTTTTATCTTACTTATAAAAATGCAACTGAAGAAATACTTTTTTGACAAAGCTATAGTTTTAGGTCTTTAATACATGTTAAATTGGTGAAAGATGAGAAGGAAAATATAAAAATCAAAGACAAAAATTAGGCATGTAATGAGAACATATTCTAGTACTTATTTTCTGTACTCTACTGCATAATTCTCACCAAATAATACTAGAAATATACGGGAGAATTTTATTACTATATTTCCTCTCTTTTTCCATTTCGTTCTACCATTCTGAGTATCTTGATGATATTCTCAATAGAATATGTTTTATGACTTTTAGTACATAACTAGTATATTGGTCATATCTAGTAATGAGGAAGAATTATGGTGCTCATAGAGGACAGTTTATAAAAAATCATCAAGTAAATCACAGAGAAATTATTTCAATGAAATATCTATTGATTATCAATGAAAATCAGTACCTGATGGACTCTATAATAATAAAGTTTGAATACATTGTGGACAAACCAATGGCCTAATATATCAGGGCAAACTTTATAGCTAAAAGTTTAACTTTTACAGCAAAGATATACCAGCACAAAATCTATGAAATTAATTGGTAAACACTGGTAATAAGTTATTTATTTATAATAATGAATTCACACAAAACAGGTTCTATCATTTTTATCTTTTCATAAAACAGTGATGGGTATGACAGTGTGTAAGAGAGTAAGAATCAAGTATAATTTATCTTGCATTAATATAATTTTTCATTCTGCTTTATTTGATGGCTATCAAAGACTTAGGAAAAGAAAGTATAGATAATATTACTCATCTATGTAACACAATAAGCTAGGAAGTATTTTTCAAATTACAAGTAATGACTCAGTGAATTTTGAAATCAATTTCACGGGTCAAGATTTGCATTAAAAAAGTAACAGAAAAGAAAAGGAAACCATAGTAATAAAAAAAGAAAATATGAGTTAAGAATAAATATTATTTCATATTATTTTATTTTAACTATGTGTGTCCAGGGTTGAGATATAAGGTTCATTGTTGTTGTTCAGTTGCTAAGTCATGTCTGACTTTTTGTGACTCCATGGACTGTAAGCCTGCTTTGCTCCTCTGTCCATGGGATTTCCCAGGCTAGAATACTGTAGTGGGTTGCTATTTCCTTCTCCAGGGGATCTTCCTGACCAAGGGATCAAGCCCACATCTCCTACATTGGCAGGCAGATTCTTTACCACTGAGCGACCAAGAAAACCCATAAAATTGATAAGAATACAAATTGTAGCTGAAAATGCTTGAAAAACCTGATCTAAAGGGTCACACTCAGAAAAAACATTGTCAATGTATCAGTGTAAACCTGAGATGGAATTCCACAGGAGAGTCCACTGTCCTGGGTGCAGGGATATTTTATTATCATGTCTACGTCCCAGGTAATGAAAAGTAGAACATATTTAAGTTGCTGATCATGTCTAATGCACTTGTGTATGCTCAGTCATGTCTGACTCTGCAATCCTATAGACTGTACCTCACCAAGATTCCTCTGCCCAAGGGATTCTCAGGCAAGAATACTGGAGTGGGTTGCCATTTCCTCCTCTAGGGGATTATGCTGATGCAGGGGTTGAAACTGCATCTCCTGCACTGGAAGGCAGATTCTTTTACCACTGAACCACCAGGGAAGCCTGACCATATCTAACAGGGAGATGGTAAAGTACCAGAACCTTCAAATACAGAACTTCAGTAATTCAAATGCAGTACTTTTTTAGTTTTGGTTACATATTGGGAAAGCTATGAGAGTTGTTCCTTTTCAATTACCTAAAAATTAGGCAGGGTTTCATAGGATTTAAAACTGTGTCAGTAAAAATATTTTAGGGATTTAAAAGTAGTGTCTAATTTACTAGGGCAACTTCCCTTGTGTCTCAGATGGTAAAGCGTCTGCCTACAATGTGGGAGACCCAGGTTATGCTAAGCAAATGTATATAAAATTTTACATTAACAATTTTTCTAGAACATGTATTTAGAATAAGTAATTATATTCTAATCTCAATATCATATACTATATGTTAATATCAGGGAGGTTAAGATAATGTGTCCTATATATCACTGAAAGGCTTTAGTTGTCTTCATAGAATTCAATCTCTTATTACTTCTATGTTGCTATGGAATATAATCTTAGATATGAGTGATTTCACAACTGAGATTGTGATCGATATTGCTCTCATGGATGCTTATTCAAATAATACAATTTTTTTCCTTGGTTGAACAAATATAGGTCCTAACATAAACCAGTGTATAGTTTTCATTTGATATTTTGAAAGTTCTTATTGAAGTATCATGATAGCTCAATGGAGATTCTTTTTACTGTATATCTTTTCCTTCACTTTCTCGGAGGTAAATTATTAGAAAACAACTTTCATTTGTGGAGCCATGCCAACAATAAAATTATGATTTCATTCTGGTCTAGCACACTAAAATAAACAAATTATTTACTTACCTTGCTACATGATTAATTACAAGAGCAAAATTTGTTGGCCCATACAGTTGCACAGATTTCAGACTCCTATAATAAGCTTCGATGACACCATCAATGCCATTACAGTAGGGGTTTTGGGGGTTCCCATTCTGTAGAAAGTTATAGCAAAAACAGGAAAAGAATGAATAATGTCTATAAAAATAAACTAAAAAAGAGAACAACACATGTTGATATCCAGAAAGCTTTTTGCAAAGAAAACTCAGTTATATATTTATAATAGCAAATAATAATAAGAAATTGAGTAATCAACAATAGATTATAACATATCAATATTAAATAGATTGTGATATGCAGTAATGTGCAATCATTAAAAATGGATACTTTTCAGCTAACAGGCAGAAGAAAATTCTAAATAATCTTGAGAAGTTGAATATCACATTTTATGATTAATACTTATACACAGATCTCGGAACATGCAGAGATGAACATATAAAAATCTGAAAAGAAGGAAACAAATATTAATAGTGGCTACCTCTGAGTGGTTATATAATTGTCAATTTTTATTTGATTGTTTAGATTATTCTGTATTTTCCAAGCTTTCTGCAGTGATGTGTACAAAAATCAGGAAAAATACTATCAATTCAAATAGTTTCTTTTTTAATGGAAGTAAAAACGTAAAATATCTGCCACTTGCACATTTTCAGGCCAAAATTGATAACCCCCCAAAAAGAAGGGATCAAAGGGAATATAATTTGGTGTGAGTAACATCACGACAAGATAAAGTGAAAAAAATCAGAGAGACTTGTTCATATTGTTCAATGGAATTGGAGCTTGCCACAGGAGTTCTTGGGCTTCCTAGGTGGTCAGTGGTAAAGAATCCTTCTGCAATGCAGGAGATGTAAGAGACGTGGGCTGATCTCTGGGTTCGGAAGATCCCCTGGAGGAGGGCATGGAAACCCACTACAGTATTCTTGCCTGAAGAATCCCATAGACATAGGAGACTAGCAGGCTACAGTCCATGGGGTTGCAAAGAGTCGGACATGACTGAAGTGACTTAGCACAGCACTGGAGTTCTTATTCGGCAGATAGAACCTAGAAGGGCAACTGGAGACTTGGTTCAGCTTTCTCATTCTCTGAATGCTCTGTTATTAGGTTTAATTCTGAGTCCAGATTCCACAAATAACACAATAAGGCATTGTTGTCTATTGCTATTTAGCAAACCATTCCAAAAGGTAGTGGCTTAAAACAGTAGGTATTTATTATCCCATATTTTAGCCAGGTGATTTTTGCTCTGGATCTCTCAAGAGCTTACGGTCAAGAAGCTGACCTGGGCTGCAGTCATCTGAAAGCAAGACCAGAGTTGGACAATCTGCTTCTAAGAAGGCTCACCTGTATGGTTTGCTGGTGATAAGCTAAAGGAACTTTGCACAGGGCTGCTTGTGTATTCCAACATTATGCAACAAAAGTGGCTAACTTCTCCAAAATGAGAGCAAGGAGGAAGCTCCAATAAGCTCAGAAACTAATCTTATACGTTGCAGAGCATTGCTTTTACTTTCATCTACTTTTTAGAAATGAGTCACTAAGTGTAGCCTACATTCAAGGGAGGAGGAATTAGGCTCCACCTCTGGAAGGGGGTAATATGTATATATATATATAATTGTAGTTATGTTTTTAAAACACTAGACACAGTAACCATGCTTAAGCATGTAAGTGAAAGTCGCTGCTTTCATGTCTGACTCTTTGGTACCCTATGAAATATACAGCCCATGGCATTCTCTAGGCCAGAATACTGGAGTGGGTAACCTTTCCCTTCTCTAGGGGATCTTTTCAACCCAGGTATTGAACCCAGGTCTCCCACATTGCAGGCGGATTCTTTACCAACTGAGCTATCAGGGAAGCCCAACTAAACATAGTCACTATGCTTAAACATAATGAGCATGTATATGTTTTATCTGAACAATCAAAGTGTGAAAGTGTTAGCTGCTCAGTCATGTCTGACGCTTTGCAACCCCATGGACTGTAGCTTCTGTCCATGGAATTCTCCAGGCAAGAATGCTGGTGCCATTTCCTTCTCAAGAGCATCTTTCCAAACCTGTGGGGCTGAACACAGGTTTCTGGCATTGCAAGCACATTTTTTACCATCTGAGCCACCAGGAAACCACCACTATGTAACAATATTACAAAATCCTAAGCATTTGAAAGACTGAGGATCTTAGTGAATTAAGGCAAATGTTACCAATGACTTCAATTTTGTCACCTGTGAAAGAATAATTTATATCCACCTTGTTCTTTAAATTTTGTCTTCTCCTTCAAAATTTATTAATTAACCCTCATGTAACTTCTAAATCATAAAAGTAATAAAATAACTATTTATATTATAGAATTGACTATACAAATTCAAATTAAAACATGAAAGTATAATATTTAGCACAAAATAGCAAATTTTTAATTTTTTTTGACGTTAATTTTTTTGATGTTTTGATTTTTTTGATGCTAATCTGAGCTGACCTTTAATTAACCTTCCTTTAAATATAAGTTTAGGTTGTTCTTTTGCTTGATAAGGTATAAAGCTAGTTAAAATAAAAACTCATTACTGATTTTGGGCATAAAATATATTATATATCTGCCTTAAGGGAACAATTACAAACCAGGATAGTTCTGAGTTACTTTTTGATCAGCATTTGAACATTTTGCCTGGGACGGGATTTATATTCCTATAAAACTATGTATTTCCTTTATTCCTCTGGAAATAACAAGGTACCATTCTCCACCCCCCCTTTTTATGTATGTTGATAGAATGATTTTCTAAGTCTTTAAAAAATTTATTTCTTAAAACAATAACAAGGGGAATTGTTTTTTGCTTGTTAAGACAAATAAAAATAAGCTTATGTGAGGCTCTAACACAAAAGTAAAATGCAGAATGTTTTTGAAAATAAATACATTTAATTTTGTTGTTTATTAAGGAAGAGGGCAGAAGATTTTCTTTTAAGGTCTCTGACCATGTGATTATTAGAAATATTTCCTCCTAATATTTCCTTTACACTACTGTATCTTCAGTTCAGTTCAGTTCAGTCACTCAGTTGTGTCCGTCTCTTTGCGACCCCACAGACTGCAGCACGGCAGGCTTCCCTGTCCATCACCAAACCAGGAACTTACTCAAACTCATGTCCATTGAGTTGGTGATGCCATCCAACCATCTCATCCTCTGTCGTCCCCTTCTCCTCTCACCTTCAGCCTTTCCCAGCATCAGGGTCTTTTGCAATGAGTCAGTTCTTCCCATCAGGTGGCCAAAGAATTGGAGTTTCAGCTTCGGCATCAGACCTTCCAATGAATATTCAGGCCTGATTTCCTTGAGAATTGACTGCTTGGATCTCCTTGCAGTCCAAGGGACTCAGGAGTCTTCTCCAGCACCACAGTCCAAAAGCATCATTTCTTCAGCGCTCAGCTTTCTTTATAGTCCAACTCATACATCCATACATGACTACTGGAAAAACCATAGATTTGACTAGATGGACCTTTGCTAGCAAAGTAATGTCCCTGCTTTTTACTATGCTGTCTAGGTTGCTCATAGCTTTTCTTCCAAGGAGCAAGTATCTTTTAATTTTGTGGTTGCAGTCACCATCTGCAGTGATTTTGGAGCCCCCAAAAATAAAGTCTCAATGATCACTGTTTCCATTGTTTCCCCATCTATTTGCCATTAAGTGATGGGATCAGATGCCATGATCTTAGTTTCCTGAATGTTGAGCTTTAAGCCAATTTTTTTACTCTCCTCTTTCACTTTCATCAAGAGGCTCTTTAGTTCTTCGCTTTCTGCCTTAAGGGTGGTGTCATCTGCATATCTGAGGTTATTGATATTTCTCCCAGCAATCTTGATTCCAGCTTGTGCTTCATCCAGCCCAGCATTTCTCATGATGTACTCTGCACATAAGTTAAATAAGCAGGGTGACAATATACAGCATTCACATACTCCTTTCCTGATTTGGAAACAGTCTGTTGTTCCATGTCCAGTTCTAACTGTTGCTTCTTGACCTGCATACAGGTTTCTCAGGAGGCAGGTCAGGTGGTCTGATACTCCCATCTCTTTAAGAATTTTCCACAGTTTGTGGTGACCCACACAGCCAAAGGCTTTGACGTAGTCAATAAAGCAGAAGTAGATGTTTTTTTCTGGAACTCTCTTGCTTTTTCGATGATCCAAAGGATGTTGGCAATTTGATCTCCAGTTTCCTCTGCCTTTTCTAAATCTAGCTTGAACATCTGGAAGTTCCTGGTTCACATACTGTTGAAAACTTCAGTATCTTCAGGTACAGTGTAATGAGTAATTATATCTTCAGGTACAGTGTAATGAATCATCAAGTATCATTGTGAGCCATGGCATTCCACAATCAAAAGTGCTAAAGTGGTAATATGGGGATATTTGCCCTTTCTTTTTCCACAATATCTATTCCTACACATATTTCAAATAAAAAGCTGGGGTTTACCTTAGACCCTTTTGATTGATTAAAGCTCAACTTCAACATTGGTGCCAGCCTCAAACTCACCAATTAGGGATTTAAAATTTTTGTTAAAGAGCTCTTGCAGGGAAAGAGCAATTGGCCATGATGGCAGTAGTCAGGTTCTCTTGCCCCAGGACCTCTTGCTTTTGCCTCATGTTCCATAAATAATGACTTTCCATGGTTATGTAACATCTGAGATCATTTATAGCACTGTGCCTGCATGTCATGATGTTCTCATTTGGTCATGGGCCCCCTTTTTTCTGTAAAACTGTATAAGCTCCACCTGAAAAGCCCTTGCAGCTGTGTTATGGCTGTGTCTGCTGAGTCAGTCATCAGAGAATACAGCACGGTTGCATCATGGCTGCCGCACCAGCCATTAGAGAATAAACATGTCTGCAGTTCCTATGGCTCCTTGAATCTTCTTCCAGCTTCCTTGCTTGCACCTTACCTACCCCAGGTTCAGTGAGCAGTGTGAATAGTGAGACACCTCCCTTGCTATCTGAAAGATTATTTGAATTCAGTTTGATAAACATTAATGATTGTTAATATATATATATATATATATATATATATCACAAATTCTTACCATGGAAATATGAGGGTTTGGTAACACTAGGTAGTACACTAATTGCCAGATTGACATAGACTGAAGTTTTTCTATTTGCCGTTTTCAGCATCTACAGTTATATATTGTAGTTATTTAGGATGAAGTTAACACAAAAATTAAATGGACTACTATCTCTCTGAAGATCTACTTAACCTTTGTCTGTCTTATTCAAGAAAAAAGTGCTTTGAAAAAGTTAAAGTCATATAATTATTAAGTAAAATTAAAGATGAAGCATTTTCATCATCACTTTCACCAATTTTAGAAACTATTTTTCATAAATTTAGAGTGTGACCTTCTATAAATATCTGAGTTTGGTTCAAAGAATCATTTAAGATGCAAATAATAAAAAGTTTCTCCTTTGCATAGGTTTGGTTGTAAAGAATGAATATAGAGGCAGGAAAAGCAGAAAAGGAGAGAATTAGAGAACAAATGGAAGAAAAATCATACACAAAGGTGAGGAAAAACTTGTGGAAGGAAAATTAATATCATTTAGTTTAGCATAGTTATTATTTTTTATTATTCCTTTCTTAAGCTTTAAAATAGTCAGGACCTTTTTCCTGAGGCACACAAGATATAGGATCACATGAGTGATTTTCGTGGTCTTATAAATTTCTGGGAAATTTGAATTCTCCAGCACACAACAAAATCACAACAGATATTCATTTTTTATATGACATTGGGGGTGGTAGCATATGGGCTATTTCACAGGAGAAAATTAAAACCTCCAGCAACCTTTCCCGAAATGGGGGTGATGGAACAGAAAAATCAAGAATACATATGGGGAAAAAATTAAAATACAACTCTTAAAATATATTAAAGAAGATAAAGTCTCATCATATAGAAGGTTCTGTAAGTGTATGTGTGTGTGTGTGTGTGTGTGTGTGTGTGCATGTGTGTGTGTGCGTACATAATGAGGCTCATAAAGGACATATCTAAGAGGTGGTATTATTATAGATGCTTTTATAAAATGTGGTTTACTAGTGGTTAAGAACAAAGATTCTATAATACGACTGACCTGGGTTCAAGTCCTGTCTTCTGGAAACCTGATTAAATTTTGTGACTCTGGGCTAAATTATACAACTCCTGGGGGTACTCTTTTCACTGTATTTAATATGAGTGGCTCTTGATAGTAGTGTGATGTGTCACTCATCTCATGACCTATCAGACAAGAATTTTATGAAGATTGTACAAGAAATGAGCATAAAGTACCTGGCTTGATACTCAGTAATTACTAAATAATTGAATTGTTTATTTGTCTATTTTTCTTGCAGAACTAAAAAAAAAAAAAAATCCCACACATTGTTTTTGTAACAAGAATAAAAACAACAGAAGATACCTACAAAAATTGTTGGGCACAGAAGACTTTAATTTCACAATATATAGAGTATAGCAGGGAGGCATTTCTATTAGGAAAATTTAAAAATTTTCCAAAATGATATCTAACCATTCCCACATAGTTTTTCCCATTATTTTTATCAAAAAATGTAAGTGAGAATAAGGCTGATTGGGCCTATAAGCACTATCTGTGTGAAGTTTATTTTAAAGGTAGAATACAGTACATTGCTTATTTGTAATCATACAACAGGAGTGGATTTATGTAAATTAAACATTAATTAGATAAATATTTGAGTCACATCTACTGCATTATATTGAAATTATAATTAATTATACCTATAATTATTGCTTTACATTTGAAAAATAATAATTCTACCAATAACTGATCCTTTATATTTGAAAAGAAATGACATTTTGGAAGATGGAAGAATAAGGATAGCTACTCATTCTTTGATACCCTTCCCCTTGAGAGGTGAAGGTTACTTCTACTACCTCAAAACTGGGGTGAACTTAGTGACTTGCTTGACAAAAAGGAATGTAGGAGAAATAACTTTCTGAGACTTCTAAGTCCTTGAAGATTCTTCCCCAGCCTTTTAGAATATCCACTCTGAGAAAGCTGATTGCTGTGTAAGAAATACGACTACCTTGAGACCACTACACTGTGATGAAGCCCACAAAACCACATGGACAAACTGTATGTAGAAAGAAGGAAAGATGCCTAGAGAATCCAGGTATTTCAGCCATCCTAGCTGCAGGTATTAGTCACGAGCAAATGAGACATCTTAGTGGAGGTACTAGCTCCAGGAGACATGACATGAAGAAAACTGAGGAATCCAACCGACAGTCAGAAAGGAACAGATATATGGCTCCAGTAGAACAATTCCAGCCATCTCTAGCCAATCAAAGCATCCCAGGTGTGGCCCAGGTATCTTGAACAAACGTACCATTCTCCTTGTATCATGCTCAAATTCTTGATCCACAAATCATGAATATAATGGAAGGTGTTATGTAGCAACTGAAAACCAGAAGAGGTTTTAAATCATACGCACTTTAGGTAGATTTGTTGCTAATCTATTCATCTTTTTGCCATTAATATCACACTTCTAAATCAATCATTTACTAAAACTGAGCTGATTTTATCATCATAAGAAGTTGCTACATGAGCAATTAAAGCATAAGCAGTGAACCTATGAAAAGATCCAAAATACTATTTTTTTTTCAAAATATCAATTATTTCCATGTATTCTTACCAAAGCAAACTCATGAGATATCCTTCCATCCGGAGGCAGTTTTGCACCAAAACCTAAAGCTGGGAACATTTGATCACTGTCATAATCTTGAACGATTTCTCCCACTGCTTTCAGTGCCATACCATAGGCATTCAGTTGATAAGGATTCATGTAGTGGAGAGAAGTGGGCTGGGCAGGGTTGCCTGATGATAGAAAAAAAAATTAAAACATGAGAGATCAAGCTAAAGGTATAATTTTTAGACATTTTTCTTGATATCTATTTCAGATTGAAATGTCAGTAATATGTTTTTCTGCCTACATTCACAATGTGTTAAATATTGGGTTGGCCAAAAAGTTCACTCAGGTTTTTGCATAACATTTTATGGAAAAATCCAAGCAGAACTTTGGTCAACCCAGTAGCTTCTTTTGGATGCACAATGACATAGAGATATTTATTAAATTAGATCAGACATGTAGAAAATTTCCCAAAGATATGCTGACTTTTCTCAAAAATTATTTCTCATTGTCAATGCCATAGGCAATTCTTGAGTTTTAGCCCCAGAGGCCTAAAAATAATTTTGTTGATCATATTTGATTGTAATCTTTATTTAAAACTAACAGACTATGTGCCTTTAGCTTGACTCCTTACGCCTATAATCAAAGGACCCGATTGATGTTAACAGGCTTCAACAATTATGAGCCTTCTTAAAGTTGTATCGCAAACATAAGTTGAATATGTGAGACCTATCCCAATTTAATTACTTGAAAAGAGAACATGGTGATTTTCAAATTTATGCTGAAAATCTGGATCTGAAAAATTATTCAGTTTCTAACTAGACATTAAGTTAGGGGTAAAAAGGCTGAAAGTCAAGTCTTTCCATCTGTAGGACAACTAACTGTAAAATTCCTGTTAGAAACCCTACTACAGTGTTTACTGAGAAGAAAAACTAAGATTATATGTGTGAAAGTGATTAAAAATTGTAAAGCACCGTAGAAATGTAAGAGAAGGAAATGGCAACCCATTCCAGGATTCTTGCCTGGAAAATTCCAAGGACAGAGGAGCCTGGTGCGTTATAGCACACCGGGTCTCAAAGAGTCAGATAGGACTTCGTGACTAAACAAATAGAAATGTAAAATTTAACTACTACTGTTATTATTGTCTGAGTCATCCACAAATATAGGATGTCTCACTTGAATAAAGATGAATTTGACAAAGAAAGCAATATATGCACCACGACTCAAACACACTGAGATTCAGATTCAGTTGTCCTAATTACCAGCACAAAGGCAGCCTGAAAGTCCCTTTAGTTTCTTAAGTGAAAATGGAAATTAAATGGGACTTGTAGCAGTTCATAAAGCTCACTTCTACATTAAAACATTGCCCAAAGAAGGAAACCTGCAAAGCAGAGTTCTTTTTTGTTAAGGAAAAAGTAATAACAAGCACTTGGGTTCTGGAGAGAAACAAAGTAAAGATCTCCCTTTAGTTTATAATGCATTTAACAATACCCAGAACATTTTTGGTTTAAAGATAATTCATCAAAAAAAAAATAAAGATAATTCATCGTGTAAATGCGTATATATTTACAAGGGTTATCAGCATTCAAGGGTCACATGACAAAATTTTTTTTAAAAAGTGTCTTATGATCAAGATGGGCCCTAATGTTTCCTTCAGCTTGACTAACTTTAGAAAGGTTTCTCCTGACTATAGGCCCTTGACCTCTTATTTCTTGGAGTAGTTACTTTAGAAACCTTGGAATTGTGAATTTTTTTTGTTCCTTTGAAGTATAAATCTTCTACAATTCAGGAATGTCTTTCTCAGGGACCTGGGAGTCATTCCTTTGAAATGCAATAATCAAGAAAAATATCACCTCTGTTGCTTAGTCTCTATGGGAGAGTAGGAGCCTAACTTCAATAGCTGCTAATTAGAAAACACAGAAGGCTTCCCCATGGCTTAGTGGTAAGGAATCTGCCTGCAAAGCAAGAAACCAGGAGACTGGAGTTCGATCTCTGGATCCTTGAGTCAGAAAAATCCCCTGCAGGAGGAAATGGCAACCGATTCCAGAATTCTTGCCTTAAAAATCCCATGGACAGAGAACCTGGCAGGCTACAGTCCAAACGGTTGCAAAGAGCTGGTTGCGACTGAGCACGCAGTAAACACAGATGGCCTAATCACACAGACTAATTTCACCTCCAGTATCTCTCAACACCTTCCCACTAGTTCACAACAGCACTTATAAACTCTTTCATCTTTTGTTTTGGAGGAGATGAGTTCAATTTCTTTCTTCCATTGCTGTAGCTTCGGTCTCTATTGCAAAAATCCTGAACAGTCTTCCTTGTCTGTTTAACCTACCTGGTGCAATTTTTGACAGCTCTTTCTAAAGCAGAGATTTTTGTTTCTTGTTCAAAGACCTACTGGAACCACAGATAAATAATGCCTCTACTTGCCTGAGGGATTATTTAACCCAACTCTCAAATATAAGAGTTGTTACCCAATGGTTGCAATACACAACTAATTCTATTTCTCTAAGAGAACCACAACTTAAAAGCACTACTAGTACCCCAGCATATCTAAACACTTTGGCCTATCATGCCTGCTGCTGCTGCTGCTAAGTCGCTTCAGTCATGTCCGATTCTGTGCGACCCCATAGACGGCAGCCCACCAGGCTCCTCTGTCCCTTGGATTCTCCAGGCAAGAATACTGGAGTGGGTTGCCATTTCCTTCTCCAATGCATGAAAGTGAAAAGTGTAAGTGAAGTCGCTCAGTCGTGCCTGACTCTTAGTGACCCCATGGACTGCAGCCTACCAGGCTCCTCCATCCATGGGATTTTCTAGACAAGAGTACTGGAGTGGGTTGCCATTGCCTTCTCTACCTATCATGCTTAGCAGAGACCAATTGTATCCATTCAAATATGTTCCCTATCTCTTTCTAG
The DNA here is from genome assembly GCF_032405125.1 of Capricornis sumatraensis. Lineage (NCBI taxonomy): Eukaryota > Metazoa > Chordata > Mammalia > Artiodactyla > Bovidae > Capricornis > Capricornis sumatraensis. Next base: position 2,223,490 of record NW_027184612.1, on the reverse strand, counting down.
CATCTTCACCCAGACCAAGCTCTTCACTATATCACTAATGCTATCTTTCTTTCCATCTCTACCGCTCAGTTTGCCACCCAATCCTGAAATTCACTTTCTCCTCCTACAGTTTTTGTCTCACACGCATGAGACGACCTTCCTTATTTAGTCTAGCCTTCATTGTCTTTCCTCTTCTACTCTTATGCTTTTGTGTGCTGCACCACAGAATTTGGCAACTTCTTGAAACTGGGACCATAGTTGTACCACCTCCATATCAGCAGCAATGCACATGGAAAAGTGAACTTGTAGTAAGTTAATAACATTGAGTTATCAGCTAATAACAATAATAATTATAATAGCATAGAACATAACATACATGCTATTATAACATGTATGAACTTACTTCATGTTTCACTTAGTCCCTTTTCAATAAGCTTATGACATTTGTTTTTCATATCAAATAACTTTCAGACTAAGTAACTTGCCTGAATTACACTGTAATAATTGGTCAAACTAGAATAAGAATCTAGGTACATTTCATCGCTCTTACTGTTAGTTATAACTCTTTGCTTGAAGATTTTGTAATATTTTAAACCTTGAATATTATCAAACATATATAATTTTGTTTTAGAGGTCACTATGCCTTCATAAAAAAATAACACTTGAATAAGCTCTTTTAACTGGAGAAGGAAATAGCAACCCACTTCAGTATTCTTGCCTGGAGAATCCTATGGACAGAGGAGCCTGGCAGGCTACTACTGTCCGTAGGGTGACAAGAGTCGGACATTACTTAGCGACTAAACAACCACCAAGCTCTTTTAAAAAATTTATTGAGATATAATTTACATAACTTACATTAACCCATTTAGAATGCACAATTCAATGATTTTAAGTATTTACAAATATGCACAAGCATCAACAGTCAATTTTAGAACATGTTCATCACCTCAAAAAAATGTACCTATTTACTATCATTCCCTTATTATTCTATCCAGCCCAGAATTAAACAATGACTACTTTCTGTCACTTTAATTTACCTATTCTGGACATTTTCTATGAATAGAATCACATGACATGTGGTCTTTTGTAACTAGGTTTCACTCAGCACAGTGATTTCAAGGTTCATCTGTGTTTAGCATGTTTTATTGCATCATATTTCATTCCTGTTTATTGCTGAATAGTATTCCATTGTATGAATGTACCACATTTTCAAACTTGTTTATCAGTTTATGGACATTTGGGTTGTTTCCACATTTTGGCTATTATGTTGCTATAACCATTCATGTACAAATTTTTGTGTGGACATATGTTTTCATCTCACATGTATATATTATCCAAGAGTGGAATTGCTAGTTCATATGATAACTATGTATAACAACTTGTAGAACTGTCACAGAGCTTTCCAACATGGCTGCACTATTTCACATTCTTATCAGCAGTATGTGAGGGTGGGTTCTGATTGCTTCACATATTTGCCAACACTTGCTGTTTTCTGACTTTGGGATTATAGTCATCCTAGTGGGTATGAAATATTAGGTTGGCCAGAAAGTTTCTTCAGTTTTTCTAAGTAAAAATAAAATACAGAGAGTAACATGGAAACTTATATTACCATATGTAAAATAGATAGCCAACGGGAATTTGCTGTATGGCTCAGGAAACTCAAACAGGGGTTCTGTATCAGCCTAGAGGGATGGGGAGGGAGATGGGAGAGAGGTTCAAAAGGGAGGGGATATAGGTGGCTCAGAGGTTAAAGCATCTGCCTCCAATGTGGGAGACCTGGGTTTGCTAACATGGCATATCTCCTAAGCCCTCATCCTATTTCAAGCTGTCACCATCTCTTTCCTAGGATTCTGTAATGACCTCCTAATTGGTCTCCCTTAATTCAGTCTTGCCTTCCCACAATCCATTGTTCATCCCATAGTCAAATGGTGAATTTCTAATGTAAATTAGACAAGGTCATAGCCTTGCTTAAAGAAAAAATAGAGAGAGATGTGGAATATATGTGTATAATTGTATGTATGTGAAAACGTTTCTCTCTCTCAAGTAGCATGGTTTCTTTCAGAGAGGAACTTCACCTGAAATGTGCAACTCTCTCCAATGTTAAGATCTGCAGTTGCAGCTGCGTACAGCTCTGTGTGCATGCAAATAAGGGTAGGAAGAAAATGAAAACCAATCATTTGGTTGCTCAACTGAAATTCTCTCTCTCCCTCTCTCACACACTCTCTCTAATCAGTGGCTTCCAAATCTTCAATCTTGCCCTGATCTGGCCCTACTGCCTTTCAGCGCCCAAGCCTCAGGTACTGCCTGCCCTCTCCTCCCTGCGCTCCAGCCATGCTCTATGCCATTTCATCCTCCAAACATGTTGAGCTTTCCCCAGCTGAGGGTTTCCTCTGCATGACCAGTACCTTTCCATTCCTTATATTTCAGCTCAAAGGCACTTTGAAGAAGTGTTCCCTAGAGTAGCATTTCCATACACATAAGATATTCTGTGTCATTTCTTCACCATGTGAACCTACGTTGTTTACTTGTTTAGTCTTTTATCGGCTTATTGTATTCCCTCCACTAGCATACAAAGTCTTAGAAGGCATGTTCTGCATTGAATTCTAGTACTTAGAGTAGTGCTAGTTACAGAGCAGAGCTTCAATAAACAAGAAAATTAAGGCATGTTTCAATATACATGTTATGTTCAAATGAAGGAGAATAGCACTTAAGCATTATTCTAGATTAATAAAATAACAAAAGCTCATTGTGCTCTGTACTTTTCACAACTGAAAATTATTTGCAGAGCGTACAAAAATTCAGCTTACCAATTTGTTCATTATTCACAAATGTTGACTCTTCAAATAATTGCACTAATTCACAGGGATGAGAGAAAATTATTTATGCATGTGTGTGGTAAAACGTAACACTGATTTAGGATTTCCAGTCTCCCCACACTGATGTTCATAGACAGCAACAGAAAACAAAGTATTTTATATGACCTGTCAATATTCTTTATAGCATTTTTTTAGTGAACAATATCCGTATCAGTTAGATACAAAAGATTGTCAACCCAGAGTCTAGCTGAATATTTATTTGACTCCTGTTTTTGTGACAGAAACGTTTATTGAGAAATTTTCAAGGAAATACTATAGCACCGCTGGGTTAACAGATACCAACTGCAGCCAGGATCCAAAATTCTTAGGCTCATTTCAGATCTGCGGGACTCCTGAGAATTCTCTATATGCTTAAGCAAAACACTATGCTGCCTGGATATCTGCAACTATTCAAAAGCATACTTTCTGATTAAGGATGAGCTTTCCAATAGAAGCTGGACTTCACTTGGTTACGAAAGCAACTGCAATACACACTCCATGTAAACTATGCTGAAGGCTCAACCAACTTATTTCTGTCCTTCATCAGTTTATGATTTTCCTATAGGTACATTCTGGTTCCAAATAGGAAAAGGAGTAAGTACGTCAAGGCTGTAGATTGTCACCCTGCTTATTTAACTTCTATGCAGAGTGCATCATGAGAAACGCTGGGTTGGAAGAAGCACAAGCTGGAATCAAGATTGCTGGGAGAAATATCAATAACCTCAGATATGCAGATGACACTACCCTTATGGCAGAAAATGAAGAGGAACTAAAGAGCCTCTTGATGAAAATGAAAGAGGAGAGTGAAAAAGTTGGCTTAAAGCTCAACATTCAGAAAACGAAGATCATGGCATCTGGTCCCATCACTTCATGGGAAATAGATGGGGAAACAGTGGACACAGTGTCAGATTTTATTTTGGGGGGCTCCAAAATCACTGCAGGTGGTGACTGCAGCCATAAAATTAAAAGACGCTTACTCCTTGGAAGGAAAGTTATGACCAACCTAGATAGCATGTTAAAAAGCAGAGACATTACTTTGCCAACAAAGGTTCATCTAGTCAAGGCTATGGTATTTCCAGTGGTCATGTATGGATGTGAGAGTTGGACTGTAAAGAAGGCTGAGCGCCAAAGAATTGAACTGTGGTGTTGGAGAAGATTCTTGAGAGTCCCTTGGACTGCAAGGAGATCCAACCAGTCCATTCTGAAGGAGATCAGCCCTGGGTGTTCTTTGGAAGGAATGATGCTGAAGCTGAAAGTCCAGTACTTTGGCCACCTCATGCGAAGAGTTGACTCAATGGAAAAGACTCTGCTGCTGGGAGGGATTGGGAGCAGGAGGAAGAGGGGACGACAGAGGATGAGATGGCTGGATGACATCACCAACTCGATGGACATGAGTTTGAGTGAACTCCGGGAGTCGGTGATGGACAGGGAGGCCTGACATGCTGCAATTCATGGGGTCACAGAGTCGGACACGACTGAGTGACTGAACTGAACTGAACATTCCTGAATACATTAAAATACTTGACCCCTTCAAGTCAAATAGGCAAAACACCTGTGTCTCTTGGTAACTATCCAGTCATACTTTCTCATTCCATTACTGTTGGATTAGGACAAGAAGGGTTACCATTTTTATAATGTCTTTGCCTCCCAACATTAAGAGGATCAGCAGCTGACTTCGAATGAACACTTACTAAATGCTAGTCACTCATCAATCTCTATTTCATTTAATATCCCCTCAAAACTTCTGAAAACAGCTACCAGTATTATCTCCGTGTTGCAGATGAGAAAAATGAGGCTCAGAGAAGTTAACTAGATTTCCAGGGTCATATGGTGAAGACTCAAGCCCAGTTATGTGAATCCTGTCCTGGGCTCCTGGCCAATCCATTCTCATATTTCCACTGATAGTATCCGTGGAGGTTTATCCCTGTCCCCCAGGAGAAGCTCCTTCTTGTCACTAGTCTTCCCACTTCCTAGCTACTATACTCACAGAAGAGTCATACTCTAACTCATATTCAAAACTAGAGAGACAAACACACTCATTTCCTTATTGTGTCCACTCACAGGGTACTTTCTCCCAGCTTCCCAATAAGCAGAAGACTAGGGAAACATCTGCTCTAAACTGCGGTTTCTCTCTTCCTTTCTTACTCTTCTTCAGGAGGTAGGAAGAGGTAGGAATGACAACCACTTTCCTAAACCCTGGAAAGGAAAAGTGACTCAGAAAGCAGCCACTCTGCACTTTCACCACTGCCTTTCCATCACTCGCATAAGACTGTGTTGTCTCCCAGGAAGCAGGGGCACAGAATGAGGCTTACGTGAGAACCGTCACAGTCTTTCCCAGTCGCACAGCTCAAGACAACTCCAAGGTCAATTTTCTTCCAGTATTAACCAAATAACTACTCGGAACAAGCAGAGGAGAGAGGAACAATCTATTTTCTTCCACGCGGATAAGCAAGCACAGAGGTTCATGACTGATTTAACATTTTGTATTTGGGTGCCCTCTCTCAGCATCAAGGTGATGAACAGACTGCAAATTTATGTGAGGACGTAAAGAGAGATGGCATTTTAAGGTGTGATGAGCAGAGAACCTTCAGCCTGTGACCAAAGTCATTTGTTAAATAAAATATTGACTATAATTCTTCACTAAAATAAGTAAAAATGCATTTGAAGAAAAAAGAAACCAAGCTTTGTCCAGCTTAAGCCATCCGGTTCCCCCATGTATATTCTCCCCACAAAGACATGTTTATCACAGGCTTGCACACAGTTTGGAAACATATTAAGAATTCTATTTGTTTCTCCTCTATTATCCTATTCCTTTTACATATACTTTTTTTTAGTCATACACTTTTAGAGTCTATAATTTGTGAACTCTCAAAAACACAAAGCCAATTCTAAGTAAACTTAGCTTGTTATAATTTCAAAGTTTCCAACAATATAAAGGCAAACCAATAACATAAAGTAAAACACTATAGGGAAGATTACCTAACAAATCCAATGGTTCAGGTAAATCAGGCTACTGTGAGTTTAGGAGGGCAGACATCCATCACACACCCATACACACATACATGCATGCATATGTCATACGTGTGTGCACATACATAGGTATCTTTTCTTAATGTCATGTTTATCTTTTCTTAATGTCATGTCATCTGCACACACACATATACATACATGCACGTGTCATATATGTGTATGACTATATATAAAGATATTTGCATATATTTTTTAATGTCATATCATCTATTGTACTATGTTTTAAGATGGCAATAAATTCAAGTTGGATGAAGAAGTTTTCCATAGAAGTCCCTGAGGACAGCTGATTATAGGTTTGACCTTTTGAGATTCTGTGTATTTCCCACTTAATCAGTGCTGGAATGAGCTTCTGCTAAGTGGGATCTATAGGATCCCTATGGGAAAAGTGAAGCCATTTAAAAAATAATGAGCCTCTTTTCCACCCCCTCTCCCTTTCCATTTTGAGCTCTATTAGGCCATGATGACAGTCTTCATCTGGGCTACACAAAAGCATAGCATAAGCGTATACTGTTTGCAGTATACAGGGAAAGAGTGGGCTAGGAAAGGTTTGGGAAGCTCAGAATATAAATGACACTTTGCAACAGGATAAAAATAATGCTTTACTTGTCCTTTTATAGATAGCAAAAAAAAGTGTTTGGTTCCAAAGAAGTCCTATGAGGCTTTTAAGCTCCCAGTGTTTCAGATTTTGACAGTGTAATTGGTTCCCTGTTGCCTGGGCAAGCATGCAGAATTGGAACCATCTCCATTTTGTCTTGTTACAGTAAGACACGTGATAGTTTAGATACAAGTTCACAACTACTCTAGCTTGGTCACCAGTTTATTTCTCAAAACCCATCACATGAGTGTGTGTGTAGATGTGTGTGTATGTGTGTGTGCATGGGTTACATGCCCCCATCCCTATCCCCTAATACCCCTAATGTCTTTCCCCAACCTTCTGTGAAACTGAACCGCATAACAGATGTAATTAGACCTTCAGGAATAGGACCGAACGGAGCAAGCGATGAGACTCCTTCTTGGGAAGCAATCAGCGCATTAGGTCCCCAGGACTGAAACCACTTTTAACAAGGTTTGGGGCTTAGGGAATGTCAGTCTAGGCATCTACTGCTTCCCCAAGAGGATGCAGTACCCTGAATGCAAATCTTCATTTACCATTTCCAGAAAAGGGAGGAAAAGAATATTAGGTACTTTCTTACACACATAATGAAGTAAGCTGGAGTTGTGAATATGTTTCATCAGCAGTAAATCAAGTGTTCACATGTGCTCTGAAGTAAACATGCATATTTCTTCAGTATCTTAAAAGCATTCCTGATGTTTTCATCACCAACTGTTAAAAGAAGATAATGCCAAATTGTATTAAACAAAGTCAGCCTTTATGCTTTCAGGAGCAGGCTGAACTCCTACAAGGGTGGAAGATTTAGTCAAACAATATTCTTGAGACATACTTTTAAAGAGTCAGTTTCAATAACCACAGATGGGTCTATAGACTGAATACAACACATTTGGTATTATTATTCCATTCCATGTGCACTTTAGTAAATTCAGTGGCTCAGAGGTAAAGCATCTGCCTCTAATGCAGGAGACCTGGGTTTGATCCCTGTGTCAGGATGATCCCCTGGAGAAGGAAATGGCAACCCACTCCAGTATTATTGCCTGGAGAATCCCATGGACGGAGGAGCTTGGTGAGCTACCGTCCACAGGGTCGCAGAGTCGGACATAACTGAGCAATTTGACTTTCACTTTTTTTCTTATGAAGAAAAAATGTGCATTCTATTCACACCATATAATGCACCTTCACAATGGCTCAAACTTTATCCTAAAGGATAAAGTTCTTCGTAACTGGTGATAAATCTTAAACTTTCTCATATAATATATATTCTGTAAAATGTACATTGACCAATAGAAAAAAACTGCAATTATAATATTTAAAACTTTTAATTAATGGATTGGGTTAGATCTGGATGTATTTTGGCTAGCTTTGTTGTTGAAAATTTCAAGACATACAGTTAAAACTATCAAGTTATTTGAACAACATGGATGAACCTTGTAAACATTACTCCCTCAAGCCAGGCATAAAGGACCACACAATATATGATTCCATGTATATGCAATGTCCAGTTTAGGCAAATCTACAGAGACAGAAGATAGGTTAATGGTTGCCTTGGTTATGAGAGGATTGAGGGGTGATGGCTATACAGAGTTTCTTTCTGTTGTAGTGAAAATCTTCCAGAATTGATTGTATTGATGGTTGTACAATCTGAATATAATAAAAAGCACTGAATTATACATTTTTAATTAGTGAATTATATAGTAAGTGAATTGTATTTTAATAAAACTGCTACCAAAAAGTTACTTGAGTGACTAAAAGGGTCCTGGAAGAAAAGAATTTAATATTATAATCCTTGGCTTAATTCTTTTAGTCCATATCTCTTCTTTTCCACTGAACTCATTCAAGTTATAATGCATTTTTTTCATTAGTGACATGAATTTAACTATGATACATTATCAGGACTGATTTTAAGTGTTTTTTCTTTTTGCTTTTATAAGTATGTAATACAGATCGTGTTACACTACAGATTCTGGGAAGACAATGCAAAATGTAGAGAATGAGAGAGGTGATGATCAAACAAAGATACTGAGAAGAAAGCATGAAGTTTGCATAAAATGTTAAGAAAAAATCAAGATAATTTAGGAGGAATATTTAGGTCAGTTTGTGGGGAGCAGAAAAATTCCTGGATGGTGTACTATCTAAGCAAAATTCCAAAGGATAAAACATAAACCAGGCAAATAAAGATTAGCAAGAAAAGTATTCAGGCAATGGGATTAGCAGATAAGACTGAAGACAATACGGAGCCTGGTTTTGGTGGACCCCTGGGAAGTTCAGACTAACTCCAGCCAGAAGGCAAAAAAGCAATCGGAAGAAAGAACTGAAAGATATAATCATTTATGGCTAAATGATTAAAGTTCTCTTAAGTTCTTTCTTATAAAGAATAGAGCTACCATATGACCCTGTAATCCCACTCCCGGGCATATATACAGAGGAAAATATGGTCTGAAAGGATGCATGCACCCCAACATTAATTGCAGCACTGTTTACAATAGCCAAGACATGGAAGCAGCACAAATGTCCATTGACAGAGGAGTGCGTAAATAAGATGAGGTACACAGGATCAGCCCTGGGGTTTCTCTGGAAGGGATGATGCTAAAGCTGGAACTCCAGTACCTTGGCCACCTCATGCGAAGAGTTCATTGGAAAAGACTCTGATGCTGGGAGGGATTAGGGGCAGGAGGAGAAGGGGACGACCGAGGATGAGATGGCTGGATGGCATCACTGACTCGATAGACGTAAGTCTGAGTGAACTCCAGGAGTTGGTGATAGATAGGGAGGCCTGGCGTGCTGCAATTCATGGGGTCGCAAAGAGTCGGACACAACTGAGCGACTGAACTGAACTGAACATATATACAGTAGAATCCTATTCGCCCATTAAAAAGAATAAAATAATGCCATTTCCTGCAACATGGATGGATTTATCAAATATGAATGGATCTAGAGATTGTCATACTGAGTGAAGTGAGTCGGACAGAGGAGAAATATCATATGACATCCCTTATATGTGGAATCTAAAAAAAATATATGATACAAGTGAACTTATTTACAAAACAAAAACAGACTCACAGACTTAGAGAATGAATTTATGGTTGCCATGGTTTGCAGGGGGGGAAGAATAGGGGAAAGGAATAGTGCAGGAGTTTGGGATGGACACCTACACACTGCTGTATTTTAAATGGATAATCAACATGGTCCTACTGCACAGCACAGGAAACTCTGCTCAATGTTATGTGACCATCTGGATTCAAGGAGAATATGAGGGAGAATGGATACAGGTACATATATGGCTGAGTCCCTTTGCTGTCCACCTAAAACTATCACAACATTGTTAGCTGACTATGTTTCAATGTAAAACAAAAAGTTAGGAAAAGAAAAAGCAAGTTTGGAAATAGAAATCCAAAGAAGGGTTTGAAGCAGTATAATGACGATACATTTTGTATCCAAGAAAGCTCACTCTATCAATATTTTGAAGACTGTGTGATAGAAGGCCAACAAGAATAGCTGGAAAGTGACTGCAAATTCCAGGTAGAGATGATCTCTGCTAGAATATGGCAATAACATGGAAAAGCATATAAAACTGAAAGCAGTTTAAAACACTGAATCCTTGCACTGAATGAATGAAGAATGGGTATGAAGAAAGAGGAAGATAAAAGAACAATCCCCATATATCTGGCTTATGTTTTTAGATTATCTTAAAAAACAGCCTGCTTTTTAAAGAACAGTGTTAGATCTACAGAAAAATTGAGGAGAAAGTCTCCATATGTCCAAGGTCTAAATGTCCTCTATTATAAATAAATTGTGTTAGCATGGTACATTTGTTAAATACCAATGAACAACACTGATGCATTATTTCAGTACTTAAAGTACACGATTTACATTAAGATATACTCTTGTACAGTTCTATAGGTTTTGACAAATACATAATGTCGTTTATTCACTACTGTGGTTTCATTCCTAACATTTCCACTACTGAACAAATCTCTCTGGCCTCTCCACTCTGTTCCATTGGCCTATTTGTCTGTTCCTTCATTAATACCATGCTGTATTGATTACTGTAGCTGCACAATAAGCCCTGAAGTTGGGTAATATCAGTCTTCTGACTTTGTTCTTTGTTGGCTCTGTGTTGGATATTCTGAGTCCTTTGGCTTTCCATAAACTTTAGTGTCATTTTGTTAATATCCACAAAATAACCTACTAAAATTTTGAGTGGGATTGTATTGAATCTATAGATCAAACTGGGAAGAACTGACATTTTAATAGTATTAGTTTTCCTATTCATAAACACAGAATATCTCTCTATGTATTTAAATCTTCTTTGAGTTCTTTCTTTGGAGTTTTGTAGGTTTATTTTTATGGATCCTATGCATATTTTGTTAGCTTTATATTTATTAATTTTTGCTTTCAATGTAAATAAATTGCATTTTAAAATTTCAAACTCTAATCATTTATTGTTGCTATGAGCAACTGACCTTTCTATCCTAACCATGTATCATGCAAACTTGTTATAAATGCTTAGTAGTTCTGGAGGCTTTTTGTGTTGATTCTTTGGGAATTCTACATAGATAATCATGTCATTTGTGAAAAAAGACCATTTTATTTGTTCCTTTTCGATCTGTATGTATTTATTTCCTTTTCTTATCTAATTGCATTAGCTAAGACTTCTAATAGGGTGCTGAACGGGAGAGTCAAGAAGGAACTTCCGTGCATCATTTTAGATCTTCAGGGGAAAGCATCTGGATTTTCACCATTAAGTATGTTGTTAGATGCACGTTTTTTGTATGTTTTCTTTATTAAGTTGAGGAAACTCCCCTCTATTTAAAGTTTTCTGAAACTTTATCGTTTACTGATGAGGCACATGATGTTTCCTATTTAACTTGTTGTTGTGATGAATTAAATTACTTATTTTTCAAATGTTGAGTTGGCCTGGCAAACTAAGAATAAATTCCTCTTGGTTATGGCATAAAATTATTTTTGCATATTACTGAATTTACATTCTTAATCTTTTGTTGAGGTGTTGAGGTTTTTGTATTCCTAAGCGTGAAAGTTATTCGTCTGTACTTTTCCTTTCTTTCAATGTCTTTATCGGGTTTTGATACCCTCACTTTTTAAGATAGACACAGTATAGCTGGAAACAGATGCAGAAAAGATGTATGTGTGTTTGCATGCAGCTTCTCAATGATGTTGTCTACTCTCTTTCCTTGCAGTTTGAACTGGCTGCAACTGAATTCTCTTTCCTAACTTTCCAGTCTCTCTTTGTCTGAAATTAGAAGGTTATAAAGTTAGACCTACTGAGACCTTAGTCTCACAAAATATGACACTAGTGACAGGGGAAATCTTCTAAAAGATTCCCTTTTCCTAAAACAAATGAGAAAACAGACACATTTTTCCTATTCTAGTCCATCCACAGATATTCAGTATTATGCACACATTCTTTGCACAAACATATTTGGCTGTCTAAGTAATGGAACTGTTTCTGCTCACATGCCAATTTTTTTTTGAGATTGACGAACTTACCAAGAAAACTCGATACTGCATATTTCCTGAATTCTCCTTTTCTGTGACTCCTTTATTGCTAGCTAGAACGCTAACTCTACAATAGTTAAAGGTATAGAAAAATAATATTAAATCATTAAAAGACAAATAAAGTCCCCTGGCTGCCATCTTTGTCTTTATCTCTTTACTTTATATGTACATGAATAATTTCAGATGGCGGGAGAATTCTGGTTTCAAATTGCCTCAAAGTAGTCATCTTAGTTTAGTAGAATGTTGATGCTGAGGAACAGAAACTACAAAATAAGAAGTATACAATAAAGAATGTGACTAGGAATGAAACATAGTGGTTCCAAACTATATGCAGTAGGAAAACATAAGTGAATAACATTAGATCACCATTTGGTCAAGATCATCAAAGATTGCTGGAGAAATAGACAATTCAGAGCACAAGTTTTATATCTGGAAGCTCTTTTAAATCAGGTTTTAAGAAATAGTAGTTCAGTTCACCAGTTCAGTCACTCAGTCGTGTCCAGACCTTTGCGACCCCATGAACTGCAGGCAAGCCAGGCCAGCCTGTCCATCACCAACACCCAGAGTCCACCCAAACCCATGTCCATCGAGTCAGTGATGCCATCTAACCATCTCATCCTCTGTCGTCCCCTTCTCCTCCTGCCCTCAATCTTTCCCAGCATCAGGGTCTTTCCAAATGAGTCAGCTCTTCACATCAGGTGGCCAAAGTATTGGAGTTTCAGCTTCAAAACAGTCCTTCCAATGAACACCCAGGACTGATCTCCTTTAAAATGGACTGGTTGGATCTCCTTGCAGTGCAAGGGACTCTCAAGAGTCTTCTCCAAAATGACAGTTCAAAAGCATCAATTCTTCTGGTGCTCAGCTTTCTTTATAGTCCAACTCTCACATCCTTGCATGACCACTGGAAAAACCATAACCTTGACTAGATGGACCTTTGTTGGCAAAGTAATGTCTCTGCTTTTGAATAAGCTGCTTAGGTTGGTCATAACTTTCCTTCCCAGGAGTAAGCATCTTTTAATTTCATGGCTGCAGTCACCATCTGCAGTGATTTTGGAGCCCGGAAAAATAAAGTCAGCCACTGTTTCCCCATCTATTTCCCAGGAAGTGATGGGACACTCTCCTCTTTCACTTTCATCAAGAGGCTCTTTAGTTCTTCTTCACTTTCTGCCATAAGGGTGGTGTCATCTGCATATCTGAGGTTATTGATATTTCTTCCGGCAATCTTGGTTCCAGCTTGTACTTCCTCCAGCCCAGTGTTTCTCATGATGTACTCTGCATAGAACTTAAATAAGCAGGGTGACAATATACATCCTTGACGGACTCCTTTTCCTATTTGGAACCAGTCTGTTGTTCGATGTCCAGTTCTAACTGTTGCTTCCTGACCTGCATATAGGTTTCTCAAGAGGCAGGTCAGGTGTGGCATGCCCATCTCTTTCAGAATTTTCCACAGTTTACTGTGGAAACAGCAGAGTCCCACAGAAATAAATCACATCCAACACACACACAAATAAATCCTAACTCATAAAACATGCATAATAATGAAAAGAAAATAACATTCACTGGAAATAAAACAGAAAAGAGTCAAACAAACCTTTTATCAAAACAGATGATTAGTACTAACATCTCAACTTAAATCACATGAAAACTTAACAATGATGTTTCTTTTATGCCCATTATGTACACTCTTATTGTATTTGGTTATTGTTCATGTAGTCTGGAAAGATTTCAATCAAGACCAATTGTTACAGCCTTCAAAATGTGAAGAGGTGAATAGAGTAAGAACAGAAATAATCTCAGTGCTTTTCCCAGAGAGTCTTAAGAGTAGAAGAGACCATCAAGAGGTTTAGGAAGCCTAGACAAATAGAAGTGGGACAATAATAGCTCTGTGTATTATCTATTACATTTTCTTTTATTTATTTTTTTTTAACTTTAAAATCTTTAATTCTTACATGTGTTCCCAAACATGAACCCCCCTCCCCTCCCTCCCCATAACATCTCAGTGGGTCATCCCCATGCACCAACCCCAAGCAAGCTGTATCCTGCGTCAGACATGGACTGGCGATTCAATTCTTACACGATAGTATACATGATAGAATGCCATTCTCCAAAATCATCCCACCCTCTCCCTCTCCCTCTGAGTCCAAAAGTCCGTTATACACAGCTGTGTCTTTTTTCCTGTCTTGCATACAGGGTCGTCATTGCCATCTTTCTAAATTCCATACATTTTCTTTTAAAGGATTTCCCCCCCTTTTTTATCTCTCTCATTTTTAATAACCTCTTAGGATTTCATCAGTTAAAATCCATTTATTTTTCTTTTCACATACATTGGCACATAGTTTATTGTTCCAGTACTGATTCATAATCTCAGACTGCTACGACTGAGGATGTTAACAAATATAGTAAAACAGCCTCTCTTGTTTCTAAAAGTATATGAAAATTTCCTTTTATATGAACTTGAGAAAAACAATACTGTCTGTTAATAAACTGTCATACTGATTTCTTCCAAGAAATATAAAACATGTGCTCCAACTTCCAAAGCCACAGTATCAACTGAGGGGAACCCAAGCAATCCAGTTCAGGGACTGAGACAATGGTTCAGGTGCCAGTTCCAGCTTGGACTAGAGGAATGCTTTTGTCCAGCGTGCACATGGAGTCAAGGTCCCTCCACTGTGTATCATGTGAGTTTGACACTGAAAGGGTTGTTATGAAAAGATATGGTTGGGGGAGATCCCATGTATTTACTCCAACTTGAAAATACCAGTCTTCTCACTAAAGTTCATCTAACCAGATTATTTAGATGATAGCATAAATTCTTTGACAAGTCACTTCTTCTGGTCTAGCTTTATCTATGTAGATAGGAAAATAAATACCTTTACAGTTTAAGTCTCTATTATGCTAGAAAATAGTTAAATATCAGAGCTCCTTACCAGAACTCTCAACTAGACAGAGCCATTCACAGAATACAGTCTATGTGCTAAACTGAAATGAAATTCTGGTGAGACATTCATGGTCTTCTCTCAGCAAGGGACCAAGGAAATTCAGAAAAAAAGAGTCATTAAGAATACTTTCTCATCGAGTTGTGTTACCTAGAGTCATGATATAAATTCCAAATTCATGGCATATTATTTAGAGGGTCTTGATACTATTCTCTTTGTATGTCAGATATACATATTTTTTAACCAGAGATTTAGGAAATATATTTGATTTGTAAAATATTTTTGATTTCTGCTTCCCTCTTAAAATGCCAAAGAGAAACATTTGCCCTCTTAGAACAAAAAGTTTAATAATCTGAAAAAGTATAACTCCTACTGAAACCATGAGAAAACTGGGGTTGTAAGGCAACCAAACAAGCGAAACTCAAGGGAAGACAGGAGTCTGCATGGTAAGATGAGAAGTGGGTAACTGTTTGGCTGGGATGGATGTCAGATATTGGATCCCACAGGAGGTACTGCCAGAGGAGAAATGAGCAGGAAGAGAGACCCTCTCTAAGAGACAAGGGAAAACCTAAAGTTGAGGGGGAAACATTGAAAACAAAACTTCTGACAAACCAGCCCACATCTTACATGTAACACTTTACTACAGTAATTTTAAAACTAGGATGTACTAGGATAACTATAACAACAAAATCCAAAACTAACTCAACTCCTGACAAGATTAACTAAATGTATATAATGAAGGTCTGACCAAAAAAAAAAAAAAAAAAAAAAGATATGCCATTAGTATGAGGTAATACTAATTACCTCAGTCTCTACTGTCTTACAACAAATGTTCACCAAATATAAGATATGCAAAGAAGTCAGACCAATCAAAAGCAACATCATATCAAGTGATAAAGGATTACACACACTAGACTCAGAGATATGATCCCAATATTTGAGTATCAGACAAAGAATTAAAAATAGCAATGATTAATATGTTAAAAGATCTAGCTGAAAAATGGGCAACATACATGAACAAGTGGAGAATTTCAGCAGAAAGATGAAATATATGAGAGAATGAAAGACAAATAATCCAAAAGAAACATATACTAACAAAGATGAAGAATCACATCAATAGACTCATCAGTAGGTTTCACAAAGCTAAGGAAATAATTACCTCCAAGATACATCAATAGAAATTATCCACACAGAAACAAAGAATAAAACATTAGAAAAAAAAAGAGCATCCAAGAGCTGTGGGAAATACCAAAATTGTAAAAGAAAACAGAGATAATGGAGAAGAAAGACTTGAAGGGATAATAGTATAATTGAGAATTTTCCAAAATTATCAAGATAATAACCATAATTCCCAGATCTCAGAAAACACCAAGGAAAATAATTACCAATGTACAAACACTCACACACACATGCCCCATTATAATATCAGACAAAGTAGACTTAAGAACAAGAAATATTACATTATGATAAAAAGTTCAACTCACCAAGAAGAAAGTGCACAGTTCTAAATGTATAAACACCTAATACCAGAACTTTAAAGTGCAGAGAAAAAAAATTTCTAAATTATAAAAAGGGAAGAGAAAGCCACAATTATTGTTAAAGACTTCAACACTCTTCTTAGTAATCAATGAAACAAATACACAGAAAATCAACAAGGATGCAGAGGATCTGAATAATATATCACCAATTTGGCTTAAATGCATTTATACAAAACTTCACATAACAATAGTATATAACACACATTCTTTTCCAGTGGACATTCACCAAGAGACCATATTCTAGACCATAAAATACACCTCAGTGAACGTAACATAACTGACACCATACAAAGTTTATATTGTGATTCATTCACCAATGAATGTCTATTTGGCTATCTGCTAGGTCTCTGATAGTACCTTGATGATGATACTAATATTCAGTTCAGTTCAGTCTCTCAGTCATGTCTGACTCTGCGACCCCATGAATTGCAGCATGCCAGGCCTCCCTGTCCATTACCAGCTCCCGGAGTTCACTCAAACTCATGTCCGTTGAGTCGGTGATGCCATCCAGCCATCTCATCCTCTGTCATCCCCTTCTCCTCTTGCCCCCAATCCCTCCCAGTATCAGAGACTTTTCCAGTGAGTCAACTCTTCGCATGAGGTAGCCAAAGTGTTGGAGTTTCAGCTTTAGCATCAGTCCTTCCGATGAACACCCAGGACTGATTTCCTTTAGAATGGACTGGTTGGATCTCCTTGCAGACCAAGGGACTCTCAAGAGTCTTCTCCAACACCACAGTTCAAAAGCATCAATTCTTCGGCGCTCAGCCTTCTTCACAGTCCAACTCTCACATCCATAAATGACCACTGCAAGAACCATAACCTTGACTAGATGGAACTTTGTTGGCAAAGTTATGTCTCTGCTTTTTAATATGCTATCTAGGTTGGTTATAACTCTCCTTCCAAGGAGTAAGCATCTTTTAATTTCATGGCTGCAATCACCATTTGCAGCGATTTTGGAGCCCAAAATAATGAGGTCTGACACTGTTTCCACTGTTGCCCCATCTATTTCCCATGAAGTGATGGACCAGATGCCATGATCTTCGTTTTCTGCATGTTGAGCTTTAACCCAACATTTTCAGTCTCCTCCTTCACTTTCATCAAGAGGCTTTTTAGTTCCTCTTCACTTTCTGCCATAAGAGTGGTGTCATCTGCATGTCTGAGATTATTGATATTTCTCCTGGCAATCTTGATTCCAGCTTGTGCTTCTTCCAGCCCAGTGTTTCTCATGATGTACTCTGCATAGAAGTTAAATAAGCAGGGTGACAATATACAGCCTTGATGTACTCCTTTTCCTATTTGGAACCAGTCTGTTGTTCCATGTCCAGTTCTAACTGTTGCTTCCTGACCTGCATATAGGTTTCTCACGAGGCAGGTCAAGTGGTCTGTTATTTCCATTTCTTTTAGAATTTTCCACAGTTTATTGTGATCCACACAGTCAAGGCTTTGGCATAGTCAATAAAGCAGAAATAGTTATTTTTCTGGAACTCTCCTGCTTTTTCCCTGAGCCAGCAGATGGTGGCCATTTGATCTCTGGTTCCTCTGCCTTTTCTAAAACCAGCTTGAACATCTGGAAGTACACAGTTCACGTATTGCAGAAGCCTGGCTTGGAGAATATTGAGCATTACTTTACTAGCGTGTGAGATGAGTGCAATTGTGCAGGAGTTTGAGTATTCTTTGGCATTGCCTTTCTTTGAGATTGGAATGAAAACTGACTGTTTCCAGTCCTGTGGCCACTGCTGAGATTTCCAAATTTGCTGGCATATGGAGTGAAGCACTTCCACAGCATCATCTTTCAGGATTTGAAATAGCTCAACTGGAATTCCATCACCTCCACTAGCTTTGTTCATAGTGATGCTTTCTAAGGTCCACTTGACTTCACATTCCGGGATGTCTGGCTCTAGGTGAGTGATCACACCATCGTGATTATCTGGGTCATGAAGATCTTTTTTTGTACAGTTCTGTTTATTCCTTCCACCTCTTCTTAATATCTTCTGCTTCTGTTAAGTCCAGACCATTTCTGTCCTTTATCGAGCCCATCTTTGCATGAAATGTTCCCTTGGTATTTCCAAGTTTCTTGAAGAGATCTCTAGTCTTTCCCATTCTGTTATTTTCCTCTATTTTTTTGCATTGATCACTGAGGAAGGCTTTCTTATCTCTCCTTCCTATTCTTTGGAACTCTGCATTCAAAAGTTTATATCTTTCCTTTTCTCCTTTGCTTCTCTTCTTTTCACAGCTATTTGCAAGGCCTCCTTAGACAGCCATTTTGCTTTTTTGCATTTCTTTTCCATGGGGATAGTCTTGATCCCTGTCTCTGGTACAGGGTCACAAACCTCCATCCATAGTTCATCAGGCACTCTATCTATCAGATCTAGTCCCTTAAATCTATTTCTTACTTCCACTGTATAATCATAAGGGACTTGATTTAGGTCATACCTGAATGGGATTGTGGGTTTCCCTACTTTCTTCAATTTAAGTCTGAATTTGGCAATGAGGGGATAGGTTTGTGCAAATGGTTTTTGCATTGTTGAAATTTGCCATTGGTATTGGAATACATTCTAAATAAATGTGGTTATGTTATACATCATTTTAATGTACATTTATCACTATTTTTTTTTTGCTAATGACTTACTACTACATGCTACTTATTTTATATTCAATTTAGACTACGGAAAGCTCTGAAAGAGATGGGAATACCAGATCATCTTACCTCTCTCCTGAGAAACCTATATGTGGGTTAAGAAGCTACAGTAGAACCCTGTATGGAAAAACTGATTGGTTCAAGATTGACAAAGGAGTATGACAGAGCTGTCTGTTGTCACCCTGTCTGTTTAACCAATATGCTGAGCACATCATGAGAAATGCCAGGCTGGATAAGTTACAAGTTGGAATCCAGATAGGCAGGAGAAACATCAACAACTTCATATATGCAGATGATACCACTCTAATGGCAGAAAGCAAAGAGGAACTAAAGAGCCTCTTGATGACAGTGAAGGAGAAGAGTGAAAGAGCCAACTTAAAACTAAATAATAAAAAAAAAAACACTAAGATCATGGTATCCAGTCCCAATACTGCATGGCACATAGAAAGGGAAAAGGTGGAAGTAGTGACAGATTTCCTCTTCCTGGGCTCTAAAATCACTGCGGATGGTGACTGTGGCCATGAAATCAGAAGACAACCATTTCTTCGAAGGAAAGCAATAACAAACCTAGATAGTATGTTGAAAAGCAGAAACATTACTCAGCTGACATATGTCCATATACTCAAGGCTATGGTCTTCCCAGCGGTCACATATGGTTCTGAGAACTACATCATAAATAAGGCAGAGCACTGAAAAATTGATGCCTTCAAACTGTGGTGCTGGAGAAAACTCCTGAGAGTCCCTTGGACAGCAAGGAGATCAAACCAGTCAATCTTAAGAGAAATCAATCCTAAATGCTCATTGAAAGGACTGATGCTGAAGCTGAAACTCTAGTATTTTGTTCATCTGATGCAAACGGCTGATTCACTGGAAAAGTCCCTCATGCTGGGAAAGACTGAGGGCGGAAGGAGAAGAAGGCATCAGAGGCTGAGATGGCTGGATGGCATCACCGATGCAATGGATATGAACTTGAGCAAACTTTGGGAGATGGTGAGGGGCAGGGAAGCCTGGTGTGCTACAGTCCATGGCTTTGCAAAGAGTCAAACATTATTGGGCAACCGAATAACACATGGAAATGATGTTAGACAAAAAGCAAATTTGAATGACTTTCTTATTTGGGTTCAAACTGGGTCAAAAAGCAGCAGAGACAACTCACAGCATCAACAATGCATTTGGCCCAGGAACTGCTAATGAACAGACAGTGAGTGGTGGTTCAAGAAGTTCTGTAAAAGAGATCAGTCTTAAGATGAGGAGCAAAGTGGCTTGCCATCAGAAGTTAACAATGAACCAATATAATATTGTAAAGTAAAAAAATAATAATAAAATAAAATAAAATCTGAAAAAAAAAGAAATTAACAATGACCAACTGAAAGGATCATCAAAGCTGATTCTCTTACAAGAAGTTGCCCAAGAACTCAACATCAACCATTCTACAGTCACTTGACATTTGAAGCCAACTGAAAAGGTGAAAAAGCTTGATAAGTGGGTGCCTCATGAGCTGACTGCAAATTGAAAAGATCATCATTTTGAAGTGTCACCTTCTCTTATTTTATGCAGCAACAATGAACCATTTCTCAATTGGATTGTAATGTGCGACGATAAGTGGATTTTATATGATAACCAGTAACAACCAGCTCAGTGTTTGAACAGAGAATAAGCTCAAGAGCAATTCCCAAAGCAAAACTTGCACCAAAAAATGGTCACGGTCACCATTTGGTGGCCTGATCTGCTACAGCTTTCTTAGTCCCAGTGAAGCCATTACATCCGAGAAATATGCTCAGCAAATCGATGAGCTGCACGGAAAACTGCAAGGCCTACAGCCAGTGCTGATCAACAGAAAGGGCCCAATTCTTCTCCAAGACAACATTCAGTCGCATGTTGTACAACCAACACTTCAAAAGTTGAACAGTTTAGACTATGAAGTCTTTCCTCATCCACCACATTCACCTAACCTCTCACCAACCAACTACCACTTCTTCAAGCATCGGGACAACTTTTTGCAGGGAAAATGCTTCCACAACCAGCAGGAGGCAGAAAATGCTTTCCAAGAGTCTGTCAAATCCCAAAGCGTGAATTTTTATGCTATAGCAATAAACAAACTTATTTCTCACTGGCAAAAATGTATTGATTGTAATGGTTCCCATTTTGATTAATAAAGATGTGTGTGAGACTACTTACAATGATTTAAAATTCACAGTCCAAAACCATAATTATGTTTGCACTGAACTAACAATTTGCCTAAGTCACAAGCTTCAACACAATTTCCAAGCAATAAAAGATTTAATTAATGCCAATGAGGAGCTTATTCTGGAAGTAAAGACTATAGCTTTATCACCCACAACTACTACCATGTGTATTGTTGAGTGAGGCTAAGAAAAATTAAAGTTATGTGTGTGCTCAGTTGCTCAGTCATGTCTGACTCTCTGCAACGCCATGGACTATAGTCCACCAGGCTCCTCTGTCCATGGGATTTTCCAGGCAAGAATACTGGAGTGGGTTGCCACTTTCTACGCTAGGGGATCTCCCCAACCCAGGGATAGAACCTATGTCTCTTTCATCTCCCACAATGGCAGGCAGATTCCTTAACACTGTGCCACCTGGGAAGCCCAAATACTAAAGTTGGTCTCTGCTAAAGCTACTTTTGAGAGATTCAGGCTTCCTCTCCACATCAGGATTCAGAATGGAAACACCAAGTGTTCCATGTTATGTCCCTATCTGTCAGCAACTCTTTGGTTCCTCAAACTACAGCACTCACACTGCATAAATGATTGGTCTTTTGGCTTTTCACAGCCTGGCTATCACTTTAGGTGACAGTTTGGACCTGGGATACTATAGTCCATTGTACAGACCTCACATGTCAATGCAAAAACTATTGGGCTATACTGTGACCATGCTGCCACCCACACTTATTCAGGCTTGATAGCACTATGGCCATATCCAAGCTAGCTGGTAAAATAACTCATCTTCATCTTGATGCCAAATTTTCTTACAATGTCTGAAGCAGCTCCTATTGGCTATTCTGAAATTTGCATAATATAGGAGGCAGTATACATGCCAGCCGGATTCCCTGACCACCAGGTGACCTCAATACATTTGATAAACATATTCATGAGGGAGAAGCATTTCAGTCCAACTCACCAACACAACCAGATGTTTACTTCAGTCACACTACTGACCTGAACTTTCCTGCCAGTGACTAGCGCTGCTCCTCTTTTGCTCTCGGCTTGGCACGGTGCTAAGCTCCCACTGCTCCCTTCTACTGCTACTAGAGTGCACGCTCTCACCTCCTCAGGCTATGGCACTTACACCCAGTGGAAGCTGACCTTTAGCTCCTTTCTGAATTCACTGGAGGAGAGAATGCTGTCTTCATCTTAGCTACCTGTCTAAAGCCTTTCCCGACCCATCTCCAGCATGTCAGTCTCTGCTGCACCATATTTTCTAAATCACACAAATGCAGTGACACCATGCCTACGCTCAACATTGCTACAAATGAGTGTCAGTGTTTACAACAGGCTATCCATGCTATGGATAGCACCAAGATCAAATCCATACTTATTTATTATTTAGCTACGTGTTTTAGGGAGCTGCTGATGGGTTATCTGAAGTTCTCTCTGGACCTAGGAATACCCTCTGTCTGCTCTGTTCTACTGGTCTAGGCTATAGCCCGACACATGCAACTCTCACAACCAACCTTCATTCTCTTCCAGATTTCACCATCTTCAATATTTTCCAACCCTGACAACTACCACTCCACCACCCATGAACAAGTCCATATCTGCCTTGCCAAGCCCCACATTTCCACTCCTTCCCCCAGCTCCATTCCCATAATTTTCCCCATTCAGTTTGCAGTATCATCTTCACTCCCATTCCTGTCTCTGCTCATGTTTTTTCCCCTTCTCTCAAGACCTACTTCATCTCATCATAGTAATCCCCTCCCTGTCTTGAAGGGTCTCTCCCATAATATATATTTACCACTCATCAAGCATACAGTCCAAGTCCTTTACTTCACTAATTGCTGAGTTTGACACCAGTCCAAGATAGGTCATCAGCTTTCATCATCCACTTCCAGTCAGTCTCATAGAAGAAGTTATCCTTGGCCAGTCATCCCCTTCTTAAGTACAACTCCATAAAACTAATCAGATTCTAAAATATTTATTTAAATTGCTCATTTGGTCTCTCTGTCTGATTTGTTTTACAAATTCTAAGACAATTTCCTGCTTTGCTCAGAGCAATAAACCTACGGGCCCTTCATAAGCAGGGTGTTTGCACTACCACATGCCTTAACCAGGATTCTCAAATCTCCAGTGGCTCTAGGTTCACTTCAGTAACACTTGCTTGTTCCTCTGTTCTTACACACCACCACCAGGCCCTCCCTCTGATGTCCTATATATAAGGGGGGATGGGGGTGGCAGGCCACGTTTCTTTCTGGTCTCTCAGCTCAACGTTTCTTTTTCAGCATTAGGTACAAAAGAACTGTTGCACATTATGAGTGCCCTACTTACAGTCTTGGGGGACACTGGCACTGCCCTAGGACCCATAATCCAGTCAGAAATAATAAATATTAAAGCCCCCCCCCCACCACCAGACACATGCAGCAAGATGCCCATCCTTTGGAGGCCCATAGTGAGGAGCAATGCTTCCTGGTGACTTTAATGGCTGATAATTACCTATTCTTAGCCTATTTACTGGAGAAGGCAATGGCAACCCACTCCAGTACTCTTGCCTGGAAAATCCCATGGGCAGAGGAGCCTGGTAGGCTGCAGTCCATGGGGTCGCTAGGAGTCGGACACGACTGAGCGACTTCACTTTCACTTTTCACTTTCATGCATTGGAGAGGGAAATGGCAACCCACTCCAGTGTTCTTGCCTGGAGAATCCCAAGGACAGGGGAGACTTGTCTCTGGGGTCGCACAGAGTCGGACACGACTGAAGTGACTTAGCAGCAGCAGCCTATTTACTGCCCAGCCAGAGAGGTGTTTTCTTCCTTAAAGGTATTTTTTCTTACATGTGGATAGACATAATGGGAAAAAGTTGCTCAAATAACTCAACAAATGAGACAACAGATAAGCATGTTAATAATATAATTTGCTTTTTTGAGCAAATACTCCAGACACCAGCTAACATTTTTTCATGGTTTTCAACAACTGTCTGAGGTGACTGGATACATTTGTCCAAGCTCTTTCATTTTCATTTGCTACAGAGGCATACGGGGCTTCCCAGGTGGCACTAGTGGTAAAGAACCTGCCTGCCAATGAAAGAGACAGAGACGCAGGTTCCGTCTTTGGGTCAGAAAAATCCCCTGGAGGAGGTCATGGCAAACAACTCTAGTATTCTTGCCTGGAGAACCCCCTGGACAGAGGAGTCTGACAGGCTATGTCCATAGGATCGCAAAGAGTCAGACACAACTGAAGTGACTAAACATGCGTGCACAGAGGCATATGGCTCCTAAAATTATATTTAAACAAATTCAGAATCAGTTGAATAAGACACAGTACAATTCCATCATCAATCGAACAGTGGGGTGAATTGTAGTAAGAGGTCTGACTCATTTTTTGACTTTTGACCACTGACAGCTTCAAAGCCCCATACTCCCTCTTTCCCCTTTGCCCCATATATAGACAAGCTAATCATGATTTTAAAAATCCATCAGTCCCCTTGGTGCCTATGGGAACTTCACACCACACAAACCCTGGACACAGGAAGAAACTTCCACTCTAGACTCGCATTCTACCCAGTCAAAATCAAGTCATCACACCGCCACTTCCACTATGCTCTTGGCTTTATGGGAGAGAGTGCACCTGTCCTATTGTTCCAAGAATTATTTTTTAAGTGATAAATTTTCTTCCAAATTATTTCGGTATGTGTATCATCGTTTGCCTCAATATTCAGTCCACTAATTAGGAAGGAATCCTTCTCATCTCCATGGGTAGATAGAACAGGATTAAACTAGAAATCAATCAATGAAATAAATGGAATTAAACTAGAAATAAAACTGGAAAATCTATAAATACTTGGGGAAAAAACACCATATTTCTCAGTAATCAGCATATCAAAGGACACAAGAGAAGCAAGAAAATATTTTGAATTTACTAAAAGTGAAAAGACAATATATCAGGTTTTTGAAGATATGCTACAATGGTTCTTAGAAGAAATCTTATTACTTGAATGATCTAAGCTTCCTCCTTAAGAAACTAAAAAAAAAATAAAATAAAATAAACCAAAAGCAAATAGAACAAAAAGATATTAAAAGAAAATAAATCAATGATATTGAGAACAGAATAAAAGAAAATAAATAAAATAAGATTTTTTAAGTTCAATAAAGTTAATGCATTTCTAACTATACTGAAAAGAAAAAAGAAAGAAAATACAAATTACAAAAACCAGGGATTAATGAAGAGACATCACTACAGACTCTAGAGATATTTAAAAAACCAAAGAACACTATGAACTATCTAGAACTGCAAATTCAACAACTTAGATGAAATGGACAATTTTTTCAAATTACCAAGTCTCACTCAAGGAGAAATTTATATGATACTCAAAAATCTATACAGATAATGTGGACATTTCAGTAATAGGAAAATGTTCACAAGAAAGAGAAACCTCTAATTCATAGAAATTTTTACTTTTTACCATCATTTTTAAGTAGGTAATTTTTCTTTTAAATATTGACTATGAAATCAGAATGATAGAGAGCCCACATTGTCTTCTATTCAATAAGATGCTATATTCTTTTTTTAAAGTCATTTCTCTATAACTCATTAAGGTAAGAAAATTTTATATCTAATTATTATTATTATTGACAAATAAGTTTTTCCTCAGGAATATTGTTTTCACTTTGTTTCCAGATCTGATTTTTTTAAAGTAAGTTGATCCTTTTTTAAAAACTAGAAGCTCATTGGATATTTTTATTGTCATCTAATTTGAAAAATTCCAACTAGCTATGTCTAGATATGGATTTACTTTGCATTGTTTGCATGAAAAATAAATTCTTAATGTTCTTAGTGAAGTCTTTCATTAGATGAAAAGAATTTATTTTATAATTTCAATAAGGCTAAAGCTTCAGTTGTGCCAGTTTACTTTTACTTTTGCTGCTTGCTGCTGCTGCTGCTGCTAGATCGCTTCAGTCTTGTCCGACTTTGTGTGACCCCATAGATGGCAGCCCACCAGGCTCCTCTGTCCCTGGGATTCTCCAGGCGAGAACACTGGAGTGGGCTGCCATTTCCTTCTCCAATGCATGAAAGTGAAAAGTGAAAGGGAAGTCGCTCAGTTGTGTCCGACTCTTAATGACCCCATGGACTGTAGCCTACCAGGTTCCTCCACCCACAGGATTCTTCAGGCAAGAATACCGGAGTGCCTTCTTCATTTTACTTTTGAGTTGTCCTTATCATTGGATGGCATTCTGCCTGGACTTCCAGAACAATATTCTTAATTTCTCTCCAGCCACAAACTAGTGAGCAATGATGAATAAGAAATTTTCCAAAGCACATATTCTGCTATTCACTGACTCAATTACATTTTAAAGTCTCATGCAGTACATCTTAATTGTTTCGCAGAAAGTTCTAAGGATTCTTTCCTCAGTTCAGTTCAGTCACCCAGTTGTGTCCGACTCCCTGTGACTCCATGAACTGCAGCACTCCAGGCCTCCCTGTCCATCACCGACTCCCGGAGTTCACTCAGACTCACGTCCATCGAGTTGGTGATCTCTCCTCAGTGGAAATAATTTAAAATCCTAGGAATACAGTGTGGGTAAAATATTTGTGTAATAAGCTCTATTGTATCAAGTGAAACATCACTAAGGCTGGCCTTAGCTGGATTTCTTTCATTTTGCTTTTCTTTATTTTTTGATTTTTGTTTTTCAATTCATAAAATTTATTCAGGAGCTGTTAGAATCCTTTGCTATGTCACTGACCGACTATGATATAGTTATCGTATAAATTAATTGTGAGTTAGGTATTTTGCATTGAAAGTTATCTTGGTACTGAGCCCTAAGACATATTCCAAACAGGTCATGAAGTCTGATTAACCTTTTATCACATTCAACTACTTTAAGTTACATGAACTTGAATCTGTCCTCTAAATATAACAATATGATTTTGGCATCTCATTAATAAACATGACAGCATTTATTAACACTGCCATGTAACTAAAGTAAAACTTCATCAATTCAAATCTCAAGGAACCAGAAGTAATCAAGCTAGAACTAAACAGGAACAAATTATCTGACATCATATTTTAGCAGCAAGAGAGCTGAGAAGCTAAACAACTTGCTGCTTCTGTCAAACAATCTTGATTACTTGTCAGTGTGGAAGAAGTCAGTTGAGTATGGAATGAAAGGTTAATTTACTTGCACTCACATAACCTCTCCCTCTCTTCTTATTGACAAATAACCAAGGTCATTAACTGAAGTTTGCAAATCAACTTCTATGAATTCATGGCTCATACAATCATGTACTTTAAATTATAAATATAATAGTATTTGACCTTATCCTTGCCAAAATATTCTATACTAGATTACTTATTTTTACTAGCAACAGCAATGTTAAATTAATAAAAAATTGTATTTTTAGTCTCTCATCAGAATTCTAAGCTCAAATATTTGCTTATTTGTTCTTCAGTTATCAAATATTCCATTTTTCTTCCTCTCCTTCTCCCTTCTTTCCTCCCTTTGAAAATAAGACATTTAAAAACATTTTAGGTGCAATGTAAGATATATTCCACACTTGCCTTTGATGTGTAACTACATAGCTTCAATTGCAAAGCAAACACATGATTTTATCATCTATATCAGGTGGGCATTAACACTGAGTATTTAGACAAAAAGAATTAAAAGCAGTTAGTATTTATTTAATCCACTGTGTACATATCCTCACATTTAAATCTCACAACCCTGTAAAGAAGGTACTTTCATCTCCATCTTCTAGAAATATAAACCTCACAGAAAGATCACACAACCAGGGTTAAATACCAGTATTTTCACTCAGTTCCCCTTGAATCCAAAGTCAGAGCAGTGAAAAAAAGCAGACATACAGCCTTTCTCCAACAAATTTAGTGTTGCTCTTACCCTACGAACTGAATGTATTAAAAAACAAAAACTCCTTCCTTCCTTCCTACTTCACTTGTTTCCTCTCTTCCTTCTTATATTAACCATGTTTTCTATTTTCTGGTGCCTTGACATCTGGTGCCTTGCTGACCCTGGAAGGAGTCAGCTGGTCTCCTGCTTAGACAATTTTTGGAGACTGTAAACAGTTCATCCAAGAGCATGCCTTTCAAATACAAATCAACCAATCCAGAACGTATACCCCCAACAAGGTCTTTTATCAGGATCCTACATTCTCAAGGTCACTATCAACTTGCCCTATCACCCCTGGGTCAAGTACCAGACAAACAGGGACAGTCCCTATACTCCAGAGTGTACTGAAGTTATTCAAACTCACCAGTCCTAAACCGGCTCTCCGGCTTTCCCTGACACACCTGTTCCTTCCCCCAAAGAAACCACAATGAAAGTTGTTGCCACAGTTTCCTCCCACCCGCCCTCACCTCCTGAGGGACGAGTGCTTCCCTGTGCAGCAATCAATGATGCAGCATATTCCCTCCACATGCAGTGTGTAACAAACTGTCTTTTCAATGGCAGCAGTCTGAACTGTTAACCTTACTGATATGAATAATAATAAAACTTATTAACCTTGTCTCTCTCTTCCTCTTCCTCCTTCTCTGCCTTCTTTCTCTTTCACTCTCTCCCTCCAACCTTCTCTCACCATTTTCATTCTCCCTTCTTTCTTCCATGTGTAGAAACTAGCAACTATTGAAATCAAGTGCCATCAAGTTAGCAACGTGCTGTACTCTTCTGGCTGCACTATGTAAAATGAATTTTAGCAAAATGAGTACTCTAAGTTTTGGATGGACATATGTTCTTTCATATTTAATAATCTTGAGTGTGAAGAAACACTTCTGCAATCTGCCTTGAGTTATCTGAACATTAGATGAGCGGGTCAGTCTTTAAATATCAGTTATATTTTTAGAAATAAGGAAAAATTATTCATCAGAACCCTTAAACAACAGCATATGTTCTTTCCTTCGTATTAACTATAGACAAATACCAAGTTTAAATGTAAACTCTGTTTGGCTGCTAAGAAAAATATGGGTACAAATTTTTGAAATGGTGCCAATCACACTCTACCCTCAATGTAGAAAATATAACAGCAGAAAAGAAACTGCTGAAATCAAAGAACCAAAGGATTAATTGACTTTCAAATTATTTTCTCAGCACCTGAAGAAAAGTCATTTCTATATTAGATTTGTTTCTTAATTAAGTGGAGCATACTTGTGAACTTTTTTTGGACTAAACATCTTTTAAAACGTGGGTTTTAGCTTTTTGGTGTTGATTTATTTTTGTTCCATGGATTTTCTGTTTTCACTTAAGCTTTAGTCCATTAGGTAGGAAGTTAAGCAGGAGCTAGGAGAGGTGGGCTGACTGAAAGGGATACAAGGTGATGGGTAAACCCCATCCCAGACACACCCAGAAGAGCTGACAGATATGCTACAAAATAACCACAGTAACTTTTTCAACTCCAGTACATGTGCCCTAGGCTCACAGTGGATACAAACTAATCAAAGGAGCTTCTTAAAGTAACCTTTGGCATCTGGAAACCATTAAAGGTTCATAAATATCCTGTACATATATACATCTGATTAAAATAGACTGAATTATGGGAAGACATACACAACACAGCTTGCTGTTACATAACTTCCAATTGTCAACTGGCCAGAGCATATGCCCATTCGCATTCCCTTTCATTGACTTATGGTGAGTACAAGCCCTATTTTGCACAGGGCACAAGGAAGAAGAGGAGACAGGAAGTATAAAAGGGAGGAAGCCAAGAGGGTTCATCAAGAGGACTCCTTTGGGATTGGCCTGCTCCCATGTTTCGGGAGTGTCTGTCTGATAAAAGATATGTCTGCTTAAGCTGAACTGAGCTGTAACTTGTCTGTTGTTTTACACCCAAGTAGTCCGTTCCAAATTTTTGTTGTCACGTGACAAGAACCAAGAAAGAGAAATAAACTGACCTGACAAGTCCATATCTGAGTTTCAGTTTTTATTTATATCTCCTATATTGCCCTCTCTTATACTATCATTTAGTTTTTAATTTTCCAATCTCCTAATTTCCCTGTGTGCTTGTGATCTATTTACCCACCCCTTACTACAAGGACTGTAGTAATAAGTGGCAGACAATCAAGGTGAGTTTTACCATAGTAGTGTGCTAATTTTGTTACAAGCATGACTGCAAACCCAAAGGATGTAATTTAGAGAAATTTTGTCTGGACTATCCTCTAGGAACTAGAACAAGGAGACAGAAAAGATGATTCTGAGTAAATCATTTTTTTTTTCTCCCCTGCCCGTCCCCCCCCCCCCGCCCCCCAATTATAGCTGAATAACAAGGAGCAAACTCCCAGGGAAGGCAGTGATCTGTTTGAAAACAACTAGCAGTGTGCCCTCGTGAGTGTCTTTTGTATACAGTTACTCAAGCACAGACTTGTTGACTACCTGTTAGGGATGCTACAGAAGAGTTTTGACACAGCTGCGAGATGCAACGAGATCACTTCCACCTCTAAAACCTACAAGTGCAATTTAATCACCAACCCTAGCCATCATTAAGAATGACCTCAAATAACTCCAAATCCATGCATCTACTCGCACATTCTTTTCACAGCCAACAGACCTTGAATGATGACTACATGCCAAACACTATTCTAAGACACAGAACAAAGGATAACAAAGGTAACAACCTCTATCATTGTGGGGCTTTTGTTCTTTGGGAAGAAACTTATCTAAATACAAATAGAAACCAGAGATACTATTTATTTTTATTATTATTATGTGAAATAAATAAATAAGGTAATCTGCTAAAGTTAGGCTAGCAGGACAATCAAGGACCAAATATCTTTAAGAAGCGAGTGCCATAGAAAGGAATCATTTACAGAGAATTTTTCTGGAAATGGTATTTCCAAAAAATGGGAACAGCCAATATAATGGCCCTGAAGCAAGATGAAGCTTAACTACAGTCAAGGAACAAAAAGAAGCTAAAAGGTTAGGTCAGGAGATAACCACACAAATTGACACCAGCTGGTCCCTAACTTCATGTCTACATATATTCTTGAAATGAGTTATTTGTGTATATCATCCAAAAAAAAGTTGAACTGAAAATCACATTGGAAATTCTGAGTGAGATTCTTGATAAAGCCAGAACCCTATTAAAGATCATAGCCATCATTCTCAAAAGGTTCACTCTGGCAATCACTTGCAGGCATTTAACAGGGGTGTTTAATATCCTCCCGAAAACATTGGGCAGGAAGAACCAGCCTTCCAGCATGTCTGCAATGTGAACCTAGTGTCTCACAACTGAAAATTGGCTTGAGCTTACCCTGCTGGCTGCTTTGCCAGCAGTCCAGCATTTCAAACCTTGAATTCCTGTCCGTTCATCTGTAGTTGCGTTTATGTCTCTCACTTAAGCAGTTTTCAACACACTTCTGTGGTTCTTTTGATATAGTGAATGTGCAGGTGTATGTCTGACTCTGCCAGGGACTGTGTCCAGATCTGGGCTTTATTGCTAAAACAGACATCTTCGAGTATCTGAATCACTGTATATGCCATATTTACTCTTGTGTAGGTAGGCCAATTTTCCTCCAGCTAAAGATATAATTTAAAATTATTTCTCCCTGCTTACTCCTCCACTTTCTCCCATTGCCTATGCTAAATAATTCACCTCACAACTCCAAAAGTGCTGTGAGTCACCCAGCCCATCTATATTCTTTTAGGGTTATAGAGAAGGTCAAAACATGCAAAAAAAAAAAAAAAAAACGGAGCCTATATGGAACAGACTTAGAGAAAAACTGGAAAAATCTCAACAGATCAAAGTAATCGCTCTGACTGAACCAAATTTCACTTTTATTTTGATCTCATTTCCTGGAAAAGGCACACAATTCAGGAAGACTAGTTGGGCAAGGGAGTGAAAAAGTCACTGCAGCTAGCCTGCTTCTCCTCTGAAGCTCCAGTTTTGAAACCTTTGCAATTATGAACTGGAAATCCATGTGTTACATAATGCATTTCTGGAAAAATGCCCAAGACACATATATGCTCTACGAAGCTCTAATACTAACATTAATCTAATGAACGGTATATTAGAAAATGATTTGTGTACATCCTAATGGAAAGCATATTTTCTGAGAGAAGCTTGTAGACTGAAATGCAAAAAATAATCCATCCCCTAAACACAGCTTCCAGCTATCACATCAACCAATAAGATAAGTTGGTGCACCTTTGCAGAATGCTGAATGATTGCTCTGTTTTCTGTCGCCCAGGGGAAAGCATTTTCCAAATCTCGTGCAGGTGTCTGAGAGAGACTACCTAAAAGGAAAGAAGCTGAATTCTCCTCTTTGAGCCCCTGGATGACTTTTTTTTCACATATAAGCTTATTGTTTAAAATATCAGTTCATTTTTCAAATGCAGCAAAATCCAAGCCCCTGTTTATCCCAGGGGGTTAATTTGGTTAAACCTGCTACATCATATTGTGACTGGCCTCATATTTTACTCGAAAAGGCATAGCATCTTTTATCTTTTATTTATAGTGATCTTCATATTCATTTCTCAACTGAGGCAGGTATTTCAGGGAGAGCTTGCATTGATCTCTAATCTTTTTTTTTCTCTCTCTTTTTGTAACGTACACTTTTGGCCCTTAAGAAATAGCTCTGATAGAAGTTTGCATTTTTTTTTTTAAAGGAAAAGCAAGAGTTTGAGATCATGGATTTTTTTTTTAACCTGCTGAAGACAGAATCAGACTTTGTCACCCAGTCGGTGATATGCCTTTAAATAAAATCTGCATCCCACTATTTTTTTTTAAAGTGCATTTGTCTTCAAAAGATGGAGCTTGACTTGACTCTTTCATGTAGCTGACTTCTGATTATTAACAGGTGAGAGTGAGGCCAGGCTCTAAAGAGAGGCTTAAATGATATAGGAGATGAGAATTTAAATGCTCCTTGCCAACTACAGATGAATTCATGGGTATAACCTAGAGTCAAGACCAACAGATTCATAAACACATTTTAAGGAATCTAAATCCCATCTAGTTGTCCTGAGAAGCAGCCAGAAGGAATTGCAAATCGAGGCATATACCTAACTCAGCTGTCTGGCAATAACAACAGCCTCGTTTCTCATGTCTCAAGTTGCCAGTGTGTGTCTGCATACTCAGTCGCTCTGTCATGTCCAGCTCTTTGTGACCTCATGGATTGTAGCCTGCCAGGCTCCTCTGTCCTTGAGATTTCCCAGACAAGAATACTGGAATGGGTTGCCAGGTCCTCCTCCAGGGGATCTTCCCGATGCAGGGATCGAACCATATCTCCTGCATCAGCAGGCAGATTCTTTACCACTGAGCCACCCAGGAAGCTGCCAGTACTGGCTGAGTAAAGTTTAAAACTGGAAACCCTGGGGATTCAGAGTCACTTTGAGTTGAGCCATGTAGACTAGTGCACACCAATTGAGCATGAGAGCCAGCAGCTCAATTTAGACTTATAGATGCAAATATAATTAACCCATGACTTTTCAACAGGTTGCTCCTCTTAGGGCCTTATTTTGTTGACAACCAGCATTATCCTAATTCAACTGGCATTTTTCTTTTCTTTCCCAAACTCCTTTCTGGACTCCACATATCTTTTTGAGTCTGATCATCTATTCCATTTTCTCTTCTCTAGGAGAAACATGGATATTTCCCTCTGCGAAGCTCCAGAATCAGAGATACTCTGCAAATGATATGTCAAGTGTTATTGTCATGCTGCACATAGATCTCTGGTCTTGAGTGTATGTTAAGAAACACACTTGTCTTTTACTGCTTCTGGCACAATTACAAATTAGCGCTCTTCTAAGGGAAGCCCTAGAGAGCACAAAAATGGGAGTTTTATGAAGAGACTTTGTGATAGGAGATAGCTTGATAAAAAAGATTGAGCACAGGAACTGGGGTCCATTAGCAGCTCCGTTGCTGACTAGCTACAAATATTTGAGCAAACCACTTAGCACTCTCATCCTCAGTCTCCTCATGTAAAATGAGATGTGTAGGGTTAAATAATTTCTGCAATCTCTTCTAAGCCTTAAAACTCTACAACACAGAGAAGAGAAGGAACACTGTTTTGTTAACTCTTTCTCTAGGAAGAGATCCTTCTCACATTCCAGCACCACCTCTTGTTTTCAGACTGGATTTGCAGCAAGTTGGTGGAAGGCCTGTACGGGGTTAATTTCTTCCTCTTGTGGTTTAGTTTCCTCTGGCACATTGTGTCCAGCCTTAATATTTTACACTGTTAGCCATATCATCTTTTATCTTTTATTTATAGTGATCCTCATATTAATTTCTCAATAGCAGCTGATGCGGCAGCAGGGACAAGTCATTGATCTTCCAATTTATCCGCTACTCTTACATATCCTGAGGTTGAGGCAGCCTGGGGAGATTGATGGAGCCCTGATACCTGCCCAGGAGCTGGGTATTCCTCATGCATGAAAATCAACCACAGGAAACCGAAATTCAACAATCAGCAGCAATATCAGCCACCTCTCTAATAAATATAACAGGGCATTCTTTAATCATTGAAAGGGTGGTCTGGGATTCGGTAATGAAAGCACTCCTGCACAAGAGTGCCAGTGCAACTCTGGGCTGGCCAGGTGGTAGATTTGGGTAGAGGGAGTGGAAGTGGGGAGGCTGTTTGCAGATACCAGCTTCTCACATGGCAAATATTCTTATTACTTGAGTCTCAAGCAAGTCACGAGTAAGCATATACTCCTTCACTTATGTAAAGCAAAATATTTCTTATGAAATTTTTTTTTTAATTCTGCAAGAAAAACAACAGATCCTCCTCAGATCATGTTAATGCCCAATGATGACAAAAGAAATGGCCCATGGAGCTGCATACACTCCACTGGTCACAGAGACCAGGTGAACAGTTGTGCCCAGAGCTCTGAGTCATTTGCAGGCCCTCCGAGGGACAAACCACTAATTGATTCTTAAGGGAAGGTCTCCATTCCTTGACACAGCTAAACAGTGGCTTCTATCAAGCCTCTTTGTGGTCTCAGTTATCTTGAGCTGCTTACCTCTTGCCCGTATCTGCTCCTTAGCTAACTGTCCTGCTTGAAATCAGTGTTGCAGACTTATTCGATCATCAGCTTTGTGCCTGTCTCAATAAAAACCCATCCACTGAGGCTTGGTACTCTCTTTTACAATCTGTAGCTGGGGAAACACGTACTAAACGTGGAAGCAAAGTTTCGCATGTTAGGCCACACACATGATGCTGAGGAGGCAAGTCAGCAAGAAGTCAACAGGTGGGGCAGATGTGGAACTATGTACAAGCAGAGCGTGCCCATCACTAGCCTGTAAAAATATCCCATTCTCTTGGTTATTACTCAGCATGCATACTACATAGACACACATATTACCTCTGCATTTTAAAAAATAATAGAATGACTAATAATGTCCTCCAGCGATAAACTGGCGTGTCAAGCTGCTCAGAAATTTCAGGCACAGAATTGCCAGAAACAATTTACTTCTAACAGTGTTATGAAGATTTGGAGTATACATGGGGTTTGGGCAATGCAACGATTTTCACAGACAGAACCTCACAAATGTTTGTGCCTGGTGTGTACCTTCTCTTCGTCTGATTAAAAGAAGCTGAGTGGATTCTTTGAGTGTTGAAATCATAATAAGCATATCCAATGACTTTGTCTCATACGGAACCACTGTTTGATATAAACTCACAATAAAAATATATATTTCTTCTAGCAGGTTTGAACACTTTATATGCTTTTGTTCTTTGGATTCTCTTTGCTCCTTGAATTTAAATACAATTTTCCCTTTTGTTATCTAATCAGGCTTTATAGTTATTTATTTTTTGTTACTGTTGTGCTTAGTTGTGTCCAACTCTTTGTGACCCCAAGGACTATAGCCCACTAGACTCCTCTGTCCATGCAATTTCCCAGGCAAGAATACTGGAGTGGGTTGCTATTGCCTTCTCTAGGAGATCTTCCTGACCCCAGGGATCCAACCCATGTCTCCTATGTCTCCCATACTGCAGGCAAATTCTTTACCTGCTGAACTATCAGGGAAGCCCAGCAGTTATTTATCAGTGTTAATAAATAAAAATTCAAGTGGAAACTGGTTCCTCAACAAAATATAAGATATATAAAATGTAATATCATCTTGTACAAAGCATGACAGACTCATTGAAAATGATGAGCATGCTTTATGGATAGCATCTCACCGTGTTATTATTAGCAGTATGGTAGAAACAGGAGTAAGAACAATACAATAGTAATAATGATATTGTGTGTTGCTGCCACACACAGTCATCTTCAAAACGTCAGTAAGTACACGGTTTCCCTTGACCTTCAAAAAAATTCTGTACAGTAGACAGGCCTGGTATTCTGATTCCCATTTTGCAGATGAGGAAACTAAATTCCAGTGATATTCACTGGTTCACCCAACTAAGGAGACAAAGAGTCAGGCTTTCTAAGTGCTAGTCTAGACCCCTCCCCAGGAACTGGTGAGACATAAAGTAACGCACTAATAATCAAAAAAGAAACCAAGAACAAAGCATCCCCCGAACTCTCCTGCTAAGAAGAGTTTGAAAGTAGCTATTGCTACAAGGTAGCTATTGTTACCTAGAACTTATCAGAAACCCAAGAGCTCTGGGGTTCAGTAAAATGTGTCAGTTCAGGAAGTGAAGTGTCAGTTCAGTTCAGTCGCTCAGTCGTGTCCGACTCTTTGCGACCCCATGAATCGCAGCACGCCAGGCCTCCCTGTCCATCACCAACTCCCAGAATTCACTCAGACTCACATCCATAGAGTCAGTGATGCCATTCAGCCATCTCATCCTCTGTTGTCCCCTTCTCCTGCCCCCAGTCCCTCCCAGCATCAAAGTCTTTTCCAATGAGTCAACTCTTCGCATGAGGTGGCCAAAGTACTGGAGTTTCAGCTTTAGCATCATTCCTTCCAAAGAAATCCCAGGGTTAATCTCCTTCAGAATGGACTGGTTGGATCTCCTTGCAGTCCAAGGGACCCTCAAGAGTTTTCTCCAACACCACAGTTCAAAAGCATCAATTCTTCAGTGCTCAGCCTTCTTCACAGGCCAACTCTCACATTCATACATGACCACTGGAAAAACCATAGCCTTGACTAGACGGACCTTAGTCAGCAAAGTAATGTCTCTGCTTTTGAATATACTGTCTAGGTTGCTCATAACTTTTCTTCCAAGGAGTAAGCGTCTTTCAATTTCATGGCTGCAATCACCATCTGCAGTGATTTTGGAGCCCCCCAAAATAAAGTCTGACACTAGATAATTACAAAATGGAATCTGTAAAAAGTCACAGAATTTGGCATTTGCTTGAAAAATAATTCATATTTGGAGAAGCAAAGGCCAGATATGACTTGAAACTGTTTAAAAATAAAATCCCTAAAGAAGTATCCTGCCTACCTGTGTTTTATAGCCTTAGCTTCAGAGTTTATGTGAACTATTTCTTTGGCTGTTCCCATCTAAAATATTACTTTCTATGAGACAGGAGCACTGCAAATATATGACAATTTTATGGAAGAAGAGTTCTAGAGGATTTGGGGTCCATACACAGGAAAATCACTTAATAGTAAGCACATGAATGAGGAATAATAACATGTGGAGGGTCACGATACTTGATGTCAGTCATGAGGAAGGGGGGCTTTTTTGGGTCATAACTCTCCCTGCTGGTAGACTCTGTAAATTTCTAGGTGCTTGCTCAACACTGGCTTTATGCAGTAAAGTTGAGTCCTGGTGGTGTGGGCGGGGCAGGGGGTGGGGGTGGTGGCGGGCAGAGAGGGAAGTCAGCCCCTTCTTTCCACCTGAGAATCAGGATTATCAGCTGAATGATTTAGGTAGCCAGGGGATTCTACAATAAAAGTTTAACCATGTTAGCAAATCTTTAAAAAAAGTGACTAATAAAAATATATAAAATGGTTGTGTACACGTGTGCAAACAGTTCAAGCTTACTGCACAAACAATTATCTTTGTTTTTATCTACATGCCCTTAAGATGCAGCCTGATGTTACCAAATGAATAAACCTTAAATATGGCAAAGTAAATCAAGCCATATAGAGGAGACAAAAAAAGGGGCAAGAGACAATACAAATTCGAATAATGAAAAACAAGCTTGATACATCTTTAAAATAGCCAAGAAGTCCCTGAAGAAGAAAACAAATGAAGAAATCCAAGGCAGAACAGCAAGAAAGAGTATTTACCAACACTAAGAATATTAATAAGAACTTGCATCACTGGTTATTTAGGAACTCAGTAAATTTTCTTTGCTTTATCTGCACTAACATAAATCCCAGAACTGCTGAAAAACATGCTTGTCAAACCCTTGCAACAGCTTGGGACTCTGTTATATAAACTTTGGGATACTATTAAACTTGAAGTAGAAAGCCTTTTGAAAATACATGTCCTTATCTGTTCTGGCATATTCATCCCCTGTAGGAGAATTGTGTGATTCAAAGAACATTAAATAGTAAAATTAAAAAAAAAAAAAAAAGCAGTTGAGAAAACACAGCACTTCAAAAGGCTTAAATCTGGAAGCATTTCAAATACGAGGTTTAGGATTACTAGTACAGTTTCCTAATCTCCTAATTATTTGAGAATGAGGGCACTTTTATGTATCTCTCTGTTTGGAATCACTGGAAATATCAATTAAACATAACAAATTAAGAGACTCTCCCTTGGGATGTGAGATCATCTTATACACATGATGGCCTTCTGCTAGTGGTTAGTGATTCTTTAATCAATCCAGAGAGGTTTCCTAAGCCCAAGAAATTTGGTCAAATGATTTAGGGCTCACTTAGAGATGTTACTATCATTAGAACTACATTTATCTTTGGAAAAAGAGATGATTTATATATATAAGCCATGTTCTTCATAGTGATACCAAGATCTCTGAACTTATATAGAGAACATCCAATTTTATTCCACTTTTGTTCTTGCTACCCTTTCACAGTCCTTCTGTGCACAAAACATTGAGAAGGCATCTCACCAGAGTCACAGCAGCCATATGCCAACCACTTATCACCAGATACCACTGTTGCCATTGGGTGTAATGGCAACCAAAGACATGTACTACAGCCTCTGATGGGTAATAGTGAGGCTATGATCCTCAAGCATCCTCAGTGAAGCCACAGATGTTCTGGGTACATGTGGGGTAAATTTTATTTTCTCCTTTTCTCTAATATGTTGCTAGAGAGATATCAAAAACTATTGCTGAAATTCAATGAATATGGTTTGATTACTTTTGATTAATGGCACCCCACTCCAGCACTCTTGTCTGGAAAATCCCATGGACGGAGGAGCCTGGAAGGCTGCAGTCCGTGGGGTCATGAAGAGCCGGACGCGACTGAGTGACTTCACTTTCACTTTTCACTTTCATGCATTGGAGAAGGAAATGGCAACCTACTCCAGTGTTCTTGCCTGGAGAATCCCGGGGACGGCGGAGCCTGGTGGGCTGCCGTCTATGGGGTCGCACAGAGTCGGACACGACTGAAGAGACTTAGCAGTAGCAGTAGCAGCAAGAGTCCCATCTCTTTCAAGAACTGGGATGTATGTTTTGAGGGAGATAAACTATAGAAATATTCAACTGACAGAGATCATAATGGACTTAACTTCTCTGTTCTTTTGTACATTTTTGTTAAGACAAACTTCTGTTCTTGCCTTCTATTAAGGGTTCTATTAAGATAAAATTAACATGATAAACTGCACATACTTAAAGAACACAATTTGACTAAGTTCTGAAATATATATATATATATATATATATATATATATATATATATATATATATATATATATACACACATATATATACATACACCCATGAAACTGCCAACACAGTCAAAAAAAGGAACACATCCATCACTTGCAAAAGTGTCTCCATACCTCATTCATAATGCCCCTATTTTCTTTCCACATTCCATCCCTCCACTTCCCCAGATGACCACTGATAAGCTTTCTATCGTTATAGAGGTGTTTCCATTTTCTAAAAATTTATATAAATGGATTCACACAGTATCCACTCTTCTGCCTGGCTTCTTATACTCAGTGTAATTATTTTGAAAGTAATCCATATGTTTGTGGATATAATAATGGGAATATAATAACATTTTGCTGAGTGGTGTTTCATTGTATGAGTATACAATAGTATGTTTATTCATTAACCTGTTGAAGGATGCTTGATGTTGTTACAATTGTACTAAAAATAAAGGTGCTATGAAGATACATGTACAAGTCTTTGTATGAACAAATGCTTTTATTTTTCTTGAATAAATATCTAGTTATAAAAAGGCTGGATCATATGATAAGCTCTTACCATCTTTAACTTTCAAAGAAATACACAAACTGATTTCTGAAGTAACTGTACCACTCTCCTGCCAGGCTGGATGAATTGCAAGCTGGAATCAAGACTGCCAAGAGAAATATCAACCATCTCGGATGGTTGCAGATGATATCATTCTAAAGTTAGAAAGTGAAGAAGAACTAAAAAGCCTCTTGATGAGGGTGAAAGAAGAGAGTGAAAAAGCTGGCTTGAAACTTAACATTTAAAAAAAAAAAAAAAAACCTAAGGTCATGGCATCCGGTCTCATCATTTCACAGCTAATAGAAGGGGAAAAAATAGAAAGAGTAACAGATTTTATTTTTCTGGGCTCCCAAATCCCTGTGGATGGTGACTGCAACGGTGAAATTAGAAGATGCTCATTCTTTGGAAGGAAAGCTATGACAAATCTAGACAGCATATTCAAAAGCAGAGACATCATTTTGCTGGCAAAGGTCCATATAGTCAAACCTATGGTTTTCCTAGTAGTCATGTACAAATGTGAGAGTTGGACCATAAAGAAGATTGAGCACTAAAGAATTTATTGATTTCATATTGTGGTGCTGGAGAAGACTCTTGAGAGTCCCCTGGTCAGCAAGGAGATCAAACAAGTCAACCCTGAAGGAAATCAATTCTGAATATTCACTGGACAGATTGATGCTGAAGCTAAAGCTCCAATACTTTAGCCACCTGATGCAAAGAGCTAACTCACTGGAAAAGACTCTGATGCTGGAAAAGACTCTGATGCTGGGAAAGACTAAGGGAAAAAGGAGAAGGAGGCAGAGAATGAGATGGTTAGATAGCATCACTGACTCAACAGACATGAATTTGAGCAAACTTCAGGAGATAGTGGAGGACAGAGTAGCCTGTAGTGCTACAGTCCATGGGTTTACAGAGTTGAACATGACTTAGTGACTGAACAACAACAGCAACAACAAGCAGTGTACAAACTTCCAATTTTTACACTGCCTCACCAGCACTTAGTGTGGTTGGACTCTAGTTCAACAGGTGTGCAGTGGTATCTCCTGTGGTTCTTTCCTTTTAGCTACTAATTGATTGCATTGAGCAACTTCATGTGCTTATTTGACATCCATACATCTTGGAAGGATCTCTTTTTAAATATTTTTGCTCATTTTTCTTTTAAAGTTTCTAATTACTGACTTTTGAGTTCTATTGGTGTTACAGATACAAGTTTTTTCAAATTTATAATCTGAAAATGTTTTCTTCCAATCTGTAGCTTTTCTTCAAAGATGAAACTTAATTTATCAGTTTCTTTTCTTTTATGGATCTTATTTTTGGTGTCATCTCTAGGAAATCTTCGCTTAACCAAGGTCAAACAGATTTTGTCCAAGTTTAACAGATTTATGTTTTGATCTATTGTTAGTTAATTCTTTATACGGTGTGAGGTAGGGATCAAAAGCCATAGTCTTGCATACGGATATCTATGGATATTACCCGTGTACTACATGTTTCCAGTGCCATTTGTCAAGAAGATTATTCTTTCTCTTCTAAACGGGCTTTGCACCTCTTCTGAAAGTTAATTGTCCTATATGTGTGGATATGTTTCTGGGATTGCTTGATTGACCCATGATATCTGCCTTTTGGTTATAATGTATCCTTTTGATGATTTCTTTTCACTTGCTCATTTAAATAGTCTCCCAGTAATAGAGCCTCACCATTTTACTGGACATACTTAGGTATACCTGAAATGCATTTGGTAAGTTGATGGAATTTGCACTAAAACTAGAGTGCAAAATTTCCAAACTTACTTTTGAAATGTTGAGATGAAAAATTATGGATTCTTCAGCCTTCCCAATTCAACCTAATGTATTCTAATCCATCCCAGGAAGCTATTTTTATACACGTATTGGTCTGTAGA
This sequence comes from Capricornis sumatraensis, assembly GCF_032405125.1. Classification (NCBI taxonomy): domain Eukaryota; kingdom Metazoa; phylum Chordata; class Mammalia; order Artiodactyla; family Bovidae; genus Capricornis; species Capricornis sumatraensis. The sequence goes on along the minus strand of NW_027184612.1, from coordinate 2,181,094 downwards.
GTCTGGGAAGTATGTGAGTGGTATACGCAGGCTATACTAAAAGATCATTATAGGAGGCGAAGGGAACATTAGATAAAATAGGTGGGAAAATTCTTATGACAACTGTTAAAACATTTCAAGTTTTTTTTTTTTTTTTTTTTTTTTAAGATTTCAGTTCAGTTGAGTTTAGTACAGTCGCTCAGTTGTGTCCAAATCTTGGCATCCCCATGAATCGCAGCACGCCAGGGCTCCCTGTCCATCACCAATTCCAGGAGTTCACTCAGACTCATGTCCATCGAGTCAGTGATGCCATCCAACCATCTTATCCTCTGTTGTCCCCTTCTTCTCCTGCCCCGAATCCCTCCCAGCATCAAAGTCTTTTCAAAAGAGTCAACGCTTGGCATGAAGTGGCCAAAGTACTGGAGTTTCAGTTGTAGCATCATTCCTTCCAAAGAACACCCAGGACTGAGCTCCTTCAGAATGGACTGGTTGGATCTCCTTGCAGTCCAAGGGACTCTCAAGAGTCTTCTCCAACACCACAGTTCAAAAGCATCAATTCTTTGGTGCTCAGCTTTCTTCACATTCCAATTCTCACATCAATACACGACTACTGGAAAAACCATAGCCTTGACTAGACGGACCTTTGTTGGCAAAGTAATGTCTCTGCTTTTCAGTATGCTATCTAGGTTGGTCATAACTTTTCTTCCAAGGAGTAAGCATCTTTTAATTTCATGGCTGCAGTCACCATCTGCAGTGATTTTGGAGCCCAAAAATATAAAGTCTGAAACTGTTTCCCCATCTATTTCCCATGAACTGATGGGACCAGATGCCATGATCTTTGTTTTCTGAATGTTGAGCTTTTAGCTTTTTCACTCTCCACTTTCACTTTCATTAAGAGGCTTTTTAGTTCCTCTTCATTTTCTTCCATAAGGGTTGTATCATCTGCATATCTGAGGTTATTGATATTTCTCCCGGTAATCTTGATTCCAGCTTGTGCTTCTTCCAGTCCAGTGTTTCTCATGATGTACTCTGCATAGAAGTTAAATAAGCAGGGTAACAATATACAGCCTTGACGTACTCCTTTTCCTATTTGGAACCAGTCTGTTGTTCCATGTCCAGTTCTAACTGTTGCTTCCTGACCTGCATATAAGTTTCTCAAGAGGCAGGTCAGGTGGTCTGGTATTCCCATCTCTTTCAGAATTTTCCACAGTTTCTTGTGATCCACACAGTCAAAGGCTTTGGCATAGTCAATAAAGCAGAAATAGACGTTTTTCTGGAACTCTCTTGCTTTTTCCATGATCCAGCAGATGTTGGCAATTTGATCTTTGGTTCCTTTGCCTCTTCTAAAACCAGCTTTAACGTCTGGAAGTTCATGGTTCACATATTGCTGAAGCCTGGCTTGGAGAATTTTGAGCATTACTTTACTAGCATATGAGATGAGTGCAATTGTGCAGTATTTTGACCATTCTTTGGCATTGCCTTTCTTTGGGATTGGAATGAAAACTGACCTTTTCCAGTCCTGTGGAAAAGTTTTCCAAATTTGCTGGCATATTGAGTGCAGCACTTTCACAGCATCATCTTTCAGGATTTGAAATAGCTCAACTGGAATTCCATCACCTCCACTAGCTTTGTTCGTAGTGATGCTTCCTAAGGCCCACTTGACTTCACATTCCAAGATGTCTGGCTCTAGATGAGTGATCACATCATCATGATTATCTGGGTCGTGAAGATCTTTCTTGTACAGTTCTTATGTGTATTCTTGCCATCTCTTCTTAATATATTCTGCTTCTGTTAGGTCCAGACCATTTCTGTCCTTTATCGAGCCCATCTTTGCATGAAATGTTCCCTTGCTATCTCTAATTTTCTTGAAGAGATCTCTAGTCTTTCCTATTCTGTGGTCTTCCTCTATTTCTTTGCATTGATTGCTGAAGAAGGCTTTCTTATCTCTTCTTGCTATTCTTTGGAACTCTGCATTCAGATGCTTTTATCTTTCCTTTTCTCCTTTGCTTTTTGCTTCTCTTCTTTTCATAGCTATTTGTAAGGCCTCCCCAGACAGCCATGTTGCTTTTTTGCATTTCTTTTCCATGGGGATGGTCTTGACCCCTGTCTCCTGTACAATGTCATGAACCTCAGTCCATAGTTCCTGAGGCACTCATCTATCAGATCTAGGCCCTTACATCTATTTCTCACTTCCACTGTATAATCATAAGGGATTTGATTTAGGTCATACCTGAATGGTCTAATGATTTTCCCCACTTTCTTCAATTTAAGTCTGAATTTGGCAATAAGGAGTTCATGATCTGAGCCACAGTCAGCTCCTGGTCTTGTTTTTGTTGACTCTATAGAGCTTCTCCATCTTTGGCTGCAAAGAATATAATCAATCTGATTTCGGTGTTGACCATCTGTTGATGTCCATGTGTAGAGTCTTTTCTTGTGTTGTTGGAAGAGGCTGTTTGCTATGACCAGTGCATTTTCTTGGCAAAACTCTGTTAGCCTTTGCCCTGCTTCATTCCGTATTTCAAGGCCAAATTTGCCTGTTACTCCAGGTGTTTCTTGGCTTCCTACTTTTGCATTCCAGTCCCCTATAATGAAAAGGATATCTTTTTTGGGTGTTAGTTCTAAAAGGTCTTGTAGGTCTTCATAAAACCATTCAACTTCAGTTTCTTCAGCATTCCTGGTGGGGGCATAGACTTGGATTACTGTGATATTGAATGATTTGCCTTGGAAATGAACAGAGATCGTTCTGCCATTGTTGAGATTGCATCCAAGTACTACATTTTGGACTCTTTTGTTGACCATGATGGCTACTCCATTTCTTCTGAGGGATTCCTGCCCGCAGTAGTAGATATAATGGTCATCTGAGTTAAATTCACCCATTCCAGTCCATTTTAGTTCGCTGACTCCTAGAATGTCGACGTTCACTCTTGCCATCTCTTGTTTGACCACTTCCAATTTGCCTTGATTCATGGACCTGACATTCCAGGTTCCTATGCAATATTGCTCTTTACAGCATCGGATCTTGCTTCTATCACCAGTCACATCCACAACTGGGTATTGTCTTTGCTTTGGCTCCATTCCTTCATTCTTTCTGGAGTGATTTCTCTACTGATCTACAGTAGCATCTTGGGCACCTAATGACCTGGGGAGTTCCTCTTTCAGTATCCTATCATTTTGCCTTTTCACACTGTTCATGGCGTTTTTCAAGGCAAGAACACTGAAGTTCCTTCTCCAGTGGACCACATTCTGTCAGACCTCTCCACCATGACCTGCCCGTCTTGGGTGGCCCCACGGGCATGGCTTATTTTCATTGAGTTAATCAAGGCTGTGGTCCTAGTGTGATTAGATTGACTAGTTTTCTGTGAGTATGGTTTCAGTGTGTCTGCCCTCTGATGCCCTCTTGCAACACCTACCATCTTACTTGGGTTTCTCTTACCTTGGATGTGTGGTATCTCTTCACAGCTGCTCCAGCAAAGCGCAGCTGCTGCTCCTTACCTTGGACGACAGGTATCTCCTCACCGCCACTCCTCCTGTCCTTGAACATTGAATAGTGTAAATATTTTTTAATATTTACATTAAGATAAATAAGCAAATTATTATTAAATGAAACACAAAAAATTTAGAGAACATTTCAACCTGCTTATTTTGCCAGATACAACAAGATACTAGGAATAAAGAGAAGAAATTTCTAGAACCATCGTGTCTTTTGTTTTTCATCACCATAGGGTGATTGGTTGTATTTTATTCAGTGTATTGTACATGTGGGTGTGAATAAGATGGAACTTGTCTCAAAAAGAAATGAGCAAAGAATATACGTTGTCAACTTGTCTAAAACATTTTTCATGGTCTGACTCATTTTCTTTGTATTGGCATTTCAAGATATTTTGATTTTTGTTTTTTTTAATTTGACTATTGTAAAAATCTTGATAACTTAAGTAAAACCTCATGAGAATAACATAAACAATTGTAATGGAAAGTGAAAAGATGACAATAGCAATCAGCACTGCAGTATTTCTTGTCAGAGTTCTTTATCACTTAGAATAGTCACAAATCCCATATTCATTTGACTTTTTGACCTTTAGTTTTTACTTTGGTGGAAGAATTTCTTTTGAGAAGCAATTTCTTTCTGTTTGCTATTATTTCTTTGCAATTAAGACAATTAATAACCATACTTTGATATGATTATTTTAGAGTGGTATAGGGGAGGATAATTAGGCAACTATTTATGAATCTATGGGTTCAGTGAAGTTTAAAGACTTGATGTTCGAATCTTATGGAATGTAACCCCCTTTTCCAGAGGGAAATGAACATATTCACGCACTTATGTCATTTAAAATAAGTCAACACAGGTTCGTAGAGGCACCTCCTATTCTAGGCATGGTCGGGTACAGGGAAGAGGAGCAAGAGATATACCCAACGAAGCCTGAATATACTGAGAATTAAGATGAAAGACTAAGGGGCTTCTCTGGTGGCTCAGTGGTAAAGAATCTGCCTGCCAGTGCAGGGGACCTGGGTTAGATTCCTGTCTGGGAAGATCCCACATGCCATGAAGCAACTAAGCCCCTGCGCCACAACTCCTGAGCCTGTGCTCTAGAGACTGGGAACCACAACTACTGAGCCCACACACCCTCAAGCTCATGCTCCACAAGGAGAAAAACCACTGCAGCGAGAAGCCCACGCACTGCACACAGAGAGGAAGCTCTGCTTGCCACAACTAAAGGAAGGCTTGCCCAGCAATGAAGATCCAGTACAGCCAAAATGTAAATGCAATTATGAAAATTTAAAAATTAATGGTAACACAATTTTATAAAAAGATGAAAACCTAAGATGGAAGTGAAAATGTCACCTAGAATTAAGGATACACTTAGGCAGAAAGTGAACATACTGAAAACAGATGCAGAAAATGGTAAAGATTTCACAACAAAATCTAACCTTGTGTTGGCAGAATACAAAATCAGCATACACACATTACTTGCACTTCTGTTCACTAACAATTAACAATCTAAAGAAGAAATCAGGAGAACAATTTCATTTATAATAGTAACAAAAAAAATATGAATAAACTTAACTAAAGACATGAAAGACTTGCACACTGAAAACTAAAAAATGTTATTGAAAGAAATTAATGAAGACATAAATGGAACGATATCCCATGTTTATGAACTGGAAGACTTAATATGTTAAAATGTCCATATTACACAAAGCTATCAAGAGTTTATTGCAATACCTATCAAAATCCCCTGTTTTTTCAGAAATAGAAGAAATTAGTCTAAAATGTATATGTAACCAAAAAGAACCCTCAATAACCAAAGCAATCTTGAGAAAGAAAAACAAAGTTGAAGACCTCACTTTTTTTTTTTAATCAAGTTTCCTTGTTATGCTGGGTTAAAAATCTGAAGTCCTTAAATGTCCAGAAAGAATCCTCCCAAATGCATGTTTTAATTCATTCTCAGTGGCAGGGCTTTCAGTGTCTCAGTGGACTGAGGGATCCTTCCATATCTACAGCTTAGACTTCTGTCACTGACATTGCCGTGGTCTCCCGGGATCTTGGCTGTTCTAGCAGTTTATCAGGTCTTTCATGAACCATGCTTTTAACGATTTTAAAGAGTTACTAAGATTCAATCTGAGATTACAGCATTATGCCCACAATTTAAAAACTCTCAAAACCAAGCCAGTCCCCACTCCTAGAATAATAAAACTAGGCACATTTTCATTCTCAGAATCCAGTACAGAAATTATCAAAGAACATAGCAGAAACTCAGTGGCATTTGAAAGAAAGATAAAGTCTCTCTGATTTTAGCCTCACTAGGATGTCCATTGGTCTGTGCCATTTATCTGAAAGTCCTGACCTGCAAACTTAGAACCAGGAGGACTTTCCTGGCCTAAGGTTGACTGGTCACTATGAACTTGCCATGTGCAATGCACAGCCCTGAGCACCTATCACACATGGACTCTGGAGTTATCCTTCCTCTTTGATGATCTGTTCACACTGCAGTCCTGACCTGATTGTGGGTTCTATCCAGTAACATTATACCTCCAGTTATAATGTGTAGATTCCATGGTCCTATGGTGCCATAGTCATTTTCACAGCCTCTGGCTATGTTACTGCATAGACCAAAGAAGCCTGCCTTTCAGAGAACAGTTTTTTCTCCAACGTAACTGACAAATTCCATGTCAGCTTGGGTCCACATGTAAGGGGATTAACTTGAGCCTATGGTAACCATATATGTCAATGCTGACAAGTTCTATAAAACATACTTTCCTTACAACTAAGTCTTTGTCTCAGTCAAGCCTGCTTGGGAAAAAAACTACCTGAAGAGTAAGCCAAAGTGAGCAGCTGCCTGAGTACTTCCTGCCCTGAAAACTCCTGCCCACCCCAAAGTTGAGAGCCAGGTAAAGTTCTCTTTATACTGAAGACCTTCCAGGTCCCCTATTCATTCTGCTCCAGGTATTCGCTCAGCCACCTGCAATTCCCTAGGGCCCCTTTTCTTTATGCCAGACCTTTACTTAAGTGGCTTGACAGAAACAGCCACTCTCCCATGCAATAAACTGCAGCCAACTGCAGAGTCTTATTGTTGGTGTAGTGGGTTGAAGGATGACCCCCAAAAGGATACATTCATGTTCTAATTCTTAACTGTTACCTCACTTGGAAAAAAGGTCTTTGCAAGTTTCATTAAGGATCTCCAGATGGGATTCCCAACCTGTATTAATCAGATGGGTTCTTAATATGATGACAATTGCCCTTATGAAACAAGAAGGGCAGAGGGCAATTTGGACCAGATGAAGAGAAGATACAGAAACACAAAGGGAGTGAAAACAGAGACTAAGCGATGTGGCCTCAAGCCAAGGAAGCTACTAACCACCGGAAGCTCAGAGAGACAAGGAGTGGACTCTCCCCTAGACCACCTTTAGGGAGTGTAACCCTATGACACCTTGATATCAGACTTCTGACCTCTAGAACTGTGAGACAGTACATTTTTATTATGTTAAGCCAAGTTTATGCTGATTTGTTACAGCAGGTACTGGAAACTAATACAGCATACATTAAACCTTTTCTAGACTTCAGCAGTTACCTGCTTTTAACTGCATAAGCCAAAGTATTTTCAAATAGTCAAAGGTCCCAACATCCCACCACACGTTAAAGACCAAGGCACAAGACTACCTTACATGGATGCACCGAAACATTTCCATGTGGACATTTTCCTCTCCAAAACGTCTGCTCCTTTCTTTCTATTCAGTGTTTCCAAGTAACACACCAAATGATGCATTTGTGCAAGTACAACAGATACAACACCTTAATTACACCTAGGTATAGAGTTAATTAAGAAACAAGATAAAAGAGCGAAGATGGAGGTCAAAATATTCCTGGTACTGACCTAACCCTGGCTTAATTGAATGAAATGATCCCATAACTGAACCCCAGACATTACTAGTCCATAACTGAACTAGTAATACACAGGATGACAGAAACAGAAGATACCAACTCTCACTCTCAAGGGAGAAAACAGAATTAGTTAAGACAAACATGCCCACTTAATTCTTTTCAAGCTTCCTATATAAGTCACTTGATCACCCTCGGGTGGAGTAAGTAAAGCAGCAGGGCTGAAATTATTTAAGATCTCTCTTGACAGGATTGAAATCAAGATGGGAAAAGACCATTCCGTCACTCTCCACCACCACCACTCCCAGCATTAAAAAATAATAGCCTACATTTACAATGTAAAACAAATCAGAAACTACTTTAGTTCTGATTCACTCTTAGTATTACTAATAGCTCATCAGGAGCCTTGTGCAAAAACATCTTGATTAGTTGCTAATAAAACTCTTTAGAGGCGGAGCCCTCCATATGCCTCAAAGGGAAGATGTAAACCTCCCATACCTCAGGATTTTCTCACCAAAAAGTCACACAATGTCTTTACTATTCCAGGCAAGTATAGCCTAGCCCTACCCTCATTCCTGCTTTACTTGGATTACCAATAAATATCTAAATGGAAATAAAGAGGAGATATCAGGTAGAAATACATAAAATGGTAGGTAAAACAATGTAAGTGGAGTCAAGTACCACCACCATTCATCACAATAGAAGTGAACATTCAGCACCAACAGTAATGATTTTTCCTGTTATACCTGGAAAGTGATGATAAGTCATACGTACCTACCTTTTAAAATTTATTCAGATCTCATTTTTATGTTAACTACTGCATACCAAGTAACATGCTAAGGCTGCATCAATGGGTGAAGAAAAGGTAGTCGCTGGCCCCAAGGAATGTTGCCCAGAAGAAGCCCGAGTTACGTAAAACATCCAACTACAATACAGTGTAGCAAGTGCAACAGTCAGGTATGCAAAAGTGTAATGGGAGCAAAAAGGAAAGTGTGACCACAACACTAAACAGAAGACAGCATAACAGAGATAATATGCAAACTGAGTTTTGACAAATGAAGTGGGTTTTCCAGGTGCCCAATAGGGCAGAGGGAATTCTTAGAGGAGGGAAAAGATAGTGAATTGTTCATATAATCCTAAGCAGGGAACAACAGAAGAAATGCTTGGATACAGGCATCACGAATACTTGTATGTTTCATTTTGGCAAAGCCATTCTAATGGAAATTTTGAAGATCAACTATAGATGGAATAAACAGAACTAGTAATTACAGGAGACACTAGAACCAATTTCTACTATAATCTACCAGAAAGAAACAACATTATTTCAATGACAACACGGTATCACAGAAGGGGCTTTTTTTTTTTTTTTTAAGTGTATTAGGTGTCACTTAAAATTTTGACTGCACACTGTACTTGCTTTGGGATCTTGGACGACACTCATAACTTCAGCTAGTCTCAGTATAGTGAGTGTATGTGATTACCTACATCTGTACCTGCAACACAATCTTAATGTAAATTCAAGTTCAGGTCGAAGCCTAGGTTCTCTGTGACTGCTCTGGTGAATTCAAAAGCTCTCTCTCTCTTCTTCATCTGGCTTCTCTATGGAAATATCATGTCTATGACTTCTAGGTGTCTTTTGTTGTCAGTTTTTTAAATTGAAGTATAGTTGATTTATAATGCCATGTTAGTTTTAGGTGTACAGTTCAGTGATTAATTTATATATACGTGCTTTATCAGGTTCTTTTCCATTAATAAGTTATTACAAAATATTGAGTATAGCTCCCTGTGCTATACAATAGATCCTTACAGGTTGTCTGTTCTATGCCTTCTTTGAATTACTGTAGCGCTTGTTGTCTGTATCGTTTACAGGTTTCAATCACGTTATGATTGAAAACAAAAAATTTATATTTGCCCATGCCCTGGTCTGTACTTAAAAAATGTGTTCCTTGATTTCATATCCATTGGCTACATTTTAGACACCGTGTTAGCTGGTGGTTCCAGATGTTAGTAAAATACAGACGTTCCTGATCAAAAGGTCACAGTCTTTGTGGGCAAACAAACAAAAATAAACAATCTGTGTCTCAAACAGCTGTGTACTTCCCAAAGAGAACACACCTAGTTGGTACAGTAAATACATGTATCACAGATAAGTGTATCAATAGCTATTTGGTGTTAATAACTTCAAATAACTGCTTTTCTATTTTGAAGAAATAATGACTGTATTTCACCAGGAGCTCAACACCCCTCTGAGACTGAGGGCTTCACTTCCATCCTCACTCACCACATTGGTTTCTTATATGAAAATATACAAGTGTGTACATACTCTCTATTAAAAGGATTATCTGGCATGAATTTCTGACAGCATGAAGAAAAACTCAAGAGGTTCAGAATTCTAGTTCTGAGATGCATCCAAAAGTTCAGATGCCCTAATTCAACTTGGTTGACTGGAAACCAGAGCTGTAAATCTCACAAGAGCAGATGATCCTTTAAGAATTTCAAAACTTCCTGCTACTAATTAGAAATCCTAGAAGAACAGCTGCTTTTAAAATACACTGATAATATGCTTTACCGCTTGATGTCCAGCAGCCTATGTTTCAGTTAAGTGAGCTTCAGGAAAGAAGGAAACTTGTGGTTTAGTTGCATTTACTTTGGAGCCTCTGGTCAAAACGTCTACTTCTGTGCTCAGCCATGCTCTCATTTTCAAAATAGAGGCAACGCTAAAAACATAGTTACAGAGATGGTGCACAGCTTCATGTGTCATTGTATTCATGTGTTTCAGAATAACAATAACATCGAAGCTACGACTGCAAAGAGGGGGATGTTATTTGGTGTCATCTACATCAACATTCAGAAAACGAAGATCATGGCATCCAGTCCCATCACTTCATGGGAAATAGATGGGGAAACAGTGGAAACAGTGTCAGACTTTATTTTCTTGGGATCCAAAATCACTGCAGATAGTGATTGCAGCCATGAAATTAAAAGACGCTTACTCCTTGGAAGAAAAATTATGTCCAACCTAGATAGTATATTCAAAAGCAGAGACATTACTTTGCCGACTAAGGTCCGTCTAGTCAAGGCTACGGTTTTTCCTGTGGTCGTGTATGGATGTGAGAGTTGGACTGTGAAGAACGCTGAGCACCAAAGAACTGATGCTTTTGAACTGTGGTGCTGGAGGAGACTCTTGAGAGTCCCTTGGACTGCAAGGAGATCCAACCAGTCCATTCTGAAGAAGATCAGCCCTGGCATTTCTTTGGAAGGAATGATGCTAAAGTTGAGACTCCAGTACTTTGGCCACCTCATGCGAAGAGTTGACTCATTGGACAAGACTCTGATGCTGGGAGGGATTGGGGGTAGGAGGAGAAGGGGACGACAGAGGATGAGATGGCTGGATGGCATCACTGACTCGATGGACGTGAGTCTGAGTGAACTCCGGGAGATGGTGATGGACAGGGAGCCCTGGCGTGCTGCGATTCATGGGGTCGCAGAGTCGGACACGACGGAGCAACTGAACTGAACTGAACTGAATGCAACTCTGTTGAAATAAAGAAAAGGAAAGGGGTCTAGAATAGCTATAATTTTCCTGAGAACACAATTATTTTATGGTAAATCTGGGACAAGAATTCTGATCTCATCTCTTTGATTCCATTCCATTCTTCTTTCACTGGGATCTGAACAACCAGAGAAATAAATGTGCTGTGTTCTATGTAACTGGTGCAGGACTTGGCAAGATTGGAATTGTAACACTATGTATGAAGAATTATCTGGAAATTCTTAAAACGAAGTGAGATACATCCCAGGTATATAGAACACTATGTTTTATGAAAATTCTGTGGAATGAACTGAACTGGTAACTGAAGTGTGTGTGCTGTGCTGCAGTTTCAAGTAGGTAGGGTGAATTCAGCACGAAATTCATTCAGCTGAATTTCATTCAGCATGAAAATTAACATCCAAACAAACTCTTCATTGCTGAAAGTGTCCAAAGCGGCTAGCTTCATCTTGTCGCTAAGGCATCTGAAAGAATCATGCTAAAGGACTTCTAACCACCCAAAAGTCTCATATCTGACTCAGTAAGTATCATTATACATTATGGGTATTTTTCTGAGTGACAGAGAACAATATCCTGGCTGAACATCCCTCTGCCATGACACAGAGATGATGGTCTCAAGCTATCTTGAAGATGTTGGAGCCCACTTTATCCATTGCGAATATTAACAGAGGACAAAACTTAACATCCTCTTTGCTCTGTATTTGTTAAATCACTTCTTGCCCTCATTAAAATGGATGGCCCATAATTGAGTCTGTAGTATGTCTATCATTGGAAGCTGAACACATGTTTGTTGGTTTTATTAACGTCACAGGTTTCTGCTGCTGCTACTGCTGCCAAGTTGCTTCAGTCGTGTCCGACTCTGTGCGACCCCATAGACGGCAGCCCACCAGGCTCCCCCGTCCCTGGGATTCTCCAGGCAAGAACACTGGAGTGGGTTTCCATTTCCTTCTCCAATACATGAAAGTGAAGAGTGAAAGTGAAGTCGCTCAGTCGTGTCTGACTCTTGGTAACCCCATGGACTGCAGCCTACCAGGCTCCTCCGTCCATGGGATTTTCCAGGCAAGAGTACTGGAGTGGGGTGCCATTGCCTTCTCCACACAGGTTTCTAGGGAGTGTCTACTCAAAAGCTAGTTTGGTTTCACAGTTGCAAAAAAATTATGATATAATTTTGAACAAATTAAGCTCATTATAAAGGAAAGATACTGATACTTACTATAACCCTGTCCTTGAGAGGCTCTTGTAAAACACTAAATAAAGTAATAGAGTCATGCACACATGCATGGATTTTCAGTGATATCTGTGCACACTTAAAAAGAACTCTACACAATATATTCTAAAAATCTTGATGCTGTGTGTCCCTAGTTCCCAGCTCTCTCATTAAAACTATCTAAATTAACAAGACCATCTCTATTAGGATAGCTATCAGAGTATTCCAAATTCTACTTCTTGTAGTACCCTGTCCCAATCATTCGTCTTCCTCTTTTCATTAGACCTCATCCAGAAGCCCTGGAGATTTGTTCATTTATTTATGTACATATTTAGTTATGTGGCCAATTTCTTAATCCCTTATCAAATTTCAGGCACCATTCTTCAGAATGTTTTATAGGTTGATGACACAGCAGTAATCAACACAGATGAATATATCCTCTCTTCAATTGAGGAGGCAGACAAAAATATACAAGCAAATATAAAAATATATCAATATGTAAATAAAAATTAAATAGATGCATAGAATAACTAGTATATCAGGTAAGTGCTAGAGAAAAAATGGAAAGCATGGTAGGGAGATGGAGATGGCTGATAGAAGGTACCTGCCACTTGAAATTAAGTAATAAATGAAGGCTTTATGGGGGAGATAAAATTTATCAAGGAATTTAAGGTGGTTGTGGAAGGGAGCAAGGTGCATATCTGGGGAATGAATATTACCAGCAGAGAGAACAGTCAGATGGAAAGAGAAGGAGGCAAGAATGTGCCTAGAGTATTCAAGGAACAGAAAGGATGTCCGTTTGTGGGAAATAGAGTAAGCAAAGTAGAGAGGAGAAGGAACAAGTCAGGGAAGAAACAGAGGCCCAGATTTCTAGGCCTACCTATGGAGGCACTCTGAGGACTTTGCTTTCTGCTTGCAGTAAGCCACTGAAGAGATCTGAGCAATACAATCTGATTTATGTTTTAACAGGATCTCTCTGAATGCCCTGTTGATTAGAAGCAGCAAGAGAGTAAGGACAAGCTCCGGAAGACTAAGAGTTGACTCAAAGACATGATTTACTAAAAAAATGCACCTCTTACTCAGTGACAATGGAGAGCAGGGACTGGCAGATAATTGCTCACAAATCATTGTGAGCTCAGCCCGTCTTTTGATGACGGGTGAGCTAATACTGAGCCTTACATTTTGAAAGGCTGCTGAAGAAAGAGGAGGAGAAGAAGCTACAGAAACTGTATACAGCCCAACAAGTCTAAGATATATACTTAAAAATCTGGAAAATGTTTTCCAACACCTGATGTAAGGTATCTGGCTGGTAGTAGGTCCACAACAAAATAGGGAGGAGAAGTACATGAGTGAATGAGCTGCTGAAAATATCGTAAAGTGACAGGTATCAAGAAACCTTTACGGCTTCACCCTTAACCTTCAGAAATGATGTTATTTTCATTGAGCTGTTGAAATATATAATCTAACTTTCAAAACAACAAATCAGAAAGCATCGTCTCACACAAGCAAGGTCATAAATCACTGCCAAGGAAAACTGAAGTAGCAACAAATCAATTGCAAAATCATTTTTATGGACTTTTAAACTTTAGAGAGCATTTGTGTGTTCATTATCTAATGTAATCCTCAAATAAATTCCATGAAATAGTTATTATTTTCCCATTAGAAATTAGAAGAAGGCAATGGCAACCTGCTCCTGTACTCTTGTCTGGGAAATCCCATGGACAGAGAAGTTTGGTGGGCTACAGTCCATGGGGTCGCAAGGAGTCAGACACGACTGAGCGACTTCACTTTCACTTTTCACTTTCGTGCACTGAAGAAGGAAATGGCAACCCACTCCAGTATTCTTGCCTGGAGAATCCCAGGGACGGAGGAACCTGGTGGGCTGCCGGCTATGGGGTTGCACAGAGTTGGTACACAACTGACGCAACTCAGCAGCAGCAGCAGCATTAGGAATTACCACATACTAAGTCCTTAGTGATTACCCCAGAAAAGCTGAAATCTTGAGTTGTTACACCTATTAATGCCAAGGGCTTTTTTGTTTTTTTTTTTTTTTCCTATGGGAAGGTTGGATGCTAAAACTGACCAGGATTTTCAGCTCACAATGGCAGACTAGGAAACATATTTACTTTCTATTCCTTCTCAAACCATTTTTAAATAAAAGTGTAGAAATATCCAAGTTAATAAGCCAATAAAAGCCAAGATGTTGTGGAAGTCATCTACTACAGAAAGATTTCAACATATTTCTAGAAGGCAAAAAATGAAACAGAGTGATGAATAAAATAATTAAGGAAAGAGTGTCCTAAGAAGGGTCTGCACAAAGCCAGTCAGCTTTTGGTGAGTTCTGGTTTTAGTAAAGGGCAAGGAAAGATGAGGAGCTGAAAAACAAGGAAATTAGAGTTATTTTAGGGAAAAAAGTTACTTGAATGAGCTCCAGAGAACATTCAGCCTGATGCCATATTAATTCATGGATTACAATGGATTGTTGGTAAGCAAGACAAGAAAGCAAGGAAGAAACAAAAATCAAGAGATTGTTCCTTACTGAACTTCTCAAACGAGATCAAGGAATTATGGTTAAATGCCACGGCTGTAAATCATTTCTGCTCCTAGAGAGGTCAGGTAGAGCTTATGATATTTCTCGCTTTTTTCAGACATAATTTAGGTCTGAGAAAAAGCTTTTGTGTCCTCCAATCTCAAATCTTATTGGGGATGGAAGTCCAAATTTGCTCTGACATACTATAAAAAGAATCTGAAGAGCAGAGGGCAAAACTAATGTATAATATATGAATTATGTCCAGTGTTATTTTAAATAGATTTTAAACTAAAATATATAAATAAAGTTTCACTGATCAATACAATTCTGGGTTCTGAAACCTCTACATGTCACATGCCTGATGTGTAACACACAATGTCAGCCAAGGAGAAAGAAAACACTCCAATGAAGTAAGCCAAAGAAACAAGATTCAAACTCAATCAAGCCATGTTAGACTAGGGTTTTGAAGTTCTTTCCTATTATTTTGAAGCTTCTACCTTGTGAATAATAACATCTTTCCCTTGTCCTAGACACCCAAGAGTGTGTCTTCTCTCCTGGGCATAAGAATCTCTAGAATTATACACAGTAGTAAAGATTGGCCCAAGCTGACATGCTCACAGTGACCAAATTGTGCTGACTATTTTAAACTGACACAGGGCTCCACTATGAAGCTGCAATAAATGATGTATTTGCTTTCTAGACATGAATGAGTTGCCTTACTGAACATACTCCAGGAAGGCCATCCATAGAAACTGGCTCCTAATCCATACAGAATAATTCACTGGTAAATTTCTTTCAGAAAAGCCCACGATTTATCTAGACTACGATCTTTACATATCTGGATCCTTCAAACTAGACTAAAGGGAACACTTCCGCTGGTGCTATGCTGACAACTGGTGGTCCCTAACCTGCATCTTCTGAGATCAGAACCCAGTGCAGTAGGCAATCAGTTCACGAACTGAGCAAAAGAAAACCTTCTACAGGGTAGGATATAGGCTCATTATAGGTATGACACTTAGGGCTAAGTGCCACAAGGAGTACAAAAAAAGAACAACAACACATGAAGCATGTATGACAAGGAGGCACCACAGCCCAGAGCAGGCTTGGTTCAAATCCTGGCTAAGCCATTACCATCTGCACACCCTGAAGAACAGTCGAAAGTTTAACTGCTGTACCAAATTTCTAAAAGAAGTGAAAAGAGCCTTACCTGCCAGGAAGGGTTCCCTGCCGGCTGGAGATGGTGGCAGAGCAGCAGCAGTGGAGAAGGTGCTCCTGGCTCCAGGCTTCACAGTGAAGCTGGGAAGGTCCCCATAGGTGCCAGAACGCCCTCCGACGGCGTTGGCGGCTCCTGCACTCAGCTTTGCACAGGCCTCTGAGACCCAGGCAGGGAAGGGCTGGCCGACACAAATGCAGGCACCAAGGTGGCTGCACGATGAGGTGCTAGATAGGATGACCTCTGGAGGAGAAGGCCGCCACAGTCCTGAGCAGTCTCTGAATGGTGGCCCATCTGGTGCCAAACACCTGCCACCCCCAGTGGGAAGTCTAGGCTGCTAGAGAGCTCAGGAGAGGTCATGAGCTGGGGCCCCGCCCTGTGCCCCGCCCTGTGCCCCGCCCTGTGCCCCGCCCTTTGCCACCTGCAGGCGCGCAGCACAGTTTCTCTGTGATGCCTATACCATGGACGCATCACAAGTGCCCGGCTGAGGAGTCCTCCCTCCAGTGCGTGTTTGACCACGAGAGGAGTCAGAAGCTAGGGAGACGCTCTCCCAGTTTCACACTCTATTCTCAGGGCGTTTGGCGCACAATCTGTCCTATATGGGCAATTTCCTGTGTAAATTTGTTTCCAGGCTCTGCCGCCGGCACCCGCCGGGCCGTCGCTCGCTGGTTTTGCCCTCTAGGGATGCCATCACATCCGGCCGGGGCCACCCCGCTGCTCCAGCTTCTGCTTTCCACCCTGTTCACAGGCTGCACCAGCATCAACTACCTTTATCATCCAGCTTTGACATCGCGCCAAGAAGGCGGTACCCCATCCAGCAGGCTGGGTACTCCCCTGTGGGCATCGTACCCCTGGTGAACTTGAGGAACTCACGGAAGAAGAAGCCCGTCTTGTCCACTCGTAATTCCATGATGTCCGGACCTTCGAGAACCATCAGAATTCCTCCACCTGGGCGCAAAATTACTCTCCTGCGTTCACTACCTGAGCTACCTGCCCAGGTAGTTGAGGTTGAGAAGCCGGTACCAACCAGTCACCTCCCGCTTCCTTGCGCAAAGGAGAGTGAGGCGATGGTCCAAGAAGAGCCCAGGGAAGGCATGACAGAGGAGGAAGGTCACACAGAGGCTGAAGGAGAGGACAATGGGAAGATAAGTCCATACTGCAACAGGGATATGACAATGACGCCCAGGCCCCAGGAGACCAGCGGGGTCCTCACGTCCCTCCAGTGCAGTCCTGAGCCTGCAAACTGCCTTCCGGTGCACCCAGAAAGCAACTTCAATGAGGAAGCCCAGGTGCCTCGGATGAACTCTTCCTCCGAAAGCCCCGCCATCTGCTTAGACGGCACTGCTGGAGACCGCCAGCCTCCCTCGCAGCCTGGCCCCCTGGCCACGGTGCTCTCTGCCCCAAGTCCGTGCTGCAACCTGCTGCCCGACAGGCCAATAGAAGTGCGGGGTGAAGACCTCACCCCCAGCTCCCCAGAGTCGCTGATGGCTGGGAAGGCGCTGCGGCGTGAACAACCTTCAGACACCCCACGGAGCAGCTCTTCTCCCCTGGGATCTGCCCGCAGTAGGCACCCCCTCAAGCGGAAGACACCCATGCCGCAGTTTCTGCCCCTGCCGCCACTGCTGCCGCCACTGCCACCACCGCTGCCTCTGCCGTGGGGTCGCAGTGACCTTCCTCCGCCTCGGAAGCTTCCAGGCATGACTCTCGCCAAAGCCTCGGGCACCCTGAAACAAAACATGCAGCGTCAGCGGAACAAAATCCTGAAGGACGCAAGGAAGGCCATGCGACGCCGCAGTGCCCCTCCGCCTGCCCCAGGGACCACAGGCTCCCTGGTCAGTCACATTTTGCAGGTCCCTCCTACCACCACCCACTTGGCCGACCTGTCCTCCAGATTCCCCAATCCGGCTGGCCTTCCACCTTGCCCGACACCTTATATGGGTCAGGAGGCAAGAAACACAGCCCCCGTGATCTCTCATTCTGTTGCTGCAGGTTCTCTTCTTCCTCCAGTTTCCAATCTCACTGTGGGAATTACCCGTACGGAGGATAAAGGCATTCAGTGTTCACTCGAAGCAACACCACCTTCTATTTCTGACCTCTCCATACCTCTGAGCGCCCTAACCCTCTCCTCCCAGCCACCCTCCAACCAAAATTGATCCCCAACACCCATGTGTGTAGATTCTCCCCCTCCCACCACTCCCCATTCTAACTGAGCAGCCCCTCACTTCTGCTGCAGCCTCTCTTGCCACCCCAGTCATGCCATCTGCAAGTGTGCCCTCCTTCAGATTCGGGCATCACTGACACAGACACTACTCCCCCTTCCCCAGCCCCACTATCAAGGACTCCTGCCGGTGTCTTCCCCATCCCTCCATCTAGGGTTCTGGCTGCTTCTCCCCTGGGCCCCCATCTACGGCTTTGGGCCCTGTCTTCCCACCCCCCACCCCCCCGCCCAGGGCTTTGGCTGTTTCCCTCAATCCCCAAATCCTGCCTCAACCAGCCCCCCAACTATGGCTTCAGCTCCTGTTTCCCCCAACCTCTCATCTATGGCTTCAGCTCCTGTTTCCCCCAGCCCCCCACCTATGACTTCAGTTCCTGGTTTTCCCAGCCCCCCACCTATGGCTTCAGCAGTTATCTATGCTCCAGCAGATAGCATCTCTACAGATGTCAAACCAGTCTTTGACACTGATGCCATGCACACAACACTTCCTCCTCAGACTGTTATTGTTCAGTCTACCTCTGACTCCAAGAAGAACCATTACCCATATCACATGGCTGTTCTTGGTTCTGAGAACACAGCACCCAGTGGTGGCAATGCCTGGACCCAAGCCTCAACTTATTTACCTGTGAATCTGGCCAACAGAGGCACCCATGTTTCAAGTGAAGCCTGAAACCCAGAAGCTTGGACCCAGAACTCACCATTCAGCCCACATCTGGGGCCAACAGTAGGAAGAAGCCTACCAAGTCTATTCCACTGGGAAACCCATTAGCCCTAGAACAAGATAGAAAGCTAACTTCTTCAGCAGTCCAGACACCCAGAGGAAGCATAATGGATTCAGGCTTGCCAGATCCCCTGTCTGCCGCCAGCACCATCAACATGCAGCCGGCCTTTGTCTACAACTCAGGTATTTCCCCAGGGATGTATCTGCTACTGCTGGTTTTGGAGCGGATACCACAGTGCCTGGTCCTGGTGCCCAGTACTGGAGACAGTAGCTTGCTGTCTGGTAGTACCGTATCAGGCCCACTGTTGATGGGACCTGCAGCCTCTATGGGAGGCTTGTGGGAGTTTTGAGGCTGGTGTGAATGCCCTAGGCCTCAATTATTCAGAAGCATCTGGCCCACCTAACTTTTGGACAGAACTGTGTGGGGCACCCAGCACCACGTGTGTTCCTACTGTGGGCCAGGCCACCTGGGAGTCATCTCACTGCAGCACGGCTGCTGCAGTAGGAAGGGCAGGCCACCATCCCAGCATCCGGGCACATATCTGCTTTCAACTTGAAGCCAAATGCCTGGGTTCTACCTGAGCTGAATCCAGGTGGTAGAGTGATGGCAGGGGACACCACCATCCTTAGGGTTAGAGGTCGGGGTGTGACCACTTCCCATCGCTGCACCCAGGACCCACACAAGTGTAGAAAATCTACAGTTACAAATCCCATCACCATGGAGAAGAAATTTGTGTTAAGGGACAAGTCAATTTCCACTTTCCACCAGAGCAACAATGCATCCATTGGATTTGCAA
Organism: Capricornis sumatraensis; assembly: GCF_032405125.1. Taxonomy (NCBI): domain Eukaryota; kingdom Metazoa; phylum Chordata; class Mammalia; order Artiodactyla; family Bovidae; genus Capricornis; species Capricornis sumatraensis. Next base: position 2,161,504 of record NW_027184612.1, on the reverse strand, counting down.
GTGTGAGACCCACCCCTGGCTTGGAACCCACCTGTCCAAGATGCAAGTGGTGGTGGTATAGGAGGGAACAACATCATTCCCAGGACTGGAGGACCTGGTATCCACACTTCCCATCAGTACAACTGGGGCCCACCTGGCCAATACACCATGGGTGGAATACATGGGAGGCGCAACATTTCATCTAGGATGGGAGGCCCCAGTGTCAACACCTGCCATTGGACTTGGAACTCATATATGCAAAGCACAGAGGGGGTGTTGGGGGACAGCACCACACCTGCTATGACTGGGTACACTTCTGGTGTTCCACTCACACGAAGCACCCAGGCCTCCCCAGCCCAAACCCACACAGCACGACGGGGGATAGCACCATATATATTTAGAGAGGAACTTCTATGCTCAGAACACCTGGGACCCCAACTCAGGGCACCCCTCTGACTTTGGAGGAGCACAGTGTTGTGTTTAGTGGCTCCTGGTCAGGGAAGCTGCGTCTGTGCTCTGGGTCTGGTACTTTCATCACCTGCCTGGGATTTCACTGGAGCATTAGCGAACTTCTTTCTTCTCTGAAGTAACTCAACAAATAAAGAGCATATCTTGCTCTGCAGATCCTGTGCAATGATGAACGGGCTTTGCTGGAAAACGACTCTACCCACTTAAGTGAAACTGTTAACCTGTTTCCTTCCTACCACGAGCCAAAGGACCACACTCTCAGCGGTGTGCAGGAGTACGTGTGTGGTGTATGTGCATGGGTGAGGAATGTCGGTGTAAGTGTGCTGCAAGGTGAGAAACACATGAGCCCAGTGCAAAAGTACATACCAGACTTGAGAAGTTGCATTTGGAGGATGGAAAATAACCTGCATGTATCATCCACTGTGACATCCCTGGTTTGACTGTAAACTTGGCCAACCCAAACTTCTGGCTATTTTCCCTACACTTGGAACTGGCAGAGTGCCCACTGCTATCTTTAGCTGCTTCCTCTCCCCCTAGCCATTTGCCTCAATGGGCTCTCATCTTTCCCAGATTCATGTACAAATATGTATATATGTAATTTATATATATATATAAAAACTTATTCTTATTAATCTACTACAGTTTATGTGTCTTTACTCATTGATATATATGAGTCATGATGTGTTGAGGGAGACTTGAGGTTGCAAAATTTTCTGGGTCCCAGTGACTGGGTTGTGGAGTGAGGCACACATCATGACCATGTGTGCTGACTCCTGAAATCTGCTTTGAGTGTAAGGAGTGACAGTCCAGGAAGAACTAAGGTCCAGAGGAGGCAGAGACAGGGCAACTCATCCTTACTTCTCTCTACATCTCTCTCTCCCCAACCCCTACCACCCCACACTACTCTAACCACACTAAAGGCTAGATAATCCCTGATGTGTGAAGAGGAAACACACTTTATGGTTTTAGTTTTTGAAAATGTTTAAATGTCTCTTTTGTGCATCTTTTTTATCCAGCTGAGACTTAGGCCAGTCATCTTTGTGCATTCCCACTTCACCCGGAGAGGATGGATTTTGGATCCAGGTTCATGTGTCTGGCGAAACAAAGGAAGAATCCATGCCTGCTCTGTAATTGTGGAAAGTTTAAGTTTATTTCAAGTTTATCATACTGCTTAAAGTATCAGAAAAGATTCTCTTCAATAACTGGCTTGGCTCTGAGATAGGCTGCTAAAATACCAAACAGAAGAGTTACAACTGTGTCCAGTTCTTGCAGACCCTAGAGTTCTGCTGGGCCTCTATTAGGTTCAATGAAAGCAAAATTCCTGACTCTGTGTAGCCTATCTTTTAGTCAGAGGGGAGAACAGAAATCAATGTAAATTATCTGACAAGTTGTTGTTGTGGTTTAGGCACTAAGTTTTGTCAGATTCTTTGCAACCCCAGGGACTGTAGCCCACCTGTAGGCTCCTCTGTCCACAGGATTTCCCAGGCAAGAATACTGGAATGGGTTGCCATTTCCTTCTCCAGGGGCTCTTCCTGACCCAGATATCGGACTAGGTCTCCTGCATTACAGGTGGATTCTTTACTGACTGACTCACCAGGGAAGCCTAGTAACAAACGCAATAGAGATTAAGCAGTATATGGGAAATTGACCTTGTGGGCAGAGAAACAAGGTTTTCAAGTTAAACAGTAGACAGGAGAAGTCTTACTGGGAAGGCTCAATGTGAACAGTGTAGAGGGAGGCACCTGAATCAGATATACGAGGAAGAAGACTTCCAGATAATGGGAATAACCTCTCCAAGGCCCAGAAGGATACCAGTGTCCTCAGGGAAAAGCTAGTAAATAATGTGGCTGGAATAGAGTCAGAAAGTGAAGGGAGAAGGAAAGGAGGATGGAGAAGAAGTGGACTGAACTGTGGCATCATCATTTACTGATTGTGTGATCCCAAAGTTAATTCAACCTTCAAGTGTTTCAGTGAAATCAGTGATTTTCCTATGGCCAATTTACCTCACACGAGTTTGAGAAGGATACAATAACACAGGGAAATGAATTATAAGCCACTATTATTATTCTACACAGAAAGACAGATAGAAACAGATATAGAGAGTTAAGACGGAATTCTTTTGTCCCCCTCCACAGATTCATATACTGAAGCTCTATCCCCTTATGTGTGATGCAATTAGGAAACGGAGTTTTTAGGAGGTAACTAGGTTTAGCAGAGGCCATGAAGGTAGAGCTGGGATTAGCTCTTATAAGAAACAGAAAAAAACACTAGAGCTTTCTCTCTCCACCATGTGAGGAGGACACAGCAGAAGATGGCCATCTACAAGCCAAAAATGAAGGACTCACCTGGAAGCAGATCTGCCTTGATCTTAGACTTCCCAGGAGTGTGAAACGTCTGTTGTTTAAGCCCCCTAGTCTATGCTATATTGTTATAGCAGCCTGAGCAGACTAATACAGGTAGGTGAGTAGGGAAAGGATGATTGACAGATACATAGATGGAGATAGAGCACGCATATGTATACTTAATGAATCACTTCAAAGGTCTTCACCAGGCAATTCAAATAGGAGATTCCCATTTTAAAGGAAGCAAAAAAGTGCTTGCGTTCATGAAGTATACAGATGGAAAAATATGGTAACTCCAGCCTAAAAATGCACAGCACTGAGCCTAATGCAATATTTCTGAGATTAGTCCCACAAAAACAAAGAACACCATCACAGAGAGCCCGACAGCCTCCTCCCGGCACCCTGCCGCCTGGTTCATTTACTCTAAGTTGTTTGTTACAACTCCAGAGGATCAAAGCTTCTGCTCCCTGACTTTAGAGACTCTCCTTCCCTTTGTTGTCAGGACGGCCTCCCAGAAGCAGGGCTGAAATCCAGTTTGCTTGTAATAGTTCCACACCTTCTCTCGGCCTTGCTGGCAATATTACCAGGAACAATTTTTAAATTTTAAAATTTATACTGCTTTTCATTAAAAAAAAAAACCTTCAAAGCTGAAAAGAACAATTCTAATAAGCCAAGCACTTAACAAATGTATGAGATGTAAAGATGACTTTGAATTTCACGTTTTAATGCATTTACACCGTTGAAGCTATTTCTAAACAAATAGAAATATTTTTATGAAAATAATATGTGGACATGATAGCATTTCAAATACAGAAATTCAACTTTTCTAACCCCAGTTCCCCTCTCCAGAGACAGTTTTTGGCCACATGAATGTTACCCCCATAATTCTAAACGTTGTGTTCATCTGCTGTATCCATTGTAGATCGATTTTAGCACCCTAACATGAGGCAGGAAGATAAACCCCTACCCTCACTACTTCTCATCCCTCTTCCTTTCAATACATCGTATTCATTTCATTATTTACGCCGCTTCTCTTCCGTAATGCCATGCGATTTTTGCTGGCTTTTACCGAAGGGAGAAGTGGTAGCACAGTGGCTAAAAGCCTTGGTTCTGGAGATGGACCACTTGGCTTGGAAGCTTTGTTCTTCAGGTTGTTAGCTCTGCAATCCTGAGCAATTTACTCAACCTTCCTGGGCCTCTGTTTCCTCACCTGTACAATGAGGAAATGGATGATCACCACCACTGCATGGAGTTGCCCGTGAGGATGCAAATAATAACACATTTGCAGCCTTCAATGTCCAACACACGGAAGCTCTCAGGAAATATTAGCTATAGTACATAGCTACAGGATTCCCTTTCACTCTAATCCCATCCTTTTCTTTATGCCTGTGACTGCTTGTGCCCCCAGTTCTGTCTTTCCCCTTGTACAACTCACCTTTTGTCAATAGCATGTTTGCTTTTTGGACCTGTGATGATTAATATTTACAATTTGTTATGCAATCACAACACAGTGTCCTGTGTTTTATTTACAGGTGGATGCTATGGGTTGAAAACCAGTAAGTTAAATGAACCAAGTTCTGCTCAGTCCTGGGGACAACAGTATGGGAGAACTGTATTTTCCTCTCCGTAGGCATGATGCTCCTACTTCTGTCTCTAACATCAACTGTTTAAACTGATGCTGTATTTCAGTTTGCTTTTCCCTTCAACTGCTATTTGCTCACTAAATTTCATTACTTTTCCTAAAATTTGACCCACCTTCTTTTGTTCTCCTTGCACCATTTTCCCAGAATAAACTATTTTTTAAATGTTCAAACTGAACACTGTTTCCTTGCCTGGATCCCCTCCTTTTTCAGAACACTTGTCCCTCCTCCTCCTCAGTTTGGAAGCTGTAAGACCAAAGTAAGGATAAGATCCTGAAAGAAAAGAGACCAAATTGCTTTCAGGTTAGACTGGAAATAATGACTAGTTACTAATCATGAAAACTGCATAATTCTGGCCCCACCACTCTTAATTTCCTTGCTTTGTGGAAGAGTTAACAGTCTGGATTTCAACAGTACTTCAGGTAATTATGAGCCAGGTAGTCCTTATTCTATATTGTGCCCAATACTGGTCTAGGCCACAAGTGAGATCTCACCTAGGGCCTCATCTGTTTCTTAAGATTAGACATTTTGTGTGGGACTTCAGGCTAAAACTCTAGTTATTACTAAGCAGGGCATTTTCCCTGCATATATCTCTTAAGAATTAGAAGGTGGCTTGTGGAAGATTTGAGAATTTCAGACTCAAGGATGCATGTCTTCCTTGCGCTAAATATTTTCTTCTTAGAGATCCAGAAACAGCCCTTGACTGTGAGGAGCCCACCCAGGCCCTCCCTGAACCAGTCACTGCCGTGTACCCAGGGTGATGGGATGCAATGGGCTGCCTGAGCAGCAGTTCATCCTTTGCCTGAGACAGAGCTAGGCGTGGTCCTCTCAGCAGTCCCAGGACAGGAGTGTTGCCCAGATGCCCGTTTCAGGCTCAGAGAATGGCACAGGTGCTAAGTCTTGAGCCATAATATAGATCTCCTGTATTTGTCCATGGTTGGAAGGCTGGGAGAGACAGGAAAACAAAACAAACTTGAAAAGCAAAGCCAGTCTTGAAAAGCTGTCTCTCTGATGTAAATGGTACCTTTGTCTTAAATTCACACTAAGCTGGAGATCATACACCTTTGTTTTTCAAATTGGCAGATAATTGTTTTACAATGTTGTGTTGGTTTATGCCATACAACAAAGCAAATCAGTCATAATTATATATATATATATATATATATATATATATATATATATATATATATATATATAAAATTGAGCCTACCTCGGCCCTCCCGTCACACCCCTCTAGGTCATGAGAGCACCAGGTTGGGCTCTCCGTGTTATACAGCAGCTTCCCACTAGCTTGCTATTTTACACATGATAGTGTTTATATGTCAGTGCTACTTTGTAATGACATGGATGGACCCAGACACTTTCTTAGAAGTAGGTGTACAGAAGATGGAGGACAAATGGAAGTTTATGTCCAAAGAGATGGGGATTTGTGTGTGGGGGGGGCGGTGGGGGACAGTGAGGTAAAAGGTGCAGAACATAAGCTCTATTTCTAATTTGCTACTGGACTAGCCCAGGCTGTTGTACAGAAATTTGGAAACACTAAACGTGGTGAAATAGCCACATGGACAATTGTTCAAAAATATTTTTCTGTTCCCCTTGAAACAGAATGATTTTATTGATTTCATCAAATACATACCTCAAAGTTATGACAGAAAGTTGAGTAAGTTATGTGCTTGGAATTGCATTTATTATTATTACCAAGCACAATTACAGTGCTAACACTGTAACAAGTACTATTTTAAGTGCTTAGCAAATATTAAACTAATTTAATCCTCACAATTGCAATCTTGGGTACGTATTATTTATAATACTTTTTTTTGTATTTTAGTATTATTATACTATTTTATTATTTTACTATCTTTAGTATTATTATAATATTATGTATTGTTTTGAAACTGAGGCTCAGAGAGGTTAAAGAGCCTGTCCAATGTCATATAGTAAGTAGATGGCAAAAAACCCAGGATTAAAACCAAACCATCTATACATTCATCACTTGGCCATGTCACCTGATTATGAGTTGTGTTTAAAGAAGGGACTAAAATGACAAGGCTCAACTAAAAGGAAAAGGTAGAAATGAGAAAAATGAGTGATCCCAGAAGCTAGGGGGGATTTAGGCTCAGGAATTTCTGGTGATGAGGTTCTGGAACTAAAAACAAGAACTTACTGGGAATATTAATTTGGGGTAGTATCTGAATCCATTGAGAAATGACTTTGTTTTCTTTAAAATTTATAAAGACCAGTTGGATGAAGAGTCATGAAGGAAAGGAAAAGAATAAGGTGACTTAAGTAACATCTTAAGTGACCTCTTCCCTCTAATTAGGGCTTCCTGGGTAGCTCAGTTGGTAAACAAACTGACTGCAATGCAGGAGACCCCAGTTCGATTCCTGGGTTAGAAAGATCCCCTGAAGAAAGGAGCCAGACTACCCACCCCAGTACTCATGGGCTTCCCTGGTGGCTTAGTTGGTAAATAATCCATCTGCAATGTAGGATACCTGGGTTCGATCCCTTGGTTGGGAAGATGCCCCTGGAGCAAGGCATGGCAACCCACTTCAGTATTCTTGCCTGGAGGATCCCCATGGACAGAGGTGCCTCGGGGGGTACAGTCCATGGGATCACAAAGAGTTGGACATGGCCGAGCAACTCTGACTTTCTTTCTAATTAATAGAGGTGAGAGGACCTGTGGAGAAGGACCGAGCTCTCTCTACTAGCTGTCTAGACATGTTACCAGGATGAACAAGGAGATAAATGGCAACCGCACTACTGGATTTGATGATCCTGCAAATCCAAGGATTCAGGTTGTTAAGAATGGCTTATGATGGCATACCTGCTGCACACACATATGCCACTAAGTGTGCCTCCAGTCACACATTTTAACTGGGGTAATAGTTCTTAAGAGGTACACATTTGTTTGCTATGGCTGCCGTAATATTACTACAAACTTGGTGGCTTAAAACAAAACACATTTTCTCATGGTTCTGGAAGACAGCAGTCCAAAACCAGTTTCACTGAACTGAAATCAGGAGTTGGTAGGATCATTCATGTCCCCTCCGGAGGCTCTAAGATAGAATCTGTTTCCTTGTCAGCATTCCTTGGTTTCGGGCTGCATCAATCCAAACCCAGCTTCATCATCACTTTCTCTTTGGAGTCAAATCTCCCTCTGCCTCTCTCTCATGAGAACACCAGTGATGACTTCGGGCCCATCCAGGTAGCCCAGGATAATCTTCCCGTCAATAACCTTCATTTAATTCCATTAGCAAAATCCCTTCTGTCATTTAATGTGACATTCACAGGTTCTGGGCATTAGAATGTGGACATTCAGGGACAAGGGTATTATTCAGTCTACAGCAAGGTAGATACTGTGATTTTTCTCAGATGCAGGAAATGAAGTTTAGGGAAGCAATTTTTCCCAGGTTTTACAATTTCCAGAGTTAAGATTTAAATCCTGGCAGTCAGAGTTTAGGACACACTCTAAACAATTTCAATCTGTGTCCCTAACTACTGCATACTCCTTGGTTAAGAGTCACACATAGGTATCAAGACCCAATTGAATAAAACATGATGTACTGTCTCCTCTTTCACTTGTGTATTTCTGAATCTGGCCCAGAGCAGAAGAGTCCAGAAAATTGTTAAGCAGGTTTACTAAGAGAACGCATTTACTGTTTGATTTGCATTGAGTAATGAAAGGTTGCTTTTTTTTTTTTAAATAGAATATGCCACCAAGTAGTGTTATCACCAGTTTATATATTTAAACAACCAAACAACAACAAAAAGCTATAGATGCAAAGGTGTCAGGGACATGTCTAAAGGCATCCTGCTGGAAAAAGAGCTGGTACCAGATGCCGAGACCCAAATTCAGCCCATCTAGTCTTGATTAAGCCCCTATTCCGAGAGATTGTGGCTCACCACCCAGCACCTGAGTCTTTATATCCCAGCTTCAAGATGGAAATTAGTTGAGGGATCACAGACACTTGTACTAATCACTAATTCATAATCTGCTAACCCCTTCCTTTGTGGAAGAGAACTTGGCATTTCTAAAATCCTTTTCTGCCTGAGAGCACGCAGAGCAGCCCTTGCTCCTTTGGCCATGACCTACTGTGCTTTGAAAAGGTGATTTGGCAAGTGCAGCTGCAAACGCATCTCCAATATCACACATCTATGGAAAATTCCAGTCAGGTTTTAGACCCAGTCACAGTACATTTTTCTGCGGATCAGTAAGGATTTGCTGAGGATCAGTAATGCTCTCCGTGCGCTAGCTGACAAGGGCATGATCTCTGTGCTTATTATATTCCATTTGTCAGCTCCTCTCTGACACAGTTGTCCGCAGGATTCCTTAGGAATATTTGAGTTATTTAGGCACTATTTCAGGAGTTGCTCCTGCCTGTATCCTCTCATTTCTTAATCAACATTTCCCAGTTGAGACCATAAGTAATTCAGCTGAGGTGGGTTCTGAGAGGCATTCTTCCCTACTCAACTTCACTGGAATCTACACCCTGTACATCTCAATCTCCATGCCCTGTAAGTTTCACACGGGTGACATCACATACTCCCCATCATCACTGTTTTCAGGACTCAGGACCACAACGGTGACTAGCAAGTTCATCAGCCTTTCCGTTTCTCTCCCTTTGGATTGTTTAAGAGTGATTTGCCAGAGACTGTGCGTTTCGATTTTTTGCAAAGCTCAGTGGTCCAGAGACAATACTAGAATTCTGCCCTGGAGAAACACACATTCTGCTAATTGTTCTCTCTCTCTTGTAGAACAGAAAAGAAACTCAGCCATCACAGTTATTCAAGGTTTACCTGTGTCCATTGCTAAGGATTTGGATAAGACTGGTAATACTCCTGGCGTGCTGCGATTCATGGGGTCGCAAAGAGGGGACACAACTGAGCGACTGAACTGAACTGGTAATACTCCATATTTCCTACTGGAAGATACTTTGCATTCCATAAAATTAAATCCACACCATATGAGAAATTTAGTCTAACCTCTCATCTATCGATTCATGAGGTTTGGCTCACTGAGATTTCCTCCCTCATTCTATTGTGAAGAAAAGGAATTGTTGGCCAAAGACATTGTCACATGTTTATGTGTCCAGTTGGCCAGTTATCTTCAACTCTATTTGGGTTGCCTTTTGCTATGCAGAATTCTTTCATTTTTATGAAGTCAAAGCAACTCTCTTTTTCTTTATATCTCTGTTTCACATTCCGCTTAGAGAAAGACTTCCACATAACAAGATATGAATTCTCATCCTATAGGCCTCTAGGTATTTATTTCTTACCATGGAACATTACTCAATGTATGCTATACAGGCAGTCCTCACTCTAAACAGTTTGCTCGTGCATGAATTTCAGTTACCATTACTTAATTAAATAATGCCTGTCCCCCCAACAGAACAAATTTCAGATACCAGCATGTATTAACAGTGAGGAAGTGCCAAACTTCACAGCTGTTATCAAGTTCACAAACCACCACAGTAATGATAGATGTATATCACAATTAGAGAACAATCAGGCCCCATCTTTCAAAGTCTCTGGGTGCTGGGTCATTGTGCATGTTCACATACAGAGGGCAAGACCCATGGAATGTTGATACCTGAACAGCTTCATTTCTAGGTATTTGGGAATTTTCCACCTCTCTTTTTACTATTGATTTCAAGTTACTTCTATCATGGTCTGAGAATAGAACAGACTTCATATGATTTCTGCTATTTTAATTTGTTAGAGCATGCTTTATGTCCCAGAATGTGGTCCCTCTTGGTGTATATGCCATGTGAGCTTGAGACAATGTGCATTCTGCTGTTGTTGGATGAAGCAGTCTGTAGACGTTTATGACATCCATTTTGTCAATGGTGTTGTTGAGTTCAGTTATGTCTGTGCTGATTTTCTGCCTGCTGGATCTCTCCATTTAGGATAGAGGGGTGTATAAATATCCAACTATGATGCTGGGCATCTTTCTTTCTCCTTGCAGTTCTGTTTTTGTCTCACTAATTTGATGCTTTCTTGTCAGGCACATACACATCAAGAATTGTTATGGCTTCTTGGAGAACTGACCCCTTTATCATTATGGAAAGCCTTCTTCGTGCCTGGTAATTTTCCGCGCCCTCAAATCTGCTTTGACTGAAACTCATAGGGCTTCTCAAACTTCTGTGAATTAGTATGATATCCCTTTCCACAACCCTTTGCTTCTAAGTTATGTGTGTCTTTATATGAAGATTTAAAGTAGATTTCTTATAAATGGATCTTGTTTTTAAATGCTCTGTGACAATCTTTTAATTGGTATAATCATTGGTATTTAAAATGATTATTGATATCATTAGATTAATATCTATCATATCTGATCCTGTTTCACATTTATTGCCATTGTTCTTTGTTCCTATTTTTATATTCCACTCTTTTTCTGCCCCTTGTGGTTTTAACCAAGCATTTCATATGATTCAGTTTTCTCCTTGAAATGCCAGACACAGTATACTGGTGGAATTAACTGCAGCAAACAGATCTTCAGTGATGTGGGGCTGCAGAAGCATCTATAGTCTTATGATTAGGTCTCAGTCTTATAATGAGCATGTGTTCCTCAGCACTGAATTTGGGAAGTGCCACTCAACATTTTCTCTCACTTTAAGTGGGTAGGGTAGGGTATTTCCCTTCCTTCAGGTCAGTCAGTCTCAAAACCCAACAAAACCCAATAGATTGGACCTCTGGTAAAACAGTCCCTCCTGAGGGCAGGACTTACTAAGTGATGGAAGTAAAGTCTGATGCTGTGAAGAGCAGTACTGCATAGGAACCTGGAATGTTAGGTCCACAAATCAAGGCAAACTGGAAGTGATCAAACAGGTGATGGCAAGAGGGAACATCGACATTCTAGGAATCAGCAAACTCAAATGGACTGGAATGGGTGAATTTAACTCAGATGACCATTATATCTACTGCTGTGGTCAAAAATCCCTTAGAAGAAATGGAGGAGTCATCATAGTCATCAAAAAAGTCTGAAATGCAGTATTTAGATGCAATCTCAAAAATGAAAGAGTGATCTCTGTTGTTTCCAAGGCAAACTATTCAATATAAAAGTAATCCAAGTCTATGCCCTGACCAATAATGCTGAAGAAGCTGAGGTTGAATGGTTCTATGAAGACCTACAAGACCTTCTAGAACAACCAAAAGAGATGTCCTCTTCATTATCGGGGACTGGGATGCAAAAGTAGGAAGTCAAGAAATACCTGGAGTAACAGGCTAATTTGGCCTTGGAGTACAGAATGAAGCAGGCCAAAGGCTACAGAGTTTTGCCAAGAGAATGCACTGGTCAGAGCAAACACCGTCTTCCAACAACACAAGAGAAGACTCTACCCATGGACTTCACCAGATGGTTGATACCGAAATCAGACTGATTATATTCTTTGCAGTCAAAGATGGAGAAACTCTATATAGCCAGCATAAACAAGACCAGGAGCTGACTCTGGCACAGATCATGAACTCCTTATTGCCAAATACAGACTGAAATTGATAAAGTACGGAGATCATGGCATCTGGTCCCATTACTTCATGGGAAATAGATGGGGAAACAGTGGAAAGTGTCAGACTTTATTTTTGGGGGCTCCAAAATCACTGCAGATGGTGACTGCAGCCATGAAATTAAAAGATGCTGACTCCTTGGAAGAAAAGTTATGACCAACCTAGATAGTATATTCAAAAGCAGAGACATTACTTTGCCGACTAAGGCCCGTCTAGTCAAGGCTATGGTTTTTCCTGTGGTCATGTATGGATGTAAGAATTGAACTGTGAAGAAGGCTGAGTGCCGAAGAATTGATGCTTTTGAACTGTGGTGTTGGAGAAGACTCTTGAGAGTCCCTTGGACTGCAAGGAGATCCAACCAGTCCATTCTAAAGGAGATCAACCTTGGGATTTCCTTAGAAAGAATGATGCTAAAGCTGAAACTCCAGTACTTTGGCTACCTCATGCGAAGAGTTGACTCACCGGAAAAGACTCTGATGCTGGGAGGGATTAGGGGCAGGAGGAGAAGGGGACAACCGAGGATGAGATGGCTGGATGGCATCACGGACTCGATGGACGTGAGTCTGAGTGAACTCTGGGAGTTGGTGATGGACAGGGAGGCCTGGCGTGCTGTGATTCATGGGGTCGCAAAGAGTCGGACACGACTGGGTGACTGAACTGAACTGAAGGGAAAAACCGCTAGACCATTCAGATGTGACCTGAATAAAATTCCTTACAATTATACAGTAGAAGTGACAGACAGATTCAAGGGATTAGACCTGATAGACAGTCCCTGAAGAACTATGGATGGAGGTCTGTGACATTGTACAAAAGGCAGTGATCAAGACCATCCACACGAAAAGAAATGCAAAAGGCAAAATGGTTGTCTATGAAGGCCTCACAGACAGCTATGAAAAGAAGTAAAAGGAAAAGGAGACAAGGAAAGATACACCCATCTGAATGCAGGCTTCCAAAGAATAGCAAGGAGAGATAAGAAAGCCTTCCTCAGCAATCAGTGCAAAGAAATAGAGGAAAACAACAGAATGGGAAAGACTAGAGATCTCTTCAAGAAAATTAGAGATGACAAGGGAACACATTTCATGCCAAGATGGGCACAATAAATGACAGAAATAGAAGATATTAACAGAAGCAGAAGATATTAAGAGGTGGCAAGAATACACAGAACTATACAAAAAAGATCTTCATGACCCAGATAATCAAGATGATGTGGTCATTCACCTAGAGCCAGACATCTTGAATGTGAAGTCAAGTGGGCCTTAAGAAGCATCACCCCAACAAAGTTAGTGGAAGTGATGGAATTCCAGTTGAGCTATTTTGAATCCTAAGAGATGATGTTGTGAAAGTGCTGCATTCAATATGCCAGCAAATCTGGAATACTCAGCAGTAGCCACAGGACAGGAAAAGGTCAGTTTTCATTCCAGTCCCTAAGAAAGGCATTGCCAAAGAATGCTCAAACTAAAGCACAATTGCACTCATCTCACATGCCAGCCAAGTAATATTCAAAATTCTTCAAGCCAGGCTTCAACAGTACATGAACTGTGAACTTCCAGAGGTTCAAGCTGGATATGGAAAAGGCAGAGGAACCAGAGATCAAATTGCCAATATCCTTTGGATCATCAAAAAAGCAAGAGAGTTCCAGAAAAATGTCTATTTCTGTTTTGTTGACTATGCCAAAGCCTTTGACTTTGTAGATCACAACAAACTGGAAAAGTCCTCAAGAGATGGGAATACCAGAACTTCTGACCTGCTTCCTGTGACATCTGTATGCAGGTCAAGAAGCAACAGTTAGAACTGGACATGGAACAACAGACTGGTTCCAAATTGGGAAAGGAGTACGTCAAGGCTGTATATTGTCACCCTGTTAATTTAACTTATATGCAGAGTACAACATGAGAAACACTGGACTGGATGCATCACAAGCTGGAATCAAGATTGCTGGAAGAAATACCAATAACCTCAGATATGCAGATGATAGCACCCGTATGCCAGAAAGTGAAGAAGAACTAAAGAGTCTCTTGATGAAAGTGAAAGAGCAGCGTGAAAGAGTTGGCTTAAAGTTCAACATTCATAAATCTAAGATCATGGCAAATAGATGGGGAAACAGTGGAAACAGTGACAGACTTTATTTTGGGGGGCTCCAAAATCACTGCAGATGGTGACTGCAGCCATGAAATTAAAAGACGCTTATTCCTTGGAATAAAAGTTATGACCAACCTAGGCAGCTTATTAAAAAGCAGAGACACTACTTTGCCAACAAAGGTTCATCTCGTCCAAGCTATGGTTATTCCAGTAGTCACGTATGGATGTGAGAGTTGGATTATAAAGAAAGCTGAGCACTGAAGAATTGATGCTTTTAAACTGTGGCGTTGGAGAAGATTCTTGAGGGTCGCTTGAACTGCAGGGAGATCCAACCAGTCCATTCTAAAGAAAATTAGTCCTGAATATTCACTGGAAGGACTGACGCTGAAGCTGAAACTGTACTACTTTGGCCATCTGATAGGAAGAACTGACTCATTGGAAAAGATCCTGATGCTGGGAATGATTGAAGGTGGGAGGAGAAGGGGACAGCAGAGGATGAGATGGTTGGAGAGCTTCAGTGACTCAATGGACATGAGTTTGAGTAAACTCCAGGAGTTGGTGATGGACAGGGAGGCCTGGCATGCTACAGTCCATGGGGTCACAAAGAGTCGGACACGACTGAGTGAGTGAACTGAATTGACTGAGGGCAGGCCTTATTATGAATAGTAGAATTTTCTGGTGTATTTCAAAATTGTTTCTGTTTCCCTCCTCAGCCAGAAGAGGAATTTACTCTGACCTTCTTCACCCAGTAGTGACGCCTGGCAGAGCTCAAGAGACAAAATTCACCAAAGAATAGAGGCCTCCCTGGAATTTTTATCATATAGACATTTGCACACTGAGCCTTTGGCAAATACATCAAATACAGTTCAGTTTTTCCTACCTCAGTATTGGTTTCCACAGTGATTTCTGCTCTTGCATTTCTCTTCCAGTAAGCTATTATATTCTGTGTCTGCCTCTCAAGTTTTGGGCATGGTGATTTTTCCTGTGACCTTACTTCTCTAATGTATCTAAGAATTGTTGATTTTTCAGTTTGTTCAGATATTTACTTGTTAGTACAGAGTGGCAACTTCCAAGCTCCTTTCATGTTGGGCTCAAAACTAGAAGTCGTGTAAGTTTTTTTGACAATAGAATAAAACATGCTAATTCTCAGTATTTCTAATGTTTTAGGTTGCAGTCTCTTAACTAAGAATAAGGTTTACTATATTTTGAAAGCTTAAAAGAATGTATCTTTAAGTAAAATAAACATTGTAATATCTAAATATGTTAGCATTTTTATATAATGACTTGCAATTGTCATCTAAAACAATTATATAAATCAAGCTCTACATTTAGGATTAAAAACATTTTTTAACTTGTTATTTTATATTGGAGTACAATTGATTAACAACATTGTGGTAGTTTCATGTGTACAGTAAAGTCACTCTTTTAAAGTCTATATATATATCTACAACCAACAAGTTTCTAGTGTTTTCTCAGCAAGATTTTAAGATCAAGGAACAATAATATTTTCCGCATTGGTCATTAAGATCAACTTTGCACAGTGTAATTTGTATGACCATTTTTGTAGTTCTACAATAAGGACAGTCTGTACTTTATTTACCTTGTATTGTATTTCTTATATATACATGGGTTCCTATACAAGTTTAACAATATATTGATGTACTATTATAGTTTAGTAGATTTTTTTTAAACCACTGAAACTTTGAAGTGTGCTTTGATATTGGATATGCACATTTCTCTCCTCATTCCAACTTTATCTTCCCTTAAAAAAGATCTGCTTTACGGTGATAAATGCCTCTTGATCATTATAACTTTTTAAAAAAATGTGGTGGTGGAATCTATCTGCTAATATTCATTACGACCTGATATCGTAAAAGAAATGTGCTTCTGGTTAATTTTAGGGTAAATTTATAAATCTGATTTTTGTCTTGAGACTCTTAGCTTTGTTTAATAAAGTGGAAAACAACTGATATCTTTCTTAAGTGTACATCGTTGATTATATTTTTTAACCTCATAAAGCTACTTATATTTTCTACTCAAAATATGAGTCAATATTGGATGCCTATAACTTATTCATTATCATCTAGTTTGTCCAGCTTTTCAAGTGTATTGGTATAAAGTTAGCATAGTATTCTTTTGTAATTAAAAAAATACTGCTGTACAGCTAGTCCCATCCCTATCGCATTTACAAAATATTGCTTGTTTTACTAGTCTTTCTAAAGAACACGCTTTCAGTATTGTCAAGTTTACCAGTTTTCTTCTCTATTTTGTCTTTGCTCTTTATTAATTTTGTCCTTCCACTCTTTTGGATTCACCTTATTCTTTTTCTGTGTCTACTGTCCAACTCCTGTAGCTTCAAGAGCCATTTTCAGCAACTCAACCAGCTCTGGCAGCTGTGTCACGGCCACTTCATCACACGCCATTAAAACTTAATCTCATACACTGGGTGCAGACTCAGCAGCCTTATTTTGCTTTCAGAATTGTTCCTTGGCCTTGCTCCTTCTTCTCCTAAATTAGCCCCATAATCAGAGAAAATTCTAGTGGGCCTCATCCCCATGCTGCTTATAAGGCCTGCCTTTCCTCCAGTTTCATAGTAAAAGACAAAGTATTTCCATCCTTTTTATTTATTTATTTGATATTGATCAAACATTTTGCAACACTTCTTTGCAGTGTATTCAAATTCAGAAAAAAAAAAAGCAAGTCTTCATGCACACAGGCTCACTGGAATGTCATGATTTTAAACTATGTATGACCTTGAAATGACCTTTCCTCCAACATCTTTAACACATGGTCGATTTGTCATAAGCTCTTCCTCACTACCACTTCCAAAGGAAACACCATCATTATTTGAAGAGATGTCTACACTCCCATATTCATTGCAGCATTATTCACAAGAGTCAAGATATGGAAACAGCCTAGGTGTCCATCAGTACACTAATGAATAAAGAAAATATGATGCATATATAAAATGGAACATTACTCAATCTTAAAAAAGAAGAAAATCCAACTGTTTAAGACAACATGGATAAAATTGGAAGACACTATGCCAAGTGAAATAACACAAAGACAAATAATGCATGATGTCACTTACATATGGACTCTAAAATGTAACTTCAAAATCTCTACTGCCACAGCACATTTTCCTCAGCAGAATCTAGCAGCCCCTACTATGAGCTGCATCCTTTCTTACTGTCTGTACCAGATTCAAACCACAGGGAAATACATATCTACTGATGTATCTAGATTATATTTTACCTTTTTTTTTTTTTTAAATCATTCCTTCCACTTCTGGCATCAGAATCTCATTTTTTCCCTTCAGAGAAGTCCTAGTGATTCAGGTAGATTGCGTCTTCTCTCTAGGTTGTGTGACCTGGGCCTGGCTAGACACAGTAGTTTATATATGTACTCCATATGTCTTTTGTACTCATTTTTCCTTTTTTCTTAAGAAAATTTTATTGAAATAGTTTCTCAATTAACAATGGAACAAAGTAAATTTGACTCAAACCTGTCCAATCAGCCTCAACTACTAGTGAAACACCTCAAATATATAGGACAGGATAGGACCCTTAGGTCATATTTCTGCCATTATGAAAAAAAAAAAAAAAAAGAGAGAGAGAGAGAGAGAAAGAGACAGATACAACCAGGCTGTCTCTTACCCTGAGAGCTGGGGTGGTAGCCCTGGCTTCTGCTATTTAAGGCATCTTGGAGGGCAGGGTCTCTAACATTTTGCATGGTGGGTAAAAGGCCCCTCTCCCAGCAGAGCAATGACCTGAAGGCAGGCCAGCCTGTTCCCTCTTTGTGCCAAGAGAGCCTGGTGGCATTTTTACTTTCATGCCATGGTCTTTCCTGCCCCCAGGGTTTTGGGATAGATTCTCTGTTTTCCATCATTTTCCCTCCAAATTTTAGTCTAGTTATTTTTTAATTGACATTAGTAATCCTTTATTTTGTTTGACTATGACACCGTCAAACCATTCTTCTGAGTGCTTAATTTCAGCTACTGCTTTTTAAATTCTAGACTTTCTTTTGATTGCATTTCACCATGTTTGCTTAAATTGTGTATGTTGCCATTTATTTTTAATAACTAATCATAATTTTAAATAATACTTTAATTGAGATATAATTCACTTTCCATATAATTTCAAATGTACAATTTGATGTGCTGTGCATTTACCACCACAATTTTAAATTTTTTGTCCACCTCTCTCCAAAAAAGAAAAAGAATCTATTATAAGTCACTTACTCCCCATTTTTCCAAACCCTAGGCAGCCACTAATATACTTTGTCTTTATGCTGCTGCTGCTGCTGCTGCTGCTATAGATTTGCCTATTCTGGACATTTCATGCAAATTGAATTATACAATTACTTAGCATGGTTTGAAGGTCCATCTATGTTGTAGGTCCATTCAAGAAATCATGTATCACTACATGATTTCTCTATATGGCTGAACCACATTTCATGGTATGGTTATTATTGTAACTTATTTATTCATTCATCAGTTAGTGGACATTTGGGTTATTTCCACTTTGGGATTACTTAAATAATGCTGCTGTGGCTGGATTCATCTGCAAGTTTTGTATGCAGGTCTAGATTTGTTTTTAAATTAATAGATTATTTTTGAGCAATTTCTAATTTATATTACAATGAAGCAGAAAGTATAGAGTTCCAGTAGTCATGTATGGATGTGAGAATTGGCCCATAAAGAAGGCTGAGCACCAAAGAATTACTGTGTTTTGATTGTGGTACTAGAGAAGGCTCTTGAGAGTCCCTTGGACAGCAGTGAGATCAAACCAGTCGATTTTAAAGTAAATCAACCTGAATATTCATTGGAAGGACTGTTGCTGAAGCTGAAGCTCCAACATGTGCCCACCTGATGCGAAGAGCCAACTCATGGGAAAAGACCCTGATGCTGGGAAAGAGTGAAGGCAAAAGAAGGGGGTGGCAGAGGATGACCTGGTTGGACAGCATCACTGACTCACTAGACATAAATTCAAGCAGAAGGCCATGGGCTCGCAAAGAATTGGACATGACTTAGCGACTGAACAACACATAGAGAGTTCTCATACCTCCTGCCCTCTTTACCCACTTTCCCTTATTATTAACATCTTATGGTAGTATAACATATTTGATATAGTTACCAAACTAATATTGACACATTGTTACTAACTAAAGCCCATGGTTTACTTTGGACTTCACTCTTTGTTTGGTACATTATGTGATTTTTGACAATAGTGTATCCATCATCACAGAACCACACATGGAAGTTTCACTGCCTTTAAATTTCCATGGTTCACCTATCCTTTTCTCCCTCTCACAACTTCTAGTGACCACAGATCTTTTCATTGTGGCCACAGTTTTGCCTTTTTCTAAATTTCATACTGTTGGAATCATGCAGTATGTACATAGCCTTTGCAGACTGGCTCTTTTTCACTTAGCTATATGCATTTAAGATGCTTCCATGTCTGTTCATGGGTTCATAGACTTTCCTTATTGCTGAATGCTACTCCTTTGTATGTAGCCGAGGAGTTCAAAAGACTATAAGCAGAGAAGCCAACTGGTTCATCTATTGGAAAACATCTTGGTTGATTCCAAGTTTTGGTAATTAAGAAAGAAACTGTTATAAACACCCACATTCAGGTTTTTAATATAGATATAACTTTTCAGTTGCTATGGGCAGATACCAAGGAGCATGATGACAAGATTACTGTATGATAAAAGTATGTTTACTTTTATAAGAAGCTGTCAAATCTCACTAGCAACAAATGAGAATTCCTATTGTTCTATATCCTCACCAGCTTTGGTATTTCAATTGTTTTGGATTTCAGCCATTTGAATAGGTATGTATTGGTAGCTCATCATTTTAGTTTAAAATTCCCTAACGTTATATAACATGTAGCACCTTTTCATAAACTTATTTGCCATGTGTGTATTTTCTTTGTTAAATCATAGTTGTTTTAACTAATGACTGAAAACTCCAATATCTTGTCCTGCTGTGCTGACTTATATTGTCTTTTCCTTTTGGGGCTCTTGACCATTTAGTCTTTTTCCTGGTATGTCAAATTATGTTTTATATTGAAACTGGGCTGATTTTAATGGCAACCCACTCCAGTACTCTTGCCTGGAAACTCCCATGGACAGAGGAGCCTGGCAGGCTGCAATCCATGGGGTCGCTAAGAGTCGGACACAACTGAGCAACTTCACTTTCACTTTAGGAAACTGTAAAGATACCTCTACTCTGGATGTCGTTATCTTTCTTTTGAAAAGATCTCTTTTTGCTCATAGCAGACAGTTACGATGGGGACTGGTAACCTGAGTCCATTCTCAGTTTGAGCTCATTCAAAGGGGTTCTCAGTCTTTGTGAATGTTGGTCTGTTTCTGGCTTGTCCTTCCTCCATGGGTGCTGCCCTTTGAAATTACCATGTGAACATTCCCAAGTACTTGTACTGCTCAGGCTTTATATGCAATGGTTCCATCAGCCCTGTTGAGACTTAGCTTGTCAAAAAGTTGTTGCTTTGTGCTTGAGCTTTTGCCACTTGGCTTCTCTGCTTGTAGTCTTTTGAACTCCTTGGCTTCTCAGCCCCTAGGCTGTAAGATTTGAATCAGCAAATGTCCCAAGGAGAAAAGCTGGGCCAAATGTCAATCCTGTCTCTGTTTCCCTTCTCTCTAGAACTTGGCCCACACGTCTTTGTGTCTCTAACATTCTGATGCCTTCAAACAGATGTTTTTCCACTTTATCCAGGTTTTCTAACATTTCTTCAGACTTCATCTGATCTTATTTTATTACTGAACTATCATCACAATTATCCCTAGAAAGAAAATTTTATGTTTTAAGTTACTGTATTTTCGATATTTACTCCCTTTCTATAGATACCTTTTACCGGATCCTTGACCTTGTTCCTGTATTACCAGTAAGATGGAGGCAAGGTGGAGGCTAAGAATGTTGGGAGGAAATCACTGATGAATTATATGTCTTGTTCTTTTATTTCTCCTCTCCTTGTCTACTCTGGCAGCCTATATTGGCCTTTCTTGATTTGACCCAGTTGCCCAAATAAGGAACACACTCTGGCAAAGAAAGATCTGATTTCACTCTCAGAAATGTCTGCATGTTAGGATTAGCTGGATGATGAACACCATGCCAGATTTCTTTGGGTGAGACATTTGCAGAACTGTGCAAGCTCTTTAGTGTGGCTTCTGCCAACATTGCTCAGACTATTCAGATTTCCTAAGGTGCTAGAGGTCTAATCTTTCTACTTGCATATCAGAGGAGCCCTTCTCTCTTTCCTGAGCTTATTTGTAGGAGGTCAGCCTTTGGTTTTTTTCTTTGCCCATCCAATCATATTTGTTCATGAATTTCAAAGAGTCTTCAAGATCTCTCTCTTCCCTCCCTTTCTCTCTTTTCTCTTCTTTTAACCAATACTGTTAAATATTAACTATATATTTGCATATCTCTTAATTACAAAGGAATATTAGAAGGCTAAATCATTAAATACGAACCCCACCAACCTATGACTTGCACAGCACTCTCCCCTGGGCCTAAGGTTGTGCTATCCATTGGCTCTCTTATAATATCTTATATGTTTCTAAATTTGTAATGATTTAGTTAATTCCTGAATCATGTGACAACAAAAAATCAATCAAATTAGCATTATACTACTGCAGCTTAGACCCAAGGACCAGAACCAAGGACTACAAAAAACCTGTAAACCAGCAAGTTCCACGTATCCTTTATGTTTAACAAGTGCTGAGGGTGAATGGGAAGTGGAGAGAAAGGATGTTAACTTCATATCACAGAGCCTTGTACGAAAATGAAAAAGAAAATGCCATAGCTCCTAGTTCAAATCATTCAAATCTTTTTTTATGTCAAGAAGAATAACACATAAGAAAAACAACATACCCTATATGATGGGGTCAATGGATAATTAATTACCAGGTCAGGGAGGACAAATTAGACTTGCTATGGGATTTCATTTAAAGAAGGGTTTCAAAAAGCACTGCCCTTTTCTGTGAGGGCCTCTTAGATGAGGTACAATTGAGTTTTGAATCATTATAGAAGAAGGACAGCAAAGAGCCTTCAAGAAAGGGACAATATGCAACATGAGGAGTGAGCACAGAGGGCTTATGGAATAGGGAAAAAACCTGGCTGAACATATGAGTACCACATGTTGGGGGACCTGAGGGAAAGGCTGGGTGAGGTTAGTTAAATGAAGTGGATTGAAGAGAAATAGAGGGAAAGACAGATGGAAGACTGTGAAAAGCTCCTGAAAATGTAGGTCCATCTAGTCAAAGCTATAGTTTTCTCAGTAGTCATGTATGGATGTGAGAGTTGGAACATAAAGAAAGCTAAGCACTGAAAAATTGATTCTTCTGAATTGTGGTGCTGGAGAAGACTCTTGATAGTCCTTTGGACAGCAAGGAGATCAAACCAATCAATCCAAAAAAAAATCAGTCCTGATTATTCATTGGAAGGACTGATGCCTAGCTACAATACTGTGGCCACCTGATGCAAAGAAGCAACTTATTAGAAAAGACCCTGATGCTGGAAACAATTGAGGGTAGGAGGAGAAGGGAGTGACAGAGGATGAGATGGTTGGATGGCATCATCAACTCAATGGACATGACTTTAAGCAAACTCCAGGAGACAGTGAAGGTCAGAGAAGCCTGGCATGCTGCAGCCCATGGGGTCACAAAGAGTCAGACACAAACTGAGCAACTAGACAATAAGAACAACAAAAGGAAAAAATAAAAACAAACAAAAAAAGAGGTTGATAATTCATTAAAAAGCAAGAAGAAAGAGAAGGAAAATAAAAATAAAGGAAAGCAGAGAGATACACTGAAATTCGGGCTTCTGATTCATGCTAGCTGGGAAGAAGGTAAATCAGAAGTGCAGGACTCCTAATCCATATTCTCTCTTACGCATGGCAAACTCAAATGTGGAAAGGTTCTGAGGGACAAATTTTCTTGGCACTTATCCCTGCTTCATTCTGAATCTCCTTCCTCTTATCCCCAAGCAAAATTATGGTTCAGTTCAGTCGCTCAGTCATGTCAGACTTTTTGTGACCCCATAGACTGCAGCACGCCAGGCTTCCCTGTCCATCCCAACTCCCAGAGCTTGCTCAGACTCATGTCCATCGAGCTGGTGATGCCATCCAACCATCTCATCCTCTGCCGTCCTCTTGTTCTCCAGCCTTCAATCTTTCCCAGCATCAGGGTCTTTTCCAGTGAGTCAGTTCTTCGCATCAGGTGGCCAAAGTTTTGGAGTTTCAGCTTCAGCATCAGTCCTTCCAATGAATATTCAGAAATAAATATCCTATTGCTTTAGGATTGACTGGTTGGATCTCCTTGCAGCCAAGGGACTCTCAAGTCTTCCCCAACACCACCAAGATTTGACCAGCTGAGAACCGATCCTTTGTTATCTGAGACCTCACGATCTCATAGAGGTGTCTATTCAATTGTTGATACACTTGTAAGAATATATTTACTAAACAATAAAGGATGGAGGGGCTTCCCTATTAGCTCAAGGGTAAAGAATCCACCTGCAATGCAGGAGACCTGGGTCCAATACCTGGGTTGGGAAGACCTCCTGGAGGAGAGCATGGTATAACCCACTCCAGTATTCTTGCCTGGAGAATCCCCATGGATAGAGAGGCCTGGTGGGTTACAGTCCATAGGGTCACAAAGAGTGAGACATGACTGAGCGACTAACCGCAAAGGATGGAGATAAAGTCGTTTATAGTACTCAATGCTTATCATAGTCACTGCACACACAACACACCTCACCTATACATTGTATACTATTATGTACAAAATATTACATATGTTGGAGCTAACTTTATTGACAAGGAAGCTAAAGCTTAGAGAAGTTTCACAATTAGCTCAAGATCACCCAAACGCTTTACCATCTGAGCTACCAGTGATAAATGAGAGAGTAGCTCTAATTACCCATAAACACAATGCGTCCACTTGTTCAATACTTCAGAGTTTCTGAGAGCTGAAGGTCCACCAATAAAATACATGAGTCACATTTTCAGAGAGCTGTAACTCCAAATTTAAATTACAATTATTTTGAAATGTTCCCTGTAAGAGAGGTTGATAGGGTCAAGGAGTTTTGGAATAAATGGAAACAATTGGAAAGTTTTGTAGGAGTTACATCTTGACCTCTGGTTTAGAGGAAAGACCAGCAAATGTTTTGCCAAATTAAGTAAGAAAAGTTATCTCAGACAACTGACAGAAAAACCATAAATCATTAAAGAGTCATCCTCACTACTCAGAAACTAAAGGTCTTCTTAGGGCAACCATCCATCCAAATTTCCAAGGTTCCTCTGAAACACATGCATCTGTGATTCAGAAATTAAAGTTTCAAATCATAACTGACAACTGCAGTGGCTATTACCCTTTGCCCTTAGAAACCACCACCCAAACTTCCAGGAGAATTGTCCTTACTGTTTACTCTGGAAAGTCTTAGACCCTGGGTTTCAGAGATTTCACTTTGTTTTTGTAAATTTCATTGAGGTGTAAAATATACACAGAAAAGTTCATGAATCCCGGTTCCTTTTGACATCCAGATCGCTCAAACTCAAGTCAGAGTACACTTCAAAGAGATAGAGAGTACTGTGATTTCTTTTTTTTTTTGCTAATCATTACATTCACAACTTGCCATTCTGTTATTACACACTATTTGTGTTTGCTGGTTTAATGTGAGTCCTCCTGTGGGAAAAGAAATTGTATTTAGAATTCTAAAAATTTCATGTTTCCAAACCTTAGAACTGTGGGAAATCCTCTGGGCTTTGGCAAATTCATCCAGGTGAAAGATTTCAGCTTCAGATGTGAAAAAACCTTACTCTGTCCAAATGTTCCTACCCAATTCATCTTGCTTGATTTATCTTGAACTTCAAAAGACCAAGTATTCATCACAACTAATATAGGACAACTCTGTAATAAACATATATTTCATATATATTAAATATATTACACATATAATTCATAGAAAAGTATAACTATTAGAGCTACATCTCTCTTCTATCTGAAAACTATCTTTTGAAAAATTTTGAGAGTGACAGGTGGTTGGCAGGGAAGGTCAAGAGAGAGGAGATACATGTATCAGTTCAGTTTAGTTCAGTCACTCAGTCGTGTCCGACTCTTTGTGACCCCATGAACCGCAGCACGCCAGGCCTCCCTGTCCATCACCAACTCCCGGAGTCTACCCAAACCCATGCCCACTGAGTCAGTGATGCTATCCAACCATCTTATCCTCTGTCGTCCCCTTCTGCCCCCAATCTTTCCCACGTATACCTACGGCTGATTCACTTTTGCTGTACAGAAATAACAGAATATTGTAAAGCAGTTGTACTCCAATAAAAATAATTTAAAATTAATACTGTAATTTTTTTTAATTTGAGAACATAGAACAGGTATTATTCATGAAAATTTTCATTCACATAAACAGTCAGTATCTTTCATATCCCACCTCCTTTATCCTCTGGTTCTTATAATATTCATTGATGGTAATTTTTACAGCTTTAACAAAAGAGAAGGTAGCTTCATTATGGAAACTAAAAAGATAACTCCATACTCTCTGTTTCTTTTTTTTTTTTTGTAGATTTTTTTCCCTCATTCACAGAAATCAGAGTTGATGAAATAGTAGTAATGAATTACATAAAGCAGAAATAAAAACAAAAAGCTGAGTAAATATGATATTTCTTAGATTGTAATGAGGGAGATAGTTTTTCAGAACCTTAAGATGTTATACATCATAAGAGACACCTAAAGTGAGTTGAAGTCAAACCAGTCTTTCATCCATAGATAATTAAAATGACCCCATGTTTCAAGACATAAGTCAAGGATTTTCAGGAGTATAGTAATCTTTAATGGCTAACCTTCAGGAAATTTTCTTTGCAACCTGGGAAAGGTACTGAAAAGAAGCTTATGGACCAAGAAGAGAATTAAATGGGCTCTTAACCCCTTTCAATTGAGGTACAAGATGTGGGATTAGGAAACGGAGCAACTATTTAAGTCTCTTCATTCTATTTTTCACTCAGCTCGGAAAGAGTCCAGTTCGCAAAGCACAGTCACTTGAAATTGTATGCGCATCTTCATTCCTTTGAGTACTGAACTTTCACATTTATGAGATTCTCCTATAGATATCTCTAGAAACTAAAATGATTTCTTACCCGTAAATTACTGTATTATAGTGACATGAAAGAGAGAGATTTTTGATGTTCCAACAGTATCACAGAATATTACATTGAAATAAATGAACATTTCTGCTGGGCTGAGAGTACTATAAAATTAAAATGCCAACTGTAAATGGTAAAAGGGTTCATTTCTTGACCTTGGCTATATTTAATTGTTACTAATGGGTATTATATTAATTAAACATGCCTCCTCAATAATTATACGAAGAAGCTGCAAAGCTTTTAAGACTCCTGCTAATCCAGCACCCTCTGGTTACTTGTTTTCAAATTCGTTCATTTTAACTAATTATGCAAATTAGAGCAAATAAACATGTGAAAAATCTGAGACTCTGACCTCCAAATGTTTTGAATCCGATGAAACAATCCCTGTTCTAGCTCGATTATTCAATTTCTAGAGTAGATTAAAGGATTAAAAAGAATGACTTATTTACTTGTGAATAAGCATATATATCTTGAGCTTTCATACTTTTCATGGTGACTTCTCAAGCACTAAGGATTGTCATCCTGATCAAGTCCAAAGAGGATTAAAATAAGATAAATGCATAATGAATGACTATACCAATTTTTACCAAAAGCTCCATATAGGATCATATTATGATAATGCCAGAGAAGAAAGAATAAGACAGTTTTGCATGTACTGTTTTTGGCAAACATTAATGACCTCATAAATATGATAGTACACACGAGAGGAACATCCTACATTTTATCTTTTTTAGAGTAATGAACTTAACATATAGGTCTTATATTTTTTGTGGTTTATGTTGTGTACTTCTGTTTAACCCTTTTTTCTTTCTGTTTAACCCTTTTTCAGGGCCATGTTTCCCACTAAGGATATGAGGGCAGATTTCTTTTAATGCTTCCATGGTAGAATATAGACAGAGTTACTGGACACCCACCCTCTCCAGGTCTCCTAGCAGATAATGATCATTATCCCAACTTAGATTTAATGGTGCATTATCCTGCCCAGTGTCCATAAACAAAAAGACTGGCATGTTTTTTTCTCCTGTGGAGTGATGCACAGTGGGAAAATGAAAGTGTCCCAGGTAGTAAAACTTCCCTTAGCCCAATAACTGAATCAATATTTGTGGGAAGCTGATCCAATGCTTTTTATTGTTTTGCTTTTTTTTCCCGTTCGATTATAAAAACAGAGTATGCCCAGTGGCAAATCTGTAAATTTTAAAAAATAATAGTCACTCATAACTCCATCACTGAAAAGATCTACTATACATATTTTAATATAATTTCTGCTCCTTTTATTTGTTAATGTGTTTGAGATTATAATATATACAATTTGGTACCTAGTTACCTTGCTTCCATTAGTATTGCAAAGAGCATTTTCTGATGTAATGAATAGCACCTGAATAACATAATAACATTAATGATTTTAGGGCTATCCAACAGCCCACTATATTTAATGATGTATAAATCTCTGTTAGTTCCTCTAATGTCGTACCCTGAGATTGCTTTCGTTTTTTGTGGTTACATATAACATTGCTGTACATATAAACTTAGCTAGGAAACAGTGTATTTTGATATTGTTGAATAGGAAATGTCTTTATATATTCAGTGCAGATCCTGGCCATATGATAATTTTCAGTATTTGGCCACCCTGGACAATTTGAGCAATTAAATATATATAGAAACAAATTATAACCATTGACTAAAATAGAAAGTCATGAATACATGCCCATATAAATAAACAGATGAATAAAATAATGTGGACTAGGATACTCTTATAGTTGCAAATTACCTCCTGATATAATACCTATTACAAAAATGGA
The DNA here is from genome assembly GCF_032405125.1 of Capricornis sumatraensis. Lineage (NCBI taxonomy): Eukaryota > Metazoa > Chordata > Mammalia > Artiodactyla > Bovidae > Capricornis > Capricornis sumatraensis. The sequence goes on along the minus strand of NW_027184612.1, from coordinate 2,133,524 downwards.
AAAATAGTAAGTTTAGAATGGTCAGTAGCATTTTAGTCAACGTATTGAAGGTAAACACTACCAGTAATAGAACAAAGGAAAAACATGTGCATCTGATAGAATGGGCATATAATGAGAACACAACACTATTTCTGAAATACTTCAGCCAATGATGCATTAACTTGAAACTAACAGGAACACCCCAAATTAACAGATGTTCCATGAAATAACTGATTTAGAGTTTCCTGTGACTGTCAAGGTATGAAATACAAAGAAAAAATGAGGAAGGAAAATGCAAAGACATAACAAATAAATGTTATATGTCAAACTCACTGGAATCCCTTTGCCAACTGAAGAAGCTTAAATGAGGTCAACTATCAGATCTATTAATTTCCAGACTTTGTTTTCAGGAAATATAATAATATAATCGGAAAATAATAATTTTATGTTTTCCTCTTTTCAAATCTTTAACGTCTTATGCACTAGTTGGAACTTTCATTTTTTTTCCTTAAATATTCATGAAAATAGAAGATATTCTTATACCATTTATGACTTTAAAAGACTATCTCTGACGTTTAACTGTGAGAAACATCAGAGTATGTATTCTGTTTGTGGCACACTGAGAATATATTTTACATGTCTAGATTAATATTTTTCTATCATAAAAAGAGACTAACTGTTTTTCTGTATCTATTAAGATTAATGTATGATTTCTCTGCTTTGGGCTATGTGATGTGATTAGGCATATTAGCATATTTACTTATAGTAAATAATTTATACACCCTGCCATAAATTTTCACTTGGTTGCAGGTAATTAATAGTTAAACATACTGCTGAATTAGATTTAATAATATTTACTTCCAATACTTCACTTGCATATGAGAAATGTATCTGTATTTTTTTTCATTATGCTTTTCATCCAGTGTTTTAGTATGAGATGATGCTAACAAAATAGGATAACATTACATGGTTTTCTATGCATGTTACAACATGCTAAAACAACAGACATATCTCAGATTAATTTTCAAATCACCAGTTTATAATTTTATTTTTCATAATCCTTTTCTTTATATGCCCTAGATTAAGGTTACAGTAAAGGGCTCTATGACTTTGAGGCCTAATAGTCCCTGTCACAATGACTCAACACTACCCTTGTAGCACAAAAGCAGCCATTGAAAATTTAAAAGTCAAAGAGCATAGCTATGTTTCAATAAAATGTTATTCACCAAAACAGGTGGTGGGCTAAAAGTGACCTATGGACTAGAGTTTGCCAACCTGTGCTTTATTTTAGATATTCTTTTTTTAAATCAGTGGAATTTTAAATTTAAAAAAATTCCTTTTTTATTCTTTAGTATTTGAAGCATATAGAGACATTTATTTCCTTCTGAGCACATGAAAATCTCTCATAAATGTTGATATGTAATATTCTTACCACTGACCTTTTTATATATTATATAACTTACATTCATATTCCCTTTTGGTCTAAGAATCAGTTAGGAAGATTATCAGTTTAATTTTTACCTGTCAAAAAGTGAAAAGGGCTTTGAAAATAGGGATATGTATAAGAATAAATAAAGGAATAAAATTAAGTGGCATTTTAGTACTGACAACGGCACACTGTATTCAATGCAAGTGTGAAAGGCTCAGATTTTAACCCATTGTCTTGTGTTACCAGAACTAGAGCTATTTGGAAAGAATTACAGTACATAGATTATTAACCACAAGAGAAAAGTGCTAAGTGATGTCACTGTGATGGCCATAGAATGTCTTTAGATTAACAAATTCTCTAAAAACAAAAACAAACAGCTTCAACATCAGTCCTTCCAATGAACACCCAGGACTGATCTCCTTTAGGATGAACTATTGGATCTCCTTGCACTCCAAGAGACTCTCAAGAGTCTTCTCCAACACCACAGTTCAAAAGCATCAATTCTTCAGCGCTCAGCTTTCTTTATATTCCAACTCTCACATCCATACATGACCACTGGAAAAGCCATAGCCTTGACTAGACAGACCTTTGTTGACAAAGTAATGTCTCTACTTTTTAACATGCTGTCTAGGTTGGTCATAACTTTCCTTCCAAGGAGTAAATGTCTTTTGATTTCATGGCTACAATCACCATATGCAGTGATTTTGGAGCCCAGAAAACTAAAGTCAGCCACTGTTTCCACTGTTTCCCCATCTATTTGCCATGAAGTGATGGGACCAGATGCCATGATCTTAGTTTTCTGAATGCTGAGCTTTTAAGCCAACTTTTGGTGGCTCAGAGGTTAAAGCATCTGCCTCCAATGAGGGAGACCCAGGTTTGATCCTTGGGTCGGGAAGACCCCCTGAAGAAGTAAATGGTAACCCATTCCAGTATTCTTGCCAGGAGAATCCCATAGATGGAGAAGCCTCGTAGGTTATAGTCCATGGGGTTGCAGAGTCAGACATGACTGAGCGACTTTACTTTCACTTTCTTTCACTTTCATCAAGAGGCTCTTTACTTCTTCACTTTCTGCCATAAGGGTGGTATCATCTGCATATCTGAGGTTATTGATATTTCTCCCAGCAATCTTGATTCCAGCTTGTGCTTCATCCAGCCCAGCGTTTCTCATGATGTACTCTGCATAGAAGTTAAATAAGCAGAGTGACAGTATATAGCCCTGACATACTCCTTTCCCAATTAGAAACCAGTCTGTTGTTCCATGTCCAGTTCTAACTGTTGCTTCCTGACCTGCATACAGGCTTCTCAAGAGGCAGGTCAGGTGGTCTGGTATGCCCATCTCTTTCAGAATTTTCCACAGTTTATTGTGATCCACACAGTCAAAGGCTTTGGCATAGTCAATAAAGCAGAAATAGATGTTTTTCTGGAACTCTCTTGCTTTTTTGATGATCCAGCGGATGCAGGCAATTTGATCTCTGCTTCCTCTTCCTTTTCTAAAACCACCTCTGAGGTAAGGAGCAACAGCTGTGCTTTGCTGGAGTAGCCGTGAAAAGATACCCCACGTCCAAGGTAAGAGAAACACAAGTAAGATGGTAGGCACTGAGAGAGGGCATCAGAGGGCAGATAGACTGAAACCACAATCACGGACAACAGGCAAATCTGATCACACGAATCACAGCCTTGTCTAGCTCAATGAAACTAAGCCATGCCCTGTGGGGCCACCCAAGATGGGTGGGTCATGGTGGAGAGGTCTGACAGAATGTGGTCCACTGGAGAAGGGAATGGCAAACCACTTCAGTATTCTTGCTTTGAGAACCCCATGAACAGTATGAAAAGGCAAAAAAGATAGGACTCCCCTATCTTCATCCCCTGAAAGATGAACTCCCCAGGTCGGTAGGTGCCCAATATGCTATTGGAGATCAGTGGAGAAATAACTCCAGAAAGAATGAAGGGATGAAGCCAAAGCAAATACAACACTCAGTTGTGGATGAGACTGTTGATAGAAGCAAGGTTTGATGCTGTCAAGAGCAATATTGCATAGGAACCTGGAATGTTAGGTCCACGAATCAAGGCATATTGGAAGTGGTCAAACAGGAGATGACAAGAGTGAACATCAACATTCTAGGAATCAGCAAACTAAGATGGACTGGACTGGGTGAATTTAACTCAGATGACCATTATATCTACCACTCTGGGCAGGAATCCCTTAGAAGAAATGGAGTAGCCATCATGGTCAACAACATGCAGTACTTGGATGCAATCTCAAAAACCACAGAACGATCTCTGTTCATTTCCAAAGCAAACCATTAAATATCATGGTAATCCAAGACTATGCCCCAACCAGTAATGTTGAAGAAGCTGAAGTTACACAGTTCTATGAAAACCTACAAGACCTTCTAGAACTAACACCCAAAAAAGATATATTTTTCATTATAGGGGACTGGAATGCAAAAGTAGGAAGTCAAGAAACACCTGGAGTAACAGGCAAATTTGGCCTTGGAGTACAAATGAAGCAGGGCAAAGACTAATAGAGTTCTGCCAAGAGAACGCATTGGTGATAACAAACACCCTCTTCCAACAACACAAGAGAAGACTCTACACATGGACATCACCAGATGGTGAACACCGAAATCAGATTGATTATATTTTTTGCAGCCAAAGATGGAGAAGCTCTATACAGTCAGCATAAACAAGACCGGGAGCTGACTGTGGCTCAGATCATGAACTTCTTATTGCCAAATTCAGACTGGAATTGAAGAAAGTGGAGAAAACCACCAGACCATTCAGGTATGACCTAAATCAAATCCCTTATGACTATCCAGTGGAAGTGAGAAATAGATTTAAGGGACTAGATCTGATAGACAGAGTGCCTGATGAACTATGGATGGAGGGAATGGCAAACCAATTCAGTATTTTTTGCCTTGAGAACCCCATGAACAGTATGAAAAGGCAAAAAAGATAGAACTCCCCTATCTTCATCCCCTGAAAGATGAACTCCCCAGGTCAATAGGTGCCCAATATGCTATTGGAGATCAGTGGAGAAATAACTCCACTGTGTGACATTGTACAGGAGACAGGAATCAAGACCATCCCCAAGAAAAGAAGTGCAAAAAAGCAAAATGGCTGTCTGAAGAGGCCTTACAAATAGCTGTGAAATGAAGGGAAGCGAAAAGCAAAGGGGAAAAGGAAAGGTATACCCATTTGAATGCAGAGTTCCAAAGAAGAGCAAGGAGAGATAAGAAAGCCTTCCTCAGTGATTAGTGCAAAGAAATAGAGGGAAAAAATAAAATGAAAAGACTAGAGATCTCTTCAAGAAAATTAGAGACACCAAGGGAACAGTTCATGCAAAGATGGGCTCGATAAGGACAAATGGTAGGGACCTATTAGAAGCAGAAGATATTAAGAAGAGGTGGCAAGAATACACAGAAGAACTGTATAAAAAAGATCTTCAAGACCCAGATAATCACAAGGGTGTGATTACTCACCTAGAGCCAGACATCCTGGAATGTGAAGTCAAGTGGGCCTTAGGAAGCATCACTACGAACAAAGCTAGTGGAGGTGACGGAAAGAGGCTTCAGTTCAGCTCAGTTCAGTTGCTCAGTCGTGTCCAACTCTTTGCCACCCCATGAATCGCAGCATACCAGGCCTCCCTGTCCATCACCAACTCCCGGAGTTCACTCAGACTCACGTCCATTGAGTCAGTGATGCCATCCAGCCATCTCATCCTCTGTTGTCCCCTTCTCCTCCTGCCCCCAATCCCTCTCAGCATCAGAGTCTTTTCCAATGAGTCAACTCTTCGCATGAGGTGGCCAAAGTACTGGAGTTTGATCTCCTTGCTGTCCAAGGGACTCTCAAGAGTCTTCTCCAACACCACAGTTCCAAAAGCATCAATTCTTCAGTGCTCAGCTTTCTTCACAGTCCAACTCTCACATCCATACATGACCACTGGAAAAACCATAGCCTTGACTAGACGGACCTTTGTTGGCAAAGTAATGTCTCTGCTTTTCAATATGCTATCTAGGTTGGTTGGGACAAACAAAAAATGAATAATAAAATGGTTGTGCTAACTACCAAGAAAAGATGTTTTAAAAATCAGACACTATTTAATAGGTATTGATTGGGCAAAATAATTGCTAAATATGACGCTTATGTATGGGTATAGCAAACCTATGGCTATAGGGAAATTGATTCTCATACGTTGCTGTTGTGAATGCAAATTACTATCAACACTACATAGTGATAGCCTATACGTGAGCAATTTAACTTTTATGTGTGTGCCTTAGACAAGCTGTTGTAAACATGCTTGAAAAACATATGCAAAGATTTATTGAAACATTTTTACACTTATTTTTAATAGAGGGGAAAATGCAAAAAATTGAGCTTTATAGAATTTAATTCTGACAAAATATTCACTATAATCCCACAGAATATGGTTCTGACAAAACATGATCCACTGGAGAAGGTAATGGCAAACCACTTCAGTATTCTGGCCTCAAGAACTCCATGAACAGGTTAGAATATAATGCCAGTTAACTAACATTAAAATTTAAACAATGCTGCCTATTGTTTATGGATATTTACAGTAAGTTTAAAGCTCTGATTAGGAACTACCAAATCATGAGTGTCATCACATTTGAGCAGGAAGGTAATAAGCGTGAGAAGGTAGTTATACTGTTCAGATTTTAAAAAGAAACCAGAAGCTAAAATAATATTTTTAAATAGAAAGGAAATACACAATTACTTGTAGCTCCTATTTATACAATTCACTTTACGGGTTTTTTTTACCCCATAATACTTTTTGTTATGGTAATTTCAGAGTCAGTTGATTGAGTTATCCAAGGATAATGAAAAAAGGAACAAATACTGTTCATTCATCTCCTGCTTTATTCATCATTCCTAGGAAAGGCAGTAGTCTGAATGGAATGTACACATTTTGATTCTTCCTAATTTGCCAGAGGTTGAGGTAGGACTCATAATCTGTGACCTCCCATTCCTGACACCTGGCTTTGACACTTTAGAGTTTCCTTTTTGACTGGGGCAGCGGCTTCACCAGTGCTAGTACTGCATGGCTATGTTAGAAATATTATAACTTTCAATCTCCTATACGTGTTTCCAAATGTTTTGCAGGTTAAGGGAGTATCATTTCTTACTCTCTAAGCAGCTCACAATAATTGAGGAAGAACTCTAAAACTGAGAAGTCAAAATGGAATGTCATAGTGCAATGCTATGCGACAATTAAAAATAATCACATGGTAATATGCTCCCAGAATACTATTAGGGGGAAAAACAGTGTCCAAATCCATAGTTTGATGCTACTGACATATAAATTTTGTTAAAGTTAGTAATAATTATAAACACATGGATGCATAGACTCATATTTCCCCAGGGTGGGAGTGGAAGTGAACTCTATGTACCAAAATGTTACGTCTGTTCATCACCACTTAATGAAATCCATGACTACACCTTTTTCTTTCTTTCTGTATTGTCTATCGTTCAATGGATGCTTTTACTTTCATAATTTAGAATGTTCAACTCTAAAGACAATTAATTTAAACTTTATTTAAATCTAAATAAATTTCAGAAATGTGGTAAATTTCAGAAATATGGCATCTGTTTTTGCCCACTTCCTACAAATAGTGTGTTAAAGTTAGAGTGCTATCTAATTATGGCTAATTCAAAGATAAATTTAGTTTTATTTCCACGTTTGTTACTGAGGGCTTCCCAGGTGGCACCAGCAGAAAAGAATCCACCTGCCAGTGCAAGAGACACAAGAGCTGCAAGTTCAAACCCTGGGTCAGGAAGATCCTCTAGAGGAGAAGGAACTGGCACCCATCCCAGTATTCTTTTTTGGAGAATCCCATGGACAGAGGAGCCGGGCAGGGTACAGTCATGGGGTCGCAAAGAGTCAGACACAGCTGAGCACCTGACCACAGCACTTCTGTTATTGAATTTGGTTTTGAAAGGAGTATACTTTTCAATCTTTGTGATTATCGATTTAGAACAGATCAAATATAAAATTTGATTTAAGCTCTGCAGTCAAAATCTAGGCTAGATTCTTTACTTTCTTTTCTAAAGCACAGTACTTCTAAGATCAGAGGATACAGATGACTTCTTTCAAGAGAGGTTATTTATATTTTTCTCCTTTTGTATTAACCATGAAGTAGTATTTGGATGAGCCCTTGTCATATGGACTTGAATGAAAAAGATATTTTATTAAAATGTAAAGTGAGGTTACCTTCTGTTCTATCCCAAACAACAAAAAATCAAAATTAAGCTACTCTAAGAAACAGGACATTTGCAAAATCTTCATTCTCCAGCATTTGGATAGTATTTAGCTCAAGTATTTTGATACCATTTGCCAAGGAAGAAACCGAGAACACAAAAATGCTTGCTAGGGTATTTTTCTCTTTCTTTTTCTGCTTAGATTTCTCATCCATAATACATTGGATTGATTCTTTTGTTGGTAGTTTAATATAAGGGTAGTTCACAAATTTTTTCTCTAAGTCTCTTAGGATAAATAAAGTGTCAACACATGCATTTCTAATTAATGCACTAATTAATTTCTAATTAATGCATTTTTAACTAGAAATGCACCCACATTTCTAATTAATAAGATGTTTATTTTACACTAATAGCATGAAATAAAGAGTGGAATTTCATATGATTATGTCCATTGGGTAGTTGCCGTCTCTTGACTTTTTGTTATTTGCAGAGTTATATTACTGTAATTTGAAATCAATGCAACTAGAATTAATTTAAAAATTCTTATGGAGAAATTTTCATTTAGTTTAATTTTGCATTTTTCTTACTGTATTTCTCTTTACATACATAGTATATTTAAAGCCATGCTGGAAACATTTTTTGACACAGTGTGGTTTTCCAGGTTGGTTAAGCTGTCTATGGAATTAGAGCCTTTTGCTGGTCCCTCCTTCTGGAAAGTTCTTTAACCAGGTATCTGTTTGATAACTCTTTCACCAACTTCAAGTCTCTAATCTTTGCTCAGCTTCACATGTGGCTTATCTTGAATATCTTATTAATTTGGTAAACTCCTTGTACTCATTTTGACCCCACCCTCACTCTCCTAATTTCCCATACTTCCATGTAATTTTCCCTTTCCCCAAAGCACTTATCAACTTTCACCATATTATATAATTTCTTTCTTTCTTATATTTACTGTTAAATGTGTAATTCTTCCTCCTAGAATGCAAGCATCTTGAGGACAGGAATCTTTGTCTTTGGGGCTTAATAATACATCCTAAGAACTAAAAACACCTCCTGGATCATCACAGGTACTCAATGTCTGTTTTCTTTAAATTATTTGAGGTCAAATAAGGTATCAATGAAATATCAGCAGATTATTTCACTATTTGGGGAATGAATGCGATGTAGCCTATCCCATTGTAACTTGACTTCAAATACTGTTTCCTAGTATATTCTCTGAGCAATGATGCTAGTGTTGTCCTGGCACATTTGGATTCTGTTGAATAAGTCAAAATCATGGCCATGGACAGGTGACTGACTGCTTAATTATTTGAGGACACGAATGATCATATTACAGTCAGTTTTACTAAGCTTTCCTCTAATTCTCCTCTCCATGTGTGGAGGTGTAGGTTTTTTTACAAAGGAACATCTTAATCTAAAAATGTTTGTCCACACTAAGTCTTAGACTGATAAATTACCATCTTCTCTTCTATAGGCATACAGCTGCAAGAATGAGGGGAATGAGGGGAATAAGGAACTATAAGACAGAGAGAACCATGGCTTTTCATTTCTAAGAGTGAGCAATCAGTAAGAAAGGCATGGAAGCCCATGTTTGGGAGATATTCTTTCACATCATCCTACAGTTATGGTAGAAAATGATTAACAGGAATGGAGTCAGATTAAATGATTTAACCAAGCCATAGCTACATTCTTTGAATCTTCTTAGTGTCTTGGGCTTTTGGGTGAATGAATTGTTCCAAAAGGGCCTCATTCAAGGAAATCTTAAAGAATGATCAAACAATGTAAAAAATGTATGTGACTGGCCCCAAGTAGCTGGTCTAAGCTGACACTGGGGGTTCTCACGTCTGTGTGCTGCTCAGGATGGTGTATGGGGTAAGTGCATCCTGATTAGTGTCTTGGGATGGACAGAGAGCTAATGCAGAGAGTCAGCAGTTTACAAATCTATTACCGACATCTTGGCTGAATCTGACCTTTGCAGTGCCAGAGTAGATGACTACTAGCTAGCTCCCAGGAAAGCTTATGCTTCATCTTGAATAAAATTTTAATGATGAACCAAGAGCGGAATCTATCAGTACTTATAGCCTTTCTACTATGATTTTTTTGTATTATACTGGAGTGGGTAGCCATTCCCTCCTCCAAGGGAATCTTCCCAACCCAGGGATCAAACTCAGGTCTCATGCATTGCAGGCAGATTCTTTACCAGCTGAGCCACAAGGGAAGCCCGTATTATACTAAGACAGCTATAGAAGACTATATATCTTATTTTGGGTATCTAATTTTTTCTCAGAATACATATTGCTGTCTTTATGTATTTGTATGTGTGTGTGTGTGTGTGTCTGTGTGTGTATGTGTATCAAACACTTGAAATAGCTAAAACTCAAAAAAACTAGAGCTCTGTTAAGTTGTAAAATTTAATTGTCATTAATCCTCTTGATGAAGTCTGTTTCTTGAGATGTTCCCAACTCAGGGATCAAACCCAAGTCTCCTGTATTACAAGCAGATTCTTTACCATCTGAGGCACCATGGGAACCCCTTGAAAATACTACATTTTCCATTTAAGTCTTGAAGTTAATTCTTTCTATTTATCAGGGAATCAGTACAACAGAGTTGTTAAAGCCTAGTACTAGGGTCACCAGTCCTGAATTTTAATCCCAGCCATATCACTTACTAGCTGGATGTATGGGCAAATTACTAGCCTTACTGAGTTTTAGTTTCCTTCTTTCCTCAAAAAGGAGAATAACATCTCCCAGAGCTTTTGTGAGAGTGTGAAAATATATATTTTGTAAATTTTAGTCATTTCGTCTTCACTCCTGGTGCCCTTTCTATCTCGCTGTTTTCTTCCCTGTGTGCTTACACGGAAGGGTAGATTGTTCTGCTTTTTCATAGTTGGAAAACTATTTCTAAAAATTAATGGTGAAGCCACTCATCTGAATGTACCTTTGCCCCCAAATTTCTACTTCCTTCTCTTGGATTCTGAGCCGTTCTACTCTGAATGCAGCTTAATTCACCTCCAGTCCTTCAATTTGTGTAAATAAATTACTACTCTTCTTTTCCCCTCTCATCTATAGATATCTCTCAGGCGAAGGAAACGAACTATGTGGCTGACAAAATGGCTATAAAGCATGGGGCAGGGTAAACACATTACAGGTCTCAATAACACGTGGTCACTGTCACTTGTTGCTCCTGAACACACTCAGAAGTTCCTTGCACTCATTTCACTATTTCATGCCTCTTTTCCCGGCTCACACAATCCCACAACCTCTCTCTTCATATGGAACAGTTAGAACTTATTTATCCAGCGAGACTCAGCTTATTTATTGCTTTCCACGAATAGTTTCTTGCCCGCTACACATCCCTGCCCCCACTTCCACCCTTCAAGAAGAGATCATCTCTCTCCTGCTCTACTTTACTGTAAGCATACTTCTTACAGGTCCTTCTAAGCATGATTGTGGGTGCTGTCTATCTTTGTTCACTAGGTGCTGACCTTAGAGTCCACTGCCACAGCATTGCCTCATCCATTTGTAGACAATCTCCTATGGGTGTTTCTCGCTACAGAGCTTTATTGCCAGATATAGGATCAGTGTCTTCTGCTCTGGCCCTGACCTAATTCTAATCAGTTAATTACAACTGTCACTATTTACATTGATTATATGTGAAGTAGTATATTGTAGTGGTTTGGTAACAAATTATCTGATTGTGCATCCTAACTCTACCAATTTGTCTTTTGGTTGGTTACCTACTACTTGAGTTTGGGCAAGGTGCTTCTCTGATGTTTGTCTAAGTGTGCTCAGTCGTGTCTGATTCTTTGTAAGCCCATGGACTATAGACCATCAGGCTCCTCTGTCTATGGAATTTTCCAGGCAAGAATACTGGAGTAGGTTGCCATTTCCTACTCCAGGGGATCTTCTCAACCCAGGGGTCAAACCCACGTCTCCTGCATTGAAAGGTGGGTTCTTTACCACTGAGCCACCAGCAAAGCCCTACCATCTCTAAATTGAGATAATGATAATACCTCCTTGCAGGGATATTGTAAAGTTTAAGTGGGAAATTCATATGCTTAGAATGCAGCCTGGCACACAGAAGCGCTAATCAAGGTTAACGCTCATATTTAAATAATAATCATAATCTAAATAATTTAAAGAAGAAACTTTTACAGTCAGTAGATCCAATTTCTTTTAAGTGTCCTAGGGAAAGATGGCCAGTATGAATGGTTTCCATCCATTTATAGACATGTTAATGTGGAGGCTCATAGTGGTTATATTCAGTTTGAGGGCATGTTCTGAAAGGCTTCTTTCCCGTATAAATTCTTCCTGACTCTCACTTCATAGGAAACAGAGATGGTGCATTTTCTGGTGAAAAGATTTCCCATGAGAGTAATTTTCTGTTTCTCTTTCAAAATGTAAATGATTTCCTTTAGGACATAGTTCTGTAATCCAGTATTATTAATAATTTGCCTGGCTCTCTCATAGTAATTTCCATACTTCTTTAAACTGGAGCTAGTTTTCTGAAACTGGGTGTAGTTTACTAACAGAGGCTCTTCTCTAAAACACCAAATTGCCCTCACTGGTGTTAGATCGCCGAGTCAAGGGAAAGCAGCGAATCTGTCTCAAAGAATTAAGGGGTTGGCTTTTCATTGATTGGCTGATTTACTTATTATACTCTGACTTCACATGTCACGGGATCAATCTCTTGAAAGTATATTAGGTCAACTCACCAAGGAATATGAAATTTTTTCTCCTTTATCTTTTTCAAGTGAATTAATAATTACTGTCCAGTCACCAAAACTACATCTCACTTGAGGTTATTTTTACTGTACTGAACTATTCTAGTGGTATATCTTGAATTAGAAACTGGAAATTTTGCTGTGAAGGGAATTTTCATGCACAGTTTAATAATTCAGCTACCTCCACCCCTGGGCAAAATAAATAGCTAGCTGAAGGCTTGTTGGCAAAGTCACAGCGAATTATATTATTTGAAACTCTAAATATCCCCCAAATAAATGTTGAAATTATCTGTGGGAAAGCAAGGGGTTTGGGGCATTACAGTAATATTGCTTCCTTGCCGAATGTGCATTTTCTTCTTGGAGATCTATGGAGTTTGGTAAAATTTTTTTTATTAGGAATAATGGAAGTACACCCATTGTACTTGGGCTGCAATCACTCCTCCTGACTCTCAGCCCTTCAGCAATTCTAGGACCTGATGTTAGATGAGAAGAGTTACTCCTCTGATTCTTAAACATAGATAAATAAGTTATCTCAAATATCTAGAAAGAAATCCAAAGAGTTGGGAAACTGTCACTATTGAATTTTATCAACTAGTTGCTTTTAATTAATTTATTTTTGATCATTTGTTTTGTGTGAGGCACTGTTAGAGTCAGTTGGCATACATCAGTGAATACAACTGTCAAAGATAACTGCCATTGTAGAGGTTGGATTCCATTGTGGGAAGGGGGTGGGGTTAACGAAAGAGATAATGAATGATAGACCATTCCATGCCATTAGTAATTCTTCTGGTATGTTGGAAACCGATATATACTATGGGAAAGGAGACTGGGGAAAAGTGAATCCAGAGTAAGGAAAGAGGTTGTAGCCTAGGGAGATTTGGGGTGAAATGGTTTCGCCACAGAAATGGTACGTAACACACCCATGTGGGGAAGTGGTGGAGTGGGGAGAGTAAAGCTGCACAGAGCTCGATTTTCAGCACAGAAGTTTCTGGCCTTGTCTCTCAGTGCTAGAGATGAAATAAATTATAAAGGAAATGATACTGCCCAGGCTCAGATCCTGTGACATCCTCTCTAATTGAAACTCTTACGGGTAGCATGTTTCCCATTAGTTGTCCCAGTCCACAGAGGATGGAGAAAGAAAGCATTGAAGAGATACGCAGTTCAATTCAACAAGCACTTAGTCATACATTTTATTTACCCAGAATGACTTTATTCAATTTCAGTGATACAAAGATGCAGACGTTCTTAAGGCCCCTCAGCTATGTTGTAAGATGAACCACAGATGAATGAATATAAAAGAAAAATATGTGATGTTGCTAAGCAAAGGTTGTATATACATTCACATGTGGAAGAGAAATACTGTAATCTGGAGTTAGCCCAGGGCTTTCTGGAAAAATGAGATCAAGGTTAGACCTTTGCAAGCTTGAGTGTGGTAGTGAAGCAAGTGGGAGTAATCCGGGAAGGGCCACAGTATCCCAAGACACAGAGGTAGAAAAGTCAGAGCTCCTGGGTTAATTAAGGGAGAGAAATCTGGCCAAGGGACTTCATGACCAGGAGTAATGAGCCCCTGGACTAATAGAAGGATTTCCACACTCAGTGTCCCCAATGAGGGGGATCAACACCTATATTAGACAGACTGCTGCAGCCTTCCTAGGGACTCAGACTTGGACAGGAGGAGTCTAGTTACAGGGGTGATTCCATTACATTTTACCTTAGTAAAGTGGAGACAAAGGATAATATCTCCAAAATACAAAAAAAGATGTCTTCCTCTCTTCTGTTACATGGATATGTCCTACCAGTCTCTAAGTATGGCCTAACTTAGGCCACTACGGTGGTCATAGGCTTTGAGCTTGAAAAACAGGGACCCCGCTGAAGACACGGGAGAGGGGGATCGTGTTAGAAAGAAGGCACCCCCAGGATGCGTGTTCACTGCTTATACTCAGCAGGCTGCCTCATGACCTCTCCCCCTGGCAACACCTGCACTCTGTTCCCATGGGCAGCCCGGAGAGGTTGGCACTCGGAGGCCCAGAGAACGTCAGCTCCCATGGATGAGCTACGTCCACGTGTAAACCAAGATTTGGGGGAGGGACAGGGTGAGGCGGGGGGGCTGACACTTTTTCAGGCCGTTTCCTCTGGTTCCTCAAGTCGGGCCCTCATCTGGTCCCACTCCCAGGTTTTGGACAGATGCTGGATCCCTGATGGCAGTCTCAGCATGCTTCCCCCACACCCCCGCGCCGTGGAGCCTGCTTCCCTCGCAGCAGCCGCTAAGACCCGGAGGGGTGGGATTCCACTTTGAAACTCTGTGCGCGCGGCGCGAGGGCCAGCACCGGGCATGCTCAGTCGCCGCGGCGCGGTGGGGCTGCTGCTCCTACAGCTCTGGCCCCGGGCTCCAGGGCTGGCTCCGCCCACCTCCTCCCCCCGCCGCCCCCCCGCGGCTGCGGAGCTTCCAGAAGGCCGAGCTGTAGCGGCTCCCCGCGATCTCGGCCCCCGCCCAGCGCCGCCCGGCTTGCGGCCGCCTCCCACTCCTCTTCCTCCCCTCCTCTCTTAAGGTGGAGAAGCTGGTGCTTGCTTCTGTTCGCGCCACACACCGCTCTGCCAGCCCCAGCCCAGGACCGGCGAATGCCTCCCGGAGACCAGAGGACTCTCGGCGGGGGCTCTTTCCAACACCACTTTGCCTGAAGTGGGGTCGTGGCGGAGTTGCTCCTCCGCCACTCAATGCAAAGCACTATGCGGAGAGCGGTCGGCTTCCCTGTGCTGTGCCTGCTTCTTAGTCTTCACGCTGCAGGTAAGGGGTTGCCCGGCAGAGCTGTGGATGCGCCGGGAGACTGCACATGCTCCAGGACTCTAGGGAAAGCTGGCTTCGCGAGGAAACCCTTAGAAAGGCAAAGCAGGACAGTGCTGACACGGTAGGGGCGAGGGAGTCCTGCACCTGTTGGAAGACGGAGGCCGAAAACTTAAGCTAAAATCAGCCCGTGATTTTTCCTGACCTCGTATGAACATTTTCAATGCGAATACAGGTTTGCTTCCTCCACCCCTCCCCTCCATCTAGACTCCCAGATTTTGTTTCTAAGCTGCGCACTTGACTGCCCGTTTTTCAGGAGGCTGACAAGACTCCCTACTGGATGTAATATTTTCTACTGCAGCGGCTACTTCCGCAAGGTCTCTCGGTTTAGCGAGAGCTCACAGGGATCCATTGGCTGTAACCTGATGGACCACATCTCTGCCCCAAAGATCGAAATACACGGTTCCCATTAACGATGCCACTCCAGGCTCCTTTGGCCCCAGCTCTTGTCAGTCGAATTTTCTAAACCAATAAGACGGACGAAAGCTTTAAAATAGGACTCTCTCGTCTCTTTCAGCATCATGGTCAGGTTCCGAGGGCACAAGACAGAAAACCAATCACTGTTTCAAAGCTGACAACCGCAGGGTAGGCACTGTCCCTGGGATGGGTTTGATGAGGTATAGAAAGAAATGACAGTGAGACTGATTCCCGGATATAAATATAGTTGATATCAGAACCAGTATCAGGTTTCGTTTGGAAGCAAACCTTAGGAAGTACCTGGGGAATTGTACATAAAATGTCGCTATAGATCCTGCTTTTTGGATACATGCAGCCTCGATCTGATACAGGGGCTTGCTGGACTGAATCCTTTATCATTTTTACGCACACATGAACCAAAATAAAATATGGTAGAGAGATTTTGGGAGCCCTACTGCGACAGCAGTTGTCCGTGCAGTATCCCTGTAGCAATCAAAGAACAGGTATTTTCCCCGAGTTTGCCTGTCATCCAATCACACGTATTCATTCATTTTTCCAAGCAATATTTTATTGAGTATATACTACAGTTCAGAGATAGTGCATGAAGATAATGGATATAAAATTGCAATTTTGGGGTATCTTTTAGAAAGAGTGTGGGTGAGTCCTTTTCTGTGTAGGCAATTGTGAGAGTGAAAGATGGTACTTCCTTATTTCTAGCTAATGCTATTTTAATGTATTGTGAATCTCTTGAACAAGTAATGTATAGGAACATTCAGGCTATAATTAAGTACCCATGTTAATTGTTATAATTATGATGTTATATTGTGGAATTTTCAGTAGTTCTTTAGCACTTTGAAAACCGGGATGTAGCTATGACATGGTCATTAAATTATTTGCAAACAGTTGTAGTAAATCCTTTTATTACTGCATACAATTCTTTAATGTCAAAATATGAGATGAAAACATACACATTGGGTTGAATTTTATTTACATTATTGTTTAATTATAGCCCTGAGACAAATAGCTATTACCAAAAATATCCTCAGTTCCTATCAAATTTAGGAATGATTTGAACTGATCTATGAAAAATATTAGTGTTGTTATTTTTAAAACTAATATATAACATTTCTAAAGATAACATTTTATGTATCTTGAGTAATTATAACTTAAAAGCTATAAATAACCTTAAAATGAAGCAGGTGGAAAACATTTATAAATTTGTTGTGGATGAACATTTGGGATGAGGAAATAGAGGACTTCTGTTCATCAAAAGAGAAACCTAGAAGTCTGCAGCCCTAGATTATACCTGGAGCTCTGCCAAAGGGTGTATTACCAAGACAAACCAATCCAACTCTACTTTGACTTCTTAATTTGAGGGGAAAAAAAAAGGAAGATGATTAATCAACTGAATTTAGTCACAAGGCATTGAAGGCTATGTCCAGATTTCAGTTGTAAGATGCCATATAGAAATTAATTACATTCATATTTTTAATGTAGTGCTTTTGATAGGTGTTTTTTCCCCAGCAGATTGCAAGTTTAATATTGTGGTTGTCTTGCCAGTTTCATTTTGAATGCATTTTAATTTAAACAGCAATTTGTGGGTCACAAGCTGTCATCAGATTAAAATTCATCACAGTTATCTAAATAACATTGTTAGGACTTTTCATTAGAACTGAGACGAATCAGCTTTCTTGATCTCAGCTCCTGTAGATTTGGGTAATAAAAAGGTGAGTGAGTGGAAGGACAAAGATCAAGAAGTCAGTGATAGTCTCTACTTGTTGAATGTCTCATTTGGCTTCTCTTACAGAAAGCTCTCCTCTCAGGGGGAAAGTGGGCTTTATAAAGAAGGAGAATGAATTCTGTGTAGTCAAGCCTCTTTGGCTGAAAAGCTAATTGATCTGTTTTGTTGTGCCCAGGGTAAGCTGGCAGAACTAATGATAGGTTAGACCTCTTTCAGGATGGGAGAAATTGGCTGCCAGGATGTAAGTGCTCTTCGTAGCTATACTAAAAACTGTTAACTTCCATAGTCATTCTCCTAATGGTAAAGTAGCAAACTGTTTTCACCTTGAGTACCCTCTCCAACTGTTTGGTCATGATCGCCTGAGTCACTATGCAAAAAAAAAAAAAAAAAAATTCTGACCAACCCTGAGTTCTGATGACTTAACAGGGAAAAGTATTGCGATCTGTTTGCAATGTCTATGGGAGCAAAAAGAGGAAGAGGGGTACAATGCTGTGTAATTAACATCTCTAGAGAAGATAACTGTAATGAATTACTGAGCATGGAGTTTATCAGAGAACCTGGACTCAACTCTATCCATGGCAGCTGATTTTTGTAGACCTTCTTAACAGAAAAAGTGATAGTTATTGTTCATCCAGCTGCTTACTACACAGGTGAGAAAACTATGATTCAGTAACTAGTAGATATTATTACTTTAAAGTGCCAGTTAACAGTATAGTCAGGGTAAAACCCCCATGTTTCCAGGCCTGTGATTGCACTCTATGTAAAATCCTACACTCTTTGGGAGGCTACCATTGAGATAGTGGTGCCAGATTCTTTTCCCCTAATTGTCCTCATTCCTTACACCTCTGTGAAGCAACATAATGTATCAACGTCACTAGAAAAGACCACTTTAGGAATATCGAGGAAGGCAACTACAAGGTACTCAATGATTTGGATGGTAAAATAATTACGTGGAAGAGCCACAGGTAGCTTATTTCCTTCAGTGTTTCTTCTCTTTCTTTGCCCAAAGAACTATGGGAGATTATATTTATTGATAATATTTTAGTTACAAAGGAGTAAATGTCTTGGGGTATCTTGAAGATTCTCATGGGAAAGCTTTCTTTTTCCTAGAGAATGTCTTGCTAAAAAAACACAAGTTGATCTCAATGCATTACTCTCTCTTCAAGCTCTGGAAATGGTTCTTTCAAATTTCTGTATGGTTCTTACTACCTGCTTTTCTGAATGACACAGAGACTACTTTCAATGTATATTCTGATGATGCTTCTGCATTCTCAGAGAAGTGCCTAGTCTTCTAGTCTTTGAGAAGCAAGAGTTCCTGTGATGGAACTAAGAGGATCAGGGAGGTCATTGACAGAAACCCCATACTCAAAAGAAAGGGTAGGAACTTCCCTGGTGGTCCAGGGGTTAAGAATCTGCCTTGCAATACAGTGAACATGGGTTCAATCGCCGGTTGGGGAGCTGAGATTCCACATGCCATGAAGCAACTAAGCCATGCACCGCAATTACTGAAGCCTGTGTGCTCTAGAGCCCCTGTACTGCAGCTAAGACCCAATGCAGCCAAAATAAATAAATAAAATATTTTTTTAAAAGAAAGGGTAGACAGATAGGAAAATGATATTTTAAGATATCTCTTCTCAATGAAGAGTCCCTTAGAGTTCCAGAATCAGTTTTTCACTCAACATAGTTCTTAACACTGGCCAGGGGTCTGCTCTGTTCTCTCCCATATTACCTCTCTGATATCTCTCTGCTTTCCTCTTTTTTGTCTCTCTCCAGCTACAGTGGTCTCCTCCCTATTCCAAGAAGACACCAAGTGCTTGCCCATCCTCCCAAAAAGTTTTATTTCTTTGCCTGGACTATCCTTTCTCCATATTTCCATGGCTCAATCCCTCAATTTTCAGTCTTTGTTCAAAGATTACTTTCTCAGTGAAGCCCTCATTGACTATCCTAATTAATATTTCATCACCCCTCAAATCTTCCAATACCCTTCCTTGATTTATTTTTATTATTAATTGTATTGAAATATAGGTGATTTACAATGATGTGTTGATTTCCGCTGTATAGCAGAGTTCCTCAGTAACTCATACAGATACTCTTTTTCATATTCTTTTCCATTCTGGTTTATCACAGGATATTCAACATATATAGTTATAGTTCCCTGTGCTATATAGTAGGACCTTGTTGTTTCTCGATTCTATACATACTAGTTTGCATCTGCTAATTCCAAGCTCTCAATTCTCTCCCCCTTGGCAACCACAGATTTGTTCTCTATGTCTGTTTCTGTTTCCTAGATATGTTCATTTGTGCCCTATTTTAGATTCCACATATAACCCCTGATAGCTCAGTTGGTAAAGAATCTGCCTGCAATGCAGGAGACCCTGGTTCAATTCCTGGGTCAGGAAGGTCCACTGGAGAATGGATAGGCTGCCCGCTCTAGTATTCCTGGGCTTACCTTGTGACTCAGCTGGCGAAGAATCTGCCTGCAATGTGGGAGACCTGGGTTTGATCCCTGGGTTGGGAAGGTCCCCTAGAGAAGGGAAAGGCTACCCACTCCAGTATTCTGGCCTGGAAAATTCCATGGACTTCCATGGGGTCACAAAGCGTGGACACAACTGAGCGACTTTCACTTTCACTTTTCATAAGTGCTATCATGTATTTGTCTGTTTTGTTTCCTGCTATTTCTATAGCAGATCCTGCCCATCCTAGCACTGGGAGAGGAGCAGTGCTGGGCACAAAAGCTAGTAAAGATTAGACAAATACATTGAATCAATAAAAACAACACAGTAATATTTCTAGTCTCCTCTTTTTGCATTTAATTTCTTCTTGGCACTCATGCAAGGCACCTACTCAACTTAGCCACTTCCAGAATGGATTTCAGCAGAGCTCATTTACCCAAAAATTAAGTTGCTCCCCAGAAGTCTCACATACCCAGGGGACATACAATCTCAAGCAGACTTTGCTACTTTGGGAAATGAAGAGCAACTGGGGATGGGCTTTAACTATCGATGAACTCAGTGGCAAAGTCCTTCCAACTGATTGCCAGATGCTGTAAGAGCCCAAATGCCTTGTTGGTTGGCTATATTTTTAATTCTTTGTAAAATGCTTTATACCTGTGGGAATGGCTATGATAATGTCTGCATCTTTAGCACTTAAGAAGATAGATGTATGTATATTTGAGACCACACATTCCTAGAACCACGGAGACTGCTTATTCTATTGGAAATGACACCCTGACTAGCACGTTGTAAAATTGTGGATTGTATTATCCACAGCCCAGATAATGATGAATGTATTATCTATCATTCAGACTTCTTCTCTGTTTCTCATCTACTTTTCTATCAACTCTAATCTTTTTTTCTTAATTTTAAATTTATTTATTTTTTGATTGAAGGGTGATTGTTTTACAGGATTGTGTTGGTTTCAGCCAAACATCAACATGAGTAAATCATAGATAAACATATGTCCCCTCCCTCCTTCCCATCTTCCCTATCCCACTCCTCTTGGTTGTTACAGAGCCCCAGTTTGAGTTCCCTGAGTCATACAGCAAATTCCCCAAACTCTAATTATGGTTCCATATAGTTAAGGTGGTAATTTATCTTTTCCTTATCAATGAATATTGAGATTAGATTGAATCTAACTTTGAAAATTCTTCTCATTGATTCCCATGGATAGCCACTGGTTTCCTCAATAGCTTCTCTCTTATCTAACTAGTCATTTCTCAGTTGCACTTTTAGGTCTTTCTCTGAGCATTCTTTAATAGGTTAGTGCTCTGTAGAATTTATGTGTCCTAGGTCTTTTTTTTCTCTTTTATCCCTGTATACTTTCTCTGTGGATGTTTACATCCAGGCCTACATAGCAAAGTTGAAATGCATATTTCTATCTCAGATATTTCTCCTGTTCTCCAGTCCTATCACTACAATTTTCTAGGAGTCATTGGAGATCCCACAAGTATCAGGAATCTGGCTGTTAATGCTCAGCACTTCCCATAACAACTTCTTTTATTTCTATATATTCTATCATTGTGAATAACATGAGAGTCCCCCACAGTCACCCAAGCCTGGTACAACTGGGAAAAAGCATACTCGATCACATTCTCACTTTGTATTCTCTAATACAGCCATTTCCTTTTCTCTTAGGGTAAACTCAGACTCATTAGCATGGGGAAGTCTTTTACTATCAGGTATTTCCCAACTCCATCCTTATTTCCTATCATCATGTTCTGCTTTGCCCACTGTTATCATACTAAAAGCAAATTTCACTGGTTTGCCATGCCTCTCATCCTTTTCACATACTGTTCTATTTATTTTAAGTATCCAACTCTGCTTCATTTTCTAGATAATTTTCCTCCAACTTTAAATCATAGTTGAGCATTGCCTACTTTGAGAACCCTTCCTCAAACCCCATCTCATCCAAGTAGCTTTCCTAGGTTTTCCTTTGAGGCCCTGTGTATTTCACTATTAATGCTCTTAACCTGAGTTTTTTGGTTTTTTTTTTTTTTTTTTGAGGACAACAAGAGAATTGTAGCTTTTATCTCTGTATACTAATAATATATTAATAGAACTGTGCTTGTTATCCAGTATACCATCAATAAATGTTGCACCCAATAAATATATTCAGGAGGTATTTGGCAAAATAAATTTTGATTAATTTATATTTACAAAGAGATTATATCTCACTTTCATGATCATAAAGAGTAGAATTGACTTTACTACTGCCCTTTCAATCAAATGTATGTTTACTGGTTACAAAGCAGTGGAAATGGGACAGAATAGCTTTCATTTAAACATATTCTGTTTAAGATAAGTTTGTGTTCTGTGAGCATGAGGCTTATTCTAGTGGTGTTGTGTGCTGAACTCCTCCTAGATGGATAGACATTCCTATATGATTTTCTAGTACTACTTTAGGATGGGAGTGAGATGAATGTGTTCATTTTAAAGAGAGAAAAGAATTAGACAAGATACATAACATGATAGCTGTGCATTAAAGGATGGACCCAGAACCCCTAATTAATTCTGATTACTGATCAGTTATCTGAAATAACAAACATGAGCCACCTACACATTTAAAATCAGGTAGGAGTTTGAGGCAGTGGGTTCAATAAGCAGAAATAAAAAATAATCTAACCTTCCTTTGCTCCCCCTACCAAAATCCAAACCATCACAGAAAATTTCTGAGTATTGGATGGTTTTATACAATTTTTCTCTTTTTTATGTATAGATAAAGTCTTTATTAAACCTTTATGGGAGCTGTGCTTTTACTTGAAGAATGGAGAGTGGTTGATGAATAATAAAAATGTCACTTCTGAGATGATGGGGTCACACATCAAAAACTCATTTATTGCCATTATTATTAGTGATAACATGGATGTTATGTTTCATGGTAAATATATTGTTAAATCTCTTAAAAGCTGTTTGTAAAGTCTAGTTCAAAAGGTAGAGAAAGCCATTTTTCCCTCTAAAGATCCTACTTGGCCATAAATGCATTCTTCATCTTCAAAGCACTTACAAATGCTGACACACTTAGTGTAGCTTTGATATTTCTCAACACGAAGGATTTTAACAGCTTGAAACATTTTAATGGTAAAATATTATTTTAAGATCAGGTTTCCTAATTCCTGTTCACCAAACAATGTAGCTGTAAGTGTCTACTATTGAGATATTTGCCACAGAATGACAATTAGCAAATTTATGTTGTGAATAGTAGCACTTTCCATTTAGATAATTTTCTACTTATAATGACAATCTAGACTTTTCTCATAATCAAACCTTATTTGATTTGATTTTATTAAGATGTTGATATCCATGAAAATTTCAACCACAGGGACCAACAACAAAACAAAACTGTCTACCTGAAACAGCAGTCTAGATCAATATGTCTAATTACACTGAAGTAGATGCCAAGTTCAGTAGGAGCTTGAGCTATTTTCTGTCTTAGTTCGGACGTGAAGCAACGTCCATTTACTGACTTAAATGTGCAGAAGAGCTTAAGACAGCCTAAACTACTGTTTCTTTGAAAAAGAGCAGTGAATGAGCACAGAGTAAGAGTGTCTCACAGTGATTTACTGGCCTATGCAGCAACATGGACAGAGTAAAACTCCTCTGCTATTTCGCTACAGTAGCGATTCAATTCCTGACGGAGGCTGGAGGGGAAATGAGGCGATGCGCATAACTACACAAGGTCAGCTCCCAGTACTGGGATACTTTCACTTACCTGGGGAAGAGGCTCAATACAAACTATGCCAAATATTATATCATGATGAGATAGTCCACAAGGCCATCAATCTATAAATATAAATTTATAGATTGTGATTTTAAAGTAATTCACTTTCTTGGTCTCTTGTTGATTCAAGACAGTATTTTTATTCTCCCTGGAAGAAAATGAAATAGCTTAAGCAGAAAAGTTAAGAGAAAATTGAAACAAAGGAGAAAATGCCATATTTTTAGATAATGCTTAGCAGAATACTGTAGCAGATAAGAGCGTGTATATGGTGATCAGTTTCAAATCCAGGCGTCGTCACTTACTGTCTCTCTGGTGGCTTAGTCCCTAAGTTGTGTCCGACTCTTGCAACTTCATGAACTTAAGTTCCCAAGGCTCTGTCCATGAGATTTCCCAGGCAAAAATACTGAAGCAGATTGTCATTTCCTTCTCCAGGGAGGATCTTCCTGACCCAGGATTTGAACCTGGGTCTCCTGCATTATAGGCCAGTTCTTTCCCAACTGAGCTATGAGGGAATCCCTACCATCTCTCTATAACTTGGAGTAAATTGCTTGATCTTTCCACATCTCAATTTCTTCTTTTAAAAATGGAGACCATGTATTATAGAGTTGTTGTTGTGTGTTAAATAGGATAATGTGATGTAAAATAGACTGTACTGTCTTAGTAAGTGCCATGTAAGTGTTAGGTGTTATTTGACTAGGGCTGGGAGAGGTCAGATGCTAAATGATCAACCGATATCTTGGAGCAATTTCTCATTCTTTTTGTATTTGAGCCAATGCTAGAGAAGTATACATGTGCAAGAGAGATTCTGGATCCCAATCTCTTTTTCAGTTGGATCTTGTCTGCATAATTCCTCTCTCTTTGGTCTGAGCCTTACTAAGCAGGTCTGTGATGGATTCTGAAGCTTCAAAGCATCCACCTGTTTCTTCTGGCCACTGAGAGGCTGAAGAGAGCCTGGCCAGGCCCAGGATGTCAGATCTCATTCTCCTAGTCCCTCTTCAACACCCCACACCAAACCCCTCAATAAAATAGTTTAACATACTTCTCCTCCTCCAAATTCAGCTCTCCCTTAAGTCTCCTAATGCCTTACCTATAAGCATCTAAATGTATTATCTATCTATCATGTCTTCAGCAAATTCTTAAAGTGAATATATTAGTAAAATGCAAATTTTTCTTGGGCTTACCTCATGGTAATTGAAAATAGATAACCTTTTCACCTTTTCCTAAACACCATAGTTCTGACATATCTAGTTCTTATTTCAGCTTAGCAGATAGCCCAAACTTGTCCTCGGAGCTGCCTCCCTAACTAGTCTCACTGGCACAGATGCAGAGTGAGAAGTTCAGACGTGTGACCAAGGCTGCAACTCATAGCTCTAAGAACCTCTTTTAGGACTGCTGCTCTCGTAAGGCTTCTCCTCTACTGACTGACTGACACTCTCCTGCTCGCTATCTGTAGCCTATGGAACTTCTAGATCACTGGGCTCCAGGTCCACATGGAAGGCTGCCCATGGTTCTGTGGGCACTGGAGAAGTTAAAGGGAAAGCAAGGAGGGACATGGAGACAGGGAGACATTTTATTGGGGATTGTCAAGCACAGCCTTCGCCTGTTCAAGGGACGACTCATCACTCCCTAACACCCAGACCTTGCTTCCCAGCCCCACTTGATCTAAGGATTCTATCCTGCTGATTTTATCTCAGGTGACCTACCATGTATAGCTCCAGTCTGGCTCCCTGGGAGAGCTGCAACCCATCAGAAAAATCAGAATTCAACTATGGAAACTTTTTCATGGTGCTAACCTCCAATATGCGAAGTTATGTTCGTGGTGGGTTGGCTGTTTCAGTGCCTCTGAACACTCCATGGCAGTTAAGAAGCTCCCTAGGAGAATTCTCACAGGTTCTCACAGGTCTGGTACAGTTGGGCAGGGCTCTTGGCATTCCTGGGTCCCTCTGTATCTCCAGAGCATCAAGATTCCCCCCAGGTGTCCACTGGTCTTTTCTGAGTGACTTATTTCCTCAAAATGGGAGTGGCTGATTCTTAGAGAGCTTGGATTATAACATTTATCAGGTTGTTTGTTATTCCTAAATCTGAACATTAACTGAAGCTATGAAAATATAACAGAAGGGTCTCCTCTCTAGATATACATTGGATTTATAGGGAAGAGACAAATAGATTTCATTATAAGAAAAGAAGGAAAATACAAATGACTATTTCCTAAATTCCTGTGATGTGCTAAGTGTGAAAGTTAGTTGCTCAGTCATATCTGACTCTGTGTGGCCTCATGGACTACAGCCCAGCAGGCTCCTTTGCCTGTGGAATTCTCTAGGCAAGAATACTGAAGTGGGTAGCCATTCCCTTCTGTTGAAACCAGGTCTCCTGAATTGCAGGCAGATTCTCTACTGTCTGAGCCACTAGGTCTGTTTAACCCCTATGACATACTAATCTCTATCCCAAATGCTTTCTATAGTATAATCATCTCACCCTTTAGGATAGAAAGTTTGTTTGAAATGGTATGCTTGTGCTACAGAAACAGCAAAAATATACTCTAATTCATGTAGCAGAGTAAAAATAGAAAAATTAAGCTCTAGAATCTGACTTCCTGGGCTTGAATCCCATCTCTGCTATTTACTGTTTAAATTCCCTGTGCTTCCCTTTTCTTATCAGAATAAAAGGCTAATACCATGGTAACTACCTCATAGGGTGGTTTAAGGATTTAAGGAGCTAATTCATAAGGCCCACAGCATGGGGCTGGAACACTGCATATATTCAATGGCAATAGTTGTGAGAATTATCATATTAGCATTTGAAAACTTTCATTGGTCCTATATTTCAGGTTCCATACTTGAAAAGGAAAAAGTGTGCACATTGCTGCTGCTGCTGCTAAGTCGCTTCAGTCGTATCTGACTCTGTGTGACCCCATAGACGGCAGCCCACCAGGCTCCCCCGTCCCTGGGATTCTCCAGGCAAGAACACTGGAGTGGGTTGCCATTTCCTTCTCCAATGCATGAAAGTGAAAAGTGAAAGTGAAGTCGCTTAGTCGTGTCCAACTCTTAGCGACCCCATGGACTGCAGCCTACCAGGCTCCTCCATACATGGGATTTGCCAGGCAAGAGTACTGGAGTGGGTTGCCATTGCCTTCTTGACTATCGCCCATTAAAAAGAAATTCACTCTGAAGCCTTCTTTTGTGAAGAGTCCCTGCCATGAACATCTAATTTTTGTACCTCCATTAAAAAGAAAATACTAGTAAACTTTTGCCTTGTGAATTAAAAATTGCTCATAACTAGTAAGCTAGTGTTGGAAGCAATGAATGCTGTTTTCCAAACTGGAGAACATAAGAGAAAAATAACTCCATAGCCACCAGAGGTGCTGCAATTATGGGCAACCTCTGGTAAAGACCTTCAGTCTTAGGTTTGGGGTAGAATTTGTAGTATCACCCCTCCTGCTGTCTCACTCTACAAACTACCTGAATTCACAACATCCAACAGGAGCCAAAATATCCCACTTCTAATGTTGAACCTTCTGCATGTCCACGGACACCTTGCAAACTCTGTGAATTGCATGGTTCGCATATTCCACTGTGAGAGCCTTGCCCATATACCTTTGAGGTGTGTATGTGGGAGGGGAGGGAGTGGGCTTCATGAAATCAGAGTTGCTATATATGCATTCTGTGGATCAAGCAACCTACCTCCCCTAGCGTTAAGTTCTGCTGAGTCGACCATAAATTCACCATGGGTACAGACTGTGCCTCCAAACCAGTCCTACCCTGAGCCTGAAGCAAAAGTGCTTTGGGTCTCCCATACCTCAGCCTAAGGCATCAGCCCCCGCTGGTGGCAGCCCCTTCCCTTCCCCCAACCCTGCCCTTGACATCTTGAAGCTCACTCTCTGGAGCTCTGTGCTCAGGCTGAATCTCAACCTCTTGCCTTCTCCTTCCTCTCCACCCCAATGAAAGTGTGTTCTTCTTACTTCGCATTTCAAGAGGGGTCTCTCCTCCACTAGCGCTATTTTAGGAAAGATGTGACACAGTGATCTACTCCTGATAAAAATAGCTGTTAACTGTATGGTCTTTCCCTAGCAAATGTTCATTTTTTTTCAAAGAACAGTGAAAAAAAAAAGCAGTGTCTGCTGAGAAAGCAGTACCTTTGACCAGTGGTGTTAATTTCAAGTGATGGATGAAGGGACCAGGACAGGATGGAGTAGAGGTGTTGACCTGAAGGACCTACCAAGTGCCCTGTGCTCCTCAAATCCCTAAATACAGGCAGAGGAGACCAGGACAAGATTTCTTCAAGTGGCCACCATGGGCCTCCTTTCTTACTCTCTGTAGTATCATTACTGGGGCTTCCCAGGTATAGCTAGTGGTAAAGAACCTGCCTGCCAATGCAGGAGACTGAAGAGACATAGGTTTGATTCCTGAATCAGGAAGATCTCCTGAAGGAGGGCATGGCAAGCCACTCCAGTATTCTTGCCTGGAGAATCCCATGGACAGCGGAGCCTGGTGGGCTATAGTCAACGGGGTCATAAAGAGTTGGACACGACTGAGCGACTGAGCACAGCACGGCACAGTGTCATTACTATGAAAATATTGTAATTTTTTGATCTGTTCTAATATTCATTTTGCTATTTTAAATATAATTCCTAATCTACTATGAGAATTATTCTTAAAGCAGATATTTTTCTTGTCCTTGCAATTGAAGTACAGCTTTCAAGTCATTTGGAGAATTCTGCTATAAATAAGATGATAATAGTTTATAATCTCTATATTTATAAATACCAATATTTTAAATGCTTGCATAACAATGAGGCATAAAAATTACATTTTACAAGTGTATTTAGAGCTTTATCACTCTATAAATGCATATGGAACTCAATTTCTATGATTTCTGCAGAGGCTAGTGTTACTTAGCTTTCTAGCTGTATGATCATTTTTCCTCACTTCTGCATTTCCCAAGAGGGCGTATCTTGATGAAGATCTTCTCTTAACTGCTGTGTAGAGTTGAAGAGATAGTAGCTTTCACTCTTGTCAACCTCTCCTCCAAGCATCTTTCAACTCAGTTCTTCAGGAACTGGGGAGCATCTATCTGCTTCTGTTGAGCCAATATAAATCTCACTTTCTCCAGCAGAGTCTGAGGCCATGGTCTTAATCTCATTTCTTTATGACTTCTGTCTAGTCACACTGCCCCAAGGGTGCTGCCCAAATTGTATTAAAGTTCACTCTGTAATACTGATTTATCAGATGAAACATATGGCTACTAAAGCTTGGCAAAACCCAGGAAACATGAAATCCTTTCATTATAATTTTACCACCGGCACGTGGCACACAGTGGATATTTGCTGAAATGACTGTCCATTTCTGTGGCTTCCAGATAGAGTTTTCTGTCATGCAGCTCAACTTTGGATGGAAGAGTTAAATAGGAAGAATGGAGGGACTCCCAGAGTAGTTACAGTGGGCTCTAAGTGGGAGTAGGAACCATGTTAGTTCTAACAGGATATTTGAGGAAATATGAAGGAGTGTTTATATCAAAGAACATGCAGGAAAAGCTGACAAGATGCCTTAATAAAAATCTTTCCTTATTGTGGTACGATTCAGGCCCTTTCCTACATAGAAAAAAATAGAAGCAGTTCTCTAAAAATAAGACTAGTTACTGTGTTTTTTTTTTTTTTAATTTTTATTATTGATATGCTAGACATATCACTGGCTAAACACTTGAAGCATTTAAATAATGTTAGGAGAAGACATAGAGTTTCCTCATGGAATTATGTTTTTATATCTTAAAGACTAGGGCATAAACTAGATTTTAGGAAAAAACATTTCTGGAAGGGAGTGCTCTTTTGGTAACAAGCTCCTTTACCAAAAGGGAGGGCCTTTTGGTAAATCATGGTAATCAAGGGAGGGCCCATGATTGCTTAAAATTTTTATGTGTATAATTCAATTAAAATTTTTATAATTGTTATCTTTTAGAAACAATGGCTCAGCGGGTAAAGAATCTGCCTGCAATGCAGGAGACTCGGTACGCACGAGTCTCCATCCCTGAATCAGGAAAATTGCCTGCAAAAGGAAATGGCAATTCACTCTAATATTCTTGCCTGGGAAATCCAATGGACAAAGGAGTGTGGAGGGCTCTTCCATGGGGCTGCAAAGAGTCAGACACGACTAAGTAACTAAGAACGCACGCACACACACATTATTTTACTTTTTATGATTCATTTACTGGTCTGAAGATGAACTTTTTTTATCAAATTGATTATTTGGTATCAGGATACAAAATAAGTGTGTGCACATATAAATATATGCATACATAATATAACACATGTTGTAAGAACATAACTAAGACACAAACTGAATTTTGCAAAATTAGCTTTATGTTAATATATATAGACAGAGCCATAATGGAATTTTCAAAGCACTAGTGTCCCTTGCTAATAAGATTAGTATGAGTGAGTGTCTGTTATACCTGGAAGGTTATCCTAATACACCTCAGTTGCCACATCTTGGGAAGGCTGTATTTGTTCACCAGGAAGATTCAGTGTTGGTACTGTGGGTGCTTCTAACTGGAGATTAGTGCCGTGGTGACTTCATGGGTTAGCATTAACAGTAGTAAGTAGTATTACAGAACAACTGGAAGTGAAGTGAAGTGAAGTCGCTCAGTAGTGTCCGACTCTTTGTGACCCCGTGGACTGTAGCCCACCAGGCTCCTCCATCCATGGAATTCTCCAGGCAAGAATACTGGAGTGGGTTGCCATTGTTTTAATGTTAGACTCCTTCCATCCAAGGATAGCGCTTCTGAAAATCCTCCTTATAGAGAAAAATCAGCGCCATGGGAAATCTAACTGAATTGAGGCTCACTTTAAAGCAGAGACATTACTTTGCCGACTAAGGTCCGTCTAGTCAAGGCTATGGTTTTTCCAGTAGTCATGTATGGATGTGAGAGTTGGACTATGAAGAAGGCTGAGCACCGAAGAATTGATGCTTTTGAACTGTGATGTTGGAGAAGACTCTTGAGAGTCCCTTGGACTGCAAGGAGATCCAACCAGTCCATTCTGAAGGAGATCAACCCTGGGATTTCTTTGGAATGAATGATGCTAAAGCTGAAACTCCAGTACTTTGGCCACCTCATGCGAAGAGTTGACTCATTGGAAAAGACTTTGATGCTGGGAAGGATTGGGGGCAGGAGAAGAAGGGGACGACCAAGGATGAGATGGCTGGAAGGCATCACTGACTCGATGGACGCAACTCTGAGTGAACTCCGGGAGTTGGTGATGGACAGGGAGGCTTGGCATGCTGCGATTCATGGGGTCGCAAAGAGTCAGACACGACTGAGCGACTGAACTAAACTGAACTGAACTGAACTTAAAGAATGTACTGTGCTCTCTTGTAAAGTACATTTCTAATCTGGTTGTAGACCTGTAATACAAGATCCACCTTCATTTTCTGATGAGAAAACTGAGGCTCAGAGAGGTTATAGTGAATATAGTGAAGTCGCTCAGTCGTGTCCGACTCTTTGCGACCCCATGGACTGTAGCCTACCAGGCTCCTCTGTCCATGGGATTTTCCAGGCAATAGTGCTGGAGTGGATTGCCATTTCCTTCTCCAGGGGATCTTCCCAACCTAGGGATCAAAACTGAGACTCAGAGAGGTTGAGGACCCATAACTCAAGTTCTGATAGACAGGGTGTGGTGGGTGTTAAAGATACAGTCTACGTCTCTTTTCTCTTAAACCATTGCTTCTTTTTAAAAGCATGTTTCTTTGAATCAGTTCTGATGAGATGGATAAAACTGGAGCTGGTTATACAGAGTGAAGTAAGCCAGAAAGAAAAACACCAATACAGTATACTAACACATATATATGGAATTTAGAAAGATGACAATGATGACCCTGTATGCAAGACAGCAAAAAAGACACAGATGTGTATAGCGGACTTTTGGACTCAGAGGGAGAGGGAGAGGGTGGGATGATTTGGGAGAATGGCATTGAAACATGTATACTATCATGTAAGAATTGAATCACCAGTCTATGTCCAATGCAGGATACAGCATGCTTGGGGCTGGTGCACGGGGATGACCCAGAGGGATGTTGTGGGGAGGGAGGTGGGAGGGGGGTTCATGTTTGGGATCGCATGTACACCCGTGGTGGATTCATGTCAATGTATGGCAAAACCAATACAATATTGTAAAGTAAAAAATAAATAAATAAATAAAAATGAAATAAAATAAAATAAAAGCATGTTTCTTTCCTTTCTCAATTCTATTAATTGGCATTTTCTAAGTAAAATTTTACTGGTACTTATCTATTTTTAACTTTTCCTGAGAGGCATTTACAAATCAAATGCGAACCTTGTCATATCTCATGTAGAAATTCCCAAGGGACTTCCTTGATGTTATCCATTTGCATTTCCTTTCTAGAGAAGGAAGTGCTGGCAATCCTTGAAAAACAATGATTGTCCTTTTACAAAATGATCAGAAAACAAAGTTGCCCTTTTTTGATTGTTCACTTTTTTAGGTCTCTTTGGTGACCACTGTTTCATCCTTTATTCCTTTCCCAAGTCACTGACACTGATTTAAACAGCTGCCATCCATAGGATTTATTCTGAGAGGGTGTATGTGAGGCCATTCTACCTTATGCATCCAGAGTTACTAAAGTTGATTTTGAAATAATGAATCATAATGTACATAAGCATAAAATCACATTGTGATTTTACATATTTTCTCTTTCCTTTGTTATGGATCTCTTCAGAGATTATCAGGGTCATATCCAGAATGAAATTTCAATTGTGGAATTTTATGACCATCAAAACTGGTTATTGTCCTGTAAATGCCATTCCTATGATAAAAGTACTTTTAAATGCAGTTAAGTATCTTCAACGAGCTAGTCACTATTCTGTCAGGGAGCTCTGTCCCTTAGAAATAGAAAAAATTGTCACTGAGCTCTCAGTGAAGATGAGGAATCCTACTACTCATCTTATATCTACTTTCTTTTTCATTCCTTACAAGACGTTTTTTCAGTCCTTCTCAATTCTCCTGGAATCTCCAATCTTCGTTCTCTTATCCTCTCTCTCTTATGAGATAGCTTCATCTCCTTCATGGAGAAAATAGAAACTGTCAGAAGAAAACTTGCTCAATTGCCACTGCCAGATCCATTAACATCCTTCATCTTTCTGCCTCTCCCGAATCCCCATATTATAATGGAAAAAATACCTCCTTCCAATCCAAGGTTCATCCCCCTGATGGTACTCTGGATCCCAACTCCTCCAGTCTGCTGGGGAGGGTCAGTCTACTGATTATTCCACCTGTTTTTCTTTTAGTGATATTTCCAACCACTCCTTCTCAACTAGCTCTTTCTCTTTAAGGATTAAATGTATTCAGACCTCTCCTATAGTGAAAAAAAAAAAAAATCCCTCAACCCTGCTTTCCCTTTCTGTGAATACACTGCTACTCTCTTATCCCAGCAGTGGCCACAGGACTGGAAAAGGTCAGTTTTCATTCCAATCCCAAAGAAAGGCAATGCCAAAGAATGCTCAAACTACCACACGATTGCACTCATCTCACATGCTAGTAAAGTAATGCTCAAAATTCTCCAAGCCAGGCTTCAGCAATATGTGAACCGTGAACTTTCAGATGTTCAAGCTGGTTTTAGAAAAGGCAGAGGAAACAGAGATCAAATTGCCAACATCTGCTGGATCATGGAAAAAGCAAGAGAGTTCCAGAAAAACATCTATTTCTGCTTTATTGACTATGCCAAAGCCTTTGACTGTGTGAATCACAATAAACTGTGGAAAATTCTGAAAGAGATGGGAATATCAGACCACCTAACCTGCCTCTTGAGAAATCTGTATGCAGGTCAGGAAGTAACAGTTAGAACTGAACATGGAACAACAGACTGATTCCAAATAGGAAAAGGAGTATGTCAAGGCTGTATATTGTCACCCTGCTTATTTAACTTCTATGCAGAGTACATCATGAGAAACGCTGGACTGGAAGAAACACAAGCTAGAATCAAGATTGCCAGGAGAAATATCAATAACCTCAGATATGCAGATGACACCACCATTATGGCAGAAAGTGAAGAGGAACTAAAAAGCCTCTTGATGAAAGTGAAAGAGGAGAGTGAAAAAGTTGGCTTAAAGCTCAACATTCAGAAAACTAAGATCATGGCATCCAGTCCCATCACTTCATGCAAATAGATGGGGGAACAGTGGAAACAGTGTCAGACTTTATTTTTGGGGGCTCCAAAATCACTGCAGATGGTGACTGCAGCCATGAAATTAAAAGACGCTTACTCCTTGGAAGGAAAGCTATGATCAACCTAGATAGCATATTCAAAAGTAGAGACATTACTTTGCCAACAAAGGTCCATCTAGTCAAGGCTATATTTTTTCCAGTAGTCATGTATGGATGTGAGAGTTGGACTGTGAAGAAGGCTGAGTGCTGAACAATTGATGCTTTTGAATTGTGGTGTTGGAGAAGACTCTTGAAAGTCCCTTGGACTGCAAGGAGATCCAACCAGTCCATTCTGAAGGAGATCAGCCCTGGGATTTCTTTGGAAGGAATGATGCTAAAGCTGAAACTCCAGTACTTTTGGCCACCTCATACGAAGAGTTGACTCATTGGAAAAGACTCTGATGCTGGGAGGGATTGGGGGCAGGAGGACAACAGAGGATGAGGTGGATGGATGGCATCACTGACTCGATGGATGTGAGTCTGAGTGAACTCCAGTAGTTGGTGATGGACAGGGAGGCCTGGCGTGCTGCGATTCATGGGGTCGCAAAGAGTTGGACACGACTGAGCGACTGAAGTGAACTGAACTCTCTTATCACACTGAAGTTTGTTGCAGGTGTTGTTATACATGTTATTTCTCATTTATCTCCCATTTGATCCTCAATCCAATTACATCTAGCTTTCTCTCCCCCCCCAACTCTGAAATTACTTTCTGTACATTATCAATCATTGTTAATGTGATAGATAAACATTTAGTGATGAGAAAAGATGTTTTGATACAGTATTGAGTGAAAAAGGTAGCTTACAAAGCATAATATAGCATAATCTATTGCCTTTATTTGGAGTATAGTGCAATGAATTTTAACCTATCTATAGATTCATGTAATCATATTGTATACAAAAAAGTTCAGTCGCTCCAAAGAACTCCTTCATTCTACTCCCCCTGCTTCTCAACTGATAACCTAATAATTATTGATCTAGTTTTTTCTTCTCAGTATTAGTTTTTGCTTTTCAAGAATGTTCTATAAATGGACTTTCTGCAATTGTCTTCCTTTCCTCAGCCTAATGCCTTTGAGGGTAATCCAAATTGTTTTGCAGATCAATAATTCATTTTTTTTCGTTGATGAGCAATGTTCCTTTGTATAGATGTATCAGTTTGCTTTCCATTCATCGATCGAAGGACATTTGAATTGATTCCACTTTATATTCCACTCATATGCAACTATGCATAGAGTTGCTGCAAAAGTTTGTTTACTATCTGAGTATTGTTAGTATTTTTCATTTAGCAATTCTAAGAGATATTTAGTGTTATCATATCACAGTTTTAATATGGATTTCATTACTGGGGTAATATTCATGTGCCTCTTTGCTATTCATATATCTTTGCCTTTGTGTCTGTTCAAATCTTTTCGCCTAGTTTTAAATTGGTTTGTTTTCCTACTGTTAAATTTCTTGAGTTCTTTATTTTTTCTTATTACAAGTCCCTTGTTGGATATATGATTTGCGATTATTTTTTGCCACTCTTTAGCTTGCTGCTTCATTCTCTTAACAGTGTCTTAAACAGAGCAGAAATTTTTCTGTTTTAATCCAGTCCAATTGAGCAATTCTTTTTCTCTTATGGATTGTGATTTTGGTGACACATCTAAGAATTTTCTGACTAACCCTCGTTATAAAGATTTTCTCCTGTATTTTCTTCTAGAAGTTTTATAGTTGTACGTTATACTTGGATCTGTGATCTTTATTAAGTTCATTTCTATGAAGTTTGTATAGACTCATTTTGTTACAAATGAATGTCCGATTGTTCCAATATGATTTTGAAAAAAACTATCCTTTATTGTTTTTACATATTTATAAAAAAATCAAGTGGTGACATTTTCTCTGGATCTGTTTTAATTTATTAATTTCAGTTGGAGACTAATTACTTTACACTATTGTGGTGGGTTTTGCCATGCATCAGTCTGTTTTTGAACTCAATTTTGTCTCACTGATTTATCTACCTTTTTCTTTGCTAATACTCCATTCTATTGATTACTGTAGCTTTATTGTAAGTCCTAGAATTGGACTGTAGTATTCTGTCACCTTTATTCTTCATTTAAAATTGCTTATTCTACTTTAGAATCAATCTATTATATGTGTAGAGTTTTGCTTGAATTTTTATTGTCGTTGGGGATAATTAAATCTTCATTATATAAAGCCTTCCAATTCATGAACACAGTATGTCTATTCAGTTCCTTTTGTTTTACTTTCTCAGTGTTTTGTAGTTTTCACTAGATATATCCTGTACATATTTTGTTAGAGTTATACCTAAGTATTTTATTTTCTGTAACTCTTGTAAATATTTTTTAAAAATCAGTTTTCAGTTGTACATTGCTAGCTTATAGAAATGCCATTGATTTCATAGGTTAATATTACAGTCTATTCACTTGCTAAACTCACCCGTGGTATCAAAATTTTGATGAGTTCCTTAGGATTTTATAGATAGACAATCATCGTTTCCACAAATAGAACAATTTTATTTTTTCTTCTCCACTGTGTGTGCCTTTTACTTCTTTGTTTACTGGCAATAAATAGGATTTTCATGCAGTATAGTGTTGTATAGAAGTGATGAGTGTCATTGTCTTGTTCTCTATTCTTAAGAGAGGGAAGGTAAACCTATTGTTAGCTGTGAGTTTTTGTGTAGGTGTCTTTTACACGTTTAAAGAAGTTCCCTTCTATTTCTGGTTTGCTTATTTTTTTCACTGTAAGTTGATATGAATTTTGTCAAATGCTCTTTCTGCATCAGTTGGTATGATAATATGGTTTTCCTTCATTAGACTGTCAATATGATGGATTAGGTTGATTGCTTTTTAAATATTAAAGCAGCCTTACATTCCCAGGATAAGCCTTACTTGGTTATGTATTATCTTTTATATTTCTGCATTCAATTTGCTAATATGTTGAGGATTTTTCCATATATCTTCACGAGCAATATTTGGTCTTTAGTTTTCTTTTTTAGTAGGGTCTTTTTCTGGTTTTGTTATCAGAGTAATTTTGGCCTCATAAGGTGCTTTGAGGAGTGTTCTTTTTTCTTCTATTTTCAGGGAGAGGTTATATATAAATGAAGTTAATTTTTTCTTTAAGTGTTTCAATTTGCCAGTGAAACCATTTGATCTTGAAAATTTCTTTTTCATAAGAAAAAAATAGGAATTCAATTTCTGTTACAATTTTAGGACAATTTAGGTAACATATTTCTTGTGTGAGTTTCATTATTTTCTAGGGTTTGAATTGGTCATTTCATCTAACTTGTTAAATACAGATGCAAAGAGTTGTACACATTTATTTTCTCATTATCCTTTTCATGTCTACTGGGTATGTAGTGATATTCTTTCTTTCATCTGGTGTTGGCAATCTGTGTCTTCTCTATTTGTCAGTCTTGCTAGAGTTTTATCAATTTATTGATGTTTTCAAAGAATACACTTTTGTTTCATTGATTTTCTTTATTGTTTCCTATTTTCAGTATAATTATTTCTCATTTTAACTTCTTAATTTCTTTTCCTTTGCATACTTTACATTTATTTTGCTCTTTTTGTTTTTCTGGTTTCCTAAAGTAGAGGCTTCGATTATTGATTAGAGACCTCTCTTCTTTTCTAATACAAACATTTATGCTGTAAGCTTTCCTCTAAGCACTGCTTTGACTGTGTCTCACAAATCCTGGTGTTGTATTTTCTCCTGGAGCTATCCTTGTCTATACTCTGGTGTACACTGTGGGTTGGCTAGAGAATACTGGAGGCAAGGAGAGACGAATTTTGAATTCTGTTCATCATCCCTAATTGCTCTGCTACCATTTACTTCCCAGAGTCCTCAGAAAGCTGTTTTATACATTTTGTTTAGATTTTATAGCTCTGTTTATTATAGTTAACAAGACAGAGTGTGTTTGCTCCATCGTATCCAGGCTCAGAATCTTCCTTAACCTTTTAAGTCCTTAAAGATTACTTTATTATTTTCAAAGACTCAACAGTAGAGAATGGTTTGTATTTCTAATGCTCTACCCAGAGCTTTTCCATGTGGAGTCTGGTGCTCTGAATATCCAGGGTCAGCTGTCCATTGATGAAGTTTCGGCCAGTAAATCCTATGCAAGTGTTCAGAGTTGTTTCAACTCTCAGATTGTGAGTGACACTGGACACTGCCAATCACAGACCCCTTGGTACACTCTTTCCACGACTTCCATACTTCCACAATCTCTAATTTTTCTTCTTCTCCTGCCAAATATTCCTTTAATGTGGCTTTTTCTGAATCCTTGCTGTAGACTCATAGTTCTTGTCATTCCACAAGGTAGTCTCATCATTCAGGCACTCACTTTTCCTTGAGTATGCTTATGGTTTTTCAGTATTTATCTTTAGTCCAGCACTTTCTCCTGGGTTCCATATAAATGTAATTTCTTTCTAGATGTTTCCATTTCTATATATTGTAGGCACTACAGAATCACATTTCCCTGTCTCAATAAAGGACACCCTTATATGTTGAATTGCCAACTGGAAATAGAATTATTCTTAAATATCCACTGTTCATTCCTTCCTACAACATTAACTCAATTACTGAATTTATTCCTTTTTATTTTTTCATCAATTCCTATATCTTAAGGCTTCTGAAATTCACCTCTGCTTTGTCTTCCTACTGCCTGCCACCTTGTCTGGGCTATTCTATTGTCATCTAAAATATTTTACCCAGTACATTTGCACTTACTTTTGCTTCCTCCCAGTCCATTTTATTGTACAGCCAGAGTGATCTCTGAGAAATATAAATTTTACATTATCACTTCCCTCTGTAAATTTTATAAAATGTTCGATTTCCTAATGTTTCATTTTTTAAATGCTATTAAAGGTATTTTGCAATGTACCATGTTATCCTCAAAAATCACTCAGTGTCTTGGCATTAGTTTCCTATCACTGCATAACAAATTGCTATAAAATTTAGCAAATTAAACAACACATATTTAGCATTTCTCAGTTTCTGTGAGGCAGAAATTTGGCCATGGCTTACCGGAGACTTCCGCTTCAAGGTCTCTCATTAGGCTTCAGTTAAAGTGTTGGCCTGAGCTAGGCTCCTAGGTGAAGGCTCACCGGAGGACAGATTTGCTTCCAAGTTTATGGCACCCCACTCCAGTGCTCTTGCCTGGAAAATCTCATGGATAGAGGAGCGTGGTAGGCTACAGTCCATGGGGTCGCAAAGAGTCGGACATGACTGAGCGACTTCACCTCACTCACTTTATTTACATGATTGCTGACAGGATTCAGTTCCTTAATCGCTGTTGCAACTGGGAGCCTCAGTTCTTCCTCGGATTTTGGCTAGAAGCCTCCTTCTTCACGTGGACCTCTCCAACAACTTGCTTCCTCAAAATCAAAAGGAGTCTCCCAGCAGCACAGAAGTCATCTTTTTTTAGCTGAATCACAGAAAGGACATCCCATCACAAGCGAGGTCTCACTCACTCTTAATGAGCATGAATGCCAGTAGGTATGGGTCTTAGAGTCCCAAAGGAATCTTCTTTTTCTTATTTCCACTCTTAATTTCTCTGTGCTGCTTTCTGAATTATTACCTAAACCTTTCCAACTTACCAATTCTCTATTCAGTGGTGTCTAGTCTATTGTTTAACCCATGTATTGCATTTCTTCAGTTACTATATTTTTCATTTCTATGATTTTTGCTTGAATTGAAACATGCCAGTTCTCTTTCCCTCAAATCCCTTATTCTTACTTTCTTTTCTATTTGGATGTTTCAATTAACTTATTTTGAAGCCCCCTTCAATTTTCTCTTTCATTTTTTCTTCTTAGTTAAGAATCTACCCACTTCTCCATTTTCTGACCTTCTCTCATGGCGATAATCCCTATGTGCTTTGTAATTTTTTTAAGTCGATAAGTATGTCTTCAGTGGGACTTACCTTACTTGGAAACACATGGAAATTCCATTTATATTCAAGTTTCTAGAGACATCACTATAAGACTGATTTTTCAGTTGCTCCTAAGACCTTATAATACATACAGGTTCTAAAACATTTTCTCTCTTAATCTTCTAGGAATTACTCTTCCTTGATTTTCCTCCTTCTTTACTACCGTTCCTTCTCATTTGTCATTGCTGGCTCTATTTCATTCAGCTTCTTGACTCTAAATATTGTAATTCTACCATGAGCTCTGCCCTATATACTCTTCTCTTTTCAAGGAATCTCCAGTCACTTGGCTTTAAATTTTATCCATACTGGATGATTTACAAATATGTCTCTCTCCAACCATGAAGTATACACTTATTAAATTTCTAATTCAACATCTCCACTTTGATCTTTAATAGACATCTGAATCTTAAAATTTCCAAAATGTTTACCTGAATATAGTCATAATGTTGAAGTGAAGGAGGTGATAGAGAGGTAACATTTGAAGACAAAACAAATAAAACTTGTCCCAAATACTAACTCAGTGGTCCTCAACTTCAGAGTTGGAATGTGAGAAAATTTTGATTAGAAATCCAGATTTGTAAGTTACCTTTCCAAAGAGTCTGCGATATGGGGATCTGAGTCTTAATATCCCAGGTAATTTTGATGCAGGGATCTAAGCATAACACTTTGAAAAACTTTTTCTTTCCTAATGTCTTTGGTGGGGTTCCTAATAGTGATGCCAGCTTGGTTCTCATTACTCAGGGACAAGCCAGGACTGAGTCTTTTCACATTTATAACTTGATAGGGCTGGGAGATTCTAGTTGTGTTTCAATTGCACTTAAAATTAGATGTTTTTCATCTTTCTCTGTAGGCTTATTTTCGTACAAGAGCCTTATTAGTCGGACTCACCTATTCTATTTTTGGGGGATTGATATCACGTATTGTGTGTTTAGCCACTCAGTCGTGTCCAACTCTTTGCGACCCTCTGGACCATAGCCTGCCAGGCTCCTCTGTCCATGGGATTTTTCAGGCAAGAATGCTGGACTGAGTTGCCATTTCCTTCTCAGGATCGAACCTGCGTCTCCTGTGTCTTGTGCATTGCAGGTGGATTCTTTACCCACTGAGTCATCAGGGAAGCCTGATATCATACAAAAAGAAAGACTGAAGATAAATTTCTCAGCTCTTCATTAATTTTTCCCCTTCTCATAAAGCTGCGTTTTCTGATCTTCTGAGCTACTTCTTTTTCTTAGTGAAACTCTTCGCCATCCCCTACCATGTTTTGTTTTGTTTTGTTTTTTTCCCCTTTTTTCTCTTCCCAAATCTTGCAAGGACTTCCAATCTTTTTTGCATGTTAATTTTTTAATTAACATGCCTATTTCTATAGCACTATCTTGTTAGATAGGGTTATAATCCCTCTTTTTGGTAGGAGAACAAATCCCTCAGGTGAGAAACCTAAATTCATTCAAGTGTGCAATATGCCTTTTCTGAGACAAGGGACCATCTTTAACTGAGGCATGTTTACAAAGTCAGCTAAGATAAAAATAGTATCTCCATTCTGTTTCTTAGCCTTAAGGTGACCACTCCGTTGTTGCTCTTTACAATGTCAGACTCAGTCCTCTAAGAGGGGAGGGAGGAAACTTCACCTATAGTATAGAAACACTGTAGGACAGTAGCCCCCAGCCTTTTGGCACCAGGGATCAGTTTCGCGGAAGAGAGTTTTTCCATGGACAGGCCTGGTGGGGGATGGTTTGGGGATGATTCAGGTGCATTACATTTATTGTGTACTTTATTTCTGTTATTGTTACATCAGCTCTACTTTATATCATCAGATATTAGATCCTGGAGGCTGGGGACCCCTACTGTAGGACACTACTATATAATTTATTAAATCACTTTCAGTAAAATTTAAACAAACATTTGTGGTCAGAAAGTTAATATATCTCTAAAACATTTTATCACCATTCTCCATTAATAAAGCACAACAAGAATATTAACAGCGAAGGACCATATTCATTTATATATGTTCCTAATGACAGTGTCATTTCCAAATCTGAGGAATTCCTACTTCATTCAGAGAAACAAAGTTGATAGTTATTTCAAGGTCATACTGTCTAATCATCATTGTTGGTGAATTATAGTAAATTGATTTCTTTTTCTAAAAAGTTACAGTCTATTCAGCATGCTGAGGATTGAAGACATGAGGATTAGTTTCTATACTGTCTCAGAATTCACATGGAATTGAATTGTGATTGGAATGATCTAAAAGCCTAAAGGCACTGGGACCCAATAATTTCCAAACAATTACATCGTGGTGAATGCAGTTGAGCTTACTGAGAAAAATAACCTGTCTTCTTATCCCTAAGTGAGAGTTGAGAGCATAATGGTAAAATAACGTTACTGAAAGTGCTGTAAATACATGCTGGTCACAGAGGCTGGATGGAAAAGAAAGCTATAAAACTAGCAATTTCTCTACTATAAATATTTGGTAAGAATTCAAGACACCCCAGAATTCTTATAAAAAGAGCGATGTCATCTTCTGGGGAGAGCATTTTTACAGCTTATTGTTGCCATAGGCATCCTGAGGGAAAATCTGTGGTGCCTAGGTTGCTAGGTACAATGTGGATGGCATTATTATGTTGTGATTTGATCAATCTGCTTGTCATCTTATATAGAAGATCTTAAGCTTGCTTTTCGAATTGGCGTGTCACCTAGTGACACTCTTTAGACTTACATGTCTATGTTATCTGTTTCTTTCTGTGGCTGATGATAAAAAGAACAAAAGAGCCATTCAAGTCAATGGATATTTGCATAACAGATGAAATAAAAGAGAATGTATTACTTTATCAGGATGGCCATATTACTAAGTAAGAAGGGAAGAATGGATATTATACAACTGGGAGTTGCTACCACAATGAGTATACTCAGACTTCTGCCATTACTCAGCTTCAAATAGTCTACAAGTATTAAAAGTTACACATAGTTGATTATAAAACATCAGCAGGATAAAAGAAATATGAAATAAGAATTGTATGAAATGCTATTGATTAAAGGGAGGAAAGCTTGAATATGATATAAAGGGTTGTCATTTGAGGAATAGGTAGGACATCCAGGAAGAGTCGCTCAACAAGATGATAGAGCCGTGCATTTAGATAAAGGAGGAAATTCCTGACTAAAAGATGCTTTAGAATATCTGAAATATAGGACTTCTTCAAACTATACCCTTCTGTGTACTCAAAAGCTCTGACATGCCTCCATACCACCAAGTGTGTTCTCTTTATTGGGGATAATGGAGTAGGGATGAAAATGAAGAGTAACTGATCTAAAGCCTTCACAAGTCTTAAACAGGTTAATTCTCTTTATCAGATAGTCTATTCAGCTCAGTGAAAAAGGTCTTTGATTTTTGCTTCTACTTCATCCCCCTTTCAGGATGCCTTGCAAGAAATAATGATCACTTTTGGGCAATTCATCAGAGGAAGAATGGGAAGCCAGCATTCATTTATCACCACTCACAAGACATTGAGAAGAGCCTGGATATAGCTCCACAAAAGATACACAAATATAACTACCGTTCCTCTTCTGAAGCTCAAATAGGCAAACACCACCGAATTGTTAATTCAGCATTTCCTAAACCTGCATATGACCCACCTCTCAATCTGTTGGCCATGGCTGGTCAAGACCTTGAAGTGGAAAACCGCCCAGTCCCAGCAGCAAATGTGGTTGTGGTGGTAAGTACTGCATTTAACTGATGCTGATGCTTTCCTCTGTGGTTGACGCTTTCAAACAAATGAAGCCTAATGGTGACGAGTTGTCCCTGGATCTCAGTGACTATTTACCATAGCATTTCTTATTCTCTGGTGTTTCCTTTTTGTTAACTGATTATTATCTGTTGGCTTCCTCTTGAATGTAGGCTCATTAAATAAGAAACTCTGTCTGTATCTTCTCTGCACAGCCCAATGCAAGGTGCACAGTAGGCACTTAATAATTTGAACAAAAAGGTGTATTAGGAGGTCTTATGTTGGTTCGTATCCTGCAGTTTTGGATCATATCCTGCACTAAGCCTCCTGCCTTCTGTGATACTTTGCTCTAAGTAGATGGAGTCTCAGTTTATATATAAATTGTTGTTGTTGCTTAGTCCTTAAGTCATTTCTGACTCTTTTGCGACCTCATGGGCTGTAGCCCACCATGCTCCTCTGTCCATGGGATTTTCCAGGCAATACTGGAGTGGGTTGCTGTTTGCTTCTGCACGGGGTCTTCCCAACTTAGGAATCAAATCTGCACCTCATGCATTGGCAGGTGGATTCCACCACTGAGCCACCAGGAAAGCCCATATATATGCATAGAATTTATTAAAGATCTTCTGGTCACTTGACTCAAA
This sequence comes from Capricornis sumatraensis, assembly GCF_032405125.1. Classification (NCBI taxonomy): domain Eukaryota; kingdom Metazoa; phylum Chordata; class Mammalia; order Artiodactyla; family Bovidae; genus Capricornis; species Capricornis sumatraensis. The sequence goes on along the minus strand of NW_027184612.1, from coordinate 2,089,477 downwards.
TGGTAAGAAGTGAAGGGACCCTGAAAGGGAAGAAGTGATGATGAAGGAGGGGAGTTTTCTAACTGGAATAGATAAAGTGGTTGGGAAGTATTGGATGGATAATATTCCTAATATCACTGAACAACCATCACCTTTTATTAATCAAGGTGATGTAGTGGGCCCATTGTTTGCATTCTTAAGATTTGTAACCTACACCAGAAGTTCCCAATTTCTGGAAGTATCATAAACTTATGCTAAGGTTGACAGAGCATTTGGACTACAGTCCCTCTCAAGTTTAAAATTACGATAGGAGGATTCACATTAAAACCACAAAGTAGTAGCTAAATGAGTGTTGATTGCATTTCTGTCTCCAAATATAACCAAATATGTTGACTTTTAAGGCAAGATGATTCAATGAAACCGTGTTTGCATTTTGGCAACCTCTCTGTAAGCCTAGAGAGAGAAGAAGGCAATGGCACCCCACTCCAGTACTCTTGCCTGGAAAATCCCATGGATGGAGGAGCCTGGTGGGCTGCAGTCCATGGGGTCGCTAAGAGTCGGGCACAACTGAGTGACTTCACTTTCGCTTTTCACTTTCATGCATTGGAGAAGGAAATGGCAACCTACTCCAGTGTTCTTGCCTGGAGAATCCCAGAGACAGTGGGCCCCTGTCTATGGGGTTGCACAGAGTCGGACACGACTGAAGCAACTTAGCAGCAGTAGCAGCTATAAGCCTAATGTAATGAAAATTAATAAGCTTTTTTTTCCTTTTCTTTACTTTTTTATCTACCACATATATGACAACTAAGTATGGAGGATCAAAGATCCATTCATTGATGTTTTCAGCTAGCATGCTCTTAATATTTATTATGATCCAGCCATCATTTTGAGCATCTAGAAATACCCATCATTTGAGGTATCTACAAATGAAATGGAGTCTCTTGTTTTGGTTGGGAAATGTCTGGGAGGAATGTTGGTAACAGAACATAATATGAGCTTTTGTTAAGAATGTGGGTCATTTTGCTCCTTGAAAAATTCAGACAAGGTTTCTGCACTTGCATGAGTAGCAGATGTTCTGAAGGTAAAAGCCATGCACTGTGTCTACTGAGTGAAGACACATGATGTTAGTGATGTCACTGGGTCTCTACATGCCTGTGCTAATGCTCGGACTCGGGAAAGATGTTTCCTCTAGTGACCGTCATACACTCATCGTTATCAACTCTTAAAGTCACTGTGAATTACAGATCAAGAGGTTTGTTCTATCTTCTGATGTCATGTACTGTCGAGTTAATTTAATATTATGGAGGATAAAAGGCATCAGTGAGGAATTCTGGCAAGTCATTTCACTTTTAGTCCATCTGTGGTTTAGAGATCCATGACGAAGCTGTGCTTTTTCTTTGGGGTGATGATGACATGGAGGCAATAAGCAATTTTGCTGCATTAGCCTTCACTAACCTCTTTTGGTCTAGACTCTAACTATGCTGTGGCTCTGGTAGCTGGCAACAACAATGGCTAGTGCTAATGTTTCCTGTAATCCACTTACATTACTTATGCACATGGTGATTTACTAGGAAAACCAGAGAAGTAGGGTTATTTTTAAATAAATCAATAATTTTCAGCTTGCTCAAAAAGCAGAGTGTCAACATTTAATCAACTATCAGCTGGTTTGATGGTTCATTCTATACAGAAAGGAGAGTTAGGAATGGAACATATGTAGTGAAAGGGAGATATTTCAGCTGCTGAATGACTTTGATGGAGTAATTGGTATATGTTTGCACACATATATATGTGTTTGTGCATATATATATATATATATATATATATATATATATATATATATATATACATATGTATATATATAAAATATTGCAGTGATACCAAAGAATTATTTTGTGGCTTAATTTATACTAAAATGAGTAGTATCAATGAGTATTCATTTCCTGAATTGGGGAAAAGTATTGCAGCTTTTTTCAGCCAGGGTAAAAATCTACTCCCAACTTCCAAAATATACATGTAGATAACTTTTAAGACTTCCTAGCTCAGAGGAGAGATCACTTGTTTCTTTCTCTTTCACTTATTCCTGATGTCTTTAAGACCGTGAATTTTAAAATAAAAAATTTAACAAGGTCTTGAAAGTTGCATATATCCTTCTTATTTTTCTTATTCCCGATTGTTGGCACAAAGCATTTCAGAAAACATTTGTCCCCAAATGATTTTTTTTTTCCTTTTTGTCTTTCTTTTATAATCCGGAAAACCTGTAGTTTATTTATTCCAGGGAGAGGACAGCACAATTAGAATGTCTATCCTAAAGCATGCTAACTATGTTCCAGAAGCTCAATTAAGAAGCTGTTCAGATTTTTGTACAAAGAGGAAATATGAATATCCTCAAGGTCAAGGCTGTGGTAGGAGTAAAAAAAAAAAAAAAGTGGCTCTAGCGAAACATGTGCTGAGAATTCCATCAATACACATCAGGTCACAAGGCTACCACGTTAAGAAAGAGGGAAGTCAGGGTGTGAGGGGAAATGGAAGCGTGGAAGATGCAGGCTTTCCCATTTCAGCAAGTTCAGCGTAGATTGCTGAGTGAAGAAGGTTTTAGCTTGGGCAAAGTACGAGAAGACTGGGGAACAGGAAGGTTTTGGAATATAAAGGGTGGGGATTATTTAGTAAGATTATGGCTTACTCCACAGAATGGATTTGAGGGAAGGAAAAGAGATAGGAGAAGGAGGAAGAGAAGGGGATGAAGAAGGAAAGGGGAGGAGAGAGGACAGGAGAGGAAGAACCCGAGAGTAACAGGAAGGAAGGAGGGGAGAAAAGGAGGGAGAAAGGAGGGGAGGGAGGCAGAGGAGAAGGAGATATAGCGGCAGTTCTTGGGGCAGTGGGAAGACTTCTGTGAGCACATGAGATGGTGGAGAGTCTCCAGGAGCCCCAGATGGTCTCTATGGGATTCCTAGAATCCCAAAGCTTCTTGTCTCACTCACCACTCACCCAGACCATTACCCAGACTATTGACTAAATTAAGTTACTTACTTACTTCATCCCTGAACAGTTTGTGGCCAGCTAATGAAATAAGGCACATTATCTCAAACTAAAACCATATGCCTCACCCGTAGAGCATCCCTAAAAACCCACCATCTGTTTACAAGAGGGGAGGTTACCTGATAAAAATTGGGACACTATTAACAAGGAAAGGCAGAATGGATGCCGGAGAGCAGCTAAATGTATGAGAAAGCAGAAGACCAGGACTTCAGTTTTTTTAAGACATGATAGTGCCTTCAAGAAATAATGAGGATATGACAGCTTACAACTTGTCCTCAAGAATATGATTCTTGTACCAAAAAATATATGACTAAAGTCACACTGACAGTAGCCCAAACAAGCAACAAATACACTGATGTAGGATAAAATTAAATAAAGGTGCTTGGGCTATGTCCTAACACTCAGATTTTTTGCCTATGAGGACTATGATTTAGTGCAATCTTTTGGACCCAGGATATTTTATCCCAAGAAGGTTCTGAACTTATGAAAACCACTCTAGCCTGTATACTTCTTGATGCGTGTATGCATGCTTGGTTCCTCAGTAGTGTCCAAGTCTTTTGCAACCCCATGAACTGTAGCCTGTCAGGCTCCTCTCTCCATGGAATTCTCCAGGCAAGAATACTGGAGTGGGTTGCCATTTCCCCCGCCAGGGCATCTTCTTAACCCAGGGATCAAACCTGTGTCTCGTGTCTCTTGGGTTGGCAGTTAGATTCCTTACCACTAGCACCATCTGAGAAGCCCATACTTCTTGATGCTGCTGTTGCTGCTTCTAAGTCGCTTCAGTCGTGTCCGACTCTGTGCAACCCCATAGATGGAAGCCCACCAGGCTCCTCCATCCCTGGTATTCTCCAAGCAAGAATACTGGAGTGGGTTACCATTTCCTTCTCCATACTTCTTGATAGTGACTGCTTATTTGGTGGGGACCGAGATGGCTGCATTCATGCATGGGCTAAGTGATTGCAGACAGTGGAGTGATGGTCATGGTGGGCAAGCTCACAGAAGGTGGGAAGCAAATGCAGGCTTTGGGAAAATTACGAATTATTGTGTGTCAAGCATATTCAGGGTCTGATAGTAAGTACCAAGTCCAAAATATTAAATAGATGCAGACATAAGCCTAATGCAATGTAACGTCTTCCAGTGCAGTCCTGAGAACTAGTCCCAAGTTCCTAAAGAAAATGAATATAAAAAAACTCAAAGAAAAATCTCTACCATGTTTTTTTTTTTTTTTTAATGTTGAGCTTTTTTTACTTTATTTTTAACTGAGGGATAATTGCTTTACAATATTATGTTGGTTTCTGCCATACATCAACATGAATCAGACATAGATATACATATGTCCCCTCTATCTTAGCTTCCCTCCCACCGCCCACCCCATCCCACTCCTCTAGTTTGTTACAGAGCCCTGGTTTGAGTTCCTTGAGTCATACAGCATATTTTTACCATCTATTTTATTTATGGTAGTGCTGTGTTGTGCTGTGTGTGCTCAGTGGTGTCCAGCTCTTTGCAATCCCATGGACTGTAGCCTGCCAAGCTCCTTTGTCCATGGAATTTTCCAGGCAAGAATACTGGAGTGGGTTGCTATTTCCTTCTCCAGGTGATCTTCCTAGACAAGGGATCGAACCCATGTCTCCTACATTTCCTGCATTGGCAGGCAGATTCTTTACCAATGAGCCACTGGGAAGTCCAAAATGTAGTTACATATGGTTAATATATATGTTTTATATTATGTGAGTTTTAATGAAATAAATTTTAAAAAATAACCGGTTGCTAGGTCTTATCCGCCTTTTCATGGATGAAACTGCAGAAGGCTTGAAATCACTGGGGACTCTTTTAGAGCGTGGGTGCCACAATCTTCAAAGCAAAATGGGAGAATCTTTTTATTATGCTATTGCTTATTATGTACTTCTACCTGTAAACTTCCAGAAAGATGACATATAAACTTCAGGAGAGGTAGCTGTGTGCTAAAACCATATTACTGCAGAAATTTCATCATATATCATAAAAGGGGAAGAAACTGTGTCAGTAAAGAATCTTTGAGCCTTAAAAAAAGCCCTCATGATTGGTGGCAATTTACAGGCAAAAAAATCAAAACCCTAAATCAATGTTTCTCCAAGTTATACAATTAATAAAAGGTGCTAGAGGCAAAATTCAAATTTGCCTGACTTTAAAACTCAAACATTTTCATTTTTAACAGAAGTTATTTGGTTTGCTTTGGGAAAGTACTGTAAATTTTCCTAATAGAGAATGTGACTTTATGAATTCCATTTTATTTAAGCTAATGATAATGTTAATCTTTATACTCTGGAAATACATTCATTGATAGCTAGATGTTCATGTTGGAGCCAGAGGTTAAAAGGTAAAAGATCCGCTCCACAGATCATAATATAAAATGAATTATAATGTAACATTAGATTTTAAGAAAGTCTAGTAAAAGACATTCTGCAGTCTACTTCAGATATTTAGTTAACTTTTTACTCTTTTCTGAAACAAAAGCCTTCATATTAAACTATAAGATCTTACATAATTGCCTTTCTTTTAAAATCCCAAACATTTGCATTTTGGAAAGCTTTTTGCCTAGATTCTCCAGATATTATTGTACCCCTGCAAAATCATCTTGAAGTAGAAATTCCCTTCTCGAGGTTGGCACCCTGACAGTCACAGCTGTCACCATCTGTTGCTTTTCTCCATTTCTAGCTACTAAAGCAGCAAGGAGAATGCTGGAACACATTTTGGAAATGATAGAGGTCAAGCTTAGGCAACATCTATGTGAAGTTTCAACACTGGGCCACTCAGTACATGTGTTTGTTTTGGATCATTTAGACCCAACATTAGAATGATGGGAAGTCTTAGGAGAACTGATTTAATTATCATACCAATTGGACATTGGATATTTAGTAATGTTTATGTTTTAACTCCAGAAGTAATATATTTTCATAGCATTTCAGAATATTTAGAAATATAGAGAAGGATAAAAGAGGAAGTAAAAATAATCCTTAGCAGATAACAGTGTTGTCTTGATATATGTGTCTATCTATATGATCTTTTCAATATATATGGATATAGATCTTTTTTACCAAATATGCAATCAGGATATGTAAGATTTTGTCAAATTTTTTGCTTAGTTTGTATTGCATAAACTATGAAATTCCATGATATATCTTCATATTAATAACTATACAGCATTATTTTTGTTGTTGTTGTTGTTCAGCCACTCAGTTATTTCGGTTTGCAACTCCATGGACTGCAGCATGCCAGGCTTCCCTGTCCTTCACTATCTCCTGGAGTTGACTCAACCTCTTGTCCATTGAGTTGATTATGCCATCCAATCATCTCATCCTCTGTCATCCCCTTCTCCTCCTGCCCTCAATCTTTTCCAGCATCAGGGCCTGCTAAAACTTCCATTGTGTAATAGATTTCAGTTTTTATGTACTGATGTATATCCCCAATACATTCAGTAAGTTAAGACAAAAGGAGAAATAAATGTTGAGTATATCAAATATAGTACTTGTTTCCATTGCAACTGCCTCCTTAATAGTCTTGAGAGAATTTTGAGAGTTCATCTTAAGGGAAACGGCTTTCTTTATGAACTCTATATATAATTGTAATATAGGATTGATTTTTTTCCACTTGGCCAAATTATGTCTTCCATAGACCTTAAATTTTAAGCAAGGGAAATATTTAAAGCAGTCAATGAAGTTAGCAGGACAAAAAAAAGGATATCCTGTTAAGAGCATATTAAAAAATATTCTGTTTCAGGACTTTTCATTGAGGAAGATGGAAAGTGCTGTGTCTCATTGTGTTGAAACCTAAAAACTCTTTTTGTCAGTCCACATTTTTCAGTAATGTAAAAACAAATAGAATCTGCAGATGAACAAAGAGATTTATATTTTCTTTTGAGCAAATATTTACTTGTCAGGTCTCTCTCTAAGAATCGCCCTTCAGGTCACCAGTTGTTAAGAATTGTGGTCTCGCACTCTCTGGGAGCGACTTAGTCCCTTTTTCTTTCCTTCTTTGTTTCTCTCTAATTATAAACACCTATATATCATGCTTATTTGTGTGTTTGTTTTGTTTGTTTTACTGTACAATGCTTTATTTAAAATCTAACTGCTGATGGATACTTTAACTGGGCTTTCTGGGCATCTGGCCTTGCCAGTGAATAATGAGATTGGCCCCATTTAGCAAATGAGTTAGTTCTTTGTCCATGATCCCTGTAACTCAGAGGGCAGAAGCAATTTGTTCCTTTCTCTTGTTTTAAGAAAACATGAGTTAGAAGCCTCTGGAAGGCTGTCTCCTTGAGCAACGTTATGAAGCTTCCTCATTGGTAGCTTTTATCTTTAGCAACTGAGCACAGCACAGCTGCTGCTTCATTCTGTGGGTGACCACACGGCCACCAGGGAATCAATGGTCATTGTCCCCTGCCCTTTGATCCATACCCCCCACCCACCCGCAAATCACATGTTTTCATGAACCAGAACTGAAATGAAAAATCCCACTTTTTTTAAGATTTTTTTTTAATGTGGACCATCTCCAAGGTTTTTATTGAATTTGTTACAATATTGCTTCTGTTGCTTATGTTCTGGTTTTTTTGGCCAAGAGTCATGTGTAATCCTAGCTCCCCAACCAAGTATTGAACCCCCGCCCCCCAACACACATACCTCATACTGGAAGGCAAAGTCTTAACCACTAGACCGCCAGGAAAGCCTCATAAATCCCACTTTTAACGTCAAAATGCAAAGGAAGAAAACCCTCCTCTGTTACTCCTCTGCTCTTCACGCTCTCAGTGCTCTGGTTATGACACTTCTGGCCGCCATATCTGAGGAGAGGGCAGGTTTTCCATACCAAGCGATTCTGCAACACCAGCTGGGTGTCCTCCAGTTTAATTCAGTTCAGACACTCTCTACTTGGAGAGAGCATCAGATCCCACAGGCTAAGGGCTTAGTCCTATAAAAGTTCCGGTGCCAATCACAAGTCCAGGTTGTTACCTGTGCTTTTGATCAACTGTCTGTGAACTGGAGTTCCTTTGAACCCTTTATTGGGTTTGATCAGTTTGCTGGAGTGGCTCACAGAGCTCAGTATGACATTTTACTTGGCAGATTACCAGTTTATTATAAAAAGATATAACTTGTGAAAAGGCAACTGGAAAGAGGCAATGGGCAAGGAATGTGGGAAGAAATGCAGAGCTTCCCTGCCCTCTCTGGGTGCACTGTTCTCCAAGCACCAATCTCTCTGAACCCTTTTCTTTGGGATTTCTATAGAGGCTTCATTATGTAAGCATGATTGACTAATTCATGGGTCATGGGTAATTGATTGAACCTCCTAGCCCCTCTCCCTGCCCCAGAGGTTTGGGGATTGGACTGAAAGTTCTATCCATCTCTCCCTGAGGTTATTTCTTCTGGCAACCTGCCTTCATCTTTAGAAAGATGAGTGGTCCAAAAGTCACCTCACTAATGTAAACCCAGGTGTGGTTTATGTGAATAACAAAATATACCCATTTCACATTTATAACTTGAGTTAGTTTAGGAACTGGAGACAAAACGAAATAGAATCCTTGGGGCTGGTGCACTGGGATGACCCAGAGGGATGGTAAGGGGAGGGAGGTGGGAGCGGGGTTCAGGATGGGGAACACCTGTATGCCCGTGGCAGATTCATGTTGTCGTGTGGCAGAACCAATACAATATTGTAAAGTAATTCACCTCCAATTAAAATAAATTTAAATTAAAAAAAAACTAAATTGTGTAACAAAAGATGTTTCTGCTGCTCTTATATAGGAAACTGTAAGGGTGCCAGAAACTGTGGATGAAGATCAAAATACTTATTCTTATTATAAATCACAACATCACATCACCTTAGTCATTTATCATTGCATTTTCATCTTGTACTTTATACATGTTTCCAAATTTTCTTTCTGAAGAGTGAAAGTACAACCCAGCCAGTATTCATATCCCAAGTTGCTCTTTCCTTACCTATCTGCTGTACTTGGACCATATGAATCCAGAAAAATAAACCAGGAGGAAATCATCAACTTTACATCTTTCACTTTAGCCTGTGGTTTCATATGATTTAGTCATTTAACTGAAACAGTAAGTTAGCAACAGAAACTTCAATGAAATAAGAAGAAAAAGACCCAGTGTTGAGGGCTAGGACAGATGTTCACAGTTCCTAAGACTGCAGGAAAGACGTGTTTGTGAGATTTGTCTGCCCTTTTTTTTCTGGAAATGGCAGTCACACGATACAAATTCCAAGAGAGCTGGAGAGAACACTGAGATATACATCAAGATAATCATGGCTAAGAGCCTTAATCCCAGATTTCCTGGATTGTATTTATGAATGTCATTCAATTATTTTGAATATCGTGGGGTTTTGTATGTTTGTGTGTCTATAGTTCAAAAAGGCCTCTGATTTTCTCATGCTTTCATTATTGACCTAGTGAAGCTGCACAGTTTAAGAATTTGTCTATTTTTCCTGCCTGAAAACATGGCAACTAGAATTAGGTCTTTAATCAGAACAAGTTATTTTAACATGTTGGTTTATTGTGCTTTAAGCCATCAAGTTGCTTAGAGCTGGTCTGTATTTTAAATAGAAAGTTTTGAGCAACAAATGGCAAAATGTGTATGAAATGGGCCTCTGGGCAAATTCTTTGAATTTAGACTTTTGGAAATCAGCAGTCTTCTTTTTATGGGCAAATAAATGTTTCAAACTTTCTTCATGTATGACAGGTGATGGTATCATCTTTATACTTAAAGGTAGTTTTTAAAATTAAAAGATCAAATTACTTAAATCAAATCTATGATAAACTGGATTATGAAAAACAGCCAGTTACAGAAACCAATATATTTCTCATAACTATTATAGTATAGGTAAGTCATGGAGACAAGAGAAGAGTATGTGGTATCTAGAAGGAAATGAGAATAAGTAGGGATAACTGTATCCTCAGACATGCGAAAGGTTTGAATGAACACCTAATGCTTGCTCCTTGAAATAGTCATTCATTCAAAAAAATCACTGAGTACCTCCTATGTCCTAGGAAGTAAAGTAGGCCCTGGAAATGCAAGAGTTGACAAGGTAAACAATATCATTACAGCTGTGTAGCTCGCATTCGGATAGGAGAAAAACAATAAAAACAAGTGAGCAACTGAACATATTTCAGATGGTGATGAATGCAGTGAATAAAACAAAATGAAGTTATGTGGCAGGGAGAGAGCGGTGGGACTAGACTGGACTGGATATTCAGGGATTCTATTGTATATCCAGAAACACTTAGGGATTGGATCAAAGTATAGCTCCCAAACGGAAGCTGCAACAAAGCATAACTTTGGAGTCAACAGAATGGGGTTGAAATCCCAAATTAGGTACTTATTAATTGTATTTCCTTTGGTGACTTAACATCTCTATATTTCACTTTCCTCATCTGTAAAAAACCAATACTAACAATACCCATCTTACGGAATTCATGTGGGAATTGAATGAGATAAAACATTCAAAGCACTTTACATCATGTCTGACACATAGTAAGATGCTTCATTCACCTAGAGCCAGACATCTTGGAGTGTGAAGTCAAGTGGGCCTTAGGAAGCATCACTACAAACAAAGCTAGTATAAGTGATGGAATTCCAGCTAAGCTATTTCAAATCCTAAAAGATGATACTGTTAAGGTGCTGCACTCAATATGCCAGCAAATATGGAAAACTCAGCAGCGGACACAAGACTGAAAAAGGTCTTTGGGATTTCTTTCCAATCCCAAAGAAGGGCAATGCCAAAGAATGTTCAAACTACCACACAATTGCACTCATTTCACATGCTAGCAGAGTACTGCTCAAAATTCTCCAAGTGAGGCTTGAACAGAATGTGTGAACTGAGAACTTTCAGATGTTCAAGCTGGGTTTAGAAAAGGCAGAGGAACCAGAGATCAATTGCCAACATCTGTTGGATCATAGGAAAAGCAAGAGAATTCCAGAAAAACACCTACTTCTGTTTCATTGACTACACCAAAGCCTTGACTGTGTGGATTACAAGAAACTGTAGAAAATTCTTACAGAGATGGGAAGACCAGACCACCTTACCTGTCTCCTGCAAAACCTGTATGCAGGTCAGGAAACAACAGTTAATACTGGACATAGAACAACAGAATGGTTCCAAATTGGGGAAAGGAGCACGTCAAGGCTGTATATTGTCACCCTGCTTATTTAACTGATATGTAGAATACATCATGTGAGATGCCAGGCTGGATGAAGCATGAACTGGAATCAAGATTGCCAGGAGAAATACCAGTACTCTCAGATGTACAGATGACACAACCCTTATGGCAGAAAACGAAGAGGAACTAGAGCCTCTTGATGAAGGTGAAAGAGAAGAGTGAAAAAGCTGGCTTAAAACTCAACATTCCAAGATCATGGCATCTGGTCCCATTACTTCATGGCAAGTAGATGGGGAAACAATAGAAACAGTGAGACACTTTATTTTCTTGGTTTCCAAAATCACTGCAGATGGTGACTACAGCCATGAAGTTAAAAGACGCTTGCTGGACATGCATATTAAAAAGCAGAGACATTACTTTGCCAATAACGGTCCATCTAGTCAAAGCTGTGTTTTTTTCAGTAGTCATGTATGGATGTGAGAGTTGGGCCATAAAGAAGGTTGAGCACTGAAGAATCGACGCTTTTAACTGTGGTATTAGAGAAGATTCTTGAGAGTGCCTCAGACTGGAAGGAGATCAAACCAGTCAATCCTAAAGGAAATCAACCCTGAATAGTCATTGGAGAGACTGATGCTGAGGCTGAAACCCCAATACTTTGGCCACCTGACTCATTAGAAATGACCCTGATGCTGGGAGAGATTGAAGGCAGGAGGAGAAGGGGTTGACAGAGGATGAGATGGTTGGATGGTATCACCGACTCAATGGACATGAGTTTGAGCAAGCTCTCGGAGATGATGAAGGACAGGGAAGTCTGGCGTTCTGCAGTCCGTGGGGTTTCAAAGAGTCAGACATGACTGAGTGACTGAGCCCCACAACACAGCAAATTGTTAGCATTGCACTTCTCAGGTGGTGCTAGTGGTAAAGAACCCACCTGCCAATGAAGGAGACATGAGACATAAGGGATCGCAGGTTCAGTCCCTTGATTGGGAAGATACCTTGGAGGAGGGCATGGCAAACCACTCCAGTATTCTTGCCTGGAGAATCCCAAGGGCAGAGGAGCCTAGCAGGCTACAGTTCATAGGGTCACAAAGAGTCAGACATGACTGAAGTGACTTAACATACACACATTATTAGCATTATATGAGACAGTGGAAGAATACAACTTTCTAGTCAGTACCAAGAACACTTGTATTGCTCCTGAGCCCTTGGTTGGCTTTTATCGTTTAAATACTGTGAATCATATTTCCCTCTTTCCCTTGACAGCTGGAAAGCAGAGAGCCAAATTTGTGGTCCACCTCTAGCAAATAGAACTTTATTGAGTGCCTTATTTATTTTGTGAACTAACCTCATTCTTGGCTGGATGTTTACTTTTCTTTACTCGTTTTCTAATTCAATTTCCTCATTTCCTTAGTTTTTATTCAGTTTTATTTTGTGATATTTGTGTTTTTGTAAGCTGCCACAAATCCTTTGTGTAATATATTTTCTCTAAACAAATAGTCACTACAAGGAAATAGCCAATCAGTATGGACAAGTTGAGTCTGAATGTTACATGTTTTCCCTTATAGGGAGAATTTGTTTAACCCTTGGGTTTGAAAATATAAGGAAATATAATGTATGTTAAAAATTACAATGTGCATAATGGTCTGTTTGGCTCACTGCTCAGCAGACCCTCAGCCTCAGCCTAATCCAATGTCATGGGCCAATATTCATTCTTATCATGAGTGGTTTGAGCCAGTAGGAACACAATGGTTTTCTTTTTTGTTTTTTTAACTTTTCATTTTATACTAGAATGCAGTTAATTAACAATGTGTTTATTTTTAAGATGTCCAACAAAGTGATTCAGTTATATATATACATGTATCTAGTCTTTTTCACATTCTTTCCCCATTTAGGTTGTTACATAATACTGAGCAGAGTTCCCTGGGCTATACTGTGCATCCTTGTTGGTTATTCATTTTAAATATAGCATGACAGGTGAACATGTCAATCCCAAACTCCCTAACTCTCCCTTCCTCCCTTAGAAGAGATGTCCTATGTTCACACGACTGTTCTGCCACTGACTGCCATTGAGATCTTGGGCAAGTCAATGAACATTTCTGAGTCTCTGATTTTTCATTTTAATGGCAGTTTTAATATGTGACCTGGCTACCTTCTTCGGCTCTTTTCCAGGACCAGTGACTGTGTTGTGTAAAGCATAACACATTGCCGTAATGTCTGCTGTTGCAGTCATGGTGATGATAGTGACGGGATGATGATAATCAGTAGGTTGTCAGTTCTGTTGCTGATCTACTCTGATCTTGGGGTAAAACCTCAGTGCTGTAACGGGCTTCTTGCCTTGCTATACAAACCTAGAAGGTATCCCTCACACAGTAGTTTAAGCCAACAGCATCACCCAAAGCTGTGCATCACACAGCCACATGTGGTCACCCTGACTAAAGCCCTCCTCAACTTCCATTGCTAATTACCTAAGTTCTTAACATCATCTTCCTTCCCTGAGTATCTGCTTGTTCAGTCAACCGGTACTTCAGTTCCTCTGAGCCTGGAAACCTGTCGTATTACTACATTTGTCTTTCAGCTCCAATCTCACAGCTAGCCCACACCTCTTTCCTGCTGGTAGCTTTTCATGTTGCCGTGGGCCATGTCTTATGAAACTTCCACCTTCTATTCTTATCTACAGAAAGCCTCACCATCTTTTCCGTCAGCCAGAATGTGTTAACACCTGCTCCACGTTCACCTCTCATCACCTGCTTCCAGATGCAGTGACTTCTTTTTGCCTAGAATTTTCTGAAGAAAATAATGTTTTAATTGCCTTCAGGATCTTAACATTTGCTGTATTGTCAGTAGTTTCTGTTACAGAAAAAAAAAATTTTAAAGGTGTTATTAATCCAAATGAAGAGTAATTTATTGACAAATTAATAATTTATTAATAACCTTATAATTTATTCCCAATTTATTAGGGAAGATCAGGTAGTAAGGACTCCATACATATAAACACATACTCTACATAATTGAAAGTTACCTCTATAATTATTAAGATTGTGAGTTTTTAAAATTTATATTATGCATTTCTCTATTTTTAATGGGTATATAGTGCTTTTAATTACTTTTTGAAAAACTAGGTCATACTCTACAATTTGCTTTTCTTAATAGTAGCAGGTCATAGATATACCTCAAAGCCTTTAGATATAAATTTGACTAATTAGAATAAATATTCTAACTAGAAGAAAAATTCTAAAATAATTCTAAAGTTTGAAGGTTGCATCTACCATATTTTCTTAAACTATGCCTCAGATTCAGTGTACAACCAGTTGTTCTTTATATGTTTTGTATTTGCTACAGCAAAACTGCTGCAATAAATGTCTTTAATATACACTCTTAGAGAAAAAACAATACATAATATGTATGTGTGTATATATTTATTATAATATGTATATAATACATGTGTGCTTATATACACAGTATGTATTTAAATATATTTTGTTCATTTATATATATATGAGATTTTCAAAAGAGAGATTGTTTGCTACAAGAGTATTTTAGTTAATATATTATTAAATTATTATTTTCTGAATAATAGTAGCAATTTACCCTCTAACTAGTAATGTATCTGACTGATTCAAAATCTCTCTGGTAGCAGTTGGTTGCTGATTTTTTTAAATTTTTGCTGACCGGTAGGGGAAAGAATTGCACCTCATGGTTGCTTTGCTTACATTAGCATTTCCATGACAGTGTAAAATATTGAGTGTCTCTCATGTGTATTGATTATTTGGATTGCCTCTCATGCAATTGCTTATTTGTAACTTGTGTATCAAGTTAATTATCTTTTTCTTAACAATTTGTAGAAGCTCTGTTTATCGGGATATAATCCCTTTGTCTGCCATATGTGTTGCACAGATTTCCTTCTAGACTCTCATTTTCTTTTTTATGATGTCTTTTGCTCTACAAATTTTTAATTGTTTTGCATTCAAACATTTATGTTGGCCTGCTTTAAAAAGTAACTTTCTTGTGGCTTTCTCTTTTCCACTTAACAAGATATCATGGTCATTTTTACAAGGCAGGTTTAATTTGTTCATTTATCTTTGCCTAGTTTCTTTGTATGGGATAAGCTTATGCATGCATAGGGAAGGGCTTCCCTGGTGGCTCAGAGGTTAAAGCGTCTGCCTGAGAAATCATTTCATTTTTTATTGTAATAATTCTTATTTAGTATTTTTTCTGTCTTCCTTCCCCTCTCCTCCTTCTTTTCTCCCACTTCCTCTCCTGTTGAACCCTCTTATTCTTCTGGTTATTCGTACTAAGAACTTAGTGGGTGTCCTCTTATTTATTTTTTGTACTTGTAGAATTCACACACACGTACGTATGCATGCACATACACAGTCACACACATATATGTACATATAGACATATACCTGTGTTGAAATTTTTGTCATTTTATGTTCCACAAAAATGGTATAATGTTATAAATATTTCTTTGCTCTTTTTCCCTTTCTTTCCCACTGATAACTCATGAAAAACTTTTCTACTCCACGGCCATACGACTTCATGATGTGGTTATACCATAATTTATTCAGTGCTTCCTCTATTCACAGTAATTCACATTGTTCCACCTTTATTTTTGGCCCTATGGATAATGTTATAAAAAGATCTTTGTACATATGCTTCTACACGCTAGCCCTTTTATTTCTACAGACTAGATTCCCAAAAGTGATATTGCCAGGCTGAAGTAATATATAGCAAGATTTGTTTCCCAAAAGACAATAGTAATTTGCATTTCCACCCATAAGTACACAAGTACCACCTTTCATCCTTGTCACCAACAATGTTATCAGTCTTAATGATTGTGAATGACAGGTATAAATTTATATCTCATTATTACTTCTGGTTTCTTAAAGAAGCTATCAAGTATAACCTGCCCTTTCTGGATGACTCCAGATCCTTTGACTTCCTTGATTACATGATGTGGTATGTTAGCTTTGTGAGTTTCCTGATTCCTCTCTGAATGTCTCAGTCACTGCCTGTGTTGTGCCTGCTTCTAGGGGTCATGGCTCCACCCCACCTACTGGGTTGTCTCTGATATGTTTCAAAATTTTGATTGTAAAACCAGAAGAGTATTTGCCCATAATATTTAAACATCAGTCAATAAACTCTCAGTGAAGACCCAAAGAATACCATTTATGAATTTAGTCTGATAACTTCATAATCATTCAATTCTTAAGAAAAATTTATTTTCCAAAAAGTTAGTTAATAAGGGTGAGTTAAAAAGCTTGGATTCCATGATTTAAAATTGTTGGACACCATTGTCAGTCTGCTTAGAGTATTAATAAACTCAGAACCTGCTTATCACATAGCAAGAAAAATGTATAACCTCAGGTCACCAGCTTAGAAAAGAGTGATCACCTCCATCATGACATCCTGGCAGCTTCTTTAATGACAAATTCTGTTTGTCACTCACTCTTCCTGCATCCTGCCACTGCATCACTGAAATTCATGGACTCTGGTCTTTATATGTTCTGAATGTTCCTGTCTGGGAACATTTATTTTCTTTCCTATCATGTCCCTGGAATAGTCTCATGGTAAAATTGTAGCCTAGATAAATGACCGCAGTGGAAGATAGCAAAGGTGGCTCACAAAAGGAGAGAGAAGGCATGCTGGGTGTGTTCCTATACACACAATAGTCTCCCATGGAATGGAGTATTTGTCAAAAGATTCCAAATATTTTGGTTCCGTAGGTTCATGCATAGTTAGAAAATCCTTCAGCTATCTTAAAGACTTTTCTTTTTTTCATTGATCATTTCAATTCTTTTTGCTTTGATTTTAGAGTCAACAAAACTGACTTCTGTTCAAGACTAGGCCTCTCATCCAGCTTAACTACAGGATGAGATTACTCCAAAGAAAATGGTTTTAAGAATTCTAGTTCCCAAGAAATTTATTTAAAAAAAAAAAAAAAAAGGATTCTGGTTCCTATGCAATCAGCAATCACTTCTCTCTGTAAATGAAATCACTAGACACCCAGCTGTCCCAGGCTTCTTGATTGGCATGCGTTTGCTCATGGTTCCATCACATCTAGGCACTTAGCAAGAGGGAGTAAAATCTCAAGTAAAATCTCTGGCACAAATGGGCAGCCTGATCAGTTTACCACCCAGTGAAGTCTGAGTTGTTTCAACCACTTGATCTTTAAATGTATACAAGTACTAGTAGAGGAAGTAGTCTTACACACCACCTACCTGTCTAACACACTTATTTTGCAGATAGTTCAGAAATATGAGATGTCTTGCTGGAGACTTAAAGCTTATCAAGGACTAAAGCATCTTGAGCCAGATCATCTGAATCTCAATTTCTTTCATGAAAAATTATGATATTAATGTCTGTTCTGTTTCCTTCACAAGGATTTTGGTGATGAGCAAATGAATCAATGTGTATGAAAACATTTTGAAATAATTGTGTTATGCACAAATGTCAGATATCACAAACTGTTTTATTTTTATTTTTTATTGATTTATTTTTTGGCCACATCATGTGGCATGTGGGATCTTCATTTCTTGACCAGGGATCAAACTCACATCTCCTGCAGTGAAAGCAGAGTCTTAACCACTGGATTGCCAGGAAGATTCCCACAAAATTGTTTTAAAGATGAGTGCTGAATTCCTTGTAGTAAGAATTTCTGGATGGATTATAATAGCCACCATTTATTGAGATGCTATCTATGAACGGGCCCTCTACCAACCTTATTTTGAGATTTTTATTGTCACACCTCTAGGGCTCCCCAGGTTGTGCGTAAAGAATCTGCCTACCCATGTAGGACAAGCAAGAGACACAGGTTCAGTCCCTAGGTTGGGAAGATCCCCTGGGGTAGCAGTATACTCGCCTGGAAAATTCCAGGGGCAGAGGAGCCTGGCAGGCTACAGTTCATTGGGGTGCAAAGAATTGGACACGAATGAAACCCCCTTCCCCCTACACACACATTGTCACACCTCTACCCTTGCCCAAAAGGAATGGGATAGTTGATTTGTTAAACATCAGGATGTTTCTGCAATCATTTTTTCTGAAAGACATTTAAGATGGGCAATATATCGTGGAGAAAAGACTCAAATTCAGGCAGATCTTTTCCCGTGTCTATGCACTGAACCCACCTGTCTTCATGAAGCCTATTTTATGTGTCACTATATGACCTTCTATAGAAATGAGTGTAAAAATTTTACAAACATGAAATAAAAATGTTTATGTCTGAACGTAAAGTTTTACTTATACCCACATTTTAAATAACCTTAAGAAAATAAATCTAACTTAAAAAAAATTAAATATCACTCCAGTCAATTCTGTTTATGGTCCTTATGAAACAGCTGCTGCTGCTGCTGCTGCTGCTGCTAAGTCGCTTCAGTCGTGTCCGACTCTGTGCGACCCCATAGACGGCAGCCCACCAGGCTCCTCCGTCCCTGGGATTCTCCAGGCAAGAACACTGGAGTGGGTTTCCATTTCCTTCTCCAATGCATGAAAGTGAAAAGTGAAACTGAAGTCGCTCAGTCGTGTCTGACTCCTAGTGACCCCATGGACTGCAGCCTACCAGGCTCCTCCATCTATGGGGTTTTCCAGGCAAGAGTACTGGAGTGGGTTGTAGCTATATGAATTCACATTTTTAAAAAATCAGATTATTCAATTTATATCCATTGATTTTTGTTCAGAAATATGAAGTCTATGTTTTCAAAAATAAGTTCAAAAGTACCACTCTGAAAGCTCTGCTGTTACGTCTCTGAACTCTTTCAGGCTTCTCTATTGACCATTATTATTGTCTTTATGAAAATGAAGCCAAGGTGGTGATAGAAGGTGATAAAATAATCCCTGCTCCAAAATATATACACTAGCATCTACACAGTCTACACTTCCACCAGTGGAAAAAAAATTTCTCAAATAACGGCACTGAATTCCCAGGATATCTGGAGTGAATAGAGTCTTGATATTTTAGCAATACCTAGGTACTGAGATATTCCCCATATACATTTTCTAGACAGCACCACCAAATAATGTATTTATGCAGCATGCCTTATTGATCCTGACTTGATGTATACTGTTGTACATGTGGGGCTCTGGATTCCCAGCCTTGTCCTCAAGGAATCAATGAGGCTTCAGATACATAATCTTGTCCACGAGAGAGTGACCTAGGCTTGGAATATTCTTGTGTTGTTGTTCAGTGACTCACTCATGTCTGACTCTTTGTGACCCCATCCACTGCAGCATGGTTAGGCTAAAATGGGCCTTCGGCTGGGGAGGTCTGAGGAATCAGAATGGGAAGTACAGGGTGTGGACACCTAAGAGGAGTGATGGTGATTTGTTGTAGGGGTGGCTCTGAAAACAAATAGCTTCCATAGCCTTCTTTTCCTTTAGACTGAGTTTGTTACTGTTGACTTTTTCAGCAAACATCCCTTAGCCGCAGGGGGCACATGCTCCAAGTCTGTGAACTGAAGCCAGCCTACAGAGGAGTCTGTTGGTTCCAGGGTTTTGATGGAAACCCCAGGGCAGAGCTTTCAAGCAGGACTTGCTGCTCAGTCTGCACCGAATCCTACAGATGGCAGGTCCCTCATCCTTAACACCCTGGGTTTCCTGCTTGACTTCTAAAATCTTTTGGGTTTGTAACATTGATTTTAGATGTTCAGATCCACTGAACCTCTGTATCCCAAGTATTGGTTGTATTTTTAATCTGTTCCAAAATTTGTTCATGTCCTTTACCTGCTTTTTTTCAACATCAAATCTGTGAGTGCACCCTGCTTTACATATCCTCTGCTCAGTTAATGCAATAAAACTGTGAAAACCTTGCTGGAAATGTCACTGTGAATCTTTGCAAAGCCTGAAGGCTGCTGAATGCCATAAGCATGTAGTCTGAAGCTGCAATAATTAAATCCTTCTTTAACAGGTGCTAGTAACACACTGCGGAGAAGGCAATGGCACCCCACTCCAGTACTCTTGCCTAGAAAATCCCATGGACGGAGGAGCCTGGTGGGCTGCAGCCCATGGGGTCGTGAAGAGTTGGACACGATTGAATGACTTTAGTTTCACTTTTCACTTTCATGCATTGGAGAAGGAAATAGCAACCCACTCCAGTGTTCTTGCCTGGAGAATCCCAGGGACGGGGGAGCCTGGTGGGCTGCCTTCTATGGGGTCGCACAGAATCGGACACAACTGAAGTGACTAAGCAGCAGCAGCAGCAGTAACACACTGTGTGTATTGGACATGATGGTTGTCAGGATGGCTTAAGGACAGTGGACTTTTCTAGAAGTTTCTCATGCTTCTAATATTCTAGTGATAGGAGGTTGTACTATAAATGTACTATGTTCACAGTGATGGCAGTATCTGTTACCCCTGTCTTTGAGGGAATAGAGTATGAAGACCACAATTAAAGGTTTTTTTGTTGTTTCTATTGAGCTGCTGGTTCACTAAGGATATGTAGAAAACTCAACGTTGTGATCATGGTGAATCTAGAGAATATAGGGTAACAATAAAGGAATAACCATGTATTGGGCTCCCACTATTCATAAGGCCGTGGTAGAGGCTTTTCATCCCTCTAGTTCCTAAATCTGTGTCATATTAGTATTCTCATTTTACAGATAATGACATCGAGGCTCACAGAAGTTGTCACACAGAACGTATCTCGTTTGACTTTTAAAGATAGTGTTCTTTCCACCATGTGGCTCTGGGTTTCCTCTCATCTGTGGGCTTTGGGAAAGGTCTGATCAGGATTGGAGATGACTGGTAACTATCTTCCTTGGGCTCTAGCAAGAGAATTATTTGTGCAAGGAAAATCAAGGGCTTTCTAATAGATAGTAGATTCCCTTAGTGCTAGGAAGCTCTGAAATTCATGGCCTGGATCTGTGAAAAATTCTGTCTCTAACTCTCCCACAGCACTCTCTTTGGTCCAGAAGAGAATGCCTGACTCCTTGGAAAGTTCCATGTTGCTGTATTAGCTGCCTATGGGTGTGCAATAAATCACCAAAAACATAGTGGCTTAGAACAACACTCTTGTATTATCATATAATTCTGGAGGCCAGAAGTCTAAAATCAGTCTTACTGGGATAAAGTCAAGGAGTCTACAGGGCTGGTTCCTTCTAGAGGAGGCTCTAGGGGAGAAATAGTTCCTTGCCTTTTCCAGCTTCTAGTGGCCTCTTGCATTCCTTGACGGATGACCTTCTTCTGGCAATGGCATCTTTCTGACCCAGCCATCCTTCACTTTCCTGCCTATCTCTCATAGAACTCTTGTGATTGCACTGATCTCATCTGGAAAATCCAGAATAATTTCCCATCTCAAAATATTCAACTGAATCATATCTGCAAATAATCTTTTGCTCTGTAAAGTCACATTCATAGGATGAAGATGTTGGCATCACCGGGGGTCCATTATTCAGCATACCACAGCCGCTGTTCCTGGTGATTGCTCCACTGGTAATGATATCCCACTTTGGACAGCTCAGGACTGCCCCAGCATCTCGCAAGACACAGAATTCCGAGTTGCCCTCGTGCATACCTCCTCAAGGCAAGAGTGTGAGTGGCGAAGCCAATTTGGGCTTCTTGCTGTCAAACAGGACTTGCAATTTGGTATCCTCAATCTGGATGCAGCTCGTAGATAAATTTTGAATGTGCATTTTTTTCTTAAGTTGGATGTTCTCTATAAAAATTGGCATTTTGAGTATTTAAAAATTGGGAGATCTGGCATCACAGTGCCATGTTTTCAAATGGCTGCATAATGGCTTCCACTTTTCCACTTTAGACAGAGTCTGTCTCTCCCATTCATCTTAGTCCCTGTCACTGTCTGATCATGAATTACACTGGCCTTTTCACTCATTTATTTTAACCACTTGGACTGTGCAGTTTGAGTATCTGAATGTACAATAACGATTCTCAAACCACAGCATTAACATGCATATCAGAGAACTTCTGTTCAGTCATTTAGGGCAGGGAAGTAACTTTATTTGTACTAGAACACTTTGTGTTAATCCCTGGGTATCCATGCAAGGGAGAGAATGATCTTGTCCTACAGCAGCATCCTGACATTTGCAGATTGGTTGGATCCTCCCTTTGGATGTTTATTTTTTCAGCCTAACATGAACACCTGGGCCAAGCATTCCTAATCATCAGTTTAATATTTCCATTTCACTGGAGGCAAAATTTTCTACCTGTTACTGGGAAAAGTGACCCTCCTTTTCTTCTTCCTAAGACTGTTTCATAAGTATATCAGTTTCTTAAAATTTAGAATCTAGTTTATTCCACAAAAAGACAGTCATTCTCTTTATGTCCACAGTCTCAGAGAGTGGCTGGTGTATAATAAGTGATTTATAAATATTTACTGAATGGATGAATAAATGATGATAATGAGTGACATTGGTAATGATAGCTAACATTTATGTGAACTTAGTTATGAATGAATGTGCATCTTTAAATGAGTTAGCAATTGTAGTCCTGATAGAGACAAGTTCATGCCCTCCCACAAGCCCTGGAAAAGCTACCTTATTTATCATATGATGCTCTGTTCCTGGCTACAGATGATGGGACCACAGAAAGATTTCTAAGCCAAGGATTCCCCATCCTTAACCTGACCGGGAACCTATGACATGGCCAATTGCAAAGAGCATTCCCAAGAAATCAGTCTAGCCCTCTAGGGTGTTTTTGTTTTGAGAACTCAAATCAAGAGAAACAGTCTCTCTACAGTTGGCAGCAGATGCTGGAGCAAATGGATCATACTGGGATTAGGGACAGACTCCCAGTCAGGCTACATGCAAGATGATTAGGCAGAAATAATGCAGCCACTGAGAGATGGAGGAGAACCTCAGTGCCTGATTTTCCAGCTCCCAGTTAACATTTTACTGAGGCTTGGCTATTTTGGGAGGGCTCTGAAGTTACCTGTTGTACCCTTACAACTTTGCTTCATCTGTCTTTAACTCAGAGAGACTATCATTAAAACACTTGCCCAGAACGTTGCCTTAGTCTGGGATCCTAGCATGACAGCAGAATTTAATGAAGGAGGGATTGTCGAATAGCATGTGGCCAAAGTGAAGAACCAAGAATTCTGCCAGCTTCAGGTGCTACAAACTCCCAGTGAACAGAACTGGTACTCAACAGTTTTTAGTGCTGAATGTTTTTCAATATGTGAATGTGCCTGAATCCTTCCATTCTAAATGGGGAAAAAAAAAATAAGAAAAGCACCCGGAGGTACTTCACCCTATTATAAACCAAAAATAAATGATAGCAATTGGTTCATTAGATTCATTGGACTGAAAAGGATGTCAAATAAAAAGAAACTGTTAATATTTAATTGGGCATTTTAGGAATCAGCTTGCTAAATTTGTAAAGATTGCATTCTTGGTTTTTTAATATGCTTCCTGGAATAACTACCTTCAGAGTGGGTATAATCTTTGTGCAATTGCCTTGGCATTAAATTTTTACGAATTAAAAAGCATGCTCGGGGATTAAAGTAGAATAATAGATGTAACATTACATGAAAGTAGGACATTCATAAATCATTTATGACTTCCTTGCTCATCAGGACTTGACTTTTTGAATCTTAATTGAAAACTGGCATGGATTTATTGTTGAAAAAAAGTAAATTGGTAATTCTGATAGCAGACAACTTTTATTAGGGAGTTAATTAATTTTAGGAGGCTGAGAGCCTGGTTTTTTAAACATACACAGTCATGTTGAGTCGTGGGGCTTTATTTAGTTATAGTCATCTTCTGGTCAGTGCACATTGTTTATCTTTTATTTTCATTCTGAGCAATGCTAGTAAGATACAGTATAAGCTATTGTGAGCTACAATTGTGTAGCAAAACAAAAAAATAGTTTTAGGCCCCAAGTAGTCTTAGATGAGCACATGTGCTCAGTTGTGTCCAACTCTTTGCGACCCCATGGACTGTAGCCTGCCAGCTCCCCTTTCCATGGAGTTTTCTAGGCAAGAATACTGGAGTGGGTTGCCATTTCATGCCCCAGGGGATCTTCCCGACCCAAGGATTGAACCCATGTCTCTTCCATCTCCTACATTGGCAGGCAGATTCTTTACCCCTAGTGCCACCTGGGAAGCCCAGACCCCAAGTAGGCCATAGGTCAATTGGTTGACAAAAAGACATATCCTGTAGCAGTCTTCACACTAGACCAGTCCTCATGCCATCATATTTCTATCTTCCTTTTATGTTTACTTACTCATCAATTGCTGCAATAAAGTTGAACATTTTTTAGATCCCAAATGAGATACTATTATAAAAGATAATTAATTGATTTTTTTAGAAAGAAAAGATCAATTAATTGCTCTTTTAATTGATTAATTAAAATTAATTTTATTAAGAAATAATAAAATTCTTTGATAAATAAAGCAACAGATAGACTGGCTGGTATACTTTATTATTCTGAAGTTAACTATATAATTTCTTTAGTTTTTACCCTTTGAATTCCCTAACCGTCTTCGTTCCCTTCTTTAATACAAATGATTATTCTACTAGTTATTGCACACCGAACAGCACTAGTTGTAATACCTGTACATCTGTACAAAAGGCATCACTCTCTTCATTTTACAGATGAAGAAACTGAGGCTTATGTATGTCACCAAAACGTAACTTTTCCAGGGCTGCGAAGTTCTGAAAAAGACTGCTTTTTAAGTAAGCCCTGGAGATTTTTCAAGCACTTATAAATTTTTGCACACGGCTTCACCTTTCCCATGGGGACTGTGGACAATCGCCCTACTTTCTCCATCACTAAACGTGAACTTTGTCATGCTGACTGGATTGGTGTGGGAAAGAAAGTTCTGATCATGAGCAATCCTGATTTATTTGCCTTGTGCCCCCACCCTCTGGCCAGATGTCATTCTGTTTAAAATTCTTCCTTAAAAGAGCATGACAGTCTGAGGATCACCCTATTCTGAATTTAAGTTTACATCCTGGTTTTGAAATCCAATTTTTATTCCTTAAGAACTAGATTTGGAAGGCAGTAGCCAATTAAAGTCATCTGTTTATGGGCACAGTGATGTGTTTGGAGTTCTTGTACAATGAAAGAGATTGATGGCCCTTCAACAGGATCATAACTCCTGTAGGCAGAGGACCATAATTTGCTTACCCAACCCCAGACTAAACAAGGGTCTCTGTGTGACCTAAAGGGGTACAGTGTAACCCAGAACACAGCCCAGACTGAGATCAATCCCAGTCATTCCACAAGGCCTTGGGAGATCTACATGGATGCCATTGGAATTCAATCTCCACAAGGATATTTGGAGCAGAGCAGCCCAGCCTTATGGTTTTACAGCCTTATGGTTTTATAGATTTCATAATCTGACTGATGACCTCTATAAAAGCTTATCCTATTTTCCATTTGCTGGGCAGTTTCTCAAGTTCAACTTTAAAGACACCATATGAAAACATTTGGGAATTTCAAAATTAAATACTTATCAATTCTAGGAATGGGAAAGACCACATGTGAAAATAATTGTACAGAAACCCATGGCAAGGAATTGGTTAACAGTAATGTTAACAAATACCCTTAGAGATTCTGCTCTGAGATTTCTTTTAGTCTTTCTTTCTAGCTGGCATTTTCTCCTCATGTGGATATCTCACCTTTCATTTCCTACTAGGCCAAGAGGAGCTTCTTGTATGGAGCTTTCTTAGTTTGCTATAGTCTTGCCCTAAATCCTACCACATCTGAGTCTCATTTATTTGATGAATATTTATAAAACATTTTTATGTGCCACGATGAATACACTGACCCCCTGAAAGTAGAAAATAAATCTCTCCTGTGAAAGGTACTCTTCCTCACCAGGAGATAGAAATATTTTCTTATCACCAGACAGATAGAGAGTTCAAGGTCCAGAAGGCTGTGTGAATGAACTTCACTTAGATTCTTCATTAACGAGTACCCAAGCCTAAGTTTCTTTATCTTGTCAGTTCTTGACAAATGAATTATTTCTTTGTCTTAAAGGTATAAAAGCTGCCTGCTTTGGCCATTTCTCTGTGTTCATATTTCTACATATGAAATTAAAGTGTGATTTTTCTCCTCCTAATCTGCCTTATGGCAATTTAATCACTAAACTAGCCAGAAGAACCTAGAGGGGTAGAGGAAACATTTTTCCCAACAAGGTTCTAATACAGAAAGGAAAGCAATCATGAGCGATGAAGAGATTAAGACTGAATCAAGAGAAAGGGGCTAGTGCAGCATTTCTGAGAAGCCAGCGCTCTTGGCAGAGGGTTTGTTCCTCTGCAGAAGAAAGAACCGGAGAAGGCGATGGCACCCCACTCCAGTACTGTTGCCTGGAAAATCCCATGGATGGAGGAGCCTGGTAGGCTGCAGTCCATGGGGTCTCGAAGGTTGGGCCTGACTGAATGACTTCGCTTTCGCTTTTCACTTTCATGCACTGGAGAAGGAAATGGCAACCCACTCCAGTGTTCTTTCCTGGAGAATCCCAGGGACGGTGGAACCTGGTGGGCTGCTGTCTATGGGGTCGCACAGAGTCGGACACAACTGAAGCAACTTAACAGCATCAGCAGAAGAAAGAACGTGATTTTAATTAGAACCACTATAAAAGACCAAGGAGAGCCCACAATGGACGATAGGGCACCAGTCTGGTAGGATAGTGGGATTCTAGGCGAGTTCTGTCTGATTTAATATCACTGATGAGAAGAGAACTTTTGAGAACAATAAAAGAATTTTAGAAATAGTATTTGCGGAAAATTGGAGTGAGAATTAACTAGGAAACTAGAGTAAAAGAACAGAGCAGTTTGTAGGACCACCCCTGTGAAATGAGAGAGAGTAATAAGGCAGGGTTGGCTAAGAAGAGCCTCAGAGTGAAGTGCAGCTCTGAGCAGGGCTCAGCCAGGCTGATGGAATGAGCACCCATAGAAAAGATTGTCTAGAGAGTCCCGTGTTGGGCAGGAAGGGCCTGGCTTTTTTGCTCCTGCTGAGCCCGGTGGTTGACTGGAGTGGTAAGGCCAGAAAATAACCTCCGCATGAACCTCTGGTGAAAGCACAGAGCTGGAGACGGTCAGCAGCAGGTTTTCTCTTAAAGGCAGATCTGAGCAGCACGCTCCGCAGCTGCCGTGACGTAGTAAATGCCACCAACCTCCGGCTCCTTCTGGCTCCTCTTCTGTGCCCCACAGGCTTTTATCTAGCAGCCTATTGTCAAAAAAGAGTGGTCTTGCTTTCTAGGTTTTGCGTAGATTTTTTTCCTGTCTCCCTAATTTAAGTGTTATCAACTTAACTAGACTTTTATGTGTCCCCAAACTTCTGGTGACTCAGACTGAAAAGAATCTGCCTGCAATGCAGGAGACATGGGCTCGATCCCTGGGCTGGGAAGATCCCCTGGAGGAGGGCATGGCAACACACTCCAGTATTCTTGCTGGGAGAATCCAGTGGACAGAGAATCCTGGTGGGCTATCGTCCATAGGATTGCAAGGAGTCAGACACGACTGAGGCAACTTAATACACACACATATCTCTATTCGATATCATTTTCACTCAAGATGTGTGGGTGTGTATGTGTGTGTTCAGTCACTCAGGATAGAGTTTCAGTAAGAAGGTGAAAAATCTGGGAGATGGATGATGGTGAGAGTTGCTCGACAATATATGTGTACATAGAGCCACTGGAAATGTACAGTTTGTTTAGTCACTGAGTTATGTCTGACTCTTTTGTGACCCCATGGACTGCAGCCCACCAGGCTCCTCTGTCCATGGGGTTTCCAGTGCAAGAATACTGGAGTGGATTGCCATTTCCTTCTCCAGGGGATCTTCCTGACCCAGAGATCAAACCTGCAACTCCTGTGTTAGCAGGGCAGATTCTTTACCACTGTGCTACCTAGGGAAAGCCAAGATATCAAATACCTATTTGCTAATGGCTTTCCAAATGTATATCTCCACAACAGATTCTTCTCTACAGCCCCAGAATGAACCACCACTTACAATTATTTGGTCATTCGACTCCTTCATCGAAATCTCCCTTCAGATGTTACACAAGTACCTCAAAGGTAGTCAATCCCATGTATTTCTAAATTCATATCCCTTGTATTTCTCCCATTTGCCTGATTATTATTCCCTGTTTTGGTAAAAAGAAAAAAATCCACTCAGTTGCCCAAAACATAACTACAGAATGACAGTAGATTCTTTCTCTCTCCTCCCCACCTTGCTTGCCGACTCCATCTCACATTGAACACCAGCTCTAAGTAATTCTAATCCATATACGCTTTGCCACCCTAACTGCAGTTTTAACAGTTAAGGACTTATAATTTCCTGCTCATTTAGAGCTATAACCTTCAAACTGGCATTCCTGACTTCAGATGTGATCTCTGTTATTGCTCAAGAGATTATTCTCATGGGCAATCTGTTCATATTACTCGAAAGTCTTCAGGAGTTCACCATTAAATACTGCTTGTATACCACATGCAGTCTTCCACCATTTCGGCTCTGAAAATGTATCCAGTTCCATCCCCTCTAAGTCTCACATTCCTGTGCTCTGCTTAAACTGAACTACTCATGGGGAGAAGCCACCACGCTCCTTCTTACTTGCCCTTTTGTATATATGGCTGCATCTACCAGCCTGGAAAATGCCTTCTCACTCCTCGTACCCCAGTTTGTCCTTTCTCTGTGCTCCTGTTCTTTCTTTCACGTACCTTCACTGTAGCGTTTGCAATTGGCCTGCCACTGTTGGCAAAGCCAACAACGTCTGTCTCCTCACCATAAATGACACTAATTACATGCAAAGGTTATATCTTTTAATCAATATATTCCCAGAGCCTGGGCCTTTAAGTGACTCATGATACTTGAGTTTCAATGAGCACATGAATATGAATGAATTCAAAGAACTGAGCCTTGAAAATAATTTTTTAAAAGTATGTCCTTTCCTAAATTGTTTTAAAATAGTTGCCTGAAGAGAAAAAATATTGGGAGTGAAAAATACTGTGGCTTATGGAGGAAAATTTTCCTCTTTTTGCTAAAGTACACAGATTTCATTCTATAACAAGCAACTTCAGCAGATTATCTCCAACTGCCTGTCATAGCTTCAGTTGTATCAAGTATTTCCAGTGCAAATACGACATGGCGGTGTCTTAGAACACATTGTTATATGAAGGTTTCCACAGGCAGTGCTTTCTTGTTGTTTAAATGGAATTTGGCCTGAAATCCTTAAAAAAAAAACAAAACTATATTCATACAGTACTTAACAGTCGCCAAACCATTTTCACACCCTGATTTTACTTGATATTTAAAGTATCTCAGTGAAGTAGTCAGGACAAAACTGATCATCTTTTTATAGATAACAGAAGCTCTGAGAGGCAATGAGGCTTACTCAAGACTGACCGTTAACTGGAGCTGGGATGCATGACTTCTGGTTGCTAAACCCATGTTCCTCCTCTCCAGCCTTGCAGCCTTCTTGGTGGTGTCTGTCTGCAGAGCAGACAGAGCTGTGGGCTGTTAGTCACTCCCCAGATCAGTTTGCATTCCTACAGTGTTTCTCATGGCCCCAAGGTTACCAGTCACTGTCGACTGTGGATGTTATAGAAGTTACTTCATTTCAAAAGTGCTTTTCCTCAACAGCTCCCCCAGCTGCCCTAGTTAAGGTTGGCCCTGCCAGCTCGAGTTACACTAGTAAACCTTTTACTGATATTACATAATGATTATTGCTCTTGGGTTGGTGTCTAAGCTGCAATCCTACATTTGATGGTTTTATAGTTTCATCTTCCTGAATGTAAAAACAATCATCACAACAATTTTTTTTTAAGTTTAAACTGAAATTCTTTAATTCTGCAGAGGGCTAGAATATTTTTTGTAGCCCTCATGGAAGAATTTCTTAGCCCACATTTCTCTATACAAGGCCAAGTTTAACAGCAGATGTGCTTTGTTTGGATTTTACAGTGCTTTAAAACACAGTTAGAATTTGGAAGATTTTAGGTAGAGTATGTACCTTTCAGTTTTTCCCTGGGCCCCCATCCTAAGTCCTTTATTTTAAGTTTCTGGCCCCAGAACTAGTCTGAGTTTGCACCCCATCTGTATTAGTATACGTCGTGGTTTAAAAATAACAGCTAATATTTATGTACTGTATATCTATGTACTGCTCTTTTCAGTATTTTACAAATATTACTTTAATTTTCACAACAGACTCTTATAGTTGGAGGTGCATCTCGCCATCTGCATTTTATATATAAGAGGATGGACGCACCAAGAGTTAAGTAGTTTGCCCAGTCATATAGTCATCAAGTGGCAGGGCTGAAATTCAGACCAGGCACTCTGGATCCAGAGGCAAGCGCTGCACTCAAGTGCCCAGATACAATGTCAGATTTTGTATGATTCATAAAAGGAAACAGCAAACAAATCATCGGTTGGTAGTCCTTACCAAAGAAATGTGAGCTAAGGAGCTTGAATAAATGAGCTGAGAGTGCTTTGTCTGCATATGCAGCAGTGAGCATATGCTTGCTTCTATGGACATTGAAGACTCTGAGGATCTCGTGAAGATGCACCTACTACTTCAGTCAAAGATGTAAAGGGCGCTTGGCACAGAGTAGACCCATGAAACTGAAATGCAGTGTATGTCCTTGTGCTACTCTGATTTTGTAAAACGTAGATCGCTAGATTACATTGGTAGGAGCAGCTGGTTTTGCTCTGCATTTTCCTTGTTAGTAGTTCCACTTCTCTTTGCAAGCTTGTAATATCACTCAGTATCACACAGAGGTTGAATGAGATTCCTAAGAAATCCATACCAGTCAAGCTGGGGAATTGTATGTAATCAAGGCAAGGGCAGGGGAGGATAAGTAATTCCTTCCCAATGTATGGCTACAAAATAATTATCACTAATCACCAGTATGCAATTTTATTAATAGAATGTAAAAACAGAAACGATTCAGATGTTTCCAAGTTTTAAGATTTGATAGAACTCTAACTCCAATAGTGATAGTAATGACATTTTAGCTATTGGAATTTTAGAGGTTTATTGTTGAATCACTCTGAAAATACAGAGATGGAGAGAGAGAGAGTGAGCACTATATTTTACTTTCTGATACACAAAAATGAAGGATAGAAACACTTGTAAACTTGGAATGTTATGCTTGTTATCATTCCCCCTTGTTGGTCTATAGTAAACTTTGTTCATAAGCCTATGTGATCCATATGGTTCATATTTGGTAAGGGCATTGCTGGCTGACTTGACTTTGGTCCTATAGCAAGCCTGATAGCCAAGAACTCTCATGCTATGTTAGAAACAGAAGCCAGGGATAGGATAGAATGCCATCTTGTTCTGGGGTGAGCACAATGGACGACAGAGTCCTATACAAGAAGCAAAAGCATAATTGGGTTTGGTGCTATGTCATAAGTCAGGTCAGACACCAAAACTGAGTAAAGGTAGGTGAGAAGCCCAGAGTGTCTGCTTAGTTGCCCAGTGATGTCCAGCTCTTTGTGACCCTATGGACTGTAACCCTCCAGGCTCCTCTGTCCATGGGGCTCTCCAGGCAAAACTACTGGAGTGGGTAGCCATCCCCTTCTCTGGAAGATCTTCCTGATCCAGGGAGTGAACCTAGGTCTCCTAAATTGCAGGTTAATTCTTTACTGTCTGAGCTACCGGAGAATTTATATGGGAAGGCCAGAGACACAGATAAACTAGGAGAAGAATGTGGTCTGGCAAGGAGACAAGGCAATATTGCTTAATAGATGTTAAAAGTCTATGTTTTGGAGTCAATTCTGAATTCCTACTTTTCTTATCATGTGTGTTAGTCGTTCAGTTGTGTCCAACTCTTTGCGACCCTATAGACTGTAGCCTGCCAGACTCCTCTGTCCATGAGACTCTCCAGGCAAGAATACTGGAGTGGGTTGTCATTTCCTTCTCCAGGGATCTTTCCAACCCAGGGATCAAACCCAGGTCTCCCGCACCGCAGGCAGATTCCCTACCATCTGAGCCACAGGCTTCCCTACTTTTCTTACTAGTTGTCTGCCTGTTTGTAAGAAGAACGTGCAGTGGGTGAGTACTAGATCCTGCACTTGGACTGCTGAAGTCTGAATCCTGTTTCTTTAGTACCAACCATGTGACATTGTTACCAACCCAGGTTCTTGGACTCTTTATGCAGCAGTAATTGTTAACAGGCCAGATGAGAAATTCAGGCAAGGCTTTACTGGGACTCGTGCTATAGCACGAGGGAGGAGAATCAAGTAACAGGTGCTCTCGCTCACTCTTTGACAGGAGGCAAACAAGACCCTTAAAGGGGGTGAGGGTGGGTGATAGGCAGTCAGACAGAGGGGTGGCCTAAGTGGTCTGCCCACCACCTTCCTGGTACTGTGTGCAACAATCACGCATGGTACCAGACTTTTGCTCCTGGCACCTGAGAAGAAGCAGGTGGATTTTGGCCCTTTTGTATCTTATTGTTCATACTTTGCCCCCACTGTACATGCAAGCAGTTGTTTTCAGTCCCTTATAATTTCTTTGTATTTTGTTGCTCCAAGAGATGTTTGTGCAGGCTCCAGCAATTCAGTAAAGGGTGCCAGGTCCCAGGACCCAGCCTGTCTCAAATGAGTAGGTTATTTAATCACTGGATGTTTCAGCTGTGAATCTGGAAATTAGAGAAGACCCTTCTTCTTCAGAGGCTTCTCTGGTGGCTCAGACGGTAAAGAGTCTGCCTGCAATGCAGGAGACCTGGGTTCGATCCCTGAGTTGGGAAGATTCCCCTGGAGAAGGAAATGGCAACCCACTCCAGTATCCTTGCCTGGAAAACCCCATGGACGGAGGAGCCTAGCAGGCTACAGTCCATGGGGTCACAAAGAGTCAGACGAGTCTGGGCGACTTCAGTTTTCTTCCTCATAAGGTGGGTGTGAGGATTGGGTGAGTTAATATACGAATAATCTTTAGTGCAGTCATTGCAGATAGTAAGCACAAATAATTGTTACTATCATTATTAATAATCTTTTTGTGTTTCTGCCTCTCCTTTATAAAATGAAAGTCATAACACACACTGCAGAGGGCTGTAGCAAGGAATAAATGAGATAAGGCGTGGAGGCAGCGGGCTCCAGAACAGTGGTCAGGAATTGTTATCAGGTCCATAGAGGATGTGTTTGCCAAGGTAATATGCCATGAGGACAGACCTGCTTTTAAGAGCCCTAAGATCCTACCAATAAATCAGATAAATCGTAAAGCATGTACTCCAAGCTTAGCATCTGACAGCAGCCACTTCCCTGCCTCTCTCATCCTGTAAAACAATATCAGAAAATTGAAGAGTGCAAGATGGAAGGGAATTTAAAGTCCTAAATTCAGTCTGTGCTTTGTATGAACAAGGGGACAGAAGCCCAGAAGGATAAGGTAATTTGCAGTGACACACAACTAGCTTGTTATAAAGCTGCTCCTAGAATTTACTTATAATACTTGGACCCCTAGTCTAATATCTATTCCACTCCGCCACGCTGACTCTGCCTCTTCTCAATTCTCACAACCTAACTGACGCCTCCTCTGGGGCTGACTTGAGTTCCATGAAGGACCTTAGCTTAACTTCAATATGGAGTGAGCCTCTCCTGAGTAGGTCTCCAATTTCTGCTGGATGAGTGCTAAGTATTTCTGATAGGAATCACAGTATAAAAGGAAATAATGTACTATTAATCAGGAAAGCATTATGCTAGCAACAGGAAAACTATGTTATGGTCACAGTTAACTATGTTATTTTTAAACATACTTTTAATTTAAAATTTCTCTTAGGTATTTTTCTTCCTGTAATTGACAATGCCTTATTTGTTTGTTTGTTCTTTTTATATCCTGCATGTAGCACATAAAACATCTTGAGTTCACACTGGTTAACTTAATATCTGTTGAATGAATAATCTGATTAATGGGTTTTTCTTAAATCTGACAACTCATTTTGATACCTGATTGAATTTTTCAACCCCTTACATTTTTCTGATTCTCATATTTGCCAGGTAGTTTTGGATACCGATTTGAAAAACCTAAGTATCCGCACACTCTTCAACTCTTTACCCCTTCATATTCGTACACTCGGACATTGTCTCTGGTCCTTCTAGAGCCTTCTGTCTTTCTTCAGAGGACTGAGCACAGCAGGTAATTTCGGCAGGAGGTGGGGAAGTAGTGGGGCACGCCACAAAGCATGGAGGATCTTACTCCCCAGACCAGGGATTGAGCCTGTGCCCTCTGCAGTGTGAGCACGAAGTCTTAACCGCTGCACCAGCAACTAGCTTTTAAATCTAAGCAAAAGTAGTATTCCCACATCAATGAGACTAAAAGCTGATGATCAGGCACAAAATATTTGAAAAAATAATGAAGAGAAAGTAAAAATTAGTATTGAAAAAAAAAGAAACTGTTAATGTACTCAAACATTTAATTCT
This sequence comes from Capricornis sumatraensis, assembly GCF_032405125.1. Classification (NCBI taxonomy): domain Eukaryota; kingdom Metazoa; phylum Chordata; class Mammalia; order Artiodactyla; family Bovidae; genus Capricornis; species Capricornis sumatraensis. The sequence continues at coordinate 2,055,021 of NW_027184612.1, read as the reverse complement.
CTCAAATGGCTTCTTTTTTCTTCTCTATTCTGTCTATAATAATAAAATGGTGTTTCATCAATTTTAAGACATACTTTTTAAAAAAAAACATTTCAACATCTCTAACATTATGATGTGTTTCCAACGTGATGGCATCTTGCATTTTATAATAAACACTTTTTCTATCAGGTTACACAAAAAATATGTCATTGTATGATGGAGGGTGTTTTCAACATGATGAAATACAGCAATAACAGTATCAGTGCCATTTCGTGCTGGTCGTCTTCTGAGTATTTGATACATATTAACTTCTTTAATCCTCACAAATACTTCCAGAGTGGGTTCTCTTATCCTTCCTCTTTTCAGATTAGAGAAACAAGGGCAGATTAGCAGTTAAGTAGTTGCCTATAACGTTCCACATCTAGTCAGTAATGGATCTGGGATGTGAACCCAGACTCCTTCCCAAGGCTGCATTCTTAACCTCTACCTGCTACATTTTTCTGGCTTTTCTTATAGGACTTTGAATGTTCTTGTTTCCATCTCCTGGATTGTCTCTTAGCATACTTAAATATTTTTGTAAAATAACTATACTATCCATTTTCATTCTCACTGGTATTTAAAATTACTTAATTAATTTGTAGTCTTGTGTCTGCGTGTTTTTCCAAAGGGCCATTAATAGAGTTACGATAGATGCAGTCATTAAAAGAGCCATCTCTGGGACTGGAAACTACCTGAGTTCAAGCACTGGCTTGGTTACCTACCAACTCACCTACCTTGGACAAATTACCTAACCTCCATTTCCTCATTTTAAAGAATAAGTATTTAATGTTTTTAGAAATTCTGCTTTATAAGGTTATTTTGAGTATGAAATCAAATGACATATATATTTAGGACAGTGACTGACCATAATGAATGCCCAACAAATGTTAAATGATTTTTATGACTTTTATGAAATCAGTATATGAGACTGAAGTAAAAGGGGAGGGAATGAGGTTAAAATATGTTAGGAAGAAATACTCAGAAAAGTTAGTAATTTACTAACTTATCCATGTATTCTACCGGAGAAGGCAATGGCAACCCACTCCAGTACTCTTGCCTAGAAAATCCCATGGATGGAGGAGCCTGGTAGGCTACAGTCTATGGGGTCACTAGGAGTCGGACACGACTGAGCGACTTCACTTTCACTTTTCACTTTCATGCATTGGAGAAGGAAATGGCAACCCACTCCAGTGGGTTGGAGAATCCTAGGGACGGGGGAGCCTGGTGGGCTACTGTCTATGGGGTCGCACAGAGTCGAACACGACTGAAGCGACTTAGCAGCAGCAGCATGTATTCTACAAAATACATTTGAGGTTGTATTTTGTCCAAAGCAACAGAGGGACAGTATCTTCCTTCTTATACCTGAAGATCTATAGAAGGAAGATACCTTGCAAAATACATTTGTGTTTTGCACAGAGCCTGACATTGAAAGTGAATGAATGAGTGAGTGAGTGAATGAATGGTTGGGAAGGAGAGGTACATCAATTCTTATTCCCCAAAAAAGTATATAGTCATAGAGCTCTGAGTGCTCAAGGAAGGGTGAAATCACTCCCAGCTAAGATGGATGTGAAGAGATTCACTCACTGTGTATTTAAGTGCCTTCAGTATTCTCTCTTGTGGATACAGAGAATAGAATGTCAGGGGCTTCCCAGGTGTGCTAGCAGTAAAGAACCTGCCTGCCAATGCAGGAGACATAAGAGACAGGGGTTCGATCCCTAGGTCAGGAAGATCCCCTGGAGGAGGGCATGGCAACCCACTCCAGTATTCTTGCCTGGAGAATCCCATGGAGAGAGGAGTCTGGTAGGCTATAGTCCATGGGGTCACAAAGATCCAGACAACTTAGCACATAGCACACCGCTCTCAAGAGTGATGCTCCTAGCACTTCCTTATATATGTGTAGATATTAATGATGAAAAACATCGCTAAGGAATTGGGTAGTCATTTTAGTCAATAGAATTGGATTCATTTTATTAATTCAGGCAAGCTGCCTCTAAATTGCTGCTATCTTGTTCTTTCTTTAGTGGATACAAAATTACCTTATACCCATAAGGAAATGTATGACTCTATTTGAATATTTAAATTAATTTCAAATTTATGAGAGCCAATAAATCACATGAATATCTCGGTAAAGACAAATAAAACAGTTGTATTTATAGTTTAGACAATTGGGTATTTTCTGTTTGTGTGTATGCCATTTCTTCTGCTGAATGACTGAGCTTAAAAAAAACAAATCTTAATTGGTAGCCAAGAAGATTACATGCTTATGTTTTACAAGCGAACTCATCTTCAAAGAGCCTAATCTGAATTGATGAAAGAAAAATTACTAAAAAGGCATTAATTTGATAAATATTAAAGGACTAGATGAAACAATTATCTTACCCAAATCACCTGATTATAAATAGTTATTGCTACAAAGGAAATCAGTCCTGAATATTCATTGGAAGGACTGATGTTGAAGCTGAAACTCCAATACTTTGGCCACCTGATGCAAAGGACTGACTCATTTGAAAAGACCCTGATGCTGGGAAAGATTGAAGGCGGGAGGAGAAGGGAACGACAGAGAGTGTGATGGTTGAATGGCATCATCGACTCAATGGACATGAGTTTGAGTAAACTCCAGGGGTTGGTGATGGACAGGGAGGCCTGGCGTGCTACAGTCCACGAAGACATGACTGAGCGACTGAACTGAACTGAACTTGTCAGCTATATATTTATATAGATAGATTGATAATTTTTTTCCCGGAAAAAATCAGTGGAAATGTCAAAAATAGTTAAAATATAAATATGAAATTAAAACCCCTCTTCTTTTGCTTATTTCATCCACCAGATATCCCTCTTCTCAAATGTGGTGATGTGTTACCACACAAATAAGTGTCAACGCTATGTTAATGAAAATAACTGGTAGTTGAGTTGAATAAAACCCACAGACAATCCCAAAGGCTTATTCTGGCAACTGAAAATGGCAAAGCCTTAGCAACTAAGTCTAAATGCTCTTTCCAGACAGAGTTTCTCTATATACTGTCATTGCTAAGAGGCTATCTGACCTGTTCTTAAGAATCTACTTCAATGGGAGAGCCACTCCTATCCAAAGCAGTGGGTCTAACTGGTCAGCTCTGCCTGTTGGGAAATTTTCTTAATTTGATCAAAAATTTCCTTCTTATACCTATCAACTACCTTTGGAAATTTTTTAAGTCATAACTAATACATGTATTCGAATAACATGCATCTAAATAATTAAGCAGCTATTAAATAATATCTGTGTATTCTTTTCTTCAGGCTAAGTATGTTATGTCCCCAAAATTCATTGATGAGTCAGTTGTTTAGAATTAAAGGCATATTTTCATATAAGCACAAAATTATGGATGGTGATTACAGTTGTGGACTAGGTCACAAAATTTTATTTAACTTATACCAAGATGAAATAGTCAGAAGTTGCCTTTATTCAGTAAATATTTGTGAAATACCTAATTAAGAATTCCCCATGAGTGTTGCTGCTGCTGCTGCTGCTAAGTCGCTTCAGTCGTGTCTGACTCTGTGCGACCCCAGAGACGACAGCCCACCAGGTTCTCCCGTCCCTGGGATTCTCCAGGCAAGAACACTGGAGTGGGTTGCCATTTCCTTCTCCAATGCATGAAAGTGAAAGTGAAACTGAAGTCACTCAGTCGTGTCCAACTCTTAGCAACCCCATGGACTACAGCCTACCAGGCTCCTCCATCCATGGGATTTTCCAGGCAAGAGTACTGGAGTGGGATGCCACTGCCTTCTCCAATGAGGGTTATTTAATGTTAATTCTATTTGGTTGAATGGACACTACACAGAAATTTATTTGAAAATTATTTTCTCAGATTCAAATCATAATTCTAAGCATCTATCACATATTCTGCCCCAGTGTTTGATGTAGCTGTAAATAATCTGAATTGTAAATGAATATTTTACATTATTCAAACTCTAAGAGTAACTAAATAGCATTCAAAGTACATTTCCGTTCTTAAATTATCAGACAAATCTCTAATCTGATCATTACAATTTAATATCCATTAATCTGCATGAACACAGATGAGCATATCAATATCCAGGGGGAATAGTACTGAGAGAAGGAAATTTGATCACAGAACCGGGTAATTATTGCAAATGGAGATTACTCAGCGCCAGTACAGCTGTCTACACACTAAATCATTATATTTTATTTTTAAGAGTTGTTTGATGGTTGCTCTAGTCAACATCTGAACTCTGTTAATTTTAAAGACATTTTTTCCCATTATATGTAATATGAGTGGGCATTTCTTGTAACTCATTGTAATGACCCCATGACACATATGCATTTTTAGTTCTAGGTAATAATAGTTTATGATCACACTCATTTGAAATAATTTTCTCTTCAGAATCTCAGTGAAAGGATGGAGTACTCCAAAAATCAACTGACTGCAAATTATCTTCACTGAAAATCATTATGTTTATGCAAATCAAGTAACACAAATTACATGTTCTGACTATTTCTAAACTGTCTTGGGAAAAAAAAAAAAATAGAACAAATACTTCTTAAAATGAAAATCCAGCCAAATTTCCCAGTTCTGCTGAGTCTTTCTAGGCTCTTGAGATGTCCATCCGGTACTTGAAGCCACAGAGTTTGAAATCCAGAAATTCTCTGCTTCCAAGCATTATGGTTGTGGGAGGATTAGATCTAAAGCCCATTATTGACAAATCCTGTTAATTGGTGTTTCATCTCTTGGTGAGGCAGGAACAGGGAGGCAGATTCATAAGCTTATTCTAGAAAATCATAGAAAAGATAGGCCACCAGACAGTTCATCAGTGATGTTGACTCCACAGGGCAAGATGCCAAGATTAAGTGAATTGCTTTCTTTTCTTTCTCTACTTTCCATTTTTCTCTTAGCTCCCGAGGCTCTATTCATGTGGTCATTTATAGAACTACTAGGCACAAAGCACAGCACTGGATTTCAAACTTTTCTTGGGCATTTTAGCCAGTGAAGACCTAAGATTCATGGTGTGGTTGGGGTAGTCCTTAAAGGAAATAGTGACCTTTTAAGGTTAATGGAAAAATATTAGCATTATGTGTGTGGGTGTGTGTGTTAAAGATAATTAAAGAAGAACACAGGTCATCCTCAAGGGATACAGAAAAGCATGCTAAATGTCGTTGCTCTAAGCCTATAGAGGAATCCTTTCTCAATTGTCCTGCTGTGATTCTGACTTTTCAGTCTCCTCTCTTAGATGATGTATTATAAATATATATTCAGATTCTGTACAGTGCAATCCTTATAACTCAGTTTTGTTTCTTTCCTTTTTTTTCCCCTTTGACTTGTTTTTCTAACCAAGATAAGTGTTTCCAATGTTTCCACTCATTTTTATAGAGCTTTGTGTTTTGGGGGAAATTTCCTGTGCACACCTACAAGTTGCTTTCTCTCTGCACTTTTTTATTCTTTCAACTCTCACCTCCCAGTGAAATCTTCCTAGAGGAAGGAAATGAGCTTCATGAGCTTTCATGATCTGCTTTCATGGTTTTCAAAACTTTAATGACAGCTTGAACCAAATGCACTCATTCAAGCTAGTCCCTTACTGCTCTTTCATATACTATCCTCACTTTTATGGGGGGGCCGTGCCAGGCAGCACCTGGGGTCTTAGTTCCCTGAGCAGGGATTGAACCTGTACTCCCTGCATTGAAAGTGTGGAGTCTTAGCCACTGGACCACCAGGGAAGTCTCTAATATCCTCTTTTACCTCTTGACCTTTGCTTTTCCAATTCCCTCCAGCTGTCTTCCCTAACTTCCCCAGTCTTCCTTCTTCACTGTCCAATTCAGATCCGATCTCCTTTTTGAAACTTTGTCTGATTCCAGTAGCCCACAAAGTCTTCTATTTTTTCCTTCCTTTTATTATGCTTGAAAAAATGTAACTCAGACTTTTGCCCTCTATGTATTGACTGTTGCTCTTTTTTATGTTATTGTTGTGGTCTTACCTGCAACTAAATTCTACTTCCCTAAAAGTGTACAACATGATTGATACTTATCTGGTATTTTGCTACCACAGCTAGTAGGAAACATAGGTTTATATTGTACATATAAACTGTATTTATTTTTTATTTTGTGTAAATATTTGTCTACTAGTTACTCTTTCCAGAGGATTTGAATGAAAAAATTTTAAATCAACTAAAATTATCATGTAATTCAAGTCCAAATCTAGTATGAACCTTCTTATATAATGTAATCAAAACTGATAATTTGTTAACTAATTCAATTGCAGTAGGTAATGATAAAAATGATGTACCTTTTAGTTTTATTTTATTTTATTTAGTTTCAACTATATATCCTTAGACCATTTTTTATTATGAATCCACTGATTAAGGTACAATGTTATCTTATAAAAACCAGGCTCAAATTTTATATCTAATTTCCTATTTTAGTGTTTTTAAAAATAGAATGAAAACCCCTTTTGCAAAAAGAAACTCAAAATGGATTAAACACCTACCTAGATGTAAGACTGGATACTATAATAAAACTTCCTAGAGAAAAACATAGGCAGAATACTCTTTGACATAAATCACAACAATACTTTTTTGGCTCCATCTCCTAGAGTACTGTAACTAAAAGCAAAAATAAACAAATGGGGCTGAATTAAAGTTAAAAGCTTTTGCACAGCAAAGGAAACCATAAACAAAATGAGAAGACAACCTACAGAATGAGAGAAAATATTTGTAAATTATGTGACCAACAAGGGCTTAATTTCCAAAATACAAATAGCTTATACAGCTTAATATCAGAAAAACAAATAACCCCCAAAATGTGCAGAAGACCTAAATAGTCATTTCTCAAAAAAAGACACATGGATAGCCAATAGGCACATGAAAAGATGCTCAACAACACTAATTAGAGAGATGCACATCAAAACACAGTGAGGTACCCTTCACATTGGTCAGAACGGCCATCATCACAAAGTCTACAAATAATAAGTGCTGGAGTGGGTGTGGGGAAAAGGGAACTCTCATACTGTTGGTGGCAATGTAAATTGGTGCAACTACTATGCAAAAGAGTATTGAGATTCCTTAAAAAAATTTTTTTAATTACCATATGATCCAGCAACCGCACTCCTGGACATATATCCAGAAAAGAAGAAAACTTTAATTCAGAAGGATACATGTATTTCTATGCTCATAGCAGCACTATTTACAATAGCCAAGACATGGAGCAACCTAAATGTCCATCAACAGATGAATGGGTAAAGAAGATGTGGTTCACGTATTCAGTGGGATATTACTCAGCCGCTGAGAAAAAGGAAAAATGCCATTTGCAGCAACATGGATAGACCTAGAGATCATCACACTAAATAGAGTAAGCCAGAGAAAGACAAATATCATATGATATCATTTATATATGTACTCTTAAAAAATTATATAAATGAACTTTTTTACAAAACAGAAATAGACTCACAAATATAGACAACAAAGTTGTGGTTACTAAAGGGGAAAGAAAGCGAAGGGATAAATTGAAAATTTGAGGTTAAGGATACACACTACTGTATTTACTATTATATAGAAAATAGATAAACAAGGACCTACTGTATAGTACGGGGGATTCTATTCAGTATCTTGTAAGAGCCTATAATGGAAAACAATCTAAAAAAGGTCATCTCTCTCTATCTACCTAGTAACTATCTGTGACTGAATCACTTTGCTGTATACCTAAAACATTATAAATCAATTGTGCTTCAAATAAAAAGGAGTGAGAACCTGAAAGATATAATGTGAGTACAGAATCCTTCTAGAATTATATAATTTTTCCTAGCCTAGTACAATTGTCTAACCTAAACCTAATTTGACAGGGATTCTTTTTAGCAATATATGTGTCTTGAATCTTTCAAAAATTTCAGCGTAGTTTTCATAGAAATAACAGCTATCTGGATTTCAGTACTGATTTTAACCATCCTACATAAGAGTTCCTAAATTACAGCAGTAACAATAGTAAATGCATTTGGCACATACAGGTTTGGAAACACACCCGACTGACTTTTAGTGAGCAGACAGTGAGTTGGTGCAGAATCACACAGATCTGCTAGAACTGAATCCGCTTATCACCAGCATCTAGCAGCCCTTGAGATTTGCTCCATATATTTTACAGAGCAATTGGGGAGTTCCTTGAAGAGCATTTAATTATGGAGATAATGTTTGAGAGCTTTTGTGAACACATAATATCCACATTGCCTTTTTAAACATTCATGTTCACCTCCAGAGAGTTCTAGCACTCAGTTAACATTCAATGAATATTAGCCACGCCATGTTTCATGAGAAAGTTAAATAGTTTTAAATGTTTTAAATCAATAAAAACTTTTATAAACTGTTTCAATTCAGTTCAGTTGCTCAGTAATGTCTGACTCCTTGCGACCCCTGGACTACAGCTCTCCAAGCCTCCCTGTCCATCACAAACTCCCGGAGCTTGCTCAAACTCATGTCCATCGAGTCAGTGATGCCATCCAACCATCTCATCCTCTGTCATCCCCTTTTCCTCCCGCCTTCAGTCTTTCCCAGCATCAGGGTCTTTTCCAGTGAGTCAGCTCTTCGCATCAGGTGGCCAAAGTATTGGAATTTCAGCTTCAGCATCAGTCCTTCCAATGAACATTCAGGACTGATTTCCTTCAGGATGAACTGGTTGGATCGCCTTGCAGTCCAAAGGACTCTCAAGAGTCTTCTCCAACACCACAGTTCAAAAGCATCAATTCTTCAGCATTCAGCTTTCTTTATATTCCAACTCTCACATCCATACATGACCACTGGAAAAACCATAGCTTTGACTATATGGACCTTTGTCAGTAAAGTAATGTCTCTGCTTTTTAATATGCTGTCTAGGTTTGTTATAGCTTTTCTTCCAAGGAGCAAGTGTCATGGCTGCAGTCACCATCGACAGTGATTTTGGAGCCCAAGAAAATAGACTGTTCAGCTTGCAATATACATTTCTGGGGTAAGATAACCATAACTGAAGAGCATTAAGACTAACAGTAGGGAGACTGCAGAACACATAAAGATCTAGTTCATTCCTTATATTCCTTAATTCAACAGTCAAGACAGTATTTTTTTTAAATAACTCAAACATGTTAATTTTTTTTTTTTGCCAGCCTCTGCCCTCAGTATAACAGTCAATTATACAAAGACAGAAAATTGTCATGTTTTAGTACAAGTATTTCATCTTTTTCATTAATTTTGTGAGTGATTTCTTTTAACTCTTGGAGTAAAATATGTTTTCCAAACTTAATCGAACAAATTTCTTTAAATATTTAAGTAGAGTATATATCCAAAACTTTTTCTTGAATTAGTTCTAGTTCTTTAAACAAACTAAAAGAACAGTAGAATTATAAGGCAGAAGAATTAGACTATTTCAAGCAAAAAAGCTTTAAATATCTGCCATCGAAGGCTAAATAATAGCCCCCCAAAAGATGTCTACACCAAATCTCTGAAATCTGTGAATGCCACTTATTTAGAAAAGTGGTCTTTTCCGATGTGATTAAGTTAAGAATCTCCACTTGAGATAATCCTGGACTACCCTGATAGGCCTAAATCCAATGATAAGTGTCCTTGTAAGAGAAAGACAGGTAGATTTGAGCCAGACAGAAGAGAAGACACAGAGAAGAGAAAGCAGTGTGACCACAGAGGCAAAGACAAGAGTGATCCGGCTTACAGTCAAGGAATGCATACAGCTGCCAGTAGCTGGAGGAGGCAAAGAATAGATCATTTCATAGAACTTTTGGAGGGAGTGCAGTCAGACCAACACCTTAGTTTCAGAATGCTGACCTCCAAAACTGTGTGAGAGTACATTTCTGTTGTTGTAAACTACCAAGTTTGTGGTTCCTTGTTACAATAGCCACAGGAAATTAATATTCATAAAATAAATCCAGTAAGCATGTCATCTAATCCAATACTGGGAACAACTCAAGATTAAATAGATACTAAGGTCTTCATTAGACAAAGATTTCCCAAAGAATGGTATTTGACCAATTCAATGATTTTACAGATCTGGTTATGTTCATTATAATCTGTTGTGCTCCTTACAGAGAATTATGGGGAAAAAGTAAAATATATTCATATAAAAAAGCAAAATTCAGAAGTCTTACATAAAAAGTGGTAGCAGTTGTTTACAAATACAACATATTTTCATTTCCGTAGGAATTTCTTTATTGTGCTTTTAAAGAGGAAATTTGGTTCTAAGTTCCTTCAGGGGAAATATTAACATTGTATTTTGTTTTTGAAAACTTGTAAAATTAAATTTGAAGCTATGAGACGTGAGTATTGATAAAGAAAATTGCAATGCTAATACTAATAGAGCACCGGGGGAATGTTAACAGAAAAGCTTATCTGCAGAGTATTAGTAAATTGTTTTATAAGTACTATGTGCCCATACACATACTCTCATTAATAAAATGTTAATTGGATTTTGAATTTATGGTGAAAACTAATGCCATGAGCAATTAAATAAATAAGTAATAATCTGGTATCAGAAATTTTTATTAAATTGAGAGGAAAGTCGTCTTTACTTTTATTCAGCTTACATGAAACATTTGGAATGTGAATGTTTTACATTTAAATATTTTAAGATATTATTGTGTTGTGTAAAAATCAAAATTATTGTACACTTTCAATCCTTACCTTATTTTCAATAGGCTTTCAACTCCATGACAAAGGTTTTCTTACTTTACCCAATTTTAAGCATCACATCTTGCAATTATGTCCTAGTTTTCAGCTTTTCCTATGGCCTCTGGTACTTAGAATCAGAGTCATGTTGCAAGAGTCACCTTGTAGAGATACTAATAATTTGGGGGAGATCACCCAAGTCATGGTTGAGAGAATCAGCCAGGGGATGAGGGATATTCAGTTCGTGATGCAAATGGAGATAAGCCTACGGCCAAAATGGCAACCCACTGCAGTATTCTTGCCTGGAGAATACCGTGGTCAGAGGAGCCTGGTGGGCTGCTGTCCAGGGGGTCGCACAGAGTTGGACATGACTGAAGTGGCTTAGCATGCATGCATGCATTGGAGAAGGAAATCGCAACCCACTGCAGTATTTTTGCCTGGAGAATCCCAGGGACGGAGGAGCCTGGTGGGCTGCCATCTGTGGGGTCGCACAGAGTCGGACACGACTGAAGTGACTTAGCAACAGCAGCAGACCACCCTGAACACGCCCCATTTCCTCTGATCTCGGAAGCTAAGCAGGGTCGGGCCTGATTAGTACTTGGATGGGAGACTGCCTGGGAATACTGGGTGCTGTAGGCTCATGGAGAAGGAAATGGCAACCCACTCCGGTATTCTTGCCTGGAAAATCCCATGGACAGAGGAGCCTGGTGGGCTACAGTCCATGGATAGTGTTCCACTACCTTCTGCCATTTTGGAGGGCTTCCCTGGTGGCTCAGAGGGTAAAGCATCTGCCTGCAATGTGGGAGAACTGGGTTCGATCCCTGGGTTGGGAAGATCCCCTGAAGAAGGAAATGGCAACCCACTCCAGTATTCTTGCCTGGAAATTCCCATGGACAGAGGAGCCTGGTGGGCTACAGTCCACGGGGTAGCAAAGAGTCAGACATGCCTGAGTGACTTCACTTTCTTTCTTCTAAGAAATATGGGAAATTATGTGATGTCTCTACAGGAAATTGAATTACCCGCATCATATTAATAAGTTTAAGATTAGATCTTCTTGTTGTCTAGCATATTGAGGCCCTGCATCTTAACTCTGCTGCTGGTTCATGGGTGGTTCAGGTGAAGGGTGGCTGCAGCTGTTTATGCATTATGATATTTTGTTGGTACATTGCAGTCTGAGTCCAACTGAGCTGAGACAAAATTTTCACTGAATGGCTCTTCTGTGGCAGAGAAAAGGCTCAGTACAGGGATTTCTCTAAAACCAACCAAAGAAGGCTTAGTTACTGAGAGCACAAAATAAGTTGATTGTAAGGGTCTCTTATCTCTGAGGTAAAGCCAATCAAAACACAAGGCTTTGTAAAAATTCGAGATAAGAAGATAATCTGACCATATTGATCATAGTATATTTGTATGCCTAGTGACTTCGTGGTATCTCTGTTAAATCTAACCCCTGTTCTGATAATTCTGGTGGAGGAATTATGCTGGAATTTGATTAACCTTAATCTCCTGCTATGTAGCAGAAGTGAAAAGTGAAGATCCATCAGGCTCCTCTGTCCATGGAATTCTTCAGGCAAGGGTACTGGGGTAGCCATTCCTTTCTCCAGGGGATCTTCCCAACCAGGGATCAAACCCGTTCTCTACATTACAGGCAGATTCTTTACCATCTGAGCCACCAGGGAAGATATGGGGTGAAGGATATTCAAATGGAGACACAAGGACAACGCCTGCCTCCCCAACAAGGCCTCAAACATTCTTAAAGGGGGAGGAATTTGCAGTGGGTTCTCCCCACAGTTTTCAATGATGATCCATGTTTCACTGTCCTGTGTGCTGTCACACCAATTGTTCAGAATCATGTAAATCTCTATCCTGTGTTGGAAAGACTCTAGTGGAAGAAGCAGCTGGCTACAATCAAAGACTCAGAAATTAATCCATTTAACTCAGAAATGCTTATGGCAGACAGAATAATACCTCAAAAATGTCCATGTCCTAATTCCCAGAACCTATGTATGTGTTACTTTACATGGCAAAGGGGAAATAAAGTTGCAGATGGAATCAAGTTTGCTAATAAACTGACCCCAAGATGAGGAGACTATTCTGGCCAATGAAATCACAAGGGTCCTTAAAAGTGGAGGAGAAGCAATGTGAGAGTGTTACAGTGTGAGGATGACTCAGTGTGCCATTGGCACCTTTGAAGATGAAAGGGGGAAACCATAAGACAAGGAACATGACGTCCTCTAGAATGGGAAAAGGCAAAAGAAATGAATTCACCCCAGCCCTAGCACCTGCAGAAAAGAATGTGGTCTGGTAGACACATTTTAACCCTGTGAAACCCATGTCAGACCTCTGACCTACAAAGCTATACTATAAATTTGTATTATTTCAGGCATTCAATTTCAGTAATTTGTTATAGCAACAGTATTAAATGAATACAGTGGCATTCAGGAACCAACAGGATATCAAAATCCAGTGACTGTAGTTACTTAACTCACATTTCAGAATCCAAAGACTTGATCACTTTTTATGGGACAACAGGCAAGCCAATAAGAGGGCATTAATATTGCAGGATGGCATAGATATGTTGGTTTTGAACTGATAGTGGTTTATATCTGCTTCTAGGAAAGATATTTTAAGTACCAATAAGAGTACCAACCAGTGTCCCAGTGGAGGGAAGCCAAACTCTATACCTTGCTCACATGTGAGCACAATCAATCAGTCATCAAGTGCGTTAGCTCAGAACCATATCATAACCAGGTTCTTTCTACTTCTCACAAGGTTGATAATTCAATAATCACTTATTTTACTCGCTAACTATCTATGGTACTCTAATATCATTAAAAGAAAGGAATTTGCAAACCATAAAATTATATCTCATGGAATGTTTTATCCCCCTGACTTAGATACCCCAAATCAACATCAATACGATTACACTAGGTGAGAAACGCTGGGCTGGAAGAAGCACAAGCTGGAATCAAGATTGCCGGGAGAAATATCAATAACCGCAGATATGCAGATGACACCACCCTTATGGCAGAAAGTGAAGAGGAACTAAAAAGCCTCTTGATGAAAGTGAAAGAGGAAAGTAAAAAAGTTGGCTTAAAGCTCAACATTCAGAAAACGAAGATCATGGCATCTGGTCCCATCACTTCATGGGAAATAGATGGGGAAACAGTGGAAACAGTGTCAGACCTTATTTTTCTGGACTCCAAAATCACTGCAGATGGTGATTGCAGCCATGAAATTAAAAGACGCTTACTCCTTGGAAGGAAAATTATGACCAACCTAGACAGCATATTGAAAAGCAGAGACATTACTTAGCCAACAAAGATCCATCTAGTCAAGGCTATGGTTTTTCCAGTGGTCACATATGTGAGAGTTGGACTGTGAAGAAAGCTGAGCGCTGAAGAATTGATGCTTTTGAACTGTGGTGTTGGAGACGACTCTTGAGAGTCCCTTGGACTGCAAGGAAATCGAACCAGTCTATCCTAAAGATCAGTCCTGAATGTTCATTGGAAGGACTGGTGCTGAAGCTGAAACTCCAATACTTCGGCCACCTAATGTGAGGAACTGACTCATTGGAAAAGACCCTGATGCTGGGAGGGATTGGGGGCAGGAGGATAAGGGGATGACAGAGGATGAGATGGCTGGATGGCATCACTGACTCGATGGACATGAGTTTGGGTGAACCCCGGGAGTTGGTGATGGACAGGGAGGCCTGGCGTGCTGCTATTCATGGGGTCTCAGAGAGTCAGACACGGCTGAGCGACTGAACTGAACTGAACTGATAATAGTTTAAAAATAGCCTGTATAGCTTCACAGATCAAGCATATTACATATGCTGCAGTTACATATTCCTAAGATTTGCTACATATTACATTGCTACATATTACACATATTGCAATTACATATTCCTAAGATTTTTTTCCATAATCTTTAGCGATTTAAGACATCTGACTTGTGGCAACCATGTTCAATGACCAATGATGTATCAAATGTCTTTTAGACATATATGTTCATACACACAAAATAAAGAGGAGTAAAAAAAGTTTGAGTGAATTAGGATATCAGTTCAGTGGTTTTACTTTTCTTTCCTGTAGAAATCTAGCCTGATAGGTATATCAAGTGGGCAGAAAAATTCTGATCTATGAGCTCATCTGAAAAATTGCTAGAGAAGACTCTTGAGATTCCCTTGGACTGCAAGGAGATCAAACCAGTCAATCCTAAAGGAAATCAACCCTGAATATTCATTGGAAGGACTGATGCTGAAGCTGAAGCTCCAATACTTGGCCCCCTGATGTGAAGAGCCAGTGCATTAGAAAAGACCCTGAAGCTGGGAAAGATTGAGGACAAGAGGAGAAGGGGAAGACAGAGGATGAGATGGTTGGATGGCATCTTCAACTCAATGGACATGAGTCTGAGCAAACTCTGGGAGATAGTGAAGGACAGGAAAGCCTGGCATGCTGCAGCCCATGGGGTCCCAAAGAGTTGGACACGACTTAGCAACTGAACAACAACAACAAATGAGCTTATCTGAGACCCATGTTGTGTCTTTCTTGCCATCCCACCCTACTTTAGGAGACGATTCTATACATTCACATCACAGTGTCACAGCATCTTCAGCATCACAGTATCCACATTCTGGTCCATAAGCAGGGGATAAAGCAGAGGACAGACAGCTTCTGTTCAAAGGTATCCAGAAAGGTGCACACTGTACTACTGACTTCTCATTAGCTAGAGTTGAGTCACATAGCAAAGCTGCAAGAGAGGTTGGGAAATGTATTCTGTAGACAGATGGCTACATGTTCAGCTAAAATTTGGAGGATCCGATTAGTTACGGCAAATGGAGAGTCTGGATATTGGGGAAGTAATCAGCAGTCTCAGTGCAGAGAGCTAGAACAATCCTTACCCGTCAAACCAGATTTGGCCCAGACCTTTGTATGTGTATCTTCACCTTATTCCTATGGTAATGTGCCTGGTTTTGACCTATTTCTGGCTGCCTATTTTTCCCTTTGTATTCCTTTGTGTATTTCTGTTTGCCCATTGTCACTTCACTTGCCTTTGCTACCAGTTTACAGTCTTTTTCCACTGTATTCTTGGGATATCAGTTTTGGTTTATGGTTGCCTGTCACTCCTACATTCTGTCTTTAAATGGTCACCTTCCTGGCCACCAAATAATCTGGGATCTCAAATAGTCGAGTTCTTCTCTTTCACTCCCAGATAATCTCAATCAATAATGTATGACATACATCACTTTTATGCAGACAGCATCCACAAGCTTTATCCTTTGCCAAAATGCATTAAGAAAGAATGACGTCAGCAGGTTTTATGTTTTATTGACCTTTAGAGGAGATAAAACTTGTGCTAAAGAGTTAGTAGCTCTACTTAAACAGATTAGATTGATTTGAGACCAAATCTACGTTAGGTAGTCAATATGGAACCTCATTTACAATAGCACATCAATCGTAATGTAGGATTAGCAGTCATGTGGATGAACCTCTGAAGCTACCACCTTCCATGGACTACTTATTCTCGATATTTTTAAGATGTTTTGTTGGCGTCTTATTTTTTTTTTTTCTTTTTTAAAGGAATTTTGAGAAAATGAGGCCCAGACTCTAGGAACATAGTGAAGAAGAGGCATTTCCAAGTCAATAGCTTTCTTTGTAATA
This sequence comes from Capricornis sumatraensis, assembly GCF_032405125.1. Taxonomy (NCBI): domain Eukaryota; kingdom Metazoa; phylum Chordata; class Mammalia; order Artiodactyla; family Bovidae; genus Capricornis; species Capricornis sumatraensis. The sequence goes on along the minus strand of NW_027184612.1, from coordinate 2,038,720 downwards.
GTCAGCAAAAGAAATATATAAATTGAACTTATAATGGAGAAATCATGATATCCCATCAAATTAAGACATATGAAGTAACTGATCAGTGCTTAAAGGCATCTAAAGTAACTAATCATGAAGGCAGCCAATGACTTCAGTAATGTAAAAGATAAAAAATAGAACACTCAGAGATTACATAGCCCAGCAGCTTTTGTCTTACTGATTGAAAGACATAACCAAGTGGCGGGATTCTCACTTGAGAAAGCCAGAACTGGAACTAGGTATAAATCCTCGGGCAAAATACAGTGTCTTGGATTTCTGACTGACCTACACTTAGAGCTACATCTCTTTTTATCTCTTCTTACCTTTTTCTTTTCTTTTTTTTTTCACTAACAAAGTTGCTTTACTTTGGAAAATGCTGAAGGAAATAAATTAAATACTCTGGTCATTTGGCTAACCAGTTCCACAAATTCCACACACGAGATGAGTTTGTACCAAGTCAGAGGAAACAAAAATGCATGCATATTCATATACAAGAGTGGGCTTCTCTCGTCACTCATAATCTGCCTGCAGTGCAGGAGACCTGGGTTCAATCCCTGGCTCAGGAAGATCTCCTGTAGAAGGGGATAGCAACCCACCCGAGTATTCTTGCCTGGAGAATTCCATAGACAGAGGAGCCTGACGGGCTATAGTCCATTGGGGTTGCAAAGACTCAGACACGACTGAGTGACTAACACACAATACAAGAGTAGAAAGAGAATCTTTAACTTAAGACTTTCAGAAGTTCACAGATTGAAAGTCCTTTAGTAGTACAAAATTAAATGAACACCAAAATGGTTTCTAAAGATAGTGAAAACAATAGTTCCAAGTCAATCTATCGACATCAGGTTGTGGTGAAGGAAAGTGCAGTGTTTATTACAGGGCACCATGCAAGGAATTTGGGCCTGTTAAGCACTAGTTACTTGGACTCCTTGCTTGGTGTGCTGCAACAAATGCTGTACTTTTCTTCACCATAACCCAGTGTTGGTAGATTGCCTTTACTGCACACAGGCAAGCAGACTCAAGTTTGGTGTGGTAACAGTATCACTAGCTTTTGCTCTAGCTTTGATCAAACTTACATATGAGCTTTTACAAGGTGAATTGGATCTAATTCTTGGAAAATTTACTTTTCTGAATGAAAGAGGCCTGAAAGCCATAGGATTTCCTAAGTGAGTGGAGAAAAGTAGAGGAAAGAGGCCCCACATATCTCCACTCAGGCTCCTCCTCTCTGTCTCCAGATACACAGTGGGCAGAGCTCCCAGTTTCTGGCTTGTTTACCCAGGAGCAATTAGCAAGATTGATAGGCTACTTCAGCCAAGAGTCTGTGGCCAGCTTCTCCAGGATGGTGCTCAGTTCAGAGACAGCCTTGTCTTTGACTACAAGCCAATGCTGTTTTCTCCAAGTCATCCCTTCAACTAACTATTGACATATGTTTGACTGTAAATTAACTTTTAGCATCAGTCACTTCCAGTAAGAGATGCTAAAGAAATATTTTCTAGCCAGGAAGCAAGTAATCAGGATAGATACCTTGTATGCAGAATGACAAATATAATTTTCCTCCTTTAAAAATGTTCTTTTACTATGGTTTACTTTTAAGGATTATCTGGGAGTAAATTCATTCTATTAGTTAACAACTGTACATCAAGGACCTGCTGGATCCTAGGCATGATTCCAACCATTGAAGGAGCAGCAATGAATAAAAGAGAGGAAAACCCTGCCCTGATTGGTCTTACATTCCCATCACTTGAGTTCTAATGGTTTGAATCACTCAAATAGTTTCTCTACTAGGTGCCAACATCAAACTAATTTGAGAAAATGAGCTAATTCTGCACTTTACATGACCCATGTGATTTTGTCAGTTGAAAAGTCTGAATAAAGATCTTCATGTATCAAAACTTTCAGTTAGGTGGCCCGAGAGATTGAGGATATGCAGAGAGAGATGGCTCAGAACATCATCATTCAGTGGAGCTTTGCTACACACATATATAAGCTTGTCATGATAAAAATGGGGCAAAAGCCTGCAGCCCTAGAAAACATTAAAACATTTTTTTAGTAACATAAATTTTAAAAAATTGTAGAAGATAACATCGGTAAATGTAAATTTTTTTTTAGAAATACATTTCAATAATAGTTACCATATTCTAAAGGCCACCAAGGTGCTGTGGAGCTACTGGAGTCCTACAGTAATAGCCCGGGTATGTCTGGTGCCCCAGTGTCAGGTGATATTTTGCAGTTCACTTTAGCCCACGCTCCATGAGGCTGACATCTGTGGCAGAAGACAAGATTTCTGTTCCCCACAATGTGCCCACAATTTTTGAATGCAGATTCAAAAGTCAATAACTGCCTGAGTCTCTAGAAAGCCTGCTGATGGAGTCAAAGCCAAAGTCATTGTACATCCTTTTCCCAGTGTGATAACATTTGTAGCTGCAGTGACTGTTTGAAGAAGAAATGCATGGGAGGGACTGAGCAGTCCCAGGAAAGCTTCTTCCATGTATTGAGTCTGTCCCTCTGGGGCCTTTTCAGGGACCATTCTAGATGTCACATTTGTTCCATCAGGTGTTTTCCATTGGATTGCTACATGCAAAGGGAGCTCGCCACTTGTCAGCTTAGATATCCAAACCACTGCAATGTGTAGGGGCAGGGAAGTATTGCTTTCTCCTGCCTACTGAGGCTTTTTGGTGGTAGGATCCAAGTCTCCAAGGGTAAATGAGATGGAAGTAAGAGTATTGTCTGCATTGATTGTCTTCCTTAAACCCCTAAGACATCATCCTCAACTCCCTACCTTAAAGGCTGTTGTGCTCCAGCTTCTGATCCCAAGGTATTTCCTGTCTCACCCTCCACTCCCAGGACTTCAAGCAGTTTTTACAGTGATGTCTCCTCAGAAATTGTCTCCAGCCCACCTGAATACCTCACAGCATATCATACAGAACTTGTCAAACCCTGAACTTGTTACCTCCTCTTCCCCACACCATGAATCCACCATGCTTACTGTTGTCCCATATTTCCAGCCTCAGGGAATGACAGAAGTCACTCCCCACTCATTTTTCCAACCTAGAAACTTGACTGGCAGCCTGTGTCCTTGCTTCTCCCTCGTTACCACTCTGACCCCATCACCACTTCCTGCTACTTCTCTTCCTACGAATTCTTAAGTCCGTATGTCCTCTGCATCCCTGTGTATGTTAGATCCTCAACATGTTCCACAGAAATGGTGTGGCATCCTCCTGACTTCTGCTCCAACCCCAGTTTTCTCCTCAACTCATCCTCTTAACCACTCAAATATAAAGGTGAATCTGCACCATATAACCACTAACATCCTTCCATATACTCTCATCACCTGCAGGATAAAATCCACGTGACGTTCCAGCCCACTTTCCATTATTGCCTAGCATGCACTACACCCTAGTACATGAAATTGCTTTAATTTCAGACATACCACATTCTCTCAGATTCTCTCTGCCTGTAAAGTCCTTTCCCCATAATATTTTTCAACTTCAGGTAACACTGAAAACTCAGAGGCTTTCCAGACTCACAGACTTAGAGAATGAACTTATGGTTACCATCAGAGTGGGGATAGTTAAAGAGTTTGGGATGGACATGTACATACTGCTATATTAAAATGGATAACCAACAAGGTCCTACTGTATAGCACAGGGAACTTGGCTCAATGTTATCTGGCAGACTGGATGGGTGGGAAGTTTGGGGGAGAATGGATGCATGTATTTGTATGGCTAGGTCACTCTGCTCTTCACCTGAAACTATCACTACACTGTTAATTAGCTATAATATAAAATTAAAACTTTAACAACAAAAAAATAGAAAAAAAATTAAAAATAAAAATCAGATTTTCACAGTTTTAAAAATCTGAGTTTTAAACTTCTCTAGAAAAATCATCTCTGGCGGCATGGAGTCTGCTTTTGCACACAGCAACAATTGGCCAGAGCTCCAAGCTGCTGGCCTTGTAGCTAGAACCTCAACTCTGTTTCTGACTACTACTCTCCAGCCCTGCTCACTTTCTTCATTGTTTTATGTGTCTGCTCACTGTCGGCATTTGAATTTGCAACCCCTGATCTACAGAAATGCAAAAGCTTACGAATTCATTTTCCAATGAATCATAAAGCTTCCAGCATATGGGACAGTTGCATTGCCATGACTTAAATAAACAGTGTTGCTGTAGTGAGCAAGACATTCTGCCCTCTAATTCTATTCCAGGCATTGAGAATAGAAAATTTGGTAAGATAAAGTTATACTGGCATGCCTATTACATTTTGTTTTATTATACTTTGCAGGTACTCAGTTTTTTTTTATTTGTTTGTTTTTTTCGGTTTTTTTTTTTTTTTTAACAAATTGTAAGTTTGTCGCAACCCAGCATTAAGCAAGACTGTCAGTGCCAGTTTTCCAACAGCGTTGGGTTCATTTTGTGTCTCTGTGTCACATTTTGGTAATTTTCACAATACTTCAAACCCTCCACCAGCAAAATGACTGTGACTTGTTGAAGGTTCAGATGATGGTTAGCATTTTTTAGCAATAAAGTATTTTATTCATTGAGGTAGGCACATTGTTTTTTTAAGAACATAATGCTATTGCACACTTAATAGGCTACAGTATAACATAAATACAACTTGTATATGCATCGGGAAACCAAAAAATCCATGGGACTCACTGCATTTCAATGCTTATTTTATCGTGGTGGCCTCAAACCAAACCCAGAATATCTCTGAGATCTGCCTGTATCTATTTAGGTCTTGGAGGAGATGCTAAATTTGGGCAAGAAAGATTTTGTTTCAGAATGTGAGCATTAAAACTAAACATGTTGGTGAGCAAGAGCAGGCAGAATCAGGTTTGAATGGAATTAGGGTGCTACTAGAAGAAACGTTGTTGGGATTTAAGTGGGAAGATCCATGTTGGAAGACTTCCTGATCGTTAAGACTTTAAGAGATCTAGGAGGAGCAATGAGGTGTCAGGGACTATAAATATGACCTGAGGAAAGAAATGCTTTCTTAAGAAATAGAAAGCTTCATGTGGCTACATGCAGGTGAGCCAAAAAGCAGGCCTGAAATGACAGCTTGCCATCTGTCCTCCGAGAGCCAGCTTTGCAGAACACCAGCCAAAACGAAAATGGTACCACTTGTGTGGGTTGCTCTATTTTGTAGCATTTGTAACAACAGAATTCTTCACCCAGAGTGAAGCCAGAGCATTCCACAGCTGAAGGGAGGGTTGGGAAACCCTCATTTCCTCTGATTCTATCTTCTCCATGGGTGGGCTCAAAGAACCTCCTTTCACTTTTCTCTGCAGTCTGGCTCCTTGTTACAGAGAATGCCAAAATAATATCTGAAAGAACTCAATTGAGACTTTACCTAGGCTATTGATTGATGATTATTAGCCCATTAAGTCTGCTGGGTCCAAAAAAGTGAGATAGTGCTTTCCGGTGAATTGCCAACAAAACACTTTTAAACCTACTCCTATCCCCCAAGTCACAAATTTAAAATGAAGAATTAATTAATATATTCAACATTTATCATTTTCAGCTTTACACAGTGGGGTTAAAAGTGTGGGCTTTGTTGATTCAAATCACTATTCATTAAGGGAACTCGAGGTTAAAGTTATTTAACCTCTCTGCGCCAGTCACCTTTTCCTTATCTGTAAAGTGGGGATAATAACAGTAACTTTTTCTTAAGAGTTGTGAGAACTTAAAAAAGCTAAAACAGGTAAAGTCTTTAAAAAGAGGCTAGGTGTGGATTAGCTATTATCAACACTGTATATATTAGACACTGTGCTAGGTACTGAATATCTTTCACAGAGCTTAGCCTAGCGGCTGGCAATGTGTAAAATGTTTCATAGTTACTTTGATTCGCCATTCCAGACAGCGCATTTGGATATAAAAAAGACCTTAGAACCCCTGATGGCAGCTTTTTCTCTCTGGCAAAGTGATCATATCCTTGCACAAAGATGACCTCTGGCAGAAGCACAGAATGTTGACAGCCCGGTCAGGTGAGAGATCAGTGATTGCCTTTCAGATTCAGAGGTGCCGGTTTGGCAAAGTTGCTATCCATAGATGTTACAGTTTTAAAAGATAACAGAAGCTGCTCGAGCAGCTGTAGTAGACTGTACTACCCTTCACGAGATTCCTTGCTCTTCCATGGCAGACTTGGCCATGCGACTTGCTTTAGGCGATATAATCCACTTCTGCTCTGAAGCTTTAGAGCCTTTGTACTGTAAACTGTGCTCTTTTTCTTGCTTCTGAGATTATGGAAGCATGTCACATGAAGCCTCCTTCAGCCTGGGTCTCTGAAATATAATGAGCATCCTTTGTACATGGGTGCATCTTTTGTACATGAGGTGCATGAGCGAGAATAATTCTTTATCAATAAAGCTCCTGAACATGTGGAGCCCTTTGTTACTGAATCATCACCTATCCTATTTTAACTAATACATCATCCATAGTTACATCCAGTTGCTATGATGGCCAGAATGCCTTGCTGCATAGATCTTTAACCTCAGGACCTCATGCTCCTCTTTCTTTCACTTTATGTCTTTGGTGGCTCCATTGGTACTTCCAGAGTCGGACAATGAGCACTAGACCTGAACCCAAATTCTGAGACCAAGGTCCAGCCCGTCCACTGTCTAACTTTGTGATCTTCAGCAAATCAGTTCATCAATCTGAGCCTCAATTTTATTTGCTTAAATAGGAGGAGTAAAATATCTGCTAATTGTAACACAACTTTGTTCTCCAGAAGCACATTATAAGTGTTATGATAATATAGAAAATCATTTTTAGTTCTTAAGAAGTCATGGGTGAGACTTCTCTGACGGTCCAGTGGCTAGGACTTGCCACTTCCATGGCAGGTGACATAGGTTTGATCCCTGATCGGGAAGCAAAATTCCCTCATGCATATGATGCAGCTGGAAAAAATAAAATAAAGGGCACACCAATTTTATACAATTTTTTTTTAATTATAAGAAAAGAAATCATGGATAGGCCTGATCACCATCAACCCATGAAACTCTCAGTCAACACCAGTTGACTGATAATGGTGACCACAGAGGGCAGGGCATCTTAGAAGACTGGTTTATAAGTGAGAGGTCAAGGTCCTCATTTGTGTCCTTGCTCAAAACGCACTTCTCAGTCCAAAAGTGCCATTCAGAAAGGGGAGACTTGATGACAACTTTTCTTAGTTTTTCAAGACACATTTTCTTATGCCAAATAATATTGCAATTGTCTTTGAAATGCAGTGTGTGAGGGAGAAAACCTTAGACTCAACCATCGATATACACAGAATTCAGATTTAAACAGAATGTGAACAAATGTGTACATACCCAGTTCAGTTCAGTCGCTCAGTCGTGTCCGACTCTTTGCGACCCCATGAATCGCAGCACGCCAGGCCTCCCTGTCCATCACCATCTCCTGGAGTTCACTCAAACTCATGTCCATTGAGTCAGTGATGCCATCCAGCCATCTCATCCTCTGTCATCCCGTTTTTCTCCTGCCCCCAATCCCTCCCAGCATCAGAGTCTTTTCCAATGAGTCAACTCTTTGCACGAGGTGGCCAAAGTACTGGAGTTTCAGCTTTAGCATCATTCCTTCCAAAGAACGCCCAGGGCTGATCTCCTTTAGAATGGACTGGTTGGATCTCCTTGCAGTCCAAGGGACTCTCAAGAGTCTTCTCCAACACCACAGTTCAAAAGCATCAATTCTTCAGCGCTCAGCTTTCTTCACAGTCCAACTCTCACATCCATACATGACCACAGGAAAAATGATAGCCTTGACTAGATGGATCTTTGTTGGCAAAGTGATGTCTCTGCTTTTAAATATGCTATCTAGGTTAGTCATAATTTTCCTTCCAAGGAGTAAGCGTCTTTTAATTTCATGGCTGCAATCACCATCTGCAGTGATTTTGGAGCCCCCAAAAATAAAGTCTGACACTGTTTCCACTGTTTCCCCATCTATTTCCCATGAAGTGATGGGACCAGATGCCATGATCTTCATTTTCTGAATGATGAGCTTTAAGCCAACTTATTCACTCTCCTCTTTCACTTATACCCAAGTTGTTCTCATAGATGCTTACGTCACCACACACAGTGGTTTGTAATAGCCTGAGGGTTTCCCTCAGCCCTGAATAACTCAGAGCAAAGTAAGAGGAGGGGAAGTTAGAATGTTCTTGCCTATCATTCTTTCTCAAGAAGACTCCTTCTCAATCTTCCTTTTAAGTAATCTTACTTGACTGCACCATCTGATTTAGATTAATTCATTCATTCACTCCTTTATCAAGTTTTTGAGTGACTACAATGTACCAGTTCTAGACGCTATATACAGAATAGACAAGTCCCTGCCTGCATGGAACTTACATGTCTGAGGGGAGCTGACGTTCTGTGTTTCTATAGCTCCTGACACTTGTCTCCATCTGTCTCCATGTGCGATAGTCTTTGGTTTGGACTACAAGATCCTTGAAGATATGGGGAACACATATCTCATTAGACTTTGTGTTCTCAGGGTCCCCAGCCCTGGTGCCTGGAATACAGAAGGAATCCAAAAATGTTTCTTTCAAATGAGTAAATATCAGGAGCTTTCAAGTTCCCCAAAAATATGAAAAATAAGGGATTTAGTCACAGTGCACAATCAATAGTTATCTTTAACTGATTCATTTCATGAAAATTTATAACAAGATTAATGTTGCTTTTGGTGCCGCAGTGCATTTGTTGACAGACTTAGAGGAGATCAAAGTGAATAAATGCAGAAAGCTAGCTACATTCTTCTAGGTTATAAAAATTGTTATGAAGTACTTTGCAAACAGTGTCAGAAAGTACTTGAGTTCAGTTCAGTCACTCAGTCATGTCTGACTCTCTGTGACCCCATGAACCGCAGCACTCCAGGCCTCCCTGTCCATCTCCAACTCCCGGAGTCCACCAAACCCATGTCCATTGAATTGGTGGTGCCATCCAACCATCTCATCCTCTGTCATCCCCTTCTCCTCCTGCCCTAAGTCTTTCCCAGCATCAGGGTCTTTTCCAGTGAGTCAGCTCTTCACATCAGGTGGCCAAAGAATTGGAGTTTCAGCTTCAGTCCTTCCAATGAACACCTAGGACTGATCTCCTTCAGAATGGACTGGTTGGATCTCCTTGCAGTCCAAGGGACTCTCAGGAGTCTTCTCCAACACCACAGTTCAAAAGCATCAATTCTTTGGTGCTCAGCTTTCTTTATAGTCCAACTCTCCCATCCATACATGACCACTGGAAAAACCATAGCCTTGACTAGATAGACCTTTGTTGGCAAAGTAATGTCTCTGCTTTTTAATATGCTATCTAGGTTGGTCATAATTTTCCTTCCAAGGAGTAAGCGTCTTTTAATTTCATGGCTGCGATTACCATCTGCAATGATTTTGGAGCCCAGAAAAATAAAGTCTGACACTGTTTCCCCATCTATTTGCCATAAAATCATGGGACCAGATGCCATGATCTTAGTTTTCTGAATGTTGAGCTTTAAGCCAACTTTTTCACTCTGCTCTTTCACGTTCATCAAGAGGCTGTTTAGTTCTTCTTCACTTTCTGCCATAAGGGTGGGTCATCTGCATATCTGAGGTTATTGATATTTTTCCCAGCTATCTTGATTCCAGCTTGTGCTTCCTCCAGCCCAGCGTTTCTCATGATGTACTCTGCATATAAGTTAAATAAGCAGGGTGACAAAAAGTACTATAGACTAAGAAATAATGCCAACATGGTCAAAGCTAAGCATGGGAATGCAACTATGTGAGCAATCTGTCCTGTGTACAGCAGGTGGTGTATGAGAGTAATGCAGAGAGAAAAAGAAAACCAAAGTGCATATTTGAAAGCATTTTCTTCTCCTGAGAGAGAGTCACTTAGAGCTAAGCTTTGAGTACGGCAATAGTTATATAGCAAACACAGTGGGCTTAAGAAATGTTTTCCCCAATGTTTTCTCTATTAGTTCAGAGATTGAGAAACTGTAAAGACAAGAGGAAAAATGGGAGGAACTTCCCTGATGGTCCAGTGGCTAAGGCTTCCCGGTCCCAGTGCAGGGACTGGGGTTCAGTCCCTGGCCAGGGATCTAGATCCCACAGGCCCTAACTAAGAGTTCTCATGCTGCAACTAAAGATCCTACAAGTCACAACTAAGACCCAGCACAGCCAGATAAACAAATAAATACTTTTTTTTTTAAAGAGTAAGAAAGGGAGAAAAGAATGGGCAAAGGATGTGGAGACAGAAATGAGCTTGATAGTCACATGCTAGGCGACTCTGACCCTCTCCATTTACTTCTGTGTATACTATGTACCTTACAATGTGTTTGATTACCAAAGGAAAAGAGATACACCTTGATTTAGTCATTTATCATGCAAATATTTATTAGTATCTGATCTTTTATCTTTGTTTCTTAGGTACCTATTTTGAATCAGATACTATCTTAGATTCTGGTCAGAAAAGGACCCTTGCCCTACTGCAACTAACATTGTGATAGGGAAAACAGATAATCAACAACTAACTATGTAAACAAGATGATCCTAGGCCATGATAAGGGCCCAAGAAGGTGTCTGGAGTGGGGTAGGTTAGTGCTAGTTTAGAAATGGCCACAGAGGAAGACATCCTAAAGAGCTGACTTTGAATCGAGGTCTGAACCATGAGAAGAAGCTCACCATGAAAAGCTTCAAGTAGCAAAACATTCTAGCCAGGGGAGAGAACAAGGGCCAAAGCCATGAGGCAGGAATAAGCTTGGCAAGTTCACAGAATGAAAAGCAGACCAGTATGACTAGAAGGTGGTGATGAAAGGGTAGAGAAGGTAGAGATCAGATCCTACCTGGCCTTGAGAGGTGTGGCAAGGATTTTAAGATTTTCTTTTGGACCTAATGAGAGTCGTTGGAGGGTGTTTGGCAGAAAATTGAATATGATCTGGAGCAAAGAACTAGTGAACTCCAAGTGTTACACACACCAAATAACACTAACTTCACTGCTTTAAGGCAGCCCCAGGCCTCTTCTCTCCATTAGCACTAAACCAAGGCCCATGCACCTACATTTTAGATGGTTGTTGACTGATTCTGACCCTGTAGAATTATGAGGCATACATATATTTGAAATTGGGTGCAATTTTGTTAATAACAAGATAATGCTCTTTTCTTTAAGCATTCATGTGATCAGTCTATGTTGGCTGTATTTTTTCTCAAAGCAAAATTTTTGGCACATGAATTGACAAGTTTAAAAGTATGTTTTTTTTCAATAGCTGAGTCATATTCCATTGTATATATGTACCATGTCTTCTTTAGCCATTCATCTGTTGAAGGATATCTAGGTTATTTTCAAGTGCTAGCTATTGTAAATAGGTGCTGCCATGAACATTGGGGTGCATATGTCTTTTTCAATTGTTGTACACAGTGAAGTAAGTCAGAAAGAGCAAAACAAACATCATACATGAATGCGTTTATATGCAATCTAGAAAGATGGCGCTGGTGAGCCTACCTGCAGGGCAGCACAGGAGACACAGACATAGAGAACAGGCTTGTGGACACAGTGGGGAAAGGAGAGGGTGGGACCACTTGAGAGCAGAGCATTGAGACATACCTATTACCATATGCAACACAGATAGCCATTGAGAATCGGCTTTATGATGCAGGGAACTCAAATCCGGTACTCCCTGACAACCTAGAGGAGTTAGACGGAGTGGGAGGTGGAAGGGAGGTTCAAGACGGAGAGGACGTATGTCTATATATCTATACCTATTGCTGATTCATGTTGCTGTATGGCAGAAACCAGTACAATATTTATTGTAAAGTAATTATCCTCCGATTAAAAAAATGATGTAAGTTTTGGAGACACTGCATTGGGAAGAATCCCCAGTGTTCTCCCTACTTGCTACAAGGAAAAATAAAGCCTTCCTTCTCCCGCAAAAAATAAAAAAATAAAATAAAATGTGCTTTTGAGGTCAAGAGGACAGAATATGTTAACTTGGAATCATTTGTGGAAAGCTTATTGTGCCTAGCCATATACATCTTGTTATGTGCAATAAAAAGACTGGATTCTTAGCTCTATGTGATTTGTGGAAGGCGTTTCTCAAGTGTTATTAAACCGAAATTTCAAGGAGTTCCCAAGCAGGAGTCAAGAAGCAGATGAGATAGCAGGGCTCATTACTGCGAGTTGCTCTTGGTGTTAGCACCACCCCTATGCTGGTGTGAGAGGAGGGGGGTGAGTGCCCAGCCCTTCCCACCCTCTTCTCACCTTCTCCTTTATCACTGCTCCATTTGCACCTCACTCCTTCTCTTCCACACCCTATTAGCACTACTATCCCATTTCCAGATGAATTGATAGAAAGGTGTTACCAAAATTTCAGCCTCTTTCTCAGTAGTAACCTAATATTTTGATACCACTGACAGTTTCTCTCTCCTGCCAATTCCTTCTCTCCTTCATCACCTCCTTCCTCTTCTTTTCACCTTGTCTCTCCCACTCCTTCTTTTCTAGTAGGGATTCACCCAGGACTTCAGAAAGTCCCAGATAAAAAATATTTAAAATCCTTTCTGGTAGAAAAATAATTTCTGAAAAAGAAGATTGATCATTAATATTTTTAAATCAAGGGATATATACTTATAAAAGCTTATTATTTAAGAAAAAGAAATGCATAATATCTTTTCTAGATTGAAAAAGAGATGATGAGGGAGATATACACATACTCCCTGCCCTCCAGAACAAATATCCAACAGGGCAATGGGACCCCACAAAGGACCACAGGGCAAGAGAGGCCGTAACAAGGTCTTTTACCTTGGTTCAGTGCTAATGGAGAGAAGGGGCCTGGCACCGCCTTAAAGCAGTGGTTGGTTTAGTCACTAAGTCGTGTCCGACTCTTGCGATCCCATGAACTGTAACCTGCCAGGCTCCTCTGCCCATGGGATTCTCCAGGTAAGAATACTCGAGTGGGTGGAGAGGTGTGGTTTTCCACCGTAGGACAGAGAATAAATGGGAGGTTTATTCCAATGGAGGCCTGATAGGGAAGGGATTTGATGAAAGACCAAATAACACTACCTCCACTGCTTAATGGAGAAAAATGACAACCCACTCCAGTATTCTTGCCTGGAGAATCCCATGGGCAGAGGATCCTAGCAGGTTACAGTTCATGGGATCGCAAGAGTCGGACACGACTTAGTGACTAAACCAACCACTGCTTTAAGGCGGTGCCAGGCCCTTTCTCTCCATTAGCACTGAACCAAGGCCCATGCATCCACATTTTAGATGGTCAGTGGCTGATTCTGACTCTGTAGAGTTATGAGGCATATATTTGGTACTGGGTACAATTTTGTTAGCAACAGGATAATACAATGATTTGTGAGTGAGCACTCTTAAGCCAGGCTGTCTGGAGTGGACTGGCTGTCTGGAGTGGAGTGCTGCCGCCATCCTTTACTGTCTAGGTACATTTAACCAAGTAACTTAGCCTTTCTGTTCCATTTCTTTGACTGTAAAGTGGAGTAATAATATTGCTCATATTGTGTGCTAAGTCACTTCAGTTGTGTCTGACTCTTTGCAACCGTATGGGTTGCGCCCTGCCAGACTCCTCTGTCCATTGGATGGTCCTGGCGAGAATACTGGAGTGGGTTGCCATGCCCTCCTCCAGGGGATCTTCCCGACCCAGGAATCGAACCTGCATCTCTTATGTCTCCTGCATTGGCAGGCGGGTTTTTTACCATCAGTACCACCTGGGAAGCCCATTGTTCATATAAATTCCATGAAAGGACTTATTACAGTATTTGATACACCATTAGTCCTTGATGGATCTTGTATATATGAGAACTAAATGGATATAATGCACTTAGAATAGTTGAAGAAAACTGAATAAACACTGAATGATGCTAGTGAGTGTTAGTTCTAGTGGCCTACTGTTAGGGCTTTGAGTGAGAGCCATCTTTGGTCCTGAGGGAGTGGTGCTTTTTCATCTTTACTTGTGCACAGACGCCCCCTCGTGGAGACAGAGCCAAATATTTGTGGCCAGTTCCTCTCTCCAGGTCTAGGAGGACATGAAAACAGTAAGACTCAGCAGCTGACATCACCAGCCACACTGCCGCCCGTGGCCAGGCCACCGCTGAGATCAGTCCTACCTACCCCAGGGGAGAGCAATCCATTTAGGAACCAAGCATTGTGTGGAAATCAGGCTCAATCATATACATGAGAGAGTACTTAAAACAGTATGATCAGTTTTTGAGATGAAAGAAAGTGAAAGTGTTAGTAGCTCAGTCATGTCTGACTCTGCGACCGCATGGACCATAGCCCACCAGGCCCCTCTATCCATGAAATTTTCCAGGCACGAATACTGGTGTGGATAGCCATTCCCTTCTCTAGGGGATCTTCCTGACCCAGGGATTATTTTTTGAGATAATCAAACTCAGTTTTACTTAATACCCTTCATGGTTGCTTTTAGCCATGAAAGTTTCCCAGTGGAAGCATTAAAGTTTATTATATGATCATCCCTTACCTTTTTTTAAAGATTTAAATTACTCAAAGGTATGTATTCCTTCAAATGAAAAAAATCTTTGCTGAGTGACTACTATATGCCAGGCACAGGTGAGACCTTGGGGCACCAGAGAAAATAAAATACAGCCCCTGGCTCAAGAGATTCATCATCAGACAGTATAGCAGAGAACGCTGAGTAGTGAGTAAGGACTAAGCTGGAAAATATATTGTAGCTCAGTTGGTAAAGAATCTGCCTGCAATGCAGGAGACCCAGGTTTGATTTCTGGGTTGAGAAGATCCCCTGGAGAAGGAAATGGAAACTCCAGTATTCTTGCCTCGAGAATCCCATGGACAGAGGAGCCTGGCAGGCTACTGTCCATGGGATCATAAGAGTCAGACACGACTTGGTAACTAAACCACCAGCAGGGACGCTATGAGGATGCAGGGGAAGGACATGGAACTGAGGAGCTGCTTGCCAAGGGCAGTGCTGTCTGGTACTGGAAGCTCCAGGGATGCTAAGGGTTACGGAGGACACTTGTGGACGGAGGTGGCGTTAGCTTCTCGCCGGTAGAGGACTTGCCTGCACTGCTGTGTTGCCCCCACTGCTTGTCTCTCCACAGAGCCCTGCTCCGCATCCGCATGGCCGCCTAGACAGTGGAACTGGGGCCCACAGGCTGAATACTACATCCAGCTGCCGACAGGACAGCAGGGGCAGCCCCTTTCTGGCTAGCCGTGCCCTCACTAGCCCTCTCTCAGGGGCTGCTGGCCTCTGAGGCCTCTGAGTGGTGTTTTCTGTGCTGGGCAAGGCCCTGACCCTGGACAGGCAGCCGCCACCTCCCTTAGGTGGGGTCAGGCCTCTCTGGTCCTCTCCTGGAGATCCTGGCCTTCACCGTTGCCAGTGGGAACCAGAGGGAGGGAGATGAAGCTTCAAGCCAAACAGAGCTAGGAGGGAAGTATGGTAAGAGTAAGTGGTAAAAAAAAAAAAAAAATACTACTAACGTAAAATAAATATGGGATGCTGTGGGAGGGGAGGAGCTGATTACTCTGCCACTGGGTCAGAACTAGGTCAGGGCAGTTTTCCTGCAAATCCCTTTTTCTATTTTCTTTAAGATACTGTGGTCCTTGAGCTGTGCTATGCTCAGTTGCTAAGCCATGTCCCAACTTTCTGCGACCCCCAAAGACCTCTTTGAGCCCGACAGGCTCCTCTGTCCTTGGAATTATCCAGAGAAGAATACTGAATTGAGCTGCCACTTCCTCCTCCAGGGGATCTTCCTGACCCGGATCGAACCCTCATCTCCTGCATCTACTGCACCTAAGGCAGATTCTTTACCACTAGTGCCACCTGCCCACTCCAGTATTCTTGCTTAGAGAATCCTGTGAACAGAGGAGCCTGGTGGTCTGCTGTCCATAGGGCCGCACAGAGTTGGACACGACTGAGGCGACTTAGCAGCAGCAGCGCCACCTGGGAAACTTGTGGTCTTATGAGGCTGCAGGCTCTAACTTGAGTGACAAGTGACAGCAAGGTCCAGGTTTCCAGAGAGTGGTTTGCATCCCTGATCTGCCCTGTCTGTGGGTCAGTTTTAGAATGTGTTTCAGTGCCTCACCATCCTTTTCTTTCACTGTTAAAGGTGCAGAAGTGTCATATGCAATCACAGCATCACCTCTGCTGTTCCATTCTTTTTCTAGCTAAACAAATCATTTTAAATGCTGGGTAATTCTATAGCATCAGCCATGTTATTTCAAAAACAAAACAACACCAACTCTGTGTGTGTGTGTGTGTGTGTGTGTGTGTGTGTGTGTGTGTGTGTGTTGTTTTGCCAACAAACAAAGGGTATAGGCAAACGGAGGGAAAATTAGGGTAAAAAAGGAAGTGGGCTCAAAATGTTTTTACTTTATTATTTTTTTGAATTGGGCTTTAGGGGAAATCCTTTAAACCCAAGGATTAAAACACACACACACACCCACAAAATTGGTCTAAAGAGGGATCAAGCCCCATGACCTTAATTTTATTGGCATTATGCTCTAATCAGCCAATGAATTAAGAGATGAAAGGACATTTCAGTCAATTACAGTCACATGAAGTCAGTGCCTTTTTCTTGGTGGCGGTTTTCTAAAGGCCAAAAGAGCATTTTTTAAATGCTTTTTTTTTCAGAGACTATTTATTGACAATCCTGCCTCAGTATTGATGGAGGAAGTCATTAAATTTCCTTCCTCTGTGTTCATTCAGATGGGTTCTGAAAGGAGGGAGGAGCTATTTATATAAATGTGAACTGGAAGAAAAGAGGCACCACACTTGGCTTCTAGTTGCATGCAGAATCCTGGCATCTCTTGCTTCATCCTCAGTGACATCCCCACCATGTGTCTGATACCAGAGACATGAAATTATGAATTGGCTCAGCCTTTACAGTGCATGACACATGTTTTTCATGAGCATTAAAATTCATTTTTTTTCAACTGAGAGAAAATTAAACCTAGGTTCTGGCACTAATCCCCACTTGTCTTTCTCCTGGCAGCATGAATTGTTTGTTTCTGTGATGTAGAAAAGCATAACTCTTGTTTGTTTGTTTTGCCAACTCCATGCATTTTCTAGGGAAACATTTGCTGTCTTTACCGCTCACTTGTATGGATACCAATGGATAATTCAAGTCTGTTCAAGTTTTATGCCACTTCCTGGGCTCCAGGGTTAAATTGTCACCTTGTCAAAAGCAGCCTTACCTTTGTATTTCCTGCAGTGCTCAGCACCATGCCTTGTATACAGTGATGCTCAGTGAATGCTTATTAAATAAGTGAGAGCTTCCTGGAATGTAAATATTGATTTTTCTATTAATTTCTGATACATTAACCACAGAAATCAGCTATGTCAATAAACATTTTACTCAATATTTTACAGATTTTCTCTTACTATTCTCCCCTCATCAAGTAAGCTCCAGCCTCACTAGTCTTCATGATCATTCTTAAGTATACCAAATTTATTCTTGAGTCAGGATTAAGGCATTGAAAGAAGCAGTGATCTCTTTCAACATATTTTTCATGTATATGAGCAATGTGGACAAATATTGAAATGTCTCTTGAAAGATAAAAATCTCCTTCTTTGAGGGAAATAGTCTAGTATGGATAATGCCTGGTATCTTGCTTAATCTTTATGAACTGACATTTTTTTTTTGGACTGTTAGAGAAAAAATTCTTCTGACACTTGTTAGAGCAGTTAAGGAAGACTTTATCTGGGACTACTGATACATGGCAAGACTATTGCCAACCAGGCTCAACTCCACAGACAACCAAGACGACTGAGGATTTATGGCCACCGAGCACAGTGAGGAGTCAGTGGATAGAATCTTACTACTGGGGGACATTGAAGATAGAGGGACTCTTGCTAAACCTATTTAGCAGGATTCTTGCTGGAGACGTTGTGGGGGTGAAAAAATGGATCAGATACTGACAGTGATGACATATCAAGGGTGGGAATTCTCTCTAAACCGACACAACAGGATTCTTGGTAAAACTGGAGGTGGCAGGCTACAGACAGGGCCCACGGATGAGGCCTCCAGAGGAGCTATGATGCAGAAAGTGTACACATTTATGTTCTTGGACTGTTTAATTCTAATGCCACTGTACAATCTGACAGAAAGCAGACTATGAAGAGGCCACATGTACTCTCAACCATCCTTTCCTCTCTGGGTCTCTGAGCTCCGTTTACTCCAGGACTCCACCCACTTCTTCCATCCTATTGCCTTAAGTGACCTGCACTTCCCCTATCAAACTGCCCTGGCCTTAAAATTCTCTTCTAAGATCATAAAGAGGAAAAGATTTGAGTGTTCTTACCAGGGAATGATGACTTAAAGGTCTACATCCTATAAAACGCTGGCATTATGTAGTAGAAACCTCGAGCAATGTGAAATAAATTGAAGTGACATTTTGGAACAATTGAAGTTTTCCAGGAACCCCTCTTATCACAGCTCACTGGTGTATCTGCTTGGATGCTGACACTGCTTGTGACCTTGACCATAAATACTTCGCAAAAATTACTGAAAACACTTTTCAAAAAGTATTGGCCAATGCCAAATTTTTTTCCTGCTTATTCTTTATCCTATTTCATTCTTCCTTTTCTGTGGAAGACTGTGCTCTCCTTGAAGTCAGGGTTCATGCCTCTTCATTTGTGGATTCACTACATAAAGGAGATCTTGTTCAATATATGTTTGTACAATTAAATCAAGTTCCAAGCTTGGATAAAGCCCTATCACATCTCATGTTCAAAAATGGAGAATAGGCAACTAATCTAAAATTGGTCTTTGTTTTACCAATCAGATCAGTGAGGTATATATTATTATTATTTCATTTTATGAAAATGTCTTTAATACACATATATTAAATTCATTTAATATGTTACTTTTGGGGTGGGGCTTCCCAAGTGGCAACAGTGGTAGAGAACCTGCCTGCCAATGCAGAAAACAAAAGAGACTCAGATTCGATCTCTGGGTCAGGAAGATCCCCTGGAGGAGGGCATGGCAACCCACTCCAGTATTCTTGCCTGGAGAATCCCATGGACAGAGGAGCCTAGCGAGCTACAACCCATAGGGTTGCAAAGGGTCGAACACGGCTAAAGCAACTTAGCACACCCACACTTTTGGGGTGACGGCACAGATTCTTGGTAAAGTGTTCCAAAGGCAAGATGAAACAGGCCTTAGGGCAGCATGAGGGCTATGAAGCAACTATAACTCCAATCACTGTAAGATTTAAGTAGAGAAACTTCAAAATCTTAAATCATAGCAACCCCATTATGTATCAGTCCCTCCTAGATGATCAGTTTCAGTCTTCCGTAACTATTCATTTACGAATCATTTCAGACTTCTCGAAAAGTAGGAGAACAGTGCTCTCGTATACCCTTCGCTTAGTTTCCCCGCTGTTAACATGTTCATTGACTTTATCATGCTCTCTCTCCCTTCTCTTTCCTCCCTCTCTCTCTCCCTCACCCTCTCCTTTCTCTTCCTAGGTAGATAAACGGGGATACGTGTGTGATTCAAATATATCCTCTGAATCCATCTCCTTTATTAGAGAATATGGCACTCTATGGACAGCCTGGCCTCCCTTAAATCAATCTGGCATTTGAACTGGCATTTCCTTTGAAATCCCCCCTCAGTCTTTCCTCAGTCTAGCAAGCATCACTGTGTACCAAAATAATAGAAGAATGATGCCTGATGGTTATTTCTTTGAGCAAACAATTCATGCTAGTTTAAGTTGTAGATATCAACTTTAAAATATATTAAACTTTTTGGAACCATTTTAGAATATATTGTAGTCATGTTGAGCTCTTGAACCCTAAATAGTTCAGTATATGGTCTCCAATAATAAGAACGTTATCTTTCTTAATCATAGAATAATTATTAAAAGCAGGGAAAATAATGTTAATACTATTACCTAATATATCATCTTATTCATTGCTAAATAGGTCTGTGATGTTCTTTATAACAAAGAAAGATGAAACGAGGGAAGAAAGGGAGGAGGGAAGGAAGAAAGGGAGGAAGGAAAAGAAAGAAAGAAAAAGAAAGGAAGGAATCTTCAGACTAGTGGGCTTTTTATTGCTTTCCTTGGAAAACTAGGGCAGAGGGTCAACAAATCTTTCATTTTTGCTTTTTTCATATACTTTAAGCTTTTAAAATAAATTTTAAACTGTTTTTAAAGCCAGTACATATGCTACATTTTGACAGTTTGCAGCCCACAATCGCATTAACATGTGCGGCCTGCTGGGCTCCTTTTTGTGTAGATGTTAAGGTTTCTCCTGCTAACTCTGTTGAATTAAAGACATCCCGACATTCATTCATTCATTGTTTATCCACCCACTTAGCAGTGCCAGTAGTATTGAGGACCTACCAAAGACCTGTGCTGGATGAGATAAGCTGTTAGTCTGTGATTATTCATAGCTACTTGTCTACGAGTACTGCAAAATCCATAGAAATAAATCCAGAAGCTGAGACTGATAAAATGCTACAACTACCCATAATCCTTCACTTCAAATCAAATAGCTCCATCAGTTTCTTTATTGATTTTGTAAAAATCAAATGTTAGAATTTTTAAGTTGGAAAATAAACAATTTTTATTTTAATATGTTTAAAAATATTTATATTATCCTTACCTTTTTATTTGGGGGGTTTAAATATGCATTTGTATGAAAAAAAGGGTAAGGTTTCTAATACTATTTAAACATAACTTGTCTAGACCTGAGTTTCCAAATATTTTTTGTCACACACCCATAAGTTTAAGAATGAATATATTCCTTGATATATGTTTATTTATATAATAGAGCTGGTGGCTCAACTGTAAAGAATCCACCTGCAATGCAGGAGGTTTGGGTTCATTCTGGATCAGGAAGACCACCTGGAGGAAGGCATGGCAATCCACTCCAGTATTCTTGCTTGGAGAATCCCGTGGACAGAGGAGCCTGGCGGGCTATAGTCCATGGGGTCACAAAGTCAGACACGACTGAAGCAACTTTCACACATGCACATTTACATAATAAGTGTATACTAGTGCAGTAGTGTTGTATATATATTATACAACTTACCCAAAAAGAAAACTCTAAAAAACCCACGTAAAATGAATATAAATAAAAGTTCTCATAACCTCTTCCTTGACTCTGTTGGCTCATCTTATTGATCCAATTGGCTTCATTGGACCCCTTGCTCGTCCTTGTACTGTGCTTTTCAGTACTTTGAGGCTGGACTCTTCCCTGCTTTATTATCTATTCTTGACTATCATTTTTATGGTGATGACTAGTACTGCACTGTATAAGTCTGTTTAAAGGTCAAATTCATTTTCACATTTGTATATCACCTCTATAAATGTCATTTTTTTTGGGTATGCTCATTCATGTCATACTTGCTTGTAAATATTTGTTCTCTTCCACATGACTGTTACATTTTTACTTGTAATAAAATTTTAGATAAGAAGCTTCAGGAAACATTTGCACTAGAGATAAAGAATGATAAATTAAAGAAGTGACTGAGCAGAAAACTATTTTTACCACAAGCGTTACCACCCACCTCATGCACCTAGAGAATGATTTCACACATTAAGAAGATATAGATAACTCAGGAAAAGAGCACTTCTTCTAAATTAGCAATAATTCCATGTTCAGTGCAATATGTGATAAGGAAATGAGGAAGAAACAGCTAAAATCAACATGTGTCTCTGTCAAACAATTTTAAAATTGTTTTAGCCATAACACTTGAAAGGAAATCAGATTACTAGGTCTCTGAGGGCAGGGCTAGTGTTCATTTTTATGTGTACTTAATGTGCTTTTGCAAAAAACAGAGTTCAAATGTTTGTTGAATGAATGTTAGTGGATTAATAAGCGACAACATTTCCCCAGCTTCAGTACCAATAATTTTGGTCAGAATTAGCAACCTGAACTGCTTAGCTCATACAGATTACCAGAAGCTCTATGTTCCCCTTACAGTCTTAATTTACATGATGCTAAATCTGTATAAAATATACAGTTCATCCACTGAATTAGAGCTGACTCAGATGCATTCCTTTTATAGCTGAGTAATTTAATACACAACTTCTGTATCCATTCATCTACTTATGGGCATCTAGGTTGCTTCCATATGTAGCTTTGTAAATAGTGCTGCAGTGATCGTTGGGGGTACATATGTTTCTTTAAATTCTGGGTTCCTCAGGGTGTATAGGCCAAAGAGTTTACCGATGGTATTCAGATCTTCTGTAGTTTACTGATTTGTTGTTGCTCTGAATTACTGATCTAGGTAATTTAGATTTTATTTCTAGTTAGTTTTTAGAATTTCCCTTCATATATTGCATTGAAGTTTAGTTTTATGACATGTTCCTTGTAAAGTAATGGTTGGTTTTATTATCCTGCCTTATCTCCAGTGATACTTTTTGCTTTCAAATCTCACATTATTTTTTTTCCAATTTTGCTGATTGTTTTTATGACATAATTTTTGCATCATTTAACTTGCAGTCAGACTATGGTCTCTTGTAAGGGGCATGGAATTAAGACTTTTGTTTCAAAAAATCTTTGCCCTTTAATTTGAATATTTACAGTTAATATATCTTATTATAGACCATTTACTCCTTGTTTTCTACTTGTCCTACGTTTTTATGTTCCTTTGGCTCTTCCTTTTAAATTCATCAAACTCCATTTTCCCTTTATTAGCTCACAATGTTTATATAAGTAGCAATTACACATGCACCATGACTTATTAGCTCTTTTACTGTTTCTCAAGCAATGCTGAGACCTTAAATTTATTTTATTACTTTTTCCTCCTCCTTTTGTTTTTAATGCATTCTAATTTTTTATATATTTCACTATTACTCTTATGTGCAGTTAGATTTTATTTAGATTTATTCACTTATTTATCCTTTCTGTTATATTTAATTCCTTTGTAAAGTCCTTATTTTCATCTATGATAATTTTCCTTCTGCCTGCAGGTCTCTCTTCATCATTTAATTCAGTTGGTTCCGATGAGAACATATTCTCTAAATTTTGTTTGTTTGAAGATTTCCCTATTTCATCTTCCAAACACATTTTCTCTGCCTCTAGAATTCTCAGTGGGCAGTTATTTTCTTTAGCACTTGCCATTATTTTCTAGTATTAATCTTTTTTGTTGAGAAGTGAGCTGTAATCGTAACCTCCTGCATTGTTCAAAGGTCAGCTGCTGTTGTCTTTCCTCTGGTTCCTTCTAAGATGCTCTGTTTTTCTTTGCCATTTGTGAGTTGTACTGTGGTGGTGTTAGATATGGTTTCTTTATATTTACTCTTGTTGCATTGTTTAGTGCTTGTTGAATTTATGGCTTGGTATATTCTTTTTAGTTTTGAGAACTCTCAACTATTATTTCTAAATATTGCTTTCACCCCAGTCTCTCTCTTCTTTTCCCTTTGGACTCCAATTTAAACATATGATAAAAATGTTTACTGTGGCCCATAAGTTTCAAATGCTCTTTTCTATACTTTTTTATCCTTTTTGTTTTCCATGTTTAGCCTTAATTTTTTTACTGTTACTCTGTCTTCCAGTTCATTTATCTTTCTTCACCTATGTTACGTCCACTACTGAGTTTTAATTTTAGTATAATTTTGAATTCTATCAATTCCGCTTCAATCCGTTTCTAGTTGTCTAGTTAAATTTTCTACCTTGTCATCTATTTTTCTGAACTTGGTAATATTTATCCAAATATATTTGAACTTTAATATTTAGGTCATCCATGATTCTGGTTCTGTTTTTCATTCTAATTCTCCTTTTCTTGGTTGTCTTGGTGGTTCTTCAATGAATACCAGACTTGGGATATGACAAGTTGTAGAGAATCTGAATAACATTACAGTTGAGCTTTGAACAACCTGGATTTAGATTGCACAGATCCACTTCTATATGGATTTTTTCCCAATAACTGCAGCACTACATCATCTCTGGTTGGTTGAACCTCAGATGCAGAACCATAGATGGGAAGGGCTGCCTATAAAGTGATGTGTGAATTTTTGACTGCATAGGGAGTCAGTGTCTCTAACTCCTGCATTGTTCAATGGTCAACTGTACCTTTTTCAAGAGAGAATTTCCTACTCCCAAGTAAGGAGCAGAAGGAAAGATCACCTCATTGATCTTCAGTCCTTGCACCAACATCATACTCATCTTCCTTCTTTATAGATGTTTCCTTTAATGTAGCTGTTTCATCAACCTTCCTAACACACGTTCATATGGACACAGAGACACATACACATACATATAGAAACTTCCAGTGTCCTAATTCATGTCATTAGCTTTCCACTGGGCCACTATTCTTTGGTGGGTTCTGAAGCTCAGTTTTATCTCCTCAGCATTATAATAAGACTTCTGAGTCTTTGCTTTGACTTCAGTTAGCTTTTGTTTGACTTCTTAGCATCTTGCCTTGTCTCCCTACATGGAAAATGTGATACATCAAGGGACCACTGTTGCTGAATTGAGCTCGAGTCTCTGAATCTTTCCTGTCTCTGGGATTTTGACCCTTAAAATTCTAGCTGCCTTGTTATTTCTAAATTCTCACTTTGCTCTCTCCTCAGTCCTATGACATTGTCCTAAGATCTACTGGCTTTTCTGCCTCTTAGGAGCCACATTTGGTTTCTCAGACTTTTGATTTTCATCAATAGTTTCTACATGACTGGGCTAGAAAAGCATGCGCAGAATGCTATTCTCACTTGAGTACTTTTCTATGGCATGGCTGCCTCATTAGCTTTATAACGTGAATGTGAAGTCTCAGTCGTGTCCAACTCTTTGCGACCCGCCAGGCTCCTCGAGCCATCAGGGAATCCTGGCTTTATAATGCTCACAGTCAAATGTTGCATATGATTTATCTGACCTTCCTAGTATGTGTTCCTCAGGTAAACTGATATAGTTGGAAGCAGAAGTCCTTACCTACTATTGGAAACTTCTGTTTTATTTTTCTATGAATTCTTTGATTTATTTTACTTTGTCGCATCTTCCATCCCTTTTTCCTACCCCAAATTCCCATTCCCCCAGTTAATTTTAAAATTAAAAATTATAATTAAGCTAATATGTTAATTTTCAAGGAATTAATTTTGCTTTGAAGGAGAACACAGGTTGGTGAATGGAATATGGAAAATGTTTTAAGACCTTTTTCGTTTCTAAGAGTAGTAACCAGCCATCTGCACCACGATAAATTAGTCAACTATGTAAGGAAGCTCTCATTATAAAATCAGCATTACTCAATAACAATTTAAAAATTGCTTCACTTTCTTACTCATGTCACCAATTTCCAGATGTTCAATAGGAGCTTAAAATCATGAGATAGGACATGGAAAATGGCCTATCTTAGTAACTATAATTATTGGGAAAATGAAATTATAAATAAGGATTTGCTATGAATATATTCAAACCTTTTGTTCCTAACCATCTTCCAGAAGAAGGTTCAAAAGTTTCACATAGAAATACCTCTTGATAAGTAAGAAACAGTAAAATTGTTCATAATAGTTCTTCTCTGATCCCATTATGTGATTCTCAGGTTCACAGAAAATTATTTTTATATGAACTTCACAAATGTTATTTTTACTATTAAATCAGTGGCCCCACACTTCTGAAACATGTGGCAAAATAGTTGAAATTGGAAAAATTTTTCAAAACCCAGGGCATATGACATACGTACCTATAGAACGCAATATTTCTGTCTAGTTCTGTGGTAGACTTTTTCATACCTGCCAGTCTAATTTGACTATTGTTTTTACAGTGCATTAGTGGAAATTAAATGGTAAATTCAGTCAAAGAGTCATTTCATACATCAAAAAGAAAAATCAGTCAACACAACTGTCTGACTGAAATAAATGAAGAAAACAATTCAAGGCAAACTATTGTCCCAGTAAACTTGTATATAAATGCAGTAGTGGCATCATGTGCAGAATTAATCTTTCCCCACTCTTAACTGGAGAACACTCTGCCAGCCAATTCAGTCAACTCAGATAATGCTGAATTTTAATATTCCATTTTCATTTATTCTCAGTTAATGGTGACTGCCCTTCCTTCGCCTTCATCTGTCAATCAGTGGAGAATGTCAGAGCAGGAGAATAGTAATATTGGCATACTGTAATGTCCTGCCCTGAATTCCACAGCTTCAAAATTCTTAAGCTAACTCAATGATCTTAAAGAGTCTGGTGCAGAAAGAATATCTAAATTAAATTAAAGACCGTTGACTGGCCTTCTAGCACTAACATCCCTTATTTCTGGTTCTAATATATCACAAAATACTGAAGAGGAAATTTTTGAGTGTTTAGCAGAATTATGTGGAGAAGGCAATGGCACCCCACTCTAGTACTCTTGCCTGGAAAAATCCCATGGACGGAGGAGCCTGTAGGCTGTAGTCCATGAGGTCGCTAAGAGTTGGACACAACTGAGCGACTTCACTTTCCACTTCCATGCACCGGAGAAGGAAATGGCAACCTACTCCAGTGTTCTTGCCTAGAGAATCCCAGGGACAGAGGAGCCTGGTAGGAGACCATCTATGGGGTCGCACAGAGTTGGACATGACTGAAGCAACTTAGCAGTAGCAGCAGCAGCAGCAGAATTATGGCTCCAAGGCAGGCACATTGAAAAGAAACATTGTCATCTATGATTGGCTTTAAAGTTGACTTGTCTTTTACTCATAAACCAGATTCAGTGTGAATTCAGTTCTGCTGAACGTTAGAGAATCTTTCGGAGGGGTGTGCCAATTGTTTTGAATATTTTTGCACTCTAACTTTTAAAGCAAGGTTGTTTTTCAAAGAGTTTAAGGGTTACTTGATACTATAAAGATTATTTGTATTTTTGAGTTGCCAGTTCTCTAGAACAAATTTGTGTGCTTGAAGTTCTTAACTGTGGTACATAGATAGCATGTGGAAAGCAAGCAAAATCGATGGTTTTTCTGCTTTGAGAGAATTCTGCCTATCTTTGTAAGTAACAGGACTCATTCCTCATGACGTAATGTTCAGAAAGGAAGGACAGGTAGTTTTCTTAGTTTAAGCTTATGACACTGAAGAGGACTCTAAGAATAGCTTTATAAAGAGGATCTGCATAAAACAGAAGTAACTCTAGGAAACATAGTATGTATTTTCTGATGGACTCTTATTTTTGTGGTGGTGAAAAGAGGATATGGCAAAGAAGTGACACTAATATTGGCATGTTACATCAGGCTGTTTCATGGGATGCAGGGCTAACACGTGGGCCAATAAAATCACTTGAGAAAGAGTCAGCTCTCAATCATCCATCACCGAGTTTGTAGAGGATACTTATGCTTCTCTTCTTCTTTCCTTTAGGCCATTTTACTTTTCTCAGCATATTTGAAAGAAGGCAAGGTGAAAAAGAGTGGGTTAACTGTCAAATCAATCTGATTTTCTATTTTATAGTACCTCTCACAGTTTGAGAACAGATAGAGAGCTTTAGAATAATGGGAAAAAAGAGTCTCTTGGATCAGTAATAGACTCTCATGATCTTTGGTCAATCTTGTGCTCGTTTAGGAAGCTAAATAGCAATTGAATGTGCCAGCTTCTAATTCAGTAACTGATTCAATGCTCGCTTAGATAATATACCTAGGTAAGGAAAAAAATTATTTTTATTTGCCTTGTCAGAGCATTAATGGATGTTAGGGGGAATCTGTGTTTATCTATCTATCCATCTAGATATAGATACATATTTTGGATTTGCTAGATATATTCTTCCTGTACGTGTTTCCCCTCAAATCTGTTCCTTCTCCCTTTCTTGCTCTTCTGACCCCTAGAAGTTACATATACAAGGACCCACTGTTAACATGTTTAGATTTAATGAGAATCCTTGATATGTAGTTGAGGAACAGGACGAAGGGAGAAACCAAAGTCTTTTTCTGTCTCTATCTTGATCTTGCTGGTATCTCTGGCAGGAATGTCTTCAGCTCTGTGACCCCTGGTCCTAAAAAGCCTGTCAGCCAGGTGACCATAGATGCTGTCTTGACTCTTGGTGATATCACCTTCTTCCTTTGACCTCCAGCCTAAGAAAATAGCAGTCTTCTGCTGGTAATAATCTCTGGATTGTCACACATCCCTTGTTTGGTCTCACAGCTCTTCCAGACTGGTATAAAATGGTTCTCTTTCCTTGGTTAGACCCTGGGATACAATGATAGGGCAGTTTTTCTCATGACTAACTCACTAATCAGTGAGGATCAACAAATTCCCAGTAACATTAAGGCCTAATTTTACTAACTCATTAGCTGCATTTGACTAACTGGAATATCTGCGCCATCCATAGAGTAGCTTTAAGGTAGCATGACTTGGGGGGTCTTGAGAAAGGTTGTAGGACCTTTATACCAACTTCATAAATTCTCCTCCCAGTGTCACATGTATAATGATTTCTTAGTCTCACAAACTCTGAGAGATAGAGGGGGAATTATAACTATGCAGCATAATTTCTGGAATCAGATGCAAACATTTAAAACATCAATCACACCTGTTTTTCCTATGACAATATAAATATTTCAAATATTTGGCCTATATGAAACCTAGTAATAAATGCAATTTATGATCAACGTCCCTATGAGAAATGCCTACTACCACATTTAATTTTTACTAACAAGGCACCTTCCCCATGCAATAACAAATATGAATCATTACACAATACTAGGAGTACAAGTAATATCAGATTTTTTCATATAAATAACATTTATTTTGGATCCAGACACAAACCACCAAGTTGGGCAAATGTACAGTATCATCTAATAGTGGGAAACCCTTCCATTATTTTGTAGAAGAGATCGGAGGCTTCTTCTATACCAGAACAAGTGAAGAGAGACTTGGTCCTCATTTGCAAAGGTCATGCCTGCCAATACTTTTTGATCAGACCAGGAATGATCCCTTTGAAGGTCGAGGGGATTTCAGAATATCATGATTTAAAATCCACTCCACAGACACAGCACATTTAGAAATCCTGTCATACATGGGTGCCATGTTCAATTTCTAACCACTTTCCTCTTCTTCATCCTCACTTACCTCACAGTAACTTAGGATCAGATCATCCTTGTTAGACCTTGACACTCACTTTGTCAACCCACTGATATGCCAGTTTCATAACTGACTCTCTGTAAAACTGAGGCCCCAGTTGTAGTGTTTGCCAATTTCCGTACTGTGACTGCTCCCACTGCGGTCAGTTTCACATTACCAACATGATGTCAGTGAAGGCAGAGTTAGGCACAGTTTTTTTAAATTATTTCCACCATACAAATTTAAGACATATAAATAACCTCAAGAAAGAGCATAGATTATAATAAAATGCAGTATAGTAATTAGGAAGTGATGAGTTTTGAATATCCATTAGTATTGTTTTTAATAAAATTAATTTCACAGTAAGTTTATATCATTTAAATTTTAATGATGATTGTATTTAACAACACACAATTCCTGAAAAAGATAAGTGGTTCTGGCAAGAGAATATGAGCTATCTATAGTACACTATCATTTGTCTTTCTCAGATTCTCAGAGGGGAATTCTTCAGGCAGTAATACTGGAGTGGGTAGCCATTCCCTTCTCCAGGGGATCTTCTGAACGCAGGGATTGAACCCGGTCTCTTGCATTGCAGGCAGATTCTTTACCCTCTGAGCTACCAGGGAAGCCTTTGGGTGTCCTCAATCTCCAGACACAAAGGGCCATTGTAAGAACTGTCAGCATCATGGTCCGTGGTCCTGGGTATGTCTGCTTTGAAAGAAGTGTGAAGAGAATCCTATTTACTATTCACCTTGTTATATGGAGGATTGAGACCTAGAAATGTGGGGCTGACTGTGCCTCTGGAGAGAAGGGAATTAGGGTTGGAGTATTGTAGGGAAGCTCAGTTTTGTTTTTGTGAGTATAGAGCTGCTGCTGCTAAGTCACTTCAGTCGTGTCCGACTCTGTGCGGCCCCAGAGATGGCAGCCCACCAGACTCCCCAGTCCCTGGGATTCTCCGGGCAAGAACACTGGAGTGGGTTGCCATTTCCTTCTCCAGTGCACGAAAGTGAAAAGTGAAAGTGAAGTCGCTCAGTCGTGTCCGACTGTTCGTGACCCCATGGACTGCAGCCTCCCAGGCTCCCCCATCCATGGGATTTTCTAGGCAAGAGTATTGGAGCGGGGTGCCATTGCCTCCTCCGGAGTATGGAGCAGTAAAACACAACAGGAGCACTGATTGATCAGTAGACTATTTGGCTACATAAAATTTTGAATCAATCGCCCTACTCTGAGAAATGTTCCTGCTGCCCCCACTGTTTTAGGATATCACAGAGGGCTCGCTTACAGTGCTCCCTGATGAATGTAGACACCAGGTGCCATAGGGGGCTCCCCAGGTGGCACTAGTGGTAAAGGGCCTGCCTGCCAAAGCAGGAGACATAAGAGGCACAGGTTTGATCCCTGGGTTGGGAAGATCCCCTTAGGAGGAAATGGCAACCCACTCCAGTGTTTTTGCCTAGAGAATTCCATGGACAGAGGAGCCTGACAGGTTACAGTCCTTGGGGCTGCAAAGAGTCATACATGACTGAAACGACTTAGCATGCATGCAGCTACCAGCTGCCCTTTTCATGACAGAGCAGTCTTGGCTCGCACATTCTCTAGTACCCACCAATTCTGCTGTTACCTAGTACCTTTTCAGTTCTACGGGCTTGGAGATCATCTTCAGAGTTACTTCTTTTCTTTCTGTTGTGCTTGGTGAAAGATGTCTAGAGCCAAGTTGCCTAGCTCTGGAATAGCAGATTTCACGGGACAGCTGCTTTGGTTTCACATTTAGTCCTTCTGTTTTGTGAGACTAGATCCTAGGGTGGCTGAATCCAGACCATTTTGTAAAATAGTCACTAATCTGTACCGGTAAGCCACTTCTCTCTGATGATAATGATGTTGCTTGACTTAGTCTTCCTTTAGGACATGTCTTTCTTAGCAGCTCTATGTAACATCTTGAAAGTCTGGTTCTATCATCTATCCCAGAATATTCAGTTGCCATATATGCCTATGTATGTCTTAATCCTAACTGTAGAACTGTTTCAACCTTTTTCCCAAGAAATTCTTGTATTTCTATTTTAAAATGTGATGCAGAAAGATACTTGGAAGTGTGACCTTCCTGTGATGCTTAATCTTATGTGTCAACTTGACTGGGCCATGGAGTGCCCAGGTATTTGGTTAAACATTATTCTTGGTTCTGTATTCTGAATGTCTGTCTCCCCAAAATTCATATGTGGAAATTCTAATGCTCCAAGAAGGATAGTATTAAGAGTTAGGGGTCTAAGGAGGTGACTTAAGAGTCATGAAATGAATTGTTATGAATGAGTTTTCTTATAAAAGAGGCCCCACAGAGATCCCTTATGTTTCCTGCTATGTGAGGATACAGTAAGAAGTCTATAATCCAGAAAAAGTCAGCAGCCAACCATGTTATCACTCTGATCTTTTGATGTACAATTTTCAGAA
The DNA here is from genome assembly GCF_032405125.1 of Capricornis sumatraensis. Classification (NCBI taxonomy): domain Eukaryota; kingdom Metazoa; phylum Chordata; class Mammalia; order Artiodactyla; family Bovidae; genus Capricornis; species Capricornis sumatraensis. Next base: position 2,007,358 of record NW_027184612.1, on the reverse strand, counting down.
CTGTGAGAAAGTTATGTTATTTATAAGTTGTCCAATTTATAGGATTTTGTTATAGCAGCCCAAGTGGATTAAGACACTAAATATTTCCTCGAGTGTTTTTGGATGAGATTAAAATTTAAATCTGCATATTGAGTCAGATTGCCCACCCATAGTGTGGGTGGGCCTCATCTAATCATTTGAATGCCTAAATAAAACAGAAAAGCTGACCTTCCCCTGTGAAGAGGGAATTCTGCCAACTTGTGTCCTTTAAACTGGGACGCTGACTTTGCTCCTACCTTTAGACTCAAACTAAAACATTAGCTCTTCCTGATCTCAAGCTTGCTAGTTTTTTTTTTAATTTTTATTTAATTTATTTTTTAATTGTTTATTTTACTTTACAATATTGTATTGATTTTGCCATACATTGATTTGAATCTGCCATGAGTGTACACGTGTTCCCCATCCTGAACCCTTTTCCCACCTCCCTCCCCATCCCATCCCTCTGGGTTACCCCACTGCACCAGCCCCAAGCACCCTGTATCATGCATCAAACCTGGACTGGCAATTCGTTTCACATATGATAATATACATGTTTCAATGCCATTCTCCCAAATCATCCCACCTTCGAAGCCTGCTAGTTTTTAGAATGGAACAACATCATTGGCTTTCCTGATTCCCAGGATTGTGGACTTAGACTTGAGTCTTCAGCTTGCTTACCACCTTGTAAATATTGAGACTTCTGCATCTCTATAATCATGGGAGCTAATTCACTGTAATGAATGTGTTTGTATATAAACGTATACATATATTGTTATAAACACATATATACATATTTGTTTATGCCTTATTGGTCCCATTTCTCTTGAGAACTGTAATACATTGCCTGATATTCTTAATTTTGACTCTTGACCTCAGCACTCGACTATGGAACATGGTATAATAATTTTTTATTTAACAGTCATTTCCTTATTGAATACATTTTTTAATTAGAAAGAAAGATATTTTCTTTATATTTGTAGCAATACAAAATTTCCTTTTTTAATAGATGTAGATCCCAATGATTCTTTCAATTAGCTGATTTAGTATTGATGAAAATGATGGATAATATTTTTAAACCATATTCCAACTACATAATCATAAACCTTTACACTTAATTAATCATAGTTTACATGTTTGGAAAATTAAATCACTCTTAAGGAGCCTAAGTAGTTATTTATGTATACTATACAAAATTACAGAGGCAGAAATTTGTTGATACTCCTTTTACGGTTCTTTGGAATTTCCAAAATATTTTATAAGGTTTAGGTTACTTTGAAGTAGGATTAGCATTTATAAATAAGTAATCAAAGTTGAAAGAAGGAGCACCAAACTAAAAGTCAAGTCTCTTAAAAACTAACCTTGACTCTGACAATGATTAGCTGTTTAACTAGTTCACATCAGTGGATCTCACTTTCATTATGTTCAAGTACCGGTATTAACCAGATAATATCTATGCTTTTAGTATTATTTCATCTATAGGCAACAGTGTAAGATAAGTTTCTTTGTTCTGACTCATCTAAACTCATCTTACTGACTTGGGTTTTTCTCATCCTACTTCTATGACCACAGAATGACTCCCTCCTCTGGCCAGACTGCACTAGGGAAAAATAAATCTGATACTCATTTGTCATCAGTTTAAATAATTTAAAAGGGATTCAAGTGTTATTGACTCTCTGTTGCTACATTTGTTTTGCATTTTAACAAGACCAACATTTTGAGCTAAATGAATGAAACTCAAAAGTGGAATTTCAGATGACAGTATAGTTTGGGACATAGGCGTTTTCTTAGCCATTTGAATAAGTTTCAGGGTGATTGTCTATTTCGCTTACCTATAATATTGAGAGAAGAATGTACAAGTCAGGATTGGCCAAGAGGCAGAGGAACTGCTGCTAACCATACTTCATTAATTTTTAATCAAATGTTATGTACATTTTGCTGGTTCATAGGTATGTAGGGTTAGTGAAGATGGTGCATAGAGCTTATTAACTACTTGTACTTACTTGTAACCATGAAATCTACAAACTTAGAGAAATATTGAAGACCCCAGGCCCACAATGCCCTTCATTGCATAACAGTCTTCTATTCTTACTTGATAGAGTTTGAAACACTGTTAAAAGCTGGAGGAAAGATTAGAACAATTCTTCATATCTTACGTCAGCCCTGAAATAACCTCCACACTTTCTCGTGTGTCTTTCCTGTTTCTTTTTTATTTTTTTTCTCCTTTTTTGCTTTATGGAAGAAAGGTCACTGAAACCAGTAAACTATTATTCAGACAGAGACAAGTGAAAAAATAGTATCAACACATTTTGATAATTGATCCCTGAAATTGTACAAATAGTATGAGGTAATTATATAATTAAGTTGTAAAATTATATAAACTTGTGAGATTGAGTTTAATTGAAAATAGTGTTACTGAAAATGATTAAGTACCAGTTAGCAATATTTATTTGACCCAAATATTCAGTCACAAGCTGGACACTAATAGTAATGTTCAAATTTATAATCAACAGTAAATACATAGACTAGAAAAAGTTCTTTTATAGGACTTCTATAGCCTCCTAAATTAATTCACCAAAGCTCAAATACTGTCCTTTATAACATTGGAAATGAAAGCTTTACTTTTTAATGGGAAATCTGCATCTCATTGTAAAAATGGAACCCTTCATTCCTGGTCTATACATATTTTCAGAAGCAATAGTTTTTGGATTGCCAGATACTTAGCATAAAGACAGTCTTGAAAATTCATTTCAGGCATGAGGCACCTATATATGTATAGAAACAGGACTATTAAAATGAAATAACCACTTCCTGGGACCAAAAGTTTCTAATGATGAAAACTCTTCAAAGTGATACCTTTTGCCTTATGTTTTGCAATCCTAAGCCTGCAAGTACAAAAAAAAATTGAAGAATGAGAAATAGATACAATTTATGAGTATTATTGATATAACTGCAGTTCCTGGTACTACTTGGGTCAACTATCAAGGAGCAGGGAGAATTTCAGCAGTAAAACTGTCTTTTCAGATTTATCAAATTTTTTCTTAAACTTGATCATTAGCGTATCCTACACACAAACATTGTTACATTTTTACTTTTGACATTTTCCTGCTTTGCTAAGAAGTAAAGTATATATTAAACTGGTAATATAGAGCCTCAAGTTCTGGTCCCAAGTTCGTGATTTGGAATAAGTCCTGTATCTTATATAAGCCTTCTGTTGTAAAAGTAAAACTTTCATTTCCAAAGTTTTAGAGAACAATATTTAACAGTGGGTTTAAGTTTATGAAGATTTTTTAAAAGTCCTATATAAGAATTCCCTCTAGTTTTGATTATATTGACATTTGATTATAAATTTAGAAGGTGGATCATGACCCCAGTTACCAGTGCTGGGTACTTTCTACAACACCAAGATATCGCTCACCTTAAAAATCAAAAAAGTAAAGTGTGTTCAATTCAGATTGGTATGACCTGACACCTTGGTGTTGAGACTTAGGCTAACTAACATTTGTGAATGAATGTAAGCTGTGTCTCAGAAGTGCGAGTAGATCCGTTGGTATTTAGCTTGAGTTTAAAGTCAACAAGTTGGAATATATATTTCAGGAAGTCACATGTGTTTGTAGATCAAATGATCCTGGCGTTTCTATGACTTTGTTGTGAAATGCCTAGCTGATAGAGCCTCAGAAATTATCTGTACTTTGTGTAGGAGAATATAAGGACAATGTGGCGGATGTGGCTAATGGACTAATGATAAGTCATACTTTCCTGAGAGTGTGTGCAGAGAGATGGGGCCGTGTGGCTACTTCCCTCCAAAATGAATGTAAATGAGAAAAACACATACATCTTCAGGGACAAAGCAGTTAAGAATAGATGTACCTTTCCTAAGGTGTCTTTTATTCAAATAAAAAGAGAGTGGATCCCAAAGACTGAGCCAGGGACAGGATTCCTGAAGGCCATTAAATGAGAAAACCCCAACTGGACATTCAAGTGTCAGAAATAATATCTGTTGTGTGAAGCCACTAAACTATGGAGAGTTGCTGGCCATATTGAATTATTACCAAACTTTCCTAATACAGAATTTGATTTTCTTTTTTTTTTTGCAAATGATAGCACTAACTCAAAGATATTTAAGGGCTAAGGAAAAATGATACCATCAATTTGTTTGCAGTCTCTCAGTTTATATGGTTTGCATTTATGTTTTTTTCCTGTTTATGCTATTTGTCCCTACTGAGTAGTTGAGGGGCACAAATCCATAAAAAAGTTACGGGAGAAACCAAGGTTTAGGAAACTTCCCTTAGAACACATTGCTAGCTGAGTGTCACAGTGCAGTGGAGATTTGTAACTCAGGCAAATGGATCCAAAGCCCACACTTTTCCAATGTTCTTCTGCCTGAAAAAGCCTACAGTTAGTTACACCAAGATATCCATGGTGGTACAGATGCAGTCTTAAGGTCCAGCCATGTTCTTCCTTTGCAAGTTTTATTGAAGTATATTCTGTGTAGAGGAAAGTACAAATATCATAAATGTTTCACTTTAAAGATGGTGACAAATAAACCGCAACCATGTGCCCATCATGCAGATAAAGACAGAGTCCTCCGTACTCCCTATACTAATTCCTTTCAACAGTGGACTGTTCCTAGCCTCTTTTAACCTATAGACTGGCTTGACTGCATTGCATCTTATATAAATTTGATAATATAGTATGTATTCTTTTGTGGCTGGTTCTTTTTTTTTTTTTTTTTTTGCTACTTAGTGTATTTAAGAAAGTCTCACTGTTGGGTGAAGTGAAGATGATTCTTTTTCATTGCTGTGTGTTATTTTCTTGTTTGTGTAAATCACAATCTATTAATCCATTCTACTACTCCTGGGTAGTTTTCATTTTGGGCTTATTAGAAATAATCATACTCAGTGAGTCCCACATTTTCCCAAAAGAGCACACAAATGACAAAACCAAAGGGCACAGTGTTTCATGCTTGCCGTCTTCCCCTATTTTGCAGTCCTTCACATTTCACTGGACTTATTCTTAAAGGAAAGGAAACAAGTAGAGGACACTTGGCATCCATCTTCTATCTGGATTACACTGTGTGTTTTAGTATTTTTATTACTTGGATACTGTATAGGTCTACCTTTTTAAATATGCTAAATGTAGGAAGTCTAATGTTAATTTATTTTTTATATAAATTACACACAAATTAATAAACATTTCAAAGTTGAAAATATCAACTTAGTATAGAGAAAAGATCATTGGACTTTGAATTCTGGAAAAGTAGATTTAATTTCTATCTCAGGGACTTTATTTCAAAAAACCATCTTCAAGACTAAAATTTGCAATATGTATGATGGAGTTATATTCCTGCTGCAAAAACTTTTTATTGTGTAGATGTTACATTTGCGAAGGCTCAGACGGTAAAGCGTAAAGCGTCTGCCTGCAATGCGGGAGACCCGGGTTCGATTCCTGGGTCGGGAAGATCCCTTGGAGAAGGAAATGGCAATCCACTCCAGCACTCTTGCCTGGAAAATCCCATGGATGGAGGAGCCTGATAGGCTACAGTCAGACACGACTGAGCGACTTCACTTTCACTTTGGTAACCCTAAGGGCAGTACACAAATATTGGTCATTATTAGGGATAAACTTGCAAAGCAAGTGGGTGCTAAGTCTGAGTGTTCATAATAGCTAAAACAAATCTAGGGTCGAATCTGTTGAGATTTTCTTCATTTAATTTTCTTTTCTCTCTCTCTCTCTCTGTGTGTGAATGTACTTTTAGGTCTACTTTTATTTACTTAGACAACAAGAGAGTGAAGGAAAAAGAGAGAGGGGAAAGCTATCCAGGAAAAATTAAGCTTAAAATTCTTGCCAAGAACTAGACAGGCTCCCCACAGAGTGAGGTGTTACTGTTATGGATATCCATTGCCCCCTCTCTGGGGACTCATAAACTGGCTAGATGTCCTCCAGTTCCTACCCTGGACATTAAGCAGCTCAGGTGCATTGTCAGCATGTGATTGTACCCTCCCCAAGGGATCTGCACCCACTCCTAATCTCCCTGCTACAACAGAAGTGCACTGCAATCAAAGACAAATTTGTAGGTCAATGAGTTGGAAATTGGTTGTCTTTAACTTTCTGATTTTTAAATACGTTTTGTACAAATTGGTTCCAAGGAAAAATAGGATGAGATGGTGAAAAATAAGAGCTGCCACCTTGCATTAATATTCACAATATTGTCTACTTACTTTTGGTTTCTGGATTAATGTAGCTCTGACTTGGCTCCTGTCTCTGTCAATAATAAAAAGATAATAAAATGGATAAATGGAAACCAGAGAATTTGCAAGCTGCATGATAAGTGTGATTTTTCATGTTAAAAAAAAATGTTCATCTGGGAACAAACTAACTTAAAGATTTTAAAACCCAATTTCAGCTTAGCGGCTGGGGTTTGTTTGAAATCTTAACCACTGACTGAGGTGTGAAACTTACATTTGATACAGTAAATCTTGTTGACTGTTATTTTAAGGGACTGAAATGTGCTTTTATTGCAAAATTGTCTCAAATAAAAAATACATTTTTACAATGTCACTCTGTCATAAACTTTCATGTCAGGTTTTGGCTCCACAATGCATGCAGGGGAAGCATTATACAGAAATAAGAAGGAGGCATGCATAATAACTTGTTTTATTTTCCATTGTAAGAAATAGAGATGGTCTCATACCATTCTTGTTATCAAAATACTAAATATTACATACTTGATCAGAAATGATCAGTAAGCATATCTCAAGTCATAAGACTATTGCTTATTGTTGCAGAATTGTTTTCTTGGTTGGATATACTATAATGCCATATATATAAGAAGTTCTGTGAAATGTGTTTATAATTTTTCACTTAACATAGCTCCTGAAATAATTATTAAAAACTCCAGGCCAAAATTCTACAGGAGAGGGGAGCTTGATTTATATGATTCTCACACTCACATTTCAAAACTTGAGTTTTCTCAAAAAAGGTTTTTGACAAATTGTGTTGTAATTAATTAAGTTGTAGATTTCTCACTATGATAAGTACTATGATTTCAAGTTTAAAAGTAGTTAAAAAGATTCCGTTTGTATGAATAAAATGTCTACTCATGTCTGTGTTTGAGAATGTAAGGATACAAATTTGAAGTGACATTGATAGCACAACCATTGGCATATTATGTTAAGTGTCAATAGATATCAATGATAGGAAAGAAACTGGCCAGCAATTTTTGTCTCAGGGCCATTTCTTTTTAGAATGTATTGTTTGTTTAGTGACTTTAGAAATCTGGGCACACATTAAAACTATTAAAAAATAAAATAATGATGGTGGGAAAAATAATTCCAAGACATTGCTCACATGTTTCAAAAACACCAAAATAACATAATTCTCCAAGAGAAGTCCCCTGCCCTTAGACTTAGGCTCGTAGGGCTTCATTGTATTTATATGTAGGCACACCTCAGAGATTCTGGAGGTTCAGTTTTAGACCATTGCAGTAAAGCGAATATGATAAAGTGAGTCACATGAATTCTTTTGGTGTCTTGAATGCACAGAAAAGTTATGCTTACACTATACTGTAGTCTAGTGTGCAATAGGATTATGTCTAAAAAAGTACCTACCTCAATAGAAAATACTTTATTGCTAAAAAATGCTAACCATCATTTGACAACACAGGGTTGCCACAAACCTTCAATATGTAAAAACCACAATGTATGTGAAGCTTGATAAACTAAGCGCAATCAAATGAGGTATGCTTGTATGTGTATATTCACAAATAAAGAGCGTTGTTCATATTGTTCCTTCCCTTACACTGCCACTAGAAAATGCTCTTGCTGCCGCTGCTAAGTCACTTCAGTCGTGTCCACCTCTGTGCGACCGCATAGACGGCAGCCCACCAGGTTCCCCCGTCCCTGGGATTCTCTAGGCAAGAACACTGGAGTGGGTTGCCATTTCCTTCTCCAATGCACGGGGTAATTCAAACAGGATAACCAATGTTAAAGTGCTTTTCAAGCTTAAAATAAAATCTCTGACTCTTGTGCCAACCCCTGAGTTTGGTATACTCTTTACATTTATGAGTCTGTTGACTTTTAGAATGACTTTTGTGATTTCAGCTCAAGTCTCAAGTGAGTTGTAATCTCCACTTGATATGTGGGTGTTTAGTGCTTGCTTGAAAGTCCCTTGGGCTGCAAGGAGATCCAACCAGTCCATTCTGAGGGAGATCAGCCCTGGGTGTTCTTTGGAGGGAATGATGCTAAAGCTGAAAGTCCAGTACTTTGGTCACCTCATGCGAAGAGTTGACTCATTGGAAAAGACTCTGATGCTGGGAGGGATTGAGGGCAGGAGGAGAAGGGGACGACAGAGGATGAGATGGCTGGATGGCATCACTGACTCGATGGACGTGAGTCTGAGTGAACTCCGGGAGATGGTGATGGACAGGGAGGCCTGGCATGCTGGGATTCATGGGGTCGCAAAGAGTAGGACACGACTGAGCGGCTGAACTGAACTGAATGCTTCCTTGGTGGCTCAGTGGTGAAGAATCCATCTGTAATGCAGGAGACATGGCAGGAGCTGAGGGTTCAGTCCCTGGGTTGGGAAGGTCTCCTGGAGAAGCAAATGACAACCCAATCCAGAATTCTTGCCGGAAATATCCCATGGACAGAGGAAGCTGGTGGGGTCACGAAACAATTCAGTATGACTTAGGGACTAAATAGCATCAACAGCAACAGAGGCCAACTTGCTGTGTTTTTTCTTAATTACCGTTCATAACATTTCTGACACCAGATGTCTGGGATTTTTCCCACGCTGATTCTCCCAACTTGATATCCTTTATTCAATTCTGACACTAACCAGAGGTAGCATAGAGCCTACTGGTTAAGGGTTCAGTCCTATAAGACTGCCCCTCCCTCAACCCCTAACTTCAGATACTAATCACTAGTAGTAGGTCTTCAGGTTACCTAAAATTTCTCACCGACTTGGCTGCAAATTGGAGGTTCCCACAGTACCATCCCTGGTTTCAGTAATTTGATAGAGCAGCTCATAGAGCTCAGGAAAACAGTTCACTTCTTTTATATTTTATAAAGGATACAAATGAAAAGCTGGATGAAGAGATACATAGGATGAGGTCTGGAAAGATCTTGAGTGTAAGAGTCTACCTTTTATAATTAAAATGCACTCTCCTCCAGGCACGTAGATGTGTTTACTAATGGGGAAATACTCTGAACCCAGTACTGATAGGGTTTTTCTGGAGGCTTCATCATGTTAGCATGATCACAAACTGCACTTTCAACCTTTTCCCCCTCCTGGAGAATAGGAGATGGGACCACAAGTCCCAGGCTTCTGCTCACAGCTTGATCTTTCTGGTGACCATCCTCCACCCAAGAGCAATCTCATTAGAACAGAAAGATATTCCTATCACCTAGGAAATCACAAAGAACTTAAGAGCTCTGTGTCAGATGGTCCCATCACTCAGTAAATTAACAAAAGTCTCAAGAGCTTTGTGTCTCTATCTCCAAGTTCAAGAGTTCTGTGTCAGGCACTGGGGGCCTGACCAATATATATACATATATATAATATTTGTTTCTTATTTTACAGAGGGTCTACACTGCTGAAGAATGAGACAGGCTTTTATCTAGGCTTCCATGATAAACTCAGGGCACTGAGTTTTCTATCATATTAAAAATTCTAAGGAGATACTAGCATCAGTAAAATATTGTTTAATTATACCTTTTATTAAGTTTTAATGTGTTTACTGACTGCTGTTGGATTGTTAATAAATAATCTTTCCAACAAGAATTTTATGATCAAGAGATACTAAATAGAAAAGCTCTTTAGATTTATCCATGTTATGATTTTGAAAAGTAGTAAATTTAGGTATTTCTGATGTCAGAAAACCAGTAAGAATAAGCTGCTGAATTCAAGTTAGTAAAAATATTGAGACATTTCTTATCTGTATGAACAGCAAGAGTCTGAAAGCATGATTCCAGCAAATACACTCTTTGAGAATCAGACCATATGTCACTAGAATTCTTAATAATTTAAGGTGAACTAGAAAATAAGACCAGAAAGATTTCATTTACTTTCAACCTAATTCAACAAACACTTATTGAACTCTTATGAAAGGAAGGTTCTGTTTCAGAGACTGTGCATATATAGATGAATAAAAAGAAAACAAACCAAAAAAACCAATTCTGACTCTTGCTGATCTTATCAACAACATTTATGGTGGTTGAGGATATACTACATAAAGCCTGTTTTCTCTGGTTCATCGTACTTAAATCAGGACAGAGACTCTGGGTATCTACATTTTCCAGATGAAGATCAAGACCTCTGTAGGAAAAATCCAAAATGATTTGTAGACCTACGCGATAATTTCCTGCTGATTGCTATCTAAATTCCTTGGGAACCGACCCTGGCTTATACATACCTATTGCTATAGTTCCTACACACTTGTTGCTCAAAGTATGGCCTGTGGGCTAACAGTATTTGAGTCTACTTGAAAAGGATAGATGGCAACTTTTCTCTGTTTGGGAGTTTTGTTTTGGGGGGAGTTTTAAAATTATCTATTCAGTTTCATTACTGGCAATTAGCCTGTTCATATTTTGTATTTCTTCCTGACTCAGACTTGGGAGTATGTACATTTCTAAGAATTTGTTCGGCACTGAGGGCCTCAAGACAACTGGCTCCTTGTGGGGAGAAGCTCTGCAACTGTGATCTGTTTATGGGTCGCCCACCTGGGGGTTTGGTCTTGACCATACCACTGCTCCTCTCTTCCTGCCTACCTCACTGTGGCTCCTCCTTTATGCTTTTAGTTGTAAAGATCTGTTCTGGTAGGTCCTGGTCTTTTTCATAAATAATCTTCTGTAAATAGTTTTAATTTTGGCGTGCCCATAAAAGGAGGTGAGCTCAGAGTCTTCCTACTCTGCCATCTTGGGAACTCTCTATTTCTTAACGTTCTTTATTACTATAATAAGAAGTGAAAAGTAGTTATTCTGTTTAACTGCTAATATATTAAATTAAATCAACTAAGTATTGTGTGGATGTTTTAAAGTATCAATAATTAAATGAGTTAAGACTTTATTTTAAAGAGATGAGGGAAGAAGTTTAAATTACACAATTTTGAGTAAAGTATTAGCCTGTATTCAGTGAGTATAATGCTTGCAAAGATGCAACCCACAAATACATTTCACTCAATGTACTCATGTTACGGCAGTTACAGAGTAAAAGTGAAAGGGAGATCAATTAAGATAAAAAGGAAAAAGATGACAGGAGATATATAAACAGAAAACAAGAAGAAACACTAAACAAAAAGGCAGAAAAGAGGAAGAAGAGATGGAGGTATAAAATAACAGAAGAAGAGAAGAAAGACATTGAGTACAAGTGAAAATGAGAGACAGAGGAATTACTAGAGGAATGGACTTTTTTCTGTCCTCACCTTCATTTCAGTGTGTTTATGCACTTTAGAGCAGTTTAAATTGCTATCTCTATGTTTTGAAAAGTAATTACTGGGCACAGTTCTTTAACTGCTCTTTACCAAGAGCATTGCTGAGGCCCTCCTCTGAGTAGGATCACTGTGGCAGGCTGTCAGAAATGGTAGAGTTCTCAGCTCTACACTGCCTGGTGTCATGGCAACGTCTCTTTTGAAAACAGAATTTGCTACAAGGGCGTGAGTTTGAAGTAAATAAAATTGTGGTACGATGGAATCCTCCCATTTATTGCTAGGTGGCTTCTCAAATATGAGGTGGAGTCAGCACGCTGGGCAGCCTTTTTCCTATTAACCTTGAGCCCAACACATGTGGAAAGATACGACCACACTCCATCAATTCAATTCTCATTTTAAGGTTGATGATGTTCCTTTGTTATACCTTCTCATTCTCATTCTAATTATGTGTTTTGACTGAAAAATATATTGACTTGGAATTGAACTAAAATGGCAGGGGTATAAAATGTTTTAAATTAAAATCCCCCCAAAGGAAGTGGAAGATCACACAGCTATTGTGAATTTCTTTTTGTTTTGATTTGTTTTAGCATTGGTTAGTCTATGGACTCTGAAGAAAGCTGAGCGCCGAAGAATTGATGCTTTTGAACTGTGGTGTTGGAGAAGACTCTTGAGAGTCCCTTGGACTGCCAGGAGATTCAACCAGTCCATTCTGAAGGCGATCAGCCCTGGGATTTCTTTGGAGGGAATGATGCTAAAGCTGAAACTCCAGTATTTTGGCCACCTCATGCAAAGAGTTGACTCATTGGAAAAGACTGATGCTGGGAGGGATTGGGGGCAGGAGGAGAAGGGGACGACAGAGGATGAGATGGCTGGATGGCATCACTGACTCGATGGACATGAGTCTGAGTGGACTCCGGGAGATGGTGATGGACAGGGAGGCCTGGCGTGCTGCGATTCATGGGGTCGCAAAGAGTCGGACACGACTGAGGAACTGAACTGAACTGAGTCTTAAAATTAGTTTTAGATTTTTAAATTTTTTCTCATTTCAACTGAATTTCGATAACAATATATATTTGCCTTTTAAACCATAAGTGAATTTCATGTTTATGAATGTGAAGAAATAATAGCTAAATAAAAGAGGAAAGTTTAAAAACTCTTGCAAACACACAAGTCAACAACACAAACTTTTCTCTAAACTGCTCCTTCCTAATGCTCTGTATTTTTTCCTTCCTTCCATCAGCTAAGACATTTATATCATTCAAACATGAAAGTGAGAAAAGTACTAAATTTATATCTAAGAGAGATCTGTGGTACAGGTCCTCTAAGAGGAAAGGCAATATCAAGGAGAAAAGAAACAAACTGAATTTTTAAAACCTATGATAAGCAGACACAATGCAGGCAATAGAACTAAATTTCTAAAACATGTATATTTAGTTTCTTCCAAAACATGAGACAAGCTACAGCTATAATACAAGACCAAACTACAATGAAAGAATATTCAGAAAACAGGAAGAGATTGGGGAATTTTTAAAATAAGTAAAATTTTCAATAGAAGGATTAAAAGATAAAGCACAAAAACCTTGAAAATTAAATAAAAAGATAAAAAGAATAATATACATGAGAAAATAAAAGATTATTCCAGGAGTTATACCTCAAGGAGATAGAAAAAGGTCTACAGAAAATACAAAAGGGAAAAAATTTATCAAAGAAATAGTATTTCCAGAGCTTAAGAGCATACATCTTCATATTGGAAACATTTGTGTTAGAAATACATTTGCCAGACAAATGCATCAGGTGTTTGAAAAATACTTACATCTATCAGAAAATCTAAGGACAGAGAAAAAGAATACTAGAAGCTTCTGATGGGAGGAAACAATAATTATCAAAAAATAATGAAATAAAATAGAATTCAGCAGCTGTAGATTTCTTAATGGCAATGTTGGCTGTTATAAAATAAAGAAATGATGTCTTTAAATTCTGAGGGAAAGTATTTTCAATCCAGGATTCATACTCAGGCAAACTATCCATAGACTGTGACGTGAAAATAAATTCTTGTTAAAGTATACAGGTTCTTAAAATTAATTATTCTTGATTCTCCCCCTAGGAGGCTACTATAGGATATGTTTCTGCAAAACAAGGAAGTAAACAAAATACAGGAAGGACTTGAAATCTGACAAAGGGTGTATCCATAGCAATAGTGCTATGGAGTTTGACTCTGACTGTTATGCAGGAGCACCGGTCAGCAGCCGGTGCGGACTGGAGCAGTGGGCTGGATTGCTGCAGAGACGAGGTCTTCTTAAAAAACAATCATGCTCAATTAAAAACAAAAATCTGGTTTAGTTAACCTAAAAATTTACCAATAGGCATTTGAAAGGTCAGTTGAAATATTTACAAAATGTAATAATGACTCTAAATGAAGCTGAGAAAATAGGAAGAAAGAGGCAATTATTAACTCCATGGCAAAATGTAGGAGAAAAAATTCGATCATAATATATACTACAAAGGCATATTAAATAATGCAACCCTGATTTGCCATGAAAAATATTAAATGACATTGGGAGTCTGAGAAGGTGTGTGTGTAACTGTGTCTGTCTATATATCTACATGCTAATATGTATATTTGACTGGGGACAGGGTGAGCTTAACTCCTGTAACAAAATTAAACTGATGATATCTGAAATTGATAACCAAAAAGTAGTAATGCCAATCAATTATTTTATAATATTGTGATAAATGTAAGAAACAGCCCAAAGGATTTAGACCTTATGGAGAAGAAGTTGAGTACAGAAAAAGTGAAGGGGGCAACTATATGTGTAATGAACTTTTAGGAAATAGGTGATTTAAAATTAGGTGCATTCATTATTAGAATCTAAAAATTTAAACATGATTCTGAAAAGAAAGAAACATAGCCACTCCCAGGTATAATGTTTTCATTTACTGATAGAAATGTAGATCATTTGATGCTGTCAATACTACCATGATTTTGAGACAAACTGCGCTATATGTGCTTAAGAAAATGATCCTGAGTCATACCTTTATTTCTTGTAAATGACTTGTTTACAAAAGGAAGAACTTTGTTCTATCCTAAGAAATTGGGTAAAGAATTTACAAGATCTGAATGTATGACATCTACTCAGTGGATGGTAGATTGTTCAGATTTTTAAGAATTTGCTGTAGATATTAGTTGAATTGGTGAATAATCTTAACCAAGGGGATTACAATTCAAATATGGATGTATCTTAACTTGTAACATGAAACTAACCCTGAGACAAACTCTGTGTGTCTGTGTGTGTGTGTGTTGGAGGAATAAGGAAAAGCAGAGTGACAAGAATTGCATAACTTTCCTATGACCTAAGGATTAGTATACTGATGCTTCTGATCCCTAGGGATTATGGATGAATTGTGTCTACTCCATAGCATTATTTTCTTTGGGGCAATGCATGCCAGAGGAAAGTCTCTCTTTGTGTCTTTAGATAGGTCTAGTGGCTCCTGTCTTTTGAGGTTTTAGCCATTACATTGACAGCATTTCTGCATCATTTCTAGTTTCTTTATCTTTATTCTCACCTACATTGCACCTGGTGTGCTCAGGTCCCTCCAGACTATTTCTAGCACATTACTCACAGCACCAACCACAGGGATGAGGCCCCCAACATCAGTACACAAAAAGCCTAATTTAAACCCTCTTTCCTGATACAGGGATCCAGCGTTGAACACCTCTTAATCGTGACACAGACCACTTCATGTGCCTCACAAGATTTCTTCTTAATTCTTCTGTTAAGAGTCTTTATTTAGTTATGTTGATTACTAGCAAAGCATTCTTGTTTGTCTGATGGTGCCTTAGCCTTGCAATTGTGATTTTTATTTTCTTTTAGTGCACCACAGTCTGTGACACTAAGAAAAGGGTTGCCAAGAGTCAAGCACTCTGGGGATACTTTGGAGGTCAATGACTCTCTAACTACAGCACCTGTAACATTGATTTGCAAGATAGATGTGCTTTTCCCATAAAGTACATTCATAAATGGTCTCTCTAGGGCTAGGATATTTTATGCTGTAGGAAAGACTACTGGAATGTTGAAGATGACTACATGATAGATAGCCAGTTCCCTCTGAGGTTGAAGGGAATTGTGGAATCAATTAACTGTTCATTAATAAGCTTAGAAAAATCTAGTATCAGTTTGAAATCAAAACTACATAACCTACCTTTTTCTTCTTCTCTCTCTTTTTTTTTTTTTTTAACAGAATATCTAGACATAGGACCAGCCAGTATGTTTTGCCTTATACAAGCCTCCAGTCCTTGCTGACTGGTTCAGTTCGGTTCAGTTGCTAGTTGTGTCTGACTCTTTGTGACCCCATGGACTGCAGCACGCCAGGTCTCCCTGTCCATCAGCAATTCCTGGAGTTCACTCAAACTCATGTCCATTGAGTCAGTGATGCCCTCCAACCATCTCATGCTCTGTCCCCTTCTCCTCCCACCTTCAGTCTTTCCCAGCATCCGGGGCTTTTCAAATGAGTCAGTTTTTGGCATCAGGTGGCCAAAGTATTGGAGGTTCAGCTTCAGCATCAGTCCTTCCAGTGAATATTCAGGACTGATTTCCTTTAGGATGTACTGGTTGGATCTCCTTGCTGTGACACTTACCAGTATTAACTTAATTCAGTTTAATCTAATTCAATCAATAGCCATGTCCCAATGACATTGTGCAGTATGCACAACTTGCCATACAATTTGACTACAACTCAGATCCTGTCCTGAAGAACTCATAGTCTAGTAGGAATAAACATATAACTAATTAAGCATATCAGTCATGACTGATATGGGAAAGAAAACACTGTGACTGTCACAGGGGCAGACATGCCCATGAGTGTCCAGGAGTCTCTGGCAGAGGGGACGGTTGGCAGTGGCCTGCTTCCAGGCTGGAGGCACTGAGTCTAGCAGTGTGTGCATGGGACATTTTGACCTGTCTTCTACTTACACTAGGTTATCATTATCTTCATTACCTCCATGCGAGTTTGGCCCCAGGTCAAGCAACAGGGAGGGAACACAGCCCTACCCGTCAACAGAAAATGTAATTAAAGATTTACTGAAGATGGACCTCCCATCAACACAAGTCCCTGTTTGACCCTCAGTCAGTCTCTCCCATCAGGAAGCTTCCATAAGCCTCTTATCCCTACCCATCATAGGGCCAAGAAAATCACAGAAAACCACAATCACAGAAAGCTAACCAAACTGATCACATGGACCACAGCCTTGTCTAGCTGTATGAAACTATGAGCCATGCCATGTAGGGCCACCCAAGATGGATGGGTCATGGTGGAGAGTTCTGACAATTGGTGGTCCACTGGAGAAGGGAATGGCAAACCACTTAAGTATTTTTGCCGTGAGAACCCCATGAACAGTATGAAAAATTAAAAAGGTAGGACACTGAAAGATGAATTCCCTAGGTCGGTAGGTGCCCAATATGCTTCTGGAGTTCCGTGGAGAAATAACTCTAGAAAGAATGAAGAGATGGAGCCAAAGCAAAAATAAGACCCAGTTGTGGATGTGACAAGTGATGGAAGTAAAGTCTGATGCTATAAAGAGCAATATTGCATAGGAACCTAGAATGTTAGATCCATGAATCAAGGCAAATTGGAGGTGATCAAACAGGAGATGGCAAGAGTGAACACTGACATTTTAGGAATCAATGAACTAAAATTGACTGGAATGAGGGAATTTAACTCAGATGACCGTTATATCTACTACTGTGGGCAAGAATCCCTTAGAAGAAATGGAGTACCTTCATAGTCAACCAAAAGAGTCCTGAATGCAGTACTTGGATGCAGTCTCAAAAATGACAGAATGATCTCTGTTCATTTCCAAGGCAAACCATTCAATATCACAGTAATCCAAGACTATGCCCCAATCAGTAATGCTGAACAAGTTAAAGTAGAACAGTTCTATGAAGACCTACAAGACTTTCTCGAACTAACAGAGTTGTGTGACGAGAAAGCCCTGATCATAGAAAACTCTTCTAGCAACACAGGAGACGACTCTACACAAGGACATCACCAGATGGTTAATCCTGAAATTATTTTGACTATATTCTTTGCAGCCAAAAATGGAGAAACTCTATACAGTCACCAAAAATAAGATTGGGAGCTGACTGTGGCTCAGATCTTGAACTCGTTATTGCCAAAAGCAGACTTAAATTGAAAAAAGTAGGGAAAACCACTACACCATTCAGGTATGACCTAATTCAAATCCCTTACGATTATACTGTGGAAGTTACAAATAGATTCAAGGGATTAGATCTGATAGACAGTGCCTGAAGAACTATGGATGGAGGTTCATGACATTGTACAAGAGGCAGTGATCAAGACCATCCCAAGAAAAAGAAATGCAAAAAGGCAAAATGGTTGTCTGAGGAGACCTTACAAATATCTGCAAAAAGAAGAGAAGCAACAGGCAAAGGAGAAAAGAAAAGATAGACCCATTTGAATGCAGAATTCCAAAGAATAGCAAGGAAAGATAATAAAGCCTTCCTCAGAGATCAATGCAAAGAAATAGAGGGAAAAAATAGAATGGGAAAGACTAGAGATATTTTTAAGAAAACTAGAGATATCAAGAGAACATTTCATGCAAAGATGGGAACAATAAAGGACAGAAATGGTATGGACCTAACAGGAGCAGAAGATATTCAGAGGAGGTGGCAAGAATACACAGAAGAAAAATACAAAAAAAGATCTTCATGACCCAGATAATCACAATGGTGTGCTCACTCATCTAGAGCCAGACATCCTGGAATGTGAAGTCAAGTGGGCCTTAGGAAGCATCATTCTGAACAAAGCTAGTGGTTGGTGGAATTCCAGATGAGCTGTTTCAAATCCTGACAGATGATGCTGTGAAAGTGCTGCACTCAATATGCCAGCACATCTGGAAATCTCAGCAGAGGCTACAGGACTGAAAAATGTCAGTTTTCATTCCAATCCCAAAGAAAGGCAAAAATGGTCAAACTACTGCACAATTGCACTCATTTCACATGCTAGCAAAGTAATGCTCAAGATTCTCCAAGCCAGGCTTCAGCAGTATATGAATCGTAAACTTCCAGATGTTCAAGCTAGATTTAGAAAAGGCAGAAGAACCAGAGATCAAATTGCCAACATCCACTGGATCATGGAAAATGCAAGAGAGTTCCAGAAAAGCATCTACTTTTGCTTTATTGACTATGCCAAAGCCTTTGACTGTGTGGATCACACCATAACTGTGGAAAATTCTGAAAGAGATGGGAATACCAGACCACCTGACCTGCCTCCTGAGAAATCAGTATGCAGGTGAAGAAGCAACGGTTAGAAGTAGCCATGGAACAACAGACTGGTTCCAAATTGGGAAAGGAGTACATCAAAAGTGTATATTGTCACCCTACTTATTTAATTTAAATGCAGAGGACATCATACTAAATGCTGGGCTGGATGAAGCACAAGCTGGAATCAAGAATTAGGGGAGAAATACCAAAAACCTCAGATACTCAGGTGACACCACCCTTATGGCAGAAAGCGAAGAAGAACTGAAGAGCCTCTTGATGAAAGTGAAAGAGGAGAGTGAAAAAGTTGGCTTAATGCTCAACATTCAGAAAACGAAGATCATGCCATCTGGTCCCATCACGTCATGGCAAATAGGTGGGGAAACAGTGAAAACAATGAAAGACTTTATTTTGGGGGGCTCCAAAATCACTGCAGATTGTGACTGCAGCCATGGAATTTAAAGACACTTGCTCCTTGAAAGAAAAGCTATGACCAACATCAGTTCAGTTCAGTCACTCAATCGTGTCCGACTCATTGCGTCCCCATGGACTGCAGCTCGCTAGTCCTCCCTGTTCATCACCAACTCCCGGAATTTACTCAGACTCATGTCCATTGAGTTGCTGATGCCCTCCAACCATCCCATCCTCTGTTGTCCCCTTCTCCTCCAACCTTCAATCTTTCATAGCATCAGGGTCTTTTCCAGTGAGTCAGTTCTTCACATCATTTGGCCAAAGTATTGGAGTTTCAGCTTCAGCAACAATCCTTCCAATGAATATTCAGGACTGATTATCTTTAGGATGGACTGGTTGGATCTCCTTGCTGTCGACAGGACTCTCAAGTGTCTTGTACAACACCACAGTTCAAAAGCATCCATTCTTCTGTGCTCAGCTTTCTTTCAAGTCCAACTCTCACATCCATACATGGCTACCAGAAAAACCATAGCTTCAACCAGATGGACCTTTGTTGACAAAGTAATGTCTCTGCTTTTTAATATGCTGTCTCGGATGGTCATAGCTTTTCTTCCAAGGGGCAAGCATCTTTTAATTTCATGGCTACAGTCACCATCTGCAGTGATTTTGGAGCCCAACAAAATAAAGTTTGTCACTGTTTCCATTGTTTCTCCATCTATTTGCCATGACGTGATGGGACCAGATGTCATGATTTTAGTTTTCTGAATGTTGAGTTTTAAGCCAGCATTTTCACTCTCCTCTTTCACTTTCATCAAGAGGCTCTTTAGTTCTTCTTTAGTTTAGCTCTTTAGTTTTCTGCAATAAGTGTTGTGTCATCTGCATATCTGAGCTTATTAATATTTCTCCTGGCAGTCTTGATTCCAGCTTGTGCTTCATTTCTTCATTTCTGGCCCAGCGTTTCTCACGATGTACTCTGCATATAAGTTAAATAATCGGGGTGACAATATACAGCCTTGCCGTACTCCTTTCTGTATTTGGAAGCAGTCTGTTGTTCCCTGATCCACCTAGACAGCATATTAAAAAGCAGAGACATTACCAACAAAGGTCCATCCAATTCAAGCTATGGTTTTTCCAGTAGTCATGCATGGATGTGAGAGTTGGACTTGAAAGAAAGCTGAGCACTGAAGAATTGATGCTTTTGAACTGTGGTGTTGGAGAAGACATTTGAGAGTCCCCTGCACTCAAGGAGATCCAACCAGTCCATCCTAAAGATAATCAGTCCATAATATTCATTGGAGGGACTGATGCTGAAGTTAAAACTCCAATCATTTGGCCACCTGATGCGAAGAACCGACTCATCGGAAAAGACTTTGATGCTGCAAATGATTGAGGGTGGGAGGAGAACGGGACGACAGAGGATGAGACGGTTGGATGTCGTCAGCGATGTGATCGACATTAGTTTGAGTAGGCTCCAGCAGCTGATGATGGACAGAGAAGCCCAGTCTGCAGAGTCAGACACTACTGAGCAACTGAACTGAACTGATCACAGGATCAAATTTTTGTACCTGAGGATAATGTACATGAGAGTATATATGTAAAAGTTTAAAATTTTGCATTAAAACATTTAAAAATTCCTTGTACTCATGCATCTATTTTCACCATTTTCTAGTGATTTTGGATTCTTTTTTTAATCTTATATGGAATGGGAATAGGAAAGGGAAATGAGAATATTAATTCATTTGTGTGAATATATTTTCTGGAGTAGAATTTGATGGGACCAGATGCTAGGTCTCCACTTCGGAGCTTCCTTTATCCAAAAAGCACGGATTTCAGTATCTAATCCAGGATACTTCCCTGGTTCTTACTGATCACCTGTTCAACATTATCCAGATAAACATCATAATTTTTTTGTTTTCATGTTGAATATCAGCAGTGGTAAGAGTTGCCTATCATGCGATTACATTGATCCCTGAGTGTCAAAGGGTAAACCTTTCCAAAGTCATTTAAATTAATTGAGAAGGCAAAATGTTAATAAGTCAGTACTGTAAATAAGCAGGGGAAATTTGATTCCTGAGCATCATCCCACTGGTAAAACTGGGTCTAATAGGTGGAAGAACGCGATGAAGTATGACTTTGTTTGAGAGTAATGTTGGATGACATGCTTGGCTGACCAAGTCAAGAGTTAAATGTAATCAGAAGAAAGAATTGTTTAAAAATGTTCCCCTACTTCACTTTGGTGGAATACCATCGCACAGAACAGATTCAGAATTAAGAGGCTTGTGTGTATTTAGCTTAATTAAATATTTAATCAAATGTCATCTACCTGTTATTTCCACTCTACAATTTTCCATGACACCCAGAAGAATTAGCTATTTTTTAACATTTCTGTTGACTTTCTTGAAATAGAACACTATTGTTTGATGTTTCTATCCATCTTTTAATTATCCCCCAAATGTCTCCCTCCTTCATCATCTTTAGCTTCACTGGGAAAACCAAGTGGGATTAGTAATCACTCACAGTATTTAGAAGTTCAGCTGACCTTAATGAAAAGCCCAGGACCCATCCAGATTGAAAAATGAAATTGCTGTGCCTTGTGATTTTTCACATATTTCCACTTCACTCCCTGTAGCCGCATCTTATTCTTAATGAGAAGGAAAATGTAAACAGATCCATTCCATAAAACAATGGAACAGGGACTAGAAACCAGGTAGAGGCCATTGAATTAAAAGGTATAAGAGAAATTGACTGTAAAATGCAGCTAGTCCTATATAAAAAAGTCGGCTTAGGAGGATTGAATGATAAGCTAAATTAACATGTGTGAATTTCCAGAAGAGAAAAAAACAGCTTTGAAATCTTAGCAGCTTTGTTTTACTTTTAGTGTGCTTTAGGTTCAAGATCACAAGCTCAGTGCAATGTTTTAAAAACGGAAGAAGATGGAAGTAGGAAAGAAGTCAGCCCAATGAGTGTATGGTTACAGATCGCAATCAAAGAATATTGTTCTGATTTGCTTGCCTAATATTAAATGGATATCAGCATATTTTTCAATAGTTTGGAAGATTGTTTCATTTGTGATGAGGAACAAGAATTGTCTGGGTTGTGGCTTCAAAATAGCTTGCGCGAGGTTTGCCGTAACAAGGAAGCCATGTTAGTGAGAGGAATTTTGCAGTGTTTGCTAGGGGGCACTGCAGAGCCGTTTTTGTCTTGTCCCTTTGAGTTGTTTGTGGTTTGTCCATTTTAGTTACCTGTTTCTGTGAAAGCTGAAGTATTCTATTGTTAATTACAGAGTTTTTATCGACTTTCCCTGTACCCTTCAAATTCTGTTTTCTGGTGGGATTTTGTTGAACTGGAAACCCTAGGTTATAGTGGGGTGTTGATCTGAATCCAGCCTCCACTAGGAAAAGTGAGTTTTGTTTCCCCTAAACTAGCCAGGCCTGAGCACATCCCTGAGTTTTTTGCTGAGCATCCAAATCTTAGGCTTTGTATACTGAGAAGCATTCCTTGGTCTTTGAACTCAGCCTGAAAGATTTCTGAAAATGAATGCTCTTTTCCTTGTCATCAGTAGGGCCTGGTTATCACCATAGCATGATTAAATCATAAGAGTATAAAAAAGCACCTGAAGACATAACAGTCCTATCAATCTTGGTTCAGAGATTTTAATCTTCTGAGGGGAATAAATACTATAGTCATCCCCAAGGCAGTGCTGCTTTTACCTCAGAGCACTATAAGCGAGCCAGTTTGGCCTTCTTCTGAGCCATTGGTCAACAGTAGAGTTCTTTTAACTAAACGGCAGTAGATGTTTTCATGGCCCAGGTAAATTCACTCAACGGTTAAATTCTTTAGTCCAAATTCTCAGAAACTAAGGAAACAACTTTCACTGTAAATGCTCCAACAAAAGGCAGTACACTCATAGGGTCAGCAGAATAATGGAGAACTCTTGAACTTGGATATCTATAGTGATTTTCAGACATATGTAGCCTCAACTCATTATGGAGGGTTAAATCAGTGAGCTGCTTGCAAGGTCAAGCAACTGTCAGTAGATTCTGCAAGGGAAGGGCCATACAGATAGCATATATTGTAAATCAGTACTTATTAAACTTTTAAACTAAAACTCATTTCATTTCCAAGAGGCCCAGTTCTTAGGGTGGCCCCTCTGATGACCAGTGGACATGTTACTAAGACATGATGGAGCCCCACTCTGGCCATCACTTACATTCAGATTGTTTGGGTGGCTAACTGCTCCCCGCCCAATATCTAGTTCTTAGTTACTCCCTTACTATCACAATACCAATTTTATTGGGTGTATTAGTTGCCCAGCCAAAAATCTTTTTCTAATGTTTTTTGCAGCTGAAGTTTCCTGTGTGAAACAGTTCTGACCAATGAATTTGAAAGTTTCTGTTAGTGCTTCTAAGAAATCCCCTAAAATGAGACAGACTTGGCTGGTATGTCCCTTAGCTTTTTGACTTCCAGTCTCCTTTATTTTTTGAATACAGATTCAATGATGATGCAGAATAAGAACTATCATGTGACTATAAGTTTACAATATACAATGGGATGTTTGAGCTCAGTGATGGAAGGAGTCAGACTCCTAGTGCTGTCACTAGGAGAGACATTAAAGATAAAATTTATATTTTATAATATAAAATATTTTATTATATAAAATGCCATCTTTTTTTTATTTTTTATAAACATTCTTGAAGTAAAATTGGTGATCCAATTATTGTTGGGGCATTCATCCTCTGACTTCTCATAGCATATCCTATCACTCTTTATACAGTATAGAAAGTGCAATTTTGGAGTAAAGTCCAGGAAATTCTCTAAAACATAGATCCTCTAAAAATGCAAGGCATAGGTTAAACTTTAGTAGTTTCACATCTAAAATGGGAATAAAAATACTAAAACCAACTTGTTGTCACAAAGAATTAATAAAATGAAGCCAAATCACCAACACTGTTCCTGGCATATAATACATACTCAATATTATTTGTATAAGACAAATATTAATAATATGCATTTTATATATATTACATACCATTTTATTTTACAGGAAACATAAATATATTTTATGTTATGGAATTTGAATATCATGTTCTACATGTGAATTTATTATATGTCGTATATGTATTTAAATACTCACTGCTAGTCATCCAGCAATGTGCCAGGCACTGTTCTATATCTAAGTGAATGCAGTGGTGAACAGAATGTCTTGACCAAGTTGCAGTCTATTATGCTACAGAAAATATACCTTTGTATCTGTTACATCAATATATTGAGTAGTCATGAAAGGATTTGAAATGTAATGTAAATTGACTCTTACAAATGTACATTGGACAAGTCAACTTTTATACTTCTTTTACAAAAGATCATTTGCCCAGAATGCCAAGACCTAGCCATGTACTTTACTGTGTCTGTAATATCACAGATAATAGCGCAGATGACAGTCTGAATGTAAGTGATGTCTAAAGCAGGACTCGAGCGTGCCTGGGAGACATCATCACAAGAGAAGTGCCCTTCTGGACATGCAGTTATTTGCAGCCTAGGAATTCAGCGTCCAAGGTGTTCAGACCACCTGAACAGTGTGACTACAATTTTCAACAAATTCCCCAAGTTTTTCTCAAAAATGAAAATAGGATCTTACAAAGAGGGAACATGATATGAATCATTAATATTTTCATCAACTATTTTCCAGCATTCTGCCTTCCAAGCATGTGTAGGATTGTATTCCCGAGCACTCTTGTGTTTGGGTGGAAACGTGTGATTAGTTTTGGCCAAATAGTTGTGTATGGAATTCTTTGAGTATGATATAGATCACTTATGGGCTAGGATATATAGTAGCTGATGTGTGTGCGAAAGTGAAGAGCTCTTTTTCCTTTAGCACCATGACCTGCAGTGTTCAGGTCATGGAGGTTGGCTGTTCCATCAGCCCAAATCTCTGAGTGACTACAATGAGCAGAGTACCCCCACCAACCCCTGAATAGACATGTAGCATGAGCAGAAAATAAATATTGAAGCTCTGGCCATGTGGTTTCAGAGGTTATTTATTAATGTCACCTGACTTTATCCTATCTGATACTGCTGTGGTCATTATATCTGAATCTACCTTGAATCTCTATTGTCCTCAATTTCCATTTCATGTCCTCCTCAATGTATGCTAATCTTATTTTTCAAGTTACATCTTTAATCTGTCTTCTACTTAGACTAGGCTGTCATTGTCTTCTGCCTAACTCTGCTTATCTCCCAACTGAATCTCTTGCTATCCACCCTATGAGTCTCAAACTATTCTCCATTTAGTAATGAGAGTTATATTCTTATAAAATTAATCACTCTGTCACTCCCACAATAGTTAGTATAAAATCAAATTCTCTGTGAAGTTCAAGCAGACCATTAAACACTCACCCTGAGCAACCTGCCTAATTTTACTGTAGTCCAGTTTCATTATTGATCATTTTGTTCATTAAAAATATCCACTTTTTTCCCTACCTTAGGGCCATTGCTTAAACTCTTTCATGTTTTTGAATTTTCTCCCAAGTGATCTTTACTCTCATGTCAGGAACTGTGCCTCTTTTGTTCAACGTTATAACCAGATGACTGCTAGTCCCTGCTACATTGTAGGTATTAAGGCATTTTTGTTGAATGAAAGACTGAAGGATAAAATAAACAAAGGAAGAAACTTCATGAATTCTGTTGAGGATTTGAAAGCTAACTATTGCACTAATGAGAAAATTTAAAGCAGAAATGGGGCATTTTAAAGTGCTTCAAACCAGGTACATATACTTGATGAAGTAGTCCATCCCAATTGGAATTAAGAGCCAGTTTAGTTCAGTTCAGTCCAGTCGCTCAGTCGTGTCCGACTCTTTGAGACCCCATGAACTACAGCATTCCAGGCCTCCCTGTCCATCTCCAACTCCTGGAGTCTACCCAAACCCATGTCCATTGAGTCGGTGATGCCATCCAGCCATCTCATCTTCTGTCATCCTCTTCTCCTGCCCTCAATCTTTCCCAGCATCAGGGTCCTTTCAAATGAGTCATCTCTTCATATCAGGTGGCCAAGGTATTAGAGTTTCAGTTTCAATATCAGTCCTTCCAATGAACACCCAGGACTGATTTCCTTTAGGATGGACTGGTTGGATCTCCTTGCAGTCCAAGGGACTCTCATGAGTTTTCTCCAACACCACAGTTCAAAAGCATCAATTCTTCTGTGCTCAGCTTTCCTTATAGTCCAACTCTCACATCCATACATGACCACTGGAAAAACCATAGCCTTGACTAGATGGACTTTTGTTGACAAAGTAATGTGTCTGCTTTTTATTTTTATTTTTTTGGATAAATACCAAATTTATTATTTTAAACATAACTTTATATAGTACATACCACATTTATAATTAGAGCCAAGGTTGGTCATAACTTTCCTTCCAAGGAGTAAGCGTCTCATGTGCTGCCAAAATAGAGATTGTGTATGTTTCACACCTAGAAAAGACATAGCATATAACTGATTTACAAGAAAAAATAATCTACAAGTTTCCATAAATTAAGAAAGTATCATGTTATGACTTTGATCTAGATTGTATATGGTAGATAACAAAAACAAACAAAAAGGGCCAGTGTAACAAAATATGAAGGAATATTTACAGGATGTTAAAGCCATTTGACAATGAACTTATACAGTACCTGAGAAATAAAAAAAAATTTGCCATATGGAAAAATAAAACATTAATTCTTCTATATTCATTGAAGCTGCTGAAATGGAAATACCTCTGAATATCCCTTTCTGATTAAAAGGGAGGTGGTTTAAAGGCCATGCAGTTTAATTAAAAATGGTACTAGATAGAAAGTCAAGAGAGCTGGCTATAATCACAGCTCAACCTTAAATACATGGCCTTAAGAAAGGTACTTTCACTAGGTCTTGGTTTACTCAATAGAACATGAAGAAAACAATATCTACACTACAGGTCTGCAATGAAGATTGAATCAGGTAGAATGTGTTGAAGTTGCTAGCCAACGACCGTTTCTGGTAAGTATTTCAAAAATTCCCTTTCCTTGTGCTTGGTGGCTTAGTGCTATGCACAATGGGGTGTAATACAGTTAATTTTAAAAGGTATTATATATTGGACAGACATGTCAAATTCAAATTTAGAATTATTGGAGGAATACCCTGGCAGTTCAGTGGTTAAGACTCCATGCTTCCAATGCAGGGGGTACAAGTTTGATCCCTGGTCAGGGAGTTAAGATCCTACATACTAAGTGGCACAGCCAAAAAAAAAAAAAAAAATTAATAATAATAAATTTAAATTATTGGAATGAAGTGTTTGTGTATTTGTAATTTTGATAGATTCTTCCAGTTTTACCTCCTTAGATATTTCATGTATTCACACATCTATCCACAATGTATAAAATAACCTCTTTGCCCTAGATTTACAAATCAAAACAATGTGTTCATAAACTTTTTTATTTTCACTGATGTGATAGTGAAAACTCATATGTTTTTTCGTAGGCTTTATATCTGCCTAAAGGTATAATAGGTTGGATCTTAGCTTCTCCTACTTCTAACTGTTTATTGGAACATCCCTAAAAATTCTTGACAAATAATAAGTTTAGGGTCACTTTGGGAGAACAAGTGGACAAGAAAAGAAAGTGTGGAAACCTGTTTTAAAAACCCATTTACACAATTACTTTGTGATGGACCTTTGGTAATTTATTTCGTTTCTCTGAGCTTTAGTTTTCTCTTCCATAAATAAAATTACTGAATTGTGAAATTTACTGAAAATCTTATGCAGTACCTGCCATTTAGTATGCATATAAGACAATTTAGAAATGATTTAAACTCTTTATTTAGTACTAAATTATGATTAGGTAAATGTGTATGTTTCATGGTTAAGTGATTTTTATCCTATTTGTATGTTCTTTTGGAGTTTCGATACCTAAATGCATTAATACAGAGCAGGTTATGTCCTGTACATTCTAGGTAAGCAATGTGATGTGTATTTACTGAAAATGCATAGTTCACTCAGTAAGTTAGAATGCTGTATCCTATCAGTAACTTTGGTTTCTTTTAGGATTTCATAACAAGTCCCAATTGCAACTTCTTTCAGAAGAGCTTTGTCTAAAGCTTTTGGAAATGCAGTGTGGAAATAGAAATTTTCTAGTGCTGAGTTGTATCTCCTGTGTGTCATGTGCTAAGTTTTGTCCAACTCTTTGCAGAACCATGGAATGCTGAGTTATACATGGTCTCAATCCTTCTTCCTCAAATCTAGTGTGTTGTTTTATTTAAGACTGATGAAACACGTCTCATTCCTGTCGTCTATTATTTCCATTACGTCAGATAATTGAAATTTCACTTTTGTTTTTCCTCCTCTATCTTGGGAAAATTGTACATTTCTAACCTGCTGGGAGCTTTAGCCTAATCCTTGAGGTCAAGGTAGAGAAAAATATCAGTACATTCCCTGGTCTTCTGTGACGTCTACTTAATCTCCTTGTACCCACCGAGTCTGTTTTTAGTCACTTTCACCACACTTCATAGTACTTACCACAAATGGTAATTCTATATTTATGTATGTATTAACTTCTGAAAGATTTGCCACCTTACAACTAGAATACAAGTCCCATGTATTTAGAGAACATTTGCTTTATTAACCATGATGCACCAATTCCAAAAACTTGACTCAGCCTATAGTGCTTATAAAAACATATTTATTGAATAAATAAGTACATTCCCATACTGTCAAATACCTTTAAACCTCTCTTAGGAATAGATTACTTATCATATTATGAATGATTTAGTTCAAAGCCCTTCTACGTGTTCCTCTGTGTTTCTCTTTAAAATGTGGTCTTTATAAAACATGGCAAATTTTCCTGCTTTTCTAGGCTGATATAATTCTCTGAGTTTCATTTTTTCCATTTTAGATACTTTCCACATCAATTAGAAAGCAATGAAACAAAATATTTTTAGTTTCTAAAGCATGAGACTATAATGCATTTGTTCTTCCCCTACAGCTATTGGTAAAATAAAAGACAGTGTTTCAGTTTCATAGGTTTCTCTAACTGCCTGGTGAATGCAGTCATTATTTTGGGGGGTACTTTCTGACATACATGGAGAGTAGCGTATAAGAGTCTGTCTTGAAAAATTCACTGTCCAATAGGATATAAAAATCTTAAGAGGTGTGACTACTGCCCCAAAAGCACAACAGAAAATCCTGAATTCAGTAAAGCTAAATTTATGTGACATATTGCAGTAAGGGAAAATACACTATAACTGTCATACTCTTGGTAACATCTCTGAAGGGGAAAACTGGGGAGGTGGGAAATATTTGCATGATTTTAGAATTTTAAAGAGTAATTTTCAGGTGAATCTTGCAAGAAGGGGAACTAGCTGGGACCAGGCAGAGTTTATGACATAACTGCTTTGGATTGGCATGTGAGGGTTTTGAAGTAAGGTATGACAAGTAAGCTTAGTCTCCATAAGTAAGCTGCTCTTATTTGCTCAGTCTTCTCTTCCAGGAGCAAGTATTCCCTGGAGCAAAAACCTAATTTTACTTTGCTTATTCTCTGTATTGTTTAACATAGTCAGAGGAAGTATGCTCAGCCTCTGTATTGTTTAACACAGGAAGAGAAAATTATTTTGGTATCAGGTTTCAGTCCTTCGTTTTTGTGATGTATCAGCTTTGGCTGAAGAAGACTATTATCATCTGATCACATGATAAATTTACATATGTATCACTGTTTGAGCTAGCCAACTCATTGGAAAAGACCCTGATGCTGGGAAAGATCTGAGTACAGGAGAAGTAGGAGGCCACAGAGGATGAGAGAGTTGAATGGCATTACCAATTCAATGGACATAAGTCTGAGCAAACTCTGGGAGACAGTGAAGAACAGGGAAGCCTGGCATACTATACTGCGGTCCTTCAGGTCCCAAAGAGTCGGACATGATTTAGCGACTGAGCACAGCAACACTGTTTGATGTTGTGGTTGCATATAAAGTTTCTGATAATAATCACTGCAACTGTTTAAGATTTTCTTCTATATGGGGGAAGATAATTTATTATATAAATGTTGTTTAATGGAATTGCAGCCATGAAACATTTAACTGAAGATTATGCAATTGAGCGCTACAACACAGACACATATGAATTATTATCATCAGAACTATGGTTCACTTCTAAGCCAGAAATAGTCCTCATTCTTAAGAATAGATCAAATCCCACACCCACATTATCTCAAATTATATATGGGTATTTCTTGTATTTGTCCAGTTTGGCATCAGGGTAAACTGAAATAATAGAATGAGTTGAGAAGTATTCTGTCCTCTTCTATTTTTTAAAAATGGCAGCGATCCAAAAGTCTACAAGCAATAAATGCTGGAGAGGGTATGGAGAAAAGGGAACCCTCTTACACTGATGGTGGGAATACAAACTAGTACAGTCACTATGGAGAACAGTGTGGAGATTCCTTAAAAAATTGCAAATAGAACTGCCTTATGACCCAGCAATCCCACTGCTGGGCATACACACCGAGGAAACCAGAATTGAAAGAGACACGTGTATGCCAGTGTTCATCACAGCACTGTTTATAATAGCCAGGACATGGAAACAACCTAGATGTCCATCAACAGATGAATGGATAAGAAAGCAGTGGTACATATACACAATGGAGTATTACTCAGCCATTAAAAAGAATACATTTGAATCAGTTCTAATGAGGTGGATGAAACTGGAGCCGATTATACAGAGTGAAGTAAGCCAGAAAGAAAAACACCAATACAGTGTACTAACACATATATATGGAATTTAGAAAGATGGTAATGATGACCCTGTATGCAAGACAGCAAAAGAGACACAGATGTTTAGAACGGACTTTTAGACTCTGTGGAAGAGGGAGAGGGTGGGATGATATGGGAGAATGGCATTGAAACATGTATACTATCAGGTAAGAAACGAATCGCCAGTCTGTGTTCGATACAGGATACAGGATGCTTGGGGCTGGTGCACGAGGATGATCCAGAGGGATGATATGGGGTGGGAGGTGGGAGGGGGGTTCAGGATTGGGAACTCATGGACTCCCATGGCTGATTCATGTCAATGTATGGCAAAACCAATACAGTATTGTAAAGTAAAATAAAGTAAAAATAAAAAAGAAATAAAAAAGACTTTGTAAGGAATTGGTCATGTTTTCATTAACTGTTTGATCATAAAATTCTTTGGAATTCAGCCACAAAGCAATCTGTACACTACATTTTTAAAAAATTGTTCATCAACTCACAAATTTGAAAGCGTATCTGAAAAGTTTATCCATAAAACTCTACCTTCCTGTAGCTTTATCGTGTACTATGGATATTACCTTAGCACTTTATGGAGCAGTGTCACATGCAAAACAAATTCCTTCTTTTTTTTCCTGAATGTAAAGTATTGTTGATTTGTTAACATTGGACTCATGGTGAGCAGCACTGCAAGTCATGCTTGAATGACACACATTTTTTCCTAAAAAGCACATCACAGCCTTCTTGTGCTTGTAGACAGCACTTCACTATACTGAGGCCATTTAAAATAGAGCAAAATCACCAACAGAAAGCACAAAAACATGAAAAACTTGACACTAAATGTGCTTTAGAAAAGAAACTTGTTATATGTGAGAGCTGACAGGACAGGGCAATGTGTTGCCTGATTTGACCTCAGATAGAACATGTGTTGGGTGACTCAGATGATTCATTACTTTATATAAGTTTGTAAATGACTGTGAACTTGCCCTGAGTATCCATTTGGGGGGTTACAAACACATTTTGCAAGTAGTCAAATTTACAGATGCAGAATCCCTGAATAATGAGAAGCAACTGTACGTTAGTATGATCAATAGTGTCCTACGTTTCTCCAAGGCTCTTTTCATTGTTTCTCATTCTTATATTTTTCTGCTCTCAGATTCTATGATCTCTATCAATCTGTCTTCATGTTTACTGGTTTAATCTTCTACCAACTCCCATTTCCTGTTGACCCCTGAAGCAAAATTTTTGTTTGATTATTGGACTTTTTGAACTCCAGAATTTCCTTTTGGTTCAATTTATAATTCCTATTTTTCATTGATCTTTTATAATAGGTGAGACATTATCATCACATCTTCCTTTAATTCTGTAAGTATGACTTTCTTTAGTTCTTTGAACGTATTTGTAATAGCTACTTTAAAGTTTCTGTCCTCATAGTACAACATTTGGACTCTCTAAAATGCAGTTTCTTCTGCCTGTTCTTTTAAATCCTGAAAATATGCTTTTTTGTTTATTTGCCTTTCTCATAGTTGGTATTTGTTTGGTTCCACACTGGATATTTGATAATATATTGTAGCAGTTCTGATACTAACACCCTATTTCTAGGACTATCATTGTTTACTAGTCTACTTGTTTGTTTGCATTTATTTTCTAGTTAGTTGCTGCTTTGGTTGAGTGAAATTAGTTTTTCCCAAATGTGCAACCCTTAATGTTGTGCTCAGAGAGTGCAGGCTTGAGTATGACTCCTCCTACCCCACGAGGTTAAAATGGTTGTATCTCCGTCCTCTTTGACTATCTCTTTCTGTGAACTCCCTTTTATGCTACTGCTTTAGTTGCAGATGAAATATCATCTGCATTGCTATTGGATGCCACAGTTAGCCTATGCTAATTTCTAGCTGATTGCTCTATTATTTTGATAGCACCCTGGTAAATAAATTACTCTGAAGTCTGATCTGATTCTGCTTGAACAGAAACAATCTGATTCCAGTTTGTCGAAGTTGTCTTTGAGGCCACATGTTAAGGCTTCCTCCACCCCCAGGACTTTCCTGGGCGCTCAGATGGTAAAGCATCTGTCTACAATGCAGGAGACCCGGGTTTGATCCCTGGGTTGGGAAGATCCCCTGGAGAAGGAAATGGCAATCCACTCCAGTACTATTGCCTGGAAAATCCCGTGGACAGAGGAGCCTGGTAAGCTACAGTCCATGGGGTCGCAAAGAGTCGAACATGACTGGGCGACTTCACTTTCGCTTTCACCCCCAGGAGGGTTCTTCTTTGCTGCTTCTTTCCTCAGTTATTTCTACTAACCTTCTAGATGTTCTGCCTTTTCTCTTATTACTGTGACAGAGCTATAAGCCCCCAACTAATTTACTTATCACGAAAATCACCACTGTTGTTTCCCGTGTTCTTAGGCTTGAACTTCTCCACACTCTGTTCCATATAAGATGAGTCCTCTTAGGGAGAAGTATGGAGTGCTTTGTTCTTTCAGCCTTCCTCTTCTTCTTGGGCAGAATGTAATTGCTACTGCTTCAGAGTTTAAGGTGAGGACAGCACCCTATTTCTCTTGCAGAGACACCCATGTTCTACGAGCAGAGTTCTAGGCAAAGATAATCTATGGTCATCTTGGGTTTCTTCTCCTAACAAGGAACCTTAGCTACACTTGTGAACTAAGACAAGGATGCTAAAGGTCCAGTATTCTCAGCCTGTCATGCCTGATATAGAAGTTTTGTCCTATGACAAGGCCCAGGTAGAGGAAGAGGGCCTCTACCTTCTTCTCTGTCATTTTTGCCTGAAATAGAGCTTTTTCCACATGAAGCTGGGAGAGGAAAAGATGGGAAATAGGTGGTCGGCTCCTCTTGCGTAGATACCGTAACCCTAGGCTTGGACTGTCGTGAAAGACTTACTCCATCTTCTTCACTTCACATGCCTAGAGTAGACCTCCTGTCACTTTACCTGGGAAGGGAAGGGGGCAAGTCATAGTTCAAATAGCACTGACACTGTTCTTCCAAAAGTTAGTCGATTTTCTTGAATGAGTGTTTCTCCATTTGTTATACGACCTTAGGATGACTTCCAGAGATATTTAACTTGTTTTCTATTCTTTGATCATTTGTTTTTTATTGGGAAGAGGATCCACAGAGTTCCTCACATCATTATTCTAGAAGTGCTTCTGACTTGACTTTTCTGGGATGTTTCACTGTTTATAACATCTGTATATCTAAATACTTTTCCCATCTCTGATAACTTCTCAAAAAATTGTATTGTGACAGAACATACATCATCCTTTATAATCTATTATGGTCACTTCATGTTGGGAGTTCTAATTGGAAACTGAGACAGGAAAGCCTTTTCTGCTTCCTTATTTCCATCCTTAATTGAGGTTTCAGCCACTATATTGTCAAGGAGTAACTGTGGGCATAGGAAGACAATAGAGAGTTTATTTCTAGTCCTATTTTCCAGTCCTTTCCTAGCTCATTGCTTGAGTATTGGAAATGCTTCTATATGTCTTTTGGCTCTTTGATAGGAAGTCAGCTCTTATGTCATCTGCCTGTATCCTCCACACTATGTTTGTTTTGTTTTAAACAGTCTTTTGGACTCTGTGGGAGAGGGAGAGGGTGGATGATTTGGGAGAATGGCATTGAAACGTGTATAATATCATATATGGTATGAATCACCAGTCCAGGTTTGATGCATAATACTGGATGCTTGGGGCTGGTGCACTGGGACAACCCAGAGGGATGGTACGGGGAGGGAGGAGGGAAGGGGGTTCAGGATGGGGAACACATGTACACCTGTGGTGGATTCATGTTGATGTATGGCAAAACCAATACAATATTGTAAAGTAATTAACCTCCAATTAAAATAAACTTATATTAAAAAAAGCTATGTTTAAATCTACAAGCTCTGGATCTTACATTTTAAATCATTTTACAATGCCTTTCTCTTTCAAAAGTCACAACTGTTATAAATCACAAGTGTTTTTACTTTCAATAAATTGTCTTTTCATTAAGTCTTCAATAACCAAGACAGAGAATGTTGCTGTTTATTCCTGCCTACCCTTAAGGGCAAGGGAAATGGAAAGCTATCACCTCTGTCCAACTGTTAGGAGTAGAGAGAGCAGTGAACACAAGGAAACTTGGACCCAAAATGTCAATGAACATTTCACAATATTATCCTGCTATTGCTTTAGAATTTCTTGACAAATCACATGGTGTTTTTATTTGGAGGAGGGGGACTGTGGAATGGTAAGTGTGGCTGCTAGTAAAAGCTTGGTTGGTTCCTTTCTTCTGTACAAACCAAATATAATTTAGAAAAGAAAGAAGAATAAAGAAGTGAGCTACTTACTTTCATATGGTTTCTTTTAAAATTATGATTCCTAAAACCTGTTTTCTCTTAGCTCTTTTCAGAGTTTCCATTCCCGTATGAAGAGTCCAGAGTGCCCTGAATGTCTGTGACATGCCATGTTCATCTTTTTTGCATTTATAGAATGTTGTGGTTTGCCCTATTTACATAGACTTCAGTTGAACATTGTCGTTCTCTGTTTTTTATGTGAATTCTACTTGATTTTTTCAGCCACATTTTTTCAAATATGTCTGAAAGTCAACACCACCGGAGCAACAAGGGCAAATGTTCCCTCTAAAAGAGGCAAATAATTCGTTATAAGTAATTTTTACCTGGAAACAAATGGGAATATTTTGTAAAAAGTAATAAAATGAGAAAGCTACCAAAATTGTTAATCATTCTTTCCCAAGATCAGAACACCCATCAGGTCAAAAGCCAGGAGAAAATTTTGAGGATCATTAAATCTGGTATGTTAGAATAATATTTTTACTGGCTAGTCTTTCCTGAAATGTCCAACTTTTTTCTTTTAATTTAGTCATCCAGCCCTGTCACTGGTCAGTGAGTCAAGGAATGGATTTAACAATAGATACTGATTGAGACGTTGCCTTTTCCTGACTTGATTTTCAAAAATCTGGATCCTTAATGAGATAGGAAGGATTTGAAGCATAGACAAATTATTTTAGAGAGTATGATAGTCAGAACAAAACTTTTCTGCTCCCCACCTTAAGAAAAAGGACAGATAGAGAGTAATTCAACAGTGGTGGATCCCATAGAGAGAATCCCTGTACTATCTTCATGGACTGATTCCTGGAGAGGTAGAATGGAGAGGCAGAAAATCCCAACCAGATTTTTGCTCCATGCCCAGGTTGCTCCTAAACAGATAGCAAGTTCCAAGTATAAAGAAGCTCTGTTTTTATCTCCGCCTTCTTCCTCTCCTTCAAAATTCCCATAACCTACCATTATGTTGTATGAGTGACAGAATAATCTCCCTATGTCCAAGACTTCAAATCAAGGCAGTGTTGAAAGAAGAGAGCTGTCAGACATGAATGAACCATGTATATGAAATTAAATTATATGACCGTGGTAATCTGTGTGGACTAATGACAGAGACCCAAACAGGACTAGGGATTAGCTGTGTAGACAAAAGATACAAAGGTCCAGATGCCTATAGCTTTTCTTTATTGTCCAATAAGACTGCTAAACTTGAGCCGTCACACTTGTTTTCTATTAGTAGGTAAAAGGTATTTCTTTTCTATCAAGTTTCTCATACAATATTTTCTTACATCTCATTGCCCCAAATAGCTATATAGCCATGTGTGCTTATTTGCTCAGTCGTTTCTGACTCTTTGCAACCCCATGGTCTGTAGCCCAATAGGCTCCTCTGCCCATCGAGTTTTCCAGGTAAGAATGCTGGAGTGGGTGCCATTTCCTATTACAGGGTATCTTGCTGACCCAGGGATCAAACCCAAGTCTCTTTGGTCCTCCATTGGCAGACAGATTCTTTACCACCTGTATAGCCATACCAACTGAAAAATAGGCTAGAAAACACAGTGTTGAGTGGGATAATGATGTGTTTGGTTGATTAAAATTAGGCTTCTTATTAAGGGCTTATATTCAGGAGTGCTCTAACTGTGGGACTCCAGTACTTTATCCCAGAAACTCTAGTAATCTTCTCGCTAGGCTCTTAACTCCCTCTTCTCAACTCAGAATATCCTGGGCTCCACTCGGGTTCTCCCTGCCTGAAATTACAACTTTGACTTTTTCTCAAGTCAATAAGTTAGATCTATGATGGGTTTCATTTTGTTTGTTTCCCATCATGAAGGATCACTTTTCCTTCATTGCCTGATACCCAGTGTCTTAAAAACCTTTGTTTCTTTTGTGTGTGTTTCAAGTAGGAAGGGTTAACGGGGTCCCTATTATTTTGTAGTGGCTGTGAGTGGAAGCTCCCTACTCTATTCACTTTTCCCTCCTATTTATTATTGTACTCATAGCTCTCATCTGTTTGGTGAGTTCTTTGCAAATTACTTTGGTATTCTTTGTAATTTGCCAAAGTGTAAGTGAAGTTAGCATATGCACTTTACTTCCTGTCAGAGATAAAACTGCTTGTAAGTAGTCCTGTCTCTACTTACTAATTAGGCCTCCCTGCCCATAGAATTTGAGTCTGGGGGGGATGGGAATTAGTTCAAGAAGAGAATGTATTTGGAGTGAAATGGTGTGGACCCAGAAAGCAGTAAGCAACACCCTGAACAGACCTTTGTAGAAATGACTGAAGGCCAGGGTGTATGAAGAACAGATTAAGTTGGAATACTTATTCGATAACACTCCTGTGAACTTTAGCCTGATTCAAATTTGCAATTTGTGTGTGTGTGTGTGTGTGTGTGTGTGTGTGTGTGTATGTATAATGTTTAGCAGTTAATGTGTCATGATAGGAATGACACTGAATTTCAGGGACTGAGAGATAATTCAGGTCTGGTTTTAGAAAATGACTTCATTTTCTAGCATAAAATGTTTCAGGGTAGGTAATCTCCCATCTCTAAACTTCAGTTTCCTTTTCTTGCATATGGTAGGGAAGGGAATATACTACTTGATCTTTTTTGTTGTTGTCCAGCCACTTGCATTGTGTCCGAATCTTTGTGACCCCATGGACTACAGCATGCCAGGCTTCCCTGTCCTTCCCTATCTCCCGGAGTTTGCTCAAACTTACATCCATCCTGTTACTTGATCTTTACGTACTAAATTTCTATGTTTTATGACAGGTTTCTGTTTTAAGTGGACTAAATTACACTTTCTATATACCTCACAGAGCCTCTTTATACCTGAGCTTTCTTTCCCCTGTCCAAACTTTTGCAATTCCTGGTAACCTCCAGGGTTTGTGGAGGATTCAAAGAACTACATTAAGAATTTGGTTTGTTGCTCTTTCTTCCCTCCTGCAACTCAAATTTTTTGCTCACACACATACACAGTGTCACAAATAGAATTGGTGTCTACAACTGGAAATGCAGAAGACCTTGGGATATAAATTGTGTTGAATATAGTGATTGGGTATTTTCTGTTGACAGATTCGTCTTGATAATTTGAGGAGCTGAGATGTGCTTGAGTTCTCAGTCTTAGGGTTCACAACAGTTTTATAGATTGGAATTCTACTACGACTGTATTATTTCCAATGCATTTCACAGGAGCGAAATATCTTCATACCACTAAACAGCATCTACTTGCAAGTGAAGAGGGAACAAAAGCTCATAAAACTGCAATAAAATATTTATTTGTCTTCAGCAATAGGATTAATTTTATCACTGTAGATTTATGACCCTAGAAATGTGTTGGTGGATATTTAATATATCAAAATAGCAGAACAAGGAGCTTGTATTAAGAAATGTGTTGTGAAACTTGTGATTTACCAGAGAAAACAGATTTTTTTCCATAGGACTTAATAAAACAGCAACAAAATTGAATTAGCTTGGCATAAAGTTTAATTGCCTGACGAAAGATTTGAGACTGCTGTTGCATTACTGTTTATTCGATATAACATCTCTTGGACTTGTGGATCCTACCCCCCACCCACACCCCCAGACTGACTGGGAAAGCTAATGATGGCAGTAGGATTGTAGTGTTAGTGTCCAGGAATCTTCCTTTTGATTTCCTCTTCCTAACACGAAGGAGGAAGAGTTCACTGCAATGACCTTTCCCAAAGGAAAAACAGGACTGTATAGCTTGTTGCCTCCCTCAATGCAATTCCTTTGTTGAAAGCCTCTCTCTTCAAAAATTCCATAGCTCTTCAGTGCTACAGTACCTTGTGAGAGTGCGCCTTAGTGACATTCAGCTTATGCATTTGGGTTTTTGTTTTTGTTTTTGATAGAAATAGCCTGATAGTGGAAAGTCATGAAAGAATATAGTAAATCTACAACCTTCCAGTTTTCTCTATTTTGAGTTGTGGCGGTAAGTAAGAATTACTATCTTTCTGCTCATATTTTGTCTGACTCTTTGCAACCCCATGAACTGTCCATGGAATTCTCCAGGCTAGAATACTGGAGTGGGTAGCCTTTCCCTTCTCCAGGGGATCTTCCCAATCCAGAGATCAAACCCAGGTCTCCTGCATTGCAGGAGGATTCTGTACCAGCTGAGCCATAAGGGAAGCACATATATATGTTTCTTATCTTTTGAGCTCCTATAAGAATTAGGTACACACTTAGGAAAAAAGCACAGTCTCTCGAGATTGTAATGTGGGAGCTAGACATCTTCATGTTCAGAAAGGTTAGAGGTATATGGTCTGACAGAGGCAGAACAACTTCGGTCCCCATAATTCAGCTACAACAGAATCTGAGAACAGAACTACTAAATTGATGATACGGCCGTAGAGTTTACAACCAGAGACTGTCTCAGTTCTTATCCATAAAACTTGTAACAGCTAACCTTCTTGAGGACTGCTTTGTGAATTTTCAATCAGAAGGACAGTCCCCAAAGAGTGGCTGAGTCTGGATCATTGTTATGGAAAGTAATTGAGTAAGTGAAAATATGTATCATGAGAAGAAGCCTGGAGCTTCCTTTGAGTTTTATTCGAATGAGGGGAAAAAAAGGATTTTTTGTTTGTTTGTTTATCCTAGTGTCTCCTGGGGTCTTGACAATTTGTGTTTTTCAAGTATGTCATCAAAAAAAGCATTCACTTTCTGTCCCAGATCTGATTAACTCTCTCAGCCATTGGCATGCTCTTGATAGTAGAAGCATATGTACATTTGATGGAGTCTACAGGAGTCCAGAACGTTGAAGCTTTTGGGCTTAGTAATACCCAGTGCTTTTAGGCCACCCTCAGCCCTGTTACTGATTATCTACCCAGAGAAGATGCTAAAAATAACACAAAATAAATATTTGACTCGAAAATTAGCCATTTAGACTAAAAATTCCATTCAGACATTAAAAAATTAGGTCCCTAAAACCTGTGTGCTTTTATGGCATAAAAGAGATTATCAATTAACTTCAAAGTAACATGGTTATATGAATGCTAGTGTCTGTCTCTCAGGTCCTGATTAGAGTATCCAAATACATTTAATAATAGGGAAAAACTCACATGCCTGCTTCTTACTAACAGAAAAGATTATATGACTACACCATAGAAAAGAAGAAAAAGTATATACTGTTGCAAAAAAAGTATTCACAGAAGTTGAAAGCAAAGAATGAACAAAGAGATACAAACTCATTCAAATAAAGGAGTCATAATATTAATGCCAAACAGGTAGAAATAAATGCCCAACATATTAAATGAACCAATACTACTGCATTATTGATGAAGGACACAGCCTTCCAAGAAACTATAAATACCAATATTCCTTGCATTAAAATAACCAACATAAAAATACATAAAATAACCAAAATATACAATCTGTGTAAATCTAAAAGATGTTGAAAGAACTTCCCTGGTGGCTCAGATGGTAAAGAATCTATCTGCAGAAGACCCAGTTTCAATCCGTGGGTCATGAAGATCCCATGGAGAAGGGAATGACTACCAATACCAGTATTCTTACCTGGAGAATCCCATGGACAGGGAAGCCCAGTGGCCTATAGTCCATGGGGTTGTAAAGAGTCAGATACTATTGAGTGACTAAGGACACATACACACACATACAAGAATAGTGAAAAGAACACAGTCCTAATCAGTTCAGTTCAGTCGCTCAGTCTTGTTCGACTCTTTGAGACCCCATGAATCGCAGCATGCCAGGTCTCCCTGTCCATCACCAACTCCCGGAGTTCACTCAGACTCACATCCATCGAGTCAGTGATGCCATCCAGCCAGCTCATCCTCTGTTGTCCCCTTCTCCTCTTGCCCTCAATCCCTCCCAGCATCAGAGTCTTTTCCAATGAGTCAACTCTTCGCATGAGGTGGTCAAAGTACTGGAGTTTCAGCTTTAGGATCGTTCCTTCCAAAGAAATGCCAGGGCTGATCTCCTTCAGAATGGACCGGTTGGATCTCCTTGCAGTCCAAGGGACTCTCAAGAGTCTTCTCCAACACCACAGTTCAAAAGCATCAATTCTTTGGCGCTCAGCCTTCTTCACAGTCCAACTCTCACATCCATACATGACCACTGGAGAAACCATAGCCTTGACTAAACGGACCTTAGTGGGCAAAGTAATGTCTCTCCTTTTCAATATGCTATCTAGGTTGGCCATAACGTTTCTTTCAAGGAGCAAGCTTCTTTTAATTTCATGGCTGCAATCACCATCTGCAGTGATTTTGGAGCCCCCCAAAAATAAAGTCTGACACTGTTTCCACTGTTTCCCCATCAATTTCCCATGAAGTGATGGGACCAGATGCCATGATCTTCGTTTTCTGAATGTTGAGCTTTACGCCAAGTTTTTCACTCTCCACTTTCACTTTCATCAAGAGGCTTTTTAGCTCCTCTTCACTTTCTGCCATAAGAGTGGTGTCATCTGCATATCTGAGGTTATTGATATTTCTCCCGGCAATCTTGATTCCAGCCTGTGCTTCTTTCAGCCCAGCGTTTCTCATGATGTACTCTGCATAGAAGTTAAATAAGCAGAGTGATAATATACAGCCTTGACGTACTCCTTTCCCAATTTGGAACCAGTCTGTTGTTCCATGTCCAGTTCTAACTGTTGCTTCCTGACCTGCATACAGATTTCTCAAGAGGCAGGTCAGGTGGTCTGATATTCCCATCTCTCAGAATTTTCCACAGTGTATTGTGATCCACACAGTCAAAGGCTTTAGCATAGTCAATAAAGCAGAAATAGATGTTTTTCTGGAACTCTCTTGCTTTTTCCATGATCCAGTGGATGTTGGCAATTTGATCTCTGGTTCCTCTGCCTCTTGTAAAACCAGCTTTAACATCTGGAAGTTCACGGTTGACATATTACTGAAGCCTGGCTTGGAGAATTTTGAGCATTACTTTACTAGCATGTGAGATGAGTGCAATTGTGCGGTAGTTTGAGCATTCTTTGGCATTGCCTTTCTTTGGGATTGGAATGAAAACTGACTTTTTCCCATCCTGTGGCTACTGCTGAGTTTTCCAAATTTGCTGGCATATTGAGTACAGCACTTCCACAGCATCATCTTTCAGGATTTGAAACAGCTCAACTGGAATTCCATGACCTCCACTAGCTTTGTTTGTAGTGATGCTTTCTAAGGCCCGCCTGACTTCATATTCCAGGTTGTCTGGCTCTAGGTGAGTGATCACACCAGTGTGATTATCTTAGTCGTGAAGATCTTTTTTGTATAGTTCTTCTGTGTATTCTTGCCACCTCTTCTTAATATCTCCTGCTTCTGTTAGGTCCATACCATTTCTGTCCTTTATAGAGCCCATCTTTGCATGAAATGTTCCCTTGGTATCTCTAATTTTCTTGAAAGATCTCTAGTCTTTCCCATTCTGTTGTTTGCCTCTATTTCTTTGCAT
This sequence comes from Capricornis sumatraensis, assembly GCF_032405125.1. Taxonomy (NCBI): domain Eukaryota; kingdom Metazoa; phylum Chordata; class Mammalia; order Artiodactyla; family Bovidae; genus Capricornis; species Capricornis sumatraensis. The sequence continues at coordinate 1,964,749 of NW_027184612.1, read as the reverse complement.
TGATCGCTGAGGAAGGCTTTCTTATCTCTTCTTGCTATTCTTTGGGACTCTGCATTCAGATGCTTATATCTTTCCTTTCGTCCTTTGCTTTTCGCTTCTCTTCTTTTCACAGATATTTCTAAGGCCTCCTCAGACAGCCATTTTGCTTTTTTGCATTTCTTTTCCATGGGGATGGTCTTGATCCCTGTCTCCTGGACAGTGTCCTGAACTTCAGTCTGTAGTTCATCAGGCACTCTATCTATCAGATCTAGTCCCTTAAATCTATTTCTCATTTCCACTGTATAATCATAAGGGATTTGATTTAGGTCATACCTGAATGGTCTAATGATTTTCCCCACTTTCTTCAATTTAAGTCTGAATTTGGCAATAAGGAGTTCATGATCTGAGCCACAGTCAGCTCCTGATCTTGTTTTTGTTGACTGTATAGAGCTTCTCCATCTTTGGCTGCAAAGAATATAATCAATCTGATTTCGGTGTTGACCATCTGGTGATGTCCATGTGTATGTAGAGTCTTCTCTTGTGTTGTTGGAAGCAGGTGTTTGCTATGACCAGTGCATTTTCTTGGCAAAACTCTATTAGTCTAATAGATGAGTATTTTTACAGGCTTGGGGATATCAGTAATCTACAAATAAACTAGGAAGTAAGCCAATACCCTTCAGAGTCGGATTCTTTCACTCATCTCTTATAAAACACTAGAAAAATTTGGTTGCATTTTGAGCCATAATGGAAGTATCAATATACTGCAAAATGCAGCCATTTAAGAGAAAATATTGTCTGACCATAATACAAGAGGGAAATAAACAAAATGAATAATACTCAGTAACTTGACCATCTCCCAAGTTTCTCAGGACTGTGTTACGACTCTTTCTGTAGAAGTTTTTTGTTTGTTTGTTTGTTTTTGTTTTTAGAGAATTTGTTAATCTAAAGACATTCTATGGCCATCACAGTGACATCACTTAGCACTTTTCTCTTGTGGTTAATAATCTATGTACTGTAATTCTTTCCAGATAGCTCTAGTTCTGGTAACACAAGACAATGGGTTAAAATCTGAGCCTTTCACCCTTGCATTGAATACAGTGTGCCGTTGTCAGTACTAAAATGCCACTTAATTTTATTCCTTTATTTATTCTTATACATATCCCTATTTTCAAAGCCCTTTTCACTTTTTGACAGGTAAAAATTAAACTGATAATCTTCCTAACTGATTCTTAGACCAAAAGGGAATCTGAATGTAAGTTATATAATACATAAAAAGGTCAGTGGTAAGAATATTACATATCAACATTTATGAGAGATTTTCATGTGCTCAGAAGGAAATAAATGTCTCTATATGCTTCAAATACTAAAGAATAAAAAAGGAATTTTTTAAAATTTAAAATTTCATTGATTTAAAAAAAGAATATCTAAAATAAAGCACAGGTTGGCAAACTCTAGTCCATAGGTCACTTTTAGCCCACCACCTGTTTTGGTGAATAACATTTTATTGAAACATAGCTATGCTCTTTGACTTAAATTTTCAATGGCTGCTTTTGTGCTACAAGGGTAGTGTTGAGTCATTGTGACAGGGACTATTAGGCCTCAAAGTCATAGAGCCCTTTACTGTAACCTTAATCTAGGGCATATAAAGAAAAGGATTATGAAAAATAAAATTATAAACTGGTGATTTGAAAATTAATCTGAGATATGTCTGTTGTTTTAGCATGTTGTAACATGCATAGAAAACCATGTAATGTTATCCTATTTTGTTAGCATCATCTCATACTAAAACACTGGATGAAAAGCATAATGAAAAAAAATACAGATGTGTTTCTCATATGCAAGTGAAGTATTGGAAGTAAATATTATTAAATCTAATTCAGCAGTATGTTTAACTATTAATTACCTGCAACCAAGTGAAAATTTATGGCAGGGTGTATAAATTATTTACTATAAGTAAATATGCTAATATGCCTAATCACATCACATAGCCCAAAGCAGAGAAATCATACATTAATCTTAATAGATACAGAAAAACAGTTGGTCTCTTTTTATGATAGAAAAATATTAATCTAGACATGTAAAATATATTCTCAGTGTGCCACAAACAGAATACATACTCTGATGTTTCTCACAGTTAAACGTCAGAGATAGTCTTTTAAAGTCATAAATGGTATAAGAATATCTTCTATTTTCATGAATATTTAAGGGAAAAAAATGAAAGTTCCAACTAGTGCATAAGACGTTAAAGATTTGAAAAGAGGAAAACATTAAATTATTATTTTCCGATTATATTAGTATATTTCCTGAAAACAAAGTCTGGAAATTAATAGATCTGATAGTTGACCTCATTTAAGCTTCTTCAGTTGGCAAAGGGATTCCAGTGAGTTTGACATATAACATTTATTTGTTATGTCTTTGCATTTTCCTTCCTCATTTTTTCTTTGTATTTCATACCTTGACAGTCACAGGAAACTCTAAATCAGTTATTTCATGGAACATCTGTTAATTTGGGGTGTTCCTGTTAGTTTCAAGTTAATGCATCATTGGCTGAAGTATTTCAGAAATAGTGTTGTGTTCTCATTATATGTCCATTCTATCAGATGCACATGTTTTTCCTTTGTTCTATTACTGGTAGTGTTTACCTTCAATACGTTGACTAAAATGCTACTGACCATTCTAAACTTACTATTTTTCCATTTTTGTAATAGGTATTATATCAGGAGGTAATTTGCAACTATAAGAGTATCCTAGTCCACATTATTTTATTCATCTGTTTATTTATATGGGCATGTATTCATGACTTTCTATTTTATTCAATGGTTATAATTTGTTTCTATATATATTTAATTGCTCAAATTGTCCAGGGTGGCTAAATACTGAAAATTATCATATGGCCAGGAGCTGCACTGAATATATAAAGACATTTCCTATTCAACAATATCAAAATACACTGTTTCCTAGCTAAGTTTATATGTACAGCAATGTTAGATGTAACCACAAAAAACAAAAGCAATCTCAGGGTACGACATTAGAGGAACTAACAGAGATTTATACATCATTAAATATAGTGGGCTGTTGGATAGCCCTAAAATCATTAATGTTATTATGTTATTCAGGTGCTATTCATTACATCAGAAAATGCTCTTTGCAATATTAATGGAAGCAAGGTAACTAGGTACCAAATTGTATATATTATAATCTCAAACACATTAACAAATAAAAGGAGCAGAAATTATATTAAAATATGTATAGTAGATCTTTTCAGTGATGGAGTTATGAGTGACTATTATTTTTTAAGATTTACAGATTTGCCACTGGGCACACTATGTTTTTATAATCGAATGGGAAAAAAAAGCAAAACAATAAAAAGCATTGGATCAGCTTCCCACAAATATTGATTCAGTTATTGGGCTAAGGGAAGTTTTACTACCTGGGACGCTTTCATTTTCCCACTGTGAATCACTCCACAGGAGAAAAAAACATGCCAGCCTTTTTGTTTATGGACACTGGGCAGGATAATGCACCATTAAATCTAAGTTGGGATAATGATCATTATCTGCTAGGAGACCTGGAGAGGGTGGGTGTCCAGTAACTCTGTCTATATTCTACCATGGAAGCATTAAAAGAAATCTGCCCTCATATCCTTAGTGGGAAACATGGCCCTGAAAAAGGGTTAAACAGAAAGAAAAAAGGGTTACACAGAAGTACACAACATAAACCACAAAAAATATAAGACCTATATGTTAAGTTCATTACTCTAAAAAAGATAAAATGTAGGATGTTCCTCTCGTGTGTACTATCATATTTATGAGGTCATTAATGTTTGCCAAAAACAGTACATGCAAAACTGTCTTATTCTTTCTTCTCTGGCATTATCATAATATGATCCTATATGGAGCTTTTGGTAAAAATTGGTATAGTCATTCATTATGCATTTATATTATTTTAATCCTCTTTGGACTTGATCAGGATGACAATCCTTAGTGCTTGAGAAGTCACCATGAAAAGTATGAAAGCTCAAGATATATCTGCTTATTCACAAGTAAATAAATCATTCTTTTTAATCCTTTAATCTACTCTAGAAATTGAATAATCGAGCTAGAACAGGGATTGTTTCATCTGATTCAAAACATTTGGAGGTCAGAGTCTCAGATTTTTCACATGTTTATTTGCTCTAATTTGCATACTTAGTTAAAATGAACGAATTTGAAAACAAGTAACCAGAGGGTGCTGGATTAGCAGGAGTCTTAAAAGCTTTGCAGCTTCGTATAATTATTGAGGAGGCATGTTTAATTAATATAATACCCATTAGTAACAATTAAATATAGCCAAGGTCAAGAAATGAACCCTTTTACCATTTACAGTTGGCATTTTAATTTTATAGTACTCTCAGCCCAGCAGAAATGTTCATTTATTTCAATGTAATATTCTGTGATACAGTTGGAACATCAAAAATCTCTCTTTTTCATGTCACTATAATACAGTAATTTACGGGTAAGAAATCATTTTAGTTTCTAGAGATATCTATAGGAGAATCTCATAAATGTGAAAGTTCAGTACTCAAAGGAATGAAGATGCGCATACAATTTCAAGTGACTGTGCTTTGCGAACTGGACTCTTTCCGAGCTGAGTGAAAAATAGAATGAAGAGACTTAAATAGTTACTCCGTTTCCTAATCCCACATCTTGTACCTCAATTGAAAGGGGTTAAGAGCCCATTAAATTCTCTTCTTGGTCCATAAGCTTCTTTTCAGTACCTTTCCCAGGTTGCAAAGAAAATTTCCTGAAGGTTAGCCATTAAAGATTACTATACTCCTGAAAATCCTTGACTTATGTCTTGAAACATGGGGTCATTTTAATTATCTATGGATGAAAGACTGGTTTGACTTCAACTCACTTTAGGTGTCTCTTATGATGTATAACATCTTAAGGTTCTGAAAAACTATCTCCCTCATTACAATCTAAGAAATATCATATTTACTCAGCTTTTTGTTTTTATTTCTGCTTTATGTAATTCATTACTACTATTTCATCAACTCTGATTTCTGTGAATGAGGGAAAAAAATCTACAAAAAAAAAAAAAGAAACAGAGATTATGGAGTTATCTTTTTAGTTTCCATAATGAAGCTACCTTCTCTTTTGTTAAAGCTGTAAAAATTACCATCAATGAATATTATAAGAACCAGAGGATAAAGGAGGTGGGATAAGAAAGATACTGACTGTTTATGTGAGTGAAAATTTTCATGAATAATACCTGTTCTATGTTCTCAAATTTAAAAAAAAATTACAGTATTAATTTTAAATTATTTTTATTGGAGTACAACTGCTTTACAATATTCTGTTATTTCTGTACAGCAAAAGTGAATCAGCTGTAGGTATACGTGGGAAAGATTGGGGGCAGAAGGGGACGACAGAGGATGAGATGGTTGGATAGCATCACTGACTCAGTGGGCATGGGTTTGGGTAGACTCCGGGAGTTGGTGATGGACAGGGAGGCCTGGCGTGCTGCGGTTCATGGGGTCACAAAGAGTCGGACACGACTGAGTGACTGAACTAAACTGAACTGATTCATGTATCTCCTCTCTCTTGACCTTCCCTGCCAACCACCCGTCACTCTCAAAATTTTTCAAAAGATAGTTTTCAGATAGAAGAGAGATGTAGCTCTAATAGTTATACTTTTCTATGAATTATATGTGTAATATATTTAATATATATGAAATATATGTTTATTATAGAGTTGTCCTATATTAGTTGTGATTAATACTTGGTCTTTTGAAGTTCAAGATAAATCAAGCAAGATGAATTGGGTAGGAACATTTGGACAGAGTAAGGTTTTTTCACATCTGAAGCTGAAATCTTTCACCTGGATGAATTTGCCAAAGCCCAGAGGATTTCCCACAGTTCTAAGGTTTGAAAACATGAAATTTTTAGAATTCTAAATACAATTTCTTTTCCCACAGGAGGACTCACATTAAACCAGCAAACACAAATAGTGTGTAATAACAGAATGGCAAGTTGTGAATGTAATGATTAGCAAAAAAAAAAAAAAAGAAGAAATCACAGTACTCTCTATCTCTTTGAAGTGTACTCTGACTTGAGTTTGAGCGATCTGGATGTCAAAAGCAACTGGGATTCATGAACTTTTCTGTGTATATTTTACACCTCAGTGAAATTTACAAAAACAAAGTGAAATCTCTGAAACCCAGGGTCTAAGACTTTCCAGAGTAAACAGTAAGGACAGTTCTCCTGGAAGTTTGGGTGGTGGTTTCTAAGGGCAAAGGGTAATAGCCACTGCAGTTGTCAGTTATGATTTGAAACTTTAATTTCTGAATCACAGATGCATGTGTTTCAGAGGAACCTTGGAAATTTGGATGGATGGTTGCCCTAAGAAGACCTTTAGTTTCTGAGTAGTGAGGATGACTCTTTAATGATTGATGGTTTTTCTGTCAGTTGTCTGAGATAACTTTTCTTACTTAATTTGGCAAAACATTTGCTGGTCTTTCCTCTAAACCAGAGGTCAAGATGTAACTCCTACAAAACTTTCCAATTGTTTCCATTTATTCCAAAACTCCTTGACCCTATCAACCTCTCTTACAGGGAACATTTCAAAATAATTGTAATTTAAATTTGGAGTTACAACTCTCTGAAAATGTGACTCATGTATTTTATTGGTGGACCTTCAGCTCTCAGAAACTCTGAAGTATTGAACAAGTGGACGCATTGTGTTTATGGGTAATTAGAGCTACTCTCTCATTTATCACTGGTAGCTCAGATGGTAAAGCGTTTGGGTGATCTTGAGCTAATTGTGAAACTTCTCTAAGCTTTAGCTTCCTTGTCAATAAAGTTAGCTCCAACATATGTAATATTTTGTACATAATAGTATACAATGTATAGGTGAGGTGTGCTGTGTGTGCAGTGACTATGATAAGCATTGAGTACTATAAACGACTTTGTCTCCATCCTTTGCGGTTAGTCGCTCAGTCATGTCTCACTCTTTGTGACCCTATGGACTGTAACCCACCAGGCCTCTCTATCCATGGGGATTCTCCAGGCAAGAATACTGGAGTGGGTTATACCATGCTCTCCTCCAGGAGGTCTTCCCAACCCAGGTATTGGACCCAGGTCTCCTGCATTGCAGGTGGATTCTTTACCCTTGAGCTAATAGGGAAGCCCCTCCATCCTTTATTGTTTAGTAAATACATTCTTACAAGTGTATCAACAATTGAATAGACACCTCTATGAGATCGTGAGGTCTCAGATAACAAAGGATCGGTTCTCAGCTGGTCAAATCTTGGTGGTGTTGGGGAAGACTTGAGAGTCCCTTGGCTGCAAGGAGATCCAACCAGTCAATCCTAAAGGAATAGGATATTTATTTCTGAATATTCATTGGAAGGACTGATGCTGAAGCTGAAACTCCAAAACTTTGGCCACCTGATGCGAAGAACTGACTCACTGGAAAAGACCCTGATGCTGGGAAAGATTGAAGGCTGGAGAACAAGAGGACGACAGAGGATGAGATGGTTGGATGGCATCACCAGCTCGAAGGACATGAGTCTGAGCAAGCTCTGGGAGTTGGGATGGACAGGGAAGCCTGGCGTGCTGCAGTCTATGGGGTCACAAAGAGTCTGACATGACTGAGCGACTGAACTGAACCATAATTTTGCTTGGGGATAAGAGGAAGGAGATTCAGAATGAAGCAGGGATAAGTGCCAAGAAACTTTGTCCCTCAGAACCTTTCCACATTTGAGTTTGCCATGTGTAAGAGAGAATATGGATTAGGAGTCCTGCACTTCTGATTTAACTTCTTCCCAGCTAGCATGAATCAGAAGCCCAAATTTCAGTGTATCTCTCTGCTTTCCTTTATTTTTATTTTCCTTCTCTTTCTTCTTGCTTTTTAATGAATTATCAACCTCTTTTTTTGTTTGCTTTTATTTTTTCCTTTTGTTGTTCTTATTGTCTAGTCGCTCAGTTTGTGTCTGACTCTTTGTGACCCCATGGGCTGCAGCATGCCAGGCTTCTCTGACCTTCACTGTCTCCTGGAGTTTGCTTAAAGTCATGTCCATTGAGTTGATGATGCCATCCAACCATCTCATCCTCTGTCACTCCCTTCTCCTCCTACCCTCAATTGTTTCCAGCATCAGGGTCTTTTCTAATAAGTTGCTTCTTTGCATCAGGTGGCCACAGTATTGTAGCTAGGCATCAGTCCTTCCAATGAATAATCAGGACTGATTTTTTTTTGGATTGATTGGTTTGATCTCCTTGCTGTCCAAAGGACTATCAAGAGTCTTCTCCAGCACCACAATTCAGAAGAATCAATTTTTCAGTGCTTAGCTTTCTTTATGTTCCAACTCTCACATCCATACATGACTACTGAGAAAACTATAGCTTTGACTAGATGGACCTACATTTTCAGGAGCTTTTCACAGTCTTCCATCTGTCTTTCCCTCTATTTCTCTTCAATCCACTTCATTTAACTAACCTCACCCAGCCTTTCCCTCAGGTCCCCCAACATGTGGTACTCATATGTTCAGCCAGGTTTTTTCCCTATTCCATAAGCCCTCTGTGCTCACTCCTCATGTTGCATATTGTCCCTTTCTTGAAGGCTCTTTGCTGTCCTTCTTCTATAATTATTCAAAACTCAATTGTACCTCATCTAAGAGGCCCTCACACAAAAGGGCAGTGCTTTTTGAAACCCTTCTTTAAATGAAATCCCGTAGCAAGTCTAATTTGTCCTCCCTGACCTGGTAATTAATTATCCATTGACCCCATCATATAGGGTATGTTGTTTTTCTTATGTGTTATTTTTCTTTACATAAAAAAGATTTTAATGATTTGAACTAGGAGCTATGGCATTTTCTTTTTCATTTTCATACAAGGCTCTGTGATATGAAGTTAACATCCTTTCTCTCCACTTCCCATTCACCCTCAGCACTTGTTAAACATAAAGGATATGTGGAACTTGCTGGTTTACAGGTTTTTTGTAGTCCTTGGTTCTGGTCCTTGGGTCTAAGCTGCAGTAGTATAATGCTAATTTGATTGATTTTTTGCTGTCACATGATTCAGGAATTAACTAAATCATTACAAATTTAGAAACATATAAGATATTATAAGAGAGCCAATGGATAGCACAACCTTAGGCCCAGGGGAGAGTGCTGTGCAAGTCATAGGTTGGTGGGGTTCGTATTTAATGATTTAGCCTTCTAATATTCCTTTGTAATTAAGAGATATGCAAATATATAGTTAATATTTAACAGTATTGGTTAAAAGAAGAGAAAAGAGAGAAAGGGAGGGAAGAGAGAGATCTTGAAGACTCTTTGAAATTCATGAACAAATATGATTGGATGGGCAAAGAAAAAAACCAAAGGCTGACCTCCTACAAATAAGCTCAGGAAAGAGAGAAGGGCTCCTCTGATATGCAAGTAGAAAGATTAGACCTCTAGCACCTTAGGAAATCTGAATAGTCTGAGCAATGTTGGCAGAAGCCACACTAAGAGCTTGCACAGTTCTGCAAATGTCTCACCCAAAGAAATCTGGCATGGTGTTCATCATCCAGCTAATCCTAACATGCAGACATTTCTGAGAGTGAAATCAGATCTTTCTTTGCCAGAGTGTGTTCCTTATTTGGGCAACTGGATCAAATCAAGAAAGGCCAATATAGGCTGCCAGAGTAGACAAGGAGGGGAGAAATAAAAGAACAAGACATATAATTCATCAGTGATTTCCTCCCAACATTCTTAGCCTCCACCTTGCCTCCATCTTACTGGTAATACAGGAACAAGGTCAAGGATCCGGTAAAAGGTATCTATAGAAAGGGAGTAAATATAGAAAATAAAGTAACTTAAAACATAAAATTTTCTTTCTAGGGATAATTGTGATGATAGTTCAGTAATAAAATAAGATCAGATGAAGTCTGAAGAAATGTTAGAAAACCTGGATAAAGTGGAAAAACATCTGTTTGAAGGCATCAGAATGTTAGAGACACAAAGACGTGTGGGCCAAGTTCTAGAGAGAAGGGAAACAGAGACAGGATTGACATTTGGCCCAGCTTTTCTCCTTGGGACATTTGCTGATTCAAATCTTACAGCCTAGGGGCTGAGAAGCCAAGGAGTTCAAAAGACTACAAGCAGAGAAGCCAAGTGGCAAAAGCTCAAGCACAAAGCAACAACTTTTTGACAAGCTAAGTCTCAACAGGGCTGATGGAACCATTGCATATAAAGCCTGAGCAGTACAAGTACTTGGGAATGTTCACATGGTAATTTCAAAGGGCAGCACCCATGGAGGAAGGACAAGCCAGAAACAGACCAACATTCACAAAGACTGAGAACCCCTTTGAATGAGCTCAAACTGAGAATGGACTCAGGTTACCAGTCCCCATCGTAACTGTCTGCTATGAGCAAAAAGAGATCTTTTCAAAAGAAAGATAACGACATCCAGAGTAGAGGTATCTTTACAGTTTCCTAAAGTGAAAGTGAAGTTGCTCAGTTGTGTCCGACTCTTAGCGACCCCATGGATTGCAGCCTGCCAGGCTCCTCTGTCCATGGGAGTTTCCAGGCAAGAGTACTGGAGTGGGTTGCCATTAAAATCAGCCCAGTTTCAATATAAAACATAATTTGACATACCAGGAAAAAGACTAAATGGTCAAGAGCCCCAAAAGGAAAAGACAATATAAGTCAGCACAGCAGGACAAGATATTGGAGTTTTCAGTCATTAGTTAAAACAACTATGATTTAACAAAGAAAATACACACATGGCAAATAAGTGTATGAAAAGGTGCTACATGTTATATAACGTTAGGGAATTTTAAACTAAAATGATGAGCTACCAATACATACCTATTCAAATGGCTGAAATCCAAAACAATTGAAATACCAAAGCTGGTGAGGATATAGAACAATAGGAATTCTCATTTGTTGCTAGTGAGATTTGACAGCTTCTTATAAAAGTAAACATACTTTTATCATACAGTAATCTTGTCATCATGCTCCTTGGTATCTGCCCATAGCAACTGAAAAGTTATATCTATATTAAAAACCTGAATGTGGGTGTTTATAACAGTTTCTTTCTTAATTGCCAAAACTTGGAATCAACCAAGATGTTTTCCAATAGATGAACCAGTTGGCTTCTCTGCTTATAGTCTTTTGAACTCCTCGGCTACATACAAAGGAGTAGCATTCAGCAATAAGGAAAGTCTATGAACCCATGAACAGACATGGAAGCATCTTAAATGCATATAGCTAAGTGAAAAAGAGCCAGTCTGCAAAGGCTATGTACATACTGCATGATTCCAACAGTATGAAATTTAGAAAAAGGCAAAACTGTGGCCACAATGAAAAGATCTGTGGTCACTAGAAGTTGTGAGAGGGAGAAAAGGATAGGTGAACCATGGAAATTTAAAGGCAGTGAAACTTCCATGTGTGGTTCTGTGATGATGGATACACTATTGTCAAAAATCACATAATGTACCAAACAAAGAGTGAAGTCCAAAGTAAACCATGGGCTTTAGTTAGTAACAATGTGTCAATATTAGTTTGGTAACTCTATCAAATATGTTATACTACCATAAGATGTTAATAATAAGGGAAAGTGGGTAAAGAGGGCAGGAGGTATGAGAACTCTCTATGTGTTGTTCAGTCGCTAAGTCATGTCCAATTCTTTGCGAGCCCATGGCCTTCTGCTTCAATTTATGTCTAGTGAGTCAGTGATGCTGTCCAACCAGGTCATCCTCTGCCACCCCCTTCTTTTGCCTTCACTCTTTCCCAGCATCAGGGTCTTTTCCCATGAGTTGGCTCTTCGCAACAGGTGGGCACATGTTGGAGCTTCAGCTTCAGCAACAGTCCTTCCAATGAATATTCAGGTTGATTTACTTTAAAATCGACTGGTTTGATCTCACTGCTGTCCAAGGGACTCTCAAGAGCCTTCTCTAGTACCACAATCAAAACACAGTAATTCTTTGGTGCTCAGCCTTCTTTATGGGCCAATTCTCACATCCATACATGACTACTGGAACTCTATACTTTCTGCTTCATTGTAATATAAATTAGAAATTGCTCAAAAATAATCTATTAATTTAAAAACAAATCTAGACCTGCATACAAAACTTGCAGATGAATCCAGCCACAGCAGCATTATTTAAGTAATCCCAAAGTGGAAATAACCCAAATGTCCACTAACTGATGAATGAATAAATAAGTTACAATAATAACCATACCATGAAATGTGGTTCAGCCATATAGAGAAATCATGTACTGATACATGATTTCTTGAATGGACCTACAACATAGATGGACCTTCAAACCATGCTAAGTAATTGTATAATTCAATTTGCATGAAATGTCCAGAATAGGCAAATCTATAGCAGCAGCAGCAGCAGCAGCAGCATAAAGACAAAGTATATTAGTGGCTGCCTAGGGTTTGGAAAAATGGGGAGTAAGTGACTTATAATAGATTCTTTTTCTTTTTTGGAGAGAGGTGGACAAAAAATTTAAAATTGTGGTGGTAAATGCACAGCACATCAAATTGTACATTTGAAATTATATGGAAAGTGAATTATATCTCAATTAAAGTATTATTTAAAATTATGATTAGTTATTAAAAATAAATGGCAACATACACAATTTAAGCAAACATGGTGAAATGCAATCAAAAGAAAGTCTAGAATTTAAAAAGCAGTAGCTGAAATTAAGCACTCAGAAGAATGATTTGATGGTGTCATAGTCAAACAAAATAAAGGATTACTAATGTCAATTAAAAAATAACTAGACTAAAATTTGGAGGGAAAATGATGGAAAACAGAGAATCTATCCCAAAACCCTGGGGGCAGGAAAGACCATGGCATGAAAGTAAAAATGCCACCAGGCTCTCTTGGCACAAAGAGGGAACAGGCTGGCCTGCCTTCAGGTCATTGCTCTGCTGGGAGAGGGGCCTTTTACCCACCATGCAAAATGTTAGAGACCCTGCCCTCCAAGATGCCTTAAATAGCAGAAGCCAGGGCTACCACCCCAGCTCTCAGGGTAAGAGACAGCCTGGTTGTATCTGTCTCTTTCTCTCTCTCTCTCTCTCTCTCTCTCTCTCTTTTTTTTTTTCATAATGGCAGAAATATGACCTAAGGGTCCTATCCTGTCCTATATATTTGAGGTGTTTCACTAGTAGTTGAGGCTGATTGGACAGGTTTGAGTCAAATTTACTTTGTTCCATTGTTAATTGAGAAACTATTTCAATAAAATTTTCTTAAGAAAAAAGGAAAAATGAGTACAAAAGACATATGGAGTACATATATAAACTACTGTGTCTAGCCAGGCCCAGGTCACACAACCTAGAGAGAAGACGCAATCTACCTGAATCACTAGGACTTCTCTGAAGGAATAAAATGAGATTCTGATGCCAGAAGTGGAAGGAATGATTTAAAAAAAAAAAAAAACAGGTAAAATATAATCTAGATACATCAGTAGATACGTATTTCCCTGTGGTTTGAATCTGGTACAGACAGTAAGAAAGGATGCAGCTCATAGTAGGGGCTGCTAGATTCTGCTGAGGAAAATGTGCTGTGGCAGTAGAGATTTTTAAGTTACATTTTAGAGTCCATATGTAAGTGACATCATGCATTATTTGTCTTTGTGTTATTTCACTTGGCATAGTGTCTTCCAGTTTTATCCATGTTGTCTTAAACAGTTGGATTTTCTTCTTTTTTAAGATTGAGTAATGTTCCATTTTATATATACACCATATTTTCTTTATTCATTAGTGTACTGATGGACACCTAGGCTGTTTCCATATCTTGACTCTTGTGAATAATGCTGCAATGAATATGGGAGTGTAGACATCTCTTCAAATAATGATGGTGTTTCCTTTGGAAGTGGTAGTGAGGAAGAGCTTATCACAAATCGACCTTGTGTTAAAGATGTTGGAGGAAAGGTCATTTCAAGGTCATACATAGTTTAAAATCATGACATTCCAGTGAGCCTGTGTGCATGAAGACTTGCTTTTTTTTTCTGAATTTGAATACACTGCAAAGAAGTGTTGCAAAATTTTTGATCAATATCAAATAAATAAATAAAAAGGATGGAAATACTTTGTCTTTTACTATGAAACTGGAGGAAAGGCAAGCCTTATAAGCAGCATGGGGATGAGGCCCACTAGAATTTTCTCCGATTATGGGGCTAATTTAGGAGAAGAAGGAGCAAGGCCAAGGAACAATTCTGAAAGCAAAATAAGGCTGCTGAGTCTGCACCCAGTGTATGAGATTAAGTTTTAATGGCGTATGATGAAGTGGCCGTGACACAGCTGGCAGAGCTGGTTGAGTTGCTGAAAATGGCTCTTGAAGCTACAGGAGTTGGACAGTAGACACAGAAAAAGAATAAGGTGAATCCAAAAGAGTGGAAGGACAAAATTAATAAAGAGCAAAGACAAAATAGAGAAGAAAACTGGTAAACTTGACAATACTGAAAGCGTGTTCTTTAGAAAGACTAGTAAAATAAGCAATATTTTGTAAATGCGATAGGGATGGGACTAGCTGTACAGCAGTATTTTTTTAATTACAAAAGAATACTATGCTAACTTTATACCAATACACTTGAAAAGCTGGACAGACTAGATGATAATGAATAAGTTATATGCATCCAATATTGACTCATATTTTGAGTAGAAAATATAAGTAGCTTTATGAGGTTAAAAAATATAATCAACGATGTACACTTAAGAAAGATATCAGTTGTTTTCCACTTTATTAAAAAAAGCTAAGAGTCTCAAGACAAAAATCAGATTTAGAAATTTACCCTAAAATTAACCAGAAGCACATTTCTTTTACGATATCAGGTCGTAATGAATATTAGCAGATAGATTCCACCACCACATTTTTTTAAAAAGTTATAATGATCAAGAGGCATTTATCACCGTAAAGCAGATCTTTTTTAAGGGAAGATAAAATTGGAATGAGGAGAGAAATGTGCATATCCAATATCAAAGCACACTTCAAAGTTTCAGTGGTTTAAAAAAAATCTACTAAACTATAATAGTACATCAATATATTGTTAAACTTGTATAGGAACCCATGTATATATAAGAAATACAATACAAGGTAAATAAAGTACAGACTGTCCTTATTGTAGAACTACAAAAATGATCATACAAATTACACTGTGCAAAGTTGATCTTAATGACCAATGGGGAAAATATTATTGTTCCTTGATCTTAAAATCTTGCTGAGAAAACACTAGAAACTTGTTGGTTGTAGATATATATATAGACTTTAAAAGAGTGACTTTACTGTACACATGAAACTACCACAATGTTGTTAATCAATTGTACTCCAATATAAAATAACAAGTTAAAAAATGTTTTTAATCCTAAATGTAGAGCTTGATTTATATAATTGTTTTAGATGACAATTGCAAGTCATTATATAATAATGCTAACATATTTATATATTACAATGTTTATTTTACTTAAAGATACATTCTTTTAAGCTTTCAAAATATAGTAAACCGTATTCTTAGTTAAGAGACTGCAACCTAAAACATTAGAAATACTGAGAATTAGCATGTTTTATTCTATTGTCAAAAAAACTTACGCGACTTCTAGTTTTGAGCCCAACATGAAAGGAGCTTGGAAGTTGCCACTCTGTACTAACAAGTAAATATCTGAACAAACTGAAAAATCAACAATTCTTAGATACATTAGAGAAGTAAGGTCACAGGAAAAATCACCATGCCCAAAACTGGAGAGGCAGACACAGAATATAATAGCTTACTGGAAGAGAAATGCAAGAGCAGAAATCACTGTGGAAACCAATACTGAGGTAGGAAAAACTGAACTGTATTTGATGTATTTGCCAAAGGCTCAGTGTGCAAATGTCTATATGATAAAAATTCCAGGGAGGCCTCTGTACTTTGGTGAATTTTGTCTCTTGAGCTCTGCCAGGCGTCACTACTGGGTGAAGAAGGTCAGAGTAAATTCCTCTTCTGGCTGAGGAGGGAAACAGAAACAATTTTGAAATACACCAGAAAATTCTACTATTCATAATAAGGCCTGCCCTCAGTCAATTCAGTTCACTCACTCAGTCGTGTCCGACTCTTTGTGACCCCATGGACTGTAGCATGCCAGGCCTCCCTGTCCATCACCAACTCCTGGAGTTTACTCAAACTCATGTCCATTGAGTCACTGAAGCTCTCCAACCATCTCATCCTCTGCTGTCCCCTTCTCCTCCCACCTTCAATCATTCCCAGCATCAGGATCTTTTCCAATGAGTCAGTTCTTCCTATCAGATGGCCAAAGTAGTACAGTTTCAGCTTCAGCGTCAGTCCTTCCAGTGAATATTCAGGACTAATTTTCTTTAGAATGGACTGGTTGGATCTCCCTGCAGTTCAAGCGACCCTCAAGAATCTTCTCCAACGCCACAGTTTAAAAGCATCAATTCTTCAGTGCTCAGCTTTCTTTATAATCCAACTCTCACATCCATACGTGACTACTGGAATAACCATAGCTTGGACGAGATGAACCTTTGTTGGCAAAGTAGTGTCTCTGCTTTTGAATAAGCTGCCTAGGTTGGTCATAACTTTTATTCCAAGGAATAAGCGTCTTTTAATTTCATGGCTGCAGTCACCATCTGCAGTGATTTTGGAGCCCCCAAAAATAAAGTCTGTCACTGTTTCCACTGTTTCCCCATCTATTTGCCATGATCTTAGATTTATGAATGTTGAACTTTAAGCCAACTCTTTCACGCTGCTCTTTCACTTTCATCAAGAGACTCTTTAGTTCTTCTTCACTTTCTGGCATACGGGTGCTATCATCTGCATATCTGAGGTTATTGGTATTTCTTCCAGCAATCTTGATTCCAGCTTGTGATGCATCCAGTCCAGTGTTTCTCATGTTGTACTCTGCATATAAGTTAAATTAACAGGGTGACAATATACAGCCTTGACGTACTCCTTTCCCAATTTGGAACCAGTCTGTTGTTCCATGTCCAGTTCTAACTGTTGCTTCTTGACCTGCATACAGATGTCACAGGAAGCAGGTCAGAAGTTCTGGTATTCCCATCTCTTGAGGACTTTTCCAGTTTGTTGTGATCTACAAAGTCAAAGGCTTTGGCATAGTCAACAAAACAGAAATAGACATTTTTCTGGAACTCTCTTGCTTTTTTGATGATCCAAAGGATATTGGCAATTTGATCTCTGGTTCCTCTGCCTTTTCCATATCCAGCTTGAACCTCTGGAAGTTCACAGTTCATGTACTGTTGAAGCCTGGCTTGAAGAATTTTGAATATTACTTGGCTGGCATGTGAGATGAGTGCAATTGTGCTTTAGTTTGAGCATTCTTTGGCAATGCCTTTCTTAGGGACTGGAATGAAAACTGACCTTTTCCTGTCCTGTGGCTACTGCTGAGTATTCCAGATTTGCTGGCATATTGAATGCAGCACTTTCACAACATCATCTCTTAGGATTCAAAATAGCTCAACTGGAATTCCATCACTTCCACTAACTTTGTTGGGGTGATGCTTCTTAAGGCCCACTTGACTTCACATTCAAGATGTCTGGCTCTAGGTGAATGACCACATCATCTTGATTATCTGGGTCATGAAGATCTTTTTTGTATAGTTCTGTGTATTCTTGCCACCTCTTAATATCTTCTGCTTCTGTTAATATCTTCTATTTCTGTCATTTATTGTGCCCATCTTGGCATGAAATGTGTTCCCTTGTCATCTCTAATTTTCTTGAAGAGATCTCTAGTCTTTCCCATTCTGTTGTTTTCCTCTATTTCTTTGCACTGATTGCTGAGGAAGGCTTTCTTATCTCTCCTTGCTATTCTTTGGAAGCCTGCATTCAGATGGGTGTATCTTTCCTTGTCTCCTTTTCCTTTTACTTCTTTTCATAGCTGTCTGTGAGGCCTTCATAGACAACCATTTTGCCTTTTGCATTTCTTTTCGTGTGGATGGTCTTGATCACTGCCTTTTGTACAATGTCACAGACCTCCATCCATAGTTCTTCAGGGACTGTCTATCAGGTCTAATCCCTTGAATCTGTCTGTCACTTCTACTGTATAATTGTAAGGAATTTTATTCAGGTCACATCTGAATGGTCTAGCGGTTTTTCCCTTCAGTTCAGTTCAGTCACCCAGTCGTGTCCGACTCTTTGCGACCCCATGAATCACAGCACGCCAGGCCTCCCTGTCCATCACCAACTCCCAGAGTTCACTCAGACTCACGTCCATCGAGTCCGTGATGCCATCCAGCCATCTCATCCTCGGTTGTCCCCTTCTCCTCCTGCCCCTAATCCCTCCCAGCATCAGAGTCTTTTCCGGTGAGTCAACTCTTCGCATGAGGTAGCCAAAGTACTGGAGTTTCAGCTTTAGCATCATTCTTTCTAAGGAAATCCCAAGGTTGATCTCCTTTAGAATGGACTGGTTGGATCTCCTTGCAGTCCAAGGGACTCTCAAGAGTCTTCTCCAACACCACAGTTCAAAAGCATCAATTCTTCGGCACTCAGCCTTCTTCACAGTTCAATTCTTACATCCATACATGACCACAGGAAAAACCATAGCCTTGACTAGACGGGCCTTAGTCGGCAAAGTAATGTCTCTGCTTTTGAATATACTATCTAGGTTGGTCATAACTTTTCTTCCAAGGAGTCAGCATCTTTTAATTTCATGGCTGCAGTCACCATCTGCAGTGATTTTGGAGCCCCCAAAAATAAAGTCTGACACTTTCCACTGTTTCCCCATCTATTTCCCATGAAGTAATGGGACCAGATGCCATGATCTCCGTACTTTATCAATTTCAGTCTGTATTTGGCAATAAGGAGTTCATGATCTGTGCCAGAGTCAGCTCCTGGTCTTGTTTATGCTGGCTATATAGAGTTTCTCCATCTTTGACTGCAAAGAATATAATCAGTCTGATTTCGGTATCAACCATCTGGTGAAGTCCATGGGTAGAGTCTTCTCTTGTGTTGTTGGAAGACGGTGTTTGCTCTGACCAGTGCATTCTCTTGGCAAAACTCTGTAGCCTTTGGCCTGCTTCATTCTGTACTCCAAGGCCAAATTAGCCTGTTACTCCAGGTATTTCTTGACTTCCTACTTTTGCATCCCAGTCCCCGATAATGAAGAGGACATCTCTTTTGGTTGTTCTAGAAGGTCTTGTAGGTCTTCATAGAACCATTCAACCTCAGCTTCTTCAGCATTATTGGTCAGGGCATAGACTTGGATTACTTTTATATTGAATAGTTTGCCTTGGAAACAACAGAGATCACTCTTTCATTTTTGAGATTGCATCTAAATACTGCATTTCAGACTTTTTTGATGACTATGATGACTCCTCCATTTCTTCTAAGGGATTTTTGACCACAGCAGTAGATATAATGGTCATCTGAGTTAAATTCACCCATTCCAGTCCATTTGAGTTTGCTGATTCCTAGAATGTCGATGTTCCCTCTTGCCATCACCTGTTTGATCACTTCCAGTTTGCCTTGATTTGTGGACCTAACATTCCAGGTTCCTATGCAGTACTGCTCTTCACAGCATCAGACTTTACTTCCATCACTTAGTAAGTCCTGCCCTCAGGAGGGACTGTTTTACCAGAGGTCCAATCTATTGGGTTTTGTTGGGTTTTGAGACTGACTGACCTGAAGGAAGGGAAATACCCTACCCTACCCACTTAAAGTGAGAGAAAATGTTGAGTGGCACTTCCCAAATTCAGTGCTGAGGAACACATGCTCATTATAAGACTGAGACCTAATCATAAGACTATAGATGCTTCTGCAGCCCCACATCACTGAAGATCTGTTTGCTGCAGTTAATTCCACCAGTATACTGTGTCTGGCATTTCAAGGAGAAAACTGAATCATATGAAATGCTTGGTTAAAACCACAAGGGGCAGAAAAAGAGTGGAATATAAAAATAGGAACAAAGAACAATGGCAATAAATGTGAAACAGGATCAGATATGATAGATATTAATCTAATGATATCAATAATCATTTTAAATACCAATGATTATACCAATTAAAAGATTGTCACAGAGCATTTAAAAACAAGATCCATTTATAAGAAATCTACTTTAAATCTTCATATAAAGACACACATAACTTAGAAGCAAAGGGTTGTGGAAAGGGATATCATACTAATTCACAGAAGTTTGAGAAGCCCTATGAGTTTCAGTCAAAGCAGATTTGAGGGCGCGGAAAATTACCAGGCACGAAGAAGGCTTTCCATAATGATAAAGGGGTCAGTTCTCCAAGAAGCCATAACAATTCTTGATGTGTATGTGCCTGACAAGAAAGCATCAAATTAGTGAGACAAAAACAGAACTGCAAGGAGAAAGAAAGATGCCCAGCATCATAGTTGGATATTTATACACCCCTCTATCCTAAATGGAGAGATCCAGCAGGCAGAAAATCAGCACAGACATAACTGAACTCAACAACACCATTGACAAAATGGATGTCATAAACGTCTACAGACTGCTTCATCCAACAACAGCAGAATGCACATTGTCTCAAGCTCACATGGCATATACACCAAGAGGGACCACATTCTGGGACATAAAGCATGCTCTAACAAATTAAAATAGCAGAAATCATATGAAGTCTGTTCTATTCTCAGACCATGATAGAAGTAACTTGAAATCAATAGTAAAAAGAGAGGTGGAAAATTCCCAAATACCTAGAAATGAAGCTGTTCAGGTATCAACATTCCATGGGTCTTGCCCTCTGTATGTGAACATGCACAATGACCCAGCACCCAGAGACTTTGAAAGATGGGGCCTGATTGTTCTCTAATTGTGATATACATCTATCATTACTGTGGTGGTTTGTGAACTTGATAACAGCTGTGAAGTTTGGCACTTCCTCACTGTTAATACATGCTGGTATCTGAAATTTGTTCTGTTGGGGGGACAGGCATTATTTAATTAAGTAATGGTAACTGAAATTCATGCACGAGCAAACTGTTTAGAGTGAGGACTGCCTGTATAGCATACATTGAGTAATGTTCCATGGTAAGAAATAAATACCTAGAGGCCTATAGGATGAGAATTCATATCTTGTTATGTGGAAGTCTTTCTCTAAGCGGAATGTGAAACAGAGATATAAAGAAAAAGAGAGTTGCTTTGACTTCATAAAAATGAAAGAATTCTGCATAGCAAAAGGCAACCCAAATAGAGTTGAAGATAACTGGCCAACTGGACACATAAACATGTGACAATGTCTTTGGCCAACAATTCCTTTTCTTCACAATAGAATGAGGGAGGAAATCTCAGTGAGCCAAACCTCATGAATCGATAGATGAGAGGTTAGACTAAATTTCTCATATGGTGTGGATTTAATTTTATGGAATGCAAAGTATCTTCCAGTAGGAAATATGGAGTATTACCAGTTCAGTTCAGTCGCTCAGTTGTGTCCCCTCTTTGCGACCCCATGAATCGCAGCACGCCAGGAGTATTACCAGTCTTATCCAAATCCTTAGCAATGGACACAGGTAAACCTTGAATAACTGTGATGGCTGAGTTTCTTTTCTGTTCTACAAGAGAGAGAGAACAATTAGCAGAATGTGTGTTTCTCCAGGGCAGAATTCTAGTATTGTCTCTGGACCACTGAGCTTTGCAAAAAATCGAAACGCACAGTCTCTGGCAAATCACTCTTAAACAATCCAAAGGGAGAGAAACGGAAAGGCTGATGAACTTGCTAGTCACCGTTGTGGTCCTGAGTCCTGAAAACAGTGATGATGGGGAGTATGTGATGTCACCCGTGTGAAACTTACAGGGCATGGAGATTGAGATGTACAGGGTGTAGATTCCAGTGAAGTTGAGTAGGGAAGAATGCCTCTCAGAACCCACCTCAGCTGAATTACTTATGGTCTCAACTGGGAAATGTTGATTAAGAAATGAGAGGATACAGGCAGGAGCAACTCCTGAAATAGTGCCTAAATAACTCAAATATTCCTAAGGAATCCTGCGGACAACTGTGTCAGAGAGGAGCTGACAAATGGAATATAATAAGCACAGAGATCATGCCCTTGTCAGCTAGCGCACGGAGAGCATTACTGATCCTCAGCAAATCCTTACTGATCCGCAGAAAAATGTACTGTGACTGGGTCTAAAACCTGACTGGAATTTTCCATAGATGTGTGATATTGGAGATGCGTTTGCAGCTGCACTTGCCAAATCACCTTTTCAAAGCACAGTAGGTCATGGCCAAAGGAGCAAGGGCTGCTCTGCGTGCTCTCAGGCAGAAAAGGATTTTAGAAATGCCAAGTTCTCTTCCACAAAGGAAGGGGTTAGCAGATTATGAATTAGTGATTAGTACAAGTGTCTGTGATCCCTCAACTAATTTCCATCTTGAAGCTGGGATATAAAGACTCAGGTGCTGGGTGGTGAGCCACAATCTCTCGGAATAGGGGCTTAATCAAGACTAGATGGGCTGAATTTGGGTCTCGGCATCTGGTACCAGCTCTTTTTCCAGCAGGATGCCTTTAGACATGTCCCTGACACCTTTGCATCTATAGCTTTTTGTTGTTGTTTGGTTGTTTAAATATATAAACTGGTGATAACACTACTTGGTGGCATATTCTATTTAAAAAAAAAAAAGCAACCTTTCATTACTCAATGCAAATCAAACAGTAAATGCGTTCTCTTAGTAAACCTGCTTAACAATTTTCTGGACTCTTCTGCTCTGGGCCAGATTCAGAAATACACAAGTGAAAGAGGAGACAGTACATCATGTTTTATTCAATTGGGTCTTGATACCTATGTGTGACTCTTAACCAAGGAGTATGCAGTAGTTAGGGACACAGATTGAAATTGTTTAGAGTGTGTCCTAAACTCTGACTGCCAGGATTTAAATCTTAACTCTGGAAATTGTAAAACCTGGGAAAAATTGCTTCCCTAAACTTCATTTCCTGCATCTGAGAAAAATCACAGTATCTACCTTGCTGTAGACTGAATAATACCCTTGTCCCTGAATGTCCACATTCTAATGCCC
Source organism: Capricornis sumatraensis (assembly GCF_032405125.1). Classification (NCBI taxonomy): domain Eukaryota; kingdom Metazoa; phylum Chordata; class Mammalia; order Artiodactyla; family Bovidae; genus Capricornis; species Capricornis sumatraensis. The sequence goes on along the minus strand of NW_027184612.1, from coordinate 1,941,811 downwards.
AGAACCTGTGAATGTCACATTAAATGACAGAAGGGATTTTGCTAATGGAATTAAATGAAGGTTATTGACGGGAAGATTATCCTGGGCTACCTGGATGGGCCCGAAGTCATCACTGGTGTTCTCATGAGAGAGAGGCAGAGGGAGATTTGACTCCAAAGAGAAAGTGATGATGAAGCTGGGTTTGGATTGATGCAGCCCGAAACCAAGGAATGCTGACAAGGAAACAGATTCTATCTTAGAGCCTCCGGAGGGGACATGAATGATCCTACCAACTCCTGATTTCAGTTCAGTGAAACTGGTTTTGGACTGCTGTCTTCCAGAACCATGAGAAAATGTGTTTTGTTTTAAGCCACCAAGTTTGTAGTAATATTACGGCAGCCATAGCAAACAAATGTGTACCTCTTAAGAACTATTACCCCAGTTAAAATGTGTGACTGGAGGCACACTTAGTGGCATATGTGTGTGCAGCAGGTATGCCATCATAAGCCATTCTTAACAACCTGAATCCTTGGATTTGCAGGATCATCAAATCCAGTAGTGCGGTTGCCATTTATCTCCTTGTTCATCCTGGTAACATGTCTAGACAGCTAGTAGAGAGAGCTCGGTCCTTCTCCACAGGTCCTCTCACCTCTATTAATTAGAAAGAAAGTCAGAGTTGCTCGGCCATGTCCAACTCTTTGTGATCCCATGGACTGTACCCCCCGAGGCACCTCTGTCCATGGGGATCCTCCAGGCAAGAATACTGAAGTGGGTTGCCATGCCTTGCTCCAGGGGCATCTTCCCAACCAAGGGATCGAACCCAGGTATCCTACATTGCAGATGGATTATTTACCAACTAAGCCACCAGGGAAGCCCATGAGTACTGGGGTGGGTAGTCTGGCTCCTTTCTTCAGGGGATCTTTCTAACCCAGGAATCGAACTGGGGTCTCCTGCATTGCAGTCAGTTTGTTTACCAACTGAGCTACCCAGGAAGCCCTAATTAGAGGGAAGAGGTCACTTAAGATGTTACTTAAGTCACCTTATTCTTTTCCTTTCCTTCATGACTCTTCATCCAACTGGTCTTTATAAATTTTAAAGAAAACAAAGTCATTTCTCAATGGATTCAGATACTACCCCAAATTAATATTCCCAGTAAGTTCTTGTTTTTAGTTCCAGAACCTCATCACCAGAAATTCCTGAGCCTAAATCCCCCCTAGCTTCTGGGATCACTCATTTTTCTCATTTCTACCTTTTCCTTTTAGTTGAGCCTTGTCATTTTAGTCCCTTCTTTAAACACAACTCATAATCAGGTGACATGGCCAAGTGATGAATGTATAGATGGTTTGGTTTTAATCCTGGGTTTTTTGCCATCTACTTACTATATGACATTGGACAGGCTCTTTAACCTCTCTGAGCCTCAGTTTCAAAACAATACATAATATTATAATAATACTAAAGATAGTAAAATAATAAAATAGTATAATAATACTAAAATACAAAAAAAAGTATTATAAATAATACGTACCCAAGATTGCAATTGTGAGGATTAAATTAGTTTAATATTTGCTAAGCACTTAAAATAGTACTTGTTACAGTGTTAGCACTGTAATTGTGCTTGGTAATAATAATAAATGCAATTCCAAGCACATAACTTACTCAACTTTCTGTCATAACTTTGAGGTATGTATTTGATGAAATCAATAAAATCATTCTGTTTCAAGGGGAACAGAAAAATATTTTTGAACAATTGTCCATGTGGCTATTTCACCACGTTTAGTGTTTCCAAATTTCTGTACAACAGCCTGGGCTAGTCCAGTAGCAAATTAGAAATAGAGCTTATGTTCTGCACCTTTTACCTCACTGTCCCCCACCGCCCCCCCCACACACAAATCCCCATCTCTTTGGACATAAACTTCCATTTGTCCTCCATCTTCTGTACACCTACTTCTAAGAAAGTGTCTGGGTCCATCCATGTCATTACAAAGTAGCACTGACATATAAACACTATCATGTGTAAAATAGCAAGCTAGTGGGAAGCTGCTGTATAACACGGAGAGCCCAACCTGGTGCTCTCATGACCTAGAGGGGTGTGACGGGAGGGCCGAGGTAGGCTCAATTTTATATATATATATATATATATATATATATATATATATATATATATATATATATAATTATGACTGATTTGCTTTGTTGTATGGCATAAACCAACACAACATTGTAAAACAATTATCTGCCAATTTGAAAAACAAAGGTGTATGATCTCCAGCTTAGTGTGAATTTAAGACAAAGGTACCATTTACATCAGAGAGACAGCTTTTCAAGACTGGCTTTGCTTTTCAAGTTTGTTTTGTTTTCCTGTCTCTCCCAGCCTTCCAACCATGGACAAATACAGGAGATCTATATTATGGCTCAAGACTTAGCACCTGTGCCATTCTCTGAGCCTGAAACGGGCATCTGGGCAACACTCCTGTCCTGGGACTGCTGAGAGGACCACGCCTAGCTCTGTCTCAGGCAAAGGATGAACTGCTGCTCAGGCAGCCCATTGCATCCCATCACCCTGGGTACACGGCAGTGACTGGTTCAGGGAGGGCCTGGGTGGGCTCCTCACAGTCAAGGGCTGTTTCTGGATCTCTAAGAAGAAAATATTTAGCGCAAGGAAGACATGCATCCTTGAGTCTGAAATTCTCAAATCTTCCACAAGCCACCTTCTAATTCTTAAGAGATATATGCAGGGAAAATGCCCTGCTTAGTAATAACTAGAGTTTTAGCCTGAAGTCCCACACAAAATGTCTAATCTTAAGAAACAGATGAGGCCCTAGGTGAGATCTCACTTGTGGCCTAGACCAGTATTGGGCACAATATAGAATAAGGACTACCTGGCTCATAATTACCTGAAGTACTGTTGAAATCCAGACTGTTAACTCTTCCACAAAGCAAGGAAATTAAGAGTGGTGGGGCCAGAATTATGCAGTTTTCATGATTAGTAACTAGTCATTATTTCCAGTCTAACCTGAAAGCAATTTGGTCTCTTTTCTTTCAGGATCTTATCCTTACTTTGGTCTTACAGCTTCCAAACTGAGGAGGAGGAGGGACAAGTGTTCTGAAAAAGGAGGGGATCCAGGCAAGGAAACAGTGTTCAGTTTGAACATTTAAAAAATAGTTTATTCTGGGAAAATGGTGCAAGGAGAACAAAAGAAGGTGGGTCAAATTTTAGGAAAAGTAATGAAATTTAGTGAGCAAATAGCAGTTGAAGGGAAAAGCAAACTGAAATACAGCATCAGTTTAAACAGTTGATGTTAGAGACAGAAGTAGGAGCATCATGCCTACGGAGAGGAAAATACAGTTCTCCCATACTGTTGTCCCCAGGACTGAGCAGAACTTGGTTCATTTAACTTACTGGTTTTCAACCCATAGCATCCACCTGTAAATAAAACACAGGACACTGTGTTGTGATTGCATAACAAATTGTAAATATTAATCATCACAGGTCCAAAAAGCAAACATGCTATTGACAAAAGGTGAGTTGTACAAGGGGAAAGACAGAACTGGGGGCACAAGCAGTCACAGGCATAAAGAAAAGGACGGGATTAGAGTGAAAGGGAATCCTGTAGCTATGTACTATAGCTAATATTTCCTGAGAGCTTCCGTGTGTTGGACATTGAAGGCTGCAAATGTGTTATTATTTGCATCCTCACGGGCAACTCCATGCAGTGGTGGTGATCATCCATTTCCTCATTGTACAGGTGAGGAAACAGAGGCCCAGGAAGGTTGAGTAAATTGCTCAGGATTGCAGAGCTAACAACCTGAAGAACAAAGCTTCCAAGCCAAGTGGTCCATCTCCAGAACCAAGGCTTTTAGCCACTGTGCTACCACTTCTCCCTTCGGTAAAAGCCAGCAAAAATGGCATGGCATTACGGAAGAGAAGCGGCGTAAATAATGAAATGAATACGATGTATTGAAAGGAAGAGGGATGAGAAGTAGTGAGGGTAGGGGTTTATCTTCCTGCCTCATGTTAGGGTGCTAAAATCGATCTACAATGGATACAGCAGATGAACACAACGTTTAGAATTATGGGGGTAACATTCATGTGGCCAAAAACTGTCTCTGGAGAGGGGAACTGGGGTTAGAAAAGTTGAATTTCTGTAATTGAAATGCTATCATGTCCACATATTATTTTCATAAAAATATTTTTATTTGTTTAGAAATAGCTTCAACGGTGTAAATGCATTAAAACATGAAATTCAAAGTCATCTTTACATCTCATACATTTGTTAAGTGCTTGGCTTATTAGAATTGTTCTTTTCAGCTTTGAAGGTTTTTTTTTTTTTTTTAATGAAAAGCAGTATAAATTTTAAAATTTAAAAATTGTTCCTGGTAATATTGCCAGCAAGGCCGAGAGAAGGTGTGGAACTATTACAAGCAAACTGGATTTCAGCCCTGCTTCTGGGAGGCCGTCCTGACAACAAAGGGAAGGAGAGTCTCTAAAGTCAGGGAGCAGAAGCTTTGATCCTCTGGAGTTGTAACAAACAACTTAGAGTAAATGAATCAGGCGGCAGGGTGCCGGGAGGGGGCTGTCGGGCTCTCTGTGATGGTGTTCTTTGTTTTTGTGGGACTAATCTCAGAAATATTGCATTAGGCTCAGTGCTGTGCATTTTTAGGCTGGAGTTACCATATTTTTCCATCTGTATACTTCATGAACGCAAGCACTTTTTTGCTTCCTTTAAAATGGGAATCTCCTATTTGAATTGCCTGGTGAAGACCTTTGAAGTGATTCATTAAGTATACATATGCGTGCTCTATCTCCATCTATGTATCTGTCAATCATCCTTTCCCTACTCACCTACCTGTATTAGTCTGCTCAGGCTGCTATAACAATATAGCATAGACTAGGGGGCTTAAACAACAGACGTTTCACACTCCTGGGAAGTCTAAGATCAAGGCAGATCTGCTTCCAGGTGAGTCCTTCATTTTTGGCTTGTAGATGGCCATCTTCTGCTGTGTCCTCCTCACATGGTGGAGAGAGAAAGCTCTAGTGTTTTTTTCTGTTTCTTATAAGAGCTAATCCCAGCTCTACCTTCATGGCCTCTGCTAAACCTAGTTACCTCCTAAAAACTCCGTTTCCTAATTGCATCACACATAAGGGGATAGAGCTTCAGTATATGAATCTGTGGAGGGGGACAAAAGAATTCAGTCTTAACTCTCTATATCTGTTTCTATCTGTCTTTCTGTGTAGAATAATAATAGTGGCTTATAATTCATTTCCCTGTGTTATTGTATCCTTCTCAAACTCGTGTGAGGTAAATTGGCCATAGGAAAATCACTGATTTCACTGAAACACTTGAAGGTGGAATTAACTTTGGGATCACACAATCAGTAAATGATGATGCCACAGTTCAGTCCACTTCTTCTCCATCCTCCTTTCCTTCTCCCTTCACTTTCTGACTCTATTCCAGCCACATTATTTACTAGCTTTTCCCTGAGGACACTGGTATCCTTCTGGGCCTTGGAGAGGTTATTCCCATTATCTGGAAGTCTTCTTCCTCGTATATCTGATTCAGGTGCCTCCCTCTATACTGTTCACATTGAGCCTTCCCAGTAAGACTTCTCCTGTCTACTGTTTAACTTGAAAACCTTGTTTCTCTGCCCACAAGGTCAATTTCCCATATACTGCTTAATCTCTATTGCATTTGTTACTAGGCTTCCCTGGTGAGTCAGTCAGTAAAGAATCCACCTGTAATGCAGGAGACCTAGTCCGATATCTGGGTCAGGAAGAGCCCCTGGAGAAGGAAATGGCAACCCATTCCAGTATTCTTGCCTGGGAAATCCTGTGGACAGAGGAGCCTACAGGTGGGCTACAGTCCCTGGGGTTGCAAAGAATCTGACAAAACTTAGTGCCTAAACCACAACAACAACTTGTCAGATAATTTACATTGATTTCTGTTCTCCCCTCTGACTAAAAGATAGGCTACACAGAGTCAGGAATTTTGCTTTTATTGAACCTAATAGAGACCCAGCAGAACTCTAGGGTCTGCAAGAACTGGACACAGTTGTAACTCTTCTGTTTGGTATTTTAGCAGCCTATCTCAGAGCCAAGCCAGTTATTGAAGAGAAACTTTCTGATACTTTAAGCAGTATGATAAACTTGAAATAAACTTAAACTTTCAACAATTACAGAGCAGGCATGGATTCTTCCTTTGTTTCACCAGACACATGAACCTGGATCCAAAATCCATCCTCTCCGGGTGAAGTGGGAATGCACAAAGATGACTGGCCTAAGTCTCAGCTGGATAAAAAAGATGCACAAAAGAGACATTTAAACATTTTCAAAAACTCAAACCATAAAGTGTGTTTCCTCTTCACACATCAGGGATTATCTAGCCTTTAGTGTGGTTAGAGTAGTGTGGGGTGGTAGGGGTTGGGGAGAGAGAGATGTAGAGAGAAGTAAGGATGAGTTGCCCTGTCTCTGCCTCCTCTGGACCTTAGTTCTTCCTGGACTGTCACTCCTTACACTCAAAGCAGATTTCAGGAGTCAGCACACATGGTCATGATGTGTGCCTCACTCCACAACCCAGTCACTGGGACCCAGAAAATTTTGCAACCTCAAGTCTCCCTCAACGCATCATGACTCATATATATCAATGAGTAAAGACACATAAACTGTAGTAGATTAACAAGAATAAGTTTTATATATATATATAAATTACATATATACATATTTGTACATGAATCTGGGAAAGATGAGAGCCCATTGAGGCAAATGGCTAGGGGGAGAGGAAGCAGCTAAAGATAGCAGTGGGCACTCTGCCAGTTCCAAGTGTAGGGAAAATAGCCAGAAGTTTGGGTTGGCCAAGTTTACAGTCAAACCAGGGATGTCACAGTGGATGATACATGCAGGTTATTTTCCATCCTCCAAATGCAACTTCTCAAGTCTGGTATGTACTTTTGCACTGGGCTCATGTGTTTCTCACCTTGCAGCACACTTACACCGACATTCCTCACCCATGCACATACACCACACACGTACTCCTGCACACCGCTGAGAGTGTGGTCCTTTGGCTCGTGGTAGGAAGGAAACAGGTTAACAGTTTCACTTAAGTGGGTAGAGTCGTTTTCCAGCAAAGCCCGTTCATCGTTGCACAGGATCTGCAGAGCAAGATATGCTCTTTATTTGTTGAGTTACTTCAGAGAAGAAAGAAGTTCGCTAATGCTCCAGTGAAATCCCAGGCAGGTGATGAAAGTACCAGACCCAGAGCACAGACGCAGCTTCCCTGACCAGGAGCCACTAAACACAACACTGTGCTCCTCCAAAGTCAGAGGGGTGCCCTGAGTTGGGGTCCCAGGTGTTCTGAGCATAGAAGTTCCTCTCTAAATATATATGGTGCTATCCCCCGTCGTGCTGTGTGGGTTTGGGCTGGGGAGGCCTGGGTGCTTTGTGTGAGTGGAACACCAGAAGTGTACCCAGTCATAGCAGGTGTGGTGCTGTCCCCCAACACCCCCTCTGTGCTTTGCATATATGAGTTCCAAGTCCAATGGCAGGTGTTGACACTGGGGCCTCCCATCCTAGATGAAATGTTGCGCCTCCCATGTATTCCACCCATGGTGTATTGGCCAGGTGGGCCCCAGTTGTACTGATGGGAAGTGTGGATACCAGGTCCTCCAGTCCTGGGAATGATGTTGTTCCCTCCTATACCACCACCACTTGCATCTTGGACAGGTGGGTTCCAAGCCAGGGGTGGGTCTCACACTTGCAAATCCAATGGATGCATTGTTGCTCTGGTGGAAAGTGGAAATTGACTTGTCCCTTAACACAAATTTCTTCTCCATGGTGATGGGATTTGTAACTGTAGATTTTCTACACTCGTGTGGGTCCTGGGTGCAGCGATGGCAAGTGGTCACACCCCGACCTCTAACCCTAAGGATGGTGGTGTCCCCTGCCATCACTCTACCACCTGGATTCAGCTCAGGTAGAACCCAGGCATTTGGCTTCAAGTTGAAAGCAGATATGTGCCCGGATGCTGGGATGGTGGCCTGCCCTTCCTACTGCAGCAGCCGTGCTGCAGTGAGATGACTCCCAGGTGGCCTGGCCCACAGTAGGAACACACGTGGTGCTGGGTGCCCCACACAGTTCTGTCCAAAAGTTAGGTGGGCCAGATGCTTCTGAATAATTGAGGCCTAGGGCATTCACACCAGCCTCAAAACTCCCACAAGCCTCCCATAGAGGCTGCAGGTCCCATCAAGAGTGGGCCTGATACGGTACTACCAGACAGCAAGCTACTGTCTCCAGTACTGGGCACCAGGACCAGGCACTGTGGTATCCGCTCCAAAACCAGCAGTAGCAGATACATCCCTGGGGAAACACCTGAGTTGTAGACAAAGGCCGGCTGCATGCTGATGGTGCTGGTGGCAGACAGGGGGTCTGGCAAGCCTGAATCCACTATGCTTCCTCTGGGTGTCTGGACTGCTGAAGAAGTTAGCTTTCTATCTTGTTCTAGGGCTAATGGGTTTCCCAGTGGAATAGACTTGGTAGGCTTCTTCCTACTGTTGGCCCCAGATGTGGGCTGAATGGTGAGTTCTGGGTCCAAGCTTCTGGGTTTCAGGCTTCACTTGAAACATGGGTGCCTCTGTTGACCAAATCCACAGGTAAATAAGTTGAGGCTTGGGTCTAGGCATTGCCACCACTGGGTGCTGTGTTCTCAGAACCAAGAACAGCCATGTGATATGGGTAATGGTTCTTCTTGGAGTCAGAGGTAGACTGAACAATAACAGTCTGAGGAGGAGGTGTTGTGTGCATAGCATCAGTGTCAAAGACTGGTTTGACATCTGTAGAGATGCTATCTGCTGGAGCATAGATAACTGCTGAAGCCATAGGTGGGGGGCTGGGAAAACCAGGAACTGAAGTCATAGGTGGGGGGCTGGGGGAAACAGGAGCTGAAGCCATAGATGAGAGGTTGGGGGAAACAGGAGCTGAAGCCATAGTTGGGGGGCTGGTTGAGGCAGGATTTGGGGATTGAGGGAAACAGCCAAAGCCCTGGGCGGGGGGGGGGGGGGGGCGGGAAGACAGGGCCCAAAGCCGTAGATGGGGGCCCAGGGGAGAAGCAGCCAGAACCCTAGATGGAGGGATGGGGAAGACACCGGCAGGAGTCCTTGATAGTGGGGCTGGGGAAGGGGGAGTAGTGTCTGTGTCAGTGATGCCCGAATCTGAAGGAGGGCACACTTGCAGATGGCATGACTGGGGTGGCAAGAGAGGCTGCAGCAGAAGTGAGGGGCTGCTCAGTTAGAATGGGGAGTGGTGGGAGGGGGAGAATCTACACACATGGGTGTTGGGGATCAATTTTGGTTGGAGGGTGGCTGGGAGGAGAGGGTTAGGGTGCTCAGAGTTATGGAGAGGTCAGAAATAGAAGGTGGTGTTGCTCCGAGTGAACACTGAATGCCTTTATCCTCCTTACGGGTAATTCCCACAGTGAGATTGGAAACTGGAGGAAGAAGAGAACCTGCAGCAACAGAATGAGAGATCACGGGGGCTGTGTTTCTTGCCTCCTGACCCATATAAGGTGTCGGGCAAGGTGGAAGGCCAGCCGGATTGGGGAATCTGGAGGACAGGTCGGCCAAGTGGGTGGTGGTAGGAGGGACCTGCAAAATGTGACTGACCGGGGAGCCTGTGGTCCCTGGGGCAGGCGGAGGGGCACTGCGGCGTCGCATGGCCTTCCTTGCGTCCTTCAGGATTTTGTTCCGCTGACGCTGCATGTTTTGTTTCAGGGTGCCTGAGGCTTTGGCGAGAGTCATGCCTGGAAGCTTCCGAGGCGGAGGAAGGTCACTGCGACCCCACGGCAGAGGCAGCGGTGGTGGCAGTGGCGGCAGCAGTGGCGGCAGGGGCAGAAACTGCGGCATGGGTGTCTTCCGCTTGAGGGGGTGCCTACTGCGGGCAGATCCCAGGGGAGAAGAGCTGCTCCGTGGGGTGTCTGAAGGTTGTTCACGCCGCAGCGCCTTCCCAGCCATCAGCGACTCTGGGGAGCTGGGGGTGAGGTCTTCACCCCGCACTTCTATTGGCCTGTCGGGCAGCGGGTTGCAGCACGGACTTGGGGCAGAGAGCACCGTGGCCAGGGGGCCAGGCTGCGAGGGAGGCTGGCGGTCTCCAGCAGTGCCGTCTAAGCAGATGGCGGGGCTTTCGGAGGAAGAGTTCATCCGAGGCACCTGGGCTTCCTCATTGATGTTGCTTTCTGGGTGCACCGGAAGGCAGTTTGCAGGCTCAGGACTGCACTGGAGGGACGTGAGGACCCCGCTGGCCTCCTGGGGCCTGGGTGTCATTGTCATATCCCTGTTGCAGTATGGACTTATCTTCCCATTGTCCTCTCCTTCAGCCTCTGTGTGACCTTCCTCCTCTGTCATGCCTTCCCTGGGCTCTTCTTGGACCATCGCCTCACTCTCCTTTGCGCAAGGAAGCGGGAGGTGACTGGTTGGTACCGGCTTCCCAACCTCAACTACCTGGGCAGGTAGCTCAGGTAGTGAACGCAGGAGAGTAATTTTGCGCCCAGGTGGAGGAATTCTGATGGTTCTCGAAGGTCCGAACATCATGGAATTACGAGTGGACAAGATGGGCTTCTTCTTCCGTGAGTTCCTCAAGTTCACCAGGGGTACGATGCCCACAGAGGAGTACCCAGCCTGCTGGATGGGGTACCGCCTTCTTGGCGCGATGTCAAAGCTGGATGATAAAGGCAGTTGATGCTGGTGCAGCCTGTGAACAGGGTGGAAAGCAGAATCTGGAGCAGCGGGGTGGCCCCGGCCGGATGTGATGGCATCCCGAGAGGGCAAAACCAGCGAGCGACGGCCCGGCGGGTGCCGGCGGCAGAGCCTGGAAACAACTTTACACAGTAAATTGCCCATATAGGACAGATTGTGCGCCAAACGCCCTGAGAATAGAGTGTGAAACTGGGAGAGCGTCTCCCTAGCTTCTGACTCCTCTCGTGGTCAAACACGCACTGGAGGGAGGACTCCTCAGCCGGGCGCTTGTGATGCGTCCATGGTATAGGCATCACAGAGAAACTGTGCTGTGCGCCTGCAGGTGGCAAAGGGCGGGGCACAGGGCGGGGCACAGGGCGGGGCACAGGGCGGGGCCCCAGCTCATGACCTCTCCTGGGCTCTCTAGCAGCCTAGACTTCCCACTGGGGGTGGCAGGTGTTTGGCACCAGATGGGCCACCATTCAGAGACTGCTCAGGACTGTGGCGGCCTTCTCCTCCAGAGGTCATCCTGTCTAGCACCTCATCGTGCAGCCACCTTGGTGCCTGCATTTGTGTCGGCCAGCCCTTCCCTGCCTGGGTCTCAGAGGCCTGTGCAAAGCTGAGTGCAGGAGCCGCCAACGCCGTCGGAGGGCGTTCTGGCACCTATGGGGACCTTCCCAGCTTCACTGTGAAGCCTGGAGCCAGGAGCACCTTCTCCACTGCTGCTGCTCTGCCACCATCTCCAGCCGGCAGGGAACCCTTCCTGGCAGGTAAGGCTCTTTTCACTTCTTTTAGAAATTTGGTACAGCAGTTAAACTTTCGACTGTTCTTCAGGGTGTGCAGATGGTAATGGCTTAGCCAGGATTTGAACCAAGCCTGCTCTGGGCTGTGGTGCCTCCTTGTCATACATGCTTCATGTGTTGTTGTTCTTTTTTTGTACTCCTTGTGGCACTTAGCCCTAAGTGTCATACCTATAATGAGCCTATATCCTACCCTGTAGAAGGTTTTCTTTTGCTCAGTTCGTGAACTGATTGCCTACTGCACTGGGTTCTGATCTCAGAAGATGCAGGTTAGGGACCACCAGTTGTCAGCATAGCACCAGCGGAAGTGTTCCCTTTAGTCTAGTTTGAAGGATCCAGATATGTAAAGATCGTAGTCTAGATAAATCGTGGGCTTTCCTGAAAGAAATTTACCAGTGAATTATTCTGTATGGATTAGGAGCCAGTTTCTATGGATGGCCTTCCTGGAGTATGTTCAGTAAGGCAACTCATTCATGTCTAGAAAGCAAATACATCATTTATTGCAGCTTCATAGTGGAGCCCTGTGTCAGTTTAAAATAGTCAGCACAATTTGGTCACTGTGAGCATGTCAGCTTGGGCCAATCTTTACTACTGTGTATAATTCTAGAGATTCTTATGCCCAGGAGAGAAGACACACTCTTGGGTGTCTAGGACAAGGGAAAGATGTTATTATTCACAAGGTAGAAGCTTCAAAATAATAGGAAAGAACTTCAAAACCCTAGTCTAACATGGCTTGATTGAGTTTGAATCTTGTTTCTTTGGCTTACTTCATTGGAGTGTTTTCTTTCTCCTTGGCTGACATTGTGTGTTACACATCAGGCATGTGACATGTAGAGGTTTCAGAACCCAGAATTGTATTGATCAGTGAAACTTTATTTATATATTTTAGTTTAAAATCTATTTAAAATAACACTGGACATAATTCATATATTATACATTAGTTTTGCCCTCTGCTCTTCAGATTCTTTTTATAGTATGTCAGAGCAAATTTGGACTTCCATCCCCAATAAGATTTGAGATTGGAGGACACAAAAGCTTTTTCTCAGACCTAAATTATGTCTGAAAAAAGCGAGAAATATCATAAGCTCTACCTGACCTCTCTAGGAGCAGAAATGATTTACAGCCGTGGCATTTAACCATAATTCCTTGATCTCGTTTGAGAAGTTCAGTAAGGAACAATCTCTTGATTTTTGTTTCTTCCTTGCTTTCTTGTCTTGCTTACCAACAATCCATTGTAATCCATGAATTAATATGGCATCAGGCTGAATGTTCTCTGGAGCTCATTCAAGTAACTTTTTTCCCTAAAATAACTCTAATTTCCTTGTTTTTCAGCTCCTCGTCTTTCCTTGCCCTTTACTAAAACCAGAACTCACCAAAAGCTGACTGGCTTTGTGCAGACCCTTCTTAGGACACTCTTTCCTTAATTATTTTATTCATCACTCTGTTTCATTTTTTGCCTTCTAGAAATATGTTGAAATCTTTCTGTAGTAGATGACTTCCACAACATCTTGGCTTTTATTGGCTTATTAACTTGGATATTTCTACACTTTTATTTAAAAATGGTTTGAGAAGGAATAGAAAGTAAATATATTTCCTAGTCTGCCATCTTGAGCTGAAAATCCTGGTCAGTTTTAGCATCCAACCTTCCCATAGGAAAAAAACAAAAAAGCCCTTGGCATTAATAGGTGTAACAACTCAAGATTTCAGCTTTTCTGGGGTAATCACTAAGGACTTAGTATGTGGTAATTTCTAATGCTGCTGCTGCTGCTGAGTTGCGTCAGTTGTGTACCAACTCTGTGCAACCCCATAGCCGGCAGCCCACCAGGTTCCTCCGTCCCTGGGATTCTCCAGGCAAGAATACTGGAGTGGGTTGCCATTTCCTTCTTCAGTGCACGAAAGTGAAAAGTGAAAGTGAAGTCGCTCAGTCGTGTCTGACTCCTTGCGACCCCATGGACTGTAGCCCACCAAACTTCTCTGTCCATGGGATTTCCCAGACAAGAGTACAGGAGCAGGTTGCCATTGCCTTCTTCTAATTTCTAATGGGAAAATAATAACTATTTCATGGAATTTATTTGAGGATTACATTAGATAATGAACACACAAATGCTCTCTAAAGTTTAAAAGTCCATAAAAATGATTTTGCAATTGATTTGTTGCTACTTCAGTTTTCCTTGGCAGTGATTTATGACCTTGCTTGTGTGAGACGATGCTTTCTGATTTGTTGTTTTGAAAGTTAGATTATATATTTCAACAGCTCAATGAAAATAACATCATTTCTGAAGGTTAAGGGTGAAGCCGTAAAGGTTTCTTGATACCTGTCACTTTACGATATTTTCAGCAGCTCATTCACTCATGTACTTCTCCTCCCTATTTTGTTGTGGACCTACTACCAGCCAGATACCTTACATCAGGTGTTGGAAAACATTTTCCAGATTTTTAAATATATATCTTAGACTTGTTGGGCCGTATACCGTTTCTGTAGCTTCTTCTCCTCCTCTTTCTTCAGCAGCCTTTCAAAATGTAAGGCTCAGTATTAGCTCACCCGTCATCAAAAGACGGGCTGAGCTCACAATGATTTGTGAGCAATTACCTGCCAGTCCCTGCTCTCCATTGTCACTGAGTAAGAGGTGCATTTTTTTAGTAAATCATGTCTTTGAGTCAACTCTTAGTTTTCCGGAGCTTGTCCTTACTCTCTTGCTGCTTCTAATCAACAGGGCATTCAGAGAGATCCTGTTAAAACATAAATCAGATTGTATTGCTCAGATCTCTTCAGTGGCTTACTGCAAGCAGAAAGCAAAGTCCTCAGAGTGCCTCCGTAGGTAGGCCTAGAAATCTGGGCCTCTGTTTCTTCCCTGACTTGTTCCTTCTCCTCTCTACTTTGCTTACTCTATTTCCCACAAACGGACATCCTTTCTGTTCCTTGAATACTCTAGGCACATTCTTGCCTCCTTCTCTTTCCATCTGACTGTTCTCTCTGCTGGTAATATTCATTCCCCAGATATGCACCTTGCTCCCTTCCACAACCACCTTAAATTCCTTGATAAATTTTATCTCCCCCATAAAGCCTTCATTTATTACTTAATTTCAAGTGGCAGGTACCTTCTATCAGACATCTCCATCTCCCTACCATGCTTTCCATTTTTTCTCTAGCACTTACCTGATATACTAGTTATTCTATGCATCTATTTAATTTTTATTTACATATTGATATATTTTTATATTTGCTTGTATATTTTTGTCTGCCTCCTCAATTGAAGAGAGGGTATATTCATCTGTGTTGATTACTGCTGTGTCATCAACCTATAAAACATTCTGAAGAATGGTGCCTGAAATTTGATAAGGGATTAAGAAATTGGCCACATAACTAAATATGTACATAAATTAATGAACAAATCTCCAGGGCTTCTGGATGAGGTCTAATGAAAAGAGGAAGACGAATGATTGGGACAGGGTACTACAAGAAGTAGAATTTGGAATACTCTGATAGCTATCCTAATAGAGAAGGTCTTGTTAATTTAGATAGTTTTAATGAGAGAGCTGGGAACTAGGGCCACACAGCATCAAGATTTTTAGAATATATTGTGTAGAGTTCTTTTTAAGTGTGCACAGATATCACTGAAAATCCATGCATGTGTGCATGACTCTATTACTTTATTTAGTGTTTTACAAGAGCCTCTCAAGGACAGGGTTATAGTAAGTATCAGTATCTTTCCTTTATAATGAGCTTAATTTGTTCAAAATTATATCATAATTTTTTTGCAACTGTGAAACCAAACTAGCTTTTGAGTAGACACTCCCTAGAAACCTGTGCGGAGAAGGCAATGGCACCCCACTCCAGTACTCTTGCCTCGAAAATCCCATGGACGGAGGAGCCTGGTAGGCTGCAGTCCATGGGGTTACCAAGAGTCGGACACGACTGAGCGACTTCACTTTCACTTTTCACTTTCATGTATTGGAGAAGGAAATGGAAACCCACTCCAGTGTTCTTGCCTGGAGAATCCCAGGGACGGGGGAGCCTGGTGGGCTGCCGTCTGTGGGGTCGCACAGAGTCGGACACGACTGAAGCAACTTGGCAGCACTAGCAGCAGCAGAAACCTGTGACGTTAATAAAACCAACAAACATGTGTTCAGCTTCCAATGATAGACATACTACAGACTCAATTATGGGCCATCCATTTTAATGAGGGCAAGAAGTGATTTAACAAATACAGAGCAAAGAGGATGTTAAGCTTTGTCCTCTGTTAATATTAGCAATGGATAAAGTGGGCTCCAACATCTTCAAGATAGCTTGAGACCATCATCTCTGTGTCATGGCAGAGGGATGTTCAGCCAGGATATTGTTCTCTGTCACTCAGAAAAATACCCATAATGTATAATGATACTTACTGAGTCAGATATGAGACTTTTGGGTGGTTAGAAGTCCTTTAGCATGATTCTTTCAGATGCCTTAGCGACAAGATGAAGCTAGCAGCTTTGGACACTTTCAGCAATGAAGAGTTTGTTTGGATGTTAATTTTCATGCTGAATGAAATTCAGCTGAATGAATTTCGTGCTGAATTCACCCTACCTACTTGAAACTGCAGCACAGCACACACACTTCAGTTACCAGTTCAGTTCATTCCACAGAATTTTCATAAAACATAGTGTTCTATATACCTGGGATGTATCTCACTTCGTTTTAAGAATTTCCAGATAATTCTTCATACATAGTGTTACAATTCCAATCTTGCCAAGTCCTGCACCAGTTACATAGAACACAGCACATTTATTTCTCTGGTTGTTCAGATCCCAGTGAAAGAAGAATGGAATGGAATCAAAGAGATGAGATCAGAATTCTTGTCCCAGATTTACCATAAAATAATTGTGTTCTCAGGAAAATTATAGCTATTCTAGACCCCTTTCCTTTTTTTTATTTCAACAGAGTTGCATTCATTTCAGTTCAGTTCAGTTGCTCCGTCGTGTCCGACTCTTTGCGACCCCATGAATCGCAGCACGCCAGGGCTCCCTGTCCATCACCATCTCCCGGAGTTCACTCAGACTCATGTCCATCGAGTCAGTGATGCCATCCAGCCATCTCATCCTCTGTCGTCCCCTTCTCCTCCTACCCCCAATCCCTCCCAGCATCAGAGTCTTGTCCAATGAGTCAACTCTTCGCATGAGGTGGCCAAAGTACTGGAGTCTCAACTTTAGCATCATTCCTTCCAAAGAAATGCCAGGGCTGATCTTCTTCAGAATGGACTGGTTGGATCTCCTTGCAGTCCAAGGGACTCTCAAGAGTCTCCTCCAGCACCACAGTTCAAAAGCATCAATTCTTTGGTGCTCAGCGTTCTTCACAGTCCAACTCTCACATCCATACACGACCACAGGAAAAACCGTAGCCTTGACTAGACGGACCTTAGTCGGCAAAGTAATGTCTCTGCTTTTGAATATACTATCTAGGTTGGACATAATTTTTCTTCCAAGGAGTAAGCGTCTTTTAATTTCATGGCTGCAGTCACTATCTGCAGTGATTTTGGATCCCAAGAAAATAAAGTCTGACACTGTTTCCACTGTTTCCCCATCTATTTCCCATGAAGTGATGGGACTGGATGCCATGATCTTCGTTTTCTGAATGTTGATGTAGATGACACCAAATAACATCCCCCTCTTTGCTGTCGTAGCTTCGATGTTATTGGTATTCTGAAACACATGAATACAATGACACATGAAGCTGTGCACCATCTCTGTAACTATGTTTTTAGAGTTGCCTCTATTTTGAAAATGAGAGCATGGCTGAGCACAGAAGTAGACGTTTTGACCAGAGGCTCCAAAGTAAATGCAACTAAACCACAAGTTTCCTTCTTTCCTGAAGCTCACTGAACTGAAACATAGGCTGCTGGATATTAAGCGGTAAAGCATATTATCAGTGTATTTTAAAAGCAGCTATTCTTCTAGGATTTCTAATTAGTAGCAGGAAGTTTTGAAATTCTTAAAGGATCATCTGCTCTTGTGAGATTTACAGCTCTGGTTTCCAGTCAACCAAGTTGAATTAGGGCATCTGAACTTTTGGATGCATCTCAGAACTAGAATTCTGAACCTCTTGAGTTTTTCTTCATGCTGTCAGAAATTCATGCCAGATAATCCTTTTAATAGAGAGTATGTACACACTTGTATATTTTCATATAAGAAACCAATGTGGTGAGTGAGGATGGAAGTGAAGCCCTCAGTCTCAGAGGGGTGTTGAGCTCCTGGTGAAATACAGTCATTATTTCTTCAAAATAGAAAAGCAGTTATTTGAAGTTATTAACACCAAATAGCTATTGATACACTTATCTGTGATACATGTATTTACTGTACCAACTAGGTGTGTTCTCTTTGGGAAGTACACAGCTGTTTGAGACACAGATTGTTTATTTTTGTTTGTTTTCCCACAAAGACTGTGACCTTCTGATCAGGAACGTCTGTATTTTACTAACATCTGGAACCACCAGCTAACACGGTGTCTAAAATGTAGCCAATGAATATGAAATCAAGGAACACATTTTTTAAGTACAGACCAGGGCATGGGCAAATATAAAGTTTTTGTTTTCAATCATAACGTGATTGAAACCTGTAAACGATACAGACAACAAGCGCTACAGTAATTCAAAGAAGGCATAGAACAGACAACCTGTAAGGATCTATTGTATAGCACAGGGAGCTATACTCAATATTTTGTAATAACTTATTAATGGAAAAGAACCTGATAAAGCACATATATATAAATTAATCACTGAACTGTACACCTAAAACTAACATGGCATTATAAATCAACTATACTTCAATTTAAAAAACTGACAACAAAAGACACCTAGAAGTCATAGACATGATATTTCCATAGAGAAGCCAGATGAAGAAGAGAGAGAGAGCTTTTGAATTCACCAGAGCAGTCACAGAGAACCTAGGCTTCGACCTGAACTTGAATTTACATTAAGATTGTGTTGCAGGTACAGATGTAGGTAATCACATACACTCACTATACTGAGACTAGCTGAAGTTATGAGTGTCGTCCAAGATCCCAAAGCAAGTACAGTGTGCAGTCAAAATTTTAAGTGACACCTAATACACTAAAAAAAAAAAAAAAAAAGCCCCTTCTGTGATACCGTGTTGTCATTGAAATAATGTTGTTTCTTTCTGGTAGATTATAGTAGAAATTGGTTCTAGTGTCTCCTGTAATTACTAGTTCTGTTTATCCCATCTATAGTTGATCTTCAAAATTTCCATTAGAATGGCTTTGCCAAAATGAAACATACAAGTATTCGTGATGCCTGTATCCAAGCATTTCTTCTGTTGTTCCCTGCTTAGGATTATATGAACAATTCACTATCTTTTCCCTCCTCTAAGAATTCCCTCTGCCCTATTGGGCACCTGGAAAACCCACTTCATTTGTCAAAACTCAGTTTGCATATTATCTCTGTTATGCTGTCTTCTGTTTAGTGTTGTGGTCACACTTTCCTTTTTGCTCCCATTACACTTTTGCATACCTGACTGTTGCACTTGCTACACTGTATTGTAGTTGGATGTTTTACGTAACTCGGGCTTCTTCTGGGCAACATTCCTTGGGGCCAGCGACTACCTTTTCTTCACCCATTGATGCAGCCTTAGCATGTTACTTGGTATGCAGTAGTTAACATAAAAATGAGATCTGAATAAATTTTAAAAGGTAGGTACGTATGACTTATCATCACTTTCCAGGTATTACAGGAAAAAACATTACTGTTCGTGCTGAATGTTCACTTCTATTGTGATGAATGGTGGTGGTACTTGACTCCACTTACATTGTTTTACCTACCATTTTATGTATTTCTACCTGATATCTCCTCTTTATTTCCATTTAGATATTTATTGGTAATCCAAGTAAAGCAGGAATGAGGGTAGGGCTAGGCTATACTTGCCTGGAATAGTAAAGACATTGTGTGACTTTTTGGTGAGAAAATCCTGAGGTATGGGAGGTTTACATCTTCCCTTTGAGGCATATGGAGGGCTCCGCCTCTAAAGAGTTTTATTAGCAACTAATCAAGATGTTTTTGCACAAGGCTCCTGATGAGCTATTAGTAATACTAAGAGTGAATCAGAACTAAAGTAGTTTCTGATTTGTTTTACATTGTAAATGTAGGCTATTATTTTTTAATGCTGGGAGTGGTGGTGGTGGAGAGTAACGGAATGGTCTTTTCCCATCTTGATGTTTCAATCCTGTCAAGAGAGATCTTAAATAATTTCAGCCCTGCTGCTTTACTTACTCCACCCGAGGGTGATCAAGTGACTTATATAGGAAGCTTGAAAAGAATTAAGTGGGCATGTTTGTCTTAACTAATTCTGTTTTCTCCCTTGAGAGTGAGAGTTGGTATCTTTTGTTTCTGTCATCCTGTGTATTACTAGTTCAGTTATGGACTAGTAATGTCTGGGGTTCAGTTATGGGATCATTTCATTCAATTAAGCCAGGGTTAGGTCAGTACCAGGAATATTTTGACCTCCATCTTCGCTCTTTTATCTTGTTTCTTAATTAACTCTATACCTAGGTGTAATTAAGGTGTTGTATCTGTTGTACTTGCACAAATGCATCATTTGGTGTGTTACCTGGAAACACTGAATAGAAAGAAAGGAGCAGACGTTTTGGAGAGGAAAATGTCCACATGGAAATGTTTCGGTGCTTCCATGTAAGGTAGTCTTGTGCCTTGGTCTTTAACGTGTGGTGGGATGTTGGGACCTTTGACTATTTGAAAATACTTTGGCTTATGCAGTTAAAAGCAGGTAACTGCTGAAGTCTAGAAAAGGTTTAATGTATGCTGTATTAGTTTCCAGTACCTGCTGTAACAAATCAGCATAAACTTGGCTTAACATAATAAAAATGTACTGTCTCACAGTTCTAGAGGTCAGAAGTCTGATATCAAGGTGTCATAGGGTTGCACTCCCTAAAGGTGGTCTAGGGGAGAGTCCACTCCTTGTCTCTCTGAGCTTCCGGTGGTTAGTAGCTTCCTTGGCTTGAGGCCACATCGCTTAGTCTCTGTTTTCACTCCCTTTGTGTTTCTGTATCTTCTCTTCATCTGGTCCAAATTGCCCTCTGCCCTTCTTGTTTCATAAGGGCAATTGTCATCATATTAAGAACCCATCTGATTAATACAGGATGGGAATCCCATCTGGAGATCCTTAATGAAACTTGCAAAGACCTTTTTTCCAAGTGAGGTAACAGTTAAGAATTAGAACATGAATGTATCCTTTTGGGGGTCATCCTTCAACCCACTACACCAACAATAAGACTCTGCAGTTGGCTGCAGTTTATTGCATGGGAGAGTGGCTGTTTCTGTCAAGCCACTTAAGTAAAGGTCTGGCATAAAGAAAAGGGGCCCTAGGGAATTGCAGGTGGCTGAGCGAATACCTGGAGCAGAATGAATAGGGACCTGGAAGGTCTTCAGTATAAAGAGAACTTTACCTGGCTCTCAACTTTGGGGTGGGCAGGAGTTTTCAGGGCAGGAAGTACTCAGGCAGCTGCTCACTTTGGCTTACTCTTCAGGTAGTTTTTTTCCCAAGCAGGCTTGACTGAGACAAAGACTTAGTTGTAAGGAAAGTATGTTTTATAGAACTTGTCAGCATTGACATATATGGTTACCATAGGCTCAAGTTAATCCCCTTACATGTGGACCCAAGCTGACATGGAATTTGTCAGTTACGTTGGAGAAAGAACTGTTCTCTGAAAGGCAGGCTTCTTTGGTCTATGCAGTAACATAGCCAGAGGCTGTGAAAATGACTATGGCACCATAGGACCATGGAATCTACACATTATAACTGGAGGTATAATGTTACTGGATAGAACCCACAATCAGGTCAGGACTGCAGTGTGAACAGATCATCAAAGAGGAAGGATAACTCCAGAGTCCATGTGTGATAGGTGCTCAGGGCTGTGCATTGCACATGGCAAGTTCATAGTGACCAGTCAACCTTAGGCCAGGAAAGTCCTCCTGGTTCTAAGTTTGCAGGTCAGGACTTTCAGATAAATGGCACAGACCAATGGACATCCTAGTGAGGCTAAAATCAGAGAGACTTTATCTTTCTTTCAAATGCCACTGAGTTTCTGCTATGTTCTTTGATAATTTCTGTACTGGATTCTGAGAATGAAAATGTGCCTAGTTTTATTATTCTAGGAGTGGGGACTGGCTTGGTTTTGAGATTTTTTAAATTGTGGGCATAATGCTGTAATCTCAGATTGAAACTTAGTAACTCTTTAAAATCGTTAAAAGCATGGTTCATGAAAGACCTGATAAACTGCTAGAACAGCCAAGATCCTGGGAGACCACGGCAATGTCAGTGACAGAAGTCTAAGCTGTAGATATGGAAGGATCCCTCAGTCCACTGAGACACTGAAAGCCCTGCCACTGAGAATGAATTAAAACATGCATTTGGGAGGATTCTTTCTGGACATTTAAGGACTTCAGATTTTTAACCCAGCATAACAAGGAAACTTGATTAAAAAAAAAAAAAGTGAGGTCTTCAACTTTGTTTTTCTTTCTCAAGATTGCTTTGGTTATTGAGGGTTCTTTTTGGTTACATATACATTTTAGACTAATTTCTTCTATTTCTGAAAAAACAGGGGATTTTGATAGGTATTGCAATAAACTCTTGATAGCTTTGTGTAATATGGACATTTTAACATATTAAGTCTTCCAGTTCATAAACATGGGATATTGTTCCATTTATGTCTTCATTAATTTCTTTCAATAACATTTTTTAGTTTTCAGTGTGCAAGTCTTTCATGTCTTTAGTTAAGTTTATTCATATTTTATTTTTTTTTGTTACTATTATAAATGAAATTGTTCTCCTGATTTCTTCTTTAGATTGTTAATTGTTAGTGAACAGAAGTGCAAGTAATGTGTGTATGCTGATTTTGTATTCTGCCAACACACTGCCAAGTTTATTAGTTCTAATAGATTTTGTTGTGACATCTTTACCATTTTCTGCATCTGTTTTCAGAATGTTCACTTTCTGCCTAAGTGTATCCTTAATTCTAGGTGACATTTTCACTTCCATCTTAGGTTTTCATCTTTTTATAAAATTGTGTTACCATTAATTTTTAAATTTTCATAATTGCATTTACATTTTGGCTGAACTGGATCTTCATTGCTGGGCAAGCGTTCCTTTAGTTGTGGCAAGCAGAGCTTCCTCTCTGTGTGCAGTGCGTGGGCTTCTCGCTGCAGTGGTTTTTCTCCTTGTGGAGCATGAGCTTGAGGGTGTGTGGGCTGCAGTCATTGTGGTGTGTGGGCTCAGTAGTTGTGGTTCCCAGTCTCTAGAGCACAGGCTCAGGAGTTGTGGCGCAGGGGCTTAGTTGCTTCATGGCATGTGGGATCTTCCCAGACAGGAATCTAACCCAGGTCCCCTGCACTGGCAGGCAGATTCTTTACCACTGAACCACCAGAGAAGCCCCTTAGTCTTTCATCTTAATTCTCAGTATATTCAGGCTTCGTTGGGTATATCTCTTGCTCCTCTTCCCTGTACCCGACCATGCCTAGAATAGGAGGTGCCTCTACGAACCTGTGTTGACTTATTTTAAATGACATAAGTGTGTGAATATGTTCATTTCCCTCTGGAAAAGGGGGTTACATTCCATAAGATTCGAACATCAAGTCTTTAAACTTCACTGAACCCATAGATTCATAAATAGTTGCCTAATTATCCTCCCCTATACCACTCTAAAATAATCATATCAAAGTATGGTTATTAATTGTCTTAATTGCAAAGAAATAATAGCAAACAGAAAGAAATTGCTTCTCAAAAGAAATTCTTCCACCAAAGTAAAAACTAAAGGTCAAAAAGTCAAATGAATATGGGATTTGTGACTATTCTAAGTGATAAAGAACTCTGACAAGAAATACTGCAGTGCTGATTGCTATTGTCATCTTTTCACTTTCCATTACAATTGTTTATGTTATTCTCATGAGGTTTTACTTAAGTTATCAAGATTTTTACAATAGTCAAATTAAAAAAAACAAAAATCAAAATATCTTGAAATGCCAATACAAAGAAAATGAGTCAGACCATGAAAAATGTTTTAGACAAGTTGACAACGTATATTCTTTGCTCATTTCTTTTTGAGACAAGGTCCATCTTATTCACACGCACATGTACAATACACTGAATAAAATACAACCAATCACCCTATGGTGATGAAAAACAAAAGACACAATGGTTCTAGAAATTTCTTCTCTTTATTCCTAGTATCTTGTTGTATCTGGCAAAATAAGCAGGTTGAAATGTTCTCTAAATTTTTTGTGTTTCATTTAATAATAATTTGCTTATTTATCTTAATGTAAATATTAAAAAATATTTACACTATTCAATGTTCAAGGACAGGAGGAGTGGCGGTGAGGAGATACCTGTCGTCCAAGGTAAGGAGCAGCAGCTGCGCTTTGCTGGAGCAGCTGTGAAGAGATACCACACATCCAAGGTAAGAGAAACCCAAGTAAGATGGTAGGTGTTGCAAGAGGGCATCAGAGGGCAGACACACTGAAACCATACTCACAGAAAACTAGTCAATCTAATCACACTAGGACCACAGCCTTGATTAACTCAATGAAAATAAGCCATGCCCGTGGGGCCACCCAAGACGGGCAGGTCATGGTGGAGAGGTCTGACAGAATGTGGTCCACTGGAGAAGGAACTTCAGTATTCTTGCCTTGAAAAACACCATGAACAGTGTGAAAAGGCAAAATGATAGGATACTGAAAGAGGAACTCCCCAGGTCATTAGGTGCCCAAGATGCTACTGTAGATCAGTAGAGAAATCACTCCAGAAAGAATGAAGGAATGGAGCCAAAGCAAAGACGATACCCAGTTGTGGATGTGACTGGTGATAGAAGCAAGGTCCGATGCTGTAAAGACCAATATTGCATAGGAACCTGGAATGTCAGGTCCATGAAGCAAGGCAAATTGGAAGTGGTCAAACAAGAGATGGCAAGAGTGAACGTCGACATTCTAGGAGTCAGCGAACTAAAATGGACTGGAATGGGTGAATTTAACTCAGATGACCATTATATCTACTACTGCGGGCAGGAATCCCTCAGAAGAAATGGAGTAGCCATCATGGTCAACAAAAGAGTCCGAAATGTAGTACTTGGATGCAATCTCAACAATGGCAGAATGATCTCTGTTCATTTCCAAGGCAAATCATTCAATATGACAGTAATCCAAGTCTATGCCCCCACCAGGAATGCTGAAGAAACTGAAGTTGAACGGTTTGATGAAGACCTACAAGACCTTTTAGAACTAACACCCAAAAAAGATATCCTTTTCATTATAGGGGACTGGAATGCAAAAGTAGGAAGCCAAGAAACACCTGGAGTAACAGGCAAATTTGGCCTTGAAATACGGAATGAAGCAGGGCAAAGGCTAACAGAGTTTTGCCAAGAAAATGCACTGGTCATAGCAAACAGCCTCTTCCAACAACACAAGAAAAGACTCTACACATGGACATCACCAGATGGTCAACACCGAAATCAGATTGATTATATTCTTTGCAGCCAAAGATGGAGAAGCTCTATACAGTCAACAAAAACAAGACCAGGAGCTGACTGTGGCTCAGATCATGAACTCCTTATTGCCAAATTCAGACTTAAATTGAAGAAAGTGGGGAAAATCATTAGACCATTCAGGTATGACCTAAATCAAATCCCTTATGATTATACAGTGGAAGTGAGAAATAGATGTAAGGGCCTAGATCTGATAGATGAGTGCCTCAGGAACTATGGACTGAGGTTCATGACATTGTACAGGAGACAGGGGTCAAGACCATCCCCATGGAAAAGAAATGCAAAAAAGCAACATGGCTGTCTGGGGAGGCCTTACAAATAGCTATGAAAAGAAGAGAAGCAAAAAGCAAAGGAGAAAAGGAAAGATAAAAGCATCTGAATGCAGAGTTCCAAAGAATAGCAAGAAGAGATAAGAAAGCCTTCTTCAGCAATCAATGCAAAGAAATAGAGGAAGACCACAGAATGGGAAAGACTAGAGATCTCTTCAAGAAAATTAGAGATAGCAAGGGAACATTTCATGCAAAGATGGGCTCGATAAAGGACAGAAATGGTCTGGACCTAACAGAAGCAGAAGATATTAAGAAGAGATGGCAAGAATACACATAAGAACTGTACAAGAAAGATCTTCACCACCCAGATAATCATGGTGATGTGATCACTCATCTAGAGCCAGACATCTTGGAATGTGAAGTCAAGTGGGCCTTAGGAAGCATCACTACGAACAAAGCTAGTGGAGGTGATGGAATTCCAGTTGAGCTATTTCAAATCCTGAAAGATGATGCTGTGAAAGTGCTGCACTCAATATGCCAGCAAATTTGGAAAACTTTTCCACAGGACTGGAAAAGGTCAGTTTTCATTCCAATCCCAAAGAAAGGCAATGCCAAAGAATGGTCAAAATACTGCACAATTGCACTCATCTCACATGCTAGTAAAGTAATGCTCAAAATTCTCCAAGCCAGGCTTCAGCAATATGTGAACCATGAACTTCCAGATGTTAAAGCTGGTTTTAGAAGAGGCAAAGGAACCAGAGATCAAATTGCCAACATCTGCTGGATCATGGAAAAAGCAAGAGAGTTCCAAAAAAACATCTATTTCTGCTTTATTGACTATGCTAAAGCCTTTGACTGTGTGGATCACAAGAAACTGTGGAAAATTCTGAAAGAGATGGGAATACCAGACCACCTGACCTGCTTCTTGAGAAACTTATATGCAGGTCAGGAAGCAACAGTTAGAACTGGACATGGAACAACAGACTGGTTCCAAATAGGAAAAGGAGTACGTCAAGGCTGTATATTGTTACCCTGCTTATTTAACTTCTATGCAGAGTACATCATGAGAAACGCTGGACTGGAAGAAGCACAAGCTGGAATCAAGATTACTGGGAGAAATATCAATAACCTCAGATATGCAGATGATACAACCCTTATGGAAGAAAATGAAGAGGAACTAAAAAGCCTCTTAATGAAAGTGAAAGTGGAGAGTGAAAAAGCTAAAAGCTCAACATTCAGAAAACGAAGATCATGGCATCTGGTCCCATCAGTTCATGGGAAATAGATGGGGAAACAGTTTCAGACTTTATATTTTTGGGCTCCAAAATCACTGCAGATGGTGACTGCAGCCATGAAATTAAAAGATGCTTACTCCTTGGAAGAAAAGTTATGACCAACCTAGATAGCATACTGAAAAGCAGAGACATTACTTTGCCAACAAAGGTCCGTCTAGTCAAGGCTATGGTTTTTCCAGTAGTCGTGTATTGATGTGAGAATTGGAATGTGAAGAAAGCTGAGCACCAAAGAATTGATGCTTTTGAACTGTGATGCTTTCTTCTCTGAAGAGAAGACTCTTGAGAGTCCCTTGGACTGCAGGGAGATCCAACCAATCCATCCTAGAGGAAATCAGTCCTAAATATCCATTGGAAGGACTGATGCTGAAGCTGAAACTCCAATACTTTGGCCACCTGATGAGAAAAACTGACTCATCTGAAAAGACCCTGATGCTGGAGAAGACTGAAGGCAGCAGGAGAAGGGGATGACTAAGGATGAGATAGTTGAATGGCATAACCGATTCGACGGACATGAATTTGAGTAGGCTCTGGGAGTTGGTGATGGACAGGGAAGCCTGGTGTGATGCAGTCTGTGGAATCGCTAAGAGTTGGACATGACTGAGTGACTGAAGTGAACTGATACCAGATGGAAATGATACCTTTTCGCTCTTTTCAAGGTATTATGAAGCTCAGTAGAGATAAGGAATGTAAAAGTACCTAGGAAATTATGAAATTCGTTGCAAATGTGTATTGTTCATGAAATTATACTCCAGATTGCAAGCTTTTTAAGAACAAAGACTATTTCTCTGTCCATTCCAAGAATATCCTTACATTGCAACTGTTTAAAAATATTTTCTTTATTTGAAAACCAACCCAAGATCACTCTTACATAAGTTGGAAAAAAGTACAACACATTTTCCTCACACCTCAAATATCACAGATGGAAAACTGTCATTTTGCCTCCCTATTTTCTATGCTAAAATGATTTTTTAAAGGTAGCAAATGACTAATATATGCCTAAGGAAAATTTAAGATTTTAACTATTTCTGTTTGTAAGTGACTATTTGTCAATGAATTAATAACTATTTCTTAATGAATTGAATGCGCCAGTGTCAATAGAGAAGCCATTTTTTTTTCTTTCAGTTTTATTGAGATACAGTTGACATACAGTACTATATAACCTTAAGTGGTAAACATAGTGATTTGACATACATGATTCATGAAATGATTACCATAATAATTTTTCTGACTGTCCATCATCTCAAATGAACAGAAAAAATACAGAAAGAAAAATTTGTTTCCTTGTGATGAGAACTCTTGGGATTTACTCTCTTAATAACTCTAATGTATAACATAGTTAGTTCAGTCACCCAGTTGTGTCTGAATCTGTGACCCTATGGACTGCAGCACCCAGGCTTCCCTGTCCTTCATCAACTCCTGGAGCTTGCTCAAACTCAGGTCCATTGAGTTGGTCATGCCATCCAACCATTTCATCCTCTGTCATCCCCTTCTCCTCCTGGCTCCAATCTTTCCCAGCATCAGGGTCTTTTCCAATGAGTTAGTTCTTCGCATTAGGTGGCCAAACACAGAGAAGTATTAATTATATTTATCATGTATAGTACATACCTAGTACTTATTTATCTTTATAATTGGAGGCTTGTACTTTTTGACTCAGTTCAGTTCAGTTCAGTTCGGTCGCTCAGTCGTGTCCAATTCTTTGCGACCCCATGAATCGCAGCATGCCAGGACTCCCTGTCCATCACCATCTCCCGGAGTTCACTCAGACTCACATCTGTCGAGTCCGTGATGCCATCCAGCCATCTCATCCTCTGTTGTCCCCTTTCCCTCCTGCCCCCAATCCCTCCCAGCATCAGAGTCTTTTCCAATAAGTCAACTGTGGTGCTGCCTTACATATATTTTGCAAGATAAAGTAACAGGTTCTCTCCTGAGTTAAAGTAGTAGATATTGTTTTATACAATTTCTTTGTATCTAAAATCAAACATTTAGAAATTTATATTTACCAAGTAATCTAGCTTGAAGATTGATAACCATTGTTTTAATTAAAAAAGAGATTTAATTTATATAATAATTTATATGACCCAGGTAATGTACACTTAGATCTATGGTTGTTGCTGGTATTGAGTTGCTAAGTTGTGCCTTCTCTCTCACGCTTAAAAAAGGACTTTATGATAGTAACAACTAATCCAAGTCCTTAGATATGTTATTTGACAAGTAGGCATATTATTTGTAATTGTGTATTGCAGCTAAATGGCAATATGGTATTTGCTTGGTTTGATATGTTATTATACAATTATTGTTTGAAAATTCAATAAAATGTTAAAACAAATAAAGCTATTAATATGAAGGAAAACCTTTCTGTGTGTGTCACACCCTCTGTCTCTAGACTATGAAAGAATGAAGCTGTGCTCATTAATTGTTTTAAAACCACTTGCAGAGTTAATCTCTGATCTACCAAAAAAGAGTTTACAAAACAAGTCAATTGTTTTAGATCTTTGTTATAATTTTGATTCTATTAAAAATGATACCTATCAGTTATGTGCTATAATTCAATTTTGTCCTTTTCTAGAACATAGTGACTTAATAAAATTGTCACCAGTGTAATTTTACCAATGTAAAAAACAGTAAATTCTATTTTAGCTTCAACATGTAAAATTGCTCATTTTTGTATCCTTTTAAAATAGTTATAGATTTATATTTTATGAGAAAATTTCCAAATTGTCAACATTACCCTGGTTAACAGATAGGTAAACTGTAAAATCAATACTAAAACCTTCATTATGCCTATCATGTATTTCATGATAATAAAATTGAATATTTCTCTTGGGTTCAATGTATAATTTGTATATAGAGAAAAATAATAAATTTTTAGCCCCTAACATAAACTGTGGAAAATTCTGAAAGAGATGGGAATATCAGACCACCTGACCTGTCTCTTGAGAAACCTGTATGCAGGTCGGGAAGCAACAGTTAGAACTGGACATGGAACAACAGACTGGTTCCAAATAGGAAAAGGAATACGTCAAGGCTGTATATTGTCACCCTGCTTATTTAACTCCTATGCAGAGTACATCATGAGAAACGCTGGGCTGGAAGAAACATGAGCTGGAATCAAGATTGCTGGGAGAAATATCAATAACCTGAGATATGCAGATGACACCACCCTTATGGCAGAAAGTGAAGAGGAGCTAAAAAGCCTCTTGATGAAAGTGAAAGAGGAGAGTGAAAAAGTTGGCTTAAAGCTCAACATTCCGAAAACGAAGATCATGGCATCTGGTCCCATCACTTCATGGGAAATAGATGGGGAAACGGTGGAAACACTGTCAGACTTTATTTTTTGGGGGGCTCCAAATTCACTGCAGATGGTGACTGCAGCCATGAAATTAAAAGACGCTTACTCCTTGGAAGAAAAGTTATGACCAACCTAGATAGCATATTCAAAAGCAGAGACATTACTTTGCCAACAAAGGTCCGTCTAGTCAAGCTATGGTTTTTCCAGTGGTCATGTATGGATGTGAGAGTTGGACTGTGAAGAACGCTGAGCACCGAAGAATTGATGCTTTTGAACTATGGTATTGGAGAAGACTCTTGAGAGTCCCTTGGACCGCAAGGAGATCCAATCAGTCCATTCTAAACGAGATCAAACCTAGGTGTTCTTTGGAAGGAATGATGCTAAAGCTGAAACTCCAGTACTTTGGCCACCTCATGCAAAGAGCTGACTCATTGGAAAAGACTCTGATGCTGGGAGGGATTTGGGGCAGGAGGAGAAGGGGATGACAGAGGATGAGATGGCTGGATGGCATCACCGACTCGATGGATGTGAGTTTGAATGAACTCCGGGAGTTGGTGATGGACAGGGAGGCCTGGCGTGCTGTGATTCATGGAGTCGCAAAGATTCAGACATGACTGAGCGACTGAACTGAACTGAGCATAATTAATTAGCCATTTTCACATTAATTTGTTTTAGAAGCTTTCTCTTATAAGATTATAAAGAGTTTATGTTGAACTTGTAGACAGCTGTTTTATAATCACATTAGCTATAAAACTGTAATTATGCTACAAATAATATTATAATTTTATTATATCTACAAGTTATAGTAAACAATGCATTTTTAGTTCCTAATTTTTACCTTATTTTTGTGCTCTTGTTTTTCTCACAACACGATATGCTTGTTTATATTCCTCTTAAGTTTAAGCCTAACAAATTCCTTTGAACAAACTTTTACACCTATTAGAGTTGAGTGAAACTCAGCTTTTCCTGAGATCCAATGCCTTCCTGGGTACATGTCCATGATTAATACCAAGTAGTATACAAGATATTAGGTGCTTCCCTGATAGCTCAGTTGGCAAAGAATCCACCTGCAATGCAGGAGACCCTGGTTTGATTCCTGGGTCAGGAAAATCCTCTGGAGAAGGGAAAGGCTACCCACTCCAGTGTTTTGGGGCTTCCCTTGTGGCTCAGTGGGTAAAGAATCTGCCTGCAATGCAGAAGACCTGGGTTTGATTCCTTGGTTGGGAAGATGCCCTGGAGAATGAGATCTGAAGAACACTCCAGTATTCTGGCCTGGAGAATTTCATGGGCTGTATAAGTCCTTGGGGTCAAAAAGAGTCTAACATGACTGGGTGAAGTTCACTTTACTTGACTTCATACAAGATATTGACTATCTAATAACTGTACACAAATAAGTCTTTGCATTTAACATTAAGAAGGTAAGTGGGATGTTCAATTGTTTCCAAAGTTACTTTCTGCAAAAAAGAAACTGCTCTTAACAAGTAAATTAAGATGAAACTTCTAAACATAAAAGTTTTTCTTAATTTCTCCCTCCCTTCCTCCTTACCTTTCTTATCATAGAAAACCATCATTAAAAAGAGAGCAAAGGGAAAGCCAACTTTGTGCCAACCTGGAAAATCTAAAAACCTCAGGTGACAGCAGACTTTAGAAACTGAAAACTTTCTTAAAAGACCATATTCAAAACTCTGTTTTGGGAACAAATCAGAAAAACTGACGATGGTAAGAGAATGAGAATATTTTGGATAATAAGGGTCTCGTTACATGAAAGCCACCCACTCAGTTGCAGATGTCGCTTGTAAATAATGAACACAGGGCAAGCAGGAGAAGCTCAGCAAAATGTGAGCCATGCCAGAGGACGCAGAGAAATCTGAGCCTGAACTATCATCTCAGGGTAGGCTAGGAGAGATTGGAAAATTACGTATCTACTATTCCTAGCTGTCTTTTAGCTTAACCGTAAATTCCGGCTGTATTCTTTGTCACTCTGTCTAGAGTATCTGCCAACACACAAACCCATGTTATGTTCTAAAACGTTATTTATTTTACTACTAACATTCATCATAATCTGAAATTATCTTATTATTTCATGTGATTGCTTACACATTTCTTGTCTGTTTTTCTATTTTCGCCACTAGAAAGCAAGCTTTATGAGGAAGGGTTCTTATACAGATACTGTTCTGTATGGTAACTAATAGCCATATGTAGCTATTTAAATTTAAGCAAACTCAAGTAATATAAAACACTCATTTTCCATATTCTAATGCTCAGTAGCCACATGTGGCTAGCAGCTACCATATTTGACTACATGAACTATAATTTCTATTAGTAGCAACATTTATAGCTTGAAATAATTTTTAAGTTCATTTTTCTTATTTAACAAACACAAAAGTACAAAAATCAGTATTAAGTCCTCCCAAGTCAAATGAGGAAATTAATTCCCTTGTTTTATTTCTTTTTGACCTCATTATCACTTTCATCAGTTTTCTGACTGGAATGAAGGAAGTTGGACATATGGGAAAAGAGTTTCATTTTCTCTGTATAGCTCTGAATCATTTGTTTCCATAATTGTTTTTGCCAGAATTTGGTTATAAACGCTAACTGTGTGTATTTTATTTTGAATGAAGCTGTCCTATTTGTTGGGTTTATTTTGTAACTTTACATGTAAGTTTACATCTTTTGACACCATGTAAGCTTACATTTCTTCTGACACCCTGGCACCACCGACTCAATGGACATGAGTCTGAGCAAGCTCCAGAAGTTGGTGATGGACAGGGAGGCCTGGCGTGCTGCAGTCCATGGGGTTGCAAAGAATTGGACATGACTGAGCAATTGAACTGAACTGAAATGACACCCTGAGGAAACTTCACTTCCCCCTGGAGGATTAGACTGTAG
Organism: Capricornis sumatraensis; assembly: GCF_032405125.1. Lineage (NCBI taxonomy): Eukaryota > Metazoa > Chordata > Mammalia > Artiodactyla > Bovidae > Capricornis > Capricornis sumatraensis. The sequence goes on along the minus strand of NW_027184612.1, from coordinate 1,909,037 downwards.
AAAAAAAGTGAAATTATGCTACAATTTAGCCTACCATGGTGGTGGTGTTTTAGTTGCTAAGCTGTGTCTGACTCTTTGAGACCCCATGGACTGTAGCCTGCCATGCTGCTCTGTGCATGGGATTTCCAGGCAAGCATACTGGAATGGGTTGCCATTTCCTGCTGCAGGGGATCTTCCCAACCCAGGGATTGAACCCACGTCTCCTGCATTACAGGCAGATTCCTTACTGCTGAGCCACTAGGGAAGCCCTACCAACCATATTCTCCTTCAATTTTACAATTCTTGTGCCTAAGCAATGGTAAAGTAAGATCTAAAAGGGTTACTGTAGCCCACTTACTTCTTCAGCACCCTTTTTTTCAAACTGATAGATACTAATATGTTCTGTCAGAAATACACCCACTTTAGGTCATTCTGTTCTGGGTCTAGACAGTTTTAGTTTGGTTTATTTTGATTTCTTTCAATACCATCTAAATTGTCATGTAATATGACATGTATTTGTTTGATGGGTGAGGCCAACCGTCCACCCATGTCTCCACCAGAGGCTGGTAGACACTCAAGGCTCAGTCTCTTCTTGGGACACGGCTCCCTTCTCCTGGCTCCTGGTGTGCATGAGGTTTTGTTTGTGCCCAGACTTCCCTGTTGGCTCAGACAGTAAAGCGTCTGTTTACAATGCGGGAGACTTGGGTTCGATCCCTGGGTCGGGAAGATCCCCTGGAGAAGGAAATGGCAATCTACTCCAGTACTATTGCCTGGAAAATCCCATGGACAGAGGAGCCTGGTAGGCTACAGTCCATGGGCTTGCAAAGAGTTGAACACGACTGAGCGACTTCACTTCAAGAGTCTGTCTCCCTTGTTCTGTGGAAGTTCTGTAATCAAATCCCACTGGTTTCCAAAGTCTAATTCCCTGGAGGTTCTCAGTCCCTTTACCAGATCCCCAGGTTGGGATATCTGTTGTGGGTCCTAGAACTTTCTTCACACTGTGAGAATTTCTTTAGTATAATTGTTCTGCAGTCTGTGGGTCATCTGCTTGGTGGTTCTGTGGTGGGAAACACTGTGTGACCCAGGTCTGCTGCAACCAGAGCACCTGTCCCCACAGCAGGTCACTGCTGACCTATACCTCTGCAGGAGATATTTATTCCAAGGCAGGTCTGGTTCAGTCTCTGTGGGGCCTCTGGGTCCTGGTGCACACAGGGTTTTGTTTGAGCCCTCCCTGTATCTCTGGAGGGTATGGGGTTTGATTCTAATGCAATTTCACCCCTCCTACCATCTTGTTGGGGTTTCTCCTTGGCCTTGGATGTGGGGTTTCTCCTTGGCCTCCTATCTTTTTCTGGTGGGATCCAACATTCTCCTGGATGGTTTTTCAGTAGTGAGTTGCAATTTTGGAGTTCTTCCAGGAGAAGATGAGCACACATCCTTCTACTCTGCATCTTGCTTACTTGAACACAGCTCCACCCATCAACAGAAAATTGAGTTAAAGGTTTACTGAGCATGGCCCCACCCATCAGAACAAGACCCACCTTCCATGAGTCTCTCACACCAGGAAGCTTCCATAAGCCTCTTATTCTTATTCATCAGAGGGCAGGCAGAATGAAAACCACAATCACAGAAAACTAACCATGTGTGAGCACATGGACCACAGCCTTGTCTAACTCAATGAAACTATGGGCCATGCCATGTAGGGCCACCCAAGATGGATGGGTCATGGTGGAGAGTTCTGACAAAACGTGGTTCACTGGAGAAGGGAATGACATACCACTTCAGTATTCTTGCTTTGAGAACCCCATGAACATTATGAAAAAGCAAAAAGATAGGACACTGAAAGATGAACTCCCAAGTCGGTGGGTGCTCAGTATGCTACTGGAGAAGAATGGAGAAATAACTCCAAAAAGAATGAAGAGATGGAGCCAAAGCAAAAACAATGGCCAGTTTTGGATGTGACTGGTGATGGAAATAAAGTCTGATACTGTAAAGAACAATACTGCATAGGAACCTGGAACATTAGGTCCATGAATCAAGGCAAATTGGAAGTGGTCAAACAGGAGATGGCAAGAGTGAACATTGACATTTTAGGAATCAGTGAGCTGAAATGGACTGGAATGGGTGAATTTAACTTAGATGACCATTATATTTACTACTGTGGGCAGGGATCCCTTAAAAGACATGGAATAGCCCTCACAGTCAATAAAAGAGTCCAAAATGCAATACTTGGGTGCAATCTCAAAAATGACAGAATGATCTCTGTTTGTTTCCAAGGCAAACCATTCAGTATCAAAGTAATCCAAGCCTATGCCCCAACCATTAATGCTGAAGAAGCTGAAGTTGAATGGTTCTATGATCACCTACAAGACCTTCTAGAACTAACACAAAAAAAGATGTCCTTTTCATGATAGGGGACTGGACCGCAACAGTAGGAAGTCAAGAGATACCTGGAGTAACAGGCAAATTTAGCCTTGGAGTACAAGATGAAGCAGGGCAAAGATTAACAGAGTTTTGGCAAAAGAATGAATGCACTGGTCATAGAAAACACTCTCTTCCAACAACACAAGAGACAACTTTACACATGGACATCACAGATGGTCAATACTGAAATCAGATGGATTATATTCTTTGCAGTCGAAGATGAGAAGTTGTACATAGTCAGCACAAACAAGACAGGAAGCTGACTGTGGCTCAGATCATGAACTCCTTATTGCCACATTTAGACTTAAATTGAAGAAAGTAGGGGAAACCACTAGACTATTCAGTTATGACCAAAATAAAATCCCTTATGATTATTATACAGAAGTGAGAAATAAATGCAAGGGATTAGATCTGATAGACAGAGTGCCTGAAGAACTATGGAAGGACGTTCATGACATTGTACTGGAGGCAGTGATCAAGATCATCCCCAAGAAAACTGTGTTGTATATCTGAAACGTTTTTGTACAGACTTTGTTGTATGCCTGAAACTAACACATGATACTCGACTATAATTCAATATAAAATAAAAATGTTTTAAACAGTTTTTTTGGCCCTTAAAACATTGATTCAAGAAAAACAAACTTGGTGTTTTTTATGTATAGTTAGTTGGAAATTTTGCATTCAACTTTAAAATGTCATTAATAGCTTTATATGTTGTCCATAGTTCCTCCAACAAAAGTTTGTTGAGGTTCATTTCCCTAGGCAATATACAGTGAAATGCTATTCAGTTTTCATTATTATTACTTACTTTTCCCTTTAAACTTTTAAAAAAAAATTATGTTTCCACCTTAATAAAGAATCTGTCACGTCATATATACTCAAGGATTAACCAATGCATACATAAAAGGAATAATGATGAATGAGGAGCTAATAAATTAGTACATCTATATGAACATTCCTTTATTAGATTAAAAAGGGAAACTGTCCAGATTCTCTTTTATGTCTAAGGTTTTTAAAAAAGACATTAATAAAAACAGCAATTATCATTGGTAAAATGTTTTACACTTCATTGATAAAGGCAATTTTAAATTCTTAAGTACAAAAGCTATATGGGCAAGGCAATTTTGGTTTACATATTTTAAAGATAATAGTAGGAAATCCACATGGTCAGGTTAAGCAGCAGAGAATAAGCAATGTTGTCTAATGACAGAAGTGCAGCTTTCCAAGTCCACCAAAATGGTGTCACTAGTAGGCATATAGAATATAAAAAGTCACATTAAATCAGAACATCTGAAAATTCCATATTCTGAGTAATTCCATATTTAGGTTAAGAATATAGGCTAGGAACAGTCTTATATGAGTAAGTCCACCCCAAAGAAACACCGTCGGACTAAACATTTTTTTTAAAAATCAAATCAATTAGCATAATAAAATACTATTCATAATAGACTTTATAGACTTCCTTTGACAAATTCATTTTCATAATGAAAAAACAGAAAAAAAAATTATAGTTTTAAACGAAATTTTTACCAAAGATGATAAATCTCTATATTTATACCAGATAGTTATCTGGGTGTTCCCTATTTATACCTGTTAAATGTGGGAGATTTTACTCTTTGCCTTACTCTCATGGACAGTGGGAGAAGACATGAGACTTGGGCTGGAGACAAGGGGGTTCACTTATTCACAGCAATATTAATAGTAGTCTGAGTGACATCCTTTGCATGTGTTACCGAGCACCAGTTTCCATTTGGTGACAAGGGCCACACGATGCCTGGGCATACAGTGTCTTGCAGTACAGGACTAAAACCCTGGTCATAGGAAATCTCATTCTTTTAAGGATTCTGCAGGGAAACCTGTTCAAACTCTGCATCTGAGAGAGACATTATCTTTTTTATTCTGGACAGCAAAATCCTGCCCTTTTTCAGGAAGAATACACTATCTCTATCTTCCAAGTCTATTTGCTACACAAACATTCTTTAAAATATAGTCTGAAATAAAATAATGACAATGTCTTTGCTGGCAAGGTGCATAGAAATATTAGACATTCATGGAGAAACGTCTCCTAACAGTACTACTGTGTTTGACTGAATAATAAAGAAATATACAGCTTACTCCTTGGAAGAAAAGTTATGACCAACCTAGATAGTATATTCAAAAGCAGAGACATTACTTTGCCGACTAAGGTCCATCTAGTCAAGGCTATGGTTTTTCCTGTGATCGTGGACTGTGAAGAAATCTGAGTGCCGAAGAATCGATGCGTTTGAGCTGTGGTGTTGGAGAAGACTCTTGAGAGTCCCTTGGACTGCAAGGAGATGCAACCAGTCCATTCTGAAGGAGATCAGCCCTGGGATTTCTTTGGAAGGAATGATGCTAAAGCTGAAACTCTAGTACTTTGGCCACCTCATGTGAAGAGTTGACTCATTGGAAAACACTCTGATGCTGGGAGGGATTGGGGGCAGAAGAAGAAGGGGACGACAGAGGATGAGATGGCTGAATGGCATCACTGACTCGATGACATGAGTCTGAGTGAACTCCGGGAGTTGGTGATGGACAGGGAGGCCTGGAGTGCTGTGATTCATGAGGTCTCCAAGAGTCGGACACGACTGAGCGACTGAACTGAACTGAACTGAACTGAACAGGTTACAAATCACTGTAAAATTATTTCATAAATTATGCATGCCTTGATTTCAGCCAAATCATTAAATATGGTGTTGTAAAACAACCCTTCTACATAGTTTTTGTTCTACTGAAAGTAATGCCAAATTAAACATCTTTTCTTTAATCATTATAGTTCCTATATTTTAATATTAATCTGTTAAAAGCTAAGAAGTTGCAGTGAAGTTATCTATTACAATTCTTGAAGCAATTCTTATATTCAGAAATAAATTAGGATTTTGAAATTGAATTTTATATATTATCATCATAAAAGACAAAATATTTTAATTTCAACACATCATTCACTAATTTTACTTAATTATATTGCCATTTTTACCACCTCTAAAATATATTTGCACAATAAAACAAAGAATCATCATACATATTTAATTGTCAGTTCAGTTCAGTCACTCAGTATATTTAATTACACATATATATGTAAATTATTCAATATTATAATATATTGTTGCCATAAGATATGTTAATTATGGGCCTCCCTGGTGGCTCAGTTGGTAAACAGTCTGACTGCAATGCAGGAGACACAGGTTCAATTCCTGGATCAGGAAGATCCCCTGGAGGAGGGCATGGCAACCCACTCCAGTATCCTTGCCTGGAGAATTCCATGGACAGCGGAGGCTGGCGGACTACAGTCCATGGGGTTGCAAAGAGTTGGACATGACTGAGCGGCTAACACGACACTTCATGTTAATTACAAGCCATTATTTATGGATTCTTTCAGAATCCTGCATTAGAACACAAAGAAAAGCAGTATAAGGACCACTGGCACCATTTCATTGCATCTATAACATTTATTCTGTATATGAGGAAGATTCTATCAAGTTTACTAATATTTTCTTCTGCATAAAATCTATTATTCTTATTCAATGGAGCTTACATTCATCTCTAAGATTTTCATTTTTCGTCCTTAGAGTATTTTTGTTTTCATTATACTTATGCTTTTCATTAAACTCTTGAACATATAAGTTGAGATTTCTGAACCTGTTTCTCCTAACTGATAATTCTCAGATTGTGGATCACATTTTCCTGGACTTTTATATGACTAGTATGTCTTGATTGAATGCTAGACATTGTAACTATTATGTTTTTGAGTATCTGTAATTTGATGCCTTCCTTTAAAAGCAGTTTTTATTTATTTATTTTTTGGGGGGTTAGGAAGTTATTTCTGGATTAGCTTGATCCTTTGATAACTTGTCAAGTTCACTGTTTGACTATGTCTATAGTAGTCTAGTAATCTTCAGGAATAGTTTATCACTATTGAAAATGTGTATATACCATTTCTGGTGACTCTTTAAAGCCCTAAGTGTTCAGTAACATCTTCTTACCCTTTCTTGTCTGAATTCAAATGTCTTTACTGTGTGAGTTTTGGCTGCTGTTTATCTTACAGATATAATTTAGTTGTTTACTGTCTAGTCTGAATTTCATCCCATATAGTTGTATAACTAAATACTGAAGAGGAGGCCATGCAGATTTCAGGAACTTTTTTTTTTTTTGCCTAAAAAATATATTTTGTGGTATTTCTCCCTCTATATTCCAGCTGCCTCTATATCTATGAATATTTATGATCTTTATCTTCTCAATACAGGCATATCTTGTTAATACTGCAAGGTCAGTTACAGATCACTACAATAAAGTGAATAGAGGGATAAAGAGAGTCACACAAAAATTTCTGTTTTCCTAATGCTTATAAAAGTTATATTTATACTATATTGTGGTCTATAAAGTGTGAAATAGTGTTATGTCTAAAAAAATGTACACACCTTTATTAAAAAATCCTTTATTGCTCAAAAATGCTGTCATCTGAGTCTTCAATAAATTGTAGTAGCAATATCAAAGATCACTGATCACATACCATCATGACAAATAAAATGAAAAAGCTTGACATAGCATGGGAATTACTTAAATGTGACACAGAGACATGAAGTGAGCAAAGGTTTTTGGAAAAATGGCACCAAGCTACAAAACTTAAACTTGTAAGAAAGGCAATATCTTCAAAACACAATAAACCTAAGTGCAATAAAATGAGGTGTGCCTATATAGAGGGAATCTATCTCCCCATCACTACACTAGAATCAAGAAAGTGCTTCCCAGCCCTCAACAATCGGGAAGTAATTATAAAAGTAATTATAAAATTCATGTTGTTTATTTTTCTTCCATCAGGATTACAGTCTTATACTGCCTATTGTCCAGTGTCTAAAAACACTCTCTCTTTTTTAATGTCAGGAGAGTTAGTCTAGTAACATGTACCCAATTATAGTTGGAAGCAGAATCATCCAGTTCTTTTTTAAATTTTTTTAACTTTTCTGTTGTGATTTTCCACCTTTGACCTCTTGATGCCTATATTTTTCTTTGACGCTATGGCCTTATATATAAAAGCTCTTTTAACTTTCCTGTTTGCTAATTTCATTGACATTGCTACATTTCTCTACTTATTTTTTTCCTTTTAGCTATAGATCACAGCATCCTGCTTTTTTTTAATGTAGGTATAGATTTTTTTAAATTATAACCTGGCCCCTGTGGATGTTAACATCGTTCAGAGTCTGGATTCTGCTGATTTCTTTTAAAGAATTATAATTTTTCTGATAACAGCCACATTTTTCATGTCTGTTGAGTTTTGTTTTTAGAATTTGTTGGAGCAGTTCTAAAGTAGTCTTATCTCTAGTAAGAGCGTAGTCTTAATTCTGAGGAAAGGACTTTCTGTCACTTCAGTTAAATGTCCAGAGTGATCAGTGAATTCTCTCCATACTGGCTGGATAAACTGCAATGTATCCAGAAGTCTGAAACCTCCAGAATTCCTATTCAGAATACAGTCCCTCAGTAGTTGTTCTCAGAAAGGTCTCATAGAATATCATCCTTGTACGTGCATATTAATCTTCAGCCAGGAATCAACGGGTTCCTATGCAGATTTCTACGGCTCTTTCTCTTTGTATTTCCTGTATGTCTCATATCCTGCTTCTCAAATTTCAGCTCCCTCTGCTGCTGCTGCTAAATCGCTTCAGTCATGTCCAACTCTGCGCCACCCCATAGAAGGCAGCCACCCGGCTCCTCCGTCCCTGGGTTTCTCCAGGCAAGAATACTGGAGTGGGTTGCCATTTGCTTCTCCTCAGCTCCCTCAGGAGTCCCATATTGCAGTTACTTACTTCCTCTTTTCTCTTTGTGCATTCCCTTCCTTTTGTCATGGTTCAGAAAGTTTCCCCAGGCAGACATCTTGGTGAATGTGATGCTCACTTAATGGACTTCCTTTCTTTTACAGATAATAGCCTTGTCCTATGTTGTTCAGGTTCTGAAAGAGTTGCTTCATGTAGTTTTCCCAGATATACTGTTGTTTAGGTAGGGGGTTAAGTCTGATACCTGGTATTCTACATTTGAAGGATATTTCTTCTGAGTGTAGGACTGAATATTGGAAATGTTTCTAGCATGTAAATATGTCATTAGACTGCCAACTGTCTTTGACGGTCTTTGCTGAAAAGTCAGCCATTATTTTTACTGATCCTTTAAAGGCAATACATCTTTTGTTTCTCTAGCTACTGTCAAAATTTTCTCTTGATCTTTGATTTTCAACAGTTTCACTGATATGATTGAATATGTTTTTCTTTATATTTATCCTGTATGCAATTAAATAAAAGATTTGTATCTGCCTGAATTCACGGAGAAATTTTCATTAATTTTTAAAATTATTTGCTGTCATTATTCAAGTACTGATTCCTTATTGTTTTCTCTATTCCTCTCTCTCTGGGGTTCAAATATCACATGGGCTAGAATTTTGATGATATCTCACGCATCTCTTGCATTTTGCTTTGTGCTGTGTGCTCTGCTCTGTCCCGTCTGACTTTCTGTGGCCTCTGAATGGAGCCTGCCAGGTTAGTTTTAAAAATCGGTTCTAATTCAAATATTGAAATTACCCATTCATATAAACTTGAATAGGTCATTTGACATTTTAAGATCTCCATTTTCTTGTATATAAATTTAGGTAATCACATTTTCTCTAAAATTCTGTTAGCTTAGGAGGTGCTCTTGTGCGCACCCCCACCTCTCTTTGTGTGTCAGTCTCTTAAGCACAAAATAAGGTTCATACTTTCTGTGCTGCTGTGCTCTGCTTAGTCGCCAGTCAAATCTGACTCTTTGTGACCACATTTACTGCAGCCCGCCAGGCTCCTCTGTCCATGGGGAATCTCCAGGCAAGAATACTGAAGTGGGTTGCATGCCCTCTGCGAGGGGATCCTCCCAATCCAGGGATTGAACCCAGGTGTCCCCCACTGCAGGTGGATCCTTTCCCATCGGAGCCATCAGGGAAGCCCAAGAATGCTGGAGTGGGGAGCCTGTCCTTCTCCAGGGGATCTTTCCCACCTAGGAATCGAAAAGGGGTCTTCTGCACTGCAAGCAGTTTCTTTACTAACAGAGTTACCAGGGAAACCCTCATACTTTTGGTATTTTGGGGCATTTTGGTGTACAGTGAAAGTACCATGAAATACAGGAACGAGAAGAGTTTTCATTTTCACACTTCAAGGACTACATTATGGATCATTTTCTTCAAATTAATTCTCAGAAAATCTCTCTTGAAAAAAACCTAGAACAGTGCAAATTTTTGTTGATATGGTATATATTAATTCTATAAATCCCATTTGTGTAAAACTTAATAAACTCTGTAACTACTTCATTAAACTCAAACCTTCAAATACGTATGGTACTTTGTAAGTGAACCTACTTACCTAATCAGTTCAGTTCAGTCACTCAGTCATGTCCGACTCTTTGCGACCCATGGAATGCAGCACGCCAAGCCTCCCTGTCCACAACCAACTCCTGGGATTTACTCAAACTCATGTCCAGTGAGTCAGTGATACCGTACAACCATCTCATCCTCTGTCATCCCCTTCTCTTCCTGCCTTCAATCTTTCCCAGCGTCAGGGTCTTTTCTGATGAGTCACTTCTTCGGATCAGGTTGCCAAAGTATTGGAGCTTCAGCTTCAGCATCAGTCCTTCCGATGAATATTCAGGACTGATTTCCTTTAGGATGGACTGGCTGGATCTCCTTGCAGTCCAAGGGACTCTCAAGAGTCTTCTCCAACACCACAGTTCAAAAGCATCAATTCTTCAGTGCTCCGCTTTCTTTATAGTTCAACTCTCACATCCATACATGACTACTGGAAAATCATAGCTTTGACTAGATGGACCTTTGTGGACAAAGTAATATCTCTGCCTTCTAATACACTGTCTAGGTTTGTCACAGCTTTTCTTCCAAGGAGCAAATGTCTTTTAATTCATGGCTGCAGTCACCATCTGCAGATTCTGAGGCCCAAGAAAATAGTCTGTCATTATTTCCATTGTTTCACCTTCTATTTGCCATGAAGTGATGGGACCAGATGCTATGATCTTCCTTTTTTGAATGTTGAGTTTTAAGCCAGCTTTTTCACTCTCCTCTTTCACTTTCATCATGAGGCTCTTTAGTTCTTCTTCTCTTTCTGCTATAAGGGTGGTGTCATCTGCATATCTGAGGTTATTGATATTTCTCCCTGCACGGTCCCACCCATCAATAGAAAATAGGATTAAAGGTTTACTGAGCATGGCTTCACCCTTCAGAACAAGACCCAGTTTCTCCCACAGTCAGAGTCTCCCATCAGGAAGCTTCCATAAGCCTCTTATCCTTATTCAACTTCCCTAATAGATACAAAAAATAATAAGAACAATAATAGATAATATTTATTAAGAGCTTATTTTAAAGTAATTAAGAAACTAAACCGCATACCCATGTAATCCACAGAATAAAAATTTAATGATTTTGGATAGTTTATTAATATTTGTATAAATGTAACAATATATGCCTTTATTTCATTATAATTGGGGTATATTCATGTAACTATTTATATGGAGCATTAAAAATATGTGATATCTGTTTATTAACTAATGATTGCCAAACTGCTCCTGAAGTATGTATTGAAGAACACAGTTGCTGTTGCTTTTACAATATAAATTAAACATTTCAGCTTTTCATCCACACCAGTTCCACTGGAAATATATATTGATTTCACTGTTTTATTCTAATTATTTGATTATTCATTAAACAACATTTCAGTAATTTTTACTATCTGAAAAATTTATAGAACTTTTACATTGCTACTGATTTTTTATCAAGTACATTTAACCTATCAGACATGCAATTTACCATAAATTTCACCCTGTAGTACTTTACCTATGTATTATCAAACTCAAAAGTTTTAGATCAAAAGCCGACTTACCTTTTGCTTTCTCCCACAGTTTCCTACATTTCTCCCACATGGCACTACATATTACATAACTTATAGGGTAGGTCACTATTCTAAGAACCCCTGTAATAACGTGCATTCATTCTTTATTTTAGGATCCTGTGATTACTGATAGTCCTAAAGTTATAACTGTAATGTGAACAGTGCAACTGTTGCCAGGTAAAATGTATTCTTTTAGCACAGTAAGTGTGTAGACATGATTTGGAGGGTTGTTGAATGAAAAAAAAAAAAAAAACCATTAAGTGATAACTCGTAACAAAGGAGTCCACATGAACAGGGCTAACCAGAAAACAATAGAAATAAATTATTTTGATATAGCTAAAATCCTCAGAAGGGTTTCTGAAGAAATAATTGAATTTATCTGTAGCTTATTCTCCAGGGATTTTTTTTTTTTTTTTGACTGCACCATTTGGTATGAAGAATCTTAGTTCCCCAACCAGGGATCCGACCTGACTTCCAGGACCAGGAGGGTGAGTCTCAATCACTGAACCACCAGGGAATTTCCTGATAATCTATTAAGTGACCTTATTTTTAGTGTTTCATGAATAGTGGACCCTGCATTGTTATAAAATGAATGATACTTTTCACTATATAAAGATTGCTCAATTCACATGTAAAACAAGTTTAAGAGTCATGTTGTAATAATTTCAGATAAAAATGCACTTGGAATTTTATTCATAAAAATTAAAGTAATCTGAGAAATAATAATGACTTGAAGTCTAATACTTAGGTTCCTAAAATTAATAAGCTATACTCTTCCCCAGTGGTGCAGCAATAAAGAATTTGTCTGCAATTCAGGAGACACAGGAAACATTGGTTCAATGCCTAGGTCTGGACTATCCCCTGGAAGAGTTAATGGCAATCCAATCCAGTATTCTTACTGAGAAAATCCTATGGACAGAGGAGTCTGGCAGGTTGTAGGTCCTAGGGCTGCAGAGTCAGACATGATTGAGCACCTGAGCACACACACACACTTCAGGTTAATGCAAGGCAAAATAACGTATTCAGTGGATGTGTGTGTGTGTGTGTGTGTGTGTGTGTGCTCAGTCATTCAGTTGTGTCCGTTTCTTTGCAACCCCATGGACTGTAGGCTGTCAGGCTTCTCTGTCCATGGGTTTTATAAGCGAGAACACTGGAGTGGGTTGCGAGTCCCTTCTCCAGGGCATCTTCCTGACCCTGGGATTGAATCCACGTCTCTTGTGTCTCTTGCATTGACAGGCAATTCTTTACTACCAGCACCACCTGGGAAGCCCTATTCAATGAATCCAAACTATAAATTGAGAAAATGAGTATCTTTGACTTAAAATGTTGAAGTTTGTTGTTTTCAGATTTTTTTGAAATGTTTTGCTTTGCTCTATTGTCTTCTCATCTATCCTTAATTATTTTATTATATTTCTAATCAATGATATTAAACCAAAAGGCTAATGTTTCCCTTGTTCTATTTCACTGATACTGACACAGTTTAAAATGTTGAAGAAACAGACTGAGTTTGTCATATAGCCTCTGGAGAAAATATATATATATTAGCTTATCCCTGTACATGAATTTTTAGCAGCCTAAAATATTTATAATGGTCAAACTTTGGTTCCTTGTGTGTTGATATGATGAAAATCTGTGTTTTTTGTATTGTTTTCAAACTGTGCTTTACTTGTGCTTCTTCTGTTTGTTTCAAAAATGATTACTTATCCTATTAGGTGGTATTAAATTAACATGCTTCTTACTCAAATAAAAAGCAAGCCACTAAACTATACTCTATTTTATTTACATGTCTTTTGTAGCCCCAAATGTACATTCAAACAGAAGCTGGAAATGTCAACTGCATTTGACACTGGTCAGCTGATGAAAATGCTTTGTCCTATCGACTTAACTCCCACACTTAGGATTGCTCATCATGGCTGCTGCACAGAGTGATTTTTGCTACAGTGACCTGTGCCATTATGTGTTTTGGAAATGGTCTTTATCTTCCCAAATAAAGTTGGTGCATCCAAACTTGGAAACTGACAGCAGTAATATTCCCCGACTAAAGCTGGAGCTTAGCCCTGTTATACTTATTAAAAAGCCTATTCATACAAATTAAATCCATTCCATATCCTGGCCTCTGATGACAGGTCCATTTTTTTCCTTATCTGGTTTGAATTACCTCAAGTCTGTACCCAGAAAGAATTTATCCCTTTCAAGAGACTTCTCCAAGCCTATAATAAATTCACATGGGTCGTCCCATCAATGTAGTGAATTTGCATTATTATTTCATTATGAGTAGGAAAGAAAGCGGATTAGATCTCTTCCAGCATTGGCAGAGCCTAATTCAACCTGAACACATGATTAAAGCTGGCATTTATGACTATAACTGTCAAAGAAAACTAATTGTAAACTGAGAGCTGTGGATAATTATGGCTTTTGCTATTAAACTATTTCTCTCCTATTTATCACAGAACCAACTACAGACCTTACTACTGTTTGCATTTAGTTCTCTGATTACTATGAACCTACTTATGCAAATGAAATTTGATCTATATTCTCAAATTGAAAACTTTGTGTAAACGTAAGTTCAATCAGGCTTTAGTGTATATGTCTTGCATTTTCTTTCCTTCTTAAAACTTTTTTGGAGAAGGTGAAGTAACACCAAGACCACTGAATCTAAGACACTTCATTTTGCATTGTTTTAATTAAAAACTTTGAAACAGCTGTCTGATATTAAATTTGACACATATGCTATTTGAACTAACTTTCACAAGAGACTTTTAAAAATTATCCCTGATTATTAGCTGTCTATATGCTAAGGCCTATAGACTATATACATAAGTGTTTATACATTTTTATATTTATATATACTTACAATGGTACCCCACTCCAGTACTCTTGCCTGGAAAAATCTCATGGACAGAGGAGCCTGGAAGGCTGCAGTCCATGGGGTTGCTGAAGGTCGGACATGACTGAGCAGCTTCACTTTCACTTTTCACTTCCATGCATTGGAGAAGGAAATGGCAACCCACTCCAGTGTTCTTGCCTGGAGAATCCCAGGGATGATGGAGCCTGGTGGGCTGCCGTCTATGGGGTCTCACAGAGTCGGACATGACTGAAGTGACTTAACAGCAGCAGCACTCAGGTATGAATAGCTATGCACATACAGACATGCATATAGAAATATATGTGTACACACATACATACATATATAGGTATCCATGGAGGTGCATGCATACGTACATACAAACAAATGTATGGATATGTCACCAGTAAACACTGTAAGTTCTTAATGATGTAATGAATATTTTTATAATTTCATGGGAAGCTGTATATGGTAGTGGCTAATCACATAAGCTCTTAAGCATGTCTATTTAGGATTCAACTGCATTTTTACCCTTTATCAGCTACACACATTTATACAACATATTTATTTTGAAAATGTGTAGGCATTATTATGAGCAGGATAATTAAATGAAATAACTGCTATAAACTAACTTGCACATAGTAAGTGTTCAATTAATGTGAGCTTTCAACAATTTTTTTGAATATTCTAGTATTGAAACTGTGGATCGCTGTGTCTGTATGAATTTTTATGGAAATATATTTTGAAGTCGAAATACAACAATAGTGATAAGTATAATTAAATTACATGCTTAAATTTTACGGGACAGTTCTAATACATGAATTTGTGTTCATCAAAGGCAATTACTTAAAAGCTTAAGTAGCAGAATTTAATTTGTATAACTGGAAAAATTATTTAAGAAAAATAAATTGCACATAAAAGGAAAAAATAACTTATTTTGTCTAATGATCTAGTCATCAATTCAGAGAATAGTTTCACTGAATCATATGCAATAGTACTGATAATCAATGAAATGAATTGTATGTTGATAAGATAAGGCTAGAGAGTGGCCAAGATGGGGAAGTAGAAAGACCCTGATCAGACTTTCTCTCATGAGTCCACCAAAGTCACCATGACCTGCAGAACAACCGCTGATGGAAAAGACAAAGAAACCAGAAAAGATCTTCAACAATGAAAGACATAAAGAAGGAACCAGAACAAGGTGGGTGGGAGAAGCCAAGGACTGCAGCTAGCCTATCACACACATGGAAGTACAAATAGCAACTTAGACAAAATGAAGGAGCAAAGGAATGTGTTCCAGACAAAGAAAAGGTTAGAATCCCAGAAGAAGAACTCAGTGAGGTGGAAACAGGGTTCACAGCTATGATTAAAAAGATGATCCAAGAACTGAGGAGGTGAATGGATACCCAGAGTGAGATGACTGAGATGAAAAGTTGTGTTTTTTTCATTATTATTTTAATAAGAGTTAGAAAATATAAGGATCTGCCGAACATATGAAAAATACACTAGAAGGAATCCGTACTAGACTACATGATACAGCAGACTGGGTCGGTGAAGCAGCAGGCAGAGCAGTGGAGATCACTGCCACTGAGTAGAGAACAGCAAAAAAAAAAAAAAAGAATGAAAAGAAGAAACAAGAGACCTCTGGTAGAACAAGTGCATCACTAATATTCACATTATAGGGGTCTCAAAAGACCCCTATAAGAGGGAGATAAAGGGCCAGAGAAAATATCTGAAGAGATAATGGCTTCAAACAGTCTTAACTTGAGGAAGGAAACAATCACCAAACTCTAGGAAGCAGAAAGAGCCCCACACAAAACGAACTCAGACAGGAACACACCAAGACACACTGTAATCATGGCAAAAATTATGATAAAGAGAGAATATGAAAAGCAACAAATAACATACAAAGGAACTCCCATTGGCTATCAACTTATTATTTTTTTTTTTTTTTTAGGAGAAACTCTGCAGGCTAGAAAGGAGTGGCATGATATACTTAAAATGATGAAAGAGAAAAACATACAGTGAAGAATATTTTACATAGCAAGGTTCTTGTTCAGATTTGATAGAGAAATCAAATGTTTCACATGGGAAAAAAAAAAGGTAAAAGAATTCAGCACCACCAAATCAGCTTTACAACAAACGCTAAGGAACTTTTGTAGGTAGAAAAGAAAAAGCCACAACTAGTAACAAGGAAATTATAAAATGAAAAGCTCACTGGTAAAGGCAAACATACCATAAAGGTGGAGAAAGAAATGGCAACCCACTCCAGTATTCTTGCCTGGAGAATCCCATGGAGGGAGGAGCCTGACAGGCTACAGTCCATGGAGTCGCAAAGAGTCAGACATGACTGAGCAACTTCACTTTCACTTTCACCATAAAGGTAGGAAATAGTTCACACTCAAAGCTAACAGGAAGGGTAAAAGACAAAAGTAGTAAATCATCCGTCGTCAATAAGAAGTCAAGGGAGCAGCCTCCGTGGTGGCTTCGTGGTAAAGGATCTGCCTACCAATATATCTATTTCTGCTTTATTGCCTATGCCAAAGCCTTTGACTGTGTGGATCACAATAAACTGTGGAAAATTCTGAAAGAGATGGGAATATCAGACCACCTGACCTCCCTCTTGAGAAACCTGTATGCAGGTCAGGAAGCAACAGATAGAACTGGACATGCAACAACAGACTGGTTCCAAATAGGAAAAGGAGTATATCAAGGCTGTATATTGTCACCCTGCTTATTTAACTTATATGCAGAGTACATCATGAGAAATGCTGGGCTGGAAGAAGCACAAAGTGGAATCAAGATTGCCAGGAGAAATATCAGTCACCTCAGATATGCAGATGACACCACCCTTATGGCAGAAAGTGAAGAGGAACTAAAAAGCCTCTTGATGAAAGTGAAAGAGGAGAGTGAAAAAGTTGGCTTAAAGCTCAACATTCCGAAAACGAAGATCATGGCATCTGGTCCCATCACTTCATGGGAAATAGATGGGGAAACAGTGGAAACAGTGTCAGACTTTATTTTTGGGGGCCTCCAAAATCGCTGCAGATGGTGATTGCAGCCTTGAAATTAAAAGATGCTTATTCCTTGGAACAAAAGTTATAACCAACCTAGACAGCATATTGAAAAGCAGAGACATTACTTTGCCAATAAAGGTCCATCTAGTCAAGGCTATGGTTTTTCCAGTGGTCATGTATGGATGTGAGAGTTGGACTGTGAAGAAAGCTGAGTGCTGAAGAATTGATGCTTTTGAACTGTGGTGTTGGAGAAGACTCTTGAGAGTCCCTTGGTCTGTGAGGAGATCCAACCAGTCCATCCTAAAGGAGATCAGCCCTGGGATTTCTTTGGAAGGAATGATGCTAAAGCTGAAACTCCAGTACTTTGGCTACCTCATGCAAAAAGCTGACTTGTTGGAAAAGACCCCGATGCTTTGAAAGATTGAGGGCAGGAGGAGAAGGGGACGACAGAGGATGAGATGGCTGGATGGCATCACCAACTCGATGGACATGAGTCTGAGTGAACTCTGGGGGTTGGTGATGGACAGGGAGGCCTGGCGTGCTGCAATTTATGGGGCCGTAAAGAGTCAGATATGACTGAGCGACTTAACTGAACTGAACTGCACCAGGAGACACAGGATGGCTCCCTGACCTGGGAGGATCCCACATGCCATGGGGCAGCTAAGCCTGTGTGCCACAACTGGGCCTGTGCTCTAGAGCCCAGGAGCTGCACCTGCTGAGCCCCAGTGCCACAGTTACTGAAACCTGAACACCTTAGAGCCCATGCTCCACATGAGAAGCCATGGCAATGAGAAGCCTGCACAGCTAGAGAGTGGCCCTCACTCTCCACAACTAGAGAAAAAGCCCATGAAGCAATAAAGACCCAGACAGTCAATTTTTTTTTTAAGTAGTTTAGTGATGCACAAAGAAACCATAATATATATGTATATATATGCTGCTGCTAAGTCGGTTCAGTCGTGTCCGGCTCTGTGCGACCCCATAGATGGCAGCCCACCAGGCTCCCTTGTTCCTGGGATTCTCCAGGCAAGAACACTGGAGTGGGTTGTCATTTCCTCTCCAATGCATGAAAGTGAAAAGTGAAAGTGAAGTCGCTCAGTCGTGGCCGACTCTTAGCGACCCCATGGACTGTAGCCCACCAGGTTCTTCCATCCAGGGATTTTCCAAGCAAGAGTACTGGAGTGGGGTGCCATTGCCTTCAACCTCATGGTAACCACCAACCAAAAATATATAACAGATATTCAGACAAAAAGGAAACAAAACATAACACTAGAAATAGTCATCAAATCAGAACAGAAAACAACAAGAGAAAAAAAAAAGAGAATAAAGATCTGCAAAAACAAATCCAAAACAATGAACAAAATGTAATATGAACATACATATGAAATATTACCTTAAATGCAAAAGAGACTAAATGCTCCAACCCAAGGTCATAGAGTGGCTGAGTAGATACAAAAATAAGACTGATACATATGCTGCCTACAAGAGACTAACTTCAGATCTACAGACATAAATAGACTGAAAGTGAAGATGTGGAAAAAAGTATTCTATACAAATGGAAATCAAGAGAAATCCAAGGTAGCAATACTTATATGAGAAAAAAAAAGAAACAAATTTAAAAATACTGTTAAAAGAGACAAAAAAGTATACTACATAATGGTCCAGGGCTTAATCCAGGAAGATGTGCTTATAACTGTAAATATATATGTAACAACACAGAAGCCTCTCAATATATAAGACAAAGGCATAAAGGAGAATTGATAGGACTTGACAATATTAGTGGGGGACATCAGTGGATAGAACATGCAGACAGAAAATCAGTAAGGAAACATAATTGTATACATATTACACCAAATGACCTTAACTGATATATAGAGAGCATTCCATCTGAAAGCAAAAGAATACATATTCTTTTTAGGTATACATGGAACAGTCTTCAGGATAGAGCAGAAGCTGGGCCGCAAAGCAAGTCTAAGTAAATTAACAAAATGGAAAGCACATCAAGCATCTTTCACAGGCACTCTGCTAGGAGGCTAGAAATCAACTACAAGGAAAAAAAAATTCAGAAAACACAAATGCAAGCAGGCTAAACAACCAATGGATTACCAAAGAAATCAAGGAAGTCAAAAAATACTTGGAGACAAGTGAAAATGAAAACATAGTGATAAAAATCTTATGGCGAATAGTAAAAGCACTTCTGTGAAAGAAGTTTGGCTCTAGGTGAGTGATCACACCATCGTGATTATCTGGGTCATGAAGATCTTTCTTGTACAGTTCTTCTGTGTATTCTTGCCACCTCTTCTTAATATCTTCTGCTTCTGTTAGGTCCATGCCATTTCTGTCCTTTATCGAGCCCATCTTTGCATGAAATGTTCCCTTGGTGTCTCTAATTTTCTGGAAGAGATCTCCAGTCTTTCCCATTCTGTTGTTTTCCTCTATTTCTTTGATTGATTGCTGAGGAAGGCTTTCTTATCTCTTCTTGCTATTCTTTGGAATTCTGCATTCAGATGCTTATATCTTTCCTTTTCTCCTTTGCTTTTTGCTTCTCTTCTTTTCACAGCTATTGGTAAGGCCTCCTCAGACAGCTATTTTGCTTTTTTGTATTTCTTTTCAATGGGGATGGTCTTGATCCCTGTCTCCTGTACAATGTCACGAACCTCCGTCCATAGTTCATCAGGCACTCTATCTATCAGATCTACTCCCTTAAATCTATTTCTCACTTCCCCTGCTTATTTAACTTATATGCAGAGTACATCATGAGAAATGCTGACTGGAAGAAGCACAAGCTGGAATCAAGATTGCTGGGAGAAACTTCAATAACCTCAGATATGCAGATGACACCACCCTTATGGCAGAAAGTGAAGAGGAACTAAAAAGCCTCTTGATGAAAGTGAAAGAGGAGAGTGAAAAAGTTGGCTTAAAGCTTAACATTCAGAAAACGAAGATCATGGCATCTGGTCCTATCACTTCATGGGAAATAGATGGGGAAACAGTGGAAACAGTATCAGACTTTATTTTGGGGGGCTCCAAAATCACTGCAGATGGTGACTACAGCCATGAAATTAAAAGACACTTGCTCCTTGGAAGAAAAGTTATGACCAACCTAGACAGCATATTGAAAAGCAGAGACATTACTTTGCCAACAAAGGTCCATCTAGTCAAGGCTATGGTTTTTCCTGTGGTCATGTATAGATGTGAGAGTTGGACTGTGAAGAAAGCTGAGCGCCGAAGAATTGATGCGTTTGAACTGTGGTGTTGGAGAAGACTCTTGAGAGTCCCTTGGACTGCAAGGAGATCCAACCAGTCCATTCTGAAGGAGATCAGCCATGGGATTTCTTTGGAAGGAATGATGCTAAAGCTGAAACTCCAGTACTTTGGCCACCTCATGCAAAGAGTTGACTCATTGGAAAAGACTCTGATGCTGGCAGGGATTGGGGGCAGGAGGAGAAGGGGACGACAGAGGATAAGATGGCTGGATGGCATCACTGACTCAATGGACGTGAGTCTGAGTGAACTCCGGGAGTTGGTGATGGACAGGGAGGCCTGGAGTGCTGCGATTCATGGGGTTGCAAAGAGTTGGATACGACCGAGTGTCTGAACTGAACTGAACTGATGAAAAGTTTGCAGCAACAATTTTACTTCAGGAAACAAGAAAATCTCAAATAAACAATGTAACCTTACACCTAAGACAACTAGAGTAAGACCCTTCTAAGTGTCAATGAAGGTAACATTTCATTCACAATTTAATATTTAATTCAGCAATATTGAATCTGGGGTCCAGGGGCTATAAGTTTCTGTACTATGCGAAGTTGTATATTTAACCTATTCTATTCAATGAATAATTAAAATAATTAGTTTCTACTGTAAAATAATATTAGTTTTAAAATCAATAGCAGAACATGTATGCAATACTAAAAAATTGAGATTTTTGAATCAAATATTTGTGTTACTCTTTTGCTAATGAAATAAGAAGCCTTTTAAATTATCCTGTTTCATGACCTTACTGATAAGTCTTTGCATTTGTGTATTACCTTTCCACCTGTGTGTGTGTGTGCACGTGCGTGTGTGCGTGCGTGTGCGTGTGTGTGTGTGCACGTGTGTGTGTGCGTTACTCAGTTGTGTCTGATTGTGACCCCATGGACTGTAGCCCACCAGGGCTCCTCGATCCATGGAATTCTCCAGGCAAAAATACTGGAGTGGGTTGCCATTTCCTACTCCAGGGAATCTTCTAGATGAAGGGACTGAACCTGGATCTCCCACAGAGAAGGAAGACTCTTTACTGTCTGAGCCACCAAGGAAGCTCTCCATTTCTGTGCACGAGCGTAAGTATTTTGGCAGTTATATTAATTATGTACCTGCGCTGTGTGTGCCCCTTTTTCACTTATTATTAGTTCATAAACACTGAACTGTATTTTTATGTAACCACTGTATTATAATTTAAACAACCTCTTAAAATGCCACGGAGTCAACATTTTTTATAATTTACTTGAATGATATTCTTATAAGACTTTCAGACTGTTTTCAACTTGTTATGTATCCAGAACACTACAAAAAAAAAAAAAAAAAAAAAAAAACCTCAGAGCATATATCTTTGCTTGAATTATTTATTTAGGCTCAATTATTTAGAATCTGATGACATTTTTGAAAGGTATGAAACAATCATGATTTAAAAATATTTTGCCATATTATTCTCCAAAAGGATAGTATAAACAATAAGGCTTTAACTAATAGTTTTATACTGTCATTTGGTTCATATTTATTATGTTGTTAATTTGTAAATAAATATTAAAATATATTTCTTAATGAAATACAAAGACCAAAGATAAAAAATCAACAATTATGAAATCAACTTCATTCTCTGTATATACATTGGGTGACATCTAATTTCTTGGTTTTCACTTTCTGAGAGCCTGCACTTTGCTTATGGATCCTGGAGAAAATTGATAAATAAATTATATGCTAGCATTTCAGAAGTCTTAATTTCATACTTAAATGAAAATCTAACTTACCACCTCTGTAGCAAACTTTTCTGAAGAAATAAAGCATCACTAAATACAATATTAACTTCTTTAATTGAAGTTAAAATAAAAAAATAATAAATAAAGAGGTCCTTATTTTAATGTACAAAAGAACATTTTTGTATACCCTTCAAATTATCACTAAAGCTTATAAAGTAAGCAGCTCAAAATACATACACATACTTCCTAATTCAGATGATAGCATGCATAGATAAAAATTATTTATGCAATAGAGCTGGCATCAGTTTGAATGAAAGAAGCATCATTTTCTCACAATGATATCACAAATTCCTGTAATTCAGTGATGATTTATTAATAGAGTTTTACTAAAATGATTCTCAGTTGAACTTTGTTTAAATTTTATACATGAGACAAATTTCAATGTAGAATTATATATATTTCTTCCTTGTGTCAAAAACTCTCTCAAATCTCTCATTAATGTAAAAAGAATTAATTCTGCCAAAGGGTCTAGAGTATCAAAAAAAATTATTGAAAATGTTATTAAACATTTGTATGCATATTATTTATTATATATTTGTCAGAAATATAGCCCTTCACTATTTTTATTCATTGTTCATCATTAATGATACTTCTACAGATGAAGAGATACGCAAGTAATTTATCAAGTATACCAAAGCATAAAAAGGATTGAAAATGGAAAAAAAAATGTTATAAATGTTATTGTGTTCTCAAGAATATATGAACATAATTTTTCAGAAAATGCAACAGATATAACCAGAGTATCATTGGATTTAAGAGGAGTAATATGTCATTGCCCAACTATAGTCCAAAGCCCATTTTTACATTATTAAGCTAAAGAGAGTATATATCCCAAATGAGAGTAAGAAAAACTGAAGTCCCCAAATATTGAATACGATCCTAGAAATTTAGCAAGTCTTAAATGACAGTGACTAAAAATTACTCTGCTACACAGATGATTTCATGACTTCAATGGAGGTCAATGCAGTGGGGACTAAGTGACATTTATAGTTGAGGTAAGACCTCTTGAATGCTTTGGCTTAAATTAAGAACTGGTGGCTATACACAGAAACTTTTTGTTTTTTTTTTTTCCCTATAGAAATAAATTTAAATAAAATATTCTCTAAAGAGAGCCTTATCAGTACAGGGTTTTGATAGGACAGTGCTGCTGCTGCTGCTAAGTCGCTTCAGTTGTGTCCGACTCTGTGCGACCCCATAGATGGCAGCCCACCAGGCTCCCCTGTCCCTGGGATTCTCCAGGCAAGAACACTGGAGTGGGTTGCCATTTCCTTCTCCAGTGCATGAAAGTGAAAACTGAAAGTGAAGTCGCTCAGTTGTGTTCAACTCTTAGCGGCCCCATGGACTGCAGCCCACCAGGCTCCTCTGTCCATGAGATTTTCCAGGCAAGAGTACTGGAGTGGGGTGCCATTGCTTTCTCCGTGATAGTGTAGTAAGAACCAAAAAATTTTCATTTTCGTTATTGTCTTACTTTCATTTCTTAACAATATGTGTCAAAATCATATACATTAAAACAAAACAAAACTCTCTTTTTACCGCCAATTGCTACCAAAAGCCCACAGGCCTTCATTATGCAAATTCTGAGTGCCATAAAATGCAGAAGACTTCTTTTTCTAAAGAGGTAAAATAGGGTATCTATCATACTCTACAGAAAACAAAGGAATCAACAAATACATTCTGGAATAAGTACAAGTCCTTTCTGCCTCTGTTTTGGAAACACCAACAGTTATTCTTCAGGCAAGACAGTAGAAGATCATTTTTTGAAAAACATAGAAACCTAAGAGAAAATACTATAGACATTAACATTGGGGATTTCCAGCTGATTTAGCTAAGGAAAGCAAACATTGAATAAATAAAAGAAAGAGGTACTTTTCAGTAAATTATCATCCAGTAGTACACTGGGGCCAACTAGCTTTGGGACAACAGCCAACTGTTAATACCTTCTCCCTACTCTTCATTCAGTGCCTACATGTTGGTAACCCTAAACTATTGTTAGTACCTTGAAACCCATCATGGTGGAAGAATTTTATACCCCTTAAATCGGCTAACTAAAAAAAATGCAACATTAACCTTAACTGTCTCAGAGATATACTGCAACTATTAGGTCCACAAAAAGACGATTCCACATTTATAATAAGGAAAAATCAGAAACAAAAGTCAAACTTTTCAGAATTAAAATTATGAAACTGGAATGGAAAAATGCCAGAGAATTTTTGGAAAGATTCTGCTCCCTCAAACAAGGACAAAATAAAACAGAATAAAATACAGGACAAAAAAAAAAAAAATTAAACTGCTTGTCTAGTTGTTCAAAATCCTGGCAGTAGAAAATCCAAAAAGAGGCAGCAGATAAAATTGACTTAAAAAAAAAAAAAGGCAAAATTATTCATTAATACTTTCAATAGCTAAAGTTACTGTGTTTCCTAATTGACAGCACTTACAAAATATCCAGACCATGAGTGAAGACATACGCACACCGTGATATATCACCATTAAATTTCAAACCATGAACACAAAAAGAATATTTTAAGTTTCCTCTAAAAGCAACTCATCTTGGAAGAAAAGCTCAAAGAAAAGAATAATTTTTACTGTTTTAATTTTAGTGTGGAACACTTGAAGGTAAAAAGAAAGGTATCATCAAGTTACTTAGCAGAAATGATACAGAATCCAGAATTCTACATCTAGTTAAATTGTTATACAAAGATTTTGGCATTGTTGTTCAGTCACTAAATTGTATCCAACTCTTTGCGGCCCTGTGGACTACAGCACACCAGGCTCCCCGTCTTTCACTACCTCCCAGTGTTAGCTTATATTCACGTCCAGTGGACTGGTGGTGCTATCTAACTGTCTCACACTCTGCCACTCCCTTCTCCTTTTGCCTTCAATCCTTCTCAGCATCAGGGTCTTTTCCAATGAGTCAGCTCTTCCCATCAGGTGGCCAAAGTTTTGCAGCCTCAACTTCAGCCCTTCCAATGAATATTCAGGGTTGATTTTCTTTAGAATTGACTGATTTGATCTCCTTGTAGTCCAAGGAACTCTCAAGGGTCCTTTCCAGCACCATAATTTGAAAGCATCAGTTCTTCAGCGCTCAACTTTCTCTATGGTCTAACTCTTATATTTGTACATGGCTCCTGGAAAAACAATAGTTTTGACTTTACAGACCTTTGTCGACTGGTCTGTATAGTGACGTCTCTGTAAAGTGCTGTCTCTGCATTTTAATACACTGTCTAGGTTTGTCATAGCTTTCCTTCTAAGGAGCAAGTGTCTCTTACGGCATGGCTCATAGCTTCATTGATTTACACAAGCCCCTTCACCATAACAAGGCTGTGATCCATGAAGGGGATACAAAGTTTAGGATAAAGAAAAATTTGGACAGGTAGCAGAGACTGAAGACTCCTCAAAATGAGAAATTAAACAAACATTTTTAAAGGAGGAACACGTGTGATAGGACCCTGGAATCAGGGAATTCAAATATGGCAGAGTGGCAAAGGGGGACTCGAGGAGGAGGATGGAGCGAGAGTCTTGAATAACTGTATTCTACAGGTAGAGCAAAGTCCAAAAGGAAGCTGGGGAGAGGAAGCCCACAGAGACTCTCTAAGAAGATTCAACTGACAATACACCCGCTAAGTCAGAATGCATTTCAAGGAGATTTGAACACCTGGCTGGATATGTAATGTTACATAACAGCCAGAGGAAATAAGATAAAATTCACTCTAAGGAAAATAAGAAGTCAAGGAAATAAAATAAATAATAATTAAGTGAAGGAAATAAAAGAAATAAATAATATTATGCTCCATGGCTCAGTGGTGAATAGCATTTATATTATCATCATTTTAAACTCTGGATAATGTTCCAACGAGAAGGCCCTCAGCTCTCATCTCTGGCTTACTTTGAGGAGCTATACAAGCAAGTGAAGTCAAAAGGAGAAATCGATATCAATTGCTTGGTTGAGTGTTAAACTTGTGCCCCAGAATGAAAATAGATCTCCTTTGTAAAGACTGGGAGACTTATCTAAGGAAATCTCTGTTCATTCATTACCTGATAACTTAGCTAATCAAGCAGAGATTTCAGTGGCCACATGTGACAAACAACACAGATTTTACAGAATTAGTTCAGAATTATTTTAAAAAGTATTGGTTGAGTACCTACTCTGTTCTGATAGGTGGCCATTACAATAAAGATAACTTATCATATACTTCAAATTTTCGAAGTTTGAAAGTAGCAAGGAAGGAAGGCTTTAGCTCACTGCGGTTTAGGAAGAGTGGTCTACCGGGCTTCCCCAGTGGCTAAGTGGTAAAGAAGCAGCCTGCTATGTAGGAGACACAGGAGATGCAGGCTCAATCCCTGGGTTGGGAAGATCCTCTGGAGGGGAGCATGGCAATCCATGCCAGTATTTTTGCCTGGGAAAATCCCATGGACAGAGGAGCCTGGCAGGCTATAGTCCATGGGGGTCTCAAAGAGTTGGCCAGGAGTGCAGCGACTGAGCATGGGCGGGAGAGGTTTACTGTGTGCTAAAAGTTTAGTTAAAGATGCACTTAGAAGCAAAGACTCAAAAATGAAAAAAAGAAAAGAAAAGACTGGGGTTTTTGTTTGTTTGAATTGTCTGATTAAGTTCATTTCTTTCTTTTTTTCTTTTTTTTTTTTTTTGCCGAAATGCTTTGTAAACACATATATCTTATGAGTTACAAAAATATTTTGTTTTAAACAATACAATCTGATTCTATTTCATTTCTCCCATTCTGACATTTTATGATGTTTCCTTTGAGCATTTGCTCTTGTAATTATCTAGAGCACTATACAGGCCTATGAAGCCCGTGAGGACTTTGTAAATGGATGTCCCTGTCTTTCTAGTAAAATCATTAATCCATCCTTTCTGTTGGTGTAGTAAAAGAAGCATCAGGCATAGAATGTCTGAGAGGAAAATGTAAAAGTGTTCGATTTGTCAAGGTCTAAAATAAACCAAAAGCATGGAATAGGAAAAAAACACACACATAATTTGACCAACAGGTATTTAAATGAAAAATGACTAAGATGTTTTACTGATAAAGAGTAGATATGTACCTCATCAATTAAAAAAAAAAAAAAGAAGCCTACCCTTTCCAGTGAGATTTTTAGATATAAAAGTAAAAATGTAATATGCCATTCATGTGCTCACTTCCAGACACAGAGAAATCCAGATGGTGTCAAATGTAACAATAATACTGATGTTTAAGAGTTCAGTAAAAGTTTGTATGCAGAAAGTCTGCTGCTCAGAAAGAGCTCAAAAAGTGTATGTTTGATTTGAATATGCTTTTTAAAACATGCTATCAATTAAAATGATGAGCATTTCATATCCAGTTCCAAACTTCTGAGTTTTCTAGAACAATCTGAATAACTCGCACATTGGACGCAAGCTGGATTGCAGGGCACGCTTTCTAGCTTGCTGCCTTCCTTGTCCATCTGTAGTGACTCCCAGGCATGAGACCAGGTCTTAGTTCACATGTAACCTTGTGTTTCCTCTGTTGCTTTTCTTCTCCTTGGACAAACAACAGTGGAACATAAAAGAGAAGGCTTCAAGAAAATCAGAGTGAGCGCATTACTGTGGAAATGAAGAATATTCTTCATTTTTAATATATCAAATATGTGTGCCCACAAAGTTCAAGATAGCATTTTCATAAATCCAACTATCAAGCCATGAAAAGCCAAGTAGGGCCTTTAAGTCAAAGAAGACAAACTGAGAAAACCACGTACTATATGATTCCAGCTATAAGACATTCTGGAAAAGGCAATGATGTGATGGAGATAGTAAAAAGATCAGTGGTTGCCAGTGGTTGGAGAGGCAAGGGAGAGTTGAATAATTGGAACAAATAATATTTTTAGGGAAAAGAAAATAGTCTATATGATGCTGTAACAAGGAATTCAACCATTATATGTTTACCCAAATCGGTAGAATGCACAACACCAAGAGTGAATGCTAATGTAAACCATTGGATCTGGGGTGGTTACAGTGTGCCAGTGTAGGCTCATCAATTGTCACAAATGTGTAAATCTGGTGGGGGTTGTTAGTAATGGTGGAAGCTATTAATGTGTGAGGGCTGGAGGTATATGGGAAATCTCTGTACCTCTCTGTTGATTCTGCTGTGACCCTAAAGCTCTTCTAAAAATTGCCTTTGAAAAACAAAAACAAATGCTGAGTACATTTTCAATGCAATGAGAAGTATGGTAAAACCTCAGAATTCTAATAACCATTGCAAGTGTGTATGCTCAGTCACTCAGACATATCAGACTCTTTGTGACGCCCTGGACCATAGCCCACCAGGCTCCTCTGTACATGGGGTTTTCCAGGCAAGAATACTGGAGTGAGTTGCCATTTCCTTTTCCAGAGGATCTTTCCAACCCAGGGATTGAACCTGCATCTCCTGCATTGGCAAGCAGATTCTTCACCACTGAGCTGTCTGGGAAGACCCTAATTACCATTGAGTGATAGCTAAAGCATCTAAGACCAAAGGAACTATTTGCGGAAGCCTCCATAACACTTCTTTAGGAAAGAGCAAGGTTAGTGAATGGGGCCTTCTAATGGTACAGCTCAGAAATCTCCAGCAAATATTCACTCTTTAAAGGGAGATCCATTCTAACCAGGAGCTACTCTGAGCAAAATGGACACGGGAAAAGACTAGAGATGCTCCAGATATGGCAGGTGTTAGAAAGTGGCAGCAAAATAAACCCTGAATAATGAATGCGTCACTAAGGGAAACTAATGCTGCCATCCCGACATTTAGCACTCAACAAGCCAGAGAGATGCAGGGTTATGGAAAATCTCTCTTAAAAAGATAAGGTCTTAGGAGGGTCAATTATACAGAAATTCCATGTAGAGCAGATTACTGCTAGAGTCAGAGAAGAAGTGTACACATATGTGCATCTGTCTGGAAAGAGAGAGCAAGAGAGAAGCAATTTCCGCTGAAAAACATTTACAAAGAAATAACCATCGCTTCCACAAAAAACTCTAGTTATAATTGGTTTCACAAGAAATGCTGTGAAATATTAAAGACCCAAGAGGTTTTTTAGAACACAGGAAATAAAGAAAATTTCTAAATTATTCTCATGCTTCAAGCATAAGCTTAATAATGATTTTTTTTTTAATTTTAAAAAATTTAAAAAGACAAGTATATGGGTAATACAGAAACAATCTAAATGTCTGCTATTGGATGCATGGTCAAAGAAAAGTAGTTATATGTGTAATGGAATATTACTAATCCTTAAAAAGAAGGACAGTCTGCCATTTGCAACATGAACCTAAAGGACATTTTGCTAAGTGAAATAATTCAGATGTCGAAAAACAAATACTGCATTATCTTCCTTTAATGTGAGATCACATTACTTTACTTACTTTAGTAATCCAAATAGTCAAATTAATAGAAACAGAGTAGAATGGTGGTTGCCAGGGGCAGGAGGAAGGGGAAACTGAAAAGATGTTGCTCAAGGAATACATTTCCACTTTGCAAGATGAGAAAGATTATAGTCAACAATATTGAATTTCATACTGGAAATTTTCTAAGAGGTTTTATCTTAAGTCTTCTCACCATATGCACAAAAATATGTTAAGTATACAAGGAAATGACTATGTTAATTAGCTTGGTTGTGGTGACTATGTTACTATGTATATCAAATCACCAAATATAAATCAAATATAAACAATTATAATTGTTAGTTATGCTTCAATAAAACTGTAAATAAGTAAGTAATGGGTTTTGATGTAATAACATCCAATAAGGATTAGCTGGTAGCTCAAATGGTAGAGTCTGCCTGAAATGTGGGAGGCCCAGTTTCAATCCCTGAACTGGGAAGATATCCTGGAGAAGGAAATGGCAACCCAATCCAATATTTTTGCCTGGAAAATCCCATGGATGGAACAGCCTAGCAGGCTACAATCCATGGGGTAGCAAACAGTTGGACACGACTGAGTGCTTTCACTTTAAACAACTTCAATATCCAATAAAATAAAAAGCAGTAGCCCAGGAACACTTAAAAGCATAATATAATTTAGTGGGGTTTACTCCAGGAACAAATTAGTTCAATATTAAGGTTATATATTAAACATAATTTACCTTCTTTAGAAAGTACCAAAATATCATCTGAGCATTTCTGTAGATGCTGAAAATTCTTTTGACAAAATTCAGCTGTCTGAATCATTAAAAAAACTCAAAAATTGAAAAAAAAATTTGTACAGATAACATTTTTCTTACCATGATAATATATTAAGTTCAACACAAAAGCTACTTATTACACAAAATGTGTAGATACTACAAACTTTTCCACTAAGATCAGGAATAAGATAAGGATATATTCTACTACCACAATTATTCAAAAACTGTCGCCATTATCCAATAACATTAGGAAAAATAAATAAAACGAGTAAATACTGAAGGAGGTTAACTAACATTTGCAGATGACTTGATTTTGCATTAGGAAAGTGAAAGAGAATCAAGAGAAAATAACTTACTATGGTACTAAGACAAAAATTGATGGTGGTGAAGTCGCTCAGCCGTGTCTGACTCTTTGCCATCCCGTGGACTGTAGCCTACCAGGCTCCTCCATCCGTGGGATTCTCCAGGCAAGAATACTGGAGTGGGTTGCCATTTCCTTCTCCAGGGGATCTTCCCAACCCAGGGATCGAACCCAGGTCTCCCGCACTGGAGGCAGACGCTTTAACCTCTGAGCCACCAGGGAAGCCTAAGACAAAAATTAGCATATAATAATAGCTAATTACATAACACATCAATAACCTTCATGTACTTCAATAACTATAAGCCAGAAGAAATATGATGGAGGAAATATTCCATTAATATTAGTAATGAATAAGATAAATTGGACGTAAAAGACTTTGCAGGAAATTTTCAAATCATACATTAAAAATATCTTAAAATGTTTCTGAATGACACAAAAGTTGTAAACAAATGGAAAAGCTCACCATTTTCTTGAAAAAGTCTCAGTATCATCTCGCTTATTCCTATTATTTCACATATTTAATGTTATGCTACTTAAAAATGCCATCAGGATTTTACCAGTAATTAACTGAAATCACCGTTCATTATTTTTTTGCTTACTTTTTTATTATTTTAAAATATTTACTTGTTGCTGGAGTATAATTGCTTTACAATGTTGTGTTAGTTTCTGCTGTACAGTTAAGTGGATCAGTTCTGTGTATACATATATCCCCTCACTCTTGCACCTCTGTTCCCCCTAGCCCAACCCATCCTACCCTTCTAGGTCATCAAAGAGCACAGAGCTGAGCTCCCTGAGTGATATACCTCTCAAATAGCTAGCTAGTGGGAAGCTGCTGTATACTGTTCACTACTAACCCCATGACCCACTTCACACCCACAGGAGACTGCCCCTCTCAGCCCCTTGCAAGTGTAGGGTCATCTGATTCATCGTGGACCATGAAATAGAAAAGCTGCTTGTGTCCCTTCCAGCCTAAGCCACTAAAAAGCCAGTAGGTATGTCTATTTGTCTCTTCCATTTCGTGACAGTCTTGGAAGAGGATTTTTGCTGAGATGGTGGGCCTAAAGATTGGAGCAATCTGGATCACTGAGTTATATTAATGAATAGAGCTATTCTGTAAATTATTTAGACATAGCAGAATTTGTGGGAATAAAATAAGAGAGTAAAATAAGGCAAATTATAACAGAGCAAACATTTTTGTTTAAACCAGTGAAAATTTATGATCGTTTCCTATCACTATTTAATTATCTTGTTATTTTGATTAATATGGAGGAAAATTGATGTCAGAAGTGATGTATTTTTGTAAATCAACAAACTGTGTGGCCTTGACTTAGTAAAAAATTATTACAAATATCTTAATATATAATGAGTCAACACTTTATTTAAAATACAAAAATTCTTACATTAGATTAAAAGTGATATTACAGTTATAAAACAAATAACCAAAAGAAATGAAAGTATAACATAAAGCTATCTTGTCCAAATACAAATAGAAAGAAAGACACTATCATGTTTATATTTAACACAGTAACGATGGACCTAGGTAATGTTGGATGAGAAGAAGGAATGAAAGGTATAAAATTGTCAAAGACCCTAAAATACATTAAAAAATCTTTTGACATTCACAATTACTATGGTTTTTATAACAAGCACAAGAGATCCTACTGACAAATTAATACTAATAAAAGTGATAAGCAAATGTTCTGAACATAATACAATTTATAAAATAAAATTGCATTTTAATATACTATCAAGGGAGAAGGCAATGGCAACCTACTCCAGTGTTCTTGCCTGGAGAATCCCAGGGACAGAGGAGCCTGGTGGGCTGCCGTCCATGGGGTCACACAGAGTCCGAAACGACTGAAGCACCCTAGCAGCAGCAGCAAGATGGCAGAGTAGAAGGACATGCGCCCACCTTCTTCTGTGAGAACACCAAAACTGAAACTAGCTGCTGAACAACCATAGACCAGGGAATGTTGGATACCAAAAAGACAATACCCCACATCCAAGGGCAAAGGAGAAGCCCCAATAAGAATGGAGGAGGGGCAAAATTACCTTTAGAATCAAACCTCATACCCGCCAGAGACACTCAGAGGGCGCAGATGAAACCTGGTGCACACCAGGACCCATGGAATGGAGCAGAGACCCTAGAGACTGACCAGACGTGCTGTTGAGTGTCTGAGTGTCCCCTGCGGAGGCACGGGTCAGCAGTGGCCTGCCAGGGGGACAGGGCTCTCGCTGCAGCAGACCTGGGAGGTGTGGAGCGTGGCACAAGTCCTCTTGGAGGAGGTTGCCACTAACCCCACCATACAGCCCCGGAGCAGACAACCGAAAACTGGAAGACAATTACACCAAAGAAGTTCCTGCACTGTTGCAAAAGTTCCAGGGCCCACAACAGATTGAGACTGAGAATACCCAAGGACTTTGACTTTGAAGGCCAGTGGAATCTGATTACAGAACTTCCACGGGAAGGGGGAAACAGGCTCATGGAGGGCACGACAAAACCTTGTGCATGCTGGGACCCAGGAGAAAGGAGCAGCGACCCCACAATTGACCGAGCCAGACTTCCCTTTGAGAGTCTGGGAGTCCCGGTGGAGGCGTGGGAAGACAGTGGCCTGCCGCGGAGTCGGGGCACTGAATACAACAGTCCCGAGAGCCGCAGAAAGCTGGCATAAGCCTTTTTGAAGGAGGCCGTCAGCCTACTGCCATTACCCTGACCATAGTTTGGTCTGAGGCCGGACTACAGGGAGGGAACACAGCTCCACCTGCCAGCAGAAAATTGGATTAAAGATTTACCAAGCAGGGGCCTGACCACCCGAGCAAGACCCACTCTTCTCCACAGTCAGTCCCTCCCATCAGGAAGGTTCCAACAAGCCTCGTATCCTCATCCATCAAAGAGCAGACAGAACGAAAACCATAATCACAGAAAACTAACCAAACTGCTCACCATAGATCACAGCCTTGTCTAACTCAATGAAACTATAAGCCATGCAGTATAGGGCCGGCCAAAACGGACGGGTCATGGTGGAGAGCTCTGACAAAAAGTGGCCAACTGGAGAAGGGAATGGCAAACCAGTTCAGCATTCTGGCCCTGAGGACTGTCGGGAGCCGTGTTAGGCATTACTGACAAAATAGAAGCATGGCCCTAAACCCCCTCCATTTGTTCCGTAGGCACGGACCTGGAATGAAGGAGTTAGGCTTTGTGATTCTGACTTGTGTTTTCCTTTCCTCGGCTGAGTTGACTGAAGAGAATATTAAGGTGCTTACTGTTTTTGAGAGGAGCAAGAGAAGGCATAAAGCCTCATGCAGCTGTGCTCAAAAAATAATTCATAAAGTTAATCACTGACATTCGTTCAAGGACTTTTACAAAAGAGTGTTCCAGGGTGAGCACAGAGGCCACAGCTTGAGACCATGGGAGGGATTCCTATCTGAGGCCCATTTGTGAGAAAAGTGTTTATGGCAAAGAAGTTTGCTGAATTTAGGGCTTAGGAATAATCAAAATAGTTAGAAGCTAAAGATTTAAGCATTGCTATAATGTTACAATATTCTACTATAGCTTATAAAAATTAGAGACTTTAGAGATATTATTAACTAGAAGCCCTTTCTAAGAAATAGTGAACTTAGGATACTAGGGGCAAACAGGACTTAGAAAGATAAAAAATAAACTGAAGAATGTAGTATGCGGCCCAGATATTAGCATGAGTTACAGCATATTCACAAGGACACGTGAGAAGAAGTAGATAAGAGAATTGCTGAGGAAGGAACTCCTTTTGAGGGGCAACAATGATTTTTGGAGAAAAATAAATCTGGGTTAATGGGAACTAAAAATATCAAACCTCTGACCTAATGCTTTTATAAAAGTATAAAAGAAAATCATAAGCTTGAAATAAACAGACAATCCAAGGAAAGACTGAGAGACTGCCTCAGTTTCTCTTTCGCCTACGCCATCCATCCTGAGGGTATCCCTAGATCCTGCTGAGGCTGGACCTCAACAGAGGACCCTTGGCAGTATGAAAGGGCAAAAAGATATGACACTGAAAGATGAACTCCCCAGGTCTGTGGATGCCCAATATGCTACTGGACAAGAGGGTAGAAATAGCTCCAGAAATAATAAAGACACTGAGCCAAGGTGAAAACACTGCCCAGTTGTAGATGTGTCTAGTGGTAACAGTAGAATCTGATGGTGTAAAGTACAATGTTGCATAGGAACCTGGAATGTTAGGTCCATAAATCAAGGTAAATTATAACTGGTAAGGAGATGAAATGAAATGGCAAAAGTGAACATCAACATTTCAGGAATCAGTTAACTAAAATGGAACAGAATGGGTAAATTTAATTCAGATGACCATTATAGCTATTACTGTGGGTTAGAATCCACTAGAAGAAATGGAGTACTCCTCACAGTCAAAAAGAGTCTGAAATGCAGTGCTGGGTGCACTCTCAAAAACAACAGAATGAACTCTGTTTATTTCCAAGGCAAACCATTCAATAGCACAGTAACTCAAGTCTATGTGCCAAGCGCTAATGCTGAAGAGGCTGAAGCTGAATATTTCCAGGAAGACCTACAAGACCTTCTAGAAATAACAAAAGAAAGATGTCATCTTCATCATAGGGGATTGGAGTACAAAAGTAGGTAGTCAAGAGATACCTGGAGTAACAGGCAAATTTGGCCTTGGAGTACGGAATGAAGCAGGGCAAAGGCTATTAGAGTTTTGCCAAGACAACACACTGGTCATAGCAAACACCATCATCCAACAACACAAGAGTAGACTCTACACATGGGGATCACCAGATGGTCAACACCAAAATCAGACTGATTATATTCTTTGCAGCCAGAGATGGAGAAGCTATACAGAGTCAGCAAAAACAAGACTGGGAGCAGATGTGGCTCCAATCATGAACTCCTTATTGCCAAATTCAGACTTAAATTGAAGAAAGTAGGGAATACCATTAGACCATTCAGGTATGACCTAACTCAAATCCATTATGATTATGCAGTAGAAGTGACAAATAGATTCAAGAGATTAGATGTGATAGACAAAGTGCCTGAAGAACTATGGTCGGAGGTTCATGACATTGTACAGAAGGCAGTGATCAAGACCATCCCCGAGAAAAAGAAATGCAAAAAGACAAAAAGGTTTTCTGAGGAGGCCTTACAAATACCTGAGAAAAGAAGAGAAGCTAAAGGCAAAGGGGAAAAGGAAAGAAGTGCCCATTTGAATGCAGAATTCCAAAGAATAGCAAGGAGATACAAGAAATCCTTCCTCAGTATTCAATGCAAAGATATAGAGGAAAACAATAGAATGGGAAGGACTAGCGATCTCTTCAGGAAAGTTAGAGATACCAAGGGATGATTTCATGTAAAGATGGGCTCAATAAAGGACAGCAACTGTATGGACCTAACAGAAGCAGAAGATGTTAAGAAGAGGTAGCCAAAATAAAGAGAAGAAATATACAAAAAAGATCTTTAGGACCCATATAACCAAGAGGGGATGATCACTCACCTAGAGCCAGACACGCTGGAATGTGAAGTCAAGTGGGTCTTAGGAAGCATCACTACAAACAAAGCTAGTGGAAGTCATGGAACTCCAGTTGAGCTATTTCAGATCCTAAAAGATGATGCTGTGAAAGTACTGCATTCAATATGCCAGAGAATTTGGAAAGCTCAGCAGTGTCCAGAGGACTGGAAAATGTCATTTTTCATTGTAATACCAAAGAAAGGCAAGGCCAAAGAATGTTCTAATTACTGCACAATTGCACTTATCTCACAGGCAAGCAAAGTAATGCTCAAAATTCTCCAAGCTAGGCTTCAACAGTACAAGAACTGAGAACTTCCAGATGTTCAAGATAGATTTAGATAAGGCAGAGGATTGATCACATCCTAGTCACAAATCAAGCCTTTGTAGATTGAAAAATACTGAAATTGTATCAAGCATTTTTTCCAACCACAATGCTATAAGATCATATATCAACTAAAGGAGAAAAAAAAAAAACTGTTAACAGCACAAACACAAGGAGTCTAAACAATACATTTCTGACTAATGAAGAGGTCATTGAAGAAATCAAGGAGGAATGAAAAAGTGCCTAGAAAAAAATAACAATAAAAACACAACTCTAAACCTATTGTATGCGGTAGAAGTAGTGCTAAGAGGCACGTTTATAGCAATACAAGCCTAAATCAAGAAATAAGAAAAACATGAAATAAACAACCTAACCTGGCTCCAAAAGCAAACCAAAAAAAGAGGAACAAAAATACCTCCAAAGTTAGAAGAAGGAAAATAATCACCAAGATCAGAGGTGAAATAAATGAAAACTAAATGGAGGAAATAGCAAAAGTTAATACAACTAAAAGCTTGTTCTTTGAGAAGATTTTAAAAAATTGACAAATCATTAGCCAGATTTATCAAGAAAAAAGGGGAGAATACCCAAATAAATACAATTAGAAATGAAAAAGGAGAAGTTACAACAGATAACACAGAAATACAAAGGATCATAAGAGACTACTATGAGTGATTATATGCCAATAAATGGACAACCTGGAAGAAATGGATGAATTCTTAGAAAAATGTAACCTTTTTATCTGGATCAGGAAAAAATAGAAAATACGGACAGAAAAATCATAAGCATTGAAATAGAATCTATGATCAAAAGTCTTCCAACAAAATCCCAGGGCCAGATAGCTTCATGAGCGGATTCCACCAAATGTTTAGAGAAGAGCTATCCTACTCAAAGTCTTTCAGAAAACTGGAGAGGAAGGAAAACCCCCAGACTCATTCTATGAGGCCACAATCACCCTGATACCAAGACGAGACAAATGCAGCACCGAAAAAGAAAATTACAGGCCAATATCAGTGATGAAAACAGATGCAAATATTCCCCCCAAAATTCTAGTGAACAGAATCCAACAGCACATTAAATGGATCATATACCTTGATCAATTGAGATTTATCCCAGGGATAGAAGAATTGTTCAATATATAAATATCATGAAGGACAAAAATCATATGATCATCTCAATAGAAGCAGAGAAAGCTTTAAACAAAATTCAACATCCGTTTATGATAAAAAAAAAAAAAAAACACACACAACTCTCCAGAAAGTAGACATAGAAGGAACATATCTTAATATAATAAAGACCATACATGGTAAACATACAGAAAACATTATTCTCTGTGAAAAGTGAAAGCATTTAAGACCAGAAACAAGACAGGTGCCCACTCTCACCACGATTATTCTAAGGTTTTGGAAGTCCCATCCATGGCAATCAGAGAAGAAAAAGAAGTAAAATGAGTCTAGATTGGAAAAGAAAGAGTAAAACTCACTGTTTGCACATGACAGGATACTACACATAGAAAACCCTTAAGATGCCACTAGGAAATTCCTGGAACTAATCAATGAATATAGTAAAGTTTCAGGATATAAAATTAATACACATGTATACTAGCATGTAAGAATCGAATCACCAGTCTATGTCTGATGCAGGATATAGCATGCTTGGGGCTGGTGCATGGGGATGACCCAGAGGGATGTTGTAGGGAGGGAGGTGGGAGGGGGGTTCATGTTTGGGATCACATGTACACCCATGGTGGATTCATGTCAATGTATGGCAAAACCAATACAGTATTATAAAGTAAAATAAAGTAAATATAAAAATTAAAAAAAAATTAATACACAGAGATCACCTGCATTTCTATACATTAACAATGAAAAACCAAAAAGAGAAATTAAAACAATTACATTCACCATTGCAACAAAAAGAATAAAATACCTAGGAATAAACCTATCTAAAGAGAGAGACAAAGACTTGTGGGCAGAAAACTATAAGACACCAATGAAAGAAATCAAAGACAACACAAGCAATTGGAGATATATTATATTCTTGGATTAGAAGAATCAATATTGTGAAAATCACTATACTATGCAAAGCAATCTACAGATTGTATGTGATTCCTATCAAACTACTAATGGTATTTTTCACAGAACTAGAACAAAAATTTTCACAATTTGTTTGGATATACAGAAGACCCCAGATAGCCCATGTGATCTTGAGAAAGAAAAATGGAGCTGGAGGGATTAACCTTCCTGACTTCATCCTATACTACAAAGCTACAGTCATCAATATATTATGGCATTACACAAAAACATAAATATAGACCAATGGAACAAGATAGAAAGCCTAGAGATAAACCCACACACGTATGGAACCTTATTTTTACAAAGCATGCAAGAATATACAATGGAGAAAAGACAGTCTTTTCAATAAGTGGTTTTGGGAAAAATGGACAGCTACATGTGACTGAATGAAATTAGAATGTTTCCTAATACCACACACAAAGATAAACTCAAAATGAATGAAAGACAAATGTAAGAACACAGACTATAAGACTCTTAGAGGAAAATGTAGGCAGTACTCTTTGACATAAATCACAGTGACATC
Source organism: Capricornis sumatraensis (assembly GCF_032405125.1). Classification (NCBI taxonomy): domain Eukaryota; kingdom Metazoa; phylum Chordata; class Mammalia; order Artiodactyla; family Bovidae; genus Capricornis; species Capricornis sumatraensis. Next base: position 1,869,931 of record NW_027184612.1, on the reverse strand, counting down.
CTCTTTGACCCAAATCCTAAAATAATGGAAATAAAAACAAAAATAAACAAATAGGGCCTAATTAAATATAAAAGCTTTTCCACAGCAAGTTCAGTTTAGTTCAGTCACTCAGTCATGTCTGACTCTTAGCCACCCCATGGACCACAGCATGTCAGGCCTCCCTGTCCATCACCAACTCCCAGAGTTTACTCAAATTCATCTCCATTGAATCTGTGAAGCCATCCAACCATCTCATCCTCTGTCGTCCCCTTCTCCTCCTGCCCTCAATCTTTCCCAGCATCAGGGTCTTCTCAAATGAGTCAGCTCTTCCCATCAGGTGCCCAAAGTATTGGAGTTTAAGCTTCAACATCAGTGCTTCCAATGAACAACCAGGACTGATCTCCTTTAGGATGGACTGGTTGGATCTCCTTGCAATCCAAGGGGCTCTCAAGAGTCTTCACTAACACTACAGTTCAAAAGCGTCAATTCTTTGGCACTCAGCTTTCTTTATAGTCCAACTCTCACATCCATACATGACCACTGGAAAAACCATAGCCTTGACTAGACAGACCTTTGTTGGCAAAGTAATGTCTCCGCTTTTTAATGTGCTGTCTATGTTGGTCATAACTTTTCTTCCAAGGATTAAGTGTCTTTGTATTTCATGGCTGCAGTTACCATATACAAAGGTGATTTTCCACTATTGTTTCCTTTCCACAGCAAAGGAAACAATAAATGAGAATAAAAGACAACTGTTGGAGAAAACAACTAACAAAGGGCTAATCTCCAAAATATATAATCAGCTCATACAGCTTAATTCAGGAAAACAGCCCAATCAAAAAATAAGCAGCAGACCGAAACAGACATTTCTCCAAAGAAGACATACAGAGATCCAATAAAAACATGGAAAGATGCTCAATATCAGTAATTATCAGAGAAATGCAAATCAACACTACACTATGATGTATCATCTCACACCAGGCGGAATGGTCATCGTCAAAAAATTCTACAAAAAATAAATGCTGGAGAATATGAATCCTTCCTACACTGTTGGTGGGAATATAAACTAAAACATCCATTATGGAGAACAGTATAGAGATTTTTTAAAAAGAAAAAGGTAGTAATAAATCTATGATGTGACCCAGTAATCCCACTACTAGGCATATACCCTGAGAAAACCACAATTCTAAAACACACATGTACCCCAAGTTTCAACAGATGAATGAATAAAGAAGATATGGTACATCATACATACGTGGAATATTTCTCAGTCATAAAGAGGAATGGATTTGAGTCAGTGATAGTGAGGTGGTTGAACCTAGAGCCTCTTATACAGAGTTAAATGTCAGAAACAGGAAAACATGCCATATATTAACGTATATCTATGGGAATGTAGAAAAATAGTATTGATGAAAGTATTTGTAGGGAAGGAACGGAGGTGCAGATGTAGAGAATGGACGTGCCGATTCAATGAAGGGAGGAGAGGGTGCTGCTGCTGCTAAGTCACTTCAGTCGTGTCCGACTCTGTGTGATCCCATAGACATCAGCCCACCAGGCTCCCCTGTCCCTGGGATTCTCCAGGCAAGAACACTGGAGTGGGTTGCCATTTACTTCTCCAATGCATGGAAGTGAAAAGTGAAAGTGAAGTTGCTCAGTCGTGTCTGACTCTTAGCGACCCCATGGAGTACAGCCCACCAGGCTCCTCCGTCCATGGGATTTTCCAGGCAAGAGTGCTGGAGTGGGGTGCCATTGCCTTCTCCGAGGAGAGGGTGAGACAAATGGAAAAAGTAGCATTGGCATACACTATCATGTGTAAATTAGATGGCTGGTGAGAAGTTGTGATGAAAAACAGGGTACCCAGCCTGCTGCTCTGTGATGACCTAGGGGGTGGGGGAGGGGAGGAAGGTTCAAGGCGGAGGGGCTATCTATACATTTATGGCTGATTCACATTGCTGTATGGCAGAAACCAATAGAACAATGTAAAATGATGTTCCCATAATTGAAAATTAAAATTTAAAAAGTCAACCATTAAACACAGAACTACCATATGACGCAACAATCCCACTAGTGGATATAAACCATGAGAAAACCACATGTATCTGGCGTTCACTGTGATACTATTTACAATAACCAGGTCATGGAAGTAATCTAGATGTTCATCCAATGGATAAAGATATGGTATATACAATGGAATATTACTCAGCCATAAAAAGAGATGAAATTGAGTCAGTTGTAGTGCTGTGAATGAGCCTAAAAATCTGTCATATTAATGCTGATATATGGAATCTAGAAAAATGGTACGGATGAACCTATTTTCAGGGCAAGAAAAGAGGTGCACAGAAATAGGGAATGGACTTTTGTACACAGAGGGGGAAGGAGGAGGGGACGAACTGAGAGAGCAGCATTAAGATATACACACTACCATGTGTAAAATAAATAGCTGGCAGAAAGCTGCTGTACAGCACAGGGCCCTCAGCTCAATGCTCTGTGATGACCTAGATGGCCTGGATGGCTGGTGGGCGTGGGCTGGGGGCTCAAGAGGGAGGGGGTATCTATACACCTATGCCTGATTCATGATGCTGCACAGCAGAAACTAACACAACATTTTAAAGCAATTATATTCCAACTGAAAAGATAAAAATAAAAAAATCAGTAAAATAAAGTAATATAAAAAAGGTGGGTTTATAATGACATTTATGTCATGGGATTGTTGGAAGAATTGAATGAGAAAACACTTGGCACACTGTGATTGCTAGTATTTCGTAAATATTTACCTGTTGATATAAATATCGTATAAAATGTATGTGCGTGTGTGTAAGATAAACTAATTTTTAGGAAATTTATTTTTTAAGTCATAACAAATATTTCGATGGTTATTGTTGAATATCAATCCTGAATAATCCATAAGTATTTTTAAAGGGATAATTAATTCTTTAAGAGAAAACTTAGGGATAATTATAGGCCTCAAACAGTAGATGAGAGGATGAATGGAACGTTATATAAATGTGAATTTGTAAAAGTTATGTTATGCCTTCAATTTCTAAAGTGAGAAAGCAAAAGGTATATGTTATATTCATCAGAAGACTTCTATTTTGTTAGAGACTGGTAGGCTAGGCAACTTAAAGAATATAATGATGATTCAAGAACATGAGATCAAGAGATGATTGACTCAAGTTTAAATCACAGCCAGTTACCTGTCCTTGAAATTAATTTAGCTATACCATTCTGACTTGTCCTTTGTCTTTCGAGTAAGTATCAAAAATAAAATCACTTGAAATATGAGAGTATGTAAACTAGCCTTGTCAAGGTAACTTCTAAACGTAATGAGTGTGCTGCTTTGGCAAACCTTGGTAAGTACAGGTCATTTTGTCAAGAGATTCTGTTACAAGATCTTGATAGCACCCTTGATTTCAAACCATTATGCTTGAGCAGTTGCTGCCAAATAGGAATTTACCTCTATTAAATTGAATCAGAAAATTTCTGCCTTCTTCACAAGATGACTGCAATGAAATATTACATTTAGAATTGACTGGTATTGGAGATCTCTGCTTTAAAATGCCACCTGGCTAAAAAAAAATGTCTGATGCAATCTTTAACAACTCCCATCATCAATAATTTTGAAGTTTAGAAAAATGCAAAATCTCATAGTCTAAATGGTTACTGGTTAAAAACCCATTTTCTAAATCAGGGAATTCATTCTAAAACTTCACGACCTATAATTATGGTGCACATATGCTTCCTATAAAAGACTAAAATTCAAAAGACAAAATCTTTAGTTTTAATATTTGCCAGAAAATAGTTTGTAAATTTATTGTTCTTTAGATTTAATATTTGACAAACTGTCCATAGTAGAAGCTAAGCAAATATTTTAAACTGGGTTAAAATGGTAAAAAAAAAATGTGTTTCAAATAAATAATGCCATTACAAGTTATCTGCTATCTAGAAAGTATTAATAAAGACAATGCGTTAAGTGGTTGGGAGACTGAGGCTGTAATTAGATAGCATAGTATAGAATGACACAGTGGCATAAGACAAGTTAGGTAGCCTTTTAAGTAGGAAAAATAGGCCATGTTATATATAAAACATCCCCCTTACATGTTGTATTGTTGGGTATGAGTTATCCCTACCCATATCAGGACTGGAAGGATATAATTAAACTATTATCAGCATTATTCCTATATTTAAGAATTATGGGAATTTATGTTCATGTTTAAATTCTCTGTCTTTTCTCAATTTGTTAAAAACAACATACATTATTATTCAAATTAAGTATATTATAAACATATTTGAAGTGAATATATAAACTATTTATTTTGGAGAGTAGTAATATTAGAGATGAAGTGTATTTTTTTACATCTAATGTAGTTTTAATTACAGTCAGGACAAGTTTGACTTCAAAAAAATTCATTGTGTAACAAGTTCAGAGCCCCATTATTGTTTTATAACAAAACTGACTGCCTTAGAACATGGTATACATTTTATTTGGTAATCAGGAATATCAATGTTTAATAGCAACACTATTTCTGTCAAATTATTAGTTCAAAAATTGGGTTATGGATACACCAAGTTCGAGAAATAGTTGTTCAGATAGTATTAGATCTCTGTTAAGCTGTAATGCTTTGCTTCTAAAACACTTACCAGTATGAAATAATGTGCTGTCCTGATAAATAATACATGGTCACCATGTTTTATAATGCTAGATCATAATAATTAAAATTCATTTTGGGCAAGTAGGTCAAAATGCTCATATGACAGAATATTTTATCAGTTCAGTCACTCAGTCATGTCCAACTCTTTGTGACCCCATGGACTGCAGCACACCAAGCTTCCCTGTCCATCACCAACTCCCAGAGGTTGCTTAAACTCAAGTCCATTGAGTTGGTGATGCCATACAACCATATCACACTCTGTTGTCCCTTTCTTCTCCTGTCTTCAATAATTCCCAACATCAGGTCTTTTCCAATGAGTCGGTCCTTCGCCTAAGGTGGCCAAACTATTGACATTTCAGCTTCAGTATCAATCAAATAGTCAAGACTGATTTCCTTTAAGATTGACTGGTTGTATCTCCTTGCAGTCCAAGGGACTCTCTGTACACCAGCTGTGGTTATCTCCAACATCAAAGTTCAGAAACATCAATTCTTTGGCACACTTTTTTCTTTATATTCCAACTCTCACATCCATACATGACTACTGGAAAAACCATAGCTTTCACTAGATGGACCATTGTCTGCAAAGTAATGTCTCTGCTTTTTAATATGTTGTTCAGGTTGGTCATAGCTTTTCTTCCAAGGAGCAAGTGTCTTTTAATTTCAAGGCTGCAGTCACCATCTGCAGTGATTTTGGAAACCCAAAAATAAAGTCTCTCACTGTTTCCACTGTATCCCCATCTATTTGTCACAAGTGATGGGACCAGATGCCATGATCTTAGTTTTCTGAATGATGAGCTTTAAATCAGCTTTTTCACTCTCCTCTTTCACTTTCATCAAGAGGCTCTTTAGTTCCTCTTCACTCTGCCTTAAGGGTGGTGTCATCTGTATATCTGAGGTTATTGATATTTCTCCTGAATCTTGACTCCAGGTTGTGCTTCATCTAACCCAGCATTTCACATGATATACTCTGCATATTTGGAGAAGGAAATGGTAACCCACTCTAGTACTCTTGCCTGGAAAATTACATCGATGGAAGAGTCTGGTAGGCTATAGTCCATGTGGTCGCAAAGAGTCAGATATGACTGAGTGACTTCATTTTCTTTAAATAAGCAGAGTGACAACATACAGCCTGACATACTCCTTTCCTGATTTGGAACCAGTCTGTTGTTTCATGTCTGGATCTAACCGTTGCTTCTTGACCTACATACAGATTTCTCAGGAGGCAGGTCATGTGATCTGGTATTCCCATCTCTTGAAGAATTTTCTACAGTTTGTTGTGATCCACACAGTCAAAGACTTTGGCATAGCCAATAAAGCTGAAGTAGATGTTTTTTTCTGGAACTCTCTTGCTTTTTCAATGATCCAATGGATGTTGGCAATTTGTTCTCTGGTTCCTCTGCCTTTTCTAAATCCAGGCTGAACATCTGGAAGTTCAAGGTTCATGTACTGTTGAAGTCTGGCTTGGAGAGTTTTGAGAATTACTTTACTAGCATGTGAGATGAGTGCAGTTGTGCAGTAGTTTGAACATTCTTTTGCATTTTCCTTCTTCGGGTTGGAATGAAAACTGACCTTTTCCAGTCCTGTGGCCACTGCTGAGTTTTCCAAATTTGCTGGCATATTAAGTGCAGCACTTTCACAGCATCATCTTTTAGGATTTGAAATAGCTCAACTGTAATTTCATCACCTCCACTACCTTTGTTCATAGCAATGCTTCTTAAGGCCCACTTTATTTTGCATCGCAGGATCCCTGACTCTAGGTGAGTGATTACTCCATCATGGTTATATGGGTCATTAAGATCTTTTTTGCATAGTTTTTCTGTGTATTCTTGCCACCTCTTCTTAACATCTTCTTCTTCTGTTAGGTCCATACCATTTCTGTCCTATATTGAGCCCATCTTTGCATGAAACGTTCCCTTGGTATCTCTAATTTTCTCAAAGAGATCTCTAGTCTTTACCATTCTGTTTTCCTCTATTTATTTGCATTGATCACTTAGGACAGCTTTCTTATCTCTCCATGCTATTGTTTAGAACTCTGCTTTCAGATAGGTATATCTTTCCCTTTCCTCCTTTACCTTTAGCTTCTCTTCTTTTCTCAGCAATTTGTAAGGCCTCCTCAGACAACCATTTTGCCTTTTACATTTCTTTTCCATGGTGATGGTCTTGATCCCTGCTTCCTGTACAATGTCACAAACCTCCATCTATAGTTCTTCAGGCACTCTATCTATCAGACCTAATCCCTTGAATCTATGTCTTACTCTCACTGTATAATCATAAGGGATTTGATTTAGTTTGATCTGAATAGTCTAGTAGTTTTCCCTCCTTTATCTTTGAAGACAGATATATTCAAAATAGGAGAGAAATGAAATTTTCACAGATGGAATTGCTATATGTAAAATCATGTGAAATGTGTGTTACAGTTTTATGGAGTATTATCTTTTCAGTAAAAATTTTAAATAAAATGGTATCATAGGAATGCAAAGTATCATGAGACGACTGAGAACTATAATATGCCCATAAATTGGACAACATGGAAGATGAATTAATTCCTAAAAGTATACACTACACCAAGAATGAATCAGGATGAAGTGGAAAATATGAACAGACTGATTACTAGCAAGGAGACTGACTCAGTAATAAAAACATCTCAACAAACAAATATTCAGGACCATATTGCTTCACTGCTGAATCCTATCCAGGTTTCAAAGAATTTATATCAATTCTTCTCAAACTTTTGGAAAAAATAAAAGTAGGAAACTCTTCTAAGCACATTTTATGAAGTCAGGATTACTCTGATACCAAAATCAAAGATGCCACAAAAAAGTAAATTATAAGCCAATATTCCTGATAAACATAGATGTAAAAATTCTCACTAATTATTAACAAACAAAATTCAATAAATTAAAACGATTATACAGCATGATTAAGTGGAATTTATTTGAGTGATACAAAGATGTTTCAACACCCACAAATTAGTCAATATCATATGCCACATTAGCAAAATACGATCATCTCAATGAAGTGAAGAGAAGTCGCTCAGTCGTGTCTGACTCTTTGGGACCCCATGGACTCTGGCCCACCAGGCTCCTCTGTCCATGGGATTTTCCAGGCAATAGTCCTGGAGTGGGTTGCCATTTCCTTCTCCAGGGGCTCTTCCTGACCCACGGATCGAGCCCGGGTCTCCCGCGTTGGAGGCAGATGCTTTACCCTCTGAGCCAGCTGGGAAGTCCTGGTGGACTCAACAGATGTAGGAAAAGCTTTTGATAAAGTCAAGCATGCATTTGTGATAAAAACTCTAAGTCATACAGTGGGTATAGAGGGAAACATGCCTTAATATTATAAAGACCATATATAACAAACACAGCTAACTTCACTAATAGTGGAAAGCTGAAAGCTCTTCTTCTAAGATTAGGAAAAAGAAAAGGATGCTCACTCTTAGCACTTTTATTCAACACAGTACTGGAAGCCCTAGTTAAGCAATTAGAAAAGAGAAAGAAAATCCATCTAAATTGGAAAGTGACAAGTAAGACTGTCATTATTTGTAGATGACATGATGCTGCTTACAGAAAAATCCTAGAGTTCATCAGCACACTTTAGAATGAATAAATTCAGTACAGTTGCAGGATACAAAATCAATATGCAAAAATCTGTTGTCTTTTTATATTAAACAGTATATTATTAGAAAGAGAAATTTATAAAACAATTTCATTAACAACTGCACAAAAAGTAAATCCCTAATATATTTAACTGAGGAGGCAAAAGACCTACACATTGAAAACTGTAAGACTCTACTAAAACTAACTGAAGAAGACACAAGTGGACAAATCCCCCATGTTCATGAGCTGGAAGAATTAATGTTGTTAAAATGTTCATACTAGGATAATCAGTGTACAGATTCCATGTAATCCCAATCCCTATTTTGATGGTATTTTTCATAGAAATAAAACAAAAATACTAAAATTTGTATGAATGATGAAAGATCCCAAATAGCCAAAGCAATCTTGAGAAAGAACAAATATATAGGCATTGCATGTCCTGGTTCGAAACTATATTACAAAGCTATACTAATTAAAACACCATGGCATTGACAAAAAAAGCCACATGGGTCAATGAAACAGGGGAGCCCAGAATTAAACTGCAGCATATGCTGTCAACTAAATCCTGAACAAAGAAGCCAATAGTATACAATGGTAAAAGGACAGTATCTTTAATAAGTGGTGTTGGCAAAACTAGATAACCAAGAGCAAAGAACGAAACTAGACCATTTTCTTACACCATATACAAAAATTAAATCATAATGGATTAAGGACTTAACATAAGACTTGAGATAGTACAACTCTTAGAAGAAAACACAGGCAGTAAGCTCCTTGACATAGGTTTAATGATGATATTCTTTAATCTGATATCAAAAGCAAAGGCAACAAAAAGAAAAATAAACAAGTAGAATTACATGAAACTAAAATGCCAAAGAATGCTCAAACCACCACATGATTGTACTCATCTCACATGCTAGTAAAGTAATGCTCAAAATTCTCCAAGCCAGGTTTCAGCAATACGTGAACTATGAACCTCCAGATGTTCAACCTGGTTTTAGAAAAGGCAGAGGAACCAGAGATCAAATTGCCAGCATCCGCTGGATCATTGAAAAAGCAAGAGAGTTCCAGAAAAACATCTATTTCTGCTTTATTGACGAAGCCAAAGCCTTTGACTGTGTGGATCACAATAAACTGTGGAAAATTCTGAAAGTGATAGGAATACAAGACTACCTGACCTTCCTCTTGAGAAACCTGTATGCAGGTCAGGAAGCAACAGTTAGAACTGGACATGGAACAACAGACTGGTTCCAAATAGGAAAAGGAGTACATCAAGGCTGTATATTGTCCACCCTGCTTATGTAACTTATACGCAGAGTACATTATGAGAAACACTGGGCTGGATGAAGCACAAGCTGGTATCAAGATTGCCAGGAGAAATATCAATAACCTCAGATATGCAGATGACATCACCCTTATGGCAAAATGTGAAGAAGAACGAAAGAGCCTCTTGATGAAAGTGAAAGAGGAGAGTGAAAAAGTTGGCTTAAAGCTCAACATTCAGAAAACAAAGATCATGGCATCTGGTCCCATCACTTCATGGCAAATAGATGGGGAAACAATGGCTGACTTTTATTTTTCTGGGCTCCAAAATCACTTACTCCTTGAAAGCCATGAAATTAAAAGACGCTTACTCCTTGGAAGGAACGTTATGACCAACCTAGACAGGATATTAAAAAGCAGAGACATTACTTTGCCAGCAAAGGTCCATCTAGTCAAGGCTATTGTTTTTCCAGTAGTCATGTATGCATGTTAGAGTTGGACTATAAAGAAAGCTGAGCACAGAAGAATTGATACTTTTGAACTGTGGTGTTGGAGAAGACTCTTGAGAGTCCTTTGGACTGCAAGGAGATCCAACCAGTTCATCCTAAAGGAGATCAGTCCTGGGTGTTCATTGGAAGGACTGATGCTGAAACTGAAACTCCAATACTTTGGCCACCTGATGTGAAAATCTGACTCATTTGAAAAGAGCCTGATGCTGGGAAAGATTGAGGGCAGGAGGAGAAGGGGACGACAGAAGATGAGGTGGTTGGATATCATCACCGACTCAATGGACATGAATTTGGTTGGCTCTGGGAGTTGGTGTTGGATAGGGAGGCCTGGCGTGCTGCACCTCATGGGGTCGAAAAGAGCTGGACACAACTGAGTGACTGAATTGAACTGAACTGAACTGAACTGAAAAACCTTTTGTACAACAAAGGATCCCATTAAAAAAATGTCAACCTACTGAATGGGAGAAAATAATTGCAAATCATATATGATAAGGGGTTAATATCCAAAATTTACAAATCACTCATAGAGTTCAATAACAATAACAACAAGAAAACAACAAATATTTCAGTTAAAAATGAGTAGAAGATCTGAATACTTACTTTTCCAAAAAGGACATTCAGATGGCCAACAGATATATGAAAAGATGCTCAACATAATCAGTCATCAGGAAAATGCAAATCACAACCACAAACAGATATCACCTCACACTTGTTATAATGACTATTATAAAAAAGAGAAGAAACGTAAGTGTTGGGGAGGATGTGAAAAGAAAGGGAACTTATGCACTGTTGATGGGAGTGTAAATTCATTCAGCGACTCAGAAAAGCTGCATGGAGGTTTATTAACAATTTTAAAATTTAATTATCTTATGATCCAGCAGTTCCACTTCTGGTATTTATCCAAAGAAAAGAAAAACATTAATTTGAAAAGATCTCACTCCCATGTATATTGCAACATTAACTGCAACAGTCAAGAAACAATCTAAGTGTCTATCAAAGGATGAGGGAATAAAAAACTGTGAACCTGGCAGATATTTCACTAAGTGAAATATGTCAGAGAAAGACAAATACTGTATTATCTCCTTCATAAATGGAATCCCCCCAAAATAAATACAAGCACACAGATGCAGAGAACAGATAGGTGGTTGCAAGAAGCAGGACTGAGGGTAGATGAAAGAAATGGGTGAACTGTTTTGTTCTTGTTTTTTAGGTTAAACAAACTGAATAATTTTTTAAATGGCTAGAACGTAATATATTAAAAGGAAGAACACGATGTATGTGAGACCATATGTCACACAGGAAAAAACACTATCTTTCACATAAATACAGTCATTTTTTAAATCAGAATTGCTGAAGCTATGGAGCTCCATTTGGTGATCTACATAGCTTTATCAGGAATTTGAGTCATTTACCCGAGCTATCAATGTGTATTCTCTCTTTCTCTCTCTGAATATTGTAAGATTCTGGCTCTGCTCAATAATCATTATGCTTCTCACCTGCTAGTAGTTGAATCAATAGAGTTTGTTCTCTACATGGATTTAAGAAGTGCATCTTGATTTCAATAAATGCTTTGTAGAACCAAGGGTTTTTAGGGCATGACTATATTAAATACAGAACAACTTTACGATTGATACTAAATCTTGTTAAGCTTAGAAACTGTTAAGAATGCCATGAATATAGACAACCCATAATTTAAAAGATGCTATTCCTAATGAAAATAACTGTTATTGAGTTTAAAAAAAATTAATTGAATATTCATTCTGTCATTATGACAGTATAGGAGCTAGCCATATAAAACAGGGAAATCATATATAATTATATTTAATTTTAGCAACATCATTATTCTTTCTTGGGCTTACTATATCGAGTCAAATATGACAAAAATGTGGGAATTTGGAGACTATGAAAAATGATTTTGACTTAGGGACACTTGGCCATCTATGTCCTAAGATTTCTTCTGTTATCTTTAGCTAAGAAAGAAACTGAATACTATGCATGGTTTATCCAAAAAAAATATATGATTAATGTATCTCTTAGAGTGAATGATGATTAATAATAATAATAGAAGTAGAGTTCTTCAGAGTCCTAAGTTACACATGAACAATTGTGAATAGTACTTCACATGCATCATTTGATCGTTATACATTAATATTGATAATAACAACAACTATCTTTGTTCAAGTGTTTACTTGTATTTAGACACTTTGTAGAGGAAACTTCATAGTTTCAAGGAAAAGACATTAAAAACCCTGAGGCTTAAATACAGTATTTTATATTGCTACTATACTTTGAAAGCAATGAGCCGAGATTCTTTTTCACATTTATCTGACTCTGCCCAATACACTAGATTTCCTCCCAAAGTTCTTGAAACAAAGGCAAGATAATTATCATTAACCATTCAATGAGCGAGGCTCCATAATCAGAAAAATCTTACAGACTTTGAATAATAAACTAAATCAGATCCTGCTGCACCCCCATATAACCCTTCTTCAATTATGAAGATAATGAGTATGTACAATAAAGAATGAAAACTCAAAATCCTTTGTGGCATTAAAAAAGGGATATAAATAGTTATTTCAACAGACAAATTATAGGTACTTTCAAATTTGTAGAATATGAAAGGAAGGGAAAATCATATGAAAAAAAAATGCTTCATTCATCCACCTTACAACTTTTTATGAAAGAAAGTTGGTGAACAGTGGTATATTGATTAATTTCACCCTTCATTTTTTTCTAATTCATTTTTCTTTTCTCACAGTTTTAGGAGATGGCACCTTAGAACCAGCAAACTTCTTTCTTTAACTTAAAATTATTTACATTATAAACATCAACTACTTAAGTTATTTTGAAAGAACTTTGAACAAGCAAACAAAACCCACTTACTTCCCACTTGTTCTTAATGGTTTATAATAGAGTATAATTATATTGTGTCCCTTTTCTTTCTTTTTCACTTATCATACAATGACACCATTGTTTTCAGATAATAAGATACATAATACTGTGCTCTGCTTTTTCCCCTCTAGTAGGCTAGCACAATGTAAATGTTATCACCTAACAATGAAGATAATTGTTTTAAGAAAAAAAATCTTTTACATCTTCTGTGACAAAAATGATTTTAAAAAATTGATGTAGTTACAACCGCTAAACAGAATTTTTTTCTTTTACTTTCGGTTCTTGTCAAGAGGAATAAACACACAGCCCTTAGCACATTTTAGAATATATTCTAATACCCTGCATTTAATAAGGTATATCTCTCTGTCCCCACAAATCTTATGTATAATCCCCTAAGAATGTACAATAAACTGCATTCAGCCTGTTGTCAAGAGCCTGAAACCAGGAGGTCAAAGGCATGAAGCTATTAAGATATAAAACTTGTAATCTCAGTAATGTTTTACTTTGAATGCCATTTTATGAGGATTTTCCAATACCTTTTCCCAAGTTCACTGAGGTTCACAGGGGCAGTGTGAAACAAGGAGTTACAGGCCAAAAATTTGGGTCAAGTTCAAGCTTACTGACTGAATTCATTCAAAACTTTATAAGGTACATGGACCTTGTTTTTATCCCCATTTCCTCGCATAGAACTTGGCATGGATTAAGAACTAAATAAATATCTTTTGAATAAATAAAGGCATGAGCTCAAACAAACTGTTAATGTTCCCTGAGTCACAGATTCTTCAGTTGAAAATTGGAAATAATAATATCTGAACTGGGATGACAATAAGAAACGATATGTGTGTTTGGTTGTTTTGTGTGTATGTGTACATGAAATGTTCTGAAGTTCGTGGTAGCTATAAAGTACATGTACATGTAAAGAATTATTATTATTATTTTTAAAATACTGGAATCGTTTTTGAAGGCACTAAGTGAGGAAAATGAGCACTTTATGATCCTCACTCACTATGATAAACATCAAAAAGCTTGTAAATCCAAAGTGAGGTTTATAAATACAAAATGTGAGAATGCCCCTATGCTTCCCACTTGTGATAAATTGTCCTGACCCAAATACTCACATCTGTTCCCTGAGAGGCAAGTTAAATACCACTTAATGTTGTCAATAGGATGTTCAAGAAGAAAACAGTGTCTTAACGTGTCAGAGATGTTCTCACACACTGCACTGCCGTTAAATATGCACATCAATCAGGGCCTCATTAAAGGAAGGAGTGGGTTTAACATTTAGATTATCCGTAAACCTTAGAGCACTCACTGCGATTGGTAGGAGCACGTCAAAGATGAGACAGTGGGAGCCGTCCATCTGTGGAGCAGGCAATTCACGAGGTGCACTGTCGGTGGAGAATTTAGAAACAAAAATAGAACTTGACTAAAGTTGCTCTGCTTTTTATTAACACCATGCTTCAAGTCAGTGATAAAATTGTCCTTCCAGAAAAAATCTGTTTTTTTAAGTACTAAACAATTGCTATGGTTACTACTCAGTTTTAATAATATATATGTAAGCTTCAAATTAGCACATTTTTATTACTTATCCTTTGGTAAACATTGTATTCTACATGGAATTTAATTTAACTCTCAGTTATACAGCTGGGCTTGATACATGCATTTGTTTCAACAACAAGTTTTTAAAGATGTGGAATCATTTAAGCTCTCTTCAAGCACAGTTCATGGTTCCATTTAAACAGCAGAGCAGAAATAAACAAGATAGGCTAGTGCTTGTAAAAAAGGAACAAAGCTTGATAATCTATACTTTTATTTGTGGTAAGTATTGGAAGCTGTTGGAATTACTCCTAAAGAAACAAAGATGTACAGCAATATGACACTTTCTGGAATTTACTGTAAAATGGGATTTTTATAACTATGGCAAAAGTTTTTCCTTATATTTTAGATTATTAAAAATTGTATAAATTGGTTGTATCATGTGAAATAAATTTTTTGAAATTAAAATTAATAAGAAGTGTTTCTCAATCATTACTATAAGTAGTCATAGTGTTACTAGTTATATTGCCTATAACCATAAATATTTTAAGAAGATTCATTTGATAAAGTCATTGATATATCAACAGATTAATACTTTGAAATAGAAAATGTAAATTTATTATAACTCATTACAACTTTAAATATATGATATTTTCATAATCTTTAAAAGACACAGTAATAAACTAAGAAATACTAACTCACTATAATATTCCTTTCTGTAATATATAATAATTCCACATTTATATTCAATAATTTGTTTTATGGATATTATATATACATGAAGTTCAGTAAATAAAACCTTTACTCTCTTTGTTCTTTCTGGACATTACTCTTATGACTTTCATTCCATGATTATTACTTGGTAATGACCCACTCAGTGTGTCATTTACGCTAGCTATGCTACGGATGATTCCTGACCCACAAATTGTTGTATAAAGAAAAGACTGTTGAAACAAGTTATGTCTATTTTCAAACAATATGGGAGTAATGGATTGTTCTAAATAACAGACAAATTCACTTCTCAATTGAATGGTACAATACCAAAGGGGAAAAAAAAGTCAAGGTTGGTGGTTCAGATGGCAGAGAATCTGCCTGCAAAGCAGGAGACCTGGGTTTGATCCCTGGGTCAGGAAGATCCCCTGCAGAAGGGAATGGCAACCCACTTCAGTGTTCTTGCCTTGAAAATTCCATGGACAGAGGAGCCTGGTGGGCTATAGTCCATGGGTTGCAAAAAGTTGGACACTGAGTGATTTTTAAGGGACTAACACCACCTACCACGGGCAAATATACAGAATAGCTAGTGGTCGGAGTCTAAACTGGTACAGTATTTTGCAAAAGCACTTAGTTATAGGCATACCCTGGGACCCAGAAGTTTCTTGTAAGAGGGACCTTTGTTGTTGACTGAAGTTGTGTCTGACTCTTTGTGATCCCATGGCATGCCAGGTTCCTCCCTCCTCGACTCTCTCCCAGAGTATGCTCAAATTCATGTCCATCAGGGTGATCTAGCAGCTTCATTTATGATGTTTAAGAACTGTAAACTACCCAGTCTCTTATCAACGGTAGAATAAATGAATTATCTGTGATGTATTAATAGAATTAAATATTCTAGAGCAATGAAAATGGAAAATCTACTGCTAAATGCAGTAAGATGCATTCTCACAAAATTCACTAACATACTTTCTATAAAGTACATAGAAAAAAGAACTCCTACAAAATTTATATTAAGTTCAAAACTGGACAAAACTTTTATGGAAAAAAAATCCTTTATAGAGCATCAGAAATCAGGGGAATAACTAATTTGGGAAGAAGTATTAGTAACTGGGAGATACCTCAAGGAGGAATTTTGGTGTGCTAGTAATATTCAATTTGTTAAAGTTTTCTATATGCTTGTTCTACTTCCATAAAAAGTGTTTATAATAAATGATAATACATAACACTTATTGTAATTTCAAGAACATAGCAAGTCTAAACCAGAATTTCACTTGTATAGCAGAGTCACAGAGACGATATCTCTAACCTATAACGGCCCTAAACATAAACTGATCTTATAGCAGCCTTTGTCGTAGGCATTGGTATAGACACTTATGTTTTATAAAAAATGTTTTAGATGTTAGTCTTTAATAGGCAATTTATATACAATTGGATTTTGAGATTGAGGGGAAAAAATCTATTACTTTTGTTTCTTATATGAAGATTTGATATCTCGTTCACAGCTTAAATCATTATCTCACAAAGAATTATTAGACTGCCCAGTGGAATTACCAGTTAAAGAGATATAAAGAATATGTGTGTTACATTATTCTTAGCATGTCCTTTATGAGTTTTCACAGATGTCTTGAAATGTACATTAGGGACAATCACTTTGCCAGACATATAATTAATACTTTTCAAATCAAGAACCTATTGAAAGTTATACCTTCACTATTTTGAGCTTTTCTGATTAGGTATATGCTGTTATTTGTTGTAACTGATTTTATTTTTTTTCCAAGAAAACTCAAACAGGTAAACTTTCTGGGTAAAAATCCTTGAATTTTCTTTAAGGACAGAGGATAAGGGAATAGTAACAATGTATTATAATGGCAAGAAGAATAAATGTGTGCTTTTCTTTTTGATTTCCTGGATTATGCATATTGATTAATATTTATAATAATGTTTTATAAGTCAATTTTATTATTATTATAATTATATGTGAAATTTCATCAAATATGAAATTATTATAAGTTACTGGTAAGTTAAGAATAAAAGCCCCCACACCAATGTTGTTCAAATTATTTAAATATTATCAAAATTTATAAATGAAGAAAAGAATTAGTAAACCAAAAGGATAAAATTTTAAAGTGCTTGACAGACAACTAAACCAAGGTTAATAAACTCTGTCCTTTTATCAAACAAGAAATGTTTCAAGACAATGTCTATATGATACCATTAATTCTTAAATCACTAGGAAATTACAAGTCCATATGCAAATAAACTCAGTTTTTTATAATGTGAGGTAATTGTCATAAATTATGTACATAGAAATTATGCAAGGGTTTAGTGTACTGACATCACTGAAAAATCTAAAAAAAAATATGATTTAGATATTATGCTTTGATACCAAGGCAGAAATTCATGGCTTGGGTCATGGAAAGACACTTAAAAAATATTTTTTTTTCCAACTACTACATAGCAAAACTATGATTGGGTAGAAAGTTATTTTTTTTCCATATTATGTAACTTATCAAAGATAATTTACTTTCATTCCTGTAAATCACGCAGTTAGAAGGAAACATTTGTATATACCATTGCTCCACTAGTGGGTTTCTATTAAAAAAATAATATCTTAAAATGCAACGAGCAGTTAAAAAATCTTGGGTCTGCTATAATTTTCAATACTGTCATCTCCGTGAATTAGACTTCAATCTCTTAAAAAACTGTAATACACATCAATCTAGAAGTTACCTGTCCTGATGAAATTTTGGTACTTCTTTTTATAGGTCACTTTCTTAATACCCTTAAAAATGACTGTGCTAGGTGCTCAGTCACGTCTGACTCTTTGCGACCCTGTGGACTGTATAGCTCTACAGCTTGCCAAGCTCCTCTGTCCATGGAATTTTCCAGGCAAGATACTGGAGTAGGTGGTCATTTCCTTCTCCATTTAATTAATCATTAAAAATGAGTAATATATTCAATTAACATATTTTGAAGCTTGTTTTTAAAAACAATTTTCAAATTAAAAAAATTAGAATCTGATCAATTCAAATAATTCTCATGAAGTTCTATATGAAAATATATTCTTGGGACACAAAAAATTTGACCGGATTACCAACATTAAAACTGGGGCATCATTCACAACAAATTCCCAGTGGAAGCTTAATGAATAATTATTTTTCTGCTGCTTTCTTAATTTTTTTAATCTGTTCTAAATACAGACACAATCAGTTACCCCTTGCCTGAAATTCTTTACTATTGTGAAATGAAGGTGTGACTTTTTATCCTGAAATTTACTGGTAGGAAAGTAAAAGACCATAATGTTGCAGATGAAATATATGGATCAGATACCCTCAGACGAGTCAAGAAAAAGTGTGAAAAGTTGCCTCTGCTTGCTGTGGTATTAAATGAATGGGACATGTATATTTTCTTTTTTAAAATGTTTTTGATGATATTTGTTTAATTTGCGGATTTTCCAGGGGCTTAGTGGTAAAGAATCGCCTGCCAATGCAGGAGATGCAGGAGACTTGGGTTCAGTCCCTGGGTCGGGAAGATCCCCTGGAGAAGGAAATGGCAGCCCACTCCAGTATTCTTGCCTGGAGAATCCCATGGACAGAGTAGCTTGGCAGGCTACAGTCCACGGGGTCGCGAAAAGTCAGACAGGATCTAGCGACTGAGCACAGCACAGCAGCACATTTGCTCACTTTCTAGGTTCAAGTCAATGATGTCAATGAATTAAAGATTTTAAAGATTCTATTTAGATAGATATGAATTTTTAAAAATGTAGCCACAATATATTACCTGATTTAAAAATTACTATTTCCTTAATACTATCACAAAATATACAGATTAAACCATAATTTGACTTACTATGGATACAAATGAGATCAATATTCCCCAGTTTTCTTCTAAGTGTTTATTGTGAATAATTCATATTTATTTAATTATATTTTCCCATAATACCTCTTTTTCGACTTGCAATTTTTTTATTGAAAAAAAAAAGAATTGTTCAGTGGAATATCACAAAGTTTGGATTTTTCTGACTGCAGTGTCATTTATTGAACATATTTCTTCACAGTTTATATCGCCTGAAAACTGACAGGTAAATCTTGAGGCTTGAGTTTACTTCAGGTGAGAGACTTCATAATTTTTTTCATTCAACATCAGCTTAGAGTTTAGAAAATTTATTGTTGGCAATTAAGCCTACATTGTCCTTATTCCCAGAGTGTTGTTACTCTGAGTGGTGATGAGGTTTCTTCTCGACGAGAATCAATGTAAAACATCCTGTGGCAGAAAATATGAGGACGATACAAAGCATCATCTCTCTGGGGTTCCTGTTTGGATTGGATTTATAAGGTAACAGTATACCTCTGTATTTCACTGGGGAGACATAAGCAGAGTCTTTAATTCTAATGAGTCCTGCTGAATACTTAGCAGGGCTAAGCTACTTTCTATGTGATCTACTTATTTTCTGGAGAGAAAGTTTGTTTTATCTTGTCCTGTAGTGAGCTTTTGGGAATTAATGACAAAGTTTTGTCAACTTAGTAGAAAGGAGTACTGAGCATTTGTGCTTTAATTCTCCAAATATTAGATGTGGCTTAGTGGTAAAGAATCTGCCTGTCAATGCAGGAGATACGGGTTTGATCTCCGGGTCGGGACGATCCCCTGGAGAAGGAAATGGCAACCCACTCTAGTATTCTTGCCTGGGAAAACCCATGACAGAGGTGCCTAGCAAGCTACAGTCCATGGGGTTGCAAAAGAGCCGGGCACAGTTCAGCAGCTAAACAACAAACACCTCTGGGCCAGGCACTGTTTTAGAAAATGAGGGTATAAATATTAGTGAAAACAGATACGTTTTCTCTTTTTATAGCACTATGATGATATGAGGAATATAGATAATAACTAAATAATTTTCCTAGTTAATATACCATTACTAATTGAGAGTGCTCTGAGGGGAAAGAACATTATTTAACATCATTAAAACAAAGGAACCACATTTCAAGATGTACCAAGAAATAATGAAGGCAGTCCAGAACCAGGCGCATTTGGGAGGTGATTAGTATCCACCGGTACTGTTCATGGATTTCTCCTGGCAAAAATACTGGAGTGAGTTGCTATCTCCTCATCTGGTGGAGGCAAAAGGAGAAGGGGGTGGCAGAGGATGAGATGGTTAAATACTATCACTGACTCGATAGACATGAATTTGAGCAAACTCTGAGAGATAGTGGAGGACAGTGGAACCTTGTGTGCTACAGTCCATGGGGTCGCAGAGTCGGTCACAACTTGACGACTGAGTAACAAGTAGCCACCAGGATAATTTGTGGAACATAAAACAATATTTCTCAGTTTCAATCCCGGATATTCATTAAGGAAGGAAACTCAATTCCTGAAAACGTTTCTGAAAATCTTTGAGATATCATCCTCACACTTTTTAAAACTAGACATTGAATACAAGGTTTATCCCTGAAAGGAAGAGAGAGATAAGAGATATAATTTCTAACTCACAACTGCTTGTAAATCACAGGCCTTCTCATCCCTCTTGTTTGCCCATATGGTCCACATGGAAAATATTGGGTAAGCAAAGAACTATATCTGGTCACAGAGTTCTGACTTCTGGATAGGTCCAAACATAATTTTCACTGCTGTTTGTAATTCAAACTAAATAGTGTAGTGAGTATATCAACTACATCAATACTAGGCTAACTAAGTTGCTTTGTCTAGAAATAGAGACATTTCTCATAGGCCACATGTAAAGCAACCATAAATAACCATGTGAAAAAATATGAACGCAAGCTGAACAGCTTTAGAAACACAATATCCCCTACATCATGAACTATTTCTCTACTTTGGCAGTTCTTTTTGTGAGAGAGGCACCAAGACACTTTAATATACAGAAACCACAACTTTTTTTGTAATAAATGGGAAACAGAAGAATTGAAAAACAGAATATAGGAAATAATTTATGAAGAAAAAGATAGAAAACAAAAGAACAATTTTTTACTTATAAAATTTTGCAGTCTGATACCTGTCTTGCTCATAGGAACCATTTTTCAGAGAAGATAAGTGGTGACAGATGCGGCTTTGTTATGGAAAGAATGTAATGTTAAGCAGCTGAGCAAGTACACTTCTTAAAGAAATTAATCCTGTCTTCCTAATTGGACTCTTTTTGTCTCCCCTTTCCTCCTTAAATTTCTAACTGGCATTTTCAGTAAATGATAACAATCTTGATGGCATCTAATGGTCTTAGTGATATTACATTCCCAATTCTTTCTGTTGGTGGTGTTTATAAACACCTTTATAGTACAAGTGCCCAAGGTGCAATAATTCATTTGAAAGGATGGCTATTTATTTATGATATGTTATCATTTCCATATATATTCTCCTTTCTATTACTATATATTTTCTTTCTTGTTATACTTTTTTCAAAGGAGAAATAGGTGAAGTGAAAGTTGCTCAGTCATGTCCGACTCTTAGTGACCCCATGGACTATACAGCCAATGGAATTTTCCAGGTCAGAATACTGGAGTGGGTAGCCTTTCCCTTCTCCAGGCAATCGAACTCAGGTCTCCTGCACTGCAGGTGGATTCTTTACCAGATGAGCCACAAAGGAAGCCCAGAAATAGGTTAGACAATGATAATACTAGTAATTCTATTTTATAGGAGACAAAAATACCATTTTTATATGTTATATATTTAACCATGACATTTGAGATTCCTGTAGCATGAGGATAACATCTTTTAGTGGGGAGGGGCAGTTTTGCATTTCTACTAGCTAGAATTTTATACCAAATCCTTTTTTTTTTTTTAAATCCATAACAAACAACAGAACAATCAATGACAGAATACCAAATTAAAGGCCCTCTGTGTGTGTTAAGTCGCTTTAGTCGCATCCAGCTCTTTGCGACCCCATGGACCGTAGCCCGCCAGGCTCTTCGGTCCATGGGGTTCTCCAGATAAGAATCCTGGAGTGGGCTGCATGCCCTCTTCCAGGGATCTTCCTGACTCACGGACTGAATCTGCCTCTTTAACACCTCCTGTGCTGTCGAGTGGATGCTTCACCACTGCCGCCACCTGGGAAGCCCAAAGGCCCTCTGGGACCTTTTTTTACCTTCCTAAAGACCCTCTGTGGAAGATATATAGAGGGTGGAAATTATATATATATATATATATATATATATGTATATGTATATGTATATGTATATGTATATGTATATGTATAATACCTTTCCTATTGTCATATGTATTGGGTTGGCCAAAAAGTTTGAGTTTTTCCATAAAATGTTAAGGAAAATCTCACACAAAATTTTGGTCAACCCGTATTTTGGTCACCACACCATGAGGACTCTCCCAGTGACAGTAGGGCCTTGGGGCTATCCCTGGGTGGTGATGGTGATGGAGTGAGGAGCAAGGGGGTGATTTATACTGTGGGAGCCTCGTGAGCTGCTCAAGGAGAGACTGTGATTCCAGTGATACTTCCCTGGTCTTGAACGACCATTTTCACATTCCAATGAAACAGCTCCTCACCGCTGTGTGGCGTTGCCTGGCTCTGCACGTGTAGTCTTTCACCTGGGATTTTCTATTTTCCTGTCCATCGTCTTCTTACATCATGGTTAAGCTCCTCAAGGAATTCTAGATCCGTGCTGTCCAAGAGAAATATTATTCATGATCCATACATAATTTACAGTTTTCTAGTAACTATATTAATGAAAGTAAAAATGAGTAAATTTTAATGTCTCTAAACTAAGATATTAAATATTATTTCACACACATCTGGAGAAGGCAATGGAACCCCACTCCAGTACTCTTGCCTGGAAAATCCCATGGACGGAGGAGCCTGGTAGGCTACCGTCCATGGTGTCGCTAAGAGTTGGACATGACTGAGCAACTTCACTTTCACTTTTCACTTCCATGCATTGGAGAAGGAAATGGCAACCCACTCCAGTGTTCTTGCCTGGAGAATCCCAGGGGCGGGGGAGCCTGGTGGGCTGCCGTCTATGGGGTTGCACAGAGTTGGACACGACTGGAGCGACTTAGCAGCAGCAGCAGCAGCACAAGGCAAGACACAATGGAACCTTCTCATTTTCAATGGAGTTTATTCTCAGAAAGGACTGTAAAAAACACTTTAAAAATACTTTTAATATTGGAGTGGGTCGCCATTTCCCTTTCCAGGAGACCACATTTTGTCAGAACTCTTCACTATGACTCTTCATCTTGGATGACCCTGCATGGCATGACTTGCAGCTGCACTGAGTTATGCAAGCTCCTTTGCCCCAACAAGACTGTGATCCATGAAGAAACACATGTGCACAATGGCTACCATATTGGAGAGCACAGCTCGAATTATTCCTCCTTCATGTAGCCACAGGCCTACGTCAAGCAATCATGCTCTTTATCAAGGATACCCCTCCATTTTTACACACTGAGAAATCTATTAATAAGACAACCAAGTCAAATCCTTAGAAAGCCAAATATCACCTTTTCTTTTAAAGTTCATCTGATCTGGACACAATTGACATGAGTCTCTACAACCCAGTTCATAAACAGAGCATATGAAATTTAATTCTCAGTCTCCTTGCATCCCACACCTAGACATCAGGTTTGTACATTATTTCCTCTTCAAACTCTCAGGTATCTGTTTGTTGACCAAGCCCTTCAGTTCAGTTCAGTCGCTCAGTCGTGTCCGACTCTGTGACCCTGTGAATCGCAGCACACCATGCCTCCCTGTCCATCACCAACTCCCAGAGTTTACCCAAACTCATGTCCATCGAGTTGGTGATGCCATCCAGCCATCTCATCCTCTGTAGTCCACTCCTCCTCCTGCCCCCAATCCCTCCCAGCATCAGAGTCTTTTCCAATAAGTCAACTCTTCACATGAGGTGGCCAAAGTATTGGAGTTTCAGTTTCAGCATCAGTCCTTTCAATGAACACCAAGGACTGATCTCCTTTAGGATGGACTGGCTGGATCTCCTTGCAGTCCAAGGGACTCTCAAGAGTCTTCTTCAACACCACGGTTCAAAAGCATCAATTCTTCAGTGCTCAGCTTTCTTCACAGTCCAAGTCTCACATCCATACACGACCACTGGAAAAGACATAGCCTTGACTAGACTGACCTTGTTGGCAAAGTAATGTCTCTGCTTTTTAATATGCTGTCTAGGTTGGTCATGACTTTCCTTCCAAGGAGTAAGCCCTTAAGATGCTCTTAATATAAATTAGGCAGAAATAGGAAGCAAAAGAGAATTCAAAACTCAAGAGAAGTTGGGAATCATATACGCCATATATCATGTTCCTAGGAAATTAGTATGTTCATAGTAAAAGCCAAAAGCAAGGCTATTAGCTTGTTATATTTGTTCAGATAGAGCTATATTCTAATTCTGCCTCTATCATCTGTTTGCATGTATGCTAAGTCACTTCATTCATGTCCAAATGTTTCTGACCCTATGGACTGTGGCCCTCCAGGCTCCTCTGTGCATGGGATTCTCTAGGCCAGGATACTGGAGTGGGTTGCCATTTCCTACCATAGGAAATCTTCCCAACCCAGGGAGCGAACCCACATCTCTCATGTCTTCTGCATTGGCAGGTGGGTTCTTTACCACCAGCACTGCCTGGGAAATCCTAGAATATTAGAGCTGGTTAGCATGCCCTTCTCCAGGGGATTTTCTTGACCCAGGTTTCAAACCCAGGTCTCCCACATTGCAGGCAGATTCTTTATCATTTGAACTACTTGGGACCTAAAATTTTCACTATAGGAACATTTTTTTGCTATAATATAGGAACAATAATATTAATAGTCCTTGATATTAAGAATTACAATTGCAACCATACCTTTAATACTTGCACTGGATCAGATACTTTGCTAAGGTTTTCACATTCATTATTTATTAAATAAAGGAAATATATCTCACCAAATGTGGTAATACATGTACTATTTCTATCTTATATTTGCTTATGAATATAGTCAGTATAATACATTAACTATTATGATTATAATGATTTCTTTATTATTTCTCATCTATCTTAAATTTTCTTAATTGATGATAACATCCCTATTTTCATAATAGACAGAAAATCTGCAGTGACAAAACAATGTGCATTATATGAATCTCCAGGGTACAGTTTGTTTATTTCTTATCAACTTCTGATGCTCAGCTGCTCAATAGATAATGAATAAATTAACAAATTAATTAGTGAGCCAAAAAAGGGAGAATTTCTGAATTCAATACCCATGATATAGCAAAGCAAGATTATATTAATTATGTTCTCTATTTCATTTAGAGAGCTGTATTTTACACAGCAGCCTCCAAAATTTCTCAAAGCAAACCAAAAGAGATGTATGTTGTACCACCAGTGGAACAAATTGAATGTTTATTTAAATGGAGGCACCAGATTCTTTGACAATGAGACCAATTTGATTCCTCTAACTGCTGACTCATTTGAAAAGACCCTGATATTGGGAAAGGTCGAAGGCAGGAGGAGAAGGCGACAACAGAGCATGAGATGGCTGGATGGCATCACCGACTCAATGGACTCTGGGAGTTGGTGATGGACAGGGAGGCCTGGCGTGCTGTGGTTCATGGGGTCGCAAAGAGTCGGACATGACTGAGCGACTGAACTGAACTGATTGCTCCTCTCCTTCCCCTTCCCACTAGTGACGAGGTCACAGACGTGCCACTTGGTTTGTTAAACAGCAGTGCACAGACAGTTGTGAATTCTCTGGATGCAGAACAGATTCATATAAAAGAGGGGCTGCTCTTTCTGAGATGTTAGATCTGGGAATTTACTGGATCTGCTCCCTTCTTTTTTTTTTTTTTTCAAAATCTTACAAAATATGAAGTTTTTGCTTCTACCATCAACATGTAAGTTATTAACAAACCATACCAAACCATTTGTATGCAAATGTTGAGGTAATGCCCTTTTGTGTACAAACTTCTAGTTTAAAAATGCTCATTTTGTAACAGCCAACAAAGTTAACTGGTAATGACATTGGCATTTTTGAGAAAATTAGATATTCATACATAAAAGAAATGAGACACCTATTTTACACTACTCAGAATTAAATAAAAAAGTATTAAAGACTTAAATATAAGAGTAGACACTATAAAACTCCTAGAAGAAAATAGTTTTTTAAAAAAAGGCTGGACAGGGCTCTTGGCAATGATGATTTGGATGTGACATGTAAAGGACAAATAACAAGAGCAAAAATACACTTGTAGGACCATGACTGAAACGCTTCTGCACAGCAGAAGAAACAATTAACAAAACGGAAAGGCAGCCTATGGAATGGGAAATGGTATTTGCAAACTATGTATCTGACCACAGGCTAATACCCAAAATATATAAAGAATTCATATAACTCAATAGCAAAAAATTTCCAAATAATCCAATTAAAAACTGAGCAGAGGATTTGAATGGACATTTTTCAAAAGAAGATATACGAAAGGCCACAGGTACTTGAAAAGATGTTAAATATCACTAATCATCAGAGAAATGGAGTGAAAGCACAAGATATTATCTCATACCTACTAAAATGGTTACCATTAAAAAAGAAAGGGATACCAAGTGCACCGTTACTGTGACTGCAAATTGGTATAGCTGCTAGGGAAAACAGTATGGAGGCTTCTCAAAAGCTTAAAAATAGAGCTGCTTATACAAGCCATCAACTTCAATCCATAAGATACATCCAACTAAGACAAACGCCTTAAGTCGAGGGGTATCTGCGCCCCTGTGCTCACTGCAGCACTATTTACAATAGCCAGGTGTAAAAACAATATGTGTCCAAATAAAGACGTAAGGATAGAGAAGTTGTGACACACATACAACAACGGGGTATTTTTCAGGAATTAAAAAGAAGGGAATCTGCCATTTGTGACAACATGAATGGAACTTGAGAGCATTATGCTAAGCAAAATAAATTAGACAGAAACACAAATTCTGAATGATTGCTCTTACACGTGGTATCCAAAAACAAAACAAGAAGCCCCACCAAACTCAAAAAAGATAAGGGTTTGTACCTATTAGAGGCGGTAGGTGGCGGGAGGAGGGAATGGCTGAAGGTGGTTGAAATGGTTGAAAAAGTACAAACTTCAGTTATAAGACAGGTAAATAGGAGGGGGTCACCAGGTAAAGAGTCCACTAGCAATGCAGGAGATGCAGTCCAACCCTTGGGCTGGGAAGGAGCCCACGGAGGAGCAAATGGCAACCCCTCTAGTATTCTTGCCTGAAAAATCCCATGGACAAAGGAGCCTGGTGGGATAGAATCTAAAGGGTGGCAGAGTCAGACAAGCCTGAGCCCCTGTGCACACGCAGGCACTAGGGATGCAATGCACACGCACAGTTAGCACTGCTGAATGACACATTTGAAAGCTATTAAGAGAGTAAATCATAAGAGTGGTCATCATAAAAACAAACTAACAAACAAACATTTTTTCCTCTTTTTTTGTATCTATATGAGATTATGGAGGTTAACCACTTATAGCCATTTTACAATACACTTAAAGTAAGATCATTATGCTGTGTACCTTAAACTTATATAGTTGTTTAGTTGATAGTCATGTCCAACTCTTTTGTGACCCCTGCATTGCAGCCCACCATGTTCCTCTGTCTATGGGATTTCCCAGGCAAGGACGTTGGAGTGGGTTGCCATTTCCATCTCCGGGGGATCTTCTCAATTCAGGGACCAAACTCTTGTCTCCTGCATTGCAGATGGCCTCTTTACTAACTTGTATACCTGGTGGCTCAGAGGTTAAAGCGTCTGCCTCCAATGCGGGAGACCTGGGTTCGATCCCTGGGTCAGGAAGATCCCCTGGAGAAGGAAATGGCAACCCACTCCAGTATTCTTGCCTGGAGAATCCCATGGACGGAGGAGCCTGGTAGGCTACAGTCCACGGGGTCGCAAATAGTCGGATACGACTGAGCGACTTCTCCATAGTGCTATATGTCAATTTTATTGCAATAAATTTAGAAAAATTTAGGAGAAAAATAATCAGCATTTTGCATTAAATGCTATTTTGAGTAACAATCCATTTTCTTTACTTTTCTTGCCCTATTAAACTTTACTTAAATGGAAATATTTTTATGTAGCTACATTTCCTATTTATATGAACAGCAAATAATTGCTACTTTATATGTGATTGTATCCCTGGAGCAGGAAATGGCAATCTGCTGCAGCATTTTTGCCTGAAAAATTCCATGGACAGAAGTCTGGTTGGCTACAGCCCATGGAATCTCAAAGAGTCGGACACAACCGACACACTGAGCTCACATGTGATTCTATATCGGAGTTACATATCATTATTTTGCATCTAGGCTGTTTATTTAAAGAACTTCTACATTAAAAGAACAAAAAACTACAACACTAAAGGATGAAATTTTCATTGAAACGGCTCAGGAATTCCTGCTCTAAAAATGTTCAGGATGTTTCCAATGCCAGTATTAGAACATATGCTTATAACAAATAAAAGAGATATAATTCTTTACACCTGGGAGATATTTAAGATGAAATGTTTACTTAAAGAAAGAAATAAGATTCAATGTTTTTCCTCAAAGGAAAATTGATATAAAAATGTATCTCCTCTCTCCTTCCTCCTTCCTTCTTTCATTCCTTCTCCCCTTCCTTTCTTCTCTTTTTCTTTCCTTTCTTTCTTAGCAGAGGAATAAAGCTTCAAATATTGATATCATTGGAGTTCAAGAAATGAGATCCATTCTTTGGAGCCCTGAAGGATTAAAGATTATTGCCTGAGGGGACAAAGAGCTTGTCTCAGCAGACTCTATAACTACCTCAACTGAGGAAAAGGTGTGCACGGTCCTGCTACTGAGCTTTCTGTGAAGCTCTCTGATCATCACATCGTTGACAAGGTATCTCACATACGGGAACAAGAGCACAGATCCACAGACGCACTGCTCCGCCCTTCCATGCTCGGGGATTCAGCAAACACAGTCTGGATTATGCACAATGCTTAATGGAAATAGCCAGAAAACAGACTTGATCGTGCAGTAAACTGACAGGAATCTTAGCCTGAACGTTTGAAAGACAAAGACATCACTAAAAAAGAAAAAAAGGAGAGGGAGAATCATCAAATTATCAAGAATTGTCAAGCCATCCTAGTTTCAGGACCTATACAGTTCAAAGTTGAGTTAGAGGACTCCAAGCCAGGAAGGTTTATAGACTTCTAATTTTGTCTTCAAGATATTTAATTTTTTGCTTAAGCTCTTTTTAAAATGACAATTACAGGGAATCAAAAAAAAAAAAAGCAAATTAAAACCAAAAAAGCAAAATCTCTGCTTTGTTAAGCTTTATGCATTCTCAAAGAGTTATCTATAAAGTAGAAGAATCTTGCTGAATAAATGAAGGTTAAATCATCGACAGCAAGATCATTATTTTCTCATTTAAAAGATCTATAAAAGGACGCAGCACTGCCCTTGCTGTATTAATTTGTGAGCATAAATACTTGAAGGTAAATGCTTGGGATATGTATCTGGTCCAAAGCTAAAATAGTAAATGAAAGCTAACTTCTATTTCTTTGAATCTATTTTTCTCCTAGATTATAAAGCAGATCAAATTATGATTTGTAAGGAAAGGAACCTTTCCTACTATATTTATCATATTGTGTATAATACTGTACTATATTTAAATATCAAATCATATTTAACATCTGTGACAAAAGGTGTATCCATATATATAAATAAGTAAGGGTTGTGTTACTAGGAGTTCCCCTCATTGGTTTCACTTTATGTTTATTATGAACGAAGTTTGGCATATGCATATAATTAAGTGAGATTCTTTACATATTTAGCACAACTAATACACAGCAAAGTACCTAGAAGTAAGAGATTTGTGCCTAACTTTTGATGAGAAATTTTAACATTCTGGGGCTCGTTGTTGTTCAGTCGCTCAGTCGTGTCCGACTCTTTGTGACCCCGTGGACGGCAGCATGCCAGTCCTCCCTGTCCTTCACTATCTCCTGGAGTTTGCTCAATCTCATGTCCATTGAGTCACTGATGCCATCCAACCATCTTACCTTTTGTAGTTCCCTTCTCCAGACTTTAATCTTTCCCAGCATCAGGATCCTTTTAATGAGTCGGCTCTTCCCATCAGGTGGCCCAATGTATTGGAGCTTCAGCTTCAGCACCAGACTGTCTAATGATTATTCAGGATTGATTTACTTTAGGATGGACTGGTTTGATCTCCTTGCTGTCTAAGGGACTCTCAAGAGTCTTTGCCAACACCACAGTTCAAAAGCATCAATTCTTCATTGTTCAGTCTTCCTTATGGTCCAACTCTCACATCCATACATGACCACTGGAAAAAAACATAGCTTTGACCAGGCAGACCTTTGTTGGTAAAGTAATGTCTCTGCTTTTGAATATGCTGTCTAGGTTGGTCATGACTTTTTTCCCAAGGAGCAAGCATCTTTTAATTTTTTGGCTGGAGTCACCATCTGCAGTGATTTTAGAGCACGAGAGAATAAAATCTGTTACTGTTTCCATTGTTTCACCATCTATTTGCCATGAAATAATGGGACCTGATGCCATGATCTTCGTTTTATGAATGTTGAGCTTTAAATCAACTTTTTCCATTCTCGTGTTTCACTTTCATCAAGAGGCTCTTTAGTTCTTCTTTGCTTTCTGCCATTAGGTGAAACCTCTGCATCTCTGAGGTTATTGATATTTCTCCCTGAAATCTTGATTCCAGCTTGTGCTTCTTCCAGCCCAGCGTTTCTCATGATGTACTCTGCATATAAGTTAAATAAGTAGGGTGACAATATACAGCCTTGACAAACTCCTTTCCCTATTTGGAACCAGTCTGTTGTTCCATGTCCAGTTCTAACTGTTGCTTCCTGACCTGCATGCAGGTTTCTCAAGAGGCAGGCCAGGTGGTCTGGTATTCCCATCTCTTGAAGAATTTTCCACAGTTTTTGTGATCCACACAATAAACAACCTTAGCATAGTCACTGAAGCAGAAGAAGTTTTTCTGGAACTCTCTTGCTTTTTCTATGATCCAGCATATGTTGGCAATTGGATCTCTTGTTCCTCTGCCTTTTCTAAAACCAGCTTGAACATCTCGAATTTCTTGGTTCAAGTACTGTTGAAGCTATCTTGGAGAATGTTGAGCATTACTCTGCTAGCATGTGAAATGAGTGCAATTGTGTGGTAGTTTGAACATTCTCTGGAATTGCCTTTCTTTGGAATTGAAATGAAACTTTATCTTTTCCCATCATGTGGCCACTGCTGAGTTTTCCAAATTTGCTGGCATATTGAATGCAGCACTTTAACACTTTTAGGATTTGAAATAGCTCGGCTGCAATTCCATTACCTCTACTAGCTTTGTTTGTAGTGATGCTTTCGAAGGCCCATTTGACTTCACACTCCAAGATGTCTGGCTGTATATGAGTGATCACACCATTGTGGTTATCTAGGTCGTGAAGATCTTTTTTTATAGTTCTTCTGTGTATTCTTCTCACCTCTTCTTAATATCCTCTGCTTCTGTTAGGTCCCTATCATTTCTGTCCTTTGTTGTGCCCATCTTAGCATGAAATTTCCCCTTGGTATCTCTAATTTTCTTGAAGAGATCTCTAGTCTTTCCCATTCTATTGTTTTCCTCAATTTCTTTGCATTGATCACTGAGGAAGGCTTTCTTATCTTTCCTTGCTATTCTTTGGAACTCTGCATACAGATGAGTATATCCTTCCATTTGTCCTTCGTCTTTCACTTCTTTTTTTCTCGGCAATTTTGTTATGCCTCCTGAGACAATCATTTTGCCTTTCTTTTTTTCGGGGAGGGTTTTGATCACCATCTCCTGTACAATGTCATGAGCTTCTGTCCATAGTTCTTCAGGCTCTGTATCAGATCTAATACCTTGAATCTGTTTGTCACCTACACTGTATTTTCATAAGGGATTTAATTTAGGTCTTACCTGAATGCTCCAGGAGTTGGTGATGGACAGGGAAGCCTGGCGTGCTGCAGTCCATGGGGTTGCAGAGTCAGACACGACTTGAGTGGCTGAAGTGAACTGAACTGAATGCTTTAGTGTCTTTTCCTACTTCAATGTAGCCTGAATTTTTGCAATGAGTTCATGATCTGAGCCATAGTCAGTTCCTGGTCTTGTTTTTGCTGACTGCATAGAGTTTCTCCATCTTTGACTGTAAAGAATGGCCTTAATGGCCTTAATGTCCTTATTTGTAAAATCGTTTTTGGAAAAAAAAAAAAATAGGTTAGAGCTAGTTGTTCAAGGTGTTATAATTTTTTTCTGGACAGGGCACAGAGACACATGCTTAAGAATCTATCTATATTATTCTTTCCTTTTCTATATAAAATAGCTTATTAACTGATTTACTTATTTTCTTGATCCTTAAAGATGTATTATTAAAGAAATATAGAGTCAGTTTTTAATTATTTTTTTCTCCAGCTTTTGCTTTGAGGAGCTTTCTTGTTTTATACATAAGAAGGTATAAAGTATTTCTCTGAAACTGCATGAAGAATAAGAATAAATAAAAACTATAAACCAGTTTTGTACCAGGTTTCAACAATAAAGAAATGCCTTTGGTTCTTTATATTACCTTTTGGAGTATACACATGATTATAATTGACTGATCTAGTTACCTTTAATTCCAGTTTATCCCCATTTGATTCTAAGCAATTATCTGTCTAGATGAAGTAAGGAAATAAATCATCTGCATTTTATATGAGGTGTTGACATTTATTGATTTAATGTTCTCTTAAATACTTTCAGGGAAACAGTTTTTAAATTATAATAATAAGTGGACAGAAATTAATGGACCTAACAAGAGTAACATGTTGCTGTATAATTCACTGTCAAAATTTTGTGAGTGAATTTTATTTTCACCCTTTTTAGTAAGAGAAAATTATGGCTCATAGGCTATGTAGCTGTCCTTTGTAACTTGCACTGCTCCTTTCCCACGAGCAGTGAAAGGATACTGCACTATTGGTGAAGTGAAAGTCCCTCAGTCGTGTCCGACTCTTTGCGATACTATAGACTATACACCCTATGGGATTCTCCAGGCCAGAATACTGGAGTGGGGAGCCTTTCCCTTCTTCAGGGGATCTTCCCAACCCAGTGATCGAACCCAGGTCTCCCGCATTGCAGGTGGATTCTTTAGCAGCTGAGCCACCAATGAAAAACATAATTACTCCTTTTAGACACTGACATGTATTATGTTTCCTGCTTTCACAAGACTAAAAGTCCTTCAAAACAAAACCTTCGAAAAAAATATTGTACTCTAAATAATTTAGGAAGAAATAGATAATCTATTATGAATATAATAAATGATTAACAGACACTTCTGTATTAATATTTAATACAAAAATGTGTTACAATGTAACAAGCAGTATCAGTTCAGTTCAGTCGCTCAGTCTTGGCCGACTCTTTGCGACCCCACAAATCGCAGCATGCCAGGTCTCTCTGTCCATCACCAACTCCCAGAGTTCACTCAAACCCATGTCCACTGAGTCGGTGATGCCATCCAGCCATCTCATCCTCTGCCATCCCCTTCTTCTCCTACCCCCAATCCCTCCCAGCATCAGAATCTTTTCCAATGAGTCAACTCTTCGCATGAGGTGACCAAAGTACTGGAGTTTCAGCTTTAGCATCACTCCTTCCAAAGAAGACCCAGCGCTGATCTCCTTTAGAATGGACTGGTTGGATCTCCTTGCAGTCCAACTTTACTAAACATTGTATATAAAAACATGAAGCATAAATAATTCAGACTACCTTTCTTATAATCTCCAAGAAAGCTGTGAGTACGTATTAAATGTGTCTTTCTATAAATACATAATCAGCCATCTTTCACCTTGTAATTCCTTTCATGTTCTTTACCTTGTGCTCTGTCAGTTTTACCCAATCCTTTATCTATCCTCTTGATTTTTTGGCTTGTTTTCATCTTTAAAACAACATGAATTACAGCTTCTCTTTTTCATATGCAAATAAATTATATTTCAAAATTGTTATACTTTATCAGGTTTGATTGTTGGCTCAGTGGTAAAGAATCCACCTGCCAGTGCAGGGGATGTGAGTTCAATCCCAGAGTCAGAAAGATCCTCTGGAGAGGGAAATGGCAATCCAGTTCAGTATTCTTGCCTGGGAAATCTCATGGACAGAGGAGCCCTAGAGGGCTACAATTCATGGGATTGCAAAAGAGTTGGACATGACTTACTGACTAAACAACAGACAACATAGATACATGCAAGGTAAGTATAAAATTAGAATATACCACTTATCCCATATCAGTTTCATATTTAACCATCTTTAATAAAATCAGCAGATGACACCACCCTTATGGCAGACAGTGAAGAGGAACTAAAAAGCCTCTTGATGAAAGTGAAAGAGAAGAGTGAAAAAGTTGGCTTAAAGCTCAACATTCAGAAAACGAAGATCATGGCATCTGGTCCCATCACTTCATGGGAAATCGATGGGGAAACAGTGGAAACAGTGTCAGAATTTATTTTGGGGGCTCCAAAATCACTGCAGATGGTGATTGCAGCCATGAAATTAAAAGGCGCTTACTCCTTGGAAGAAAAGTTATGACCAACCTAGATAGCATATTCAAAAGCAGAGACATTACTTTGCCAATAAAGGTCTGTCTAGTCAAGGCTATGGTTTTTCCTGTGGTCATGTATGGATATGAGAGTTGGACTGTGAAGAAAGCTGAGTGCCGAAGAACTGATGCTTTTGAACTGTGGTGTTGGAGAAGACTCTTGAGAGTCCTTTGGACTGTAAGGAGATCCAATCAGTCCATTCTAAAGGAGATCAGGCCTGGGTGTTCTTTGGAAGGAATGATGCTAAAGCTGAAACTCCAGTACTCTGGCCACCTCACATGAAGAGTTGACTCACTGGAAAAGACTTTGATGCTGGGAGGGATTGGGGGCAGGATGAGAAGGGGAATACAGAGGATGAGATGGCTGGATGGCATCACCGACTCGATGGACTTGAGTTTGAGTGAACTCCGGGAGTTGGTGATGGACAGGGAGGCCTGGCATGCTGCTATTCATGGGGTCACAAAGAGTTGGACATGACTGAGCGACTGAACTGAACTGAACTGAAAAAAGTTAGGATTTTTCTAACATTAATAGCAATAAACATTTTGTTGTCAATAAAGATTAGGTTAAGGGAGCAATAGATAGATCATAACAAGTTCACTCAAAAAAAAAAAAAAAAAAAACAAACAAAGAAAAAGAGAAGTGAGCTGCTTTTGCCTTAATAGGAAATATAGAGATGGTGAAAAGAGTTCAAGTGCCAAAATTTTACCTTAGGTTGAATTCTTGCCTTATTTGAAATCATAGTGAAGGGCTGTCTCCTTTTAGACACCTGTGTTTAACCATACTGTTTTCTGATACAAACTATTTTTCTTCTGTTACAAGTGTCTATGCTACATTGTTAAATCTGAAGTCTGGGGTCAAAGAAGACAGTATCACTTCATGATTCAGACACAGTACAAGAGGCGTTCTCCCATACCCCTCTGATGCCTGAAGTGCTCTTGTGAGTTTCCAGAGCTTAGCCTTCCAAAGAAGGGAAGGCTAAAGTGAATCTCAGACATGGGTTAAAGCAACTTTTAGATTCTCACTATTGTGGAAAATAAACCCCCCATCTTGAAATTTTACTTCAGATTGATTAGGCAAATAAATGATGCTTGAAAAAGCTGTTCCACTTCAAAATCTTTGGCTTTTGCACACTGTTCTCAGTTTGATTTTTGAAAAAAACCTCTCTTCTCTGCCAATTGTGCTACCCCCAATGGTCTTTTGGCATTATCTGTTGGGTTATTGTATGATCTCAGTGTACACGAAATGCAAGCAGCTGAAAAACGTACTTTATATTAAAGATATACTCAAGTTTTTAAATGGAGAAACAAAAAAAAACCTTAATGGAAGTGTGGAAATCAATCCAAAGAAACTACAAAATTGACTTAACTTGGCAGGTTTAGACTTATTAAGCTAAACGGACTATTCAGTTGGATAGTGAAGTTCAGGAAATACAGTTATTGTTCTGTTACATTGGTGACTCTTGAGATTTGGCCTCTGAGGTTGTTTCAGGACAAATCTTTTACAAAACATCTATGTAAAACTCTCTCTTTACCCTTCCGGTGTGTCGGTCACGATATTTAGTCAGTTACTATTGATGTTTACCAAATATTATTTTGCTAATTTTAAGAATTTAAAGTCTCATATATCCATGGTACACTCATTTAAAGCCCCAGCACCTCTCACCAGGATTGTTTGCATTCTTGATTAATCCCTGGAGCATATAGGATAACTCGTCCTAACTAGATGTATGAGGAAGTGGAGAATCTACAGCAAGACTGAAGCCCTACGGTTATTCTAAGAAAAGCACCCACCCCTTCAGTCTCACTTTTTTTTTTCTATTATGCGTATTACTAGTCACTAAAAATCAAGTGATGCTTTTCTATCACTTGATTTGGTAAAAAGGCTTTACTGTTTTCAGCTTATAAGACCCATTTTCTTAAGCTAACGTTTCATAAATCATCAGACAATAAGAATGTTAGTGGCTCTATGAAAGATATATTTGGGAAGGCCTTTTTAAAATATTCAAATAAAATTAGAATCTAAAATTTTATATTATTTAATTTATAATTTGAACTTATAGGTCATACAATTTTAACATGATTATACTTAGCATATGTAGTGAGATAAGTTTGATACTTTGCAATAGAAAATTTGTGGTGACTGAGGGTTTTCTGTTCAATGATAGTCAGCATTGGAGAAGCAATTATTGTATGCTGAAAGCAACCATATAACCTCATGATTACACCCATATGAATGCCTTTAGAGTTTACTCAGATGAGTACACAGCAAGATGACAAAAAACCATTCAAGCAATAGACACAGACTCCACGCTTCTGAGTTAGTGCACTGTGAGTAATAGCTAAAAGAGACCTAAGATATAGGAGTTTAAAGTCGTAAGATATAGAACTTCAGTGCACTAGATTTTTCATGTCACTTCCAAGGGCTCACAGAGTACCTGCAATTCAGATTATACATCACTAGCTTATATGGAGACTGTTAAGAAAAATCTTGGGTTACCACAAAACATTTTAGCTGGGCCAAGAGCATTATGAGGACAGGCATTTTAAAAAGAGAGAGAAAGAAAGAGCTGCTCTTGTTGAACACCTCATCAAAAACCCCAAGTCAGGACTGCTTTACCTTTCTGAATCATCCTGTAAATCTGATTATTTTATAAGGGGGATCAAGTGGAGAGAAATGACAGAAAATTCACGTTCAGGCTTTGAATAACTGCAGTTCAGATAAACGCTGAGCCTTCATGAGAAATGAGTATCTTGTAGAGTCAGAGTGGCAAGTAATGGATACAAACTCATGATAAGTCATTCAGCAGAGGCTTGACACAAACAAGGAATCTGTGACCACTGAAGTGGGTGCAAGCAACAGAAACTAGAAAACATACAAAAATTGAAAAGATGACTTTGGTGGATTTTGTGAAAGATAGCATCCTTTGCTGCGTAGCTCTGCTGAAATGTCGTCAGTTCAGAACTTTACCTGTTCGATGTCTAGGAGGACCTGTGACTCATGCTACTTCTTCCCTTTTCCCATTTGCTATTCAGGGTCCTGGCTGCATTCCTGGAACACAGGGGACATTTAGAAAATGGGTTAATCAAGTATAATAAATCAAAGTATTCCATATATTATGCAGTTAGTGGCTACTTGGTTATTTTCCATAATGAAAAATAGTATAAATAATCTGAGTTTCTCAGTCTTTTTCTACCAAACACTCTTTTCATATCCAATTCAAGACATAAATAACTAGTAGTTATCTCTGTTGCAATTGGTATTTCAAATGCCCATTTGTATTTCTCTTCAAATTCCTTCCCAGGAAATATTTAATGAGTGCTTGTTAATTATGTCTGTGTTCAAAGATGGGATGTATCATTTGTAAGAAAGATCAAGTTTTGGCCTTTCATGGAGCATCTATTTTAATGAAAGAAAAAGACATGTGATGCAAAATTACATAATACAATTTATCATATAAATAAAATGGGAAGTGAGAATAAAGAATAATAGAGGTGATTTTTAGATAGAGTTAATCAAGGAAGGCCTCTGTGCAAAACTAGCATCTATGATACACAATTTCAGGAAAATAAAAGGCAAATATGATGATTTCATGGAATGAAGAGTTTTGTGAAGCAGAGGATTAGAAAGAAGTCCACTGAGGGTGGGGCTTATGAGTGAATGGGAGACTGACAAGCAAGAACCAGATGTTCCGTGGTTGTGGAGATGCTTGGATTTTATTTTGATTGTGACAAAAGCCACCAAAAGTTTTGAAAAGAAAGTGATCTGATCTAATTTAGGCACTAAAATGATCATACTGACTGCTCTGTGGGAAAGAGGTAAGAAAATGGAATACAGCAAGAAGAGTCTATTGCAGCCTATGGTGGCTAAAGTGGGGTGATATTAATATAAAACTGGAGAGAACAGTTTGGATTCAGCCTTTATTTTCAGGCAGGAACAATGTGACTTCCTATAGATGAGAATTAGGTATAAAGGAAAGGAAGGAGTCAGATATGACTCCTCATATTTTGGCTTAAAATAACCAGATGTTTTGATGGCCTCATTTATTCAAGTAGGGAAGAAAGGGAATTTGAATTCGAAGATACCATTTTTGCATTATTTTTCAACCTGGGTATCAAATGTACTGGCTTATGCATTTAGAATTCTTTACGAGAGTAAATTAAGTTGTCCTTTTAGTTAGTAAACTAACTCTCAGTATGATAACATATATCAACAATCCTAAAAGCAAGTATCAGTAAACAAGGAAAAGGCTTTACTGAGAATTCTCTTCAGAAGTCATATAAGTGTTTTCAATATTATTATTATCCCTTTGTTAGGAAAGAAAATATTTTACCAAATATTTTACCAAGAATTTTACCAAAATCTTGCCTTCTTTATCCACATACACTCCCACTGGACTATTGTAATGTACCAAAAACCCCAAGGAAATACTGACAAATGAAAAGTTTAAGTATTTCATTCAAGGTGAAATAACAGTTCATTTAAACTTCCTATTGTTAAATATTATTACTAAAATAAGTGTTTTATCCAGTAGAATAAGGATATCTTGGTTTTCCCAGGTGGTTCAGTAATAAGGAAACTGCCTGTCAATGCAGACATGGGTTCAATCTTTGGGTCAGGAAGATCCCCTGGAAAAGAAAATGGGAATTGATTCCAGTCTTCTTGCCTGGGAAATGCCATGGACAGAGGAGCCAGGTGGGCTATAGTCCACAGGGTGGCAAAAGAATCAGACACGGCTTAGCGACTAAACAACAACAACATAAGGACGTCTTAACTGACTAGACATTCACAAATTTTATTTCCTTTGTCTTTTGAGGTAACTTCATTAACTGTTTTTGCTTTTTTTTTTTTGCATTTTACCCACCCAGCATTCATTCTCTTGGTTTAATTCAAATCATTTCAGTGTACTTTTATAGAATTCTGTATCTACTACATGGTTGGTCTTTAGATCAGGATATTTTCTTTTGTTCTTAACTGAAATGATAGATTTGTGCCATCAAACCAAATTGGAATTTTTCTTCTATTACTTTCCAGTAAGAATAGAGTTCAGAAAGGAAATAATACAGATGCTTTTATTCCAAGGACAGAGTCTTAATGAAATCTTAAGTGGTCCCTATGAGAGAAATATCTTTTCCTTCCCAAGTCTTATTTTTCAGCTGTTATTTATATTACATGTCCTTTCATATCCTTCAAATAACTGTCTTTTTTTTTTTCAAATCCAGTTATTCATATTTGGTTTATAAATTCTACAGACATAGAAATTTAGATATATGAGGCTTTCTTTTATCCAAAGAATTTTAGTATTGCCTTTTTTGAGGAAGTACAGAAGCTTGTGGAGTTTAAGTATGTTCAGAAAATATCTGGAAATAGTAAATTACTACAAAATCATCTTGCAAAAAAAGTGGCAACTGAAGCACTATTGGTAATTGATTCATGCTAAAATAAAGCTGCTGTTGTGGTTCAGTCACTAAGTTGTGTCCAACTCTTTGTGACCCCATGGAATGCAGCACACCAGGCTCTTCTGTCCTTCATTATCTCCATGAACTTGCTCAAATTCATGTCCATTGAACTGGTGATGCTATCTATCTAACTCATCCTGTCAACCTCTTCTGTTGCCTTCAATCGTTCCTGGGATCAGGGTCTTTTCTGATGAGTCAGTTCTTTGCATCAGGTGACCAAAGTATTGGAGCCTCAGTTTCAACATCAGTTCTTCCAATGATTAATCAGTGTTTTGATTTCCTTTAGCATTGACTGGTCTGATCTCCTTGCAGTCAGAGGGACTCATGGGAGTCATCTTCAGCACCACAATTAGAAAGCATCGATTCTTTGGCACGCAGCCTTCTTTATGATACAACTCTCACATCTGTACATGACTGGTGGAAAAACCATAGCTTTGACTATACGTACTTTTGCTGGAGGGCTTCCCTGGTGGCTCAGAGGTTAAAGCGTCTGCCTCCAATGCGGGAGACCTGGGTTCGATCCCTGAGTTGGGAAGATCCTCTGGAGAAGGAAATGGCAACCTGCTCCAGTATTCTTGCCTGGAGAATCCCATGGACGGAGGAGCCTGGTAGGCTATAGTCCCCGGGGTCGCAAAGAGTCAGACATGACTGAGCGACTTCACCATCACCACTTCTGTTGGTAAAATAATGTCTCTGCTTTTTAATATGCTCTCTAGGTTTATCATAGCTTTTTAAAAATTCTTTCATTCAATTTCAAGACTGGAGTTGCCATCTGCAGTGAATTTTGAGCTTATGAAAATAAAATCTGTCACTGCTTCCAATTTTTCCCCCTTCTATTTGCCATGAAGTGATGGACCTGATGCCATG
The DNA here is from genome assembly GCF_032405125.1 of Capricornis sumatraensis. Lineage (NCBI taxonomy): Eukaryota > Metazoa > Chordata > Mammalia > Artiodactyla > Bovidae > Capricornis > Capricornis sumatraensis. The sequence goes on along the minus strand of NW_027184612.1, from coordinate 1,828,952 downwards.
ATCTTAGCTTTTTGAATGCTGACTTTCAAACCAGCTTTTTAACTGTCCTCTTTCACTCTCATCAAGAGGCTTTTAAATCCTCTTCACTTTCTTCCATTAGACTGGTATCATCTGCACCTTTGTGATTTTGATATTTCTCCTCGCAACCTTGATTCCAGCTTGTGATTCATCCAGCCCAGCATTTTGTACTCTGAATAGAAGTTTAATAAGCAGGGTGACAATATACAGCCCTACTGTACTCCTTTCCCAATTTTGAAGCAGTCCATTATTCCATGTCTGGTTCTAACTAATAGCTTCTTAACCCATATACAGGTTTCTCAGGAGACAGGTAAGGTGGCTGGTACTCCTATCTCTTTAAGAATTTCCCACAGTTTGTTGTGAGCCACACAGTCAAAGGCTTCCTAGCCTAGTCAAGGAAGCAGATGTTTTTCAGGAACTCTCTTTTATTGTCCATGTCCAACAAATGTTGACTATTTGATCTCTGGTTCCTCTGACTCATTGAAGCCTAGCTTATACATCTGGAAGTTCTTGTACTATTGTAGAAGAACTTCATGCCCTTTTGAAGCCTAGCTTGAGGTATCTTGAGCACAACCTTCCTAACATGTGAAATGAGTGCAGTTGTGTGGTACTTTGAACATTCTTTAACATTGCCTTTTATTGGGATTGAAATGAAAACTGACCTTTTCCAGTCCTGAGCCACTGTTGCATTTTCCAAATTTGCTGATATATTGAATGCAGCACTTTGATAGCATCACCTTTTAGGATTTTAAATACCTCAGCTGAATTCCATTACCTCCACTAGCTTTGTTTGTACTAATGCTTCCTAAGGAACACTTGACCTCACACTCCAAGATGTCTGGCTTGAGGTGGGTGACCACACTATTGTGATTATCTGGGTCATTAAGACCATCTTTATAGAGTTCTTCTGTGTGTTCTTGTCCCATCTGCTTTTAAAAATATTATTTTTAATTGGAGGATAATTACTTTACAATGTTGTGATGGATTTCTGCCATATGTCAACAAGAAATAACCACAGGTACACATGTTCCCTCACTTCTGAACCTCTGTCCTTATCTCCTCTCCATCTGCTTAATCTCTTCTGCTTCTGTTAGGTCTTTACGGGTTCTGTCCTTTATCCTGCCCATGTTTGCATGAAATGTTCCATTGGTATCTCTAATTTTCTTGAAGAGAGCGCTAGTCTTTCCCATTCTATTGTTTTCCTCTATTTCTTGCATTTTTCATGTAAGAAAGCCTTGTTTTCTCTCCTCCTCCTGCCAACAGAGGATGAAATGGTTGGATGGCATCACTAACTTGATGGACAGGAGTTTGAGCAATCTCCAGAAGCTGGTGATGGACAGGGAGGCCTGGCGTGCTGCAGATCATGGGGTCACAAAGATTTGGACACGACTGAGCAACTTAACTGAACTGTTCTCTCTCTTTGCTCTTCTCTGGAACTTTGCATTCAGTTGGGTATATCTTTCCTTTTCTCCCTTGCCTTTCACTTATCTTCTTTACTCAGCTATTTATAAAGCTTCCTCAGACAACCAATTTGCCATTTTGCATTTCTTTTTCTTTCGGATGATTTTGGTCACTGCCTTCTCTACAGTGTTACGGACCTTCATCCATAGTTCTTTAGGCACTCTCTCTACCAGATCGAATCTCTTGAATCTATTATTCATTGCCATGGTTTTTTACCTAAATCAAATACCTTATGATTATAGGCATTTGATTTAGGTCATATTTGAATGGTTTAGTGGTTTTCCCTACTTTATTTTCAATTTAAGCCTGAATTTTGCAAAAAGAAAACATAATCTGAGCCACAGGCAGTTTAGGTCTTGTTTTCACTGACTGTATAGAGCTTCTCCATCTTCAGCTGCTAAGAACATAATCAATCTGATTTCAGTATTGATGATTTGGTGATGTCCATGTATAGAGTCTCTTGGGTTGTTGGAAAAGGGTATTTGCTATTACTTGTGTGTTCTCTTGACAAAACTCTGCTAGCCTTTATCCTGTTTCATTTTCTACTCCAAGACCAAACTTGACTGTTATTCCAGGTTCCTCTTGATTTCTTACTTTTGCATCCTATTCCCCTATGATGAAAAGGACACCATTTTGGTTTTGGTTTTATTTCAGGTAGATGTTGTCAGTTTTCAAAGAACCTATCAATTTCAGCTATTTGGCATCAGTGGTTTGGGAACAGACTTGTATTATTATGATGTTAAATGGTTTGCCTTTTAAACAAAGCAAGATCATGTTGAAACAAGTTAATTTATTATTGACACACTATGCAATAGTCAATTCCGATCACTTAAACTGTTTTTGATAAGATAAAAATAATAAATATAAAGACAAATTTGACTTCAAAAATTTCAAATAACTAGAACTTTCTGTTCAGTTGCTGAGTAGTGTTCAACTCTTTGCAACCCCATGGACTGCAGCATGCCAGGCCTCCCTGTCCATTACCATCTCCCAGAATTTGCTCAAATTCATGTTCATCAAGTTGGTGATGCCATCCAACCATCTCATCCTCTGTCATCCCCTTCACCCCCTGCTTTCAATCTTGCCCTGCATCAGGGTCTTTTCCAATGAGTCAGTTCTTTGGATCAGGTGGCCAAAGTATTGGAGTTTCAGCCTCAACATCACTCCCTCCAATGAACACTCAGGACTGATCTCCATTAGGATGGACTGGTTGGAACGCCTTGCAATCCAAGGGACTCTCAAGAGTCTTCTCCAACAAACACCACAGTTCAAAAGCATCAATTATTCGGTGTTCAGTCTTCTTTATAATCCAACTCTCACATCCATACATGAATACTGGAAAACCATAGCTTTGATTAGAAGGACCTTTGTTGGCAAAGTAATGTCTCTGCTTTTTAATATGCTGTCTAGGTTGGTCATAGTTTTTCTTTCAAGGAACAAGCATCTTTTAATTTCATAGCTGCAGTCACCATCTGCAGTGATTTTGGAGCCCAAGTAAATCAAGCCTCTCAGTGTTTCTATTGTTTCCCCATCTATTTGCTGTGGAGTGAGGGGACCAGATGCCATGATCTCAGTTATTCAAAAGTTGAGTTTTAAGCCAACTTTTTCACTCTCTTCTTTCACTTTCATTAAGAGGCTCTTTAGTTCTTCACTCTGCCTTTAAGTGTGGTGTCATCTGCATATCTGAGGTTATTGATATTCCTCCCAGAAATCTTGATTCCAGCTTGTGCTTCATTCAGCCCAGTATTTCTCATGATGTACTCTGCAGAGCAGTTAAATAAGCAGGGTTACAATATGCAAACTTGACGTACTCCTTTCCCAATTTGGAACCATTCCATTGTTCCATGTCCAGTTCAAACTGTTGCTTCTTGACCTGCAAACAGATTTTTCAGGATGCAGGTCAGGTGGTCTGCTATTCCTGTCTCTTTCAGAACTGTCCATGGTTTATTGTGATCCACACAGCTTTGGTGTAATCAATAAAGCAGAAGTAGATGTTTTGTTCTGGAATGCTCTCGCTTCTTCTATGATCCAACGGATGTTGGGAATTTGTTCTCTGGTTCCTCTGCCTTTTTTGAAACCAGCTTGAACATCTGGAAGTTCCCAGTTCACGTTCTGTTGAAGCCTGGCTTGGAGAATTTTGAGCATTACTTTGGTAGTGTGAGATGAATGCAGTTGTTTGGTAGTTTGAATATTCTTTGGCATTGCCGTACTTTGGGATTGGAATGAAAGCTGACCTTTTCCAGTCATGTGTCCACTGCTGAGTTTTCCAAACTAGAACTTTATAACATAACAAATTCGCTTAAGGTTTTATTTTACATACTTCTAAAGTAGTACATCCCTTGGTAATGTGCCATTTTAACACTTCCATCAACTCAGGTAAATTGGGATGGTGCGGTCCTTCAGTGTGGGCTTCCCTGGTAACTCAGTGGTAAAGAATCCACCTGCAGTGCAGGAGCCGCAGGAGACGATGGTTCAGTCCCGGGTCAGGAAGATCCCCTGGAGGAGCGCATGGCAACTCACATCAGTATTCTTGCCTGAAGAATCCCCATGGACAGAGACACCTAGCAGGCTAGAGTCTATAGGATCGAGTCACAGAGAGTTAGACAAGACTGAAGCAACTGCACATATCACTCCCTTAGTGTAGTTCTTCATATTTACAAACATCTATTTTCCTATCAGTAAATTTCCAAATAAAGCTCTGATAAATTCTGGAGCCTGTACAGAGCTAGTCACAGAGTCTATATATTTGATAAAAAATTATGGAATGCATTTCCCCATGATTCTCTGTATTGTTGATATCAACTCTATCTGGATATTCTGTATATTCATTTACACCTGAAATAAATTTAAGAAACCTGAAATGATGTGAAGTCATTTTAGAGCACTTCTGGGACTTCAGTTCAGTTCAGTTCAGTTCAGTCACTGAGTCGTGTCTGACTCTTTGTGACCACATGAATTGCAGCACGCCAGGCCTCCCTGTCCATCACCAAATCCCAGAATTCACGCAAACTCGTCCATCGAGTCGGTGATGCCATCCAGCCATCTCATCCTCGGTCAACCCCTTCTCCTCCTGCCCCCAATCCCTCCCAGCATCAGAGTCTTTTCCAATAAGTCAACTCTTTGAATGAGGTGGCCAAAGTATTGGAGTTTCAGCATCAGCATCAGTCCCTCTAATGAACACCCAGGACTGATCTCCTTCAGAATGGACTGGTTGGATCTCCTTGCAGTCCAAGGGACTCTCAAGAGTCTTTGCCAACACCACAGTTCAAAAGCATCAATTCTTCGGTGCTCAGCTTTCTTCACAGTCCAACTCTCACATCCATACATGACCACTGGAAAAACCATAGCCTTGACTAGACAGACCTTTGTTGGCAAAGTAATGTCTCTGCCTTTGAATATGCTATCTAGGTTGGTCATCACTTTCCTTCCAAGGAGTAAGCTTCTTTTACTTTCATGGCTGCAGTCACCATCTGCGGTGATTTTGGAGCCCCAAAATAAAGTCTGACACTGTTTCCACTGTTTCCCCATCTATTTCCCATGAAGTGATGGGACCAGATGCCATGATCTTCATTTTCTGAATGTTGAGCTTTAAGCCAACTTTTTCACTTTCCTCTTTCACTTTCATCAAGAGGCTTTTTATTTCCTCTTCACACTCTGCCATAAGGGTGGTGTCATCTGCATAGCTGAGGTTATTGATAGTTCTCTCAGCAATCTTGATTAATGTTTACATGGTATAAATCTGATATTCTTGTACTTTCAACCTGCCTGAATTGTTATATTTGAAATGAGCTTAAAAGACAGCAAACGCTTGAGTCCTGTTTCTCCATTAAGTATGCTAACATTGCTGATTTGAATTATATGTTAAGCCATTTACATTTATTATAATTATAATTATAAACCTGTTAGGGATCAAGGTTACCATTAAAATTTTGTTCTCATGTATGTTACTTATGATTATTTTTTCTGTGAGTTCTTTGTTTTCTTCTAGTCTTCTGTGGGTTATCTAAATGTTTTTTAAATTCCATTTTTATTTATCTACAATGCTTTTGAGTGTATTTCTTTGAATAACTGTATAAGTCATTTACTCTAAGCACTTAATTATATGCACATAGCTTACCACATTCTGCTGATGGTAACATTTCATCAGAAATTTTACCTCACTTATCTACTCTATCTCCAGGTTCACTGATTCTCTCTTGGTACCCTCCATTCTGCGGTCTTATTTTGCTTTTCATTTTGGTTTATATTGTATTTCAAATTCAAAAATGTTCATTTTTTAAAATATATTTTTAAACTAATTTATTTATTCTAATTGGAGGCTAATTATTTTAAAATATTTTAGTGGTCTTTGCCATACATTGACATGAATCACTCACAGGTATACATGTGTCCCCCATATCAAACTCCCCTCCCACATCCCTCCCTCCCCATCCCTCAGGGCTGTCCCAGTGCACTGGCCATGACTACCCTGTTTCATGCATCAAACTTGGACTCGTGGTCTATTTCACATACGGTAATATACATGTTTCAACACTATTCTTTCAAATCATCCCACCCTCGCCTTCTCCCACAGAGTCCAAAAGTCTGTTCTTTTTAGCTATGTCTCTTCTTCTGTCTCGTGTATAGGGTCATCATTACCATCTTTCTCAATTCCATATATATGTGTTAGTATATACTGTATTGCTGTTTTTCTTTGACTTACTTCACTCTGCATAATAGGCTCCAGTTTCATCCACTTCATTAGAACTGATTCAAATGTATTCTTTTTAATAACTGAGTAATATTCCATTGTGTATATGTACCACAGCTTTCTTATCCATTCATCTGCTGATGGATATCTATTTTGCTTCCATGTCCTAGCTATTATAAACAGTGCTGTAATGAATATTGGGGTATATGTGTCTCTTTCAATTCTGGTTTCCTTGGTGTGTTTGCCCAGCAGTGGGATTGCTGGGTATATGGCAGTTCTATTTCTAGCTTTTTAAGAAATCTCCACACTGTTCTCCATAGTGGCTGTACTAGTTTGCATTCCCACCAACAGTGTAAGAGTGTTCTCTTTTTCTCCACACCCCCTCCAGCATTTATTTTTTGTAGATTTTTTGATGGCAACCATTCTGACCAGCATGGAATGTACCTCACTGTGGTTTTGATCTGAATTTCTCTGATAATGAATGATGTTGGGCATCTTTTCATGTGTTTGTTAGCCATCTGCATGCCTTCTTTGGAGAAATGTCTGTTTAGTTCTTTGGCTTTTTTCTTTTTTAAGAAAATCCTGATGGACATTTTCGCCAGGATTTATTTTTCAATTAATTTTTTTATTGAAAGTTAATTGCTAGCAAAAAAAAAAAAAAGAAAGAAAGTTAATTGCTTTACAGAATTTTGCTGATTTCTGTCAAACCTCAACAGGAATCAGCCATAGGTATATATATATCCCCTCCCTTTTGAAACTCTCTCCCATCTCCCTCCCCAGTTTAGGTCGTTTATTTTTCTGGTATTGAGCTGCATGTGCTGCTTGTATATTTTTGAGATTAATTCTTTGTCATCTATTTCATTTGCTATTATTTTCTCCCATTCTGAAGGCTATTTTTTTTCACCTTGCTTAGAGTTTCCTTCATTGTGCCTAAGTTTTTAAGTTTAATTAGGTCCCATTTTTTAACTTTTGCTTTTATTTCCATTATTCTGGGAGGTGGGTCATAGAGGATCTTGCTGTGATTTACGTTAGAGAGTGTTTTGCCTATGTCTTCCTCTAAGAGTTTTATAGTTTCTGGTTACATTTAGATCTTCAATCCATTTTGAGTTTAATTTTGTGTGTGGTGTTAGAAAGTGTTCTAGTTTCATTCTTTTACAGGTAGTTGACCAGTTTTTCCATCACCACTTGTTAAAGAGATTGCCTTTTCTCCATTGTATATTCTTGCCTCTTTTGTCAAAGATAAGGTGTCCATGCTGCTGCCACTAAGTTGCTTCAGTCATGTCCAACTCTGTGTGACCCCATAGATGGCCTCCTACCAAGCTCCTCTGTCCCTGGGATTCTCCAGGCAAGAATACTGGAGTGGGTTGCCATTTCCTTCTCCAATGCATGAAGTGAAAAGTGAACGTGAAGTCGCTCAGTCATGTCCGACTCTTAGTGACCTCATGGACTGCAGCCTACCAGGCTCTTCTGTCCATGGGATTTTCCAGGCAAGAGTACTGGAGTGAGGTGCCATTGCCTTCTCTGTAAGGTCTCCATAGGTGCATGGATTTATCTCTGGGCTTTCTATTTTGTTCTATTGATCCATATTTCTGTGTTTGTGCCAGTACCATACTGTCTTGATGACTGTGGCTTTGTAGTATAGTCTGACGTCAGGCAGGTTGATTCCTCCATTTCCATTCTTCTTTCTCAAGATTGCTTTGGCTATTCAAGGTTTTTTGTATTTTCATAAAAATTGTGAAAGCATTTGTTCTAGTTATCTGAAAAATACTGTTGGTAGCTTGATAGGGATTGCATTGAATCTATAGATTGCTTTGAGCTGTATGCTCATTTTCACTATATTGATTCTTCCAATTCATGAACATGGTATATTTCTCCATCTATTTGTGTCATCTTTGGTTTTTTTTATCAGTGTTTTATAGTTTTCTACGTATAGGTCTTTTCTTTTTTCTTTAGGTAGATTTATTCTTAAGTATTTTATTATTTTAGTTGCAATGGTGAATGGAATTGTTTCCTTAATTTCTCTGTTTTCTCATTGTTATTGTATAGGAATGAAAGGGATTTCTGCGTATGAATTTTATATCCTTGTTGCAACTTTACTATACTCATTGATTAGCTCTAGTAATTTTCTGGTGGTGTCTTTAGGGTTTCCTATGTGAAGGATCATGTTATCTGTAAACAGTTAAAGAGCTTTACTTCTTTTCCAGTCAGGATTCCTTTTATTTCTTTTTCTTCTCTGATTGTTGTGGCTAAATCTTCCAAAACTATGTTGATAGTAATGGTGAGAGTGGGCACCCATGTCTTGTTCCTGACTTTAGGGGAAATGCTTTCAATTTTTCACCATTGGAGATAATGCTTGCTGTGGGTTTATTATATGTGGCTTTTATTATGTTGAGGGATGTTCCTTCTATGCCTGCTTTCTGGAGAGCTTTTATCATAAATGGATGTTGAATTTTGTCAAAGGTTTTCTCTCCATCTATTGAGATAATCATGTGGTTTTTATCTTTCAATTTGTTAATGAAATTTATTGATTTGCAAATATTGAAGAATCCTTGCATCCCTGGGATAAAGCCCACTTGGTCATGATGTATGATCTTTTTATTATGTTGTTGAATTCTGTTTGCTAGAATTTTGTTGAGGATCTTTGCATCTATGTCCATCAGTGATATTAGCCTGCAGTTTTATTTTTTTTCTGTGGCATCTTTGTCTGGTTTTGGTACTAGGGTGACTATGGCCTCATAGGTTTGGCAGTTTACCTTCCTCTGCAATTTTCTGGGAGAGTTTGACTAGGACAGGTGTTAGCTCTTCTCTAATTTTTTGACTGAATTCACCTGTGAGGTCATTGTGTCCTGGGCTTTAGTTTGTTGGAAGATTTCTGATTACAGTTTCAATTTCCGTGCTTGTGATGGGTCTGTTAAGATTTTCTATTTCTTCCTGGCTCAGTTTTGGAAAGTTGTACTTTTCTAAGAATTTGTCTATTTCTTCCAAGTTGCCCATTTTCTCGGCATATAGTTGCAGATAGCAGTCTCTGAAGATCCTTTGTATTTCTGTGTTGTCTGTTGCGATCTCTCCATTTTCATTTCTAATTTTCTTGACTTGATTCTTCTCCCTTTTTTCTTGATGAGTCTGGCTAATGGTTTGTCTGTTTTATTTATCTTGTCAAAGACTAGCATTTAGTTTTGTTGATTTTTGCTATAGTCTCTTTTCTTTTTCATTCATTTTCTTATATGTTTTATTTGGTGACATTTTAAAACTTTTGAAAGTGTGTGGAATGTTGGATATAAAATATGTCAGTGATGGCTACTTCTAAAGTCTTTCTCAGATAATTCTATTATCTCTTTCATCTCAGTGTTGGTATCTATTGATTGTCTTTTTCATTCAATTTATGTTATTCCTGATTGTTGATATATATGGCTTTCAATTAATAGCTAGATAGTTTCATGTTAAGATTTAAAATTTTATTTTCCTGATGACTATAACATTTGACTTCCATTTGTAAAAGCATGGATGGACTTGGAGGGGATTATGGTAAGTGACATAGTCTGACAGAGAAAGACAAACATTGTGTGATTTTACTTACTTGCAGAATCAAAAAATGCAACAAACTAGTGAACATACCATAAAAGAAGAAGATTCACTGATACAGAGAACAGCCTAGTGGTTATCACTGGGGAGTTGAAAAGAGTATGGCAGATGGATACAGGAGACTAAGAGTTACAAATTATTATGTATAAAATAAGCTATAAAATACATAACACCAAGAATATACCCAGTATTTTATAATAACTAAGAATGCAGTGTAATATTTAAAAATTGTGAGTAACTCTATAATACACCTATAACCTATAAACCATTTTTCATCAACTATACTTATATTAATAAAAATATTAATGTCATATCCATAAAGTTAATGATTAAAAATTACACAAATCAACATTGATAAATATTGAGTAACTACTACTAACAATAAAATAAAAACAAATAGCCCTTGGGAAAAATATAGAACCAGAATCAACAGGCAGAAAAGTTTAGTAAGGGAATCATCCAGAGACTGCCTTTGGAGAGAGAAGTGTATGAAGCTAAAGCAGAATGTTAGGCAGATTTGAGTTCTGAGAATTTAAACCATAATATTACTCTAAGTAATGAATGAATGATAGTGATGGGATTGGTAATAGAGTCAAATAAAAAGGGAATATTCTATTACGGCAATTACATGACATTTCTTGCTCATATTAAAGACAATTATGATAGAAAAGCATCATTTTGTCATATAAAGACTGTAATTTGCATGCTTTTGAATTCTATCTTTTCAGCTAAAACAACAAAATTTTTCTTCTAGTGTTCTTTTTCAAAAAAATCAGTGTCTTTGTATAGATTAGGGCAATGTTATTGGGTTCTTCCATCACTTAATCTTAAGACCTATTATTTTGGTCTCTAATTTTTGTTCGTTTTCTGAGCAAAAGTTTGTAGAAAGTGCTCAGCAAACATTTGTAATTCTGAGAGGATGCTATTTACTTTCTAATCTTTGACTAACTAAATCTGTGACCTTAGGTTTAAAATCTTCAATAAAAAAGATGCATATGACAGTTGGAACTGTTGAAATGTCTTTTCCCTGATAGAAAGAAGAATTTTCTTTAAAGGTGGTAGTGATGAGGTCTAGAAAGTCTACAAGACTTTTTTGTATTTATGACTGTATTTTCTAAATATGCTTTATATTTTGGAACAGTTTAATATTTGTGGAATAATTGAGACTTTAGTGTAGAAAAATTGAGAATATAGTATAGAAAGTTCTAACATATATGTATATGTTCCCATATATCATGTATAGTTTTCCTATTATTAACATCTGACATTATTAATAAGATTATAAGATTATTAATGAAGTTTAATTGAAACACTATTGATACATTGCTGCTGCTACTGCTGCTAAGTCGCTTCAGTCATGTCCGACTTTGTGCGACCCCATAGATGGCAGCCCACTAGGCTCCTCTGTCCCTGGGATTCTCTAGGCAAGAATACTGGAGTAGGTTGCCATTTCCTTCTCCAATGCATGAAAGTGAAAAGTCAAAGTGAAGTCACTCAGTTGTGTCTGACTCTTAGAGACCCCATGGACTGCAGCCTACCAGGCTCCTCTGTCCATGGGATTTTCCAGGCAAGAGTACTGGAGTGGGGTGCCATTGCCTTCTCCAACTAACTAGCTTTATTGATACATTACTATGTATCATTATTATAATAATGAAGCATTATCAATATATTATTGTTAGCTAAAGTTTGTACTTTTTCAGATTATCTTAATTTTTTTTTAATGTATTTTTCTCTTCTAGGATCACATTCAGGTTCCCCATGTCTTTTTAGATTCTCCTTTGTTGTGCCAAGTTTTTGGACTTTCCTTGTTTCTGATGAGTTTGGCCATTTTATGGTTTTCTGGTCAGCTATTTTTTTAGAATTACACTCTACTGGAATTTTATTGAATTTTCTTCCTCCTTATCAGACTGGAGTCATGGGTTTGGCCTTGTGTGGAGGAGCATCACAGGAAAAGTGCATTTCTCGCTACATACTATCAATATAGTTTATCACTCTTGATCTTGACCTTGGCTACCTGGCTGAGGTCATGTCTGTCATGTTTCTCCACTGTAAAGTTTCTCTTCTTTCCCCCTTTCCACACTACAGTGTTTGAAGGCACGTCACTGTGTATAGTCTGCACTTAAGTTAAAATGATCCTCCTGAATGCTAAGGATCACATACATTATTTCGAAGTCTTCTATACAGGAAATTTTTCTCTCCTCACAAAGTTGTTTATTTATTCAATCATTCACTTATGTAAATATAGACCAATGGATATTTATTTTATACTTTGGGTTATGATGCAATATAATTTTATTTTCCTACTCAAGTTATTCCAGTTTTGGCTTCTGGTGACTCTTTTAGTTTCTCAACATCATTAAAGTGAAGTGAAGTGCTCAGTTGGGTCTGATTCTTTGTTACCCATGGACTGAAGCCCACTAGGTTCTTCAGTCCATGAAATTCTCCAGGCAAGTCTACTGGAGTAGATAGCCATTCCATTCTCCAGGGGATCTTCCAAAAAACTAGAGATTGAAAGAAGGTCTCTTGCACTGTAGGTCTTTACCAGCTAAGCCACCAGTGAAGTTTGCCTATCAACCTGTTTATGTGTGTATGTTTAATCACTTTGTTCTCAGATAACAGAAGAATGTTTCAGGCTCATCTTGCCTATTTTCTGCCCTAGTCCTAAAACAAGCCATTTCGCCAAGGGAGCCTTGGTGCTTTAGTCTGGAGAATGGTATAGACATTGCAGTCTGAGAGCTATGACTGGAATCCTGACTAATCATTTTTGATAGAAAAGTCCTTTGGGAAAGTTCTAGGCTGAATTGTGTTAGACTTTTCAAAGTGCTGTAGAATAATCAATGAAGTCATTCACTGTCCTTGGTAAAATTCTGCCAGAATTTCAAATATTTAGTTATATTTACATCATAAAATTTGTACATGTAAGAAGTTGGGCATAAAATCAGATTATCATTGAATAACTGAGAATATCATATGCAAATGACAGTAAATAATAGAGAAGTAATAGATAAGAAACTTGGCACTAAACGCCACCTTAGTTTTTATTGCTCTTGGTAAATAAACATAGTCCAGTCAAGAGGCTGCTGCTGCTAAGTCGCTTCAGTCGTGTCCAACTCTGTGTGACCCCATAGATGGCAGCCCACCAGGATCCCCCATCCCTGGGATTCTCCAGGCAAGAATACAGGGGTGGGTTGCCATTTCCTTCTCCAAGTCAAGAGGCTAAAAGAGAGTAAAAGCTTAGGCTGCCCAGGAAGCAGAGTAGGTATGCTCATCACCAAATGGAATTACTCAACTGCCCAGGCCTTGGGATATTGAGTATGAGGATGTTAAAAGCTGTTGTGTGCTATTCAGGAAGTGACATGGGCTGAGTGTGATATAATGAAAGCATGAAAAATGATGGGGGAAAACTAACCTGATCACCACTAAGGGTGCACATGTGCACGTTAAATCGCTGCAGTTGTCTCCAACCCTTTGTGAGCCCGTGGACTGTAGTCCACCAGGCTCTTCTGTCCATGGGATTCTCCATGCAAGAGTGTTACAGTGGCTTGCTATGACCTTCTCCAGGGGATCTTCCTAATCCAGGGATTGAACCCATGTCTCTTACATCTCCTGCATCAGCAGGTGGATTCTTTACCACTACTGCCACCTGAGAAGCCCACCATTAAGGATAATCTTTCTTAAAAAACGCTATAATATGTCCAGCTTTGAAAGACTGATATACCATAAGGAATAAAAGTAGTTTTGTAGAGTGTTTGCAGAAAGATAAGAAGTTACATAAGTTTTGGGAAGTGTTAGAAACAGTTCTTGGAAAAGAGAGATTATTATTGCACTTTAGACACTGATGGCGAAGCAATTTAAATTTAACAAATGTGACAGGAGAAAGAGAGCCTAATGTCACATAAGGACTACCATAAGGGAAAGGGGAAGCCATTTAAGGGGCTGAGAACATAACAGTGCCATAGTGAAAATTTTCAATCATTTAGTGTCTTTTGCTTGATTATATTAAGCACCAGTGCTCTTCAGTTTACAGTAGATACAATTATCGTACCCTCCCATACATTACTTCTATTGATTTCAATGTTTTAAGTTAAATATAATAAGAACACTGTATCAGAGGATCATGTACTTCTATACATTTTTCAGAATGCTCCTTGTCCATATAAGGTCCTAAATAAATATTTTGTGAAAAATTATGCATTTAAAGTACAATATTTATGATTTATAATTAAAGAACACTATGCTTATCATTAAGAACCCCTACAATATAGAACTAAGCAAAACTGATATCCTCTATCCTTCCTCTCTATTTCTATTCCCACACTCACATATTTTCCAGGGATGGTGATTATTAGTATATTTGCATATCTAAAATATATATGACAGGAATACTGCTAGCTAAAATCTATTGAGTTGACCCAGGCAATGGGATAAGTAATTTCTGTATTTATTCACGCTTACTTTTATAAAATACCTTAAAATGGTATTATTATTTCCATAATAACATAAAAAGAAATAACAAAATGAAAGAATACGGTACTTATACTGTCAGTAAGTACTTATGTGATATCAGGCTGCTTTACTAATATCTGCAGTTGGTATGTGGAGAAGGCAATGGCAACCCATTCCGGTACTCTTGCCTGGAAAATCCTATGGGCAAAGGAGCCTGGTAGGCTGCAGTCCATGTGGTTGAGAAGAGTCAGACATGACTGAGCGACTTCACCTTCACTTTTCACTTTCATGCATTGGAGAAGGAAATGGCAACCTACTCCAGTGTTCTTGCCCAGAGAATCCCAGGGACGGGGAAGCCTGGTGGGCTGCGGTCTATGGGGTTGCACAGAGTCGGACACGACTGAAATGACTTAGCAGCAGCAGCAGCAGTTGGTATGTGCCATTTTCAAATTCTCCATGCTCTGTCCTGATAAGAGTCTCACTTGCTTCTGTGCCTCTGCTGGGGCCTCTTATCCAGCCAATCAATGGCCCCAACCACTAGCACCCATGGCAGCTACAACCCACGTGGAGCCCTGCTCACCATTCCACCACAGCTGTCACTGCTCTACCAAAACAGAGGGCAGCCCACATAAGGGACACCCATTGAGTGTCTGGCTCTGTGCCCAGGCAGCACTGTTCTGAGCCTTACAGGACATCTTCTAAATAAAGTCATTCCTTTAAGACTGGGAGTTAATTGATAGGCCTAATACATAGAAACAGAAACAAAAAAATTGCCAAAATGAAGAGACAAATGTGTTCCATCTGAAAGAATAAAATAAAACTACAGAAAAATAACTAAGTAGAATGGAGATACAATGAGAATCATCCTTACAGAGGAGCAAAGTGAAAAAACTAAAGATGTGAAGATACCATAACGCAACTTTGGGACAATATTAAACACAGTATCATTTGCATTTTAGGTACTCCAGAAGGAGAAAAAAGAGAAAAAGTGTCAGAAAAAAAATATCTGAAGAAATGGTAGTTGAAAATTTCCTGAACCTGGGGGAGGAAAAAGATGTCTAGGTCCCTGAGGCACAAAGAGTTTTAATAGGATAAGTCCAGAGACATATACCAAGACACATTATAATAAAACATGGCTGCTGCTGCTAAGTCACTTCAGTCGAGTCCAACTCTGTGCAACCCCACAGATAGCAGCCCACCAGGCTCCCTGGTCCTTGGGATTCTCCAGGCAAGAACACTGGAATGGGTTGCCATTTCCTTCTCCAATGCATGAAAGTGAAAATTGAAAGTGAAGTCGCTCAGTCATGTCCGACTCTTAACGACCTCATGGACTCAGCCTACCAGGCTCCTCCGTCCATAGGATTTTCCAGGCAAAAGTATTGGAGTGGGGTGCCATTGCCGTCTCCGAATAAAACATGGAAAATGTAATAAAAAATAAAAAAATAAATCCTAAAAGAAGTAAGAGCAGAAGGACTAACGTAGAAGAAAAACCTCATAAGGCTATAAGCAGAATTTTTCAGCAGAAACTTTCCAGGCCAGAAGAAAGTGCCATGACATAGTCTAAGTACTGAAAGGAAAAAAAAAAAAAAAAACTGCCAAGAAGAAGCCTCTCCACAGAAAGGTTATCATTTAGAATTGAAGGAGATGCCAAGAGTTTTACAGGTAAGAGAAGCTAAAAGATTTCATCACCATTAAACTGTCCCTATATGAAGTATTAAAGGGATTTATTTAAGGTTAAAACAAATTTCATTAGTTAATAACAGGATAACTTACAAAGTAAAACTCTCGCTGAAAGAGGTAAGTACATATTGGGTTGGTCAAAAAGTTTGTTCAGGTTTGTCCATAATTTGCAATGGAAAAACCCAAACAAACTTTTTGGCCAATGCAGTAATAAAGGTCACTCACTTATAAAGGAAGCATAAAGGTTAAAAGACAAAAGTACGAAAAAGAAACTATAATTATAATAATAATTTAAGGAATGCATAAAATTAAAAATGGTAAAATGTGGCATCAAAACTACAAAATATGGGGGAGTGGAGTAAAATATGAAGCTTTGGAATGTGTTTGTATCTAAATTGCTGCCAACTTAACATAAGCTACTACTTATAGGATGTCATATGTAATCCTCATGGTAACCATAAGGAATTAACTTACATTAAATATACAAAATAATTGAAAAAGGAATATAAATATAACACTAAAGAAAACTACCAAATGCAAAAAAAAAGAAGAAAGGTACAGAAAAGAACCATAAAATATCCAAATAATACATATAAAATGGCAATAAGCATGTGCCCATTAGTAATCACTTTAAATGTAAATGGAATGAATGTTCCAATTTAAAGACACAGAGTGACTGAATGGATTAAAAAAAATAACATCTCTAAGGAAACAAAAAACAGGACCCATCTATATGCTGCCTGTAGAAGACTCAGATTTAAAGATGAGTGGACTGAACGTGAGCAGATGGGAAAAGCTGTTCCATGCAAATGATAACAAAAAGAAAAAGTTGGGCCAATATTTATACCAGACAAAACAGACTTTAACATAAGACTTTAAAACATACTTTATTATTAGAAAAAATTGAAAAAAAAAATCTAGAAACAAATGAAAACAGAAATGCAATATAGCAAAATCCATTGGATGGCAGCAAAAATAGTTCTAAGTGCCAGGTCACAGCAAGACAGGTATACCTCAAGAAACAAGATAAATCCCAAATAAACAATCTAACTTAACACTTAAGAGCTATAAAAAGAACATGTGAAAGCCCAAAATTATAAGAAGGTAGTATAATAGAGATCCATGCAAAAATAAATGAAAAAGACTAAAAAAATAGAAAAGATCAATTAAACTAAGAGCTGGTTCTTGTAAGATAAACAAAATTGACAACCATTTAGCTAACTCATCATAAAAAAAGAGAAAACAAATGCAATCAGAGATGAAAGGGAAGTTTCAGCTGATACCACAGATAGAAAGGTTCATAAGAGATGACTATGTATACCTATATACCAATGAATTGGACAATCTAGAAGAAATGAGTAAATTCCTAAAAACATACAATCTTCTCAGACTGAATCTTAATGACGTATAAAATCTGAATAGAATAATTACTAGTAAGGAGACTAAACCAGTAATCAAAACTTTCCAAAAACAAAATCCCAGGACCAGATGGCTTCACCGACATATTCTACGAAACATTCAGAGAAGATTTAATACCTATCCTTCACAAAGTCTTCCAACAAATTGAAGACAGGAAATCTTCCAAACGTATTTTACAAAGCCACTACTACAACAGATATCAAAAGTAAGCAAGGACAACACACAAAAGAAAAATACAAGTGATATTGCTGATGAATATACATGCAAAATTCTTCAACAAAATGTTAGCAAACCAAATTCAAAAATACATTAAAAATGTCATAGACCAGGATCAAGTAGGATTTATTCTAGGGAAACAAGGATTGTTTAACATCCAGAAACTAATTAAAATGCCATTTATATTTTAAAAATAAGGGATACAAATCATCTGATCATCTTAATAGATGAGAAAAAGCTTTTGATAAAATTCAGCATTCATTTACAATAAAACCTGTGAACAGAGCAGATATAGAGGGAATGCATCTCAGCATAATAAATGTGATATATGACAAGCCCACAACTAACAGCCTATTTAATAATGGAAAGCTGAAAAATTTTACTTTGATATTAAGAACAAGACAAAGTTGTCAATATAGTCACTTTCTTCAGCAAAGTATTGGAAGTCTTAGAGCAATTAGGCAAGAAAATAAATAATAAATAAACTGGAAAGGAAGAAGTAGGACTATCACTGTTTTCAGATTATATGACATATATAGAAAACCCTAAAATACTCCATCAAAAACCTATTAGATCTATAGAATGAATTCAGCAAAGTCACACAATACAAAATAAATATACAGAAATATGTGGCATTTCTATACACTAATAAAAACTATCATAAAGAAAAATAATCCCATTTACAGCTGCATCAAAAATAATAAACTATTTAGGAATAAATTTAACCAAGGAGGTGAGGAATCTGTATACTGAAAACTATAACACTTTCATAAAAGACACTGAAAAAGACACAAACAAATGGAAAGATATTCCAGGATCATGGATTGAAAAAATCAATATTGTTAAAAATGTCAATATTACTCAAAACAATCTACAGATTCAGTGCAGTCTCTGAAAGTGAAGAGGAACTAAAAAGCCTCTTGATGAAAGTGAAAGTGGAGAGTGAAAAAGTTGGCTTGAAGCTCAACATTCAGAAAACGAAGATCATGGCATCTATCCCATCACTTCATGGCAAATAGATGGGCAAACAGTGGAAACAGTGTCAGACTTTATTTTGGGGGTCTCCAAAATCACTGCAGATGGTGACTGCAGCCATGAAATTAAAAGACGCTTACTCCTTGGAAGAAGAGTTATGACCAACCTAGATAGCATGTTGAAAAGCAGAGATATTACTTTGCAAACAAAGGTCCATCTAGTCAAGGCTATGGTTTTTCCTGTGGTCATGTATGGATGTGAGAGTTGGACTGTGAAGAAAGCTGAGCACTGAAGAACTGATGCTTTTGAACTGTGGTGTTGGAGAAGACTCTTGAGAGTCCCTTGGACTGCAAGGAGATCCAACCAGTCCATTCTGAAGATCAACCCTGATATTTCTTTGGAGGGAATGATGCTGAAGCTGAAACTCCAGTACTTTGGCCACCTCACGCAAAGAACTGACTCATTGGAAAAGATTCTGATGCTTGGAGGGATTGGGGGTGGGAGGAGCAGGGGATAACAGAGGATGAGATGGCTGGATGGCATCACTGACTCGCACATGAGTCTGACTGAACTCAGGGAGTTGGTGATGGACAGGGAGGCCTGGTGTGCTGCGATTCATGAGGTCTCAAAGAGTCGGACACAACTGAGCAACTGAACTGAACTGAATGAACTATCAAAACTCCAATGCCATATTTCACAGAACTAAAAGAAACAGTTTTAAAATTTGTAAAGAACCACAAAAGGACCCATTTAGCCAAAATAATCCTGAGAAAGAAAAACAATGTTGGAGGTATTATTTGCTCTCATTTCAAACTATATTAAAAAGCTACAGTAAGCAAACTGTATGGTTCTGGCACAAAAACAGATTCACAGACCAACAGAACAGATTTGAGAGCCCAGAAATAAGGCACAAAGAACATACAAGGAAGAATATTAGTTTTTCAATAAATGGTGTGGGAAAGTTAATAACTATACAGAAAAGAATGATACTAGTTCACTAACTTACAACATACGTAAAACTTAACTCACAGTGTTTAAAAGACTTGAATGTAAGATATAAAACCATGAAATTTTTTACAAGAAAACTTAAGCAGTACCTTCATTGACACTGGTATGAGCAATACTTTTGTGTATCTGACTCCAAAGTGAAGGGAAACAAAAGCCAAAATAAACAAATGGGAATCCATCAAACAAAAAGCTTCACAACAATGGAAAACATCATCAAAATAAAAAGACAATTTACTGAGTGGGATAAGATATTTGTAAACCATATGTTTGTTAAGAGGTTAACATCCAAAACATATTTAAAAAAAAACTCATATAATTCAATAGCGAAAATCAAACTGTCCAATGGAAAAAATGAGCAGAAGACAGGAAAAGACATTTTTCGAAAGACAAAGACAGTAAAAAGGCACATGAATAGATGTTCAACATCATTAATTATTAGGAAAATGCAAATCAATAGCGCTAAGAGGTATCACCTCTCACCTATTGCAAAGGCACTTTTTAAAAAGACAAGCAGAAACAAATGTTGGAGATGATGTAAAGAAAAAAGAACCCTCAAACACTGCTTGGTGGGACTAAAAGTTGGTGTGATATATCGCAGTTAGAATTGTGGTATGGATGGCAATCAGACTTGTAGTATACACACAGATGGCAAAAATTATAATGCTGTACACTGACACATATGATATTAATGATTATTATTTTAAAGAATATGATACTCAATGTATCACATCAAGGTGGGCCCTCAGTACCTATTCTTAACAAAATACTAGTATCCATTCCAATTTTTAAAGTTTTCCACACACAACTTGCTTTCATTGCTAAATAATAAATGTTATATCTCTTTCCATACTAGAATACAAAGATAATTCTGATACTTTTGAACAGTTGCACAGAACTGTTTTATGAAGGCAGGGAGATTTCTTAAACCACAATTTTATTGGAGCACATAAATGATAATTTTTCAGTGAAAATCTTTGTAAGTATATTCCTATACTATTTTCTGCAATAACTTTAGGATAAATTTGTAGAACTAGAAATACTCAAGGAATTTCAGCATTTGTAAGATTACATCAATTTATACATGCTGTTTTTCTGGAAGAGTAATATGTTCCCCTTCAAACAATTGACAACAAAACCTATTATCAAAGTTTGATCAATAGCAATCTGATAACAGAATAGTCTTGCTATTATAAGTGGTTTTGATGGTACTTTCATTTGTTAATGGACCATTCACCTTCTTCAGCTATTAACTGCTTCTTCATGCTCATTGCCCATATTTGTACTAGATCTAATTCATTTTATTGTAAAAATTTCTCAGTGTAATAAGAGCATTAGCATTTATATGTCATAAGTATAAATAAATTTCAGTTTGGTTCATTTCAGCCACTCAGTTGTGTCCGACTCTTTGTGACCCCATGGACTGCATCACGGCAGTCTTCCCTGTCCATCACCAACTCCCAGAACTTGTTCAAACTCATGTCCCTCGAGTCTGTGATGCCATCCAACCATCTCATCTTCTGTCCTCCCCTTCTCCTCCTGCCTTCAATCTTTCCCAGCATCAGGATATAAGTTTACTGTTCTCTGTTGTTTACTGTCACCAATTATATTTTTACTTCCTCTGGGTGTTCAGTTCTTTCCATAGAATTGTCAACATGTCATATAGTGAAATTTATCCAACTTTTTCATTTTTTTATCCTTTAATTTTATATACTTAGACCTTACCCAGTCTATGAGCATAGGCAATATCCACACATTTTATCTGTCATTCCATTTTTTAAAAAATTTCTTTTTTGACTCTTTTATTCATTTGTAATTTATTATGTTGCAATCTTTAGCCCATTGGCCCCAACAATTTCTTGAGTAGTGTTTCTTTCCTTCGCTAATTTTAATTACTTCTGCATAATATATTAAGGGCTTTGCAGGTGATACTAGTGGTAAAGAACCCACTTGCCATTGCAGGAGACATGAGAGATTCCTGGGTGGGGAAGATCCCCTGCCAGAGGGCATGGCAAACCACTCAAGTACCTTTGCCTGGAGAATCCCACAGACAGAGGACCTTGGCTGGCTACAGTCCATGGGTAGCACAGAGTCAGACAAGACTGAAGTGACCCAGCATTCATACAATATACTAAATATTCACAATGTAATTTAAAATAGAAACAAATATGGTATAAATGTTATGGTGTTCATAGTGTTGCATTCATCTGCATTTTTGAAATACAAGGAATATTTTACTTTCAGAAAAGCAAAGCTCCACATGAAACTTTTGCTAGGGGACCAAGAATCTAGAACTTTGCAAATAGCGAGAGCCATGCCATTTTTTAAAAGATTAGAAACACATGAGGAAAGACTATAAGCATAATTCTCAGACTTTAAAAGTTGTAAGTTCTACTCTCTCCAATGTATACAGAGAAATATCCTTTCCTTTTCTATATCCTTTTGGACATCTGGATACAAAACAAGCTCGGTGGTTTCCTGTGCTGCACTATTAACACTGCTCATTCTTTCATATTTATCAAGCAAAGCTACTTAGAAGTATAGTAGATCTATGGCCCATGTTACTATCAGAGAGAGCAAAAGAGAAATATCAAATCCCCACTACAAAACAATGAAGCTGAGCATACCTAAATATTACTGGATAGTAACATCATTGCCTACCTGGTCGTGAATTCTGTGTGATTTTCTGATTCACTCTATTTATAGTCTATCTAGAGTCTTTCTCTTGAAGTTTAGAAAAGTTACACAATACACTCTTTATTTAAATGTAACATGGACAAACAAACAAACAAACAAACAAACTGAGAGGAAAAATGCAAAGCCCCTCTGACTTTCCAGAGAGAAATTTGGGGGATTAGGCACAAAAAATATATTTCATTCAGGCGGCATGACCCTTATCTCAATAAGCTGTGCATTAGACATGGAATTGGTGCTTTTCTAAGTGGATGAAAATCTCCAGCCCCAAAAGTTTATATGATTTTCTCATGCTTCTGCAGAAGCTAAGTCATAATTTCTGAGTTCATATCATGCATGCAACCATCAGTCTCTCTGTTTCCAGGCATAAATGGCAGCCTTATTTGTTTCTTTTTAGATGTAGTGCCCCTTGGAGAATGAATGTGTATATACACAAATCAGAAAAAAAGAGAGTATGACAGAATTCTAGAGGGCAATATTTAATTTTGTTTTAAAAATGAGCTCTCACCTATTTCTCATACTGAAAATGAAGCCTGTAATTTCCCAAAGGTGTGCAGTGGGAAATAGATAATATAAGGAAATTCATCAGTGGATTTTTCTCCTAAAATGAAAAATATGGACATGGAAGGAAAGATTGTTTCTGCTACTCCTGGCAGCATTTAGGGAAGCATGGAAAGAGGTCTTAATAGTAAGTCTGATCATAAACAAAGAAACTATTACAAATTCAATAAATTCATTTTTTTTCTCAGGTTCAAGTGTGACAGAAAGATGGAAACACATAGATAATGAGTGAATCAAAGGGACAGTGGTTGTGTTTTCCCCCTCACCTCTCACCAAGGTGAACTCAATTTTATTCCTTAAGTAAAGAAAAGGGCATCAAAAAGCAAGAATGAAAAAAAAAAAAGCAAACAACAGTAACTTTTGAAAGAACTCTGATTAGATATATTCTCTGTATCTTTATTTATTTATTTAGCTACTTCTGTCTAGATATGAGGATATTTTTATTTACCATTATTTTCCACTGTACCTTATAACCAGTAGTGAGTAGTATCCAAAAAATAAAAGAACAAATTAGATATGATTAAAAATAGCAAGTTAATACATGTGATTTCATTTAAAGAAAACATAACTAAAAGATCAACTCCTATGTTAATCTGGCTATCCTGCAGCCACTTGCCAGTATTTTTAATGTCTTTATCAACAGTCATTTACCTCATTCCTATTTTTTCTTAACGTTCTTCTTTGTAAGGAATCTGGATTTCTTTTCATCTTTAAAAATTTGAAGTTTCTCTCTAATGACAATATATAATAATTAAGTATGTGCAAAATAGGGAATCTGTATCTTGAAATGCCATGGCATATACATTCCATTTTACTGTTCTTGCAGTGAATTATGATTTTTCCACTTAAAAGTAATGAAAGTTACATAGCAACATTGAAAGCAGAAGAGATGCCTTAAGATAGTCTATCATCTAAGTCATTCTTCTACTCCTGCTGCAAATAAATCTGTCACATGGCTAAAATGCATCTCAAATATTAGATGAGTCATTCCACACATTAAGATCAGACAGATTCACCGAGCTGGGGATTCAGAGCAGGGAGAGGCAAAGCACCGACTGGGAGTTTGATGAACCAGACTGCAGTAGGTAAAGATATGGTGAAGGATGATTCAAACAAACACTTGCTCTGCAGATGACTGGGACTCCAAAATTCTATGAAAATCAAATCAAACACACTGTAAAGTTATGTAGGCTGCTATTTCCAAGAGTTATTTAACTCTTGGAAGACTGGAACATAGCTAAGAGTCATAAAGAACATAGCTAAGTCATTATAGCTTTAGTTTACCAATTTGGGCATTTGGAAAGAAAACATCATCGGATAATTCTACAAATTATTTTAAGGGTGAAGGGGTCTGATAAATACCATAACTTCATGAGGCATAGCACCTACTTTTACCACTTTTATTCAGTGAAGGGAAATTTCTTAAAATCAGAAGTAAGACTCAACATCCATCTTAATCTCAGTGTATTTTTGGATTCTCCCCTTTACGGCATAATAATAACTTTAGAATACACAGAATAGACCACCTGGCTGTCAAGAATGTACACAAAAGTAGCTCGATAATAATGCAAGAATTTCAATGTTAGAGAATTAACTGTATTTTCTTCCTGGAATTAAAAAATAAAGTCCTCTAACATATTGACTCTGAATCCTCGATAATCAGTTAGACTGGTTATCTAACTGATTAGATAATCCAAAATATTGATTAGATATATCAAATATATTGATTAAATAATCAATAACCCTGGATAATCAATTAAATGTTTTTTTAATTAAATATGAGTTTCTAAAAGGAACATAAATTCTTCTTACATTGAATCCATGTCTTTTTGATTGATTCCAAAATTGGCTTAAATCTGGGAAGAGAGTCAGGCTTGAAGTCCTCTCACATCTGCTATTGTTGATCTTGCTGCTCGTGCTGTTACACGTTGTAGCTCATCAGGCAAAGCATGCAAGCATACAAGGCTATTGGCTCCAGCACTCAGCAAGTTGGACAGGTCATATGCATGGCCCAGTGAGAGACTACTGTGGTCTATTCTCCTTACTGGCTACCCTGGAACCCTTGACTCACCACAACATTAGTACACATTTGTTCATGGACTTGCTGACTTTGGTTTCCTAAGTCAGCAATATTCTATAAAAAATACTGGAGATATCTAATGCATTCAGTGGTTGAACCATCAAAAACACAAAAAAAGCTATCAAAGTTTAACATGACATAAATGAACTCAACACATAAACAGAAGGAAGGGGATTGGATATGAGATACAATTTTCTGCATTTGTTAGGAAATTTATAACTTAGATAAGTATTTCATGACTTTTGGTAACTTTCAAAAAAGTAAATCACTAATTTTGAAAGCATTTTATGTTGCAACTGAAGAGACAAGACATATTCAATAGTTAAAGATGTTTTTCCCCAAAGCTATTTTTTCCCACAGGAATTTTTAATGTAGCAAAAGAATATCTGGATCTCATCAATGATAGTAATTTGATGAAAGGTGATCTCAGTGAATAATGAGCCTATACCTAAATGCAAAATGGAGTTTAAGACCATTCAACTTGAGCATTTCTGATGTATTCAGTTTTATTCCCATTCCTGGTAAAAATGGGTCTAGGGCTCATTTTGCTATTTTTGACAACATACTTTTATTTGATAACATTTCAAGTCACTTGTGTACAACAACACAAAAATAGAAACCACTCAATTGTAAATGAAGACTTACGAGCTGCTATTTAATAAAAATATCTTATCTCTCTAAAACTAGAACAAGATAATTATAGTGATAACATAGCTTTTGTGTTTTTAAAGATTCATAATAAAACATACTCATGTTAAAAATTAACAGAGTACAAAAGAAAGGGAGGGGTAATACAGAAGTGAGAAAGTGGGTGTACAACCTACTGGGTGTAAGATAGACTCAAGGATATATTGGACAACATCAGGAATATAGTCAGTACTTTGTAATAACTGAATGGAGGTGTGTATGCTCCGTCGCTTCAGTCGTGTCCAACTCTGTGTGACGCTATGGGCTGTAGCCCACCAGGCTCCTCTGTCCCTGGGATTCCCAAGGCGAGAACATTGAAGTCGGCTGCCATGCCCCAGGGGACCTTCCCAACCTGAACTCATGTCTGCCTGCATCTCCTGTAATACAGGAGGGTTCTTTACCCACTGAGCCACCTGGGAAGACCAACTGAATGAAAGTTAGCCTTTAAAAATTGGATTAAACATTAAAAAAAAATTAAAAGAGTCCAAAATGAAATACAGTAAAATATTAGTCTTATGGGAGTTCCACTTCCCACAGATACACTTGCTCTGTGTATGTGTGTGTGTGTGTGTGTGTGCGGGTATTTTTTCACATAATTACACGAGTAGAGAATTAACTAAAGAAAAAGAGCAAATAGTGTACGTGAAAACACCTCTTTCACAACTACATACAAGAAATAGACACAATTTTTACCTATTAGAGAATGCATATTAAATTCGACAATAATAGGAAGAATGCAGGGAAGCAGAAACTCCTACGGCTATTTCAAGAGTTAATAGTGTGGCACTAGCAATATTTTAAGCACAGGCAATCTGCCAGTTTCTTTTTCCTTAATGACTTGCAAGTGACCACTATCTAAAATAAGTGACTGATATTTGTGTAGGTTTCTGGGTGTCAGTTTTTTTCCAATTTATAATGTCTTTCTACTGTGTCTTCAATATTGATTTTGCAGATAAGTTTCAACTTTTATCACTTTATGCCATCAAATTAATTGGTTCTCCTTTAAGTCTTAGTTTTTGTCTAGCTTTAAAAGGGTTTCTTTCATAAAAAGGAAAGGCTTACTTTTGATTTATTTCTGCTGTTTTATGTGTGTTTTTATTTACTGGTTTGTTTCCATTTTTAACTATAAAATATTAATCATAAACTAAAATATAAAGACTTGTAAAACATTATACATATGATTTTTACAAAGGTTAATGTTTTGCTGTTTTAGCTTTATGTATTTTTTCTTTAACTATTTTAAGTTAAAAATATCATATTTTACCCATTTTATGGAAATACTCCGGTATGTATACCTAGAAAACATAAGCACAGATACTGCTTTATAAGAATTTCAAACATTCTAGTATAGGTCACTTTTCTTTCTTTCTTCATTTTTATACAATTTTTAAAGGTTAGTTTCCACTTACAGTTATTACAAAATATCATCTACATTCCTCATGTTGTACAGTACATCCTTGAGCCTATTATACACTATTTATCATTCTCTGTCTGACTTATCTCTTGCATAATGTCCTCCAAGTCCATCTGTGAGGGTACAAATGGCAAAATATCATTCGTCTTTATTGATTAATAGCATTCCATTGTATGCTTGTGTGTACATATATGTATACTATAGCCTCTTTATACATTTATCTGTTTACAGACACTGAAGCTGTTTCCATGCCTTAGCAAAGTAAATAATACTGCTATGAACACTGGGGTTCATGTGTCTTTTAAATTAGTGTTATTATTATTATTTTTTGATATATGGCCAGGAGAGAGATTTCTGGGATATTGTGGTAGCAGTAGTTT
Source organism: Capricornis sumatraensis (assembly GCF_032405125.1). Taxonomy (NCBI): domain Eukaryota; kingdom Metazoa; phylum Chordata; class Mammalia; order Artiodactyla; family Bovidae; genus Capricornis; species Capricornis sumatraensis. The sequence continues at coordinate 1,801,644 of NW_027184612.1, read as the reverse complement.
TTGTTTTTGAGAAACCTCCATAATGGTTTCACCATTGTTTTCCATAATGGTTGCACCAATTTCTATCCTCACCCAGAGTGTAAAAGGTTCCCTTTTCTCAACACCCTTGCCAACATTTGTTGTTTGTAGAAGACTATTTAAGTGAATTATCAAAACTGGTTTAGAAAGATTTCTACAAGAAAAAAATAAGAGATTAAAAAAACTACCGCAATTTTTAATAGATGATTTGAAAGGTAAGCCTTTTGAAATCCAAAGCAATTGGCCCACAATATACTTATATTTTCTGACCTAGTTTAACAATGAAGGATGTATGTTTTTTGAGAAATAAACACTTTTGGGAGGTTAACAATTTTGAGATATTAACTGTTTTGCAATAACCAGATTCAGTCTGGCTAATTAATGTTTTTATGTGATAAAAGAAAAAAAACTTGTGCAGACCTCCTGGCTATCTGTCTCTTTCCCATTAAGTATACACCAATGGCAGAGACTCTGAAGAGTTGTTGAGCATATATCATGAGAAGGACTGTCATAAGCAGCCAAATTCATAATAATTAATGGAAGTAATTGATTGACTCCTAAATTACCACCTTCAACACTGAAGTATTATTCAAGTGTGAAATTAAAAGAAAAAAAGTTTCTAAGTCACAATGCAGTAGTGATATATATGTGTATATATATATGTGTGTGTGTGTGTGTGTGTGTGTGTGTATGTATATATATTTCTAAAAGAAACCTATTAAGTGTTAATGATTTTAAATGGTCCTAAAAGAGCTAAAATGCAATTCAGATACAACATTTAAAGTACTGATAGATTCCCCTTTTTCCCTACTGACATCAGACTCATATACACTTCAAATTCACATTTTTAGAACTCATTTTCAGCACAATCTGTTATTTATTTTACCCCATATTTATGATACCCCAAAATGGTAGCCTAATGTACACTGGAAAATATAACAAATTGGACTCACTGCTTTTGCCTATATGCATTTTCTTCTCTTTTTTCTTTATGTCAATAATCTTTCCAATCAACTTTTATTCAGAATTAAGACCCAGTAGGGGGCTGGCATGTTAAAATTATTTCTCATGGAACTCTTACTAAAGTTGTCATTTTTTAAATTTTAAAAATACAGTATTCAATGTATATGTTTTAATCTTTGATCACTTTCATTACATATTATATTATCACAATCTATTATATTATATATATAAATGTACATTCATCAAAGAAAGAGGTGAAAAAATAAAATTATAAAGTGGGACAAATATACATATATAATATATATAATATATATACATAATACAAACAACAAATTCTTCACATATCATGGCTTAAAGAAAGAGACAAATAATTTTAGGCCTAAAGCTAAATGGTGATGTCTCTTCATAATAAGGGTTTTACATGTAATTCAAAAAGAAATGGGAGAATGGCATTGAAACATATATAATATCACATATGAAATGAATCGCCAGTCCAGGTTCAATGCATGATACTGGATGCTTGGGGCTGGTGCACTGGGATGCAGAGGGACGGTACAGGGAGGGAGGAGGGAGAGGGGTTCAGGATGGGGAACACGTGTATACCTGTGGCAGATTCATGTTGATGTATGGCAAAACCAACACAATATTGTAAAGTAATTAGCCTCCAATTAAAATAAATTAATTTATATTAAAAAAAAACAGAACGAAAAAAGAAATGGGAGAAAAGTCCACTGACTGATAACAGTAAATATCATAAAAAGTGATATTTTACCATTACTTTACCCTTTATTCACTGATTAGGATAGATAATGGTTTGTGATGTCAGAGAAACAAGGCAGAAAAATGAGAAGTATAATAACTGAAAAATATCCTCCTCTTAAAGAATGCCAGATATGCCTCATCCATGCAGCCTAAATATTTTGGTTTGTTATTTTTTAAATTTCAAACTCTATTTAAATTTTATTTCAAACACAAAAATATTAAAATATTGTCAATGTACTTCAACAATTTGACTCTCTAACTTGTAAGCATTTGAATCTAACTTGAACTTGATAAAATCTTTCCTGCTGCTGCTGCTAAGTCGCTTCAGTCGTGTCCGACTCTCTGTGACCCCATAGACGGCAGCCCACCAGGCTCCGCCATCCCTGGGATTCTCCAGGCAAGAACACTGGAGTGGGTTGCCATTTCCTTCTCCAATGCATGAAAGTGAAAAGTGAAAGTGAAGTCACTGAGTCGTGTCCAACTCTCAGCTACCCCATGAACTGCAGCACACCAGGCTCCGCCATCCCTGGGATTCTCCAGGCAAGAGTACTGGAGTGGGGTGCCATTGCCCTCTGCTAAAATCTTTCCTAGGATCTATCAATCCCACACCAAAAATAAGTTACCTTAGTTTCAGTAAGTTTGGACAAGAAATTTATATTCAAATTAGAATATAATATCCAGTCATAACATTTCAAATATTAACACAAAGTCTCAAACATATAAATGTATCTTCTTCTGGATTTAGAGCAGAAAATAGTTCAATCCTAGTGATTACTTTAAAAATATATTATACTACATATAGTGCTTTGCAAAGTATATTGAATACAGCGCCAGTTCTATCACATCAGAGGCTACTGTAACACAATATCAGGGAGTATTAGGGTAAAAATAATTAGGGGATAATTTAAGCTGATATCGTTATTGCCGAACATCTCTGAACCTTGATGTTATAATTTCAAAATGGCAAAATGGTATACCACATTGCAAACATATTGACCATAGATTCACTTTGCTTCAAGAAGAATCTTGCAGAAACAGTATTTTAAAGCACAAATTTTGGCAGACACTGAAATCTTTTGTTAAGAATTTTTAATAAATATTAGGTAATATTTTAAATAAATACCTGCAGCCTAATACATTTTAATTTTGTATTTGTGATTTAATATGAACAGGGGCCTAGGGAAGACTGCTTAGCATAAAAATGAGTAGTCAAAGGGGACAGATTTCTATTTTTAATTTTCATTCTATATTATTATGTGTGTAGGTTTTCAGTGAATAACTTAAACCATTCTTAATATCCTAGGAAGTGAAGTCGCTCAGTCGTGTCTGACTCTTTGCGACACCATGGACTGTAGCCTGCCAGGCTCCTCCGTCCATGGGATTTTCCAGGCAAGAGTACTGGAGTGGGGTGCCATTTCCTTCTCCAGAGGATCTTCCTGATCCAGGGATCGAACCCAGGTCTCCCGCACTATAGGCAGACGCTTTACCATCTGAGCCACTAGGGAAGTCCTAATAATATCCTAACACACTATGAAAATTAATGATATGACATAAGTGACTTTTGAGAATGTCAGATAAACATGGTCTTATTTGAGTATTATCAGAGATGTTTCTCAGGAAGAAGTGAAGTTTTTCATAGACACTGATTTTCTAGAGTCAGTATATGTTCAAAGTATCTTATTGACCCACTGCAAGAAATAATGTATTTAATTTAATGCAGGTACTTGGCAGTGATTTTTAATTGCTTCTATTCAATGGCACACTTGCAGAATAACTGGCTGGCAATAAATATACTATTCACAAAAATGAGTGAGAGATGGAACTGAAAAATCAAACCTATTTCTTTGGTTTAAGGTCTATCTGGGAGGTCACTACCTCTCAAACTTAAATGCATATAATGATTCCCCTGGGGTCTTTTTAAAATCATTTCCTGGACCTTACTTTCTCCAGAAAATCTACCCAGTAGGTCTGACACTGGCCCATGAAACTGATTTTTTCCAAATGCTCCAGGTCACTCTAAAACTTTTGACCCAAGGCCACGCCTTGTCAAATATGGGATTAGGTGAATCTCACAGACTTGCCTGATCACTTCCTTCTACTACTGAAATGGCTGCATTTTCTCAGTTGACCAGATTTTAGTAGTATTGGTATTATAATTTTGTCTCAAGGCAGATTCATCAAAGAATAAAGAACAGTACTCATACTTTTTCTAGAAATAGAAAACATTTCAATAATACTAGAAGTTAAAAAGAAATAAAATGCATCATAAATGTGCCATATTATTTACTGATGACCGACACACTGAGACATTAGGCCAGGGACATTTTCCTTCTCCAGTATGCTTCTCAAGAAAACAGAACTTCGAACTGTAGTCTCAACAACAAGTTACAATCTATTGTCGCATTTAGTTACACATATTCATTCAACAGCTATTAGATATCACTGACTCAATGGAAATGAGTTTGAGCAAGCTCTGGGAGATGGTGAAGGACTGGGAAGACCGGTGTGCTGTAGTCCACAGGGTCGCAAAGACTCAGACACAATTGAGTGACTGAACAACAACATGCTTCATGCTGGATACAAATATTCAGATAAAACATATACACCTTCAAGTTATTTATGTCAATTGACTCAAGGTTCCATGTCTGCTCTATATTCAGGCACTCTAAAATCAGGTAAGTGATGACTGATCAAATTTTTATATAATTAACATATATATAATAATTTAATCTACATTTGCCTATATAGTTTTGATTTTTCAGCTTTAATAAGCTATTTTTATGTTTAATTCTTAGAGAAATACTAATGTTTCAGTATTGTTCTTCTCTTTACAATTATTGACCATTTTTGTTCAGGAATCTGCCTAAAAGTCACTAAATTGCCCTTTTTTCCAACTGAGCTATAAAGCCAGATCTTGATTTCAGCAGCAACGGTGTTATTGTGTATGCTACATGCCTTTCACTAAGGCAGTGTAGGCCTGATTTTTATGTTTTGAATTAGAAATCAGTATTTAAAGAAGACCTATTAACTTCTAAGAAATAGGAAATTCCATGGATAATAGACTGCTGTAACCATTATAATATCGTATTTATCCACAATTAAATTCACATATCTTGACATTTTATATATACATGATTATTTATAGGTAGACAGATATAAAGGGACAGACTGACATAATAGAAGCTATTTTAATGTTGTCAGCCTATATTTTGCACGTGTTTCAATAAGGAGCTTGAGTTATTTGTGTAGAATTTTTCTCACCTTCGTAGATACACTTACTCGCTAACTTCCATGAAATTATTAATTACAGCTTTGAATTGTAATTAATTAAAAATTTAAAAAGTATACTTAAACACATGCAAACATAGTATATGTAAACATACATACATATGTGTGTATGTGTGTATGTATTTGTAAACTCAGAATTTATCTATTTAAGATGCTTTCTTCATTCATTAACCATTCATCACAGACTATTGACTCTGGGTAAGGAAATGTACAAGAAAAATGGTGGCAATAGGAAATATCACTTACTTGATTAGAGTCATTCAATTCTTTTTCAGGAATGCATTTCAAATACCTAAACCAATCAAACAAATTTTCTAATCTGTGTGTTTCAAGAAGGCTTTATGAGTTTTCTCAATTACTATCCAATAACACAGAGTTTCTATAGCAACTGTGTTAAGAACACAGCACTTGTGTTCCAGCACTTGAAAAAAAGAGAAATGCTCCATAGGTACTCAAATACAGTTTAGAAATTAGATAATAACCTGTCTTTCAGTGAGTAGCATACTACAACATACACACAAGAAGAACTTCATATTGTCTTTCCTGGAGAATGATTATAACTATACTTATATCTACACTTATGTCTATATACAAATACATTTTCAAAGAAATTAGCTAGAGAAGTTGTACCTTATGGAAAACTGTATTTATTACTAAATAAGTGACTGCTGTTCTTCATCCCAAGTATCCCCACTGTTATTTACCTTTATTTAGAAGACAAGAATATTGAATTCACTTGTTTGGGTTTGTAAAGAAAATCTAGAGATATTTTAGATTTACAATAAAATTCAGAGGAAGATATAGAGAGTTTCCATATACCCACTGACCTGACACATGAATGTGCTGTACTGGGCTTAGTCATTCAGTCATGTCTGACTCTTTGTGACCCCATGGACTGTAGCTCACCAGGCTCCTCCGTCCATGGGATTCTCCAGGCAAGAATACTGGAGTGGGCTGCCATGCCCTCCTCCAGGGGATCTTCCCAACCCAGGGACTGAACCCAGGTCTCCCACATTGCAAGTGGATTATTTATCGTCTGAGTCAAGAATATTGGAGTGGGTAGCCTATCCCTTCTCCAGGGAATCTTCCGAACCCAGGAATCAAACTGGTGTTTCCTGCATGGTAGGCGGATTCTTTGACACACCATAATCACCCAAAGTGGATAATTCACATTACCATTCACTCTTGGTGTGGTATATTCTATGAGTTTGAACAAATGTATAATGACATACATACCATCATCATCATATTATTATAGGGTATTTTCATTGCTCTAAACATCTTCTGTTATCTGTCTATTCATCTGCCAACCACCACTAAGTCCAGCAACCACTGTTTTTTTGTTTGTTTGTTTTACTGTCTATAAGGTTTTGCCTTTTCCAGAATGTCATACAGTTGGAAACATACAATATATAGCCTTTTCACATTGGCTTCTCTCATTTAGTAATATGCATTCAAGTTTCTTTCATGTCTTTTCATGCCTTTTTTTTAAGCTCATTTATTTTCCATGCTGAATAACATTCCATTTCCTGATATACCACGGTTTATTTATCCATTCACCTAGTGAAGGATGTGTTGTTTGCTTCCTAGCTTTGGAAATCATGAATAAAGTTGCTAATAAATAACTATGTTCAGGTTTTTGTGTGGACACATCTTCAACTCCTTTGGGTAAATACCAAGGAGTATGATTGCTGGATCCCATGGTAAGATTACACTTAGCTAAAGAAACTGTCAAACCATCTTCCAGAACAACTGTAACATTTTGCATTCCCATCAGTTAATAAGCAAGACAATTCCTATTGCTTCACATTCTCACCAGCATTTGGTGTTGTTAGTGTTCTGGATTTTGATCTTTCTAATTAGTGGTATTTCACTGTTTTACTTTGCATTTTCCTATTAATATAGGACATGGAAGATTCTGTCATATGTTTGTTTGTCATTTGTATATTTTCCTTGGTGAGTTGTATATTAAAGTCTTTGTCCTATCTAGTCATCAGGTTGTTGACTTTTTTTTAATTGCTGACTTTTACTATTTTTCTTTGCACATTGTGTATAGTAATAGTCTTTGATCAGATATTTTGAAATATTTTGAAAATATTTTCTCCTAGTCAGTAGCTTGTGTTCTCATCATCTTGAAAACATAGCAATTTGTAGGGGGGAATGAAAGTGTTTAACTTACAGAAGACCAGCTTGTCAATTATTTCTTTCACAGATTATGCCTTTGGTGCTGTATGTAAAAAGTCATCATCATATCCAAGGCCATCTAGGTTTTCCCCCATGTTATCTACTAGGCATTTTATAGTTCTGATATCTAACTTTAGTGTGTGAACAATTTTCAGTCAATTTTTGTATGGGTCTGCAACACATTAAAATTTATAGACACAACAATAAAAAATTCATCCTCTCACACTAGATAGTTTGGAAGAACTGCTATAGTCTACTCAATTCAGTTCAGTTCAGTTCAGTTCAGTCGCTCAGTTGTGTCTGACTCTTTGAGACCCCCATGGACTGCAGCATGCCAGGCCTCCCTGTCCATCACTAACTCCAAGAGTTTACTCAAATTCATATCCATTGAGTCAGTGATGCTATCCAACCATCTCATCCTCTGTTGTCCCCTTCTCTTCCTGCCTTCAATCCTTCCCATCATCAGGGACTTTTCAAATGAGTCAGCTCTTTGCATCATGTGGCCAAAGTATTGGAATTTCGGCTTCAACATCACTGTTTCCAATGAACACTCAAGGCTGATTTCCCTTAGTATTGACTGATTGGATCTCTTGGCAGTCCAAGGGACTCTCATGAGTCTTCTCCAACACCACAGTTCAAAAGCATCAATTCTTCGGCACTCAGCTTTCTTTATAGTCCAACTCTCACATCCATAAGTGACTACTGGAAAAACCATAGCCTTGACTAGATGGACCTTTGTTGGCAAAGTAATGTCTCTGCTTTTTAATATGCTGTCTAGGTTGGTCATAACTTTTCATCCAAGGAGCAAGCATCTTTTTTTTTTTTTAATTGGCTTTGTCCATCTCACAAAGCCTCCAAAAATTATGAGCCACATAGCCTCTATTTCCCCAGAGGCTTAACTGCATTTCATGGCTGCAGTCACCATCTGCAGTGATTTTGGAGCCCAAAAAGTAAAGTCTCTCACTATTTCCACTGTTTCTCCATCTATTTGACATGAAGTGATGGGACCAGATGCCATGATCTTCGTTTTCTGAATGTTGAGCTTTAAGCCAACTTTTTCACTCTCCTCTTTCACTTTCATCAGGAGGTTCTTTAGTCCTTCTTCACTTTCTGCCATAAGGGTGATGTCATCTGTATATCTGAGGTTATTGATATTTCTCCCAGCAATCTTGATTCCAGCTTGTGCTTCTTCCAGTCCAGCGTTTCTCATGATGTACTCTGCATATAAGTTAAATAAGCACAGTGACAATATACAGCCTTGACGTACTCTTTTCCCTATTTGGAACCAGTCTGTTCTTCCCTGTCCAGTCCTAACTGTTGGTTTCTGACATGGATGCAGATCTCTCAGGAGGCAAGTCAGGTGGTCTAGTATTCCCATTTCTTTCAGAATTTTCCACAGTTTGCTGTGATGCACACAGCCAAAGGCTTTGACATAGTCATTAAAGCAGAAATAGATGTTTTTTTTGGAACTCATTATAGACTAATACTTGGCACTAATCCCATTTTCCCCTCTTTCTATTCAAGGCCCTTTTGTTTAAGTAATTTGGAAGACTTCATAAATTACCTATTCATTGCAGTCACTGTCAGTGTTGCAGTCTCGCCTGTTTGTCTGTTGACGCCTTTATTTGACCACTTTCCCCATCCCATCACCACACATGCTAATGACCCCTAGTAGAGGAATGAAGATCTCTTTGTTTTGATGATCTAGATAAGTAAAGTTGAATTATGTTCTCAAGTATCTCTAACAGATGTTTTGTCTGTCTACCATTCCTACAATTCTTTCTGCAGCCTCATTTTCCTGGACTCTGATTGGTATGCATGAAGGCAGATGAGCTATCTACTTAACGGCTTCACTCATTTTGCCCATGCAGTTTTGGCTTCCACACTCTTTTCTTCATTGTTTATCTTCACTGTCTTTCACTCTCCCTGATCAACTCAATGATCATTTATATAATTATTAATGAACATTGTTGTTAAAAACTAAATTATAACGATTTTAAATATTTTATACCTAGTTTGAATTCAATGTCAGTGAGTACTGAATACTAGCTTTGAAAACTGAAATACATATACTCAGAAATCTGTCTGCTGAAAAATATATTCAAGGCATTTGAAAGCTTCAAATTTTATTAAAGTGAAATATAATTTAACTGTAAGGGCAACTTAATACTTTCATCTTATTTTATTTCAAATATTTGACATTGTCATAAACTCAAATGAAGGTATCAAACCTATGATTGTGTACTGAAGATCTCACATATCTACTGACTTTTCTAAGTTTTTTTTAGGTTAGAATCAAAACTCTAAGGATCTAGATCATTCTAAATACACTCTAATGAGGTAAAAGAAAAAAGAAGTCTACTAGCTTGTCAGCATTTCAGAACTGTAACTCACAGAGATCCATATGACTATATACTATGTCAGACTTTAATTATAAAATACCTCTTAAATATTTTAATTTGCATTTTGCATTAACTAATTCATAGAAATTTAAAACTCGGGAGAAAAATGTAGATCTTAAAGTATACCCATGATAATACAGTAACTTTTTAAGCAAAGGCACTGGGTCATCTAGGACTCTAGATAAAGAATTGGAAACCAGCAAACTGTTAAAAGTGTTACCACCGCAAGGTAGGATTTCAATATATACAAGGTCTTTAATGACTACCTACACTATTGGACTTTCCAGCCATATTCATATACAGAGATCAAGTATATTCCCATGGTATCACATCAAAAATAAAAAATGTATATAATTGATATAATGTATATAATTGCACTCAATATGCCAGCAAATATAGAAAACTCAGCAAAGGCCACAGGACTGGAAAAAGTGAGTTTACATTCCAGTCCCTAAGAAAGGAAATGCCAAAAATGCTCAAGCTACCACACAATTGCACTTTTCTCACATGCTAGTAAAGTAATGCTCAAAATTCGCCAAGCCAGGCTTCAATAGTATGTGAACAGTGAACTTCCAGATATTCAAGCTGATTTTAGAAAAGGCAGAGGAACCAGAGATCAAATTGCCAACATCCGCTGGATCATCGAAAAAGCAAGAGAGTTCCAGAAAAACATCTATTTCTGCTTTATTGACTATGTCAAAGCCTTTGACGATGTGGATCACAATAAACGGTGGAAAATTCTGAAAGAGATGGGATACCAGACCACCTGAACTGCCTCTTAAGAAATCTGTATGCAGGTCAGGAAGCAACAGTTCAAACTGGACATGGAACAACAGACTGGTTCCAAATAGGAAAAGGAGTCCATCAAGGCTGTATACTGTCACCCTGATTATTTAACTTATATGCAGAGTACATCATGAGAAACGCTGGGCTGGAAGAAGCACAAGCTGGAATCAAGATTGCCAGGAGAAATATCAATAACCTCAGATATGCAGGAAGAAGGAAATGGCAACCCACTCCAGCACTCTTGCCTAGAAAATTTCATGGACAGAGGAGCCTAGTAGGCTACAGTCCATGGGGTCACGAAGAGTCAGACATGACTGAGCAACTTCACTTTCTTTTTTCACTTCCATGCATTGGAGAAGGAAATGGCAACCAACTCCAGTATTCTTGTGGGAGAATCCCAGGGACAGTGGAGCCTGGTGGGCTGCCGTCTATGGGGTCACAAAGAGTCGAATACAACTGATGCAACTGAGCACCAGCAGCAGCAGCAGCAGCAGATATGCAGGTGACATCACCCCTATGGCAGAAAGAGAAGAAAAACTAAAGAGCCTCTTGATGAAAATAAAAAAAGAGAGTGAAAATTTTGGCTTAAAGCTCAACATTAAGAAAACTAAGATCCTGGCATCTGGTCCCATCATTTCATGGCAAATAGATGGGGGAGACAGTGGAGACAGTGGTTGAGTTTATTTTTTGGGCTCCAAAATCACTGCAGATGGTGAGTACAGCCATGAAATTAAAGCTTACTCCTTGGAAGGAAAGTCATGATCAACCTAGACAGCATATTAAAAAGCAGAGACATTACTTTGCAAACAAAGGTCCATCTAGTCAAGGCTATGATTTTTCCAGTAGTCATGTATGCATGTTAGAGTTGGACTGTGAAGAAAGCTGAGCACAGAAGAATTGATACTTCTGAACTGTGGTGTTGGAGAAGACTGTTGAGAGTCCCTTGGACTGCAAGGAGATCCAATCAGTCCATCCTAAAGGATATTGGGTGTGGTGTTCATTGGAAGGACTGATGCTAAAGCTGAAACTCCAATACTTTGGCCACCTGATGTGAAGAGCTGACTCATTTGAAAAGACTCTGATGCTGGGAAAGGTTGAGGGCAGGAGGAGAAGGGGACAACAGAGGATGAGATGATTGTATGACATCATTGACCCAATGGACATGAGTTTGGGTGAACTCCAAGAGTTGGTGATGGACAGGGAGGCCTGGTTTGCTGTGGTTCATGGAGTCTCAAAGAGTTGGACACAACTGAGCCTCTTCTTTTTCAAAAGAGTTGCTGTCTAAGCTTTGCTGAGTAGCACTATGAGATTTCTGTACCTGAATATCTCCCCTCTTTTCAATGCAACTTCTTATGTTTAGGGTCACGTAAATGTTCAATGTGCCAAAAGGAAAAACCAATTTAAAAAAATCTGATCCTGTGCTATTCTCAGAAAAATTTTTGCTTTATGATTTAATCATAAAAACATTTTCATTCTTTTTACAGACTAATAAAATTAACTGAAGTTGGGCCACCAAAATCAACTTTCAGTTCAGTTCAGTTCAGTTCAGTCGCTCAGTCTTGTCCGACTTTCAACGACCCCATGAATCGCAACACGCCAGGCCACCCTGTCCATCACCAATTCATGGAAACTTTGCATAACACAAATTATCAGTGTTTGATCATGTATACTGATCACTTGGAGGAAGGTCAAATCTCTTGTTAGGCAATGGTGTTGAGCTGTGGTAAGGCCTCATAAATTCTCATCCAGCCCTGTGTTTAGATTGTACTCATGATACTGAAAATATCGGCACCTGGGCTGGTTAATGTCCTCTTATCTTATTTGTATTTACTTAGCTGGTAATTTTGAATTCTTCCTCAAACTTTGAGAAATATTTGCTTTCCCTGAATAACAGTCAAATGTTTTTCTTTTTCGTGGGTATATATTTTTCCTATTCTTTCTTCCCACGACTTCAACATTTTCAAGTAACTGAGCTGTCAAAATGATGGGACTTTTCACAAAATACTTCTAATATGGAGACCATCATGTATAAAAATCAACTTCTATCTCTACCCCTAATCTTTGATTTTTTTTCCATTGAGATTTCTTTGTTTAATTAACCTCTCAAATAACATATTTATGTATCTATAACTTCTCATTTTAGATATGGAAGTTTTTAAAAAGAAGTATAACAGGACTGGAATGGGTCAGTTTTCATTCCAATCCCAAAGAAAGGCAATGCCAAAGAATGCTCAAACTACCATACAATTACACTCATGTCACACGCTAGTAAAGTAATGCTCAAAATTCTCCAAGCCAGGCTTCAAGAATACATGAACCGTGAGCTTCCAGATGTTCAAGCTGGTTTTAGAAAAGGCAGAGGAACCAGAGATCAAATTGCCAAAATCCACTGGATCATCGAAAAAGCGAGAGTTCCAGAAAAACATCTATTTCTGCTTTATTGATTATGCCAAAGCCTTTGATGATGTGGATCAGAATAAACAGGAAAATTCTGAAAGAGGGGAATACCAGACCACCTGACCTGCCTCTTGAGAAACCTATATGTAAGCCCAGAAGCAACAGTTCAAACTGGACATGGAACAACAGACTGGTTCCAAATAGGAAGAGGAGTATGTGAAGGATATATATTGACACCCTGCTTACTTAACTTATATGCAGAGTACCTCATGAGAAACATTGGGCTGGAAGAAGCACAAGCTGGAATCAAGATTGCAGGGAGAATATCAATAACCTCAGATATGCAGGTGACACCACCCTTATGGGAGAAAGTGAAGAGGAACTAAAAAGCCTCTTGATGAAAGTGAAAGAGGAGAGTGAAAAAGTTGGCTTAAGGCTCAACATTCAGAAAACTAAGATCATGGCATCTGATCCCATCAGTTCATGGCAAAAAGATGGGGAAACAGTGGAAACAGTGTCAGACTATTTTTAGGGGCTCCAAAATCACTGAAGACGTGACTGCAGCCATGAAATTAAAAGATGCTTGTTCCTTGTGAGGAAAACTATGACCAACCTAGACAGTATATTAAAAAGCAGAGACATCACTTTGTCAACAAAGGTCCATCTAGTCAAAGCTACGGTTTTTCCAGTAGTCATGTATGGATATGAGATTTGGACCATAAAGAAAGCTGAGCACTGAAGAGTTGATGCTTTGAACCATGGTGTTCGAAAAGACTCTTGAGAGTCCCTTGGACTACAAGGAGATCCAACCAGTCCATCCTAAAAGAAATCAGTCCTGAATGTTCATTGGAAGGACTGATGCTGAAGCTGAAACTCCAATACTTTTTTCTCCTGATGTGAAGAACTGACTCATTTGAGAAGACCCTGATGTTGGGAAAGATTAAAGGCAAGAGGAGAAGATGACGACAGAGGATGAGATGGTTGTATGACATCACTGACTCAATGGACATGAGTTTGAGCAAGCTTTGGGTGTTGGTGATGGACAGGTAGGACTGGTGTGCTGCAGTCCATGGGGTTTCAAAGAGTTTAACACAACTGAGCAACTGAAGTGAACTGAGACTACATTTGAAGACTCTGAGGTCACAATTTAAAGTCTAAGGCCTTTGACTTCTTACAATCTATATGGTGTAATTTTTTCATTTCTGATATTTCCTGTTACATATTCAATTTAGTACATAATAGAACTACAGTTTTCATGGTGTATCATGTGTCTTCTGAATTTTTAGTTGCATTTCCATAGTGTATATGATTCATGACTAAGGCGGAGGAAAATTGTTATTATGAAAATTGATGCCTATGGCAATTTTCTATATTTCCTCCCTGGGTCCTCATTCTGCAAATTATTTGCAAATATTTAACTCACGTTATTGGAACCAAACTTGGTATTTGAACATGATTGTCCGAATTAAACCAAGTAGTTTCTTGTGAGCTTTCTGAAAAAGTGCAATAACATGTTGAGGAGAACAACATAACCCTGAAGTGCCCAGCCCTCTATAACACACATTCATTTTAAATGAATTTCTATTGGAAATTTAGAAGCATTTCCTTAAATACCAAACCATAGTGGAATAGCACACTCTCTTATAAAAATCGTTATGTGGTTAGGTATTTTACTAAATAGCACGGCACATAGTTTGATACAAAATACGGTCCATCTGTTTAATGGATTTATAATACACTTGAGAGTTTAGCAGTTTAGCTAAACCATATCATGTTTATGCTAAGTTTCAAGTTAACCTTTTAAATAGTAAGAGAGCAAGGAAGATGGAAGCAAAAATCACTGCCAGGCTCAAGACATTGTCAGGAAGTCATCAAAGAACAACAAAAGATTAAAGATAGTTTTCAGATTAAAGATTATAAGCTCAAATGCCCATGGGAATCAATCCACAGCTTAAGCGGAAGCAGCATTCTTGAATAAGTGAAGTACATGCCTATGTCCTAACATGGAAAGGGCCTCTCAGTTTGAGAGGATTCTGCATGAAAGGTGACCGAGAGATAGCAGATATCCCATTTTTTATGAGAATCAGAAAATCTCAATTCTGCATTAAAGATGCAGATTCTAAAAAGTTAAAAGCAATTTTGATATCTTTAACACTGGACAGGACAGGAAGAAACCATTCCACAGTTTTAAATCTACCACTGCTACTAATGTGAAACATCTGATTTAAATATACAGCTATTAAGAGCAGAGTAGAAATTACTGTTTCAAATACTTTCAGTCAGTAGAAGTATCATAAGCTTAGATAAGGAGAATATTGAATATCTGGAGGAAAAAAATACCAATTTGGCTAGATAGCTGCTTTGATGAAAATACAAATATATTTTAAGTTTAATTGTGAGAATGGGGAATGCAGTCCTATATTTTTATTGATTTCTGGGCCAAACAGAACTGATAAAGGTGGGAGTGGCTAAGAGCTGAAATAATATTTTCTAAAAATTTAGTTTAGAAATAAATATGAGATTGCCAAAGAATTTTATAACTGGTATGTGCTCCAACTATGCACAAAGTAAATTTAGTTTAAAAAAATAAACACATTTTCTGTTTATTCTACTTGAAATCCATTGGTTAATACTATGTTGCAGAGAACCTTATTAAAGATATGTAAATAAAACTTTTCAGAAGGATTAATTACATGTTTCTGATCTTACCTGTATGTCATGGTGATGAATGTGGTTATCCATCCAACTACTTGTACGACCATCATGTTTTTTAACAAAGTTCTCTTTGGTTTCCAAGTTAATTTTTGCAGACAAACTTACTTTGTTGTTTTTCAAGATGGCACACACTAACTATAAAAATATTTTACCTTAAAAATTCTTAGAGAGTTTTTTAGCATTCTTTTGGCATTTGGCTGAAAGAAATAATAAAAAATGGGGTTAAAACCCCAAAGTATAACCAGAAAATAGTCATTTAGACTAAAGGTGTTCATTATCTTGTCTTTGGTTTCATTTAGTACATATTATTCTTTATATCCATTGCCTTAAAATGTTTGTATGAGAATGATTCAGTATAAGGGCAAGTTAAATCAGATTTGATCACTTAGAAATCCTTCTGACGAAAAAGTTTTCACCTTCATGAATGATTAAAAGTTTAACTTCATTTCTTTTTATTGGAAATTTTTGTTTATGTTAGAGATTTGCCATATATCTGTCCTGAGCTTAAGTATTGTCACATTGAGATAAAAAATGTGCCTGCTAATATGCAATATATAAATTATTATCTAATGTTGAAATGAAGTCTATAGAATCATCTGAATTTGATTCATATTTTTAGAAGCAAAGATTTAGAAATAAGTGGTGAGAAGATTATTGCAAAGTACTAAGCAGGGAAAAAAAAAACAATTAAATGAGAATTGCTAGACAAATGCACAAAGTAGTGAAGACTGAGATGACTTTATTGTTATACAATTCTCATGATTATCAAATATGATTATCAGTTCAGTTCAGTCACTCAGTTGTGTCTGACTCTTTGCGACCCCATGAATCACAGCACGACAGGGCCCCCTGTCCATCACCAACTTCCGGAGTTTACCCAACTCATGTCCATCAAGTCGGTGATGCCATCTAGCCATCTCAACTTCTGTATTCCCATTCTGCTCCTGTCCCCAATCCCTCCCAGCATTAGAGTCTTGTCCAATGAGTCAACTCTTCGCATGAGGTGGCCAAAGTACTGGAGTTTCAGCTTCAGCATCAGTCCTTCCAATGAACACCCAGAACAACCAATGGACTGGTTGGATCTCCTTGCAGTCCAAGGGACTCTCAAGAGTCTTCTCCAACACCACAGTTCAAAAGCATCAATTCTTCGGCGCTCAGCTTTCTTCACAGTCCAATTCTCA
The DNA here is from genome assembly GCF_032405125.1 of Capricornis sumatraensis. Taxonomy (NCBI): domain Eukaryota; kingdom Metazoa; phylum Chordata; class Mammalia; order Artiodactyla; family Bovidae; genus Capricornis; species Capricornis sumatraensis. The sequence goes on along the minus strand of NW_027184612.1, from coordinate 1,784,948 downwards.
TATCCATACATGACCACAGGAAAAACCATAGCCTTGACTAGACGGACCTTTGTTGGCAAAGTAATGTCTCTGCTTTTGAATATGCTGTCTAGGTTGGTCATAACTCTCCTTCCAAGGAGTAAGCGTCTTTTAATCTCATGGCTGCAGTCACCATCTGCAGTGATTTTGGAGCCCAAGAAATAAAGTCTGACACTGTTTCCACTGTTTCCCCATCTATTTCCCATGAACTGATGGGACCAGATGCCATGATCTTCGTTTTCTGAATGTTGAGCTTTAAGCCAACTTTTCACTCTCCTCTTTCACTTTCAAGAGGCTTTTTCGTTCCTCTTCACTTTCTGCCATAAGGGTTGTGTCATCTGCATATCTGAGGTTCTTGATATTTCTCCCGGCAATCTTGATTCCAGCTTGTGCTTTTACTGGCCCAGCATTTCTCATGATGTACTCTGCATATAAGTTAAATAATCAGGGTGACAGTATACAGCCTTGATGTACTCCTTTTCCTATTTGGAACCAGTCTGTTGTTCCATGTCCAGTTCTAACTGTTGCTTCCTGACCTGCATACAGATTTCTCAAGAGGCAGGTCAGGTGGTCTGGTATTCCCATTCTTTCAGAATTTTCCACAGTTTATTGTGATCCACATAGTCAAAGGCTTTGGCATAGTCAAAAAAGCAGAAATAGATGTTTTTCTGGAACTCTCTTGCTTTTTCAGTGATCCAGCAGATGTTGGCAATTTGATCTCTGGTTCCTCTGCCTTTTCTAAAACCAGCTTGAAGTTCACAGTTCATGTATTGCTAAAGCCTGGCTTGGAGAATTTTGAGCATTACTTTACTAGCGTGTGAGATGAGTGTATGTAAATTAGTTTATTTGGTTGACAGAATAAAACACACTTTAGGATAATATTTTAGCTACCCCAAAACTACTTCAGAATAGCTTAATTAACAATTCTTAGTTAAAAAGTTTGCTTTAACATTCTTATACTAATGTACAGCTTAATATCTGTCTACCATCCTTTCCATTATATAGATTGGAGTTAAAAAGTCCTCATATAAGCAACAGAAATAATTTTGAAGGTTCTACCAACCATATTAGGGCAACAGAGCTGATTTTATTAGGTTGTTTATTTCCATTCAGTCCTGCTATTTTAACATTTCAACTCTAATTTTTGTTGTATATTTATAACCTTAATTTAGTTTTGGAAAAACAGTTTTAATAAATATTTCTTGAATTAAATTGTAATCACATTTAATATTTTTCATTCATTAAATATGTCAACTATTGATAAATATTTGAGTTGGTAAAAATATTTGATTGGAAACATCAACAACTGTTTTCAAAACATCTTATCTCTATCATTCCTCTAGCAATATGATATTATATTATTTTAATTTTTTACCTAACTCATGTCCATCGAGTCGGTGATGCCATCTAGCCATCTCAACTTTCTACGTCATTCCTTCCAAAGAAATCCCAGGGTTGATCTCCTTCAGAATGGACTGGTTGGATAACCTTGCAGTCCAAGGGACTCTCAAGAGTCTTCTCCAACACCACAGTTCAAAAGCATCAATTTTTTGGTGTGCAGCCTTCTTCACAGTCCAACTCTCACATCCATACATGACCACAAGAAAAACCATAGCCTTGATGAGACGGACCTTAGTCGGCAAAGTAATGTCTCTGCTTTTCAATATACTATCTAGGTTGGTCATAACTTGTCTTTTGATTTCATGCCTGCAGTCACCATCTGCAGTGATTTTGGATCCCAGAAAAATAAAGTCTGACACTGTTTCCACTGTTTCCCCATCTATTTCCCATGAAGTGATGGGACCGGATGTCATGATCTTCGTTTTCTGAATGTTGAGCTTTAAGCCAACTTTTTCGCTCTCCTCTTTCACTTTTATACTTTCATTTACATAGATTAGAGGAACAATAACTGAGTATAACATACTGGTTTGTCAAGCAGGTTCTGAGCCAAGAGGCAGAACCAACTTGAAGAAAGAGTTTGGGGTAAACGCATAGTACATTAGCATAGCTTAAGACAAACATTTCCATAAGAAAAAGGCATTGGTTATCTCTAGCTTTAAGAATAGTTAACTTCAGGTGAAACCAGGTGTCATTATGGCAACACAGTATTTTAAGAGAAACCTCCTTTTAAATTTGTATAGAGAAGGAAAAAATATCTCGTTTGTTTCCTCCTGCCGCTTAAGAGAAATAAAAATGTCTGACATTTGCAGGCTATTTCCTCCGTTTGGAGACCCCTGGACTTCTTGCCTGTTACCCTCTCACTAGGCCCATGGATTTATGTAAATTGTAAGTGCTCAAATAGGAGATGACAAGAGTGAACATCGATATTTTAGGAATAGGTGAACTAAAATGGATGGGAATGGGAGAATTTAATTCAGATGACCATTATATATAGTATTGTAGGTAAGAATCCCTTAGAAGAAGTGGAGTAGTCCTCATAGCCAACAAGAGTCTGATATGAATTACTTGGGTGCAGTCTCAAAAACGACAAGATGATCTCAGTTCATTTCCAAAACAAACCATTCAGTAATCCAAGTTTATGCCCCAATCATGGATGCCATACAAGCTGAAGTTGAATGGTTCTATGAAGACCTACAAGACCTTCTAGAATTATCATCAAGAAAGATACACTTTTCATGAGAGGGGACAGTGATGCAAAAGTAGGAAGTCAAGAGATACCTGCAGTAACGAGCAAGTTTGACCTTGGAGTATGAAATGAAGTAGGACAAATGCTAATAGAGTTCTGACAAAAGAACAAACTGGTCATAGCAAACATCTTCTTCCAACAACAGAAGAGACGACTCTACACATAGACATCACCATATGGTCAATATGGAAATCAGATTTATTATATTATTTGCAGCCAAAGATGGAGAAGCTCTAAACAGTCAGCAAAAATGACTTGGACCTGACTGTGGCTCAGATCATGAGTTTCTGCTTATACAGTAACAATGTCATTTTTTTTAATAAGGAAATGCTACATAATACCATAGAATTTGATACTTTAATTAATTGGATTCATTGAACAAACTAAATAATTGCCAGAATATTTTGTTCAGAATGGATTGTGTGCACATAAGGAAATAAAGGCATGAAATAAGCATGAAAAGTAGACATTCAGTTTTAAACATTAGAGATAATACTATCAGACCTACCATAGAGACCAATATTGAGCTAACGCCACTGTTTCTCGAGGTAAAATTGACATCATTTAAAATACTAGCAGGACTAAGTCTTATGTACAGGCAACAAGTGTCAAACTTAGTCTTCCCTTTGAAGGAATATTCAGTAATGCTCCTCTATCAAATTCTCCTTTGCCTTACTTTTATCCATCCATAGTATTTAACCATTTTGGGATTCTTTTGACAGTCCACAACTCACTAATTTTAAAGACAAAGACACCTATCTCTCTTATCACTTATCTTATTCTTTTTTTTTTTTTTTCTGTCTACAGATAGACCATTTTCTGAATTCCAATGCTCCCAGGTGTATTTCAAAGTAATTTATATTTTCTACTATTTTTTCACCATTACTTAATCTATGATTATCACAGATAATCCTTTAAGCATATTGGATAGTTAGACCATTATCTGAAGAAATTTTTTCATAACTTATTTTCCTAAGTACTTCAAACAGTCCCAAGTACTTGGCTAGTGCTAAATAAAACTTTTATTTTAAACACTGAAAGATCCAAATCTAGGTTAAAATATACATTTTCCATGAAAACTTCATAAACTAGTTTCAATTTACTAGATAATTCTCTTATGCTATATATCTTTAATATTTATAATAAGTTTACAGAAAATCAGCTCAAATTTATTAACAAACTCTCTGAGATCAACATTTTACTTACCTAAGTATTATATCTTCTTTCTTTTGAACTCTACTATATTTCCTAAAACTTAACTCAGTGATCTGAATTCTAAAGAAGTCTTAACTACTATACATGGGGATATATATGAGTCTAACAAAAAGCACAGAGTCGGCAAACTCTACAGGTTGATAAGGTTTGAAAGACAAGATTAACTTGATTGACTATGCTTTACTAAATGTGCTTTCTAAATGAAAAAAAAATAATCTAGTTATTACAGAAAAGAGGAAACCAAAACCCCTCAAACATATGTGAAAAAGTCTCAACTCACTTAGCAATCAGAGAAATGCAAAACCACAATTATATTCCATTACAAACCCACCAGACTAACAAACATTTAAATGTATTTGAAAATGTTAAGTACAGATGACAATGTGGGTACTACGGATGCAAACTAGTATTTAGGAAACTTTAAACTACACTTATCCTATAGTGTAGCAATTCAATTCTATGCCGAGATACACTAGAAAAACATTTGATCCTGCGTATCAGAAGATGTACAAAATTGATTTCAGCAGGATTTTTTTTCCAACTAGTCTGAAATTTTATATGTTTACCATTCATAGAATGGATATATTTTGTTCAAGGAATATAAAACTGTAGAACATGAAGATATTAGGGAGAAAAAGAATTTACTATCTTAGATTCTATGACTGAACCTGAAAATTAAACTTACATAAGACAGATTTACAGAAAAGAAGCAAACAGATTTTACTTAATATTTTAACGTGCACAAAGGAGTCTTCATAAGAAAAATGAAGATCTGAAAAAACAGGACCAGGAGCTTATATACACTTTCTAACAAAGAAGTGGTAAATTTGTGGAGAAGTGACAAAACAAAGATATTTGAGCTTAGGGGTAATGAATTACGAGAAAGCGACTAGGAAGTACACAGAGGAAATTAATAGAAGATAAGGGTTATTTTAATAGATTTGTTTGTACTGATTGGTTTTGGCATCATCGCTGTTTCCAATGGTAAGAATGTTCTCTTCCTTGTACAGAGAGGACATCTTTCTCATGCTTATTTTATGGCTGGCTTTTAGGTAGAAAGGAGATTTGTCAGAGAGTCCTTCCTGCAACTGCTGTTTCTCTGGTGCTTTCAAGCTCAAAATAATTAATATGCTAAAGTGGTATATTTTGGAAATAACATGTTTTGAACCTGTTCAAAAATGAATAGGTTGTGTGATGGTTAATTTTGTATGTCAGCTTGACTAGGATAATGTATGCCTAGAATGTTAGTAAAACATTATTTCTGAGTTTGTCTGTGAGAGTGTTTCTGGAAGGAATTAGCATTTAAAAATGTTTCCTTGTGTACAGTTAATTCACAATGTTGTGCTAGTTTCAAGCGTACAGCAAAATGAATCCATTATACATATGCATATATCCATCTTAAGAAGCTTTTCCCATATAAATCATTACAGACTATTGTATAGAGTTTTCTCTGCTATACTTATTAGTCCTTAATAGTTATCTATTTTATTAGTCTTTATTATATGTTTTATATAGTGTATGTATGTCAATCCCAATATCCCAATTTATCCCTCTCCTCTTCCCCCTTGGTACCCATAAGTTTGTTTTCTATATGTGTGAATTTATGTTTTTTTTTCCATTTATGTTTTATAAATAAGTTAATTTATACCTTTTTTTTAGGTATCACATATAAGTGGTATCATATTGTATTTGTCTTTCTCTATCTGACTTACTTCACTCAGAATGACAATCTCTAGGTCCACCCATGTTGCTGCAAAAGGCACTCAATTCAGTTCAGTTCAGTTCAGTCGCTCAGTCGTGTCCGACTCTTTGTGACCCCATGGACCGAGGCACGCCAGGCCTCCCTGTCCATCATCAACTCCTGGAGTCCACCCAAACCCATGTCCATCGAGTCGATGATGCCATTCAACCATCTCATTCTCTGTCGTGCCCTTCTCCTCATGCCCTCAATCTTTACCACCATCAGGGTCTTTTCCAGTGAGTCAGCTCTTTGTATCAGGTGGCCAAAGTACTGGAGTTTCAGCCTCAACATCAGTCCTTCCAATGAACACCCAGGACTGATCTCCTTTAGGATGGACTGGTTGGATTTCCTTGCAGTCCAAGGGACTCTCAAGAGTCTTCTCCAACTCCACAGTTCAAAAGCACCAATTCTTCTGTGCTCAGCTTTCTTTATAGTCCAACTCTCACATCCATACATGACCACTGGAAAAACCATAGCCTTGACTAGACGGACCTTTGTTGGCAAAGTAATGTCTCTGCTTTTTAATATACTGTCTAGATGGGTCATAACTTTCCTTCTAAGGAGTAAGCATCTTTTAATTTCTTTTCTGTAATTGCCATCTGCAGTGATTTTGGAGCCCAGAAAAATAAAGTCAGCCACTGTTTCCCCATCTACTTGCCATGAAGTGATGGGACTGGATGCCATGATCTCAGTTTTCTGAATGTTGAGCTTTAAAAGCCAACTTTTTCACTCTCCTCTTTCACTTTCATCAAGAGCCTCTTCAGTTCTTCTTCACTTTCTGCCATAAGGGTGGTGTCATGCAAAAGGCACTATTTCGCCCCTTTTACGGGTAAGTAATGTTTCATTTATATCTGTACCACATCTTCTTTATCCACCCTTCTGTTGGTGGACATGCAGCGATCAAAGCAGTATGGCGCCGGCACAAAAACAGAAAATACATCAGTGAAATAGGACACAAAGTCCAGAGATAAACCCATGCGCTTATGGTCACCTAATATATACAAGGTAAAAATAGACACTGGAGAAAAGAAAGAAACTTCAATATATGATACTGGAAGACTAGAGCTACATGTAAAATAATGAAATTAGAACATTCTCTAACATTATACAGAATAATGGATTAAACATCTAAATGTAAGACCAGATACTATAAAACTCTTAGAGGAAACAGGCAGAAAACTTCTGGGCATAAATCTCAGCAAGATCTTTTCTGATTCACCTCCTAGAGTAATGAAAATAAAAACAAAAATAAACAAATGGGACCTAATTAAACTTAAGAAGCTCTTGCACAGCATAAACAAAACAAAATAACAACCCTCAGAATGGGAGAAATGTTTGCAAATTAAGCAACCTGAAAGGAATTAAATCTCCAAAACATACAAACAGTTCATGCAGCTCAATATCAAAGAAAAAAAAAAAAAACTCAATCAAAAATTGTGGGGAAGATCTAAGAAGACATTTCTCCACAAAAGACATATAGATGGCCAAAAGCACATGAAAAGTGCCGCTCAACAATCACTAAGTATTAGAGAAATGTGAATCAAAACTACAATGAGGTATCACCTCACACCGCCAGAATTGCCATGATTAAAAAATCTACAAACAATAAATGATTGGGAGGGTGGGAATATAATGTTCTCCATTATGAAGAACAGTATAGAGTTTCCTTAAAAGACTAAAAATAGAGCTATCATACGATTCAGCAATCCTAATCCAGAGAGAAAGGTAATCCAAAAAGATACATGCACCCCAGTGCTTACTGCAGCAGTATTTACAATAGGCAGGACACAGAAGCACCAAGATTAGCACTTGGGTCAAGATCAGCAATGCTGGTGGACATTACCCACTCCTTTGAGGTCCTGAATAGGAAAAAAGGCAGAGGACGGGTGAATTCTCTCTCTGTTTGAACTGGGACATCTATGTTTTGCTTGTGGAAGTCAATATTTCTAGTTCTCAGGCATTTGGATTCAGACTTGGACTTAGACCACTGGTTGCCCTGCCTCTTTGGAGTTGGACTGAATTACACTACCTGCTTTCCTGGTTCTTCAATTTGCAGACAATACATCATGGGATTTCTCAATCTCCATAACCATGTGTGCCCTTTCTTCTAATAAATCTCTCTCTCTCCATGAATACACATTTATTTTTCTTTTCTGGAGAACCCCATCTATATAGGCAGTGTGCAACAGCACACAACAAATTCACAATATTTAGCTTAGAAGACAAGGCACATGATTATATATAGTATGAGTTAATCTATGTAGAGTTCAAGACCAGGCAAACTAAAACAATGTTATAAATGTGTATATACACAGTAAAATAAATAAGCAGGGAGTTGTTATAACAGAGATCAGGAGAGTGATCATTTTTTCAGGAAGAAACATTTTTGGAGAGGAACAGTAAGAAATGTCAAGGGTGCCAAAAACAATCTTTTTTTAACAAGGTGGTGATCATACAGATATTCATGAATCATTTTTAAATGAATCATACATTTGATCACTCATGTGCATATAATGCATGAGTGATCAAATATATATTTCACACTGTAGTAAAAATCAAACCAGCTTGAATTTTACACAGCACAGAACTGAACAAAGAAATAGGTAGTGGGGGAATAGGAAAAAAATTAAGAACATAGAGAAAAGAATTGGTTTATTTTCCCAGGATCTCAATAAAACATTTAGCTAAATATTTCTTGGCTTAGTTCAAATTTATAAAAGGCTTAACAAATGAGATTGACTTCTATAATAAAGAGACAAGATACCTGAAGAGCCACGGCACAGACAGCTTAATTGGCTTTCATTAAGATTTTGATTATATTGGCATATATAGTTATGTAATGTGGCATATGATACTCAGACTATCAGGTTAGTAAATGACTTCAGTATTGACTGTGGCTTTTGGAAATTAGGTGATTAGTGGTTTAGGAGCAAAAGGAAATAAAATAAAAGAAGATGGAAAGAAATAAAGGAGCACTCAGAAAATTTTGTCTAGTCATTGTAAGATATTAATCTTTGCCATATTATTTTTTTCTCTCACTTAGGTTATGCTTTCAATTAAAATATAATTTTAGGCATTGTAGAAGACTTCAAATACTCACTTTGGTATAGTTCATAAAAGTCTTTTATTAATATTCCTCTTTTTAGAGCTGAAATAGGGAAAATCTTCCTTTTCTCTTAGTTTTAAAGGTGGTGTTTTGTACATGCTGCTAAGTCACCGCAGTCGTGTCTGACTCTGTGCAACCCCATAAAATGGCAGCCCACCAGACTCCCCCGTCCCTGGGATTCTCCAGGCAAGAACACTGGAGTGGGTTGCCATTTCCTATGTTTTGTACATAGAGCTCTAACTCCCAGAGACCTCTTTAAGAATCCATGAGGAACTGTTTCCAAAATTAAGACACAATCTTTAAAATTACTTAAGTAAAATTAAAAATGACACTTGAAGCCCATTTGACTTTTTTCACCTACTTAAGCCACTACAAATTGTAAATTTTCTACTGCATAATCATTCCTAAAGGAAGGAAACATTATATTTGTATGCCCTTTGCCAAGCCTAAAGTGGGGGAAAAAGTGTACCTTGTGTGTAGCACATATACCTCCTATTGGTGCTGTCTGCGTATAATGCATATTAGCATGTATGAGCTGTGGTGATATATATATATATATTTTTTTTTTTTTCCAGCAGTGAAGTCAATACTGGTCCTGTTCATCAGTAAAAATGTTCAGTTACCGACACACACAGATACACACACACATTAATTGAGAGACACTATTAAATGAAATGACAGAATAAACAATCCAAATAATCTCCTCATAAGAGACATTTAGGAATGCTAGTTTAAAAATTATAAATAGTCTCTCAATTATATGAATTAGCTCTCAAGAAAATAAAGAAAATCTCTAGGTACCAAAATGAAAAGAAAGCCAAAACTAAAGCAGTTAATTAGAATGAAATCTGTAGTTAACTTCAAAATCTTCCTAAACCCTAATATTCAAGAATTTGGATATTAATGGCTGCAATAGTATAGATATTGAAGCCCTGGGGGGCCATGAAAGGACTAAACTGCCACAATAATACCAGCACAGAGTTATCTACCACCAATAGAAGAATATAAAGAGAAAAATCATGAGTTTAACCTGACCTCCAATTGGAAAATATCACCCATGAAATTATAACTAAACATCTACACCCTCATGAATTTATAGATTTGAAGATCCTTGGAATACCAATCAGAAGTAAAGACAACTTATTTGTACCATGACCCTCAATTAGGACTGCACAAAATTTCTACGTATAACATGATATAAAATGAGTCAACACAAAAATAAATGTGGTACAGTGAAAGACTGAGAAGACTTAGATGCCTAAAATTTTCAGAATGGGATTTTGGAATATATAGTATAAAATATATAGCTAAAATTTAGTTGGAGACAAAACTAGGAAAAGGAAGAAAACAGAACAAATCCCTCCAAACTATGAAGAATATTATTCAAATTATCAAATATAATTTCTTGAAATCACAAATACAATTTCTGCAATTACATAGGTAATGAATTAGATGAACAGTTTAGATACAGCTAAGAAAAATTTAGTAAGCTCAAAAATAAAACAGATGAAGTTACCTAAATTGACACAGATGGAAGATAAATGGAAAATAAAAATTTTAAAATATGGAGAAGAGACAGAAAATATTTAAAAATTCTAAGAGTTCAAGAGAAACAGATAAAAAGATGGAGGAGAGATAGTATTCAGAGAGATAATAGGTGATGATTTCCAGAATTAATGAAAGATGTGTCATTAATTAATTAATGAAATATTTAAAAGAACAAAAATACACAATGAATATTTATATAACTGGAAATAAACATTTAAGGTGCCAAAGGCAAAAAGATTTTTCAGCTGACCCTTGAAAAACATGGGTTTGAACTACATGGATCCACTTATTCAAAGTTTTTTTCAATAGTAAACACCACAGTGCTATATGAGCCACCGTTGGTTGAGTCTGTTGATGTGGAAATACAGATACAGAGGAACCATGTATATGAAGGGCCAACTTAAGTTTCACATGGACTTCTGAGTGCATGGAAGGTCAGTCCCCCTACAAGCCCCAGATTACTATAAGATCTGTTGTATTTTATTTTCAAATTTCAACTATACACCACAGTGTTACTAACTGTAATGAATGTGCCATACATTACGTCCCTAGAACTTGTTCCTTTTAATGAGGGGTTATGTTCTTTGAGCAACATCGACCAATTTCCCACATCCATTCCCCAAATCCTTGGTAAACACGCTAGCCTCTGTGCATATGAGCTTGGCTTTTATTTCCCACATATAAGCGATATAACACAGCATTTGTCTAACTTACTTCACTTAGCATAATGCCCTCAACGTCCAACTACGGTGTCACTAACGGCAGCACTTCCTTCTTTCTCCTGATTGACTCATGTTCTGTTGGACACATATATACACACTTTTTTTCTTTTTCTTTGTCTAGCCATCCCTTAACAAACATATAGGTTGTTCACTTACCTTGGTCACTGTGAATAATGGTTACCATGAATAATGCTGCAATAACCATGGAAATGCAGATATATCTTCAAGATCCTCTTTTCAGAAATTGAATTGATAGATTGTCCATCTAGTCAAGGCTATGGTTTCTCCTGTGGTCATGTATGGATGTGAGAGTTGGACTGTGAAGAAGGCTGAGTGCCGAAGAATTGATGCTTTTGAACTGTGGTGTTGGAGAAGACTCTTGAGAGTCCCTTGGACTGCAAGGAGATCCAATCAGTCCACTCTGAAGGAGACCAGTCCTGGGATTTCTTTGGAAGGAATGATGCTAAGACTGAAACTCCAGTACTTAGGCCACCTCATGCGAAGGGTTGACTCATTGGAAAAGACTCTGATGCTGGGAGGGATTGGGGGCAGGAGGAGAAGGGGACGACAGAGGATGAGACGGCTGGGTGGCATCACTGACTCGATGGACGCGAGTCTGAGTGAACTCCGGGAGTTGGTGATGGACAGGGAGGCCTGGCGTGCTGCGATTCATGGGGTCGCAAAGAGTCGGACACGACTGAGTGACTGAACTGAACTGAACTGAAGTGAAGGTAGTTCTAATTTACATTTTTTAAGGAACCTCCATAATGTTTTACATAATTGTTGTTGTTCAGTTATTAAGTTGTATCTATTTGTGACCCATGGATTGCAGCATGCCAGGATTCCCTGTCAATCACCGTCTCCCAGAGTTTACTCAAACTCATGTCCATTGAGTTGGTAATGCCATGCAACAATCTCATCCTCTGCCATCCCCTTCTCTTCCTGCCCTCAATCTTTCCCAGCATAAGGATCTTTTCCTAGGAGTCGGCTCTTCACATCAGGTGGCCAAACATTGGAGCTTCAGCATCAGTCCTTCCAGTGAGTATTTGGGGTTGATTTCCTTTAGGATTGATGGGTTTGATATCTTGTACAAGGGACAGTTTTCCATAGTGGCTGCACCAATTTACATTCTCACCTAGAGTGCATAAGCATTCTTTCTCTTAACATCCTTCCTGACATGTTATCTTGAGCTTTTGATAGTCATTCTAACAGGCATGATGTGATAGCTCATTATGGTTTTATGTTTTCCTGATTATTAGTGATAGTGAACACCTTTTCATGTAACTGTTGGCCAGGTATTGTTTTTGGAATGCCTTCTCTGGAAAAATGTCTATTTAGTTCCTCTGCCCATTTTGAAATCAAATGGCTTTATTTTTTCCTATCAAGTTGTATTAATTCTTTATATATTTTGGATATTAACTCATCAGATATATGATTCACAAGTATTTCTACCATTAAATCACACTTGATTATAGTGTAAGATTCTTTTAGTGTGCTGTTAAATTTGGTTTACTAATATTTTGTTGACGATTTTTACATCTATATTAATCAGGGATATTGGTCTTTAGTCTTCCTTTCTTGTATCATCTTATTTGGCTCTGGTTTTAGGGAAATGCTATCCTTGTTAAATGAATGCAGAGTATTCCATTTCTTCGAGCTTGACCAATTTTTTATGTAGAATCAGTATCTTAACTGCAAAGGGTCTTACCTTTGCATTTCTGTGGAATCAGTTGTATCATCTGATTCATTTCTGATTTCGAGTCTTCTCTCTTTTAGTCTTGCATCTAACCAAAGTTTTGATTATCGTTTCAAAGAAACAGCTCTTAATTTCATTGTTCTTTTCCATTGTCTTTTTAATCTCTTTTTAACTTATTTCCCCTGTGATCTTTGTAATTGTCTTCCTCCTCCTAATTTGGGGCTTCATTTCTTCTTCTTCTTTTTAACTAATTTGTTGTAGTTTAAAGTTAGTGCTCATTTGAAATTTTTCTTGTTTCTTGAAAGAAGTTCTGTATCTTTTGACTGGAGAATTTACTCCATTTACTTAAATAGTTTATTGGTAGGTATGGACTTAATATCACCATTTTGTTAACTGTTTTCTGAATTTTTTTGTAATTACTTTGTTACTTTCTTTTCTCCTGATTTTTTTCTTCTATGATTTGAAGATTGCACCATACATCACAAATCCATGGCATTCCTGGATTTCTTTCCCCTTCTCTTTTGTGTATCTACTACAGATTTTTGCTTTGTGTTTACCATGAAGCTTACATAAAACTGTTTATAAAATAAAATAGTCTATTTTAAGGTGATAACTACTTAAGTTCTAATGCAAACTGAAGCTGTTTTTTTCTTTTTAACACTGCTTGCCCATATTTTGTTTTCGATGTCTCAGATTAATATTTTTACTTTGTGTATGCATTAACAGATTATTGTATTTGTCTTTTAATCTTCATATACTTATAAGTGATTTATATACTCTGAATACTCTGAAGTTAACTGTGTATTTACTTTCACTGGGTTTCCCTGATAGCTTAGTTGGTAAAGAATCTGCCTGCAATGCAGGAGACCCTGGTTCAAATCCTGGGTCGGGAAGATCCCCTGGAGAAGGGATAGGATACACACTCTAGTATTCTGGCCTGGAGAATTCCATGGACTGTATAGTCCATGGGGTCGCAAAGATTCAGGCATGACTGAGTGACTTTCACTTCACTTCACTTCACTTATTTTCACCAGTGAGATTTATTATTTCATATGTTTTGCTTTTACTAACTAGTGTTCCTTTGCTTCTTCTTGAAGAAGTTCCTTTAATATTTCTTATAAGGACAGTCTAGTGGTGATGATCTCTTTCAGCTTTTACTTATCTGGAAAATCCAGACTTTCTTACCTCTTTTGATATGGGTCTCTTCTTTTTTTTATTTTATTTTATTTTATTTTATTTTTTAATTTTTTTTAAAATCTTTAATTCTTACATGTGTTCCCAAACATGAACCCCCCTCCCACCTCCCTCCCCATAACATCTCAGTGGGTCATCCCCATGCACCAACCCCAAGCATGCTGTATCCTGCGTCAGACATAGACTGGCGATTCAATTCTTACATGATAGTATACATGATAGAATGCCATTCTCCAAAATCATCCCACCCTCTCCCTCTCCCTCTGAGTCCAAAAGTCCGTTATACACAGCTGTGTCTTTTTTCCTGTCTTGCATACAGGGTCATCATTGCCATCTTTCTAAACTCCATATATATGTGTTAGTATACTGTATTGGTGTTTTTCTTTCTGGCTTACTTCACTCTGTATAATCGGCTCCAGTTTCATCCACCTCATTAGAGCTGATTCAAATGTATTCTTTTTAACGGCTGAGTAATACTCCATTGTGTATATGTACCACTGCTTTCTTATCCATTCATCTGCTGATGGACATCTAGGTTGTTTCCATGTCCTGGCTATTATAAACAGTGCTGCGATGAACACTGGGGTACATGTGTCTCTTTCAATTCTGGTTTCCTCGGTGTGTATGCCCAGCAGTGGGATTGCTGGGTCATAAGGTAGTTCTATTTGCAATTTTTAAAGGAATCTCCACACTGTTCTCCATAGTGGCTGTACTAGTTTGCATTCCCACCAACAGTGTAGGAGGGTTCCCTTTTATCCACACCCTCTCCAGCATTTATTGCTTGCAGATTTTTGGATCGCTGCCATTCTGACTGGTGTGAAGTGGTACCTCATTGTGGTTTTGATTTGCATTTCTCTGATAATGAGTGATGTTGAGCATCTTTTCATGTGTTTGTTAGCCATCCGTATGTCTTCTTTGGAGAAATGTCTATTTAGTTCTTTGGCCCATTTTTTGATTGGGTCATTTATTTTTCTGGAATTGAGCTGCATAAGTTGCTTGTATATTTTTGAGATTAGTTGTTTGTCAGTTGCTTCATTTGCTATTATTTTCTCCCATTCAGAAGGCTGTCTTTTCTCCTTGCTTATAGTTTCCTTTGTTGTGCAGAAGCTTTTAATTTTAATTAGATCCCATTTGTTTATTTTTGCTTTTATTTCCAGTATTCTGGGAGGTGGATCATAGAGGATCCTGCTGTGATTTATGTCTGAGAGTGTTTTGCCTATGTTCTCCTCTAGGAGTTTTATAGTTTCTGGTCTTACATTTAGATCTTTAATCCATTTTGAGTTTATTTTTGTGTGCAGTATTAGAAAGTGATCTAGTTTCATTCTTTTACAAGTGGTTGACCAGTTTTCCCAGCACCACTTGTTAAAGAGATTGTCTTTACTCCATTGTATATTCTTGCCTCCTTTGTCAAAGATAAGGTGTCCATATGTGTGTGGATTTAAAAGGAAGAATTGGAGAACCCCAGAGTTAGTAGAAGGAAAAAAATCTTAAAAATTAGGGCAGAAATAAATGCTAAAGAAACAAAAGAGACCATAGCAAAAATCAACAAAGCCAAAAGCTGGTTCTTTGAAAGGATAAATAAAATTGACAAACCACTAGCCAGACTCATCAAGAAGCAAAGAGAGAAAAATCAAATCAATAAAATTAGAAATGAAAATGGAGAGATCACAACAGACAACACAGAAATACAAAGGATCATAAGAGACTACTATCAGCAGTTGTATGCCAATAAAATGGACAACGTGGAAGAAATGGACAAATTCTTAGAAAAGTACAATTTTCCAAAACTGAACCAGGAAGAAATAGAAAATCTTAACAGACCCATCACAAGCACGGAAATTGAAACTGTAATCAGAAATCTTCCAGCAAACAAAAGCCCAGGTCCAGATGGCTTCACAGCTGAATTCTACCAAAAATTTCGAGAAGAGCTAACACCTATCCTCCTCAAACTCTTCCAGAAAATTGCAGAGGAAGGTAAACTTCCAAACTCATCCTATGAGGCCACCATCACCCTAATACCAAAACCTGACAAAGATGTCACAAAAAAAGAAAACTACAAGCCAATATCACTGATGAACATAGATGGGTCTCTTCTTGTTCATCTAATGTGTAGGAGTCACTCAATTCGTTTCTGGATTTCTTTCAGAGAGAAGTACTACATGTATAGCTGTATGTTTAATGTTTGTGGGAGGAAGGAAGTTCAGGAACCTCCTGTATCACCATCTTTAAAAAGTCCTCTTTCAGAAAATAGATTTTAAATCATCCACAAAAGAAAGGCAATTTTAGTAGAAATTATGATGATCAGACTGACACCAGACTATCAATCACAAGGATAGACTCTAACAAGAGCAGAAAAATAAGAATTGTGGGGGAAAGCACTTAATAAAACAGAGACACTATATTAACTATGTACAACTTTATAGCCAATTAATTTTTATTGAATAAAAATGAGATAAAGATAATTTAAATAAATGTTAATTGATTAAAGTTTGCCACTTATGAATACTTACTAAATAAATTTCTAAAGAATTTGCATAGGAAATATAGTATAAATAATATATAGAAAAGAAGGGATGAAACATAAGAAATAGTGACTGGAAAATAATCTGAAAAAGAATCACTGTGCTGTACATTTAAAATATTGTAAATAAATTATAATTCAAAAAATTAAAGAAAAGTAGTGGGTGAAAGGATTGATAAATGTGTATGCAATTTAAACATAGTAAATAAAAAACAATAATAATATCTGGCAAGCCATTCAACATCAGAGTAATTCAAGTCTACACCCCTACCACCGATGCCAAAGAAGCTAAAGTTGATCAGTTCTATGAAGACCTAGAAAACCTCCTAGGACTAACATCAAAAAAAGATGTTCTATTCATCACTGGGGATTGGAAAACAAAGTAGGAAGTCAAGAGATACCTGGAGTAATAGGCAAGTTTGGTCTTAAAGAACAAAATGAAGCAGGTCAGAGATAACTAAATTTTGCCATGATAATGCATTAGTCATAGCAAATACCCTTTTTTTAAACAATACAATAGACAACTTTACACATGGACATCACCAAATGGTCAATATTGAATTCAAATTGATTACATTCTTTGTAGCTGAAGAAGGTGAAGCTCTATAACGCCAGCAAGAGTAAGACCTGGAGCTGACTGTGGCTCAGATTATCACCTTCTTATAGAAAAATTCAGACTTAAACTGAAGAAAGTGGGAAAAACCACTAGGCCAGCCAGTTCATATCAGTTCAGTTGCTCAGTCATGTCAGACTCTTGGCTATCCCATGGACTGTGGCAAGCCAGGCCTCCCTGTCCATTACCAACTCCCAGAGTTTACTCAAACTCATATCAATTGAGTCAGGGATGCCATCCAACCATCTCATCCTCTGTCGTCCCCTTCTCCTCCCCTCACTATTTCCCAGCATCAGGGTCTTTTCAAATGAGTCAGTTCTTCACATCAAGTGGCCAAAGTATTGGAGTTTCAGCTTCAACATCAGTCCTTCCAATGAATACTCAGGACTAATTTCCTTTAGGATGGAATTGTTGGATCTCCTTGCAGTCCAAGGGACTCTCAAGAGTCTTCTCCAACACCACAGTTCAAAAACATCTGGACAAACCAAAGCTTTGACTAGACGGACCTTTGTTGGAAAAGTAATGTCTCTGCTTTTTAATGTGCTATCTAGGTTGGTCATAACTTTTCTTTCAAGGAACAAGTGCCTTTTATTTCATGGCTGCAGCCACCATTAGCAGTGATTTTGGAGCCCAAGAAAATAAAGTCTCTCACTGTTTCCACAGTTATCCCATTTGTTTTCCAAGAAGTGATGGGACTGGATGCCATGATCTTAGTTTTCTGAATATTGAGTTTTAAGCCAACTTTTTCACTCTCCTCTTTCACTTTCAACAAGAGGTTCTTTAGTTCTTCTTTGCTTTCTGACATAAGGGTGATGGTCACCAGCATATCTGAGGTTATTGATACTTCTCCCGGCAATCTTGATTTCAGCTTGTGCTTCATCCACTCCAGAATTTCTCATAATGCACTCTGCATATAAGTTAAATAAGCACTATGACAATATATAGCCTTGACGTATTCCTTGTGCTATTTGGAATGGTCTTTTCCATTGAGTCAGCTCTATTCATCAGGTGGCCAAAATCTTTGAAATTTAGCTTCAGCATCAGTTCTTCCAATGTTGGCTGGAAGCATCAGTTCAGGGTTGATTTCCTTTAGGATTGATTGGTTTGATCTCCTTGCAGTGGAAGGGACTCTCAATAATCTTCTCCAGGATCATAATTCAAAAGCATCAGTTTTGGGGAGCTCAGTCTTCTTTATGGTCAAACTGTTATATCTGTACATGATTTCTGGGAAAAAAAAGAAACCAGCTTTGACTATACAGACCTTTGTTGGCAAAGTGATGTCTCTGATTTTTAATATGTTGTCTAGGTTTGTTATAGCTGTCCTTCCAAAAAGCAAGTGTCCATTAATTTCATGGTTGCAGTCACCATCTGCAGTGATTTTTGAGCCCAAGAAAATAATCTGTCACTGCTTCCACTTTTTCCCCTTCTATTTCCAATGAAGTGATGGGACCAAACGCCACAATCTTGGTTTTTTTTTTTAATGCTGAGTTTTAAGCTAGATATTTAACCCCCATCAAGAAGCGCTTTAGTCCTGTTCACTTTCTGCCGTTCAAATGGTATCATCATTGCATATCTGATGTTGTTGATATTTCTCCTGGAAATCTTGATTCCAGCTCATGATTCATCCAGTTTGGAAATTTATATATATACACACACACACACACACACATTATATATGTACCATATATATTTGTATAGTTGTAGAGACTGAGTATTTGAACCCAGATCATTTGGTTCATAGACTTGTTCATAATTATTTCCTTGTGTGCATGCTAAGTTGCTTCAGTCGTGTCTGACTCTATGCGACCCTATGGACTGTAGCTCGCCCAGCTCCTCTGTCCATGGGGAGTCTCCAGGCAAGAATACTGGAGTGGGTTGCCATGCCCTCCTCCAGGGGATCTTTCTGATCCAGGTATTGAACCAGTGTCTTTACCACTAAGCCACTAGGGAAGCCCGCTAATATTACCTTAGTCACTGTCATTATGAATTCATATTATTAAGAAACATTAATGAATTCACATTATTAAGAAAATGTTGTGTTACACTGGGATAAATAAAGATGCCAAATGATCAATATAGAAAGCCTAGAATTTGGCTCAAAGTTGAATGAATATTTGCTATACAGCAGAGATGGTTTTGACCAATCAGGATAGGGTGTGTAGTTTCAGATATTTGAAAAAAAATGTGCTTAGTTTACTGTATAAAATAATCAAATTCTCTAGACCATTTAAAATTAGTTACAGATAATTTCAAGGCTAATGAATATCAACCATATCAATATCAATATGAATATATAACACTCATGTATAATATATATTTTTTAAATTTTAGTTTCCAAAGGATATTTAAAGAAGACAGAAACAAAAACAGGGAAGAAAAAACTTATAAATATGACCATGTTAAAATGAAAACCATCTGTATTTCTATAAATAAAAAACAAGGAGAAACAAGTGACAAAATATAAGGATCTTGACAAACACATAAATATATTTGGTATTCAGAATATCTTTATTAAAAAATCACTACCTACTACTACTATTATTATATAATACTTTAATTTATTCCTTATGCTGTACATTTTAGCCCCATGACTCATTTGTTTTGTACCTGGAAGCTTGTACTTCTTATTCTTTCTCACCTATTTCACCCATCACTCTAACACCCTTAGCTCTGGTGACTGCTTATTTGTTCTCTAGATCTATGTGTCTATTTTTTTGTTGTTGTTGTTGTTATATTTATTCACTTTTTAAAAAATATTTCACATATCACTGACATCAATCATACAGTATTCACGTTTCATTGAGTTATCTCACTTCACATAAAATCTCCTGAGTCCATTCATGTTATTCCAAATGGCAAGATGTTATTCCTTTTATGGTTAAATAATATTCATATATATATATGTGGTATATACATACAACATCTATTTTATCTATTCATCTATCAATGGATAGTTACTTTGATGTAGTAAAATTATATATATATATATATTTTAAATATTATAGTTTATATTTATTCTATATTTATGCATAGCATATCATAATCCTATGCTGTATTCATAAATTCTATTCATATTATTTATAACAATGAATAATGAGTAATAAATAAATTACTATGATTAGTAGGCAGCCAAGAAAAATCAGCATGTTAGTATATTTAATAAAGATGACTGCACTATCTTCATAAAGCAAATATTCTTTCCTTTCATATATTCTTACAGACACACATGCATATGTGTTGAAGTAAACAACTATAATAATATTATGGCAACGATATTTACAGGACTGAAACAATAGGAAACATCCCATATGTCCACTGTCAAAACAATTTATAACAAATCATGATTTTACAGTACAGTGAATTTCCAGATGTTCAAGCTGGTTTTAGAAAAGGCAGAGGAACCAGAGATCAAATTGACAACATTGACTGCATCATTGAAAAAGCAAGGGGGTTCCAGAAGAACATCTATTTCTGCTTTATTGACTATGCCAAAGCTTTTGACTGTGTGGATTACAATAAACTGTGGAAAATTCTGAAAGAGATGGGAATACCAAACTACCTGACCTGCCTCTTGAGAAACCTATATGCAGGTCAGGAAGCAACAGTTGGAATGGGAAATGGAACAACAGACTGATTCCAAATAGTAAAAGGAGTACATCAAGGCTGTATACTGTCACCCTGCTTATTTAACTTATATGCAGAGTACATCATGAGAAACGTTGGGCTGGAAGAAGCACAAGCTGGAATCAAGATTGCCGGGAGAAATATCAATAACCTCGGATATGCAGATGACAACACCCTTATGGCAGAAAGTGAAGAGGAACTAAAGAGCCTCTTGATGAAAGTGAAGAGGAGAGTGAAAAAGTTGGCTTAAAGCTCAACATTCAGAAAAGAAGATCATGGCATCTGGTCCCATCACTGCATGGGAAATAGATGGGGAAATAGTGGAGACAATGTCAGACTTTATTTTTGGGGGCTCCAAAATCACTGCAGATGGTGATTGCAGGCATGAAATTAAAAGACACTTACTCCTTGGAAGGTAAGTTATGACAAACCTAGACAGCATATTAAAAAGCAGAGACATTACTTTGCCGACTAAGGTCCATCTATTCAAGGCTATGGTTTTTCCAATAGTCATGTATGCATGGGAGAGTTGGACTGTGAAGAAAGCTGAGCACCGAAGAATTGATGCTTTTGAACTGTGGTGTTCAAGAGAAGACTCTTGAGAGTCCCTTGGACTGCAAGGAGATCCAACCAGTCCATTCTAAAGGAGATCAGTCCTGGGTGTTCTTTGGAAAGAATGATGCTAAAGCTGAAACCCAGTACTTTGGCCACCTCATGCGAAGAGTTGACTCATTGGAAAAGACTCTGATGCTGGGAAGGATTGGGGGTAGGAGGAGAAGGGGATTACAGAGGATGAGACGGCTAGATGGCATCACCGACTCGATGGACGTGAGTTTGAGTGAACTCCAGGAGTTAGTGATAGACAGGGAGGCCTAGCGTGCTGCGCTTCATGTAGTCACAATGAGTCGGACATGACTGAGCGGCTGAACTGAACTGAACTGAGGTTCCCTATAGACTTTACTATGACTCGAGAAAATGCAAAGTCTCTATATGGTAATTTAAAGCAAAAAAAGGTGAGGAATCAGAAGATGGATAATTTAATAACAGCAAAGGATGATTTGATGATTTTGGAAAATGGTTTGGCTTTTTTTAAAATGTCATGATAATAGGAAAGGCAGCTTCTGCCAACTAAGTATTAGCAAACAAGTTCCCAGACAACATTAAGAAAATCATTGAGGTGAAAAAAATTTCTCTCTCAGCAAGCTTATCATGCAGATAAAAATGCTCTATTCTCCAAAAGATAAATAAAGAAAAGCCACAAAGGGTATTTGTTAGCAAGGAAGAGAATCAAACACCAAGATTTAAGGCAGGAAGGAATAGGCTAATTTTACTCTTTTGTGAAAATGCAATTGGGTTTATGATCAGAATTGCCCTATATATAAAGCTACTAATCATAAGACATAAAGGGAAAAGAAAAACAGCAGCTTCCAGCATTTTAGTTGCACAAGAAGAAGGCCTGGACACTTAGAACACTTTCCCTGCACTGTTTTCATTGATGATTCGTCCCTGAAGTAAGGAAGTTCCTTGCCAGTAAGGGACTTCTTTTTAAAGTTCTTTTGATATTGGACAATGCCCTTTGCCAGGAATACATCAGTTCAACACCAAATTACATCAACACTGATGTTCAACACTGAAAGTACATCAGTTCAACATCAAAGACATCGAAAGTGGTCTGCTGCTGCTGCTGCTGCTAAGTCGCTTCAGTTGTGTTTGACTCTGTGCGACCCCATAGACGGCAGCCCACCAGGCTCCCCGGTCCCTGGGATTCTCCAGGCAAGAATACTGGAGTGGGTTGCCATTTCCTTCTCCAATGCATAAAAGTGAAAAGTGAAAGTGAAGTTGCTCAGTCGTATCCGACTCTTAGCGATCCCATGGACTGCAGCCCACCAGGCTCCTCCGTCCATGGGATTTTCCAGGCAAGAGTACTGGTGTGGTCTACTTGCCCACAAATACAAAATCACTAATTCAGTCCCTATATCTAGGGGTCATAAGGACCTTTAAGGTTCATTAAACACAGCACTCTATGGAGAGGATTGTCAATGCTGTAGAAAAATAAAAATCTCAAGAAAGAAAACATCATGTAAGTCTGGAAAGATTACACCACTGAAGATGCCGTCATTGTTATAGTAAAAGCCATAAAAGCCATCAGACCCAAGACAATAAATTCCTTCCAAAGAAAACTGACTAGATACTGCACTGACTTCAAAGTATTCTGAGAGAGCCAATCAAGAAAGTCATGAGAGAGATTGTGGATGCAATTTTAAAAAATAGGGGTGTGGTAGAGGGGTCAGGGCAGGTGAAGAATGTTGGATACATTCAAGAGCTATTAGACACCACAGCAGAGAAATTACCAAAGGCACCTTGCTGGAGGGGTGTGTTCTGAACCAGTGCCAAACAAGGAAGAGGAAGATGTAGAAGCAGTGCCAGAAAACTAGTTGATATTAGGCAATCCAGCAGGAGGGTTCTGACTTTTCAAGACTGCTTCTGACTTCTTTTATGACATGGATGCTTTGATGATATGGGCACTAAAACTAAAGCAAACAGTGGAAGAGGAACTGGTGCTGTATACAAATATTTTTTAGACAAATGAAAAAAAATAGTCAGAAATTATAATGTATTTCCATAAAGTTACACTGAATGTGTCTGCCTCACCTTCAACCTTTTCCACCAATTCTGCCTCTGCCATCCCTGAAACATCAATACCAACCCCTCTTTTTCCTCCTTCTCCTCAGTCTAGTCAACATGAAGACAATGGGGACAAAGACCTTTGTGATGATCCACTTCCATTTAATATATAGTAATCAATCATGAGGTCATACATTTGTATGATACATTTGTGTATCTTTGTGTGAAGGTTTAATAACTGTATCCCAAAAAATGTGAAACGTTTTTGCATCATGACCATCATTATCTAAGTTTTAATTGTGTATGAGCCTTGTATGGAAGATGACAGCCTATCCTACAAAGGCATAAAGTAAGTGATATTGATATAAAAATAATAATTTTAGCTTTCTTACTATTTTATAGCTTTGCTTTCAAAGAATTACATGACTATAGCATGTGATACTCTATCATAATTGGAGAAACTACATGTCCGCCTATCATCACAAGTGCCTTTTTTAAGAAATGAAATGTTTCTAATACTGTATTATGCATATATCTAATACAATATACCATAAAGACGTTCAATGATTTGTTAGCATTTAGGCCAGACTACCATAAAGCAAGTACATGGCTTCTTCTTTGTTACAAGTACAGGAATTACTATACTTGTAAATAAATAAGGATTTCATTTTCCCCCATTAACTTTCCTTTTCCATTTGTTTTCTTTTTCCCCCTTTGTTTTTTAAAATCTTTATTGGAGTATGGTTGCTTTACAATGCTGTGTTAGTTTACTATACAGCAAAGCAAATAAGCTATATGTATACATATATTCCCTATCACCTTTTTAAAAATTAATTTCTTAATTTTAATTGGAGGATAATTACTTCACAATACTGTGGTGGTTTTACCTCATTCAATTTTTAATATTTGATGTGTAGTGTTATTAATGCACTTCCCTGGTGGTTCAGACAGTAAAGAACCTGCCTACAATGCGGGAGACCTGGGTTTGATCACTGGATTGGGAAGATCACCTGGAGGAGGGCAAGGCAACCCACTCCAGTATTCCTGTCTGGAGAATCTCCATGACAGGAGCCTGGCAGGCTACAGTGCATGGGGTAGCAAAGAGTCAGACACAACTGAGTGATGTTAATAGTACATATAACATATTATATATTAATAATACATATAGCAATATACAGTATTTTGGATCACATAAGACAACATTGATATATGTACTGATAGGCAACTTATTTTGTAAACAGATGTAAAATTATGGTATCAATAAATACAACCCAGTAATATAAATGCATATCTCTTATGATTGTCTTAATAAAACTTTATCTAGATTACTTTATCTAGATTACTAGATTATTGTGAAATCTGTATGCACAAGAAGCAACAGTTAGAACTGGACATGGAACAACAGACTGGTTCCAAATAGGGAAAGGAGTAGGTCAAGGCTGTATATTGTAACCCTGCTTATTTAACTTATATATTTAAGTACATCATGCAAAATGCTGGGCTGAATGAAGCACAAGCTGGAATCAAGATTGCAAGGAAAAATTTCAATAACCTCAGATACACAGATGACACCACCCTTATGGCGGAAAGGGAAGAAGAACTAAAAAGCCTTTTGATGAAAGTGAAAGAGGAGAGTGAAAAAATTGGCTTAAAACTTAACATTCAGAAATTAAGATCATGACATCTGGTCCCATCACTTCATGGCAAATAGATGGGGGAACAGTGAAAACAGTGAGATATTTTATTTGGGGGGGGGGCTCTAAAATCACTGCAGATGGTGACTGCAGCCATGAAATCAAAAGACACTTGCTCCTTGGAAGAAAAGCTATGATCAACCTAGATAGAATATTAAAAAGCAGAGACATTACTTTACCAACAAAGATCTGTCTAGTCAAAGCCATGGTCTTGCCAGTAGTCATGTATGGATGTGAGAACTGGACTCTAAAGAAAGCTGAGCACCAAAGGATTGCTGCATTTGAACTGTGGTGTTGGAGAAGACCCTTGAGAGTCCCTTGGACTGCAAGGAGATCCAACCAGTCCATCCTAAAGGAGATCAGTCCTAAATATTCAATGGAAGGATTGATGCTGAATCTGAAACTCCAATATTTTGGCTACTGATGTGAAGAACTGACTCATTTGAAAAGTCCCTGATGCTGGGAAAGACTGAAGGCAGGAGGAGAAGGGGACGACAGAGGATAAGATGGTTGGATGGCATCACTGACCCCATGGACATGAGTTTGAAACATGCTCTGGGAGTTGGTAATGGATAGAGAGGCCTGACGGGCTGCGGTCCATGAGGTCACAAAGAGTCGGACACTAGTTAGCAACTGAACTGAACTGAGATTACTTTTTTATAAGAATATAGTATATAATATATATAACATACACATATGTGTTAATTGACTGCTTATGTTATTATTAAGGCTTTCAGTTAACAATAGGCTATTAATAAAGTTTTGGGAGACTGCAAGTTATATGCAGTTTTCAACTGTGTGGGAAGTCAGTGCCCCAACCCAACCCTAGGATTGTTCAAATGTAAACTGTATAATAAAATACTAATAATTAATGATAATTATGAACTTGAGTTACCCTCTAAGCACAGATGACTGTCATAAACTAACTGAAAAAACAAATCACACAAAACTACTTGTTATAACTTTAAATCTACAGTGCAAAAATATAAAATGTTTGTGGGTGCAAACATATGTTATAAAGGTTTGAGAACATCTATGGAAATGTAATACTATCATCCTTTGTGTATGAAGAGGAATGGAAATTAATTAGGGAGTTTTAAAGGCACTTCAATACAATGTGTGCTTTGTATCTTAAGCTGGGTTGTAAAACATGTATGTGTACAATATTATACTCTTTGGTATTTCTTTGAAAAATTAATGATAATATAAAATAGTATAACATGTTCATCTTTTAAAATTTTATTAATGGTTGTCAGTTTAGGGAGAAAGTAGATATTTTTAAAAAGTCAGAAATGACAACATTTATTTATGTTGCAATAAGACTGTACAGTATGTCTAATAAGACTATGAGCTTTTTATCTGCCTCTTGTAGCCTCAGTGCTGTCAAACAAATTGTAGTGATGACAGCCACTGAATATTGCTCAATATCTGAACTATAATTAAGATGATTTTGAGATAAAAAGGTAACACTATGGTGGCTTTTTAAATAATTGTTACTTTCTTTTTAATACTTTTCAAATAGAGATGCAAATTAAATGAGGATATTTCTTTAGAACAAAGCTTTTACTCTTAACTCTGGGTTTGTCTAATATCCAATTTAGTAAAGAATAGCTACCTCTCATACAGTGAATCACAGATAATCTTTAACTTCTATATGATGTATAATGCATCTTCCTGTTGGGTATTATCTCTGTGCAACTATTTTCATTTGTGGAGAATATCAAATATTATGCACTGTTGTCTTTAGGAAGGCTAAATCTCATATGGAGCAAATGACAGAAAATATGACTATCACAAGAGGATAAAGAATATTTACCTAAAGAACTTTTGGTTTTATATGACCAGGTTGTCATTTTCAATCTCTTGCCTCATCACTACCACCATCCAATACCTTCCCTACCCTTCTCAACACACACACACACACACACACACACACACACACACACACTAACTTCAGACTTTAGCACTTCTTGTAGCCTCTATCCAAGATCTTAAATTGTCCTGCTATAATTTCCTATTCTACAAAAATTCATGACCAGTTCTCAAGTCCATCATCTCTATGTCTCTAAGTACCATTTCCTCTACTCATTCTGACATCTCAAGTATCTTGATCTTTTAATATATTCAATCTATGATTTTTACTATATGCTTTACAAGCTTATTAGGAATTTCGGACCACTGATACTATTTTTTTTAATTTTCTCTTTCTTTTCACAATTTTTTTTAAATGAGTTCTACACACGTTGTTCATTTATTCTCTTTTATTCTGCAATCCCTTTCCTATGAAAGTTAAATCTTACCACTTTACTGAAACCATTTTCAAATATAATCAATCAGCATCATGCCACCAAGCCCAAGAAATACTTTGAATCCACATATTCTCTAAATATTTAAAAATTTTAAAGAAAAAAAATTTTATTTCATCTTTGTGACAATTTTAATCACACCCTATATTTTATATATAAATTTATAAGAGTATTATTTTCTTATTTTAGTGCCTATTTTTTTGTCTACTTGATTAAAACCCTCATGATTTTCAGCTTTGTACCATTTTCCAGGTAGCTGACAATAATATCAATGTTGAGAAAATTTTGGCTGACACAGCTTGCCATTTCTTACTTCTTGAGTTCTTTCTTTACTTTAGTGACACCATAATTTTCTAATTTTTTTCCTACACCCACAGATTTTCCTTCTCTGACTCCTTAAAGACTTGTCCTCCTAAAACCACATGACAGAATTCTTTTGAACTTTATCCAAAATCGTCTTTATTCTTCAGGCCAGTCTCTCTAATTAGATGATATTATTCACCCTATCAGTTTTAATTATAAGAATATACTAAGGACACTAACATTTATATAACCTCTCTTCTTTAGGTGTCTCATTATGAATGCTTAGATGATATTTATTCATTATTTCAAAAAGGTTTGTATCCTCCAAAATGTCTGCTGTACTAAATGGTGAAAAGATATGGAATAAAACTTCACAAGAATGGTAACTACACATTTTTAAAAGACATAAAATATTTATAATGTTTCACTGATAGATACATGTCTAAATTTTTCTTAAAAGCAATAATCACAAAATTTTTTTGATGTGGACTTCTTTTTTTTAAATCTTGATTTGTATTAGAATATTGCTTTCTACTTTCAGATTTGGGTTTTGGCTGCAAGGCATGTGGCATTTGAGCTTCCCAATCAAGGACTGAACCTTCACTGGCTGCATTAGAAGGTGAAGTCTTTATCACTGGACCTGCAGGGAAGTCCCTTTTAGTATTTTGTATATTTACACACTGTCATATATTTTATATATTACATTTAGCATTACTTTGTATTTGATATTGTATTCATCCTGGTTTATGAAAACTTGGAGATATTCTACTCTTTATCAATCAGGGTTTGGTGAAGGAATCTGGGCATACAGAGACAAAAATAAAAAAGAGTATAAAAAATAAGATAAAGAGATTTAAAAATTATTGCTATGGCAAGATGCATATATGCATGCTGCTTTTATTGTTTAGCTGTTGTATCCTACTCTTTGAGACTCCATGGACTATATAGCCCACCAGGCTCCTCTGTTCATGGGATTTCTCAGGCAAGAATGGGTTGCCATTTCCTTTTCCAATGTAATGCATACTTTACTAAATAAAAAGTAGTGTTCAATGGATTAATACAATATTCATCATAAAAATAGTGGACTTTTCTAGTAACAAAAAGCCTGTGATATAAATAGGGCAATATCAAGAAAAATAAGGTGGTAGAAAATAAAACAGGATAGTGTGATTTAACTAGTTTTTCTACATTTATGCATTATATTTCTTAGACAGTTGTAGTCATGTTTTTGTTTTTCTTTCCTTTTAAATGAATGTAGGAGAATCAGTAATTTTCTTTTCATTATAAAGCAATCTGTTTGGTGAAACAATATACCTAAGAGAACAAAATGGGGGAGGAGTAGGTGGACATGGAGTACATCTCTCTCCATGGATATATCAGGGATACACCTTCAGACACAGAAGTGCATGCAGAACACCAGCTAAGAGCAGACAGGAGTACCTGAACAGCAGAAAAGAATATCCAGAGCCACACAAAACTCGAGATCAAGCCCTGAGCCTTTGGACTGGGAGCACTGATTCCAAGACCCTAGACTACCAGAGAACTAACCCTAGAGAGTATAAAATAGTGAGAACTCACACAAAGGAAACCACCTGAATACAAGACCAGTAGCACCCACCACCAGTAGCACCCTGTGCCTCATCTAAACAATAAACAAAACAAAAATACAAACCCAATCATCAGCAGAGAGGATTATCACCTCACTCAGCCTTGCCCAATAGAGGAAAAACAAACAGACAAAGAAAAACTCAGCACAAATCTCACTTTGTGCTTACACAAACCTACTGGACCAACATTAGGAGGGCAGAAACCAAAAGGAAGAAAGAATTCAACCTTAAAGCCTGAGAAAAGGAGACCTCAAACACAATAAGTTAAAAAAAAAAATAATGAAAAGGCAGAGAAATACTATTTTTTTTTTCCTCATAAACCAGACTGCAGAGGCTGGTCTTTATTTAGTGGGTAAGGGGGAGCCCTCTGAAGGGATGTGAGCAGGGAGGAAGTGAGGTCCAGGCAGGAGTTTAGGAAACATTCTCCTGTTGCAGGTTGAGGCAGGCCTGGGGCAGAATGCACTCCTGAGACCACAGAAGTGGTCCAGATGAGGGCACCAGGTGGCTCTGAGCTTTAAAGAAGTGGACTCCAAGGGATGCAGGGAGGGGAGGTGCCAAGGATGAGTCCTAAGGAGTCATGGATATCCATCCATGGGATATGGCCACACCCACTGAGACAGAGGCAGGGAAGACAGCAAAGAGCCTCAGAGCCAATGAGTTCAGTTTTGAGCATGCTGAGCTTGTGACCCTGGAGCATCCAAGCAAGAGTCTTCTCAGCTTCTGGAAGAGGTGGCCCATAGTGACCTGGCTGTCCTATTGTTGCACCTTGGGGCAGAGGTTGTCATAGAACTCCTTGCGGATCTCGTAAATGTCCTGGATCTTGTAGAAGATGGTCTCAGTCTGCTGGATGGTGAGTACAGGCTGGGAGGTGGTGGCAGTGGCCTTCAGAGGTTTCATGGGCAGCAACAGAGCTTCCAGCTGGTTAATATAGATCTCTTTGCTGGCCAGGAACCCCGAGAGAACCAGCTTTCTCACTACAAATGAAGAAGCAAACTAGAAACACAGAAGTCCAAATAATTGAAAAGGAAATAGGCAAACTACCTGAAAAAGAATTCAGAAAAATAATAGTACTAAAAATGATCAAAAACCTTGAAAACAAATGAGAAAATGCAAGAATCAATTAAAAAAAACCTAGAAGAATTATAGAATAAACATACAGAGAAAACAACACAGTTACTGAAATTAAAAATACTCTAGAAGGAATCAATAGCAGAATATCTGAAGCAGAAGAATGAATCAGTGAACTGGAAGATAAAATGGTGGAAATAACTTCTGAAGGGCAGAATAAAGTAAAAAGAATGAAAAGAACTGAGGATAGTCTCGAGACCTCTGGGACAATACCAAACACACAATGTTCAAATTACAGGGGTCACAGAAGAAGACAAGAAAGAGAAAAGGTATGAGAAAAAATTTTGAAGAGATTATAGTTGAAAATCTCCTCAACATGGAAAAAGAAATAATCAAGTCCAAGAAGCACAAAGAGTCCTATATGGATAAACCCAAGGAGAAACATGCCAAGACACATACTAAACAAATGAACAAAGACTAAACACAAAGAAAGAATATTAAAAGCAGCAAGGGAGAAGCAACAGGAACATACAAGAGAAACCCTGTACACTTAACAGCTGATCTTTAAGCAGAAATTCTGCAGGCAAGAAAGGAATGGCAGGATAAATTTAAAGTAATGAAAGGGAAAAATCTACAACCAAGATTACTGTACCCAGCAAGGATCTCATTAAAAATTGAAATAAAAAGCTTTCCAGACTTTCAAAAGTTAAAAAGAGAATTTAGTACCACCAAACCAGCTTTACAACAAATGCTAAAGGAACTTATATAGTCAATAAATACAAGAGAAGAAAAAAGATCTACAAAATCAACCCCAAATAAATAAGAAAATAGCAACAGGAACATATATATAAATAATACCTTAAATGTAAATGGATTAAATGCTCCAACTAAAAGATATAGACTGGCTGAGGGATACAAAAGAAGACCCTTATATATGCTGTCTACAAGAAACCCACTTCAGACCTAAAGACACACATAGACAGAAAGTGAAAGGATGGAAAAATATATTCCATGCAAATAGGAAGCAAAAGAAAGCTGGAGTAGCAATCCTCACGTCAGACAAAATAGACCTTAAAATAAAAAAGATTACAAGCCATAAGGAAGGACATTACATAATGATCAAGGGATCAATCCAAGAGGAAGACGTAACAGTTGTAAATATCTATGCACCCAACACAGAAGGGCCTCAATACATAAAGCAAACACTAACAGAAATAAAAGAAGAAATTGACAGTAACACAATAATAGTAAGAGACTTTAACATCCCACTCACACCAATGGATAGATCACCAAAACAGAAAATTAATAAGGAAAAACAAGTAAGAAAACACAAGTCTTAAATGATACATTAGATGAGATGGGTCCCATTGATATCCTCAGGACATTTTATCCAAGTGCAGAAGAATACACCTTCTCAAGTGCACATGGAACAGTCTCCAGGA
The DNA here is from genome assembly GCF_032405125.1 of Capricornis sumatraensis. Classification (NCBI taxonomy): domain Eukaryota; kingdom Metazoa; phylum Chordata; class Mammalia; order Artiodactyla; family Bovidae; genus Capricornis; species Capricornis sumatraensis. Next base: position 1,753,258 of record NW_027184612.1, on the reverse strand, counting down.
TAGACCACATCTTGGTTCACAAATCAAACCTCAGTAAACTTAAGAAAATTGAAACCATATCAAGCATCTTCTCAGACCACCATGCTATGCTATGAGACTAGATTTAAAAAAAAAAAAAAACCTGTAAGAAACATAAACACATGGAGACTAAACAACGTGTTTCTAAATAACCAACAGGTTACGGAAGAAATCAAAAGGGAAATTAAAAAAAAAATCTAGAAACAAATGACAGTGAAAACACAGAAACTCAAAACCTACAAGATGCAGCAAAAGCAGTTCCAAGAGGGAAGTTCACAGCAATACAATCCTACCTCAAGAAACAAGAAAAAACATCAAATAGACAACTTACATTACACCTAAAACAACTGGAGAAAGAAGAACAAAAAACCCCAAAAGTTAGTAGAAGGAAAGAAATCATTAACATGTGAGCAGAAATAAGTGAAAAAGAAAGCAAAGAAACAATAGTAAAGATTAATAAAACTAAAAGCTAGTTCTTTGAGAAGATAAACAAAATTGATAAACCTTTAGCCAGACTCATCAAGAACAAAAGAGAGAAGAATCAAATCAACGAAATTAGAAATGAAAAAAGAGATGTTACAACAGACAATGCAGAAATACAAAGGGTTGTAAGAGACTATTATGAACGACTATATGGCAATAAAATGGATAACCTGGAAGAAATGGACAGATTCTTAGATAAGTTCAATCTACTAAGACTGAACCAGGAAGAAATCGAAATTATGAACAACCCAATTACAAGCACTGAAATTGAAGCTGTGATCAAAATCGCAACCCCCCCCACCCAAACAAAAACCCAAAAAAACCCCAGGACTAGATGGCTTCACTGGAAAATTCTATCAAACATTTAAAGAAGAGCTAATGCCTATCCTTCTAAAATTCTTCCAAAATTGCAGAGGAAGGAACACTTCCAAACTCATTCTACAAGGCCACCATCACCAGGATAACAAAACCAGACAAAGACAACTTAAAAAAAGAAAACTACAGGCCAGTATCACTGATGAACATAGATGCAAAAATCCTCAACAAAACTTTAGCAAACAGAATTCAGCAACACATGAAAAAAGTTCATATCATGATTAAGTTGGGTTTATTCCAGGAATGCAAGGATTCTTCAATATATGCAAATTAATCAATGTGATACACCATAATAATGAATTGAAAGATCAAAATCAAATGATCATCTCAATAGATGTAGAAAAAGCCTTTGACAAAATTCAGCACCCATTTATGATTAAAACTCTTCAAAAAAATGGGTATAGAAGGAACCTACCTCAACATAGTAAAGGCCATATATGATAAGCCTACAGCAAATCACTAATCTCAATGCTGAAAAACTGAAAGCACTCCCCGCCAAGATCAGGAACAATATAACAGTGTACACTTTCACTATTATTCAACATAGTTCAGGAAGTCCTAGCTACAGCAATCAGAGAAGAAAAAGAAATGAAAGGAATCAAGATCAGAAAAGAAGAGGCAAAGCTCTCACTCTTTGTGGATGACATGATACTGTACACAGAAAACCCTAAAGATAGTATCAGAAAATTACTAGAACTAATCAGTGAAATAGCAAAGCTGCAGTATACAAAATCAATACACAGAAATTATTTGCATTTCTATATACTAGGGGCTTCCCTTGTAGCTCAGTTGGTAAAGAATCTTCCTACAATACAGGAGACCTGGGTTCAATTCCTGGGTTGAGAAGAGCCCCTGAAGAAGGAAATGGCAACCCATTCTAGTATTCTTGCCTGGAGAATCCCCTGGAGCCTGCCAGGCTCCTCTGTCCGTGGGGTTGCAAGAGTTGGACATGACTTCGCAACTAAAATACTACTATTACTATATACTAACAATGAAAAATCAGAAAGAGAAATTAAGAAATCAAACCCATTCACCATTGCAACAAAAAGAATTAAATATCTAGGAATAAACTTACCTAAGGAGACAAAAGAACTGTACACAGAAAATTATGACATTGATGAAAGAAATCAAAGATGACATAAACAAATGGAGAGATATTACATGTTCCTAGGTAGGAAGAATCAATATTGTGAAAATGACAATACTACCAAATGCAGTCTACAGATTCAATGTGATACCTATCAAATTACCAATGGCATTTTTCACAGAACCAGAACAAAAAATTTCACAATTCATATGGAAACACAAAAGACCCCAAATTTTCACAGCAGTCTTGAGAAAGAATGGAGCTGGAGAAATCAGCTTTCTGACTTCAGATTATTCTACAAAGCTACAGTCATGAAGATAGTATGGTACTGGCACAGAAACTGAAATATAGACCAATGGAACAAGATAGAGAGTCCAGAAATAAACCCCTGCACTGATGGGTACCTTATTTTTGACAAAGAAGTCAAGAGTATACAGTCGGGGCAGAGACAGCCTCTTCAATAAATGGTGCTGGGAAAACTGGACAGCTACATGTAAAAGAATGAAATAAGAACACTTCCTAACACCATACACAAAGATAAAGTCAAAATGGATTAAAGATTAAAGACCTCAATGTAAGACCAGAAGTTATAAAACTGTTAGAGGAAAATATAGGCAGAACCCTCGGTGACATAAATCAAAGCAAGATCCTCTATGCCCCACCTCCTAGAGTAATGGAAATAAAAACAAAAGTAAATAAGTCAGACCTGATTAAACTTAAAAGTTTCTGCACAGCAAAGGAAACTGCAAGCAAGGTGAAAAGACAACCCTCAGAATGGGAGAAAATAATAGCAAATGAAACAACTGATAAAGGATTAGTTTCCAAAATATACAAGCAGCTCATACAACTCAAAGACAGAAAAACAAACAACCAAATCAAAAAGTGGGAAAAATACCTAAGCAGACATGTCCAAAGAAGACATACATATGGCTAACAAACACATGAAAAGATGCTCAACGTCGCTCATTATTAGAGAAAAGCAAATCAAAACCACAATGAGATATCACCTCACACCAGTCAGAATGGCCCTTATCAAAAAGTCTACAAACAATAAATGCTGGAGAGAGTGTGGAGAAAAGGGAACACTCTTGCACTGTAGGTGGGAAGGTAAATTCATACAGCCACTATGGAAGACAGTATGGAGATTCCTTAACAAACAAGGAATAAAAGCACCATATGACCCAGCAATTCCACTCCTAGGCATATTCCCTGAGGAAACCAAAATTGAAAAGACCCATGTACCCCATTGTTCACTGCAGCACTATTTACAATAGCTACAACACAGAAACAACCTAGATGTCCATCAACAGATGAATGGATAAAGAACAGTGGTACATATATACACAATGGAATATTACTCAGCCACAAACAGGAACAGATTTGAGTCAGGTCTGATGAGGTGGATGAATCTAGAACCTATTATGCAGAGTGAAGTGAATCAGAAAGAGAAAGAGGAATATTGTATTCTTCGGCTAAGGTTTTTCCAGTGGTCACGTATGGATGTGTCAGTTGGACTGTGAAGAAAGCTGAGTGCTGAAGAATTGATGCTGTTGAACTGTGGTGTTGGGAAGACTCTTGAGAGTTCCTTGGACTGCAAGGAGATCCAACCAGCCCATTCTAAAAGAGATCAGTCCTGGGTGTTCATTGGAAGGACTGATGCTGAAGCTGAAACTCCAGTACTTTGGCCACCTGATGCAAAGAGTTGACTCATTGGAAAAGACTCTGATGCTGGGAGGGATTGGGGGAAGGAGAAGGGGACAACAGAGGATGAGATGGCTGGATGGCATCACCAACTCGAAGGACATGAGTTTGAGTTGACTCCAGGAGTTGGTGATGGACAGGGAGGCCTGGAGTGCTGCGATTCATGGGGTCACAAAGAGTTGGACACAACTGAGCAACTGAACTGAACTGAATACACATATACAGAATATAGAAAAATGGTACTGAAGAATCTGTTTACAGGGCAGCAATGGGGAAACAAACATAAAGAATAGACTTATGGAGATGGGCAGAGGAGAGGAGTAGGTGAGATGTATGGATAGACTAACATGGAAACTTATATTACCATTTGTAAAATAGATAGCCAATGGGAATTTGCTGCATGGCTCAGGAAACTCAAACAACCTAGAGGTGTGGGATGGGGAGGTAGATGGGTGGGAAGTTCACAAGGGAGGAGATATCTATACCTATGGCTGATGCATGTTCAGGTTTGACAGAAAACACCAAAATTCTGTAAAGCAATTATCCTTCAATAAAAAGTAAATTAAAAAAAAATCTTATAACTAAACTGCTCATTCCGTATATAAAAGTCAACAAGAAGTTAAAAAGGTTTTATTCTGTGAATTCCTAGTTTCTCTGTAGTTTATGAGCTGACCAACACAGTTGCATCCCTTTCTCTAATGGCGACAACAGTGAAACAGCAGTCTGTCTGAAACATGAATGTACCCGACTCCAAAAACTTTTGACTATAAATATGAATCAGTTACCCTCAACAGTCAAAGGCAGTGTTCATTATGGATATTAAGATACTGCTTTATTATGTAAAAGCATTATAAATTAAAATAACAACCCATTCATATGTACAAGTCAGAAGTCAGTTGTACTTTTTCAGAATAATCATTGCTTACTTCATTAGACTCATTTTGATTGCTACCATGTAGAGTTTATCTATGGAATTTCTTAGTAAAAATTTGATTACTAATTTTGGCACATTAAAAGTCCCTGTTTAAAAAATATATCTCATCTTTGACCCTCTATTAATTTGGTGAGATTTTCTATTATGTAAAATGAGCTAATTAAGAGTAAAAATTTTGTAAAGTTTTTCAACTTCACTCACAAAAGGTTGCAATTATGACATAAGATAACTGTAACAAAATTTACACGTTTTGGTGTTGTTGTTTTTTTGTCTTTCTTGAAAGGTGGCCACACAGAAAACAAAAATAAAATATAGCCACTATCATCACCAATTTCCAAAAATTCAAAATGCTCTTACCTCTGCTGTTTGCTATAAATTCATATAGACTAGAACTGCATAAAGCAAAATCTGCATCTTATTTTAGAAGTCAGTGATGGGGAACTAATGTTATATTTGGTCTGTTAAATTAATTAAACAGGGAGGCCATTCACTGATGTGGCTCTAATACCTTGGGTGCTTACTGTAAGCAAACCAAAATCTAAGCCTGTAAAAGCCTCAAGGCTGTGAAATCAAAATGCTAAGGATAACTAAGTCCAAACGTCTGGGAGGACACAAGCTATAGCCAATCAACAATTTTCTTACTTTTCTTCGACCTTCTTTCTACAACAGTCGCTCTCGGAGTTTCGGTCAGGTAGAACTTAAGAAATCACTTCGGTTTTGGCACTGCCGAGTCAACCAAATTTTCGCTCAAACAAATTCTTAAATTTTAAAATATACCTCAGTTCATCTCTCCACAAGAAAATCCTGGTATCCAGAGAAGGGACCGAAGGAGGGCCTTGAGGGTCGCCAGGAGCAACAAGCAACCAGGCTGAGGTACCTTTAAGAGCCCCGCTTTCTTGCTGCCTCGGAATGGTTCGTAATTAAACTCTCACATACCAGATTTTAGCTCTGCAGCCTTTGCATAATGAGCTTTCAGACTTAACTTGAACACTTCTTTTTCCAGACTGGGTCCAGAAACCACTTAAGTCTGACTGGGTCGGACGCAAAAGTCAGACTGTTTCCGGGTCAGACGGGGGTCCAACTTAGAAACAGAACTGGTTCCGGGGTCAGACTGAGTCCGACCTAAAATCCAGCTGGGTCAAAGTCAGTCCAAGTTAAAGCAAACTAGTTGTAGTGTGAGGCCTCAAGTACATGAAAATTTGTTTCAAGGCTGAACCGGCAGTTCAAATTTACCACAGAGAGTCTTGAATTACGGTGGCTGCAGTGCGGGAAGTTGAACCGTCTCAGGTAGCTTATCTGTTTCTGAAGTACCCTAGAGAAAAGCATTTTCCTCTACGTCACTTTTATTCTTACTTTATAACGGCGTAAAGGCAAATTGTCACTAAGTAATTTCCATTTTCTTTGTACTGTAGTCTTTTTTTTTTTTTTAAGTATACTGGAAGCAAATTAAGTATTTTTGAGGACGTAGGAAATTGTCTTTCAGAGTACGTGTGTGCGTGTCTCTTGCCACTGTGTGCCCGCTCCAAGTCGCTTCACTTATGTCCGACTCTTTGTGACCCCATGGACTGTAGCCCGCCAGGCTCCTCTGTTCATGGTATTCTCCAGGCAAGAATACTGGAGTGGGTTGCCCTTTCCCGCCCCAGTAGATCTTCCCAGCCCAGGGATCGAACCTTGGTCCCTTGTGCCTCCTGCGTTGGCAGGAAGATTTTTTAAATCACCAGTAGCCCACCTGGGAAGCCCTTTTCAGACTATGCAGGGGGGCGGGGGGAATACCTACCCTTTAAAAATGTCACAATCTCTTGTACACACTGCTATGCTTAAAATGGATGAGCAACAAGGACGTCCTGTATGGAACTTTCCTCAATGTGATGTTGCAGCCCAGATGGGAGGAGAGTTTGGGGCAAAATTAATACTTGTATGTGTATGGCTGAGTGCCTTTCCTGCTCACCTGAAACTATCATAGCATTGCTAAGCAATTATACCCCATAACTATATATATATACATACATAACTATATACATATATGCATAACTATATACATATATACATTATACATAACTATATATATATATATATATATATTATAAGAGAATAGGAGAATAGGACACAGATTGAAAGAGAAACAACAGTGCACAGAGATCTAAGATCTTGTGAAGGTACAGCGAGAAGGGGCTATTTACAAGCAATGGAGAGAGGCAACAGAGGAAACCAACTCTGCCCTCAACTTCATCTTGAATTTCAGCCTACAGAAGCTGAGAAAATTATTTTACGTTGTTTAAATCCCTAGTCTGGGTATGTTGTTACGGCAGTCCTGGCAAGCTAATACAAAAACCTTAGGTGGGGTAGTGATTCTTTTGGTTATGAGAATAAGAAAAATTGATTTTATTTATTAGAGGTACAAAACATAGATTTATAAGTAAATAAAAAATAAAAATGTAAAAGACAAAATTCACGTAGGCTTTTGAATTCTTTTTATATTAATACACCAAGTATAATCTGTTTATACACAAACCCAGTTATGTGTATATTTTACATTCCTTGAAAAAGGAGGCAACTTCAAACCTGTAATAAATATTTAATATGTCCAAAAATGTATTTTAGTGTTTAAACTTTGGTGGATAAATGGTTGTCCAGAACAGTGCTTTAAAAATTGCTATTAATCTTTTAGTCTTAATTAAATAAAAACAGTAAGTTTGGGAGATAGAACGAGATTTGTCATATAAAAAGTCACACTCTACCGTAACATAAAAATTGTCATGAGAATATATTTTATTAAATAAAATATTATAAATTAGTTTAAGAAAATAATAGATTATCACCCCTTGACTTTTTGGTCTAAAAATCTGGTGTTTACTACTGAAGGATTTGTTGTTTTAATTGTTCTTCACTTCCAGAATTCCAAAATTAATGGTGAATATTCAACACATAATGTCATAAAGAGTGTGCAGTTTCCCCTCCTCTGCTAATTGATGGTCTCATTATTAGTGGTATATTTCCTTTAAATATGTGACCAGAAATCTGTCATGAAGACACAACCCACTTTTTTTCCTGTGCTTTAACAAGGTCGTCTTACTCAAATGCACTACATTGTGACATCTCTGATTATATGTAAAGAACACTTTCACAACTTGTCATTTTATTTATTAAATTTCATATGTCCTTAAATTAAGCTTTTTGCCATTGAGCTATTGGACTTTAAACACAAAATTGGTAATGGAAAATTCTTTTCAGAATCTTGATATTTTTAAAGTTTTACTGTGGAGGTTTTAAAATAAATCCAAAAGTAGGGAGAAAAATGAAATTCATGTACCAATTGTTGTTTAGTCACTCAGGTGTGTCCGACTCTTTTGTGACCCCATGGACTGTAGACGCCCTGCTCTTCTGTCCATGGGATTTCCCAGGCAAGAACACTGGAGTGGGTTGCCATTTCCTTCTCCAGGGGATCTTCAGATCTTCGCAACCTGGTACTTTATTTTCCTATTGCTGCAGTAACACACACACACGCACACACACAACTTGTGATGTAAAGCAGCATGCACGCCTGCTGTTTCTTCAGTCATGTCCGACTCTTTGCGACCCCTTAGACTGTAGCTTGCTAGGCTCTTCTGTCCATGGATTTTCCCACAAGAATACCGGAGTGGGTTGCCATTTCCTTCTCCATAAAGCAGCATGGGTCATTATTTTAATAGCTCTAGATGCCAGAAGTCAGTAATGGATCTCATTGGGTTAAAAATAAGGACTGTATTCCCTTCCTGGGAATCTTGGGGTGAATCTGTTTTCTTATTTTTTAAGCGCCAAGAGGTTCCTGCAGCTTCATCATGTCATTTTTCTATCTTCAAAGCCAGCAACATCAGGCCAAGTCTTTTTCATGTTGCTATCTCCCTCATTTTTATCTGTCTGCTTTACTTTTACATTTCTGAGGACACTTAGGATAGCAATGCATTGATTTACTCCCGCTCCTCCTCACACCACCCTACTGCAGGGTCTTGCAGGATAATTCTTCCATCTCACAATCAGTTGACAGGCAAACAACCACCTCAACCTTGATTATCCCTTGCCATATTACAAGATATTCACAAATTTCAGCGATTAAGATCTGGATGTCTTTGGAGGGGTAGGGTTGGTCATTTTTCTGCCTCCTATGCGTACTACAGTGATCAATATTTTGCCATTATATCCATCTCCTTTCCCCTCGTACCCAAACTTTTTCTTAATGTGTTCATTTGCTTCAGTTTTATTTTTAAGCAAATCTCAGACTTCACTTCATTCTACAGAAACACAGTTCTGTGTGTATCTCAGAATGTAAGGACATGTTGTTTAAACATAATCAAAACAAAATAATAATTCTATGTTTTTGCTGTTCAGTCGTCCAGTCATGTCTGACTCTTTGTGACCCCATGGACTGCAGCACACTATTATCTCAAACCTGGTCAATGTTTCCTCATTATCTCAAAAATGTCTTCTACAATCCATGAGAGAATCAGGGTCACAATAAGTTTCATATGTTTTATTTGGTTGCTCTGTGTCTTAAATTTCCTTTATAACCATTCCCCATCTGTGTTTTGTTTTTTTTTTTTTCTTTCATGTCATATAATGGTTGATGCTGCTTAATTGTGTACTCCTTAGAATTTCCCAGACTCTGGATTTGGCTGATTACAGCGTCATAGCATGGGCTTCCCTGATTGTTCAGTTGGTAAAGAATCCACCTGCAATGTGGGAGACCCTGGTTTGATCCCTGGTTTGGGAAGATCCCCTGGAGAAGGAAAGGCTACCCACTCATAGTTTAATATGAACCTTTATTCTTTATATTGCCTATAAACTGGTATTTAGATTCAGGTATTACTTGTCCCTCCTCCTTACACCCATCCTTTTGATAATATATAATTGTAGTGTGTATAGTTCCTATTGTATCACATTAGGTAATACATGTTGTGATTGTCTCACTTTTAGTGCTTTAAGAATGATTAAGTAATTCAGGAATTGTCAGCCAGATCTGTCTATTATAGAGTTCCTCATTAACTGTTTATTTAATGACTTCGGTTGATAATAGTTACCTAGGTATTTTGACACTACTTTTCAGGACTATCCTCTGTCATCACATTTAACACTGTTCAGTGTTCTATGAAAATTAACTTCTGTGTACTTTCCAGGGATTTAATTAGTGGGAAAAATGAGGTACATTGGTAGCTATCTTATCTGTCTACAGAAATGTAAGGCTATTAACTTATTTGTCTACCACTTGCCACCTTGACTTTGACTTTCTAATCCATCAGAGTTTTGATATGTTTTCAAAGGGAATACAGCAATATGACTGATAATCTTTACAGAGATAATATTCCTGATACTGTTACAGAGAATGTTGGAATTCCTATATTGTGTGTGATGGGATGTAGCTAATACTTTTCTTTGAGCATCTCCACAGAAACTGAATCCAGAGAAATTTTTTTGAAAAATATTACCTGTGTTTATATCATATGATTGAATCTCTTTTAAAAGATACCATTATCTTGATATAAGAAAAGATTGGATGAATATATGTTTCTTTTTTTTTAATATCTAAAATATGCCAAGGTCTTTCACACCACATTGCAGCAAAATTCTAGTTACAAACTCTAATTACCTGATTAGTATAAGTATTATACATGAAAATTGTGTACTAGGACATATAATTAATAGTGAAGAGGTATTATTAATTGGCATCTATAATGTCTGTGTCTATGTTTTACCTTGTTACTAAACAAGTATAGATTAATCATTTTATAAATATAGAGGTTTCAAAAGTCTTATATTGTGGATGTTAATTTGATGGTCAGAAAAAAAGAATGAGCATATTAATCAGTTAGTGACTTTTGTCATGAAAGCTATTTTTTGAGTTGCCTCACGAGAGAATAAACTTATTTTATGAGTAGTTAAGCAAGAACTCGCTAGTGTAACATTTGATCTTCCAAATTTTCTTGAACATGTTATATAGTAGTCCCTAGAGTGTGCATTCCTATTTCTTTTTCTTAATTATAAACATTATAATGTAAGGTTAGTAACCTAATATTTTCAACAAAATCTCTAAAATCAGTTTGATAAGTAAATCACTTGTTCAGTAACCAATCCTTTCTATGAAAAAAGAAAAAACTGTCTATTTGATCATATATTCTAAACATTCAAAATATACTTTAGTCCATGTGCATGTTCATGTCAGTATTAAGCATGTGTGACTGATTTTTATTAATCTTTCAAATGCTCATGTCTTTTAGTGTGCTTCCTATTTGACTGTAACACACATCAGAAATATTTTAGAAGTCTTATTCCATTCTTTATGATTGTGAAACATCACAAAGATTCCCTGTGTGAAAACTTACATGAATACCCACAATACTACATATTTGATCTATGGTATTAAATATTTGTTTTGCTCAATCTTTAGCATTTATTTCTACTAATATATAATTCTCTTAAAGTTTTCACAACATTGTGATTTTGAGGAATCTTGGTACAGTGCCTGGAGTTCAGAGTTCAGTCACTCAATCGTGTCCGACTCTTTGTGACCCCATGAATCACAGCACGCAAGGCCTCCCTGTCCATCACCAACTCCCAGAGTTGACTGTGTGGATCACAATAAACTGTGGAAAATTCTGAAAGAGATGGGAATAGCAGACCACCTGACCTGCCTCTTGAGAAATATGTATACAGCTCAGGAAGCAACAGTTAGAACTGGACATGGAACAACAGACTGGTTCCAAATAGGAAAAAGAGTACGTCAAAGCTGTATATTGTCACCCTGCTTATTTAACTTATATGTAGAGTACATCATGAGAAATGCTGGACTGGAAGAAGCACAAGCTGGAATCAAGATTGCTGGGAGAAATATCAATAACCTCAGATATGCAGATGACACCACCCTTATGGCAGAAAGTGAAGAGGAACTAAAGAGCCTCTTGATGAAAGTGAAAGAGGAGAGTGAAAAAGTTGGCTTAAAGCTCAACATTCAGAAAACGAAGATCATGGCATCCGGTCCCATCACTTCATGGGAAATCGATGGGGAAACAGTAGAAACAGTGTCAGACGTTATTTTGGGGGCTCCAAAATCACTGCAGATGGTGACTGCAGCCATGAAATTAAAAGACGCTTACTCCTTGGAAGAAAAGTTATGACCAACCTAGATATATTCAAAAGCAGAGACATTACTTTGCCAACTAAGGTCTGTCTATTCAAGGCTATGGTTTTTCTTGTGGTCATGTATGGATGTGAGAGTTGGACTGTGAAGAAGGCAGAGTGCTGAAGAATTTATGCTGTTGAACTGTGGTGTTGGAGAAGACTCTTGAGAGTCCCTTGGACTGCAAGGAGATGCAACCAGTCGATTCTGAAGGAGATCAGCCCTGGGATTTCTTTGGAAGGAATGATACTAAAGCTGAAACTCCAGTAGTTTGGCCACCTCTTGCGAAGAGTTGACTCATTGGAAAAGACTCTGATGCTGGGAGGGATTTGGGGCAGGAGGAGAAGGGGACGATAGAGGATGAGATGGCTGGATGGCATCACCAACTTGATGGACATGAGTCTGAGTGAACTCCGGGAGTTGGTGATGGACAGGGAGGCCTGATTTGCTGCAATTCATGGGGTCGCAAAGAATTGGACACAACTGAGCGACTGAACTGAACTGAACTATCCTAATTTTGTTTTGAAGCAGTTCTGCTTATCATGAACGATATTTGATTTTCAGTTCTATTTAAATTCAACAAGATACACTGCTGTCATTTTCAAAGTAGAATTTATTTATGGATAGTTTTGATGACTGTTTTTTCACATCTGTGATGAACTTTGTCTTTTTAATAGTGCCTTCTTGTATCCCTGAAATTATAATTTAATATTTGAAAACAGCAAAACCACCAGAGCCCCCTTATGTTGAACAATAGAACATTGCTGTTGCTCATTTACATTTTATGTACAACAGTGTCCAACATAACAAGTGTTTCATCATACTAAAGATGACTTTGACTAGGAAATAGTAACAATAAAATAGAATTCTGAAGACTATACTGTCTCAGTTTGATTTTTAGACTGTGATGAAATTTATAGCCTCTTTTATCATTTCCATTTTAGATATTGATAACTTTCTGAAACATTTTATTTAGATTTAACCAAAAGTTGCAGCATATTTCTCAAAGTATTCAGGTTCTAAGTATTTCCCTTAATACAGCTCTTTTATTTTTCTTCTTTTATTCCCTCTTCATGGAAAATAAAATTTAAATAATATATAATCTGATTATATTTTCTGGACAAAATAATTGATCAAGATGTGCAATAAGAGAGATTCTATGGGGCTTAAAGATCATTTTCAGGAGGAGAAACATTTTTATATGTTTTATATATGAAGGATATAGTACATTCATGGATGGAAAGAAGGAAAAATATAAAGATGCCATTTTTTCCTTTCACAGATTACAGATATGAGATTCCAATAAAATACCAATTAGGTTATTTTTGTAACTTGTCAAAAAAGTACAGGATTACATCTGATAAATAAAGAGATATATTAGCTAAGACTATTAGTAATAATGTAGAACTTTCCCTACCAAAAAATAATAATAGTACATATTATATAAAGTTACAAACATGGTATTTTAAAAATAATGTGTAAGTATCATCTTCCAGATTAATGGAAAGAATATATATTAGAAACTGATCATAATATAGTCCCAACTAAAAGTAGTCCACATATGCAAAATAACTGAAGAATATACATTAAAAAGTGAGTAATAGGTTTGCTTTAAGAAACTGAAAATATTTTTATTCTATTTACTTTTCTGTTTTTAAATTATCTATGAGAAGTGTATATTGCCTTAATAAGAAAAGAAAAGCTAAGTTCTCAAAATTAAAAAAAAAAAGTTTAGTTTTTGTAAAAAGTGATAATAACAGAATATACACCATATGAAAATGCTGATAATAAAGTATGAATCTGACTCAGAGGAAAAATAAATTCTATGTAAAATATTTCATCATTGGCTGTTATTTGATTATTGAAAAAGTAAGAGAGTTCCAGAAAAACGTCTACTTTTGCTTTATTGACTACACCAAAGGCTTTGACTGTGTGGATCACAATAAACTGTGGAAAATTCTTCAAGAGATAGGAATACCAAACCACCTGACCTGTCCCCTGACAAATCTGTAGGCAGATCAAGAAGTAACAGTTAGAACTGGACATGGGACAACAGACTTGTTCTAAATCGGGAAAGGAGTACATCAAGACTATATATTGTCACCCTGCTTATTTAACTTATATGTAGAGTACATCATGAGAAATAACAGGCTGGATAAGGCACAAGCTGGAATCAAGTTTGCTGGGAGAAATATCAATAACCTTAGATATGCAGATGACACCACCCTTATGGCAGAAAGCAAAGAAGAACTAAAGAGCCTCTTGATAAAAGTGAAAGAAGAGAGTGAAAAAGTTGGCATAAAGCTCAACATTCAGAGAACTAAGATCATGGCATCTGGTCCCATCACTTCATGGCAAATAGATGGGGAAACAGTGGCTGACTTTATTTTTCTGAGCTTCAAAATCACTGCAGATGGTGACTGCAGCCATGAAATTAAAAGACTTGCTCCTTGGAAGAAAAGCTATGACAAAACTAGACAGCTTATTAAAAAACAGAGACATAACTTAACCACCAAAGTCCATATAGTCACAGCATGGTTTTTCCAGTAGTCATGTATGGATGTGAGAGTTGGACTAAAGAAAGCTGAGCACTGAAGAATTGATACTTTTGAACTGCGGTGTTGGGGAAGACTCTTGAGAGTCCCTTAAACTGCAAGGAGATCAAACCAGTCAATCCTGAAGGAAATCATTCCTGGGAGTTCATTTGAGGGACTGGTGCTGAAGCTGAGACTCCAATACTTTGGCCACCTGGAAAAGACACTGATGTTGGGAATGACTGAAGGTGGGAGGAAAAGGGGCAACAGAGGATGAGATTGTTGGATGGCATCACAAACGCGATGGACATGAGTTTGAGTAAGCTCTGGGAGGTGGTGATGGACAGGGAAGCCTGGCATGCTGCAGTCTATGGGATCGCAAAGAGTTAGACATGACTGAGGGGCTGAACTGAACTGAACTGATAATTAGAATTGACTTTGGATTTAAAATATCTAATTCAATTTAACCTAAGCTATCACATGAAGAATAATTGATTCATTTTAAAAGAAAATAATAAAACACCATTGTAAAGATGGTCATTGCAAAGAAGTTTTTGAACCGTTTTCTTATCTTTTAGAAAGCAACAAAAGTGGTTACATTAGTATGTTATTCAAACTTGTTCAAACTGTTCACTCAGTCATGTCCAACTCTTTGCAACCCCAGAACTATATAGTCCATGGAATTCTCCATGCCACAATATTGGAGTGGGTAGCCTTTCTCTTCTCCAGAGAGTGAATCTTCCCAACCCATGTATCAAACCCAGGTCTCCTGCATTGCCAGTGGATTCTTTATAAACTGAACTATCAGGGAAGCCGAAAGTGAAAGTCACTCAGTCGTGTCCGATTCTTTGCAGCCCTGGTGGACTGTCCAGTCCAAGGAATTCTCCAGGCCAGAATACTGGAGTGGGTAGCCTTTCCCTTCTCGAGCGGATCTTTCCAACCCAGGAATTGGACCAGGGTCTCCTTCATTGCAGGTTGAATCTTTACCAACTGAGCTATCAGGGGAGCCCTATATATTATTACCATAATGCTGTTGTTTTCTGGATTCCCTTGTAGTACAAGCTACACAATTCCTAGCACAGTTAACCCACTAACCTACTACTTGTTTAATTCCTTAATTATTTAGAATACATCTTCATACCAAGAAAAGTTTAAGGAGACTCAGGAAAGTACTGACATTCTTCCCTTATGAATGATGGAATTTATCTGCTTCAAAAATGTTGGTATCAAGATACCATCCACTAATGAAAGTGCTGAGAGCAATTTTCCTACTGGAAATATTTTTTGTAGATATTACTGTTTTGGCGTTTTCATAATATTAAGAATACTTTTTTTTATGTGAGTTTGCCAAGCTTCTAGTTCAAGTACTATTGAAATATTTGTTCTTTCATTTAAAAGCTCTTCATTATGTAAAGACATCTCTCATTGTTTCAAAATATTTGGGAGTTAAACATCACTCAGTTCAGTTCAGTCACTCAGTCGTGTCCGACTCTTTGTGACCCCATGGACTGCAGCACGCCAGGCCTTCCTGTCCATCACCAACTCCCAGTGTTTACTCAAACTCATGTCCATTGAGTCAGTGATACCATCCAACCATCTCATCCTCTGTCGTCCCCTTCTCCTCCCGCCTTCAGTCTTTCCCAACATTAGGGTCTCTTCAAATGAGTCAGTTCTTCCAAACATCACTACTGCTATAGTTTAAAATATGGTATGGTTTTGCAGCCAGACAGCTCCATCCTGGTAAGCTTCATCTGAAGCCTCCATAATGTTTTTAATATACCTTACAAACCTTTTCAGTGCTACAGTACCCTAGTGTTTTTATAATCCTAGTGACAGAAAGCTTGACTCTTAAATATTTTCAACATGACCCATAGTGAAAAAAAAAAAAAGGCAAAGCAAAACAAAACATTTTTCATCATAATTAGGATCATGACATTCATGTGTTATTCAGTCTTCTATATCTAGTTAGTGGGGATTCAAAAATAATTGAAACAGTAAAAAATTCTTGCCCCCATGGAGCTAATAACCTAATCTGTCCCTCTGTCTCTGTATTATTCCTTTGTATAAAAAATAGCTTCTTGTGTATTTTATTCCAGCCATCCAATTCTATCCTATTGTCTTTTGAGTTGTAAAAATAACATAAGTTGCTCTTTGTATGCTTAGTCATTCAGTCATGTCTGACTCTTTGCAATCCCATGGACTATAGACCACCAGGTTCCTCTGTCCATAGGGACTCTCCAGGCAAGAATACTGGGGTGGGTTGCCATGCCCTCCTCCAGGGGATCTTCCCAACCCAGGGATCGAATCGAGGTCTCCCGTATGGCAGGTGGGTTCTTCAGTGTCTGAGCCATCAGGGTAATTAGGACCCATTAATTGATTCAAGACTCAGTAATGGATCTTGACTCCCACTTTGAAAAACATTGCCATATTGGAATTTCATACATTTAACAGAGCTGTTAAAGCAGCCTGTGTATGTGTGTGTGGGTGCTCAGCCATGTCCAATTCTTTGCGACCCCACAGACTGTAGCCCACCAGGCTCCTCTGTTCTTAGGATTTCCCAGGCAAGAATACTGGAGTGGTTTGCAAATGGGATCTTCCCAACCCAGGGATTGAACCCATGTCTCTTATGTCTCCTGCATTGGCAGGGATATTCTTCACCACTAGTGCCACTTAACCTTATAAAAAGAAGCCTAGGATTAATTAATTTTTCTAAATTTCTGTCTCACATCGACTGTCACCTATTTAAAAATCCAGTCTTTTTTACTGAGTTGCTTTCAGGATAGAACTTTCTGAATATGGGTTTATGTAAACTGTTTTTAATCTGAATGGAGAATCTTATATTTATTTATGTCAAATTCTTCTTTATTGGTTTCAGCTCATCATTCTAGCCTATCAAAATTTTTGAACTCTGCTACTGTTAGATAATCCTCCTAAATCTGTCATCCACAAATATGAAAAGAGTGGCTTCTATGTCATGAGTCCAGCCACTATTGGAAAATACTGCAAATTCCTATAGTTCTTCCCTAGAGAGCTCCCTCTTGTTGGCATCGATTGGTTAATCGACATTTTAGCATTATATTTGCATGTCAGAATATGAATCTCCCTTAATTTGCCCATGTCTCAGTCTGCACTTTTTCATCAAATAAAAATTCTAAAGGACTATAGAATACATACGGAATTATTGATTTTTATGTTCCCCTGAGATAGCAATAAGCTGTCAGAAACATAGTTAAGTTTCTGTTTATCTCAGCCACAACTAGTTGCACTGATAGTAGTCTTCAGTTTCTAAGTTTAGTTAGTGACTGAGATCTGATATCACAGTTCACTGGAACCCAGAGAGGACTAAGGGGTGGTCTAGAAGTAGCAGACTACTGATGCGTGTGCTTCGGTAATAAGCAGTGTTCTCCAGGGTTGCAAGATCATTCAGCTATTCCTCCTCAGCTTCTCAGTGATTTCCAACTGATAGAGCTATTGTCTTGTCACAAGGTTTTATTGTCTTTGACAACTCTTGTATAGGACCAGAGTTATTTGGGGCTAGACACTCTTTTTAGTCCAAATATCTGTCTTTTGTTTGTTTGTTTTTGGTGAGACTTGTCTTAAGTGCAAATTGCATTCAACTCATAGGATGTTATTAATAGGATCACATTAACAGAAGATTGTCTTTTAATAAGAGCCTAGGGCAAGATAGTAACCAGAGATGCATTTGAATTCTTCTCTTCACCAATTAACTGCCTTCCTCTTGGTAAGATCTTGAAACTAAGTCTCTCACATCATCTATAATCCAGAGTTAGAAATGTATAGCTTACCTATCTCACAGGGTTCTTGTAAGAATGGAGATTAGGTCATAAACAAATAGCATCTAAATGTTTACTAGCTGATAGTAAGCTATCAGTTGGTAAATTAGTTGTTGTTCAGTCGCTAAGTTGTTTTCGACTCTTTGTGACTCCATGGACTATAGCCAGCCAGGCTACGTTTATAGGAGTGATTTAAAGTAAAACCCATCTTCATTATATAACAGAATTTGGATGATAGACACAGTACATCATAACTGAACGTGCATGATGACTGAGGTGGGGAGCGTTATCCTAGGGCAGTGGTGCTCAAAGCATCATCTTCAGAGCAACAGCATCAGCATATCCAGCAAAGCTGTTAAAAATGCAGATTCTATATGTGAGACCTAGTGCATCAGGCACAGAGGATGGGGCCCAGCACTCAGTGTGGTTTCAACAATCCTCAGGAGATTCTGTGCTCACTGTGTCCTTGATGTTGTTGTTGTTTTTCAGTTGCTAAGTCATGTCCAGCTCTTTGCGACCCCATGGACTGTAGAATTCCAAGCTCCTCTGTCCTCCACTATCTCCAAGAATTTGCTCAGATTCATGTCTGGTGAGTCCCTGATTATCTGACTGTCTCATCCTCTCTGCCCAGTTCTCCTTTTGCCTTCAATCTTTCCCAGCATCTGAGTCTTTTCCAATGAGGCACTCTTCCCATCAGGTGGCCAACAGTTAGAGCTTCAGCTTCAATATAAGTCCTTCCAATGAGTATTCAGAGTTGATTTCCTTTAGAATTCACTAATTTGATCTCCTTGCCATCCAGGGAACTCTCAAGAGTGTTCTCCAGCACCACACTTCAAAAGTATAAATTCTTCAGTGCTCAGCCTTCTTTATGATCCAACTCACATCTGTACACAACTACTGGAAAAACCATACCTTTGACTAGAGGGGCTTATATCGTTATGTCTCTGCTTTTTAATATATCTGCCATCTAGATTTATCCTAGTTTTCCTCCCAAGGAGTAAGTGTCTTAATTTTGTGGCTGCTGTCAAAGTACACAGTGATTTTGGAGACCAAGAAAATATATCACTGCTTCGACTTTTTCTCCATGCATTTGCTATGAAGTGATGGGACCAGATGCCATGATCTTAGTTTTCATGTTGAATTTCAAGCCAGCTTTCTCACTCTCTTCTTTCACGCTCATCAACAGGCTCTTTAGTTCCTCTTACTTTCTGCCATTAGAGTGGTATCATTTGTATATCTGAGGTTATTGATATTTCTCCCTGCAATCCTGATTCTAGTTTATGATTTATCCAGCCTGGAATTTTGCATAGTGTATTCTGCATGTAAGTTAAGTATGCAGTGACAAGATACAGCCTTGTCATACTCCTTTTCCAGTTTTTAACCAGTTCATTGTTCCCATGTCCAGTTCTAACTGTTGCTTCTTGATTTGCATACAGGTTTTTCAGAAGACAGGTAAGGTGGTCTAGTACTGCCATCCCTTTAAGAATTTTCTGCAGTTTGTTGTGGTCAGCACACAACCCAAAGGCTTTCGGGTTGTCAGTAAGCAGAAGGAAATGTTTAATTGCAACTCCCTTTCTTTCTCCATGATCCAATGTATGTTGGTAATTCGATATATGGTTCCTCTGCCTTTTCAAAACCCCATTAGTACATCTGGAATTTCATGGTTCACATACTGCTGCAACCTAGCTTGAAGGATTTTGACCATAACCTTGCTAGCATGAAATGAACAGAATTGTACAGTAGTTTGAACATTCTTTGACATTACCCTACTTTGGGTTTGGAATGAAGGCTGACTTTTTCCAGTCCTGTGGCCACTGCTGAGATTTCCAAAATTATGACATGTTGAGTGCAGCACTTTAAAGCATCATCTTTTAGGATTTTAAATAGCTCAGCTGGAACTTTATTACTTCTACTACCTTTGTTTGTAGTAATGCTTCCTAATGCCCCTTGACTTCATACTCCAGAATGTCTAGCTCTAGGTGAGGGACCACACTATTGTGGTTATCTAGGTTATTAAGACCTTTTTTTGTATAGTTCTTCTGTATATTTTTGCCACCTCTTAATCTTTTCTGTTTTTGTTAAATCCTTACCTTTTCTGTCCATTATCATGCCCACCTTGCATGAAATGTTCTCGCAAAACTTGACGTCTCCAGTGTCCTGGAAGAGATCTTTAGTCTTTCTCACTCTATTATTTTCCTCTATCTCTTTGGCTTATTCATTAAAGAAGGCCTTCTTATCTCTCCTTGTGGTATTAAATGGCTCAGTAAGTAAAGAATCTACCTTCAATGCAGGTGATGCATGTTTGATTCTTGGGTTGGGAAGATACCCTAGAGAATGAAATAGCAACCCACTCTGGTATTCTTACCTGAAAAACCCCATGGACAGAGAGGCCTGGCGGGCTGCAATCAAAGGGTAGTGAAGAGCCATACCCCACTGAGAGACTAAGCACAGTTGATCTTACCTTTCTTCCTTGCCTTCGCTTCTCTTCTTTCTTCAGCTATTTGTAAAACCTCCTCAGACGACCACTTTGCCTTCTTACATTTTTTTTTTTTCCTTGGGGATGGTTTTGGTTACTGCTTCCTGTACAATGTTAGGAACTTCTGTCCATAGTTCTTCAGGAACTGTATCAGATCTAAATGCTTGAGTCTATTCATCACCTCCACTGTATAATCATAGGATTTTATTTAGGTCATACCTGAATGGCCTATTCATTTCCCCTACTTTCTTCGATTTAAGTCTGAATTTGGCAAGAAGGAACTCATGATCTGAGCCACAGTCAGCCTTAGGTCTTACTTTTGCTGACTGTACAGAGTTTCTTAATCTCTGGCTGCAAAGAATATATTCAGTCTGATTTCATCATTAACCGTATGATGATGTCTATGTAGAACTGTCTCTTGGGTTGTTGGAAAACATTGTTTGCTATGACCAGCACATTCTCCTGACAAAACTCTGTTAGCCTCTGCCCTGCTTTATTTTGTACTCCAAGCCAAATTCCCCTGTTATTCTGGGAAATTCTTGACTTCTTACTTTAGCATTCCAATTCCCTATGATGAAAAGGATATCTTTTTTTGTTGTTGTTAGCTCTAGAAGGTGTTGTAGGTCTTCATAGTACTGGGCAACTTCAGCTTCTTCAGCATCAGTGGTTGGGGCATAAACTTGGATTACTGTGATGTTGAATTTTTTTCATGGAAATGATCTGAGATCATCCTGTCATTGTTGAGGCTGCACCCAATTACTGCATGTGGACTCTTTTGTTGTCTGTGAGGACTACTCCACTCCTTCTAAGGGATTCTTGCCCACAGTAGTAGACATGATGGTCATCTGCGTTAAATCCGCCCAATCCTCTCCATTTTAGTTCACTGAGTCCTAAGATGTCCATGTTCATTCTTGCCATCTCCTGCTTGACTACATCCAATTTACTTTGATTCACAGACGTAACATTCCAGGTTTCTATACATATTGTTCTTTACAGCATCAGACTTTCCTTTCACCACCAGACACAGCCACAGCCAAGGGTCATTTCTGCATTGGGCCAGATGCTGCTTTCTTCCTGGTATTTCTTTCTTGCTATGTTAGTAATTGCCCTCCCCTCTCCTTCAGTAGCATATCGGACATCTTCCATCCTGGGGAAGGGGGGCTCATCTTCCAGAGTCCTGTCTTTCTGCCTTTTCATACTATTTATGGGGTTTTCATGGCAATAATACTGGAGCAGGTTGCCATTCCCTCCTTTGGTGAACCACAGTGTGTCAGGACTCTTCACCATGACTCACCTGTCTTAGATGGCCCTGCACGGCATGGGTCATAGCTTGAGTTATACAAGCCCTTCCACCATGACAAGGCTGTGATCCATGAAGGGGAATAAATTAATACCATCCTTTAAAATGGGTTATTGCTTCATCTGTAGAAACTCTAAATTAATAATCCTACGGGGAAAATATCTTCATTTCTACAGCATTGTCTTATGCTAATGATGCCATTTCTTTTATTTGCACATAAGATTCTTTTATCTCTCAGTATTGTCTATCTCTCTTTCTCCATTTTGCTAAAAGGCATTTTATTCTTTATATGTGTTTATGTATAAGACCTGACAGCTACAAGTCCTAGCTGTGCAATCATTCAGCAGTTAATCTCTCTGTGTCCCAGTTTCCCTCATTTGTAAAGCAAGAAACTAACATTTAATTTGAGGCAGAGCTTTAACAATTAGGTATAATATTCTCAGGTGACCCCGTGGTAAAGAATTCTCCTGCTAGTGCAGGAGACACAGGAGATTCAGGTTCGATCCCTGGTTCATGAAGATATCTTGGAGTAGGAAATGGCAACTCACTCCAGTATTCTTGCCTGGAGAATCCCATGGACAGAGAAGTCTGGCAGGCTATGGTCCATAGGTTCCCAAAGAGTCAGACATGACTGAACAACTAAGTATGAGCATGATAATATATGTAATGTACTTAACAATGATTTATACACAGAGAGTGATCAACATAGAGCAGTAGTTATTTCTAGATTTCTTTTCTCTTCATTTATAGAAACTTTCCTTAATAAATAAGATGGGAAAAAGAGATCTTTAGATATTCTTCTTTCCAACAGAGATATTTCTCTGTCCTTCACAAAATTGCAATTACTTTTCAAATCCTTAACCTACTTTCCTTTTAAAGCAACTAACTAATAAGTCTGGAAGAACAGCCAAATTCCCAGTGAGGGTGAAAATGTAGAGCAAATACTTCTGGCATAGGGGTGAAGAAAGCATCTTACTTTGAAAAGTGGAGGAGTTAGTAATTAATAGCCTGGTCTTTTAAATCAGGCAGACAGAACTGGGTTTGAATCTAATCCAGACATTTACTTGCTGAGTCACAATGTAAAAGTTACCTGGCCTTACGTATTTTCTCTTATGTGAAGTGGGCATAATAGCAATATTTCTTCATTGAGTATGAAGTGGTATATATGTGAGAAGTCTTTAAAGGCTTAGTACATTGTCTGGCAGGTAGCAAATCACTGATAAATAGAATCCCGTTAATATGTTTCCTTCTGCTCCTACCCTCACTTCCTAATATTCTTCTCTTCAAATAAGGCCATTTAGGTGCTTTGAAGTGTTTCTTATAAATTAACCGTGTAAAAGTTGGTACTTATGCAGAGCTGTCAAGTGTTTTGCTCAAAACTGGGATTTACATACCCACAAAGAAAAATTAATTGTAATCCCTATAAATGCTTAGTATCTTCCAGCAGTTTTATTTATGAAAGGCCATCAGTGAATTGTGTTAGTGTTTAGCTGCTTTTGTTGCTATTGTAGTAACTATACTTATTATCATTGCACGGTCTAACATTTTACCTTTGTCAAAAGATAAGTGGAAAAAGGCAAACATAATTCAGGATATTCCCTGATTCACTCATGGCAGTTAAGAGTTTCCCAAGGTTTTCTGGTGGGGAAGACCAATGGTAGAATTCTGAGATTCTTGATGCAAAGGAGTACGATTATGTATTGGGAAGCATCTCCTAGTTACGTTACCTTCCCACTGGGCCGGGCATCTGGAAAGGGGAAAGTGCAGCTTCTAGTCTATATACTCTGTTTTTCCTCTTTGAGGTTTCCCACAGAGAATAAGGTTAGCTTATTTGAAGGACTAGGGGGAAAAATGGCCTAAAAATATAAGTACCCATCTACTAAACAAGCTCTCATTACAAATCATCAGTGTTTCACAAATTGTGCTAAAACTAATGATACAGTGATAACCAGAACATTAGACCTGCCTTCCAGGGTGTTTCTTGGACAGGGGATAAGAGCAGATACGTATTTAAATAATTGAGCAAAATGCAATGTGTGTTGCTTCAGAGTTAGGAAAAACCTATTGAAAGAGAGGTAAAAGTGTTTTTGTATCTCTTTAAGGCTTTACAGAGAAGGCTCACAATTGAGCCATGAGAAATTCAACATGTGCACAGAGATTAGGCTCACAAGTTAAATTAGGAGAAATAGCACATAAAGAGTCTCAGCTGAAGACAGAGAGACGTAGTAAAGGAAAAAAAGTGGAGGGGATGGCAGGAGAGAGGAGGAAAGAGGAAGGGATGATAGGAAGGAAAAAGAGATAGGAAGTGACCAAAATAGTAGATCTTGGATCTTAAAAACCCAATTGTTACTGATAAGATATTGATGAGATTCTGGTGGCATCAGATTATTAGCATAAATAGCCAAACCTTAAGTCAAATAAAGCAATATTTTATTTATCATATATTCTTTTTAAAATGGTCAGCCCTCAAGAAGTATAATTTTATTTCTAAGATTAGTGTATTATGGAAAATGTTTAAAAATTCTTCCCCTTTGATTGCTGATATAAATGAAAGGACATATTCAACACGAAATTTAAGTTTTCTTACCTAGTCAAATTTTGGAAACTCTTCTGCCATGTGTGGATTTTTGTTATTTTTCTAGATGATGACACAAGCTACGTTTAACATTGTATTTGTGTGCTTTAGATAAACTCATACTGATGTAGATAATTTCATAAGCTCTATTACCTCAACCAAATTTGTTAGACTGAGTTAGAATTCAAAAGAAAAAAATTTGCTATATTTTTACTACTTTGAAGTTTAGTTTTAATAGGAAACAGATATTCTTTATTCAGCTTTATAGTGACATTTTTACTTATTTAATAAAAGTTGTATAATTCTTTGAACTTAAAAGTTTAAATCAAAGATCAAAGTCAATACTTGATTGGTAACATTTTCAATGTAGCTGAACAAAAATTGTGTCATTTGCAAACCATTTACCTTATAAAATATTATTGAATCTTTAAAATTAATAAATATAACCTCTAATAATCATGTTTATTATACAGTCTAATTTACTCAGAAAATAAGTTAATTTATAAAGGTAGTTTTAAACAAGGCATTATATCTAAATGCTCCAGCTAGTTATTTCTATTTCATGCCTCACCTTGGAACTAAATTATCTACATCATAAAACAGTCTTACAGATTATCAACAACACTTTGAATTATATCTAAAAGACAAGAACAGCTTGTAAGTTCATGTTTCTATTTTATCCAAATTGGCTAACAGTTTCTCTTAAGTTCTAGCTAATTGGAATAGATATAAATCATAAGCCTATCTTATTCTAAAGTAGAAGATCAGCATGTATGTGGTAGTACTGTGCTATTCTTTCTACTGGCATAGATTTTATGGATAACTATTTTGCTTAGAGGTAGTGTACTACAGACTCAAATATAACAGTGTATTAATAATATTACATCAATTATGATGACTGAACTGTCTTTCCTCAAGCTTTTATGTACACTGACCATGGCAAATAATAGGCAAACATTTATACAGGTGGATAGAAAATGTGAATTTAAATGTATCAACAGTTTCTGTTTTAGTTATTTTGACATCTTGAGTTAGAATAAACACACGACTCATATTTGAAGAAGAAAAATAAGTATCGTAAGTACTATGCATACACTGACATATTCTGGGCAAGAATGGTAGGCTAAGGTGATCATGGATTGACCAAAGTAATGAGTACCAAGGTGGCCCATTGGTGGGAAAATGGCGTGCTTCACATCGATAGACAGGAGATGGGGACATCCCTGGTGATGCAGTGGTTAAGAATCTCCCTGACAGTGCAGGGGACACGGCTTCAATCCCTGGTCTGGAAAGACTCCCCCCGCCACAGAGCAGCTAAGCCCTTGAGCCACAACTACTGAGCCCACGCTCTAGAGCCCGCAAGCTAGAACTACCCAGCCCATGCCCCGCAGCTGGTGAAGCCCACGTGTCTAGAACCTGTGCAATGCAGCGAAGAGAAGCCACGGCCATGAAAAGGCCATGCGCTGCGAAGAGAAGTAGCTGCCCCTTGCTCAACGAGAAGAGGCCCGTGCGCAGACCCAACACAACCAAAAGCAAACAGGTTAAAAAGGAAAAAAAAGATGGTAGACTAGGCCACGAATGACATAATTAACTTGCTATAAACCCTGTCCAGTCTCTTACAGGTGTAAAGAGAATATTTCTGTTTTCCATAACTTAGGGGGAAGTAGATAGTTTTCAGAAGGAAAAAAAAAGCATGCACAGAAAAAAATACTGCACATTTTAAGTACATGTTCAAGTTAAAATATATAATGTAAATCATTAATAGAATTTTCTGTGGGGAGATGGAAATTAGAGTAAGATATAGTGATAAAGGGAATTAACTAACTAAAAATATATACTGTCTCTAATAAGTTAAATCAAACCGAATTTCACAGATAATAATGTCTTACCCAAATAAAATTGCAAAACCTAACTCCAAGAAAACAACGCTTTCTTACTGTGTTTGCAAAAAACTCTTTGGGTTTTTCTGTAGCGTCTTACCTAGCAGTATAAAAAATTAAAAATGGTTTTGAGAAAATGTTGAGATTGGAATATTCTTGATAAAGTAGCATTAAGGGAATTCAGTGCTTCATGTAAGTGGAATCATATAGTCATAAAGACACTGTCTTTTTCCAATTTTGCATAATGTCCTAAAGATTCATCCATGTTGTAATAGGTATCAAAACTTTCCTTTGTTAGGCTGAATAACAGTCTATTGTATGTATATGGCACATTTTGTTTATCCATTTATGGGTGGATGGAAACTTGTGTTGCTTGTATGTTTTAGCTGTGGTGAATAATGCTGCTATGAACATGGGCATAACTCTCTGAGACCTTGCTTTGAATTATTTTGAGTATATATCTAGACGTGGATTACTAGATCATGTAATAATTCTGTCCTCTGTATTCTCTTTGTAATTTTTTTTAATAACAGTAGCCATCCCAATTAGTGTGAGGTGATATTCACTGTACTTTAAATTTGCATTTCCCTCATAATTAGTTATGTTGAGCATCTTTTCATGTGCTTATTGGCCATTCATGTATCTTTGGAGAAGTGTCTATTTGAGCCTTTTTTCTGTAGTTGAATTGGGTTGTTTGGTTTTTTATGTTAAATTTTAGAAGTTCTCAATATAGTATAGATATTAGTTCCTTACCAGGTAAATGATATGCACGTGTTTTTCCCATTCTTTGTGTTTCTTTTTTACTCTATTGATAGTGTCTTTTGAGACACACTTTAAAAATTTGCGTATAAAGTTCTATTTGTCTACATTTTCTTTTGTTACCTGTGCCTTTGGTGTCATATCCAAGAAATCATTATCCAACCCAAAGCTTTTGCCCTATTCTTTCTTCTAACCATTTTACAGTTCTCGGTCTTATATATAGGTCTTTGATACATTGAGTTAATTTTTGTTTTTGGTGTTAAGTGAGGGTCTAACCTTAGTCTTTTACATGTGTATATCTTGTTTTTTAGCACTATTCTTGAAAAGACTGATTTTTTTTTTTTTTTCTGTTGAATGGTCCTGGCACTGGATAAAATCCTTTGACCATATATGCAGAGGTTTATTTCTAGACACTCTATTCTATTCCTTTGGGCTATATACTTGTATTTTTCCCAGTACCACACAGTGTTGATTATTGTAGCATCATATTAAGCTTTGAAATCAGAAGTGTGCATCCTCAAGTTTGGTTCTTTTTCAGAATTGTTTTGGCTACTTGGGGCTCATTGATAATCCCTATGAATTTTAGGGTGGATTTTTATATTTCTATAAAGAATCATTGTGTTTTTATAGAAATTAAATTAATTCAATTTGTATAGCATTGACATTTTAATAATGCAGATCATCTTTAATTACAATTTGTAATTTTGTCCCCATAACCCATCACAAATTAAAAAGATCATGAGTTGATAGTGTATTTAGTACACCTAAACTTCCAAATATTATAGCTTGGCCTCACCTACTTTAAAAGGATGATTTTTGCTTTGGATTTTTCATGCACATCATTTATCATGTTAAAGTCAATTTCTTCTATTTCTTGTTTGTTGAGTGTTCTGTCATGAAAGAATGATAACTTTGTCAAATGCTTTTCCTGCATCAATTAAAATAATCGTGTGGTTTTTAGTCCTTCATTTTGTAAATATGGTATATTACAATGATCTGTTTTTATGTGTTGAAGGATGTTTGCCTCCCAGGAAAATAATCCCACTTGATTTTTGGTGTATGATTATTTTAATATGCTGTTGAATTCATTTTGCTAGTATTTTGTTAAGGATTTTTGTATTAATGTTTATAAAGGATATTGCTCTGTAATTTTCATTTGTCTGGGTTGAATATCATGATAATGATGACCTCATAGAATGGTTCAGAGAATATTCCCTCCTCTTTAATTTTTTTGGAAAAGTTTGAGAAGGATTGGTGTTCATTCTTCTGTAAACATTTGCTAGAATTCATTAGTGAAGCAAACAGTTCCAGGGATTTTCTTTGTCAGATTTTTTTTTTCTTTTTCTTCTTAGTTGTGGGGCTATTCACATTTTCTCTTTTTGTGGTTTGTATTTAGGAATATTAATCTGATTCACACAGCCAGAGCTGAAAAAAAAGTAGCTGTGGGATGTCACCATATGATCTTTCCTAGGTACAATGTTTTCTACATGATTTCCGATTGCCTTGGAAATATTTAGTTTCTCAAGAAAGGCAAAATATTTTAAGTATAATCTAGAATTTTAGAGAATAAATTGTTCTATATGGCTGAATTTGTCAAAATGTCTGGCTCCAATGTGAACATAAAGATATTTTCATTTTAATTGTTGAGAGTTCTCTAGGGAAACTGCCTTCCTTCTTTATGTAGGATATAATAAACATAATTTGAGTTTTGTTTTAGCATCCAGACCATTATTACAAAATCAGTTTTTGTATTTTTTTCACAGCAGTAACAGCTCCCAGAGTTATTGAAGTGTTTAGCGCACTTGGCATGGTGTTGCTGCTGCTACTGAGTCGCTTCAGTCATGTCTGACTCTGTGCAACCCCATAAAAGTCAGCCCACCAGGCTCCGCCATCCCTGGGATTCTCCAGGCAAGAACACTGGAGTGGGTTGCCACTTCCTTCTCCAATGCAAGAAAGTGAAAAGTGAAAGTGAAGTCGCTCAGTCGGGTCTGACTCTTCGCGACCCCATGGACTGCAGCCTACCAGGCTCCTCTGATGGGGTTTTCCAGGCAAGAGTACTGGAGTGGGGTGCCATTGGGTGTTAGTCATGTTTATTAGTTTTTTTTTTTTTTTTTTAGTTTTTCTTCTTGCTATCTCACTGTCATGTTTTTCTCATAAAGACAACACTGTATAAATCCTTCATCATTTTTTCAAGCTTGCTATTTCCCAATATAGTGCGCTTTGAACCAAAATATGTAGCATGTTTAAGTTGTATATAACGTAAGAATAGCTAGGATGTGACTGAAGGGATGAGGAGTTTACAAGTGAGTAAAGGGCACAAGCTTAATGTGTTGATTCTGATTTTTAACTCGCTGCCCAGAGACCTATGTATTTTCTTCAAATGGATAAATAGCTGATTTACTCGCCTAGAAAACTGAGCCTAATGCCTTCCATTCTTTGTGGGGTATAAATTACAAAGAAAGCAAGATTGAGAAGGAAGGGAAGGTGAGGCTAGGAAGGTGTGTCTTCACAGAGATCCTGTAGACAAATACATCTCAGAAGAATCTCTGTAGGAATATAATGGGGCTTTATGACTTCAGTGTTTCATGGGTCAACATTGCTTCCCAGAGATCAGTTACTGTACATACATGTCATCTGTGCTGTTCCTTCTCTCAGAGCAGTTACCAAGGACACCAGGTTTCAGAATAGCAGTGACAGCGACAGGCCTCAGTGTTGATATAGTCTGCAGGATGCAAGGGAAGTGTGCCCGCTGTCTTCCCCTTGGGGCCTGTAGAGCCGCTGTACTTGTTTGAAGTCGCAGCAGGCCCCTTGTCTTTTCCGGGACCCCTGGGAACTGAGATTCCCCAGGGAAGAGGCCCAAGAGCCTTACAGGATCGTGCGCAGGTTGCTGCTGGCTTGAGTCTTTGTGACATAGGCGAGTCTGAGAGCCACTAAGGCAAGGAGCCAGGCCATCCAAGTAGGCTGAGAGGAAGAAAACCTCACCCTCTGAGGAGACAGACACCACGCTGCAGGAGCCTGCTTCTAAAGATGACAGAAACCCCCTTAGGCCTTCAGAAATGCTCCTGGTGCCAGAATCATCTTTCTCAAGGATCAGCATAGCACCCAACCAAAATGCATAACTGAGAGATCCTCTGCCCACAATACCTAGATGTAAACCTAATTTGTGTTTTCACTGGGTGAGGAAACACGTAAACAGTCTAAAGTGCAATCCTGTCTTTCTCATTTGTTTGATGATCAGTAAACGTTTTGATTATAGTTTTCACTTTCAACATAATATGTATTGTTTTCCTTATTTGTGTGATTTTTAGTGTTTATGATGATTTGACAGGGCACATGTGGAGCGAAAAGGAAAGCAGACATCAGAAGTTTTTTAGATTACTTATTGTGGTGGTTTGTGGAGATTTTCCTTTTTGCCGTAGAAAATGGTGTACTTTGAAAAAAGAAACCTTTTTTATGCGGTCAAGACGTAATGAACATTAGCGTAGTATTGTGTTGTAGATCAACAAAGACTTCAGAGGTAACTGAGGTATTGAGAGAGAAGTAGTCCTTCGTGGACTAGTCAGAAGAGGTATGCTATTTTACGGACATGCCGTCACTGTGTGACCTTAATACCAGGAGGATGTTTAAGTGTGCCCTTTCATTAAATATACCCAAACTATAATTCTGCTTTTATTAATACATTTTCTTTACTTTTTCCCAGTGGCAATTTCTGGGCTTCACTGTCATTTTATACGGCTATCAGTGGTTCCAAGTCTTGCCACTTCAATTGTTTTTATTTTTGCTTGTACTGAAACTGTCAACAATTACTTATCTACAAAGTGTCCAGATTCACTTTTTTTTTTCTTGTCTTTGCTTGCCTTTAAAGCTTTTCTTAGACTTCAAAAATTCAGGAATTAAAGTTTACAATGCTGGTTCAGGATAATGCCTTTTAACAGTCCAAGCACAAGTTAACCTTTTTCATCTTTTGGTTGTTAGGTTTTTATGGGTATAAGACAAAATCAGGATTATTGTATATAACTATCATTGCTATATACTATATATACAACCATTCAACCAACCTTGATTAAATATAGCCTTCAAAAGTTCAGTATGGAAACACCTTAATTCTGCCATCTTCTCCATTGGCACTGCTTATTTAACAGAAGAGAAAAAGGAAATAACTCACTTCTTTCCTATTTTCCCAGACTGTACTTCTCCTCTCCTCCCTAGCTTGCCAAGAGAAGTTTCTTATCTTTAGGGTCATGGAAAAAGATGTGAGGAGCAGCAAGAAACAATAAAAATTCTTGATTTTTACTCTTCGAGCTACTGCCAGGCTTCTCTTAGCCCAGCCTTGTTTAAAGTTGACTCTTCCTTTCTTGATACTTCAGTGGGTTCCTAGGCTACCTTCCTTCACTGGTGTAGTAGAAAGAAGACGAGCCTCCCAAAGATATCCATGTCCTAATCCCTAGAACCTGTGGATATGCTACCTAACATGGCAAAGTGAAAGGCACTCAGTCGAGTCTGACTCTGCGACCCCATGGACTACACAGTCTATGGAATTCTCCGGACCAGAATACTGGAGTGGGTAGCCTTTCCCTTCCCCAGGGAACATGGCAAAAGGACTTTAAAAAGTGATTAATTAAGGATCTCAAGAGGAGAGATTATCCTGTATTGTCTGGTTGGGTTTAATGTCAATCATAAGGGTCCTTCTAAGCAGAGGAGTCAGTACAGTCCAAGACATGGAAGGTGAAGTGATGATGGAAGAAAAGCTACAGAGAGAAGGATCTGAGGATTCTCAGTCATTGGCTTTGGAGACAGAGGAAGAAGCCACAGATAAGGAACACAGGTGGCTTCTAGGAGAGAGAAAAGGCAAAGAAACAGATTATTCCCTAAAAGGCTCCAGGAGGAATGCAGCTTGACCTCACTTGGACTTCAGACTTTTGACCTCTAGAACTGGAAGAGAATAAATCTGCATTCTTTTAAGCCACTAAATTTGTGGTGATTTGTTTCAGCAGCAATATGAAAATAACCAACACTCCCTGAACTGAATTTCTCTGATGAAGATGAATGAAGCTTTTACAGAAAATTGCTTAGGATTCCTGCCTCAGTCCTTGAGTAGCCATTAATATACCATCAGGCTATGTTGGTTGAAGCCTCCTCACCTCTCTAGTTAGACATTTTGCGCAAGATTTAGGACCATCTCATCATACCCACCTGAAACATATATTTTGATCCAACGTAGTGACTTCTTAACTGCAATTTTCTACTTTATCTGTACAGCCTGGTTCAGACACCTTCTGGCCCTTTACCTTTTTCCAGTGGCAGTAACTCACTGTGTCCCCCAAGCTCTATGGAACTGTTATCTAAACAACTCTAACCGATCTACAGGAAAGATTAAGCAATTCTCTCCCCTCCCTAACAACTTCCACTAAAGAAAATTCTCTCTTGAGACTGTAACTTCTCTTTTAGTCTCTTCAATCTCAGCTTAAAAGAGAACATGTACAAATCCTGATTTTACCAAATGTAACCTAGCCCCTTACTTTGTAATATTAAAGTCCCTGCTAACTATGTTCTTGGTGATATAACTAAAACCACAATATATAGAGTTCCGTTTTAACATCTTGTTATAATGATTAAGTCACAATCTGGGATACACATATGAGAAAACCAAAGAAAGCAGTGCAGCTTCTTAAAAGAAATAACCGAACAGCAAAAAAACAAAAAAAAAAACCTCTAAATTTAAAAAGTTGTCCTTGATCTCTATTTCCACACAAAGATTCTTATTTTTTCTTATTACAAAATTCTAAAACAAGTCAGTGATCTGATTTTCTAAAACATATTATTTGAAATGGCAAGCTAAAAAGAGTGCATTGGACAATTGGAGAGTAAAAAAAGACAACCCTGGGAAGTAATGGCTGACAGTACAATTGCAGAGGGGAAGGTACTTTTATTCTTCCAGCTTTACTGAGATATGATTGACACATAAAATTGTGAATATAAGATCTACAAGGTAATGATTTCACATATGTATATATTGCAGCATGATTACAACAAGGTTCATTAAACACAACCATCACTTCATATAATTAAATCTTTTGTTTCACAAGTTTGGGGAGCATTTTAAAAATATACTGTTTCATTTACTTTATTGTTTTGCGTACAGGTTTATACACCCTTTTTGTGTTTCCTGTCTAGAGAATAACCTTTAGCATTTGTTGGAGGCTTGGGGCTGGTGCACTGGGATGACCCAGAGAGATGGTATGGGGAGGGAGGTGGGAGGAGGGTTCAGGATTGGGAACATGTGCACACCCATGGCAGATTCATGTTGATGTATGGCAAAACCAATACAGTATTGTAAAGTAAAATAAAATAAAATATGAAAAAAAATATATATACTCTTTCAGCAACTTTTAAATATATAATGCAGTACTGTTAACAACAGACACCAAGCTATATATTGTATCTCCAGAATGTCTTCATCTTATAATTAATTAGAAGTTACCCCACCCTCACTCCTGCCCTTCAGTTCAGTTCAGTTCAGTCGCTCAGTCATGTCCGACTCTTTGCGACACCATGAACTGCAGCACGCCAGGCCTCCCTGTCCATCACCAACTCCCGGAGTTCACTCAAACTCACATCCATTGAGTCAGTGATGCCATCCAGCCATCTCACCCTCTGTCGTCCCCCTTTTCTCCTGCCTCCAATCCCTCCCAGCATCAGAGTCTTTTCCAATGAGTCAACTCTTCACATGAGGTGGCCAAAGTGCTGGAGCTTCAGCTTTAGCATTCCAAAGAACACCCAGGACTGATCTCCTTTAGAATAGACTAGTTGGACCTCCTTGCAGTCCATGGGACTCTCAAGAGTCTTCTCCAACACCACAGTTCAAAAGCATCAATTCTTCGGCGCTCAGCTTTCCTCACAGTCCAACTCTCACATCCATACATGACTACTGGAAAAACTTTAGCCTTGACTAGACGGACCTTTGAAACCATCAATATGTTCTTGTTTCTATGAGTTTGGACTTAGATTCCGCATGTAATGAACTCATCCAACATTTATCTTCTCTCTCTTACTTATTTCACTTAGTATAATGCCCTAAAGGTTCATTTATGCTGTCGCAAATGACGATTTCTTTTTTTATGGCTGTATGTCTATATATACGCGTGTGTGTGTGTGTATATTATTCATTCATCCTCAATAAGAGCCTATTATGAATTAGACAACATAGAAGAAATAGATAAATTCCTAGAAACAGAAAATCTACCAAGACTGACTTATGAAGAAACAGAAAATCTGCATAAACCAATAACAAATAGGATATTGATTCTGTAATCAAAAACTTCCCAACAAACAAACAAAATCCAGGACCAGATGGTTTCACTGGCTAATTTTACCAAACATTTAAAGAATTAATCCAATCCTTCTCAAACTCTTTCAAAGAACTGAAGAGGAGGGGATTTTCCAAAACTAGACCAGCATTATCCTGATAGCAAAGTCAGAGAAGACACCACAAGGGAAGAAAATTAAAAACTACAAAAAACTCCCATATCCCTGATGGACACAGACACAAAAATTCTCAATAAAATACTAGCAAACTGAATTTAACAGCACATTAAAAAGATCATACACTATATACATACATAGTCCTTCACCTTTAACCATCAATAGTCTAATAGGGAGGAGTGCACATAAAACATTCCAAAGAACCAAGCTAAGCTAGTGTATTGGTTATGTTTCACCACTGGTGGGCTTTAGGAGAAAAGCTCAGATTGATTCCAGATTGACAAGATCTAGTGTGTTTCCATGTGTGGGGATGGCGATGGTTGGGGTTTTCGCTGGGTATCTCTTCTGTATGGTCACCCCATCTCTAGGGGTCCTGACATATTCTCTGACATGTATCATATATACGATATCATTCAGTCCTAAGCACAACTCCCTTGAGGAAACAGGAGCTTAGGAAGACTGATTCAGTTGGCAAATTTCACAGATAAGTGGTAGAGAATAAATAAAAAACTAGGGAGACTGAATTTAAATTCTTATTAACTACAATACAGTACCACCTCCCAGGTAGTAGACAGATGTATATTATTACACATCATTTTTTAAGGGAGAGATTCTAGAGTTCATAGACATTAAATTCTTTACCACAGGTCATATGATCAGTACACTGAAACAAGAATCTGGACCTTCTGATTTCTCACTGATTTTTTTTTTTTTTTTAACTCGCAATACCCGTTTCTTCATTCTTTATGGGAAATGCCCAATTCCTTAATCACATAATAGAAGAAATACTTCAACATACCCCAGTAGGATAATATATTTATTCATCAATCAATGTATTTTACCCTTAATCCCTACTATACCATGACACTCCCTGCTTTAACATTAGCAATCATTCCATTGTTTCATTTAGGAGGCCAGGGAATAAAAAGGTCAGATTCTTGGCTTTTGTTTTCAAGTTCATTTGTGAAACAATAATAAAAAAATAATATTTAATATTGTTGATCATCAAGGGTGTTTTCCATTTCCCTTGGAAACTAGATAAATGTGTCAACGTCTGGTTGAAGAGGAAGAATACGGCAGCGAGAGGGGTAGAAGTCCTGAAACTAGAGGATCCCACGTGGAAAGATCAAGTGGCCAAGAACAAAATCTTCTCAGAGTCAGCTACCTCTTAACAAAATCTCTATCATACTACCACGGAGCCAGAGTAGCACTTGGAGGTCCAATTTCCATGTGAGAGAGCCCTCAGTGAATCAGTTCAGTTCAGTTTCTCAGTCATATCTGACTCTTTGCAACCCCATGCCAGGCCTCCCTGTCCATCACAAACTCCCAGAGTTTACTCAAACTCATGTCCATAGAGTCGGTGATGCCATTCAACTATCTCATCCTCTTGTCCCCTTCTCCTCCCACCTTCAATCTTTCCCAGCATTAGTGTCTTTTCAAATGGGTCAGTTCTTCGCATCAGGTGGCCAAAGTATTGGAGTTTCAGCTTCACCATCAGTCCTTCCAATGAATATTCAGGACTGATTTCCTTTAGGATAGACTGTTTGGATCTCCCTGGAGTCCAGGGGACTCTCAAGAGTTTTCTCCAATACCACAGTTCAAAAGTATCAATTCTTTGGTACTCAGCTTTCTTTATAGCCCAGCTCTCACATCTGTGCATGACTATTGGAAAAATTGTAGCTTTGTCTAGATGAAACTTTGTTGGTAAAATAATGTCTCTGCTTTTTCACATGCTATCTAGGATGCTTATAGCTTTTCTTCCAAGAAGCGAGCATCTTTTAATTTCACGGCTACAGTCACCATATACAGTGAGTTTGGAGCCCCCCCAAAATACAGTCTCTCACTGTTTCCATTGTTTCCCCATCTGTTTGCCATGAAGTGATGGGACCAGATGCCATGATCTTAGTTTTCCAAATGTTGAGTTGTAAGCCAACTTTTTCACTCTCCTTTTTCATCAAGAGGTGCTTTAGTTCTTCTTTGCTTTCTGCGATAAGTGTGGTATCATCTGCATATATGAGGTTATTGATATTTCTCCTGGCAATCTTGATTCCAGCTTGTGCTTTATCCAGCCTGGCATTTTGCATGATACACTCTGTGTATAAGTTAAATAAGCAGGGTGACAATATACAGCAGTGTTGTACTCCTTTATCAATTTGGAACCAGTCTGTTGTTCCATGTCCAGTTCTAACTGTTGGTGCTTGACCAGATTTCTCAGGACACAGGTCCAGTGGTCTGGTATTCCCATGTCTTGAAGATTTTTCCACAGT
This sequence comes from Capricornis sumatraensis, assembly GCF_032405125.1. Taxonomy (NCBI): domain Eukaryota; kingdom Metazoa; phylum Chordata; class Mammalia; order Artiodactyla; family Bovidae; genus Capricornis; species Capricornis sumatraensis. The sequence goes on along the minus strand of NW_027184612.1, from coordinate 1,716,446 downwards.
CTGTTGTGATCTACACAGTCAAAGGCTTTGGCATAGGCAATAAGGCAAAAGTAGATGTTTTTTTCTGGAGCTCTCTTGCTTTTCTGATGGTTCAGTAGATGTTGGAAAACTGATCTCTGGTTCTTCTGCCTTTTCTAAATCCAGCTTGAACATCTGGAAGTTCTTTGTTCATGTACTGTTGAAGCCTAGCATTACTTTGCCAGGATGTGAGATGAGTGATATTGTGTGGTAGTTTGAACATTCTTTGGTATTGCCTTTCTTTGGGATTGGAACAAAAATGACTTTTTCTAGTCCTGTGTCCATTGCTGAGTTTTCCAGATTTGCTGGCATATTGAGTGCAGCACTCTCACAGCATCATCTTTTAGGAGTTAAAATAGCTCAACTGGAAATCCATTACCTCTCCTAGCTTTGTTTGGAGTGATGCTTCCCAAGACTCACTTGACTTCACATTCTAATAAGTCTGGCTCTAGGTGAGTGATCACACTATCATGATTATCTAGGTCATGAGGATCTTTTTTGTACAGTTCTTCTGTGTATTCTTGCCACCTCTTCTTAATATCTTCTGTTTCTCTTAAGTCCATATAATTTCTGTCCTTCATTGTACTCATCTTTGCATGAAAATTTTGTTTGGTATCTCTCATTTTCTTGAAGAGATCTCTAGTCTTTCCCATTCTACTGTTTTCCTCTATTTCTTTGCACTGATCACTGAGGAAGGCTTTCTCATCTCTCTTCACTACACTTTGGTACTCTGCATTCAAATGGGTATATCTTTCCTTTTCTTCTTTGCCTTTCACTTCTCCTCTTTCCATAGCTGTTTGTAAGGCCTCCTCAGACAACCATTTTGCCTTTTTGCATTTCTTTTTCTTGGGGATGTTCTTGATCACCGTCTCTTGTACAATGGTATGAACCTCCTTTCATAGTTCTTCATGCACTCTATCAAATCTAATCACTTGAATCTATTTGTGACTTCCGCTGTATAAACGTAAGAGGTTTGATTTAGATCACACCTGAATGGATTACTGGTTTTCCCTACTTACTTCAATTTCAGTCTGAATTTGGCAATAAGGAGTTCCTGATCTGAGTCACAGTCAACTCACAGTCTTGTTTTTGCTCCTGTAATAAAAAGGCAGGTTTAACAGGAGAAAAAAAAAACATAAGTAAAAAACATGTATTCCTCCTGTATACAAGGGAAACACCCAGGAAAACTGAGTAACTCTCCAAAATGGTCCAAAACATCGCCGTAAATACCATCTCCTGTTAAAGACAAAAGAACAATGTTGGGGAAGTACAAGACATTTATGGAAAATTATCTGGCAAACACAGTGAACAAGGATATGATTGTTGTTGCTGAGTTGCTCACTTGTGTCTGACTCTTTGCAGCCCCATGGACTGCAGCATATCAGGCTTCTCTGTCCTTCACTATCTCCTGGAATTTGCTCAAACTCATGTCCACGGAGTCGGTGATGCCATCCAACCATCCCAATCTTCTGTTGCCTCCTTCACCTCTTGTTCTCAATCTTTCCCAGCATTAGGGTCTTTTCCAGTGAGTCAGCTCTTCATATCAGGTCACCAAAGTATTGAAGCTTCATCTTCAGCATCAGTCCTTCCAATGAATATTCAGGGTTGATTTCCTTTAGGGTTGACTGGTTTGATCTCCTTGCTATCCAAGGAACTCTCAAGAGTCTTCTTTAGCATCACAATTTGAAAGCATCAGTTCTTCAGTGCTCAGCCTTCTTTATGTCCAACTCTCACATTCATACATGACTACTGGAAAAACCATAGCTTTGACTAGACAGAGCTTCCTCAGCAAAATGAAATCTCTGCTTTTTAATACAGTGCCTATGTTTGTCATACCTTTTCTTCCAAGGAGCAGGCATGTTTTAATTTCATGGCTGCATTCACCATCCTCAGTGATTCTGGAGCTCAAGAAGATAAAATCTGCCACTGTTTCCATGAAGTGATCAGACTAGACGCCATGGTCTTAGTTTTTTGAATGAGGAGTTTTAAGTCAGCTTTTTCACTCTCCTCTTTCACCCTCATTAAGAGGTTCTTTAGTTCCTCTTCACTTTCTGCCATTAGAGTGATATCATATGCATATCTGATATTGATAATTCTCCTGGCAATCTTGATTCCAGTTTGTGATTCATCCAGGCCAGCATTTCGCATGATGTACTCTGCATATAAGTTAAATAAGCAGGGTGACAAAATACATCTTGATGCACTCCTTTCCCAGTTTTGAACCAGTCTGTTGTTGCATGTCCAGTTCTAACTGCTGTTTCTTGACCTGCACACAGGTTTATCAGGAAGCAGGTCAGGTGGTCTGGCATTCACATCTCTTTATGAATTTCTGAGTTTGTTGTGATCCACACAGTCAAAGTTTCCATTGTAGTCAATGAAGCAGATGCTTTTTTGGAATTCCCCCCTCCCTCTTTTTTTTTTTTTTCTATGATTCAACGGATGTTGGCAATTTGATCTCCGGTTCCTCTGCCTTTTCTAAATCCAGTCTGTACATCTGGAAGTTCTCAGTTCACATATTGTTGAAGTCTAGCTTGAAGGATTGTGAGCATTATCTTGCTCACACGTGAAATGAGCGCAATCGTACAGTAGTTTGAGCATTCTTTGGCATTGCCTTTCCTTTAAGTCCAAGACTTTTCCAATGATAAGAGTTTCTAGAGAACCTAGAAATTCTAGAGATCTAGAGATTTCATCCAGCATCACCTCTAGGTGACTAGGGAGGAAAACACCCTTATAAATGGAGATCCTCTTATAAATGTAAATGTCTCTTACACAAGTGTAACTTTTACTTGCTTTCAGAGCTTCTTCTATATCTGTGGTTTCTAAAAAATTAAATTTAAATTAAAAAAATTAAAAAAAAATAGGTAGCCTAAAATAATCTTTAGGCCAAAGAGGCAGATTTTGGAGTGACAGATTCTGCTCTTTACTTTATACTTGGAATGAAACAGGAACATAATACCAGACCAAAGAGGTACCTAGAAAATACCCTATTGGCAAATGATCCTTGCTTCTCTGTACCCGGTGTCCTTTGTGAGGCACCAGCTCTTTTCAGCTTATATTCTTTCAGGCCACATAATTTCCCAACACACAAAACCAGGCCAGTCTTATCTAACAGTGAGTCCATACACACTGAAAAATCAAACACATTGAAAAATCAAACCCTAACTCTGGTTTTAAATTCCTTCATGAGATATGTATACATAGCCTAGACAAATGTGAACACACATAGTTATGCTCATGCAGTTTAAAAATATTTATGCTGCTATTGAGGGAGATCAGTCATCAGTCTAGAAGGCATTGACAAGACTTTCCATTTGGTATTGAGCTTGGCTTTCACAGTAAGCCAATTATTTTATGGATGATCACAGCCCATTTGGGCCTAGGACAAAATCATTATTGAGGAAATCATTAAGTGCATCTTTCTGAAACCACACTGGCTACTTTTGTTCCAGCTTTTCCAATGCCTGTATTCACGGATCAAATTGAAATTAAATAAAGGTATAAATGGAAGAAAGATGATGTGTTCTTAATACACCAAGGAAAGCACAACATAATCAGAAAATCATTTCTAAAATCTGTCATTTACTTGCTTATGTGAGCTAAGACAACTTACTTAACTTCTCATCCTCTTTCCTTGCATTATGAATATTTTGCATCTGTCTTACATGACTCATAAGATAGTTATGAAGCTCAAAATGAAGAGCACGAAAGAAGCTTTACATCAAATGTAAACGGTTATAACATGTAAAGTAGAGTAAAGCAGCATTTATGAAGCTAAACATTTAAAAAACAGCAGATAATTACTATGCCAGAAAAAAATAAAACATAATTAGGATAGAGTTTTTATAAATGTGGCCTTGCATTCTTGCTTGAGAAACAAATAAGCAAAATTGTTTGGAAAAAAGTAAAGAAGATGGCAATCGTCCACTACTACTATTTCTACAGTTATTATGCAATAAGAATGAACACTGTATCAGGCCCTGGGCTAAACTTTTTATATCCATTATCATAAGCCTCATAACCCTCTATAAGTAGGAAATTATTTTCACCATTTTACAGATGTAGATATTAAAGTTTGAAATATTACAGCATTTTAGCATGACACTAAAACTTGACTTAGAATGGAAAAGGCAGAGGCTTTAGAGGTGAGTTTATTGTTAAATATTTCAGATCCTTGTGCCTCATCCAGGTAATTACTACAGCAAGCCTTTTGGAAACATTTCTAGAACACCAATATGAGGAGCAGCTCAGAACATCATCACTGGCTACTGTTGAGGCAGAAATTTTTACTACCCTTCTAGGTTCTTCTGGTTGGTCTAAGAATTAACTTGACATGGGACAGGTTCACAGGAGAAAAACACACAAATACTTAATAACGTGGACCCCTGGGAGTTTCTCTTACCTTGGGCGTGGGGTATCTCTTCACGGCTGCTCCTTACCTTGGACGAGGGGTATCCCCTTACCACTGCCGTTCCTAACCTTCAACGTGGGATAGCTCCTCTAGGCCCTCCTGTGCCTGCTCAGCCAAGGCTCCTCAGGTTGCTCCTCCCGGCCACCGGCCCTGGCCTCGGGCGTTGGTGCCTCCTCCCAGATGCCACCCCTGGCCTTGGGCTGGCTTCTCAGAGTCACCGCCCCAGGCCTCGGATGCGAGGTGGCTTCTCCTGGCCGCCCCTGACCTCGCATGTGGGGTGTCTCCTCCCAGCTGCCACTGGCCTCGGACACTGGGTAGCTAATCCTGGCCGCCACCCTGACCTCAGATGCGGGGTGGCTCCTCCTGGCCATTCCTGCGCCATCACAGCCTGGCACTCTGGTGTTGAAAGAGGGCATCAGAGGGCAGACACACTGAAACCATACTCACAGAAAACGAGTCAATCTAATCACACTAGGACCACCGCCTTGTCTAACTCAATGAAACCAAGCCATGCCTGCAGGGCACACCAAGATGGGTGGGTCATGGTGGAGAGGTCTGACAGAATGTGGTCCACTGGAGAAGGGAATGGCAAGCAACTTCAGTATTCTTGCCTCGAGAACCCCATGAACAGTATGAAAAGGCAAAATGATAAGACACTGAAAAAGGAACTCCCCAGGTCATTAGGTGCCCAATATGCTACTGGAGATCAGTGGAGAAATAACTCCAGAAAGAATGATGGGATGGGGCCAAAGCAAAAACAATACCCAGTTGTGGATGTGACTGGTGATAGAAGCAAGATCCGATGCTGTAAAGAACAATATTGCATAGGAACCTGGAATGTTAGGTCCATGAATCAAGGCAAATTGGAAGTGGTCAAACAAGAGATGTCAAGGGTGAACGTTGACATTCTAGGAATCAGCGAACTAAAATGAACTGGAATGGGTGAGTTTAACTCAGATGACCATTATATCTACTACTGCTGACAGGAATCCCTCAGAAAAAATGGAGTAGCCATCATGGTCAACAAAAGAGTCTGAAATGCAGTATGTGGATGCAATCTCAAAAATGACAGAATGATCTCTGTTGCCTCCAAGGCAAAACATTCAATATCACAGTTGTCCAAGTCTATGTCCCAACCAGTAATGCTGAAGAAACTGAAGTTGAACAGTTTTATGAAGACCTACAAGACCTTTGAGAACTAACACCCAAAAAAGATGTCCATTTCATTATAGGGCATTGGAATGCAAAAGTAGGAAGTCAGGAAACACCTGGAGTAACAGCCAAATTTGCCCTTGGAATGGGGAATGAAGCAGGGCAAAGGCTAATAGAGGTTTGCCAAGAAAATGCACTGGTCATAGCAAACAGCCTCTCCCAACAACACAGGGGAAGACTCTACACATGGACATCAACAGATGGTCAACACCGAAATCAGATTGATTTTATTCTTTGCAGCCAAAGATGGAGAAGCTCTATACAGTCAACAAAAACAAGACCAGGAGCTGACTGTGGCTCAGATCGTGAACTCCTTATTACCAAATTCAGACTTAAATTGAAGAAAGTGGGGAAAATCATTAGCCATTCAGGTATGACCTAAATCAAATCCCTTATGATTATACAGTGGAAGTGAGAAATAGATGTAAGGGCCTAGATCTGATAGATGAGTGCCTGATGAACTCTGGAATGAGGTTCGTGACACTGTACAGGAGACAAGGATCAAGATCATCCCCCTGGAAAAGAAATGCAAAAAAGCAAAATGGCTGCTTGGGGAGGCCTTACAAATAGCTGTGAAGAGAAGAGAGGCAAAAAGCAAAGGAGAAAAGGAAAGATATAAGCATCTGAATGCAGAGTTCCAAAGAAGAGCAAGAAGAGATAAGAAAGCCTTCTTCAGCAATCAATGCAAAGAAATAGAAGAAAAGAACAGAACGGGAAAGACTAGAGATCTCTTCAAGAAAATTAGATATACCAAGGGAACATTTCATGCAAAGATGGGCTCAGTAAAGGATAGAAATGGTCTGGACCTAACAGAAGCAGAAGATATTAAGGAGAGGTGGCAAGAATACACAGAAGAACTGTACAGAAAAGATCTTCACGACCCAGATAATCATGATGATGTGATCACTCATCTAGAGCCAGACATCTTGGAATGTGAAGTCAAGTGGGCCTTAGAAAGCATCACTACGAACAAAGCTAGTGGAGGTGATGGAATGCCAGTTGAGCTGTTTCAAATCCTGACAGATGATGCTGTGAAAGTGCTGCACTCAATATGCCAGCAAATTTGGAAAACTCAGCAGTGGCCACAGGACTGGAAAAGGTCAGTTTCATTCCAATTCCAAAGAAAGGCAATGCCAAAGAATGCTCAAACTACCGCACAATTGCACTCATCTCACATGCTAGTAAAGTAATGCTCCAAATTCTCCAAGTTAGGCTTCAGTAATACGTGAACCGTGAACTCCCTGATGTTCAAGCTGGTTTTAGAAAAGGCAGAGGAACCAGAGATCAAATTGCCAACATCTGCTGGATCAATGAAAAAGCAAGAGAGTTCCAGAAAAACATCTATTTCTGCTTTATTGACTATGCTAAAGCCTTTGACTGTGTGGATCACAATAAACTGTGGAAAATTCTTCAAGAGATGTGAATACCAGACCACCTGACCTGCCTTTTGAGAAATCTGTATACAGGTCAGGAAGCAATAGTTAGAACTCGACATGGAACAACAGACTGGTTCCAAATAGGAAAAGGAGTACGTCAAGGCTGTATATTGTCACCCTGCTTATTTAACTGCTATGCAGAGTGCATCATGAGAAATGCTGGGCTGGAAGAAACACAAGCTGGGATCAAGATTGCCAGGAGAAATACCAATAAGCTCAGATATGCAGATGACACCACCCTTATGGCAGAAAGTGAAGAGGAACTAAAAAGCCTCTTGATGAAACTGAAAGAGGAGAGTGAAAAAGTTGGCTTAAAGCTCAACATTCAGAAAACAAAGATCATGGCATCTGGTCCCATCACTTCATGGCAAATAGATGGGGAAACAGTGGAAACAGTGGAATCAGTGGCAGACTTTATTTTTCTGGGTTGCAAAATCACTGCAGATGGTGACTGCAGCCCTGAAATTAAAAGATGCTTACTTCTTAGAAAAAAAGTTATGACCAACCTAGATAGTATTACTTTGCCAGCTAAGGTCCGTCTAGTCAAGGTATGGTTTTTCCTGTGGTCATGTATGGATGTGAGAGATGGACTGTGAAGAAGGCTGAGCGCCGAAGAATTGATGCTTTTAAACTGTGGTGTTGGAGAAGACTCTTGAGAGTCCCTTGGTCTGTGAGGAGATCCAACCAGTCCATTCTGAAGGAGATCAATCCTGGGAGTTCTTTGGAAGGAATGATGCTAAAGCTGAAACTCCAGTACCTTGGCCACCTCATGTGAAGAGTTCACACATTGGAAAAGAGTGATGCTGGGAGGGATTGGGGGCAGGAGGAGAAGGGGACAACAGAGGATGAGATGGCTGGATGGCATCATGGACTCGATGGACATGAGTCTGAGTGAACTCCAGGAGATGGTGATGGATAGGGAGGCCTGGCGTGCTGTGATTCATGGGGTCGCAAAGAGTTGGACACGACTGAGCGACTGAACTGAACTGAACTGAACTGAACCCATGGGAGAAATCAACCTTGAATATTCATTGGAAGGACTGATTGAAGCTCCAATAATTTGGCCACCTGATACAAAGAGCTGACTCACTGGAAAAGCCCTGATACTGGAGAAGATTGAGGGCAGGAGGCAAATGGGATGACAAATGATTATAGGTTAGAAATGGACATCTGGGTGAAATGCAGAAATTCCTAGAAATGTGCAAGCTCCAAGACTGAAGCAGGAAGAAAGAAAATATGAAAGTCCATTACCAGTAATGAAACTTCATCAGTAATATACAGAAAACTATCAACAAACTAAAGTCCAGAAACAGAAGACTTCACAGGTGAATTCTAGAAAACATTTAAAGATGAGGTAATATTGCACCTAGACCCCTCAAATTATTTCAAACAAAAACAGAGGAAAGAAGGAATACTTCTGAACTCATTAAGTGAGGCCAGCATCACTCTGATACCAAAACCAGACAAAGATCTCTCTCTCTCTCTCTCTCTCTCTCTCTCTCTCTCTCTCAAACACACACACACATACTCACACACTAATTACAGGCCAATCACTTTTAATATACATATAAAAATTCTCAATAAAATATTAGCAAATCAAATTCAACAATACTTAAAAATGATCATACACCTTGAACAAGTAAGATTTATCTTAGGATGCAAGGATGGTTCGTTATACACATCTATCAATGTGATATACAACATCAACAAAGAATAAAAATCAAATGACAATATCAATGGACATAGAAAAAAAAGGCTTTCACAAAATTTAACACCTATTTATGATGAAAGCTCTCCAAAAAAATGGATACGGGGGACATACTTCAACATCATAAAAGGCGTATATAACCAGGCCACAGTTCACATTATACTTAATGATGAAAAGCTGAAAGTATTACCACTAAGATGAGGAACAAGACAAGGATGTCTACTCTAACCATCAGAAAAATGCAAATTAAAACCACCATGAGATATCACCTTATATCTGTCACAATGGTAATCACCCCAAAAGCCACAAATAACCAGTGTTGGCGAGGATATGGAGCAAAGGGAAAAGGAAACCCCATGTGCTTTTAATGGGAATGTAACTTGGTACAACCATTGCAGGAAACAGCGTATAGACTCCGTAATTAGTTGAAAATAGAATTATGATGCCGTCCAGCAATTCCACTCCTGGGTATTTATCCAAAGAAAAAGAAAACACTGATTATAAAAGATACATAGATTGCTATATTCATTGCAGTATCATTTACAATAGCCAACATGGTATACACAAATAAAGAAGTTATTTTACATATATATATATACTCACACATTCATGCCTAAATACAGAGTGAAATATTACTCACTGATAAAAAAGGAATAAAATCTTGCCATTTGTGACAACAATAGACAGACCTAGAGTACATTATGCTCTTACCCTAACCCTAACCCAGGTGAAATAAGTTTGGCAGAGGAACACAAATCTGTATAATCACGTATATGTGGAATTAAAAATAAAACAAAACCAATGAACAGATAAAAAATACAGTTATAAAAAATACACAGGTATTTGTCAGAGGGAAGTGAAGTATGGGGAGGAAACAAACAGCTGAAGGAAATTAAAAGCTTCCAGTTACAAAAAAAAAGTTATTCAGGGGTATGAAATAACTATGTAATATCTTCGTATGGTTACAGATGGTATCTAGACTTGCCGTGGTGAAAAGTATAGAGACATTTTGAAAAGTATAGAGATATCGAATCATCATGCTGTGTAACAAAACTAAGATAGTGTTGTAGGTCTATTATGCTTCAAATACAAACAAGCAAGCAAGCAAGCAAACTCATAGAAAAAGAAATCAGATTTGTGATTACCAGAAGCAGTTGGTAGGAGGAGATGGAATTAGATGGAGGTTGTGGTGTTGGAGAAGAGTCTTGAGAGTCCCTTGGACTGCAAGGAGATCCAACCAGTCCGTTCTGAAGGAGATCAACCCTGGGATTTCTTTGGAAGGAATGATGCTAAAGCTGAAACTGCAGTACTTTGGCCACCTCATGCGAACAGTTGACTTATTGGAAAAGACTCTGATGCTGGGAGGGATTGGGGGCAGGAGGGAAAGGGGACAACAGAGGATGAGATGGCTGGATGGCATCACGGACTCGACAGACGTGAGTCTGAGTGAACTCCGGGAGATGGTGATGGACAGGGAGGCCTGGCATGCTGCGATTCATGGGGTCGCAAAGAGTTGGACACGACTGAGTGACCGAACTGAACTGAACTGAACTGAGTCAAAGAGTACAAGCCTCCAATTATAAAGATAAATAAGTACTAGGTATGTAATATACATGATAAATATAATTAATACTTCTCTGTGTTTGGCCACCTAATGCGAAGAACTAACTCATTGGAAAAGACCCTGATGCTGGGAAAGATTGGAGCCAGGAGGAGAAGGGGATGACAGAGGATGAAATGGTTGGATGGCATGACCAACTCAATGGACCTGAGTTTGAGCAAGCTCCAGGAGTTGATGAAGGACAGGGAAGCCTGGGTGCTGCAGTCCATAGGGTCACAGATTCAGACACAACTGGGTGACTGAACTAACTATGTTATACATTAGAGTTATTAAGAGAGTAAATCCCAAGAGTTCTCATCACAAGGAAACAAATTTTTCTTTCTGTATTTTTTCTGTTCATTTGAGATGATGGACAGTCAGAAAAATTATTATGGTAATCATTTCATGAATCATGTATGTCAAATCACTATGTTTACCACTTAAGGTTATATAGTACTGTATGTCAACTGTATCTCAATAAAACTGAAAGAAAAAAAATGGCTTCTCTATTGACACTGGCGCATTCAATTCATTAAGAAATAGTTATTAATTCATTGACAAATAGTCACTTACAAACAGAAATAGTTAAAATCTTAAATTTTCCTTAGGCATATATTAGTCATTTGCTACCTTTAAAAAATCATTTTAGCATAGAAAATAGGGAGGCAAAATGACAGTTTTCCATCTGTGATATTTGAGGTGTGAGGAAAATGTGTTGTACTTTTTTCCAACTTATGTAAGAGTGATCTTGGGTTGGTTTTCAAATAAAGAAAATATTTTTAAACAGTTGCAATGTAAGGATATTCTTGGAATGGACAGAGAAATAGTCTTTGTTCTTAAAAAGCTTGCAATCTGGAGTATAATTTCATGAACAATACACATTTGCAACGAATTTCATAATTTCCTAGGTACTTTTACATTCCTTATCTCTACTGAGCTTCATAATACCTTGAAAAGAGCGAAAAGGTATCATTTCCATCTGGTATCAGTTCACTTCAGTCACTCAGTCATGTCCAACTCTTAGCGATTCCACAGACTGCATCACACCAGGCTTCCCTGTCCATCACCAACTCCCAGAGCCTACTCAAATTCATGTCCGTCGAATCGGTTATGCCATTCAACTATCTCATCCTTAGTCATCCCCTTCTCCTGCTGCCTTCAGTCTTCTCCAGCATCAGGGTCTTTTCAGATGAGTCAGTTTTTCTCATCAGGTGGCCAAAGTATTGGAGTTTCAGCTTCAGCATCAGTCCTTCCAATGGATATTTAGGACTGATTTCCTCTAGGATGGATTGGTTGGATCTCCCTGCAGTCCAAGGGACTCTCAAGAGTCTTCTCTTCAGAGAAGAAAGCATCACAGTTCAAAAGCATCAGTATTTCAGTGCTCAGCTTTCTTTATAGCCCAACTCTCACATCCATACATAACTACTGAAAAAACCATAGCTAGGACTATACAAGCTTTTCTTGCCAAAGTAATGTCTTTGCTTTTTAATATGCTGTGTAGGTTGGTCATAGCTTTTCTTCCAAGAAGCAAGCATCTTTTAATTTCATGGCAGCAGTCATCATCTGACATGGTTTTGGAGCTCAAAAAACTACAGTCTCTCATTGTTTCAATTGTTTCCCCATTATTTGCCATGAAGTGATGAGACCAGATGCCATGACCTTATTTTTCTGAATGTTGAGTTTTAAGCCAACTTTTTCACTCTCCTCTTTCACCTTCATTAAGAGGCTCTTTAGTTCTTCTTCACTTTCTGCCATAAGGGTGGTATCATCTGCATGTCTGAGGTTATTGATATTTCCTCCAGCAACCTTGATTCAGCTTGTGCTTCATCCAGTCCAGCATTTCTCATGATGTACTCTGCATAGAAGTTAAATAAGCACGGTGACAATATACAGCCTTGATGTAATCCTTTCCCAATTTGGAACCAGTCTGTTGTTCCACGTCCAATTCTAACTGTTGCTTCTTGAGCAGCATACAGATTTCTCAGAAGGCAGGTCAGGTGGTCTGGCATTCCCATCTCTTGAATAAGTTTCCACAGTTTGTTGCAATTCACACAGTCAAAGGCTTTGGCATAGGCTAAAATGCAGAAATAGACGTTTTTTTCTGGAATTTTCTTGCTTTTTCGATGATCCAACGGATATTGGCAATTTGATCTCTGGTTCCTCTGCCTTTGTTAAATCCAGCTTGAACATCTAGAAGTTCATGGTTCATGTTCTGTTGAAGCCTGGCTTGGAGAATTTTGAGCATTACTTTACTAGCATGTGAGATGAGTGCAATTGTGCAGTAGTTTGAGCATTCTTTGGCATTGCCTTTCTTTGGAATTGCAATGAAAACTGACCTTTTCCAGTCCTGTGGCCACTGCTGAGTTCTCAAAATTTGCTGGCATATTGAGTGCAGCACTTTCACAGCATCATCTGTCAGGATTTGAAATAGCTCCACTGGAATTCCATCACCTCCACTAGCTTTGTTCGTAGTGATGCTTTCTAAGGCCCACTTGACTTCACATTCCAAGATGTCTGGCTCTAGGTGAGTGATCACACCATCGTGATTATCTGGGTCATGAAGATCTTTTTTGTATAGTTCTTCTGTGTATTCTTGCTACCTCTTCTTAATATTTCCTGCCTCTGTTAGGTCCATACTGTTTCTGTCCTTAATTGTGCCCATCTTAAGGGTAGACTCATTGGAGAAGACTCCATTGCTGGGAGGGATTGGGGGCAGGAGGAGAAGGGGACGACCGAGGGTGAGATAGCTAGATGACATCACTGACACGATGGAAGAGACTCTGAGTGAACTCTGGGAGTTGGGGATGGACAGGGAGGCCTGGCGTGCTGCGATTCATGGGGTCGCAAAGAGTCTGACACAACTGAGCGACTGAACTGAACTGAACTGAACTTGCATGAAATTTTCCCTTGGTATCTAATTTTCTTGAAGAGATCTTTAGTCTTTCCCGTTATATTATTTTCCTGTATTTCTTTGCATTGATGGCTGAGGAACGCTTTCTTTGCTCTCCTTGATAATCTTTGGAACTCTGCATTCAAATGATATGTCTTTCTTTTTCTCCTTTTCTTTCGCTTCTCTTCTTTTCTCTGCTATTTGTAAGGCCTCGACAGACCACCATTTTGGCTTTTTGCATTTCTTTTTCTTGGGGATGTTCTTGTTCACTGCCTCCTGTACAATGTCATGAACCTCCGTCCATAGTTCTTTAAGCACTCTATCAGTTCTCATCCCTTGAATCTGTTTGTCACTTCTACTGTATAAGTAAGGGATTTGATTTAGGTCATACCTGAAGGTCTAGTGGTTTTCCCTACTTTCTTTAAGTCTGAATTTGGCAATAAGGAGTTCACGATCTGAACCACAGTCAGCTCCCCATCTTGTTTTTGCTGACTGTATCGAAGTTCTCCGTCTTTGGCTGCAAAGAATATAATCAATATGATTCTGGTATTGACCATCTGGTGACGTCCATGTGTAGAGTCCTCTCTTGTGTTTACCTCTTGACGCCCTACTTTTGCATTCCATTCTCCTATAGTGAAAAGGGCATCTTTCTTGGGCGTTAATTCTAGGTCTTATAGATCTTCATAGAACCATTCGACTTCAACTTCTTCAGCATTACCGGTAGGGGCATAGACTTAGATTACTGTAATATTGAATGCTTTTACTTGGAAATGAACAGGGATCATTCTGTCATTTTTGAGACTGCATCCAAGAACTCCATTTTGGACTCTTTCGTTGACTACGACGGCTACTCCATTTCTTCTAAGGGATTCTTGCCCACAGTAGTAAATATAACGGTCATCTGAGTTTAACTCACCCATTCTAGTCCATTTTAGTTCATTGATTCCTAAAATATCAATGTTCATTCTTTCCATCTCCTGTTTGACCACTTCCAATTTGCCTTGATTCATGGACCTAACGTTCCAGGTTCCTATGCAATATTGTTCTTTACAGCGTTGGACTTTTCTTCCATCACCAGTCATATCCACAAGTGGGTGTTGTTTTTGCTTTGGCTCTGTCTCTTCATTCTTTCTGGACTTATTTCTCCACTGAACTCCAGTAGCACATTGGCCACCTACCGACCTGGGGACTTCGTTTTTCAGTGTCCTGTCTTTTTGCCTTTTCATACTGTTCATAGGGTTCTCAGGGCAAGAATACTGAAGTGGTTTGCCATTCCCTTCACTGGTAGGCCACATTTTGTCAGAACCCTCCACCATGACCCATCTGTCTTGGGTGGCCCTAAATGGCATGGCTCATAGTTTCATTGAGTTAGACAAGGCTGTGGTCCATGTGATCATTTTGGTTAGTTTTCTGTGATTGTTCTTTCCGTTCTGTTGGCCCTCTGATGGATATAGATAAGAAGCTTATCGAAGCTTCCTGATGGGAGAGACTGACTTAGGATGAAACTGGGTTTTGTTCTGATGCACGGGGGCATGCTCAGTGAATCTTTAATCCAATTTTCTGTATAAAATACCTTATATTTTTAAATAAAATTAGCTTATTTTACTATTGTGTGGAATTTCTGAACATACAGGAAAACTATTTTAAACTAGAAATTCTTGACATCTTATTATGCAGATAACCAATGTAAATATCTCCAGGTATAGACTTAATAACTTTTCCTAGTGATATTCAAAAATAGAGGATTATACTACATATACTAATTTGCAAGCTGCTTTTATTCATATTTCATTAGCATATTTATGTCCATTAGTTAGATATCTAAATCAGTTTTTAAATGGCTGATAATTTGATATAAAATGCAATAAGTGTTTAAATATACTGTTTGAGAAGACTCGAGTTGTTAAATAACCAACCACAATGAGATGGGTATTCTTTGTTACTGCTAGTTTAAATCAGTTGGTGTGTGTTAAATATTTTAGAAATGTTTTACAAATATTGAATTCTGTGTAAACTCAAAGGCAGTTCTTCATGATAAAACAATAAAATGAAGGCTAAAAAATTGCTGACTGAATTTTTGAAGTGTGAACACTTAACACAGACATCTTTAAACCAAAAGTGAATTGAAAAATAATGTGTCTGGGAAATAAATTACATTCTATCCATTTCTGCCTAACATAATTTCCTTCATATTTCCTCATTATAAACAGAAATTAGTTTTGTTTGCCAGAATCAATCTCATAATTGATGAAGATAACTGTATTATTTTAAAATCTGTAGTGCAACTCAGCTTGATGACTTTGTTACCTTTGGACTGAGGAATAAATCAGCCTTGAGCAGGCTACCTTAAAAAAATCCAAACTGGAGTCTAATCCTAAAAATCCAAATTGGAGTCGAATCCTAAAATCCTAAAAATCCTGGAGTCCAATTTTAAAATATCTTAAAGTATTTCTTAGTTATCTGTCTCATTTTGTCTAAGGGCTTCAATATGCTCTATAGACACTATCTCATTATTTCTTAGAAGATCCCAGGCCAGCAACTGTAGTAGAGGTTTTCCTAGCACCATGACTGTTCCCATGAAATGGAAGCCATGGGAGGTTCCATGAATTGCCCAAGATGATAAACTGAAGCAGAAGAGTAGCTAAACCTAGAATCTAGGCTCTGGGCCTCCCTTTCCATATGGCATTTCCTCTGTGCAATAAATAATATGGCTGTCCTGGAAGGTGACTCTTCAATCACATTTTATGCAGTAGGATTCATATTATCATGAGTTGCTCAGTGCTGTAATATTTATTTTGGATAGAGGCTGTGTATACTTATGAAACACAGGAAATGCAGCACTCTCGGTCCCTTTGATTTGCCCCTCTAATGATCTTTGGCAATTGCCCTGTGATTGGTATGAGTATGAAGACTGCTATTTATCACTGTGCGTGTGTGCACGCTCATTCACGCAGTCATATCCAACTCTTTGTGAACCCACCAGGCTCCTCTGTCCATGGGATTATCCCAGTGAGAATACTGGAATGGACTGCCATTTCCTCCTCCAGGGGAACTTCCCCATCCAGGGATTGAACCCCTGTCTCCTGCTGCTCTGACACTGGCAGGCAGATTCTTTACCATTGAGCCTAAGGAGACTGAAATGCCAGCAATCAGTGCATTTACAATTCCATCGCCCACTGCATATAGACTCAAGCAGAGTTTACATAAACTGAAAGGTCCCTCAAAGTTTGCAAACTAAGTGACTCATCAGAAAAGTCAGATTGAATGGTGTAAATTCTCCTACATCAGGCGGACAATTCTGAAAACACCGTGCACTTGGAGAAATAGGTTAGTGTTGTCTTCCTTGAATTTAGTTCACTCATTTTTAAATGAGCCATAAAGTTGTTTCTGTTTTTTTTTTTAAATAGTAGACTTCCCACCACTGCTTCCCAGCATGAATTCATAATTCTGTTTGTGGCATCACAATAATCTCTATAGCAACTAATGGTGATATCAGAGTCCAACACTGGAGCTTCAAAGAGGAAAAGGAACTGTGGGGACAGATGATATCTTGCAAATAAAGATTATGTTTTCAAGCAGATGTTACTAAAAGAGTAGAAATGAATGGAAAGATTACCCACATTAAGGGAAAATCATAATTAGAATGCAGATGCTTATTAAGTAATCATTCAGCTAATGATCTCTTTTTCTAGAATAAAGGATAGAAATTGAAAAAGGGAAAAATGAGGGAAATGCATCAATGAAAGGATCTTTTATGGACTAATCTATTATTTCAAGTACAGATGGCTATGTACTTTTTCAATATAGCTGAGGATGCTTAGTGCTCACTGTACATTAAGGAGATAATCATCAGGCACTGCTGAATCTATGGGGAAATTTGAGTTGTGCATTTTCCTTGAGGTTCTCTGAGGAAGGTATGCCATGGGCCATGTTCATTATTAGTGATATAAGTAGTTTCACACTAATTAACAGACATTATATCTCATGTTTTATCATCATGTCATATCCTTGCCACACAAAGCATACTTTATATGTTTCAGATTCATTTGATTCCTTCTTGTGTTCGTAAATATATATACCTATGATAGCACCAAGAAATGTTGACTTCTGTGCTACGCAAAATAAAAATGTATTCTCTCAAGAACCGCTGTAGAGGTGAAAAGATAAGACAGGTGAGGATGGTATGGTAGGCGGTTTTCAAATCAATGCACAGCTTCCTGGTATTCACTGCCTTATATAATTTCCCATTAGGTGTGGGTTGGACTTAATTTACATCCAATATAATATGGCAGAATTGATAAGATACAGATTCTAGGATAAGTTATAAAAGGACTACAGCTTGAACAGTTGCTCTATTTTGGGAAAGCTAGCTGCCAAGTCTTGCCAGCGTGAGCACCTCTCCAAGTTTTCCTGGAATTTTCCTGCTTTTAGCCTTGAAAGTCTCATATATAGAGACTGTCCCTAGTTGTCTAGTCCCTGTTCCCACAGAATTCATTAAGCTGAAATCCTAATCCTCAAAGGTGATGGTATTTGGATGTGGCCTTTGGAAAGTGGTTAAGGTGGGGGCCTCATGAATGTGGTGATGGTGGTGGTTTAGTCACTAAGTTGTGTCCGACTCCTGTGACCCCATGGACTGTAGCTTGCCAGGCCTCTCTGTCCAGAGGATTTTCCAGGCAAGAATACTGGAGTGGGTTGCCATTTCCTTCTCCAGGGGATCTTCTCAACTCAGGAACTGAACTTGGGTCTCCTAAGTTGCAGGCAGATTCTTTACCGACAGCTACGAGGTCAGTGCCTTTAGAAAAGAAACTCCACCCCTAAAAGATGCTCAGCCCCTTCCACCATGTAAGGCAGGAAGGCACTATTAAGGAACCAAGAAGTCCTCACTAAATCCCATAACTGCTGGTAGCATGACTCTGGACTTTCAGCCTTCACAACTGTGAAATGCTGGTTGTTTATAAGCTACCCAGTCTGCTGTACTTTGTTACAGCAGCCTGAAAGGACTTAGACAACCTCACAGTTTGCAATCTGTTTCACAGTTTTATATTTTAAACACAAATCCCCAAATGGTCACAAAGAATGACAGAACTGTTGTGCCTCAAGTACTATTTATTCATCTTTCCAGTCAGCCTACTAACATTGTTTGTTTCATGTCTACTGTTTAATTGCAGGAATATGTAACCCCACAGTGGTTGAAGACACAGACTGTAACCAAAGCAAGTCCAATGGTTCAGAACCATCAGGCTGCCGCTGCTTCTGTTAAGTCGCTTCAGTCGTGTCAGACTCTGTGCGATCCCATAGACTGCAGCCCACTAGGCTTCCCCATCCCTGGGATTCTCAAGGCAAGAACACTGGAGTGGGTTTGCCATTTCCTTCTCCAATGCATGAAGGTGAAAAGTGAAAGTGAAGTTGCTCAGTTGTGTCCGACTCGTAGCAACCCCACGGACTGCAGCCTACCAGGCTCTGCCGTCCATGGGATTTTCCAGGCAAGAGCACTGGAGTGGGTCGCCGTTGCCCTCTCCAAGAACCATCAGGAACTTACTCTAAAAACCAATTTCTCTATGTCTGTGTGTTCTGAGAATCAGAGTTTTCCAAATTAGCTTCCATGCAGAATACAATGTTTACTGAAGAATACATAATAAAACCATGCCAATCTAAAGCTAGCATATTTATTATTAAAACCTAAGAGTAACTGCAACAATTATTTTGAACCCTGACCAACAAAAGCTTTTGGTGATGAAGTATATTTTTCACTGACATTGTTCAGACTTGCTGGCGCAAAGTGATAATAAAAAGCAGACAAACATTTCTTGGTTTTATGATTATTTCTGAGTCACCCTAATGCCTTCATTCAGGGCAGTTTTCCCTTGATATTTACCCTTGGAATCTCCCATAAATGAGAAAAAATCCTGTTTATAAATCTGGGGAGAGCAGAATCTCTCTTGTTAAATCTGGGCAGAGGGCTTCCACCATCTCAGCCATGTATGGTTGGGGAAGTGTCAGTCAAGATCCACCTAAGGCATTTCTACAGAAGCACCAGGGCTCCACGAAGGAAATCGACAAATCAAAGTCAATCTTATCTAGATTAGGCTTCTCATTTTCACTGGAAGCAAGTGAGAGTACTGGGGAAAGGCCTGAAATGCAGAGCATCAAAAACTGGCTTGTGGTACGAGCTCTAAACTACCAATAACTAAAAAGACCAAAGAGATGCAGGTTTGATCCCTTGGGTGGAAGATCCCTTGGAGTAGGAACTGGCAACATGCTCCAGTATTTTTTTAAATTTATTTTTAATTGAAGGATAATTGCTTTACAGTATTCTTGCCTGGAAAATTTCATGGTCAGAGGAGCCTGGCGGTCTATAGTCCATGAGGTCCCAAAGAGTTGGACATGACTGAGTGACTAAGCACAGCACAGAAACACTAATTGACTACAATGGGGGAAGATCGAAGCATCTTTCTATTCTCTGTATCCTTATATTCTCTTCTCTATATAAATATAGATCCGTATACTACAGTATGTTGTAATATGAAGAGTTGCTCAGAGTCTGTATTCCCAAATACAGACTAAAGAGTATCACAGAGGTATGAGTGTCAGGCAGCTAACTAATAAGAACATTTTGGTTTTTTTCTTGGACTTTAGAATGATTTTAGGATTTGCCATTTTTTAAAGAATTTTCACTTGTGTGGCTTCTTTTTAGGAAAATATAATAAACAGAAATCTCAATTAAACAGAGTCAGGAGACCAGACGGGGGAGCTCTCATGCTCTGTGAAGACAGCAGAGCCCGACAGGAAGAAAAAAGACTCTCTCCTGACAAGGACTCAGTCAACAAAAAGCCATGGACTCTGTTTACCGTTGCCCTCTCAACTTCCATTTCCCCCAAAATGTTCTCCTTACCTTCCTGTACAAGCACTTGGACATGCCTCACTACAATTACAGACCCCACATTGCAATTCTCTGCTGATCCCAAATGAACCCATCTTCACTGGAAAAGTAATTGGAAATCTATTTAATCAACAAATTACATCAACTTACATACCTAACTTGCTTTTCTTAAAGAGGGTCCTGAAATTATGTCAGATTTAGATCTCTAGAAATAGGCACCACCCCTGTTGAAAAGCATCATCTGGATCAAACTCTGTCTCTTTCTCTTCAACAATTAAGAAAATGGAGAAATAAAGATGTTTAATCCATCCTCTATCTCTGCCAATATTCTTAAGATACATGGTAGCCAACTTCACAAGGCCCAAAAAGCTTCGCTTCTTACACTAAACTTTTCCTTCTTATACTCAACTTCCTCAGAGGCTCCTGCTCTGTCTTCAGTCTGAAGTCAGTGCCAACAATGTAACAGTGTCTCACAGTTTCCTCCTGAATTATTTCTTTTTCAGTTGTTTCTCATACAATTTATTTTTTAGATCTCTATGTATAGTCCTATTTCCCTTTTATGGACATATTCTAGTTTATGGATGTCCCTTTCAAATTGTAGCACCCAAAACTGTTGTCTATATTTAAATTTGTAAGTTTAATATTCACTAATTAAAATTATCAACAATTCCCTTCCCATAGATTCATTCCAGTTGCCATACCACACCATTCTCTTTGAATCCAACTTTTAAAAGAGGCCCAAGGTTTAACTGGAAACATGAGGCAAGATATGGATACTTAAAACCATATCTTTCATTAAGACTAGTTTTTAAAAAGTCAACAATAGTTTCAATTCCAATGTTAGAATTATACAACAAAAGCAGTTATGCAATAGTAGTTCAGGCACGCTGTAAGAAAATAAAGTGTTCATAATATATTACATATTTACATGATTACATTTCATAAGTGTATTAGTATTGTATATCACAAGTATCACATATCACACTTGCAGCATCTCAGGTGTTGGCCTACCGTACAACTGTTCATGTCTTGCGCACACTAAGAGACAACAAGTGCAAGGAGAAAGGGTGGGAACAGGCAACTGAAGTCTCGTCTTATGCAGCTACTTCTGTCTGAATGAGGGGCCCTAAAGAGAGGATGTTTGGCAAGTCAGAAATCTTTTTTTAGTCACTAAAACTTTTGAACTCTCTCCCTTGTTACTGCCAGGAGGGATCCTGGACTCTTCCTTGATCTGTAATTTAGGAAGGCTCCCATCTTTTCATTCTTCACTTACAATCTGGCTTTGTTCTGATCTTCTGGCAGTTTCACAGGGTTTGCCTGTGAGTGACATGAAGAAATAAGGCACAGGCATTGTGTGCAGTGCAAATCCAATAAACGATGACTGACCTAGGAACTGGGGATGCAGAACCACATATATGCAGTGACATCTCTGAGCTCTTGGATTTTCCATTATCAAGATGGTGCCTGTCTAAAAATTCCTCAAATGTCAGTTATGGGTCTCCCTTTTGCAGCACTGAGTACCAAAGGTAGACACACGCAGAACTCGGATGGGCCAAGATTGCCCACGAGACTCTCAATCCTTCTTTTTGCTAACCCTTTCCCATAGAAGAAGTTTGTGACTACTGGGCTGGAGCTCTGTTGTTTTCATCTGGCTTTTGGGGATACTTTTTACCGTTTATTTCCCCAGTGTTTTGGTAGCTTTCATGTTCCCCACCTCTTTTCCAAGATCCACCAACTTATTCATCTCCAACATGTGTTCAGTTCATCTTTGTCTTCCATAAAGATTAAACTTGATGAGGTAAGGAAATAAACCTATTCCAAGTCTTTGGACAGATAAATTCAAGCAAGAAATCAAGGATTAATTGCCAGTATGTTTCCCCAAATGTACCTGAGAACAGTAGTTTTCCAACTTTTCTTTTTAACCCAGACCCACTGTAATAAATCCATTTTGCACTGTGATGCATCCATGCATCCATATATACAAATGAAACAAAAACAAAGAACTCATAGAACAGTATCACAGAAGGCACACTCTAATGCTTCCTATTACCCTTTTTGCTCCAATGCTGATAATTCTCCATCATTTTATTAATTACCCACTAGAGGGTCACAACCATCATCTGAAAGAACACTACCACAGAGGAAGCATCAGCAGCACTCTGTCCTCACCCACAGCTGTGAGTGCACCCTATTAGGAATTGTGCCACAGCCATGCCTAAACATTCCACAGGAGATTTGAGGGTTTGACAGAACATCGAGTCCCTGAGCTCCCACCTCAGTAAAACAGCCTTCTCCTGCATTCTCAGGAACAATGTGGTCACACCTTATGCACTATTGTGTACTCCTCTGCCCTGCTCTCTGAAATATGCATAGTAAGTAAAACGAATAGCACAAATGCCATTTCGTTAAATACGTCTATTATAGAGATGCTATGCTTCAGTGCTAATGGAGTTTTTCGGTCCTTTGGAGTTCCTGATGTTGCAAGCTATGGTGATTTATGAAAGGCCAAAGTGTTTTGCTATAACAAAGGTCTGTTGTATTAAAACACCCACCAGCTTCCTGCCCATTTTGTACCACAACTCACATTAATTTTCCTGTGACTCAGCCCCTACATTCAATCCATCACAAGTCTTATTGACTCTGTCTCCAAAACACATCCTCTGTGTGTGTGTGTGTGTGTGTGTGTGTGTGTGTGTGTGTGCTAACATGGCATATCTCCTAAGCCCTCATCCTATTTCAAGCTGTCACCATCTCTTTCCTAGGATTCTGTAATGACCTCCTAATTGGTCTCCCTGACTTCAGTCTTGCCCTCCCACAATCCATTGTTCATCCCATAGTCAAATGGTGAATTTCTAATGTAAATTAGACAAGGTCATAGCCTTGCTTAAAGAAAAAATAGAGAGAGATGTGGAATATATGTGTATAATTGTATGTATGTGAAAACGTTTCTCTCTCTCAAGTAGCATGGTTTCTTTCAGAGAGGAGCTTCACCTGAAATGTGCAACTCTCTCCAATGTTAAGATCTGCAGTTGCAGCTGCGTACAGCTCTGTGTGCATGCAAATAAGGGTAGGAAGAAAATGAAAACCAATCATTTGGTTGCTCAACTGAAATTCTCTCTCTCTCCCTCTCTCACACACTCTCTCTAATCAGTGGCTTCCAAATCTTCAATCTTGCCCTGATCTGGCCCTACTTCCTTTCAGCGCCCAAACCTCAGGTACTGCCTGCCCTCTCCTCCCTGTGCTCCAGCCATGCTCTATGCCATTTCATCCTCCAAACATGTTGAGCTTTCTCCAGCTGAGGGTTTCCTCTGCATGACCAGTACCTTTCCATTCCTTATATTTCAGCTCAAAGGCACTTTGAAGAAGTGTTCCCTAAAGTAGCATTTCCATACACATAAGCTATTCTGTGTCATTTCTTCACCATGTGAACCTACGTTGTTTACTTGTTTAGTCTTTTATCGGCTTATTGTATTCCCTCCACTAGCATACAAAATCTTAGAAGGCATGTTCTGCATTGAATTCTAGTACTTAGAGTAGTGCTAGTTACAGAGCAGAGCTTCAATAAGCAAGAAAATTAAGGCATGTTTCAATATACATGTTATGTTCAAATGAAGGAGAATAGCACTTAAGCATTATTCTAGATTAATAAAATAACAAAAGCTCATTGTGCTCTGTACTTTTCACAACTGAAAATTATTTGCAGAGCGTACAAAAATTCAGCTTACCAATTTGTTCATTATTCACAAATGTTGACTCTTCAAATAATTGCACTAATTCACAGGGATGAGAGAAAATTATTTATGCATGTGTGTGGTAAAACGTAACACTGATTTAGGATTTCCAGTCTCCCCACACTGATGTTCATAGACAGCAACAGAAAACAAAGTATTTTATATGACCTGTCAATATTCTTTACAGCATTTTTTTAGTGAACAATATCCGTATCAGTTAGATACAAAAGATTGTCAACCCAGAGTCTAGCTGAATATTTATTTGACTCCTGTTTCTGTGACAGAAATGTTTATTGAGAAATTTTCAAGGAAATACTATAGCACCGCTGGGTTAACAGATACCAACTGCAGCCAGGATCCAAAATTCTTAGGCTCATTTCAGATCTGCGGGACTCCTGAGAATTCTCTATATGCTTAAGCAAAACACTATGCTGCCTGGATATCTGCAACTATTCAAAAGCATACTTTCTGATTAAGGATGAGCTTTCCAATAGAAGCTGGACTTCACTTGGTTACGAAAGCAACTGCAATACACACTCCATGTAAACTATGCTGAAGGCTCAACCAACTTATTTCTGTCCTTCATCAGTTTATGATTTTCCTATAGGTACATTCTGGTTCCAAATAGGAAAAGGAGTAAGTACGTCAAGGCTGTAGATTGTCACCCTGCTTATTTAACTTCTATGCAGAGTGCATCATGAGAAACGCTGGGTTGGAAGAAGCACAAGCTGGAATCAAGATTGCTGGGAGAAATATCAATAACCTCAGATATGCAGATGACACTACCCTTATGGCAGAAAATGAAGAGGAACTAAAGAGCCTCTTGATGAAAATGAAAGAGGAGAGTGAAAAAGTTGGCTTAAAGCTCAACATTCAGAAAACGAAGATCATGGCATCTGGTCCCATCACTTCATGGGAAATAGATGGGGAAACAGTGGAAACAGTGTCAGATTTTATTTTGGGGGGCTCCAAAATCACTGCAGATGGTGACTGCAGCCATGAAATTAAAAGACGCTTACTCCTTGGAAGGAAAGTTATGACCAACCTAGATAGCATGTTAAAAAGCAGAGACATTACTTTGCTAACAAAGGTTCATCTAGTCAAGGCTATGGTATTTCCAGTGGTCATGTATGGATGTGAGAGTTGGACTGTAAAGAAGGCTGAGCGCCAAAGAATTGGACTGTGGTGTTGGAGAAGACTCTTGAGAGTCCCTTGGACTGCAAGGAGATCCAACCAGTCCATTCTGAAGGAGATCAGTCCTGGGTGTTCTTTGGAAGGAATGATGCTGAAGCTGAAAGTCCAGTACTTTGGCCACCTCACGCGAAGAGTTGACTCATTGGAAAAGACTCGGCTGCTGGGAGGGATTGGGAGCAGGAGGAAAAGGGGACGACAGAGGATGAGATGGCTGGATGACATCACCAACTCGATGGACATGAGTTTGAGTGAACTCCGGGAGTCGGTGATGGACAGGGAGGCCTGACATGCTGCAATTCATGGGGTCACAGAGTCGGACACGACTGAGTGACTGAACTGAACTGAACTGAACATTCCTGAATACATTAAAATACTTGACCCCTTCAAGTCAAATAGGCAAAACACCTGTGTCTCTTGGTAACTATCCAGTCATACTTTCTCATTCCATTACTGTTGGATTAGGACAAGAAGGGTTACCATTTTTATAATGTCTTTGCCTCCCAACATTAAGAGGATCAGCAGCTGACTTCGAATGAACACTTACTAAATGCTAGTCACTCATCAATCTCTATTTCATTTAATATCCCCTCAAAACTTCTGAAAACAGCTACCAGTATTATCTCCGTGTTGTAGATGAGAAAAATGAGGCTCAGAGAAGTTAACTAGATTTCCAGGGTCACATGGTGAAGACTCAAGCCCAGTTATGTGAATCCTGTCCTGGGCTCCTGGCCAATCCATTCTCATATTTCCACTGATAGTATCCGTGGAGGTTTATCCCTGTCCCCCAGGAGAAGCTCCTTCTTGTCACTAGTCTTCCCACTTCCTAGCTACTATACTCACAGAAGAGTCATACTCTAACTCATATTCAAAACTAGAGAGACAAGCACACTCATTTCCTTATTGTGTCCACTCACAGGGTACTTTCTCCCAGCTTCCCAATAAGCAGAAGACTAGGGAAACATCTGCTCTAAACTGCAGTTTCTCTCTTCCTTTCTTACTCTTCTTCAGGAGGTAGGAAGAGGTAGGAATGACAACCACTTTCCTAAACCCTGGAAAGGAAAAGTGACTCAGAAAGCAGCCACTCTGCACTTTCACCACTGCCTTTCCATCACTCGCATAAGACTGTGTTGTCTCCCAGGAAGCAGGGGCACAGAATGAGGCTTACGTGAGAACCGTCACAGTCTTTCCCAGTCGCACAGCTCAAGACAACTCCAAGGTCAATTTTCTTCCAGTATTAACCAAATAACTACTCGGAACAAGCAGAGGAGAGAGGAACAATCTATTTTCTTCCACGCGGATAAGCAAGCACGGAGGTTCATGACTGATTTAACATTTTGTATTTGGGTGCCCTCTCTCAGCATCAAGGTGATGAACAGACTGCAAATTTATGTGAGGACGTAAAGAGAGATGGCATTTTAAGGTGTGATGAGCAGAGAACCTTCAGCCTGTGACCAAAGTCATTTGTTAAATAAAATATTGACTATAATTCTTCACTAAAATAAGTAAAAATGCATTTGAAGAAAAAAGAAACCAAGCTTTGTCCAGCTTAAGCCATCCGGTTCCCCCATGTATATTCTCCCCACAAAGACATGTTTATCACAGGCTTGCACACAGTTTGGAAACATATTAAGAATTCTATTTGTTTCTCCTCTATTATCCTATTCCTTTTACATATACTTTTTTTTAGTCATACACTTTTAGAGTCTATAATTTGTGAACTCTCAAAAACACAAAGCCAATTCTAAGTAAACTTAGCTTGTTATAATTTCAAAGTTTCCAACAATATAAAGGCAAACCAATAACATAAAGTAAAACACTATAGGGAAGATACCTAACAAATCCAATGGTTCAGGTAAATCAGTCTACTGTGAGTTTAGGCGGGCAGACATCCATCACACACCCATACACACATACATGCATGCGTATGTCATACGTGTGTGCACATACATAGGTATCTTTTCTTAATGTCATGTTTATCTTTTCTTAATGTCATGTCATCTGCACACACACATATACATACATGCACGTGTCATATATGTGTATGACTATATATAAAGATATTTGCATATATTTTTAATGTCATATCATCTGTTGTACTATGTTTTAAGATGGCAATAAATTCAAGTTGGATGAAGAAGTTTTCCATAGACGTCCCTGAGGACAGCTGATTATAGGTTTGACCTTTTGAGATTCTGTGTATTTCCCACTTAATCAGTGCTGGAATGAGCTTCTGCTAAGTGGGATCTATAGGATTCCTATGGGAAAAGTGAAGCCATTTAAAAAACAATGAGCCTCTTTTCCACCCCCTCTCCCTTTCCATTTTGAGCTCTATTAGGCCATGATGACAGTCTTCATCTGGGCTACACAAAAGCATAGCATAAGCATATACTGTTTGCAGTATACAGGGAAAGAGTGGGCTAGGAAAGGTTTGGGAAGCTCAGAATATAAATGACACTTTGCAACAGGATAAAAATAATGCTTTACTTGTCCTTTTATAGATAGCAAAAAAAAGTGTTTGGTTCCAAAGAAGTCCTATGGGGCTTTTAAGCTCCCAGTGTTTCAGATTTTGACAGTGTAATTGGTTCCCTGTTGCCTGGGCAAGCATGCAGAATTGGAACCATCTCCATTTTGTCTTGTTACAGTAAGACACGTGATAGTTTAGATACAAGTTCACAACTACTCTAGCTTGGTCACCAGTTTATTTCTCAAAACCCATCACATGAGTGTGTGTGTAGATGTGTGTGTATGTGTGTGTGCATGGGTTACATGCCCCCATCCCTATCCCCTAATACCCCTAATGTCTTTCCCCAACCTTCTGTGAAACTGAACCGCATAACAGATGTAATTAGACCTTCAGGAATAGGACCGAACGGAGCAAGCGATGAGACTCCTTCTTGGGAAGCAATCAGCGCATTAGGTCCCCAGGACTGAAACCACTTTTAACAAGGTTTGGGGCTTAGGGAATGTCAGTCTAGGCATCTACTGCTTCCCCAAGAGGATGCTGTACCCTGCATGCAAATCTTCATTTACCATTTCCAGAAAAGGGAGGAAAAGAATATTAGGTACTTTCTTACACACATAATGAAGTAAGCTGGAGTTGTGAATATGTTTCATCAGCAGTAAATCAAGTGTTCACATGTGCTCCGAAGTAAACATGCATATTTCTTCAGTATTTTAAAAGCATTCCTGATGTTTTCATCACCAACTGTTAAAAGAAGATAATGCCAAATTGTATTAAACAAAGTCAGCCTTTATGCTTTCAGGAGCAGGCTGAACTCCTACAAGGGTGGAAGATTTAGTCAAACAATATTCTTGAGACATACTTTTAAAGAGTCAGTTTCAATAACCACAGATGGGTCTATAGACTGAATACAACATATTTGGTATTATTATTCCATTCCATGTGCACTTTAGTAAACTCAGTGGCTCAGAGGTAAAGCATCTGCCTCTAATGCAGGAGACCTGGGTTTGATCCCTGTGTCAGGATGATCCCCTGGAGAAGGAAATGGCAACCCACTCCAGTATTATTGCCTGGAGAATCCCATGGACGGAGGAGCTTGGTGAGCTACCGTCCACAGGGTCGCAGAGTCGGACATAACTGAGCAATTTAACTTTCACTTTTTTTCTTATGAAGAAAAAATGTGCATTCTATTCACACCATATAATGTACCTTCGCAATGGCTCAAACTTTATCCTAAAGGATAAAGTTCTTCGTAACTGGTGATAAATCTTAAACTTTCTCATATAATATATATTCTGTAAAATGTACATTGACCAATAGAAAAAAACTGCAATTATAATATTTAAAACTTTTAATTAATGGATTGGGTTAGATCTGGATGTATTTTGGCTAGCTTTGTTCTTGAAAATTTCAAGACATACAGTTAAAACTATCAAGTTATTTGGACAACATGGATGAACCTTGTAAACATTACTCCCTCAAGCCAGGCATAAAGGACCACACAATATATGATTCCATGTATATGCAATGTCCAGTTTAGGCAAATCTACAGAGACAGAAGATAGGTTAATGGTTGCCTTGGTTATGAGAGGATTGAGGGGTGATGGCTATACAGAGTTTCTGTTGTAGTGAAAATATTCCAGAATTGATTGTATTGATGGTTGTACAATCTGAATATAATAAAAAGCACTGAATTATACATTTTTAATTAGTGAATTATATAGTAAGTGAATTGTATTTTAATAAAACTGCTACCAAAAAGTTACTTGAGTGACTAAAAGGGTCCTGGAAGAAAAGAATTTAATATTATAATCCTTGGCTTAATTCTTTTAGTCCATATCTCTTCTTTTCCACTGAACTCATTCAAGTTATAATGCATTTTTTTCATTAGTGACATGAATTTAACTATGATACATTATCAGGACTGATTTTAAGTGTTTTTTCTTTTTGCTTTTATAAGTATGTAATACAGATCGTGTTACGCTACAGATTCTGGGAAGACAATGCAAAATGTAGAGAATGAGAGAGGTGATGATCAAACAAAGATACTGAGAAGAAAGCATGAAGTTTGCATAAAATGTTAAGAAAAAATCAAGATAATTTAGGAGGAATATTTAGGTCAGTTTGTGGGGAGCAGAAAAATTCCTGGATGGTGTACTATCTAAGCAAAATTCCAAAGGATAAAACATAAACCAGGCAAATAAAGATTAGCAAGAAAAGTATTCAGGCAATGGGATTAGCAGATAAGACTGAAGACAATACGGAGCCTGGTTTTGGTGGACCCCTGGGAAGTTCAGACTAACTCCAGCCAGAAGGTAAAAAAGCAATCGGAAGAAAGAACTGAAAGATATAATCATTTATGGCTAAATGATTAAAGTTCTCTTAAGTTCTTTCTTATAAAGAATAGAGCTACCATATGACCCTGTAATCCCACTCCCGGGCATATATACAGAGGAAAATATGGTCTGAAAGGATACATGCACCCCAACATTAATTGCAGCACTGTTTACAATAGCCAAGACATGGAAGCAACATAAATGTCCATTGACAGAGGAGTGCGTAAATAAGATGAGGTACACAGGATCAGCCCTGGGGTTTCTCTGGAAGGGATGATGCTAAAGCTGGAACTCCAGTACCTTGGCCACCTCATGCGAAGAGTTCACTGGAAAAGACTCTGATGCTGGGAGGGATTAGGGGCAGGAGGAGAAGGGGACGACCGAGGATGAGATGGCTGGATGGCATCACTGACTCGATAGACGTAAGTCTGAGTGAACTCCAGGAGTTGGTGATAGATAGGGAGGCCTGGCGTGCTGCAATTCATGGGGTCGCAAAGAGTCGGACACAACTGAGCGACTGAACTGAACTGAACATATATACAGTGGAATCCTATTTGCCCATTAAAAAGAATAAAATAATGCCATTTTCTGCAACATGGATGGATTTATCAAATATGAATGGATCTAGAGATTGTCATACTGAGTGAAGTGAGTCGGACAGAGGAGAAATATCATATGACATCCCTTATATGTGGAATCTAAAAAAAAAATATGATACAAATGAACTTATTTACAAAACAAAAACAGACTCACCGACTTAGAGAATGAATTTATGGTTGCCATGGTTTGCAGGGGGGGAAGAATAGGGGAAAGGAATAGTGCGGGAGTTTGGGATGGACACCTACACACTGCTGTATTTTAAATGGATAATCAACATGGTCCTACTGCACAGCACAGGAAACTCTGCTCAATGTTATGTGACCATCTGGATTCAAGGAGAATATGAGGGAGAATGGATACAGGTACATATATGGCTGAGTCCCTTTGCTGTCCACCTAAAACTATCACAACATTGTTAGCTGACTATGTTTCAATGTAAAACAAAAAGTTAGGAAAAGAAAAAGCAAGTTTGGAAATAGAAATCCAAAGAAGGGTTTTAAGCAGTATAATGACAATACATTTTGTATCCAAGAAAGCTCACTCTATCAATATTTTGAAGACTGTGTGATAGAAGGCCAACAAGAATAGCTGGAAAGTGACTGCAAATTCCAGGTAGAGATGATCTCTGCTAGAATATGGCAATAACATGGAAAAGCAAATAAAACTGAAAGCAGTTTAAAACACTGAATCCTTGCACTGAATGAATGAAGAATGGGTATGAAGAAAGAGGAAGATAAAAGAACAATCCCCATATATCTGGCTTATGTTTTTAGATTATCTTAAAAAACAGCCTGCTTTTTAAAGAACAGTGTTAGATCTACAGAAAAATTGAGGAGAAAGTCTCCATATGTCCAAGGTCTAAATGTCCTCTATTATAAATAAATTGTGTTAGCATGGTACATTTGTTAAATACCAATGAACAACACTGATACATTATTTCAGTACTTAAAGT
This sequence comes from Capricornis sumatraensis, assembly GCF_032405125.1. NCBI lineage: Eukaryota > Metazoa > Chordata > Mammalia > Artiodactyla > Bovidae > Capricornis > Capricornis sumatraensis. The sequence goes on along the minus strand of NW_027184612.1, from coordinate 1,685,020 downwards.
ACATGATTTACATTAAGATATACTCTTGTACAGTTCTATAGGTTTTGACAAATACATAATGTCATTTATTCACTACTGTGGTTTCATTCCTAACATTTCCACTACTGAACAAATCTCTCTGGCCTCTCCACTCTGTTCCACTGGCCTATTTGTCTGTTCCTTCATTAATACCATGCTGTATTGATTACTGTAGCTGCACAATAAGCCCTGAAGTTGGGTAATATCAGTCTTCTGACTTTGTTCTTTGTTGGCTCTGTGTTGGATATTCTGAGTCCTTTGGCTTTCCATAAACTTTAGTGTCATTTTGTTAATATCCACAAAATAACCTACTAAAATTTGGAGTGGGATTGTATTGAATCTATAGATCAAACTGGGAAGAACTGACATTTTAATAGTATTAGTTTTCCTAGTCATAAACACAGAATATCTCTCTATGTATTTAAATCTTCTTTGAGTTCTTTCTTTGGAGTTTTGTAGGTTTATTTTTATGGATCCTATGCATATTTTGTTAGCTTTATATTTATTAATTTTTGCTTTCAATGTAAATAAATTGCATTTTAAAATTTCAAACTCTAATCATTTATTGTTGCTATGAGCAACTGACCTTTCTATCCTAACCATGTATCATGCAAACTTGTTATAAATGCTTAGTAGTTCTGGAGGCTTTTTGTGTTGATTCTTTGGGAATTCTACATAGATAATCATGTCATTTGTGAAAAAAGACCATTTTATTTGTTCCTTTTCGATCTGTATGTGTTTATTTCCTTTTCTTATCTAATTGCATTAGCTAAGACTTCTAATAGGGTGCTGAACGGGAGAGTCAAGAAGGAACTTCCTTGCATCATTTTAGATCTTCAGGGGAAAGCATCTGGTTTTTCACCATTAAGTATGGTGTTAGATGCACGTTTTTTGTATGTTTTCTTTATTAAGTTGAGGAAACTCCCCTCTATTTAAAGTTTTCTGAAACTTTATCGTTTACTGATGAGGCACATGATGTTTCCTATTTAACTTGTTGTTGTGATGAATTAAATTACTTATTTTTCAAATGTTGAGTTGGCCTGGCAAACTAAGAATAAATTCCTCTTGGTTATGGCATAAAATTATTTTTGCATACTACTGAATTTACATTCTTAATCTTTTGTTGAGGTGTTGAGGTTTTTGTATTCCTAAGCATGAAAGTTATTCGTCTGTACTTTTCCTTTCTTTCAATGTCTTTATCGGGTTTTGATACCCTCCCTTTTTAAGATAGACACAGTATAGCTGGAAACAGATGCAGAAAAGACGTATGTGTGTTTGCATGCAGCTTCTCAATGATGTTCTCTACTCTCTTTCCTTGCAGTTTGAACTGGCTGCAACTGAATTCTCTTTCCTAACTTTCCAGTCTCTCTTTGTCTGAAATTAGAAGGTTATAAAGTTAGACCTACTGAGACCTTAGTCTCACAAAATATGACACTAGTGACAGGGGAAATCTTCTAAAAGATTCCCTTTTCCTAAAACAAATGAGAAAACAGACACATTTTTCCTATTCTAGTCCATCCACAGATATTCAGTATTATGCACACATTCTTTGCACAAACATATTTGGCTGTCTAAGTAATGGAACTGTTTCTGCTCACATGCCAATTTTTTTTTTGAGATTGACGAACTTACCAAGAAAACTCGATACTGCATATTTCCTGAATTCTCCTTTTCTGTGACTCCTTTATTGCTAGCTAGAACGCTAACTCTACACTAGTTAAAGTATAGAAAAATGATATTAAATCATTAAAAGACAAATAAAGTCCCCTGGCTGCCATCTTTGTCTTTATCTCTTTACTTTATATGTACATGAATAATTTCAGATGGCGGGAGAATTCTGGTTTCAAATTGCCTCAAAGTAGTCATCTTAGTTTAGTAGAATGTTGATGCTGAGGAACAGAAACTACAAAATAAGAAGTATACAATAAAGAATGTGACTAGGAATGAAACATAGTGGTTCCAAACTATATGCAGTAGGAAAACATAAGTGAATAACATTAGATCACCATTTGGTCAAGATCATCAAAGATTGCTGGAGAAATAGACAATTCAGAGCACAAGTTTTATATCTGGAAGCTCTTTTTAATCAGGTTTTAAGAAATAGTAGTTCAGTTCACCAGTTCAGTCACTCAGTCGTGTCCAACCCTTTGCGACCCCATGAACTGCAGGCAAGCCAGGCCAGCCTGTCCATCACCAACACCCAGAGTCCACCCAAACCCATGTCCATCGAGTCAGTGATGCCATCTAACCATCTCATCCTCTGTCGTCCCCTTCTCCTCCTGCCCTCAATCTTTCCCAGCATCAGGGTCTTTCCAAATGAGTCAGCTCTTCACATCAGGTGGCCAAAGTATTGGAGTTTCAGCTTCAAAATAGTCCTTCCAATGAACACCCAGGACTGATCTCCTTTAAAATGGACTGGTTGGATCTCCTTGCAGTGCAAGGGACTCTCAAGAGTCTTCTCCAAAATGACAGTTCAAAAGCATCAATTCTTCTGGTGCTCAGCTTTCTTTATAGTCCAACTCTCACATCCTTGCATGACCACTGGAAAAACCATAACCTTGACTAGATGGACCTTTATTGGCAAAGTAATGTCTCTGCTTTTGAATAAGCTGCTTAGGTTGGTCATAACTTTCCTTCCAAGGAGTAAGCATCTTTTAATTTCATGGCTGCAGTCACCATCTGCAGTGATTTTGGAGCCCGGAAAAATAAAGTCAGCCACTGTTTCCCCATCTATTTCCCAGGAAGTGATGGGACACTCTCCTCTTTCACTTTCATCAAGAGGCTCTTCTTCACTTTCTGCCATAAGGGTGGTGTCATCTGCATATCTGAGGTTATTGATATTTCTTCCGGCAATCTTGATTCCAGCTTGTACTTCCTCCAGCCCAGTGTTTCTCATGATGTACTCTGCATAGAACTTAAATAAGCAGGGTGACAAAATACATCCTTGACGGACTCCTTTTCCTATTTGGAACCAGTCTGTTGTTCGATGTCCAGTTCTAACTGTTGCTTCCTGACCTGCATATAGGTTTCTCAAGAGGCAGGTCAGGTGTGGCATGCCCATCTCTTTCAGAATTTTCCACAGTTTACTGTGGAAACAGCAGAGTCCCACAGAAATAAATCAAATCCAACACACACACAAATAAATCCTAACTCATAAAACATGCATAATAATGAAAAGAAAATAACATTCACTGGAAATAAAACAGAAAAGAGTCAAACAAACCTTTTATCAAAACAGATGATTAGTACTAACATCTCAACTTAAATCACATGAAAACTTAACAATGATGTTTCTTTTATGCCCATTATGTACACTCTTATTGTATTTGGTTATTGTTCGTGTAGTCTGGAAAGATTTCAATCAAGACCAATTGTTACAGCCTTCAAAATGTGAAGAGGTGAATAGAGTAAGAACAGAAATAATCTCAGTGCTTTTCCCAGAGAGTCTTAAGAGTAGAAGAGACCATCAAGAGGTTTAGGAAGCCTAGACAAATAGAAGTGGGACAATAATAGCTCTGTGTATTATCTATTACATTTTCTTTTATTTATTTTTTAAAAAAATTTTTTATTTTTTTTTAAATTTTAAAATCTTCAATTCTTACTTGTGTTCCCAAACATGAACCCCCCTCCCCTCCCTCCCCATAACATCTCAGTGGGTCATCCCCATGCACCAACCCCAAGCAAGCTGTATCCTGCGTCAGACATGGACTGGCGATTCAATTCTTACACGATAGTATACATGATAGAATGCCATTCTCCAAAATCATCCCGCCCTCTCCCTCTCCCTCTGAGTCCAAAAGTCCGTTATACACAGCTGTGTCTTTTTTCCTGTCTTGCATACAGGGTCGTCATTGCCATCTTTCTAAATTCCATACATTTTCTTTTAAAGGATTTCCCCCCTTTTTTATCTCTCTCATTTTTAATAACCTCTTGGGATTTCATCAGTTAAAATCCATTTATTTTTCTTTTCACATACATTGGCACATAGTTTATTGTTCCAGTACTGATTCATAATCTCAGACTGCTACGACTGAGGATGTTAACAAATATAGTAAAACAGCCTCTCTTGTTTCTAAAAGTATATGAAAATTTCCTTTTATATGAACTTGAGAAAAACAATACTGTCTGTTAATAACCTGTCATACTGATTTCTTCCAAGAAATATAAAACATGTGCTCCAACTTCCAAAGCCACAGTATCAACTGAGGGGAATCCAAGCAATCCAGTTCAGGGACTGAGACAATGGTCCAGGCGCCAGTTCCAGCTTGGACTAGAGGAATGCTTTTGTCCAGCGTGCACATGGAGTCAAGGTCCCTCCACTGTGTATCATGTGAGTTTGACACTGAAAGGGTTGTTATGAAAAGATATGGTTGGGGGAGATCCCATGTATTTACTCCAACTTGAAAATACCAGTCTTCTCACTAAAGTTCATCTAACCAGATTATTTAGATGATAGCATAAATTCTTTGACAAGTCACTTCTTCTGGTCTAGCTTTATCTATGTAGATAGGAAAATAAATACCTTTACAGTTTAAGTCTCTATTATGCTAGAAAATAGTTAAATATCAGAGCTCCTTACCAGAACTCTCAACTAGACAGAGCCATTCACAGAATACAGTCTATGTGCTAAACTGAAATGAAATTCTGGTGAGACATTCATGGTCTTCTCTCAGCAAGGGACCAAGGAAATTCAGAAAAAAAGAGTCATTAAGAATACTTTCTCATCGAGTTGTGTTACCTAGAGTCATGATATAAATTCCAAATTCATGGCATATTATTTAGAGGGTCTTGATACTATTCTCTTTGTATGTCAGATATACATATTTTTTAACCAGAGATTTAGGAAATATATTTGATTTGTAAAATATTTTTGATTTCTGCTTCCCTCTTAAAATGTCAAAGAGAAACATTTGCCCTCTTAGAACAAAAAGTTTAATAATCTGAAAAATTATAACTCCTACTGAAACCATGAGAAAACTGGGCTTGTAAGGCAACCAAACAAGCGAAACTCAAGGGAAGACAGGAGTCTGCATGGTAAGATGAGAAGTGGGTAATTGTTTGGCTGGGATGGATGTCAGATATTGGATCCCACAGGAGGTACTGCCAGAGGAGAAATGAGCAGGAAGAGAGACCCTCTCTAAGAGACAAGGGAAAACCTAAAGTTGAGGGGGAAACATTGAAAACAAAACTTCTGACAAACCAGCCCACATCTTACATGTAACACTTTACTACAGTAATTTTAAAACTAGGATGTACTAGGATAACTATAACAACAAAATCCAAAACTAACTCAACTCCTGACAAGATTAACTAAATGTATATAATGAAGGTCTGACCAAAAAAAAAAAAAAAAAAAAAAGAAGATATGCCATTAGTATGAGGTAATACTAATTACCTCAGTCTCTACTGTGTTACAACAAATGTTCACCAAATATAAGATATGCAAAGAAGTCAGACCAATCAAAAACAACATCATGTCAAGTGATAAAGGATTACACACACTAGACTCAGAGATATGATCCCAATATTTGAGTATCAGACAAAGAATTAAAAATAGCAATGATTAATATGTTAAAAGATCTAGCTGAAAAATGGGCAACATACATGAACAAGTGGAGAATTTCAGCAGAAAGATGAAATATATGAGAGAATGAAAGACAAATAATCCAAAAGAAACATATACTAACAAAGATGAAGAATCACATCAATAGACTCATCAGTAGGTTTCACAAAGCTAAGGAAATAATTACCTCCAAGATACATCAATAGAAATTATCCACACAGAAACAAAGAATAAAACATTAGAAAAAAAAAGAGCATCCAAGAGCTGTGGGAAATACCAAAATTGTAAAAGAAAACAGAGATAATGGAGAAGAAAGACTTGAAGGGATAATAGTATAATTGAGAATTTTCCAAAATTATCAAGATAATAACCATAATTCCCAGATCTCAGAAAACACCAAGGAAAATAATTACCAATGTACAAACACTCACACACACATGCCCCATTATAATATCAGACAAAGTAGACTTAAGAACAAGAAATATTACATTATGATAAAAAGTTCAACTCACCAAGAAGAAAGTGCACAGTTCTAAATGTATAAACGCCTAATACCAGAACTTTAAAATGCAGAGAAAAAAAATTTCTAAATTATAAAAAGGGAAGAGAAAGCCACAATTATTGTTAAAGACTTCAACACTCTTCTTAGTAATCAATGAAACAAATACACAGAAAATCAACAAGGATGCAGAGGATCTGAATAATATATCACCAATTTGGCTTAAATGCATTTATACAAAACTTCACATAACAATAGTATATAACACACATTCTTTTCCAGTGGACATTCACCAAGAGACCATATTCTAGACCATAAAATACACCTCAGTGAACGTAACATAACTGACACCATACAAAGTTTATATTGTGATTCATTCACCAATGAATGTCTATTTGGCTATCTGCTAGGTCTCTGATAGTACCTTGATGATGATACTAATATTCAGTTCAGTTCAGTCTCTCAGTCATGTCCGACTCTGCGACCCCATGAATTGCAGCATGCCAGGCCTCCCTGTCCATTACCAGCTCCCGGAGTTCACTCAAACTCATGTCCGTTGAGATGCCATCCAGCCATCTCATCCTCGGTCATCCCCTTCTCCTCTTGCCCCCAATCCCTCCCAGTATCAGAGACTTTTCCAGTGAGTCAACTCTTCGCATGAGGTAGCCAAAGTGTTGGAGTTTCAGCTTTAGCATCAGTCCTTCCGATGAACACCCAGGACTGATTTCCTTTAGAATGGACTGGTTGGATCTCCTTGCAGACCAAGGGACTCTCAAGAGTCTTCTCCAACACCACAATTCAAAAGCATCAATTCTTCGACGCTCAGCCTTCTTCACAGTCCAACTCTCACATCCATAAATGACCACTGCAAGAACCATAACCTTGACTAGATGGACCTTTGTTGGCAAAGTTATGTCTCTGCTTTTTAATATGCTATCTAGGTTGGTTATAACTCTCCTTCCAAGGAGTAAGCATCTTTTAATTTCATGGCTGCAATCACCATTTGCAGCGATTTTGGAGCCCAAAATAATGAGGTCTGACACTGTTTCCACTGTTGCCCCATCTATTTCCCATGAAGTGATGGACCAGATGCCATGATCTTCGTTTTCTGCATGTTGAGCTTTAACCCAACATTTTCAGTCTCCTCCTTCACTTTCATCAAGAGGCTTTTTAGTTCCTCTTCACTTTCTGCCATAAGAGTGGTGTCATCTGCATGTCTGAGATTATTGATATTTCTCCTGGCAATCTTGATTCCAGCTTGTGCTTCTTCCAGCCCAGTGTTTCTCATGATGTACTCTGCATAGAAGTTAAATAAGCAGGGTGACAATATACAGCCTTGACCTTTTCCTATTTGGAACCAGTCTGTTGTTCCATGTCCAGTTCTAACTGTTGCTTCCTGACCTGCATATAGGTTTCTCACGAGGCAGGTCAAGTGGTCTGTTATTTCCATTTCTTTTAGAATTTTCCACAGTTTATTGTGATCCACACAGTCAAGGCTTTGGCATAGTCAATAAAGCAGAAATAGTTATTTTTCTGGAACTCTCTTGCTTTTTCCCTGAGCCAGCAGATGGTGGCCATTTGATCTCTGGTTCCTCTGCCTTTTCTAAAACCAGCTTGAACATCTGGAAGTACACAGTTCACGTATTGCAGAAGCCTGGCTTGGAGAAAATTGAGCATTACTTTACTAGCGTGTGAGATGAGTGCAATTGTGCAGTAGTTTGAGTATTCTTTGGCATTGCCTTTCTTTGGGATTGGAATGAAAACTGACCGTTTCCAGTCCTGTGGCCACTGCTGAGATTTCCAAATTTGCTGGCATATGGAGTGAAGCACTTCCACAGCATCATCTTTCAGGATTTCAAATAGCTCAACTGGAATTCCATCACCTCCACTAGCTTTGTTCATAGTGATGCTTTCTAAGGTCCACTTGACTTCACATTCCAGGAAGTCTGGCTCTAGGTGAGTGATCACACCATCGTGATTATCTGGGTCATGAAGATCTTTTTTGGTACAGTTCTGTTTATTCCTTCCACCTCTTCTTAATATCTTCTGCTTCTGTTAAGTCCAGACCATTTCTGTCCTTTATCGAGCCCATCTTTGCATGAAATGTTCCCTTGGTATTTCCAAGTTTCTTGAAGAGATCTCTAGTCTTTCCCATTCTGTTGTTTTCCTCTATTTTTTTGCATTGATCACTGAGGAAGGCTTTCTTATCTCTCCTTCCTATTCTTTGGAACTCTGCATTCAAAAGTTTATATCTTTCCTTTTCTCCTTTGCTTTTTGCTTCTCTTCTTTTCACAGCTATTTGCAAGGCCTCCTTAGACAGCCATTTTGCTTTTTTGCATTTCTTTTCCATGGGGATAGTCTTGATCCCTGTCTCTGGTACAGGGTCACAAACCTCCATCCATAGTTCATCAGGCACTCTATCTATCGGATCTAGTCCCTTAAATCTATTTCTTACTTCCACTGTATAATCATAAGGGACTTGCTTTAGGTCATACCTGAATGGGGTTGTGGGTTTCCCTACTTTCTTCAATTTAAGTCTGAATTTGGCAATAAGGGGATAGGTTTGTGCAAATGGTTTTTGCATTGTTGAAATTTGCCATTGGTATTGGAATACATTCTAAATAAATGTGGTTATGTTATACATCATTTTAATGTGCATTTATCACTATTTTTTTTGCTAATGACTTACTACTACATGCTACTTATTTTATATTCAATTTAGACTACGGAAAGCTCTGAAAGAGATGGGAATACCAGATCATCTTACCTCTCTCCTGAGAAACCTATATGTGGGTTAAGAAGCTACAGTAGAACCCTGTATGGAAAAACTGATTGGTTCAAGATTGACAAAGGAGTATGACAGAGCTGTCTGTTGTCACCCTGTCTGTTTAACCAATATGCTGAGCACATCATGAGAAATGCCAGGCTGGATAAGTTACAAGTTGGAATCCAGATAGGCAGGAGAAACATCAACAACCTCATATATGCAGATGATACCACTCTAATGGCAGAAAGCAAAGAGGAACTAAAGAGCCTCTTGATGACAGTGAAGGAGAAGAGTGAAAGAGCCAACTTAAAACTAAATAATAAAAAAAAAAAAAACTAAGATCATGGTATCCAGTCCCAATACTGCATGGCACATAGAAAGGGAAAAGGTGGAATAGTGACAGATTTCCTCTTCCTGGGCTCTAAAATCACTGCGGATGGTGACTGTGGCCATGAAATCAGAAGACAACCATTTCTTCGAAGGAAAGCAATAACAAACCTAGATAGTATGTTGAAAAGCAGAAACATTACTCAGCAGACATATGTCCATATACTCAAGGCTATGGTCTTCCCAGCGGTCACATATGGTTCTGAGAACTACATCATAAATAAGGCAGAGCACTGAAAAATTGATGCCTTCAAACTGTGGTGCTGGAGAAAACTCCTGAGAGTCCCTTGGACAGCAAGGAGATCAAACCAGTCAATCTTAAGAGAAATCAATCCTAAATGCTCATTGAAAGGACTGATGCTGAAGCTGAAACTCTAGTATTTTGTTCATCTGATGCAAACGGCTGATTCACTGGAAAAGTCCCTCATGCTGGGAAAGACTGAGGGCGGAAGGAGAAGAAGGCATCAGAGGCTGAGATGGCTGGATGGCATCACCGATGCAATGGATATGAACTTGAGCAAACTTTGGGAGATGGTGAGGGGCAGGGAAGCCTGGTGTGCTACAGTCCATGGCTTTGCAAAGAGTCAAACATTATTGGGCAACCAAATAACACATGGAAATGATGTTAGACAAAAAGCAAATTTGAATGACTTTCTTATTTGGGTTCAAACTGGGTCAAAAAGCAGCAGAGACAACTCACAGCATCAACAATGCATTTGGCCCAGGAACTGCTAATGAACAGACAGTGCAGTGGTGGTTCAAGAAGTTCTGCAAAAGAGATCAGTCTTAAGATGAGGAGCAAAGTGGCTTGCCATCAGAAGTTAACAATGAACCAATATAATATTGTAAAGTAAAAAAATAATAATAAAATAAAATAAAATCTGAAAAAAAAAAGAAATTAACAATGACCAACTGAAAGGATCATCAAAGCTGATTCTCTTACAAGAAGTTGCCCAAGAACTCAACATCAACCATTCTACAGTCATTTGACATTTGAAGCCAACTGAAAAGGTGAAAAAGCTTGATACGTGGGTGCCTCATGAGCTGACTGCAAATTGAAAAGATCATCATTTTGAAGTGTCACCTTCTCTTATTTTATGCAGCAACAATGAACCATTTCTCAATTGGATTGTAATGTGCGACGATAAGTGGATTTTATATGATAACCAGTAACAACCAGCTCAGTGTTTGAACAGAGAATAAGCTCAAGAGCAATTCCCAAAGCAAAACTTGCACCAAAAAATGGTCACGGTCACCATTTGGTGGCCTGATCTGCTACAGCTTTCTTAGTCCCAGTGAAGCCATTACATCCGAGAAATATGCTCAGCAAATCGATGAGCTGCATGGAAAACTGCAAGGCCTACAGCCAGTGCTGATCAACAGAAAGGGCCCAATTCTTCTCCAAGACAACATTCAGTCGCATGTTGTACAACCAACACTTCAAAAGTTGAACAGTTTAGACTATGAAGTCTTTCCTCATCCACCACATTCACCTAACCTCTCACCAACCAACTACCACTTCTTCAAGCATCGGGACAACTTTTTGCAGGGAAAATGCTTCCACAACCAGCAGGAGGCAGAAAATGCTTTCCAAGAGTCTGTCAAATCCCAAAGCGTGAATTTTTATGCTATAGCAATAAACAAACTTATTTCTCACTGGCAAAAATGTATTGATTGTAATGGTTCCCATTTTGATTAATAAAGATGTGTGTGAGACTACTTACAATGATTTAAAATTCACAGTCCGAAACCATAATTATGTTTGCACTGAACTAACAATTTGCCTAAGTCACAAGCTTCAACACAATTTCCAAGCAATAAAAGATTTAATTAATGCCAATGAGGAGCTTATTCTGGAAGTAAAGACTATAGCTTTATCACCCACAACTACTACCATGTGTATTGTTGAGTGAGGCTAAGAAAAATTAAAGTTATGTGTGTGCTCAGTTGCTCAGTCATGTCTGACTCTCTGCAACGCCATGGACTATAGTCCACCAGGCTCCTCTGTCCATGGGATTTTCCAGGCAAGAATACTGGAGTGGGTTGCCACTTTCTACGCTAGGGGATCTCCCCAACCCAGGGATAGAACCTATGTCTCTTTCATCTCCCACAATGGCAGGCAGATTCCTTAACACTGTGCCACCTGGGAAGCCCAAATACTAAAGTTGGTCTCTGCTAAAGCTACTTTTGAGAGATTCAGGCTTCCTCTCCACATCAGGATTCAGAATGGAAACACCAAGTGTTCCATGTTATGTCCCTATCTGTCAGCAACTTTTTGGTTCCTCAAACTACAGCACTCACACTGCATAAATGATTGGTCTTTTGGCTTTTCACAGCCTGGCTATCACTTTAGGTGACAGTTTGGACCTGGGATACTATAGTCCATTGTACAGACCTCACATGTCAATGCAAAAACTATTGGGCTATACTGTGACCATGCTGCCACCCACACTTATTCAGGCTTGATAGCACTATGGCCATATCCAAGCTAGCTGGTAAAATAACTCATCTTCATCTTGATGGCAAATTTTCTTACAATGTCTGAAGCAGCTCCTATTGGCTATTCTGAAATTTGCATAATATAGGAGGCAGTATACATGCCAGCCGGATTCCCTGACCACCAGGTGACCTCAATACATTTGATAAACATATTCATGAGGGAGAAGCGTTTCAGTCCAACTCACCAACACAACCAGATTTTCACTTCAGTCACACTACTGACCTGAACTTTACTGCCAGTGACTAGCGCTGCTCCTCTTTTGTTCTCGGCTTGGCACGGTGCTAAGCTCCCACTGCTCCCTTCTACCTCTACTCCTAGAGTGCACGCTCTCACCTCCTCAGGCTATGGCACTTACACCCAGTGGAAGCTGACCTTTAGCTCCTTTCTGAATTCACTGGAGGAGAGAATGCTGTCTTCATCTTAGCTACCTGTCTAAAGCCTTTCCCGACCCATCTCCAGCATGTCAGTCTCTGCTGCACCATATTTTCTAAATCACACAAATGCAGTGACACCATGCCTACGCTCAACATTGCTACAAATGAGTGTCAGTGTTTACAACAGGCTATCCATGCTATGGATAGCACCAAGATCAAATCCATACTTATTTATTATTTAGCTACGTGTTTTAGGGAGCTGCTGATGGGTTATCTGAAGTTCTCTCTGGACCTAGGAATACCCTCTGTCTGCTCTGTTCTACTGGTCTAGGCTATAGCCCGACACATGCAACTCTCACAACCAACCTTCATTCTCTTCCAGATTTCACCATCTTCAATATTTTCCAACCCTGACAACTACCACTCCACCACCCATGAACAAGTCCATATCTGCCTTGCCAAGCCCCACATTTCCACTCCTTCCCCCAGCTCCATTCCCATAATTTTCCCCATTCAGTTTGCAGTATCATCTTCACTCCCATTCCTGTCTCTGCTCATGTTTTTTCCCCTTCTCTCAAGACCTACTTCATTTCATCATAGTAATCCCCTCCCTGTCTTGAAGGGTCTGTCCCATAATATATATTTACCACTCATCAAGCATACAGTCCAAGTCCTTTACTTCACTAATTGCTGAGTTTGACACCAGTCCAAGATAGGTCATCAGCTTTCATCATCCACTTCCAGTCAGTCTCATAGAAGAAGTTATCCTTGGCCAGTCATCCCCTTCTTAAGTACAACTCCATAAAACTAATCAGATTCTAAAATATTTATTTAAATTGCTCATTTGGTCTCTCTGTCTGATTTGTTTTACAAATTCTAAGACAATTTCCTGCTTTGCTCAGAGCAATAAACCTATGGGCCCTTCATAAGCAGGGTGTTTGCACTACCACATGCCTTAACCAGGATTCTCAAATCTCCAGTGGCTCTAGGTTCACTTCAGTAGCACTTGCTTGTTCCTCTGTTCTTACACACCACCACCAGGCCCTCCCTCTGATGTCCTATATATAAGGGGGGACGGGGGTGGCAGGCAACGTTTCTTTCTGGTCTCTCAGCTCAACGTTTCTTTTTCAGCATTAGGTACAAAAGAACTGTTGCACATTACGATTGCCCTACTTACAGTCTTGGGGGACACTGGCACTGCCCTAGGACCCATAATCCAGTCAGAAATAGTAAATATTAAACACCCCCCCCCACCACCAGACACATGCAGCAAGATGCCCATCCTTTGGAGGCCCATAGTGAGGAGCAATGCTTCCTGGTGACTTTAATGGCTGATAATTACCTATTCTTAGCCTATTTACTGGAGAAGGCAATGGCAACCCACTCCAGTACTCTTGCCTGGAAAATCCCATGGGCAGAGGAGCCTGGTAGGCGGCAGTCCATGGGGTCGCTAGGAGTCGGACACGACTGAGCGACTTCACTTTCACTTTTCACTTTCATGCATTGGAGAGGGAAATGGCAACCCACTCCAGTGTTCTTGCCTGGAGAATCCCAAGGACAGGGGAGACTTGTCTCTGGGGTCGCACAGAGTCGGACACGACTGAAGTGACTTAGCAGCAGCAGCCTATTTACTGCCCAGCCAGAGAGGTGTTTTCTTCCTTAAAGGTATTTTTTCTTACATGTGGATAGACATAATGGGGAAAAGTTGCTCAAATAACTCAACAAATGAGACAACAGATAAGCATGTTAATAATATAATTTGCTTTTTTGAGCAAATACTCCAGACACCAGCTAACATTTTTTCATGGTTTTCAACAACTGTCTGAGGTGACTGGATACATTTGTCCAAGCTCTTTCATTTTCATTTGCTACAGAGGCATACGGGGCTTCCCAGGTGGCACTAGTGGTAAAGAACCTGCCTGCCAATGAAAGAGACAGAGACGCAGGTTCTGTCTTTGGGTCAGAAAAATCCCCTGGAGGAGGTCATGGCAAACAACTCTAGTATTCTTGCCTGGAGAACCCCCTGGACAGAGGAGTCTGACAGGCTATGTCCATAGGATCGCAAAGAGTCAGACACAACTGAAGTGACTAAACATGCGTGCACAGAGGCATATGGCTCCTAAAATTATATTTAAACAAATTCAGAATCAGTTGAATAAGACACAGTACAATTCCATCATCAATCGAACAGTGGGGTGAATTGTAGTAAGAGGTCTGACTCATTTTTTGACTTTTGACCACTGACAGCTTCAAAGCCCCATACTCCCTCTTTCCCCTTTGCCCCATATATAGACAAGCTAATCATGATTTTAAAAATCCATCAGTCCCCTTGGTGCCTATGGGAACTTCACACCACACAAACCCTGGACACAGGAAGAAACTTCCACTCTAGACTCGCATTCTACCCAGTCAAAATCAAGTCATCACACCGCCACTTCCACTATGCTCTTGGCTTTATGGGAGAGAGTGCACCTGTCCTATTGTTCCAAGAATTATTTTTTAAGTGATAAATTTTCTTCCAAATTATTTCGGTATGTGTATCATCGTTTGCCTCAATATTCAGTCCACTAATTAGGAAGGAATCCTTCTCATCTCCATGGGTAGATAGAACAGGATTAAACTAGAAATCAATCAATGAAATAAATGGAATTAAACTAGAAATAAAACTGGAAAATCTATAAATACTTGGGGAAAAAACACCATATTTCTCAGTAATCAGCATATCAAAGGACACAAGAGAAGCAAGAAAATATTTTGAATTTACTAAAAGTGAAAAGACAATATATCAGGTTTTTGAAGATATGCTACAATGGTTCTTAGAAGAAATCTTATTACTTGAATGATCTAAGCTTCCTCCTTAAGAAACTAAAAAAAAATAAAATAAAATAAACCAAAAGCAAATAGAACAAAAAGATATTAAAAGAAAATAAATCAATGATATTGAGAACAGAATAAAAGAAAATAAATAAAATAAGATTTTTTAAGTTCAATAAAGTTAATGCATTTCTAACTATACTGAAAAGAAAAAAGAAAGAAAATACAAATTACAAAAACCAGGGATTAATGAAGAGACATCACTACAGACTCTAGAGATATTTAAAAACCAAAGAACACTATGAGCTATCTAGAACTGCAAATTCAACAACTTAGATGAAATGGACAATTTTTTCAAATTACCAAGTCTCACTCAAGGAGAAATTTATATGATACTCAAAAATCTATACAGATAATGTGGACATTTCAGTAATAGGAAAATGTTCACAAGAAAGAGAAACCTCTAATTCATAGAAATTTTTACTTTTTACCATCATTTTTAAGTAGGTAATTTTTCTTTTAAATATTGACTATGAAATCAGAATGATAGAGAGCCCACATTGTCTTCTATTCAATAAGATGCTATATTCTTTTTTTAAAGTCATTTCTCTATAACTAATTAAGGTAAGAAAATTTTATATCTAATTATTATTATTATTGACAAATAAGTTTTTCCTCAGGAATATTGTTTTCACTTTGTTTCCAGATCTGATTTTTTTAAAGTAAGTTGATCCTTTTTTAAAAACTAGAAGCTCATTGGATATTTTTATTGTCATCTAATTTGAAAAATTCCAACTAGCTATGTCTAGATATGGATTTACTTTGCATTGTTTGCATGAAAAATAAATTCTTAATGCTCTTAGTGAAGTCTTTCATTAGATGAAAAGAATTTATTTTATAATTTCAATAAGGCTAAAGCTTCAGTTGTGCCAGTTTATTTTTACTTTTGCTGCTTGCTGCTGCTGCTGCTGCTAGATCGCTTCAGTCTTGTCTGACTTTGTGTGACCCCATAGATGGCAGCCCACCAGGCTCCTCTGTCCCTGGGATTCTCCAGGCAAGAACACTGGAGTGGGCTGCCATTTCCTTCTCCAATGCATGAAAGTGAAAAGTGAAAGGGAAGTCGCTCAGTTGTGTCCGACTCTTAATGACCCCATGGACTGTAGCCTACCAGGTTCCTCCACCCACAGGATTCTTCAGGCAAGAATACCGGAGTGCCTTCTTCATTTTACTTTTGAGTTGTCCTTATCATTGGATGGCATTCTGCCTGGACTTCCAGAACAATATTCTTAATTTCTCTCCAGCCACAAATTAGTGAGCAATGATGAATAAGAAATTTTCCAAAGCACATATTCTGCTATTCACTGACTCAATTACATTTTAAAGTCTCATGCAGTACATCTTAATTGTTTTGCAGAAAGTTCTAAGGATTCTTTCCTCAGTTCAGTTCAGTCACCCAGTTGTGTCCGACTCCCTGTGACTCCATGAACTGCAGCACTCCAGGCCTCCCTGTCCATCACCGACTCCCGGAGTTCACTCAGACTCACGTCCATCGAGTTGGTGATCTCTCCTCAGTGGAAATAATTTAAAATCCTAGGAATACAGTGTGGGTAAAATATTTGTGTAATAAGCTCTATTGTATCAAGTGAAACATCACTAAGGCTGGCCTTAGCTGGATTTCTTTCATTTTGCTTTTCTTTATTTTTTGATTTTTGTTTTTCAATTCATAAAATTTATTCAGGAGCTGTTAGAATCCTTTGCTATGTCACTGACAGACTATGATATAGTTATCGTATAAATTAATTGTGAGTTAGGTATTTTGCATTGAAAGTTATCTTGGTACTGAGCCCTAAGACATATTCCAAACAGGTCATGAAGTCTGATTAACCTTTTATCACATTCAACTACTTTAAGTTACATGAACTTGAATCTGTCCTCTAAATATAACAATATGATTTTGGCATCTCATTAATAAACATGACAGCATTTATTAACACTGCCATGTAACTAAAGTAAAACTTCATCAATTCAAATCTCAAGGAACCAGAAGTAATCAAGCTAGAACTAAACAGGAACAAATTATCTGACATCATATTTTAGCAGCAAGAGAGCTGAGAAGCTAAACAACTTGCTGCTTCTGTCAAACAATCTTGATTACTTGTCAGTGTGGAAGAAGTCAGTTGAGTATGGAATGAAAGGTTAATTTACTTGCACTCACATAACCTCTCCCTCTCTTCTTATTGACAAATAACCAAGGTCATTAACTGAAGTTTGCAAATCAACTTCTATGAATTCATGGCTCATAGAATCATGTACTTTAAATTATAAATATAATAGTATTTGACCTTATCCTTGCCAAAATATTCTATACTAGATTACTTATTTTTACTAGCAACAGCAATGTTAAATTAATAAAAAATTGTATTTTTAGTCTCTCATCAGAATTCTAAGCTCAAATATTTGCTTATTTGTTCTTCAGTTATCAAATATTCCATTTTTCTTCCTCTCCTTCTCCCTTCTTTCCTCCCTTTGAAAATAAGACATTTAAAAACATTTTAGGTGCAATGTAAGATATATTCCACACTTGCCTTTGATGTGTAACTACATAGCTTCAATTGCAAAGCAAACACATGATTTTATCATCTATATCAGGTGGGCATTAACACTGAGTATTTAGACAAAAAGAATTAAAAGCAGTTAGTATTTATTTAATCCACTGTGTACATATCCTCACATTTAAATCTCACAACCCTGTAAAGAAGGTACTTTCATCTCCATCTTCTAGACATATAAACCTCACAGAAAGATCACACAACCAGGGTTAAATACCAGTATTTTCACTCAGTTCCCCTTGAATCCAAAGTCAGAGCAGTGAAAAAAAGCAGACATACAGCCTTTCTCCAACAAATTTACTGTTGCTCTTACCCTACGAACTGAATGTATTAAAAAACAAAAACTCCTTCCTTCCTTCCTACTTCACTTGTTTCCTCTCTTCCTTCTTATATTAACCATGTTTTCTATTTTCTGGTGCCTTGACATCTGGTGCCTTGCTGACCCTGGAAGGAGTCAGCTGGTCTCCTGCTTAGACAATTTTTGGAGACTGTAAACAGTTCATCCAAGAGCATGCCTTTCGAATACAAATCAACCAATCCAGAACGTATACCCCCAACAAGGTCTTTTATCAGGATCCTACATTCTCAAGGTCACTATCAACTTGCCCTATCACCCCTGGGTCAAGTACCAGACAAACAGGGACAGTCCCTATACTCCAGAGTGTACTGAAGTTATTCAAACTCACCAGTCCTAAACCGGCTCTCCGGCTTTCCCTGACACACCTGTTCCTTCCCCCAAAGAAACCACAATGAAAGTTGTTGCCACAGTTTCCTCCCACCCGCCCTCACCTCCTGAGGGACGAGTGCTTCCCTGTGCAGCAATCAATGATGCAGCATATTCCCTCCACATGCAGTGTGTAACAAACTGTCTTTTCAATGGCAGCAGTCTGAACTGTTAACCTTACTGATATGAATAATAATAAAACTTATTAACCTTGTCTCTCTCTTCCTCTTCCTCCTTCTCCGCCTTCTTTCTCTTTCACTCTCTCCCTCCAACCTTCTCTCACCATTTTCATTCTCCCTTCTTTCTTCCATGTGTAGAAACTAGCAACTATTGAAATCAAGTGCCATCAAGTTAGCAACGTGCTGTACTCTTCTGGCTGCACTATGTAAAATGAATTTTAGCAAAATGAGTACTCTAAGTTTTGGATGGACATATGTTCTTTCATATTTAATAATCTTGAGTGTGAAGAAACACTTCTGCAATCTGCCTTGAGTTATCTGAACATTAGATGAGCGGGTCAGTCTTTAAATATCAGTTATATTTTTAGAAATAAGGAAAAATTATTCATCAGAACCCTTAAACAACAGCATATGTTCTTTCCTTCGTATTAACTATAGACAAATACCAAGTTTAAATGTAAACTCTGTTTGGCTGCTAAGAAAAATATGGGTACAAATTTTTGAAATGGTGCCAATCACACTCTACCCTCAATGTAGAAAATATAACAGCAGAAAAGAAACTGCTGAAATCAAAGAACCAAAGGATTAATTGACTTTCAAATTATTTTCTCAGCACCTGAAGAAAAGTCATTTCTATATTAGATTTGTTTCTTAATTAAGTGGAGCATACTTGTGAACTTTTTTTGGACTAAACATCTTTTAAAACGTGGGTTTTAGCTTTTTGGTGTTGATTTATTTTTGTTCCATGGATTTTCTGTTTTCACTTAAGCTTTAGTCCATTAGGGAGGAAGTTAAGCAGGAGCTAGGAGAGGTGGGCTGACTGAAAGGGATACAAGGTGATGGGTAAACCCCATCCCAGACACACCCAGAAGAGCTGACAGATATGCTACAAAATAACCACAGTAACTTTTTCAACTCCAGTACATGTGCCCTAGGCTCACAGTGGATACAAACTAATCAAAGGAGCTTCTTAAAGTAACCTTTGGCATCTGGAAACCATTAAAGGTTCATAAATATCCTGTACATATATACATCTGATTAAAATAGACTGAATTATGGGAAGACATACACAACACAGCTTGCTGTTACATAACTTCCAATTGTCAACTGGCCAGAGCATATGCCCATTCGCATTCCCTTTCATTGACTTATGGTGAGTACAAGCCCTATTTTGCACAGGGCACAAGGAAGAAGAGGAGACAGGAAGTATAAAAGGGAGGAAGCCAAGAGGGTTCATCAAGAGGACTCCTTTGGGATTGGCCTGCTCCCATGTTTCGGGAGTGTCTGTCTGATAAAAGATATGTCTGCTTAAGCTGAACTGAGCTGTAACTTGTCTGTTGTTTTACACCCAAGTAGTCCGTTCCAAATTTTTGTTGTCACGTGACAAGAACCAAGAAAGAGAAATAAACTGACCTGACAAGTCCATATCTGAGTTTCAGTTTTTATTTATATCTCCTATATTGCCCTCTCTTATACTATCATTTAGTTTTTAATTTTCCAATCTCCTAATTTCCCTGTGTGCTTGTGATCTATTTACCCACCCCTTACTACAAGGACTGTAGTAATAAGTGGCAGACAATCAAGGTGAGTTTTACCATAGTAGTGTGCTAATTTTGTTACAAGCATGACTGCAAACCCAAAGGATGTAATTTAGAGAAATTTTGTCTGGACTATCCTCTAGGAACTAGAACAAGGAGACAGAAAAGATGATTCTGAGTAAATCATTTTTTTTTTTTCTCCCCTGCCCGTCCCCCCCCCCCCCGCCCCCCAATTATAGCTGAATAACAAGGAGCAAACTCCCAGGGAAGGCAGTGATCTGTTTGAAAACAACTAGCAGTGTGCCCTCGTGAGTGTCTTTTGTATACAGTTACTCAAGCACAGACTTGTTGACTACCTGTTAGGGATGCTACAGAAGAGTTTTGACACAGCTGCGAGATGCAACGAGATCACTTCCACCTCTAAAACCTACAAGTGCAATTTAATCACCAACCCTAGCCATCATTAAGAATGACCTCAAATAACTCCAAATCCATGCATCTACTCGCACATTCTTTTCACAGCCAACAGACCTTGAATGATGACTACATGCCAAACACTATTCTAAGACACAGAACAAAGGATAACAAAGGTAACAACCTCTATCATTGTGGGGCTTTTGTTCTTTGGGAAGAAACTTATCTAAATACAAATAGAAACCAGAGATACTATTTATTTTTATTATTATTATGTGAAATAAATAAATAAGGTAATCTGCTAAAGTTAGGCTAGCAGGACAATCAAGGACCAAATATCTTTAAGAAGCGAGTGCCATAGAAAGGAATCATTTACAGAGAATTTTTCTGGAAATGGTATTTCCAAAAAATGGGAACAGCCAATATAATGGCCCTGAAGCAAGATGAAGCTTAACTACAGTCAAGGAACAAAAAGAAGCTAAAAGGTTAGGTCAGGAGATAACCACACAAATTGACACCAGCTGGTCCCTAACTTCATGTCTACATATATTCTTGAAATGAGTTATTTGTGTATATCATCCAAAAAAAAGTTGAACTGAAAATCACATTGGAAATTCTGAGTGAGATTCTTGATTAAGCCACAACCCTATTAAAGATCATAGCCATCATTCTCAAAAGGTTCACTCTGGCAATCACTTGCAGGCATTTAACAGGGGTGTTTAATATCCTCCCGAAAACATTGGGCAGGAAGAACCAGCCTTCCAGCATGTCTGCAATGTGAACCTAGTGTCTCACAACTGAAAATTGGCTTGAGCTTACCCTGCTGGCTGCTTTGCCAGCAGTCCAGCATTTCAAACCTTGAATTCCTGTCCGTTCATCTGTAGTTGCGTTTATGTCTCTCACTTAAGCAGTTTTCAACACACTTCTGTGGTTCTTTTGATATAGTGAATGTGCAGGTGTATGTCTGACTCTGCCAGGGACTGTGTCCAGATCTGGGCTTTATTGCTAAAACAGACATCTTCGAGTATCTGAATCACTGTATATGCCATATTTACTCTTGTGTAGGTAGGCCAATTTTCCTCCAGCTAAAGATATAATTTAAAATTATTTCTCCCTGCTTACTCCTCCACTTTCTCCCATTGCCTATGCTAAATAATTCACCTCACAACTCCAAAAGTGCTGTGAGTCACCCAGCCCATCTATATTCTTTTAGGGTTATAGAGAAGGTCAAAACATGCAAAAAAAAAAAAAAAAAGGAGCCTATATGGAACAGACTTAGAGAAAAACTGGAAAAATCTCAACAGATCAAAGTAATCGCTCTGACTGAACCAAATTTCACTTTTATTTTGATCTCATTTCCTGGAAAAGGCACACAATTCAGGAAGACTAGTTGGGCAAGGGAGTGAAAAAGTCACTGCAGCTAGCCTGCTTCTCCTCTGAAGCTCCAGTTTTGAAACCTTTGCAATTATGAACTGGAAATCCATGTGTTACATAATGCATTTCTGGAAAAATGCCCAAGACACATATATGCTCTACGAAGCTCTAATACTAACATTAATCTAATGAACGGTATATTAGAAAATGATTTGTGTACATCCTAATGGAAAGCATATTTTCTGAGAGAAGCTTGTAGACTGAAATGCAAAAAATAATCCATCCCCTAAACACAGCTTCCAGCTATCACATCAACCAATAAGATAAGTTGGTGCACCTTTGCAGAATGCTGAATGATTGCTCTGTTTTCTGTCGCCCAGGGGAAAGCATTTTCCAAATCTCGTGCAGGTGTCTGAGAGAGACTACCTAAAAGGAAAGAAGCTGAATTCTCCTCTTTGAGCCCCTGGATGACTTTTTTTTCACATATAAGCTTATTGTTTAAAATATCAGTTCATTTTTCAAATGCAGCAAAATCCAAGCCCCTGTTTATCCCAGGGGGTTAATTTGGTTAAACCTGCTACATCATATTGTGACTGGCCTCATATTTTACTCGAAAAGGCATAGCATCTTTTATCTTTTATTTATAGTGATCTTCATATTCATTTCTCAACTGAGGCAGGTATTTCAGGGAGAGCTTGCATTGATCTCTAATCTTTTTTTTTCTCTCTCTTTTTGTAACGTACACTTTTGGCCCTTAAGAAATAGCTCTGATAGAAGTTTGCATTTTTTTTTTAAAGGAAAAGCAAGAGTTTGAGATCATGGATTTTTTTTTTAACCTGCTGAAGACAGAATCAGACTTTGTCACCCAGTCGGTGATATGCCTTTAAATAAAATCTGCATCCCACTATTTTTTTTTTAAAGTGCATTTGTCTTCAAAAGATGGAGCTTGACTTGACTCTTTCATGTAGCTGACTTCTGATTATTAACAGGTGAGAGTGAGGCCAGGCTCTAAAGAGAGGCTTAAATGATATAGGAGATGAGAATTTAAATGCTCCTTGCCAACTACAGATGAATTCATGGGTATAACCTAGAGTCAAGACCAACAGATTCATAAACACATTTTAAGGAATCTAAATCCCATCTAGTTGTCCTGAGAAGCAGCCAGAAGGAATTGGAAATCGAGGCATATACCTAACTCAGCTGTCTGGCAATAACAACAGCCTCGTTTCTCATGTCTCAAGTTGCCAGTGTGTGTCTGCATACTCAGTCGCTCTGTCATGTCCAGCTCTTTGTGACCTCATGGATTGTAGCCTGCCAGGCTCCTCTGTCCTTGAGATTTCCCAGACAAGAATACTGGAATGGGTTGCCAGGTCCTCCTCCAGGGGATCTTCCCGATGCAGGGATCGAACCATATCTCCTGCATCAGCAGGCAGATTCTTTACCACTGAGCCACCCAGGAAGCTGCCAGTACTGGCTGAGTAAAGTTTAAAACTGGAAACCCTGGGGATTCAGAGTCACTTTGAGTTGAGCCATGTAGACTAGTGCACACCAATTGAGCATGAGAGCCAGCAGCTCAATTTAGACTTATAGATGCAAATATAATTAACCCATGACTTTTCAACAGGTTGCTCCTCTTAGGGCCTTATTTTGTTGACAACCAGCATTATCCTAATTCAACTGGCATTTTTCTTTTCTTTCCCAAACTCCTTTCTGGACTCCACATATCTTTTTGAGTCTGATCATCTATTCCATTTTCTCTTCTCTAGGAGAAACATGGATATTTCCCTCTGCGAAGCTCCAGAATCAGAGATACTCTGCAAATGATATGTCAAGTGTTACTGTCATGCTGCACATAGATCTCTGGTCTTGAGTGTATGTTAAGAAACACACTTGTCTTTTACTGCTTCTGGCACAATTACAAATTAGCGCTCTTCTAAGGGAAGCCCTAGAGAGCACAAAAATGGGAGTTTTATGAAGAGACTTTGTGATAGGAGATAGCTTGATAAAAAAGATTGAGCACAGGAACTGGGGTCCATTAGCAGCTCCGTTGCTGACTAGCTACAAATATTTGAGCAAACCACTTAGCACTCTCATCCTCAGTCTCCTCATGTAAAATGAGATGTGTAGGGTTAAATAATTTCTGCAATCTCTTCTACGCCTTAAAACTCTACAACACAGAGAAGAGAAGGAACACTGTTTTGTTAACTCTTTCTCTAGGAAGAGATCCTTCTCACATTCCAGCACCACCTCTTGTTTTCAGACTGGATTTGCAGCAAGTTGGTGGAAGGCCTGTACGGGGTTAATTTCTTCCTCTTGTGGTTTAGTTTCCTCTGGCACATTGTGTCCAGCCTTAATATTTTACACTGTTAGCCATATCATCTTTTATCTTTTATTTATAGTGATCCTCATATTAATTTCTCAATAGCAGCTGATGCGGCAGCAGGGACAAGTCATTGATCTTCCAATTTATCCGCTACTCTTACATATCCTGAGGTTGAGGCAGCCTGGGGAGATTGATGGAGCCCTGATACCTGCCCAGGAGCTGGGTATTCCTCATGCATGAAAATCAACCACAGGAAACCGAAATTCAACAATCAGCAGCAATATCAGCCACCTCTCTAATAAATATAACAGGGCATTCTTTAATCATTGAAAGGGTGGTCTGGGATTCGGTAATGAAAGCACTCCTGCACAAGAGTGCCAGTGCAACTCTGGGCTGGCCAGGTGGTAGATTTGGGTAGAGGGAGTGGAAGTGGGGAGGCTGTTTGCAGATACCAGCTTCTCACATGGCAAATATTCTTATTACTTGAGTCTCAAGCAAGTCACGAGTAAGCATATACTCCTTCACTTATGTAAAGCAAAATATTTCTTATGAAATTTTTTTTTTAATTCTGCAAGAAAAACAACAGATCCTCCTCAGATCATGTTAATGCCCAATGATGACAAAAGAAATGGCCCATGGAGCTGCATACACTCCACTGGTCACAGAGACCAGGTGAACAGTTGTGCCCAGAGCTCTGAGTCATTTGCAGGCCCTCCGAGGGACAAACCACTAATTGATTCTTAAGGGAAGGTCTCCATTCCTTGACACAGCTAAACAGTGGCTTCTATCAAGCCTCTTTGTGGTCTCAGTTATCTTGAGCTGCTTACCTCTTGCCCGTATCTGCTCCTTAGCTAACTGTCCTGCTTGAAATCAGTGTTGCAGACTTATTCGATCATCAGCTTTGTGCCTGTCTCAATAAAAACCCATCCACTGAGGCTTGGTACTCTCTTTTACAATCTGTAGCTGGGGAAACACGTACTAAACGTGGAAGCAAAGTTTCGCATGTTAGGCCACACACATGATGCTGAGGAGGCAAGTCAGCAAGAAGTCAACAGGTGGGGCAGATGTGGAACTATGTACAAGCAGAGCGTGCCCATCACTAGCCTGTAAAAATATCCCATTCTCTTGGTTATTACTCAGCATGCATACTACATAGACACACATATTACCTCTGCATTTTAAAAAATAATAGAATGACTAATAATGTCCTCCAGCGATAAACTGGCGTGTCAAGCTGCTCAGAAATTTCAGGCACAGAATTGCCAGAAACAATTTACTTCTAACAGTGTTATGAAGATTTGGAGTATACATGGGGTTTGGGCAATGCAACGATTTTCACAGACAGAACCTCACAAATGTTTGTGCCTGGTGTGTACCTTCTCTTCGTCTGATTAAAAGAAGCTGAGTGGATTCTTTGAGTGTTGAAATCATAATAAGCATATCCAATGACTTTGTCTCATACGGAACCACTGTTTGATATAAACTCACAATAAAAATATATATTTCTTCTAGCAGGTTTGAACACTTTATATGCTTTTGTTCTTTGGATTCTCTTTGCTCCTTGAATTTAAATACAATTTTCCCTTTTGTTATCTAATCAGGCTTTATAGTTATTTATTTTTTGTTACTGTTGTGCTTAGTTGTGTCCAACTCTTTGTGACCCCAAGGACTATAGCCCACTAGACTCCTCTGTCCATGCAATTTCCCAGGCAAGAATACTGGAGTGGGTTGCTATTGCCTTCTCTAGGAGATCTTCCTGACCCCAGGGATCCAACCCATGTCTCCTATGTCTCCCATACTGCAGGCAAATTCTTTACCTGCTGAACTATCAGGGAAGCCCAGCAGTTATTTATCAGTGTTAATAAATAAAAATTCAAGTGGAAACTGGTTCCTCAACAAAATATAAGATATATAAAATGTAATATCATCTTGTACAAAGCATGACAGACTCATTGAAAATGATGAGCATGCTTTATGGATAGCATCTCACCGTGTTATTATTAGCAGTATGGTAGAAACAGGAGTAAGAACAATACAATAGTAATAATGATATTGTGTGTTGCTGCCACACACAGTCATCTTCAAAACGTCAGTAAGTACACAGTTTCCCTTGACCTTCAAAAAAATTCTGTACAGTAGACAGGCCTGGTATTCTGATTCCCATTTTGCAGATGAGGAAACTAAATTCCAGTGATATTAACTGATTCACCCAACTAAGGAGACAAAGAGTCAGGCTTTCTAAGTGCTAGTCTAGACCCCTCCCCAGGAACTGGTGAGACATAAAGTAACGCACTAATAATCAAAAAAGAAACCAAGAACAAAGCATCCCCCGAACTCTCCTGCTAAGAAGAGTTTGAAAGTAGCTATTGCTACAAGGTAGCTATTGTTACCTAGAACTTATCAGAAACCCGAGAGCTCTGGGGTTCAGTAAAATGTGTCAGTTCAGGAAGTGAAGTGTCAGTTCAGTTCAGTCGCTCAGTCGTGTCCGACTCTTTGCGACCCCATGAATCGCAGCACGCCAGGCCTCCCTGTCCATCACCAACTCCCAGAATTCACTCAGACTCACATCCATAGAGTCAGTGATGCCATTCAGCCATCTCATCCTCTGTTGTCCCCTTCTCCTGCCCCCAGTCCCTCCCAGCATCAAAGTCTTTTCCAATGAGTCAACTCTTTGCATGAGGTGGCCAAAGTACTGGAGTTTCAGCTTTAGCATCATTCCTTCCAAAGAAATCCCAGGGTTAATCTCCTTCAGAATGGACTGGTTGGATCTCCTTGCAGTCCAAGGGACCCTCAAGAGTTTTCTCCAACACCACAGTTCAAAAGCATCAATTCTTCAGTGCTCAGCCTTCTTCACAGGCCAACTCTCACATTCATACATGACCACTGGAAAAACCATAGCCTTGACTAGACGGACCTTAGTCAGCAAAGTAATGTCTCTGCTTTTGAATATACTGTCTAGGTTGCTCATAACTTTTCTTCCAAGGAGTAAGCGTCTTTCAATTTCATGGCTGCAATCACCATCTGCAGTGATTTTGGAGCCCCCCAAAATAAAGTCTGACACTAGATAATTACAAAATGGAATCTGTAAAAAGTCACAGAATTTGGCATTTGCTTGAAAAATAATTCATATTTGGAGAAGCAAAGGCCAGATATGACTTGAAACTGTTTAAAAATAAAATCCCTAAAGAAGTATCCTGCCTACCTGTGTTTTATAGCCTTAGCTTCAGAGTTTATGTGAACTATTTCTTTGGCTGTTCCCATCTAAAATATTACTTTCTATGAGACAGGAGCACTGCAAATATATGACAATTTTATGGAAGAAGAGTTCTAGAGGATTTGGGGTCCATACACAGGAAAATCACTTAATAGTAAGCACATGAATGAGGAATAATAACATGTGGAGGGTCAGGATACTTGATGTCAGTCATGAGGAAGGGGGGCTTTTTTGGGTCATAACTCTCCCTGCTGGTAGACTCTGTAAATTTCTAGGTGCTTGCTCAACACTGGCTTTATGCAGTAAAGTTGAGTCCTGGTGGTGTGGGCGGGGCAGGGGGTGGGGGTGGTGGCGGGCAGAGAGGGAAGTCAGCCCCTTCTTTCCACCTGAGAATCAGGATTATCAGCTGAATGATTTAGGTAGCCAGGGGATTCTACAATAAAAGTTTAACCATGTTAGCAAATCTTTAAAAAAAGTGACTAATAAAAATATATAAAATGGTTGTGTACACGTGTGCAAACAGTTCAAGCTTACTGCACAAACAATTATCTTTGTTTTTATCTACATGCCCTTAAGATGCAGCCTGATGTTACCAAATGAATAAACCTTAAATATGGCAAAGTAAATCAAGCCATATAGAGGAGACAAAAAAAGGGGCAAGAGACAATACAAATTCGAATAATGAAAAACAAGCTTGATACATCTTTAAAATAGCCAAGAAGTCCCTGAAGAAGAAAACAAATGAAGAAATCCAAGGCAGAACAGCAAGAAAGAGTATTTACCAACACTAAGAATATTAATAAGAACTTGCATCACTGGTTATTTAGGAACTCAGTAAATTTTCTTTGCTTTATCTGCACTAACATAAATCCCAGAACTGCTGAAAAACATGCTTGTCAAACCCTTGCAACAGCTTGGGACTCTGTTATATAAACTTTGGGATACTATTAAACTTGAAGTAGAAAGCCTTTTGAAAATACATGTCCTTATCTGTTCTGGCATATTCATCCCCTGTAGGAGAATTGTGTGATTCAAAGAACATTAAATAGTTAAATTAAAAAAAAAAAAAAAGCAGTTGAGAAAACACAGCACTTCAAAAGGCTTAAATCTGGAAGCATTTCAAATACGAGGTTTAGGATTACTAGTACAGTTTCCTAATCTCCTAATTATTTGAGAATGAGGGCACTTTTATGTATCTCTCTGTTTGGAATCACTGGAAATATCAATTAAACATAACAAATTAAGAGACTCTCCCTTGGGATGTGAGATCATCTTATACACATGATGGCCTTCTGCTAGTGGTTAGTGATTCTTTAATCAATCCAGAGAGGTTTCCTAAGCCCAAGAAATTTGGTCAAATGATTTAGGGCTCACTTAGAGATGTTACTATCATTAGAACTACATTTATCTTTGGAAAAAGAGATGATTTATATATATAAGCCATGTTCTTCATAGTGATACCAAGATCTCTGAACTTATATAGAGAACATCCAATTTTATTCCACTTTTGTTCTTGCTACCCTTTCACAGTCCTTCTGTGCACAAAACATTGAGAAGGCATCTCACCAGAGTCACAGCAGCCATATGCCAACCACTTATCACCAGATACCACTGTTGCCATTGGGTGTAATGGCAACCAAAGACATGTACTACAGCCTCTGATGGGTAATAGTGAGGCTATGATCCTCAAGCATCCTCAGTGAAGCCACAGATGTTCTGGGTACATGTGGGGTAAATTTTATTTTCTCCTTTTCTCTAATATGTTGCTAGAGAGATATCAAAAACTATTGCTGAAATTCAATGAATATGGTTTGATTACTTTTGATTAATGGCACCCCACTCCAGCACTCTTGTCTGGAAAATCCCATGGACGGAGGAGCCTGGAAGGCTGCAGTCCATGGGGTCATGAAGAGCCGGACGCGACTGAGTGACTTCACTTTCACTTTTCACTTTCATGCATTGGAGAAGGAAATGGCAACCTACTCCAGTGTTCTTGCCTGGAGAATCCCGGGGACGGCGGAGCCTGGTGGGCTGCCGTCTATGGGGTCGCACAGAGTCGGACACGACTGAAGCGACTTAGCAGTAGCAGTAGCAGCAAGAGTCCCATCTCTTTCAAGAACTGGGATGTATGTTTTGAGGGAGATAAACTATAGAAATATTCAACTGACAGAGATCATAATGGACTTAACTTCTCTGTTCTTTTGTACATTTTTGTTAAGACAAACTTCTGTTCTTGCCTTCTATTAAGGGTTCTATTAAGATAAAATTAACATGATAAACTGCACATACTTAAAGAACACAATTTGACTAAGTTCTGAAATATATATATATATATATATATATATATATACACATATATATACATACACCCATGAAACTGCCAACACAGTCAAAAAAAGGAACACATCCATCACTTGCAAAAGTGTCTCCATACCTCATTCATAATGCCCCTATTTTCTTTCCACATTCCATCCCTCCACTTCCCCAGATGACCACTGATAAGCTTTCTATCGTTATAGAGGTGTTTCCATTTTCTAAAAATTTATATAAATGGATTCACACAGTATCCACTCTTCTGCCTGGCTTCTTATACTCAGTGTAATTATTTTGAAAGTAATCCATATGTTTGTGGATATAATAATGGGAATATAATAACATTTTGCTGAGTGGTGTTTCATTGTATGAGTATACAATAGTATGTTTATTCATTAACCTGTTGAAGGATGCTTGATGTTGTTACAATTGTACTAAAAATAAAGGTGCTATGAAGATACATGTACAAGTCTTTGTATGAACAAATGCTTTTATTTTTCTTGAATAAATATCTAGTTATAAAAAGGCTGGATCATATGATAAGCTCTTACCATCTTTAACTTTCAAAGAAATACACAAACTGATTTCTGAAGTAACTGTACCACTCTCCTGCCAGGCTGGATGAATTGCAAGCTGGA
The DNA here is from genome assembly GCF_032405125.1 of Capricornis sumatraensis. Lineage (NCBI taxonomy): Eukaryota > Metazoa > Chordata > Mammalia > Artiodactyla > Bovidae > Capricornis > Capricornis sumatraensis. Next base: position 1,654,772 of record NW_027184612.1, on the reverse strand, counting down.
ATCAAGACTGCCAAGAGAAATATCAACCATCTCGGATGGTTGCAGATGATATCATTCTAAAGTTAGAAAGTGAAGAAGAACTAAAAAGCCTCTTGATGAGGGTGAAAGAAGAGAGTGAAAAAGCTGGCTTGAAACTTAACATTTAAAAAAAAAAAAAACCTAAGGTCATGGCATCCAGTCTCATCATTTCACAGCTAATAGAAGGGGAAAAAATAGAAAGAGTAACAGATTTTATTTTTCTGGGCTCCAAAATCCCTGTGGATGGTGACTGCAACGGTGAAATTAGAAGATGCTCATTCTTTGGAAGGAAAGCTATGACAAATCTAGACAGCATATTCAAAAGCAGAGACATCATTTTGCTGGCAAAGGTCCATATAGTCAAACCTATGGTTTTCCTAGTAGTCATGTACAAATGTGAGAGTTGGACCATAAAGAAGATTGAGCACTAAAGAATTTATTGATTTCATATTGTGGTGCTGGAGAAGACTCTTGAGAGTCCCCTGGTCAGCAAGGAGATCAAACAAGTCAACCCTGAAGGAAATCAATTCTGAATATTCACTGGACAGATTGATGCTGAAGCTAAAGCTCCAATACTTTAGCCACCTGATGCAAAGAGCTAACTCACTGGAAAAGACTCTGATGCTGGGAAAGACTAAGGGAAAAAGGAGAAGGAGGCAGAGAATGAGATGGTTAGATAGCATCACTGACTCAACAGACATGAATTTGAGCAAACTTCAGGAGATAGTGGAGGACAGAGTAGCCTGTAGTGCTACAGTCCATGGGTTTACAGAGTTGAACATGACTTAGTGACTGAACAACAACAGCAACAACAAGCAGTGTACAAACTTCCAATTTTTACACTGCCTCACCAGCACTTAGTGTGGTTGGACTCTAGTTCAACAGGTGTGCAGTGGTATCTCCTGTGGTTCTTTCCTTTTAGCTACTAATTGATTGCATTGAGCAACGTCATGTGCTTATTTGACATCCATACATCTTGGAAGGATCTCTTTTTAAATATTTTTGCTCATTTTTCTTTTAAAGTTTCTAATTACTGACTTTTGAGTTCTATTGGTGTTACAGATACAAGTTTTTTCAAATTTATAATCTGAAAATGTTTTCTTCCAATCTGTAGCTTTTCTTCAAAGATGAAACTTAATTTATCAGTTTCTTTTCTTTTATGGATCTTATTTTTGGTGTCATCTCTAGGAAATCTTCGCTTAACCAAGGTCAAACAGATTTTGTCCAAGTTTAACAGATTTATGTTTTGATCTATTGTTAGTTAATTCTTTATACGGTGTGAGGTAGGGATCAAAAGCCATAGTCTTGCATACGGATATCTATGGATATTACCCGTGTACTACATGTTTCCAGTGCCATTTGTCAAGAAGATTATTCTTTCTCTTCTAAACGGGCTTTGCACCTCTTCTGAAAGTTAATTGTCCTATATGTGTGGATATGTTTCTGGGATTGCTTGATTGACCCATGATATCTGCCTTTTGGTTATAATGTATCCTTTTGATGATTTCTTTTCACTTGCTCATTTAAATAGTCTCCCAGTAATAGAGCCTCACCATTTTACTGGACATACTTAGGTATACCTGAAATGCATTTGGTAAGTTGATGGAATTTGCACTAAAACTAGAGTGCAAAATTTCCAAACTTACTTTTGAAATGTTGAGATGAAAAATTATGGATTCTTCAGCCTTCCCAATTCAACCTAATGTATTCTAATCCATCCCAGGAAGCTATTTTTGTACACGTATTGGTCTGTAGAGTCTGGGAAGTATGTGAGTGGTATACGCAGGCTATACTAAAAGATCATTATAGGAGGCGAAGGGAATATTAGATAAAATAGGTGGGAAAATTCTTATGACAACTGTTAAAACATTTCAAGTTTTTTTTTTTTTTTTTTAAGATTTCAGTTCAGTTGAGTTTAGTACAGTCGCTCAGTTGTGTCCAAATCTTGGCATCCCCATGAATCGCAGCACGCCAGGGCTCCCTGTCCATCACCAATTCCAGGAGTTCACAAAGACTCATGTCCATCGAGTCAGTGATGCCATCCAACCATCTTATCCTCTGTTGTCCCCTTCTTCTCCTGCCCCGAATCCCTCCCAGCATCAAAGTCTTTTCAAAAGAGTCAACGCTTGGCATGAAGTGGCCAAAGTACTGGAGTTTCAGTTGTAGCATCATTCCTTCCAAAGAACACCCAGGACTGAGCTCCTTCAGAATGGACTGGTTGGATCTCCTTGCAGTCCAAGGGACTCTCAAGAGTCTTCTCCAACACCACAGTTCAAAAGCATCAATTCTTTGGTGCTCAGCTTTCTTCACATTCCAATTCTCACATCAATACACGACTACTGGAAAAACCATAGCCTTGACTAGACGGACCTTTGTTGGCAAAGTAATGTCTCTGCTTTTCAGTATGCTATCTAGGTTGGTCATAACTTTTCTTCCAAGGAGTAAGCATCTTTTAATTTCATGGCTGCAGTCACCATCTGCAGTGATTTTGGAGCCCAAAAATATAAAGTCTGAAACTGTTTCCCCATCTATTTCCCATGAACTGATGGGACCAGATGCCATGATCTTTGTTTTCTGAATGTTGAGCTTTTAGCTTTTTCACTCTCCACTTTCACTTTCATTAAGAGGCTTTTTAGTTCCTCTTCATTTTCTTCCATAAGGGTTGTATCATCTGCATATCTGAGGTTATTGATATTTCTCCCGGTAATCTTGATTCCAGCTTGTGCTTCTTCCAGTCCAGCGTTTCTCATGATGTACTCTGCATAGAAGTTAAATAAGCAGGGTAACAATATACAGCCTTGACGTACTCCTTTTCCTATTTGGAACCAGTCTGTTGTTCCATGTCCAGTTCTAACTGTTGCTTCCTGACCTGCATATAAGTTTCTCAAGAGGCAGGTCAGGTGGTCTGGTATTCCCATCTCTTTCAGAATTTTCCACAGTTTCTTGTGATCCACACAGTCAAAGGCTTTGGCATAGTCAATAAAGCAGAAATAGACGTTTTTCTGGAACTCTCTTGCTTTTTCCATGATCCAGCAGATGTTGGCAATTTGATCTTTGGTTCCTTTGCCTCTTCTAAAACCAGCTTTAACGTCTGGAACTTCATGGTTCACATATTGCTGAAGCCTGGCTTGGAGAATTTTGAGCATTACTTTACTAGCATGTGAGATGAGTGCAATTGTGCAGTATTTTGACCATTCTTTGGCATTGCCTTTCTTTGGGATTGGAATGAAAACTGACCTTTTCCAGTCCTGTGGAAAAGTTTTCCAAATTTGCTGGCATATTGAGTGCAGCACTTTCACAGCATCATCTTTCAGGATTTGAAATAGCTCAACTGAAATTCCATCACCTCCACTAGCTTTGTTCGTAGTGATGCTTCCTAAGGCCCACTTGACTTCACATTCCAAGATGTCTGGCTCTAGATGAGTGATCACATCATCATGATTATCTGGGTCGTGAAGATCTTTCTTGTACAGTTCTTATGTGTATTCTTGCCATCTCTTCTTAATATATTCTGCTTCTGTTAGGTCCAGACCATTTCTGTCCTTTATCGAGCCCATCTTTGCATGAAATGTTCCCTTGCTATCTCTAATTTTCTTGAAGAGATCTCTAGTCTTTCCTATTCTGTGGTCTTCCTCTATTTCTTTGCATTGATTGCTGAAGAAGGCTTTCTTATCTCTTCTTGCTATTCTTTGGAACTCTGCATTCAGATGCTTTTATCTTTCCTTTTCTCCTTTGCTTTTTGCTTCTCTTCTTTTCATAGCTATTTGTAAGGCCTCCCCAGACAGCCATGTTGCTTTTTTGCATTTCTTTTCCATGGGGATGGTCTTGACCCCTGTCTCCTGTACAATGTCATGAACCTCAGTCCATAGTTCCTGAGGCACTCATCTATCAGATCTAGGCCCTTACATCTATTTCTCACTTCCACTGTATAATCATAAGGGATTTGATTTAGGTCATACCTGAATGGTCTAATGATTTTCCCCACTTTCTTCAATTTAAGTCTGAATTTGGCAATAAGGAGTTCATGATCTGAGCCACAGTCAGCTCCTGGTCTTGTTTTTGTTGACTCTATAGAGCTTCTCCATCTTTGGCTGCAAAGAATATAATCAATCTGATTTCGGTGTTGACCATCTGTTGATGTCCATGTGTAGAGTCTTTTCTTGTGTTGTTGGAAGAGGCTGTTTGCTATGACCAGTGCATTTTCTTGGCAAAACTCTGTTAGCCTTTGCCCTGCTTCATTCTGTATTTCAAGGCCAAATTTGCCTGTTACTCCAGGTGTTTCTTGGCTTCCTACTTTTGCATTCCAGTCCCCTATAATGAAAAGGATATCTTTTTTGGGTGTTAGTTCTAAAAGGTCTTGTAGGTCTTCATAAAACCATTCAACTTCAGTTTCTTCAGCATTCCTGGTGGGGGCATAGACTTGGATTACTGTCATATTGAATGATTTGCCTTGGAAATGAACAGAGATCATTCTGCCATTGTTGAGATTGCATCCAAGTACTACATTTCAGACTCTTTTGTTGACCATGATGGCTACTCCATTTTCTCTGAGGGATTCCTGCCCGCAGTAGTAGATATAATGGTCATCTGAGTCAAATTCACCGATTCCAGTCCATTTTAGTTTGCTGACTCCTAGAATGTCGACGTTCACTCTTGCCATCTCTTGTTTGACCACTTCCAATTTGCCTTGCTTCATGGACCTGACATTCCAGGTTCCTATGCAATATTGCTCTTTACAGCATCGGACCTTGCTTCTATCACCAGTCACATCCACAACTGGGTATTGTCTTTGCTTTGGCTCCATTCCTTCATTCTTTCTGGAGTTATTTCTCTACTGATCTACAGTAGCATCTTGGGCACCTAATGACCTGGGGAGTTCCTCTTTCAGTATCCTATCATTTTGCCTTTTCACACTGTTCATGGCGTTTTTCAAGGCAAGAATACTGAAGTTCCTTCTCCAGTGGACCACATTCTGTCAGACCTCTCCACCATGACCTGCCCGTCTTGGGTGGCCCCACGGGCATGGCTTATTTTCATTGAGTTAATCAAGGCTGTGGTCCTAGTGTGATTAGATTGACTAGTTTTCTGGGAGTATGGTTTCAGTGTGTCTGCCCTCTGATGCCCTCTTGCAACACCTACCATCTTACTTGGGTTTCTCTTACCTTGGATGTGTGGTATCTCTTCACAGCTGCTCCAGCAAAGCGCAGCTGCTGTTCCTTACCTTGGACGACAGGTATCTCCTCACCGCCACTCCTCCTGTCCTTGAACATTGAATAGTGTAAATATTTTTTAATATTTACATTAAGATAAATAAGCAAATTATTATTAAATGAAACACAAAAAATTTAGAGAACATTTCAACCTGCTTATTTTGCCAGATACAACAAGATACTAGGAATAAAGAGAAGAAATTTCTAGAACCATCGTGTCTTTTGTTTTTCATCACCATAGGGTGATTGGTTGTATTTTATTCAGTGTATTGTACATGTGGGTGTGAATAAGATGGAACTTGTCTCAAAAAGAAATGAGCAAAGAATATACGTTGTCAACTTGTCTAAAACATTTTTCATGGTCTGACTCATTTTCTTTGTATTGGCATTTCAAGATATTTTGATTTTTGTTTTTTTTAATTTGACTATTGTAAAAATCTTGATAACTTAAGTAAAACCTCATGAGAATAACATAAACAATTGTAATGGAAAGTGAAAAGATGACAATAGCAATCAGCACTGCAGTATTTCTTGTCAGAGTTCTTTATCACTTAGAATAGTCACAAATCCCATATTCATTTGACTTTTTGACCTTTAGTTTTTACTTTGGTGGAAGAATTTCTTTTGAGAAGCAATTTCTTTCTGTTTGCTATTATTTCTTTGCAATTAAGACAATTAATAACCATACTTTGATATGATTATTTTAGAGTGGTATAGGGGAGGATAATTAGGCAACTATTTATGAATCTATGGGTTCAGTGAAGTTTAAAGACTTGATGTTCGAATCTTATGGAATGTAACCCCCTTTTCCAGAGGGAAATGAACATATTCACGCACTTATGTCATTTAAAATAAGTCAACACAGGTTCGTAGAGGCACCTCCTATTCTAGGCATGGTCGGGTACAGGGAAGAGGAGCAAGAGATATACCCAACGAAGCCTGAATATACTGAGAATTAAGATGAAAGACTAAGGGGCTTCTCTGGTGGCTCAGTGGTAAAGAATCTGCCTGCCAGTGCAGGGGACCTGGGTTAGATTCCTGTCTGGGAAGATCCCACATGCCATGAAGCAACTAAGCCCCTGCGCCACAACTCCTGAGCCTGTGCTCTAGAGACTGGGAACCACAACTACTGAGCCCACACACCCTCAAGCTCATGCTCCACAAGGAGAAAAACCACTGCAGCGAGAAGCCCACGCACTGCACACAGAGAGGAAGCTCTGCTTGCCACAACTAAAGGAAGGCTTGCCCAGCAATGAAGATCCAGTACAGCCAAAATGTAAATGCAATTATGAAAATTTAAAAATTAATGGTAACACAATTTTATAAAAAGATGAAAACCTAAGATGGAAGTGAAAATGTCACCTAGAATTAAGGATACACTTAGGCAGCAAGTGAACATACTGAAAACAGATGCAGAAAATGGTAAAGATCTCACAACAAAATCTAACCTTGTGTTGGCAGAATACAAAATCAGCATACACACATTACTTGCACTTCTGTTCACTAACAATTAACAATCTAAAGAAGAAATCAGGAGAACAATTTCATTTATAATAGTAACAAAAAAAATATGAATAAACTTAACTAAAGACATGAAAGACTTGCACACTGAAAACTAAAAAATGTTATTGAAAGAAATTAATGAAGACATAAATGGAACGATATCCCATGTTTATGAACTGGAAGACTTAATATGTTAAAATGTCCATATTACACAAAGCTATCAAGAGTTTATTGCAATACCTATCAAAATCCCCTGTTTTTTCAGAAATAGAAGAAATTAGTCTAAAATGTATATGTAACCAAAAAGAACCCTCAATAACCAAAGCAATCTTGAGAAAGAAAAACAAAGTTGAAGACCTCACTTTTTTTTTTTAATCAAGTTTCCTTGTTATGCTGGGTTAAAAATCTGAAGTCCTTAAATGTCCAGAAAGAATCCTCCCAAATGCATGTTTTAATTCATTCTCAGTGGCAGGGCTTTCAGTGTCTCAGTGGACTGAGGGATCCTTCCATATCTACAGCTTAGACTTCTGTCACTGACATTGCCGTGGTCTCCCGGGATCTTGGCTGTTCTATCAGTTTATCAGGTCTTTCATGAACCATGCTTTTAACGATTTTAAAGAGTTACTAAGTTTCAATCTGAGATTACAGCATTATGCCCACAATTTAAAAACTCTCAAAACCAAGCCAGTCCCCACTCCTAGAATAATAAAACTAGGCACATTTTCATTCTCAGAATCCAGTACAGAAATTATCAAAGAACATAGCAGAAACTCAGTGGCATTTGAAAGAAAGATAAAGTCTCTCTGATTTTAGCCTCACTAGGATGTCCATTGGTCTGTGCCATTTATCTGAAAGTCCTGACCTGCAAACTTAGAACCAGGAGGACTTTCCTGGCCTAAGGTTGACTGGTCACTATGAACTTGCCATGTGCAATGCACAGCCCTGAGCACCTATCACACATGGACTCTGGAGTTATCCTTCCTCTTTGATGATCTGTTCACACTGCAGTCCTGACCTGATTGTGGGTTCTATCCAGTAACATTATACCTCCAGTTATAATGTGTAGATTCCATGGTCCTATGGTGCCATAGTCATTTTCACAGCCTCTGGCTATGTTACTGCATAGACCAAAGAAGCCTGCCTTTCAGAGAACAGTTTTTTCTCCAACGTAACTGACAAATTCCATGTCAGCTTGGGTCCACATGTAAGGGGATTAACTTGAGCCTATGGTAACCATATATGTCAATGCTGACAAGTTCTATCAAACATACTTTCCTTACAACTAAGTCTTTGTCTCAGTCAAGCCTGCTAGGGAAAAAACTACCTGAAGAGTAAGCCAAAGTGAGCAGCTGCCTGAGTACTTCCTGCCCTGAAAACTCCTGCCCACCCCAAAGTTGAGAGCCAGGTAAAGTTCTCTTTATACTGAAGACCTTCCAGGTCCCCTATTCATTCTGCTCCAGGTATTCGCTCAGCCACCTGCAATTCCCTAGGGCCCCTTTTCTTTATGCCAGACCTTTACTTAAGTGGCTTGACAGAAACAGCCACTCTCCCATGCAATAAACTGCAGCCAACTGCAGAGTCTTATTGTTGGTGTAGTGGGTTGAAGGATGACCCCCAAAAGGATACATTCATGTTCTAATTCTTAACTGTTACCTCACTTGGAAAAAAGGTCTTTGCAAGTTTCATTAAGGATCTCCAGATGGGATTCCCATCCTGTATTAATCAGATGGGTTCTTAATATGATGACAATTGCCCTTATGAAACAAGAAGGGCAGAGGGCAATTTGGACCAGATGAAGAGAAGATACAGAAACACAAAGGGAGTGAAAACAGAGACTAAGCGATGTGGCCTCAAGCCAAGGAAGCTACTAACCACCGGAAGCTCAGAGAGACAAGGAGTGGACTCTCCCCTAGACCACCTTTAGGGAGTGTAACCCTATGACACCTTGATATCAGACTTCTGACCTCTAGAACTGTGAGACAGTACATTTTTATTATGTTAAGCCAAGTTTATGCTGATTTGTTACTGCAGGTACTGGAAACTAATACAGCATACATTAAACCTTTTCTAGACTTCAGCAGTTACCTGCTTTTAACTGCATAAGCCAAAGTATTTTCAAATAGTCAAAGGTCCCAACATCCCACCACACGTTAAAGACCAAGGCACAAGACTACCTTACATGGATGCACTGAAACATTTCCATGTGGACATTTTCCTCTCCAAAACGTCTGCTCCTTTCTTTCTATTCAGTGTTTCCAGGTAACACACCAAATGATGCATTTGTGCAAGTACAACAGATACAACACCTTAATTACACCTAGGTATAGTGTTAATTAAGAAACAAGATAAAAGAGCGAAGATGGAGGTCAAAATATTCCTGGTACTGACCTAACCCTGGCTTAATTGAATGAAATGATCCCATAACTGAACCCCAGAAATTACTAGTCCATAACTGAACTAGTAATACACAGGATGACAGAAACAGAAGATACCAACTCTCACTCTCAAGGGAGAAAACAGAATTAGTTAAGACAAACATGCCCACTTAATTCTTTTCAAGCTTCCTATATAAGTCACTTGATCACCCTCGGGTGGAGTAAGTAAAGCAGCAGGGCTGAAATTATTTAAGATCTCTCTTGACAGGATTGAAACATCAAGATGGGAAAAGACCATTCCGTCACTCTCCACCACCACCACTCCCAGCATTAAAAAATAATAGCCTACATTTACAATGTAAAACAAATCAGAAACTACTTTAGTTCTGATTCACTCTTAGTATTACTAATAGCTCATCAGGAGCCTTGTGCAAAAACATCTTGATTAGTTGCTACTAAAACTCTTTAGAGGCGGAGCCCTCCATATGCCTCAAAGGGAAGATGTAAACCTCCCATACCTCAGGATTTTCTCACCAAAAAGTCACACAATGTCTTTACTATTCCAGGCAAGTATAGCCTAGCCCTACCCTCATTCCTGCTTTACTTGGATTACCAATAAATATCTAAATGGAAATAAAGAGGAGATATCAGGTAGAAATACATAAAATGGTAGGTAAAACAATGTAAGTGGAGTCAAGTACCACCACCATTCATTACAATAGAAGTGAACATTCAGCACCAACAGTAATGATTTTTCCTGTTATACCTGGAAAGTGATGATAAGTCATACGTACCTACCTTTTAAAATTTATTCAGATCTCATTTTTATGTTAACTACTGCATACCAAGTAACATGCTAAGGCTGCATCAATGGGTGAAGAAAAGGTAGTCGCTGGCCCCAAGGAATGTTGCCCAGAAGAAGCCCGAGTTACGTAAAACATCCAACTACAATACAGTGTAGCAAGTGCAACAGTCAGGTATGCAAAAGTGTAATGGGAGCAAAAAGGAAAGTGTGACCACAACACTAAACAGAAGACAGCATAACAGAGATAATATGCAAACTGAGTTTTGACAAATGAAGTGGGTTTTCCAGGTGCCCAATAGGGCAGAGGGAATTCTTAGAGGAGGGAAAAGATAGTGAATTGTTCATATAATCCTAAGCAGGGAACAACAGAAGAAATGCTTGGATACAGGCATCACGAATACTTGTATGTTTCATTTTGGCAAAGCCATTCTAATGGAAATTTTGAAGATCAACTATAGATGGAATAAACAGAACTAGTAATTACAGGAGACACTAGAACCAATTTCTACTATAATCTACCAGAAAGAAACAACATTATTTCAATGACAACACGGTATCACAGAAGGGGCTTTTTTTTTTTTTTTTTTTTAAGTGTATTAGGTGTCACTTAAAATTTTGACTGCACACTGTACTTGCTTTGGGATCTTGGACGACACTCATAACTTCAGCTAGTCTCAGTATAGTGAGTGTATGTGATTACCTACATCTGTACCTGCAACACAATCTTAATGTAAATTCAAGTTCAGGTCGAAGCCTAGGTTCTCTGTGACTGCTCTGGTTAATTCAAAAGCTCTCTCTCTCTTCTTCATCTGGCTTCTCTATGGAAATATCATGTCTATGACTTCTAGGTGTCTTTTGTTGTCAGTTTTTTAAATTGAAGTATAGTTGATTTATAATGCCATGTTAGTTTTAGGTGTACAGTTCAGTGATTAATTTATATATACGTGCTTTATCAGGTTCTTTTCCATTAATAAGTTATTACAAAATATTGAGTATAGCTCCCTGTGCTATACAATAGATCCTTACAGGTTGTCTGTTCTATGCCTTCTTTGAATTACTGTAGCGCTTGTTGTCTGTATCGTTTACAGGTTTCAATCACGTTATGATTGAAAACAAAAAATTTATATTTGCCCATGCCCTGGTCTGTACTTAAAAAATGTGTTCCTTGATTTCATATTCATTGGCTACATTTTAGACACCGTGTTAGCTGGTGGTTCCAGATGTTAGTAAAATACAGACGTTCCTGATCAAAAGGTCACAGTCTTTGTGGGCAAACAAACAAAAATAAACAATCTGTGTCTCAAACAGCTGTGTACTTCCCAAAGAGAACACACCTAGTTGGTACAGTAAATACATGTATCACAGATAAGTGTATCAATAGCTATTTGGTGTTAATAACTTCAAATAACTGCTTTTCTATTTTGAAGAAATAATGACTGTATTTCACCAGGAGCTCAACACCCCTCTGAGACTGAGGGCTTCACTTCCATCCTCACTCACCACATTGGTTTCTTATATGAAAATATACAAGTGTGTACATACTCTCTATTAAAAGGATTATCTGGCATGAATTTCTGACAGCATGAAGAAAAACTCAAGAGGTTCAGAATTCTAGTTCTGAGATGCATCCAAAAGTTCAGATGCCCTAATTCAACTTGGTTGACTGGAAACCAGAGCTGTAAATCTCACAAGAGCAGATGATCCTTTAAGAATTTCAAAACTTCCTGCTACTAATTAGAAATCCTAGAAGAACAGCTGCTTTTAAAATACACTGATAATATGCTTTACCGCTTGATGTCCAGCAGCCTATGTTTCAGTTAAGTGAGCTTCAGGAAAGAAGGAAACTTGTGGTTTAGTTGCATTTACTTTGGAGCCTCTGGTCAAAACGTCTACTTCTGTGCTCAGCCATGCTCTCATTTTCAAAATAGAGGCAACGCTAAAAACATAGTTACAGAGATGGTGCACAGCTTCATGTGTCATTGTATTCATGTGTTTCAGAATACCAATAACATCGAAGCTACGACAGCAAAGAGGGGGATGTTATTTGGTGTCATCTACATCAACATTCAGAAAACGAAGATCATGGCATCCAGTCCCATCACTTCATGGGAAATAGATGGGGAAACAGTGGAAACAGTGTCAGACTTTATTTTCTTGGGATCCAAAATCACTGCAGATAGTGATTGCAGCCATGAAATTAAAAGACGCTTACTCCTTGGAAGAAAAATTATGTCCAACCTAGATAGTATATTCAAAAGCAGAGACATTACTTTCCCGACTAAGGTCCGTCTAGTCAAGGCTACGGTTTTTCCTGTGGTCGTGTATGGATGTGAGAGTTGGACTGTGAAGAACGCTGAGCACCAAAGAACTGATGCTTTTGAACTGTGGTGCTGGAGGAGACTCTTGAGAGTCCCTTGGACTGCAAGGAGATCCAACCAGTCCATTCTGAAGAAGATCAGCCCTGGCATTTCTTTGGAAGGAATGATGCTAAAGTTGAGACTCCAGTACTTTGGCCACCTCATGCGAAGAGTTGACTCATTGGAAAAGACTCTGATGCTGGGAGGGATTGGGGGTAGGAGGAGAAGGGGACGACAGAGGATGAGATGGCTGGATGGCATCACTGACTCGATGGACGTGAGTCTGAGTGAACTCCGGGAGATGGTGATGGACAGGGAGCCCTGGCGTGCTGCGATTCATGGGGTCGCAAAGAGTCGGACACGACGGAGCAACTGAACTGAACTGAACTGAATGCAACTCTGTTGAAATAAAGAAAAGGAAAGGGGTCTAGAATAGCTATAATTTTCCTGAGAACACAATTATTTTATGGTAAATCTGGGACAAGAATTCTGATCTCATCTCTTTGATTCCATTCCATTCTTCTTTCACTGGGATCTGAACAACCAGAGAAATAAATGTGCTGTGTTCTATGTAACTGGTGCAGGACTTGGCAAGATTGGAATTGTAACACTATGTATGAAGAATTATCTGGAAATTCTTAAAACGAAGTGAGATACATCCCAGGTATATAGAACACTATGTTTTATGAAAATTCTGTGGAATGAACTGAACTGGTAACTGAAGTGTGTGTGCTGTGCTGCAGTTTCAAGTAGGTAGGGTGAATTCAGCACGAAATTCATTCAGCTGAATTTCATTCAGCATGAAAATTAACATCCAAACAAACTCTTCATTGCTGAAAGTGTCCAAAGCGGCTAGCTTCATCTTGTCGCTAAGGCATCTGAAAGAATCATGCTAAAGGACTTCTAACCACCCAAAAGTCTCATATCTGACTCAGTAAGTATCATTATACATTATGGGTATTTTTCTGAGTGACAGAGAACAATATCCTGGCTGAACATCCCTCTGCCATGACACAGAGATGATGGTCTCAAGCTATCTTGAAGATGTTGGAGCCCACTTTATCCATTGCTAATATTAACAGAGGACAAAGCTTAACATCCTCTTTGCTCTGTATTTGTTAAATCACTTCTTGCCCTCATTAAAATGGATGGCCCATAATTGAGTCTGTAGTATGTCTATCATTGGAAGCTGAACACATGTTTGTTGGTTTTATTAACGTCACAGGTTTCTGCTGCTGCTACTGCTGCCAAGTTGCTTCAGTCGTGTCCGACTCTGTGCGACCCCATAGACGGCAGCCCACCAGGCTCCCCCGTCCCTGGGATTCTCCAGGCAAGAACACTGGAGTGGGTTTCCATTTCCTTCTCCAATACATGAAAGTGAAGAGTGAAAGTGAAGTCGCTCAGTCGTGTCCGACTCTTGGTAACCCCATGGACTGCAGCCTACCAGGCTCCTCCGTCCATGGGATTTTCCAGGCAAGAGTACTGGAGTGGGGTGCCATTGCCTTCTCCGCACAGGTTTCTAGGGAGTGTCTACTCAAAAGCTAGTTTGGTTTCACAGTTGCAAAAAAATTATGATATAATTTTGAACAAATTAAGCTCATTATAAAGGAAAGATACTGATACTTACTATAACCCTGTCCTTGAGAGGCTCTTGTAAAACACTAAATAAAGTAATAGAGTCATGCACACATGCATGGATTTTCAGTGATATCTGTGCACACTTAAAAAGAACTCTACACAATATATTCTAAAAATCTTGATGCTGTGTGTCCCTAGTTCCCAGCTCTCTCATTAAAACTATCTAAATTAACAAGACCTTCTCTATTAGGATAGCTATCAGAGTATTCCAAATTCTACTTCTTGTAGTACCCTGTCCCAATCATTCGTCTTCCTCTTTTCATTAGACCTCATCCAGAAGCCCTGGAGATTTGTTCATTAATTTATGTACATATTTAGTTATGTGGCCAATTTCTTAATCCCTTATCAAATTTCAGGCACCATTCTTCAGAATGTTTTATAGGTTGATGACACAGCAGTAATCAACACAGATGAATATACCCTCTCTTCAATTGAGGAGGCAGACAAAAATATACAAGCAAATATAAAAATATATCAATATGTAAATAAAAATTAAATAGATGCATAGAATAACTAGTATATCAGGTAAGTGCTAGAGAAAAAATGGAAAGCATGGTAGGGAGATGGAGGTGGCTGATAGAAGGTACCTGCCACTTGAAATTAAGTAATAAATGAAGGCTTTATGGGGGAGATAAAATTTATCAAGGAATTTAAGGTGGTTGTGGAAGGGAGCAAGGTGCATATCTGGGGAATGAATATTACCAGCAGAGAGAACAGTCAGATGGAAAGAGAAGGAGGCAAGAATGTGCCTAGAGTATTCAAGGAACAGAAAGGATGTCCGTTTGTGGGAAATAGAGTAAGCAAAGTAGAGAGGAGAAGGAACAAGTCAGGGAAGAAACAGAGGCCCAGATTTCTAGGCCTACCTATGGAGGCACTCTGAGGACTTTGCTTTCTGCTTGCAGTAAGCCACTGAAGAGATCTGAGCAATACAATCTGATTTATGTTTTAACAGGATCTCTCTGAATGCCCTGTTGATTCGAAGCAGCAAGAGAGTAAGGACAAGCTCCGGAAGACTAAGAGTTGACTCAAAGACATGATTTACTAAAAAAAAATGCACCTCTTACTCAGTGACAATGGAGAGCAGGGACTGGCAGATAATTGCTCACAAATCATTGTGAGCTCAGCCCGTCTTTTGATGACGGGTGAGCTAATACTGAGCCTTACATTTTGAAAGGCTGCTGAAGAAAGAGGAGGAGAAGAAGCTACAGAAACGGTATACGGCCCAACAAGTCTAAGATATATATTTAAAAATCCGGAAAATGTTTTCCAACACCTGATGTAAGGTATCTGGCTGGTAGTAGGTCCACAACAAAATAGGGAGGAGAAGTACATGAGTGAATGAGCTGCTGAAAATATTGTAAAGTGACAGGTATCAAGAAACCTTTACGGCTTCACCCTTAACCTTCAGAAATGATGTTATTTTCATTGAGCTGTTGAAATATATAATCTAACTTTCAAAACAACAAATCAGAAAGCATCGTCTCACACAAGCAAGGTCATAAATCACTGCCAAGGAAAACTGAAGTAGCAACAAATCAATTGCAAAATCATTTTTATGGACTTTTAAACTTTAGAGAGCATTTGTGTGTTCATTATCTAATGTAATCCTCAAATAAATTCCATGAAATAGTTATTATTTTCCCATTAGAAATTAGAAGAAGGCAATGGCAACCTGCTCCTGTACTCTTGTCTGGGAAATCCCATGGACAGAGAAGTTTGGTGGGCTACAGTCCATGGGGTCGCAAGGAGTCAGACACGACTGAGCGACTTCACTTTCACTTTTCACTTTCGTGCACTGAAGAAGGAAATGGCAACCCACTCCAGTATTCTTGCCTGGAGAATCCCAGGGACGGAGGAACCTGGTGGGCTGCCGGCTATGGGGTTGCACAGAGTTGGTACACAACTGACGCAACTCAGCAGCAGCAGCAGCATTAGAAATTACCACATACTAAGTCCTTAGTGATTACCCCAGAAAAGCTGAAATCTTGAGTTGTTACACTTATTAATGCCAAGGGCTTTTTTTGTTTTGTTTTTTTTTTCCTATGGGAAGGTTGGATGCTAAAACTGACCAGGATTTTCAGCTCAAGATGGCAGACTAGGAAACATATTTAGTTTCTATTCCTTCTCAAACCATTTTTAAATAAAAGTGTAGAAATATCCAAGTTAATAAGCCAATAAAAGCCAAGATGTTGTGGAAGTCATCAACTACAGAAAGATTTCAACATATTTCTAGAAGGCAAAAAATGAAACAGAGTGATGAATAAAATAATTAAGGAAAGAGTGTCCTAAGAAGGGTCTGCACAAAGCCAGTCAGCTTTTGGTGAGTTCTGGTTTTAGTAAAGGGCAAGGAAAGACGAGGAGCTGAAAAACAAGGAAATTAGAGTTATTTTAGGGAAAAAAGTTACTTGAATGAGCTCCAGAGAACATTCAGCCTGATGCCATATTAATTCATGGATTACAATGGATTGTTGGTAAGCAAGACAAGAAAGCAAGGAAGAAACAAAAATCAAGAGATTGTTCCTTACTGAACTTCTCAAACGAGATCAAGGAATTATGGTTAAATGCCACGGCTGTAAATCATTTCTGCTCCTAGAGAGGTCAGGTAGAGCTTATGATATTTCTCGCTTTTTTCAGACATAATTTAGGTCTGAGAAAAAGCTTTTGTGTCCTCCAATCTCAAATCTTATTGGGGATGGAAGTCCAAATTTGCTCTGACATACTATAAAAAGAATCTGAAGAGCAGAGGGCAAAACTAATGTATAATATATGAATTATGTCCAGTGTTATTTTAAATAGATTTTAAACTAAAATATATAAATAAAGTTTCACTGATCAATACAATTCTGGGTTCTGAAACCTCTACATGTCACATGCCTGATGTGTAACACACAATGTCAGCCAAGGAGAAAGAAAACACTCCAATGAAGTAAGCCAAAGAAACAAGATTCAAACTCAATCAAGCCATGTTAGACTAGGGTTTTGAAGTTCTTTCCTATTATTTTGAAGCTTCTACCTTGTGAATAATAACATCTTTCCCTTGTCCTAGACACCCAAGAGTGTGTCTTCTCTCCTGGGCATAAGAATCTCTAGAATTATACACAGTAGTAAAGATTGGCCCAAGCTGACATGCTCACAGTGACCAAATTGTGCTGACTATTTTAAACTGACACAGGGCTCCACTATGAAGCTGCAATAAATGATGTATTTGCTTTCTAGACATGAATGAGTTGCCTTACTGAACATACTCCAGGAAGGCCATCCATAGAAACTGGCTCCTAATCCATACAGAATAATTCACTGGTAAATTTCTTTCAGGAAAGCCCACGATTTATCTAGACTACGATCTTTACATATCTGGATCCTTCAAACTAGACTAAAGGGAACACTTCCGCTGGTGCTATGCTGACAACTGGTGGTCCCTAACCTGCATCTTCTGAGATCAGAACCCAGTGCAGTAGGCAATCAGTTCACGAACTGAGCAAAAGAAAACCTTCTACAGGGTAGGATATAGGCTCATTATAGGTATGACACTTAGGGCTAAGTGCCACAAGGAGTACAAAAAAAGAACAACAACACATGAAGCATGTATGACAAGGAGGCACCACAGCCCAGAGCAGGCTTGGTTCAAATCCTGGCTAAGCCATTACCATCTGCACACCCTGAAGAACAGTCGAAAGTTTAACTGCTGTACCAAATTTCTAAAAGAAGTGAAAAGAGCCTTACCTGCCAGGAAGGGTTCCCTGCCGGCTGGAGATGGTGGCAGAGCAACTGCAGTGGAGAAGGTGCTCCTGGCTCCAGGCTTCACAGTGAAGCTGGGAAGGTCCCCATAGGTGCCAGAACGCCCTCCGACGGCGTTGGCGGCTCCTGCACTCAGCTTTGCACAGGCCTCTGAGACCCAGGCAGGGAAGGGCTGGCCGACACAAATGCAGGCACCAAGGTGGCTGCACGATGAGGTGCTAGACAGGATGACCTCTGGAGGAGAAGGCCGCCACAGTCCTGAGCAGTCTCTGAATGGTGGCCCATCTGGTGCCAAACACCTGCCACCCCCAGTGGGAAGTCTAGGCTGCTAGAGAGCTCAGGAGAGATCATGAGCTGGGGCCCCGCCCTGTGCCCCGCCCTGTGCCCCGCCCTGTGCCCCACCCTTTGCCACCTGCAGGCGCGCAGCACAGTTTCTCTGTGATGCCTATACCATGGACGCATCACAAGCGCCCGGCTGAGGAGTCCTCCCTCCAGTGCGTGTTTGACCACGAGAGGAGTCAGAAGCTAGGGAGACGCGCTCCCAGTTTCACACTCTATTCTCAGGGCGTTTGGCGCACAATCTGTCCTATATGGGCAATTTACTGTGTAAAGTTGTTTCCAGTCTCTGCCGCCGGCACCCGCCGGGCCGTCGCTCGCTGGTTTTGCCCTCTCGGGATGCCATCACATCCGGCCGGGGCCACCCCGCTGCTCCAGCTTCTGCTTTCCACCCTGTTCACAGGCTGCACCAGCATCAACTGCCTTTATCATCCAGCTTTGACATCGCGCCAAGAAGGCGGTACCCCATCCAGCAGGCTGGCTACTCCCCTGTGGGCATCGTACCCCTGGTGAACTTGAGGAACTCACGGAAGAAGAAGCCCGTCTTGTCCACTCGTAATTCCATGATGTCCGGACCTTCGAGAACCATCAGAATTCCTCCACCTGGGCGCAAAATTACTCTCCTGCGTTCACTACCTGAGCTACCTGCCCAGGTAGTTGAGGTTGAGAAGCCGGTACCAACCAGTCACCTCCCACTTCCTTGCGCAAAGGAGAGTGAGGCGATGGTCCAAGAAGAGCCCAGGGAAGGCATGACAGAGGAGGAAGGTCACACAGAGGCTGAAGGAGAGGACAATGGGAAGATAAGTCCATACTGCAACAGGGATATGACAATGACGCCCAGGCCCCAGGAGACCAGCGGGGTCCTCACGTCCCTCCAGTGCAGTCCTGAGCCTGCAAACTGCCTTCCGGTGCACCCAGAAAGCAACTTCAATGAGGAAGCCCAGGTGCCTCGGATGAACTCTTCCTCCGAAAGCCCCGCCATCTGCTTAGACGGCACTGCTGGAGACCGCCAGCCTCCCTCGCAGCCTGGCCCCCTGGCCACGGTGCTCTCTGCCCCAAGTCCGTGCTGCAACCTGCTGCCCGACAGGCCAATAGAAGTGCGGGGTGAAGACCTCACCCCCAGCTCCCCAGAGTCGCTGATGGCTGGGAAGGCGCTGCGGCGTGAACAACCTTCAGACACCCCACGGAGCAGCTCTTCTCCCCTGGGATCTGCCCGCAGTAGGCACCCCCTCAAGCGGAAGACACCCATGCCGCAGTTTCTGCCCCTGCCGCCACTGCTGCCGCCACTGCCACCACCGCTGCCTCTGCCGTGGGGTCGCAGTGACCTTCCTCCGCCTCGGAAGCTTCCAGGCATGACTCTCGCCAAAGCCTCGGGCACCCTGAAACAAAACATGCAGCGTCAGCGGAACAAAATCCTGAAGGACGCAAGGAAGGCCATGCGACGCCGCAGTGCCCCTCCGCCTGCCCCAGGGACCACAGGCTCCCCGGTCAGTCACATTTTGCAGGTCCCTCCTACCACCACCCACTTGGCCGACCTGTCCTCCAGATTCCCCAATCCGGCTGGCCTTCCACCTTGCCCGACACCTTATATGGGTCAGGAGGCAAGAAACACAGCCCCCGTGATCTCTCATTCTGTTGCTGCAGGTTCTCTTCTTCCTCCAGTTTCCAATCTCACTGTGGGAATTACCCATACGGAGGATAAAGGCATTCAGTGTTCACTCGAAGCAACACCACCTTCTATTTCTGACCTCTCCATACCTCTGAGCGCCCTAACCCTCTCCTCCCAGCCACCCTCCAACCAAAATTGATCCCCAACACCCATGTGTGTAGATTCTCCCCCTCCAACCACTCCCCATTCTAACTGAGCAGCCCCTCACTTCTGCTGCAGCCTCTCTTGCCACCCCAGTCATGCCATCTGCAAGTGTGCCCTCCTTCAGATTCGGGCATCACTGACACAGACACTACTCCCCCTTCCCCAGCCCCACTATCAAGGACTCCTGCCGGTGTCTTCCCCATCCCTCCATCTAGGGTTCTGGCTGCTTCTCCCCTGGGCCCCCATCTACGGCTTTGGGCCCTGTCTTCCCACCCCCCACCCCCCCGCCCAGGGCTTTGGCTGTTTCCCTCAATCCCCAAATCCTGCCTCAACCAGCCCCCCAACTATGGCTTCAGCTCCTGTTTCCCCCAACCTCTCATCTATGGCTTCAGCTCCTGTTTCCCCCAGCCCCCCACCTATGACTTCAGTTCCTGGTTTTCCCAGCCCCCCACCTATGGCTTCAGCAGTTATCTATGCTCCAGCAGATAGCATCTCTACAGATGTCAAACCAGTCTTTGACACTGATGCTATGCACACAACACTTCCTCCTCAGACTGTTATTGTTCAGTCTACCTCTGACTCCAAGAAGAACCATTACCCATATCACATGGCTGTTCTTGGTTCTGAGAACACAGCACCCAGTGGTGGCAATGCCTGGACCCAAGCCTCAACTTATTTACCTGTGAATCTGGTCAACAGAGGCACCCATGTTTCAAGTGAAGCCTGAAACCCAGAAGCTTGGACCCAGAACTCACCATTCAGCCCACATCTGGGGCCAACAGTAGGAAGAAGCCTACCAAGTCTATTCCACTGGGAAACCCATTAGCCCTAGAACAAGATAGAAAGCTAACTTCTTCAGCAGTCCAGACACCCAGAGGAAGCATAGTGGATTCAGGCTTGCCAGATCCCCTGTCTGCCACCAGCACCATCAACATGCAGCCGGCCTTTGTCTACAACTCAGGTATTTCCCCAGGGATGTATCTGCTACTGCTGGTTTTGGAGCGGATACCACAGTGCCTGGTCCTGGTGCCCAGTACTGGAGACAGTAGCTTGCTGTCTGGTAGTACCGTATCAGGCCCACTGTTGATGGGACCTGCAGCCTCTATGGGAGGCTTGTGGGAGTTTTGAGGCTGGTGTGAATGCCCTAGGCCTCAATTATTCAGAAGCATCTGGCCCACCTAACTTTTGGACAGAACTGTGTGGGGCACCCAGCACCACGTGTGTTCCTACTGTGGGCCAGGCCACCTGGGAGTCATCTCACTGCAGCACGGCTGCTGCAGTAGGAAGGGCAGGCCACCATCCCAGCATCCGGGCACATATCTGCTTTCAACTTGAAGCCAAATGCCTGGGTTCTACCTGAGCTGAATCCAGGTGGTAGAGTGATGGCAGGGGACACCACCATCCTTAGGGTTAGAGGTCGGGGTGTGACCACTTCCCATCACTGCACCCAGGACCCACACAAGTGTAGAAAATCTACAGTTACAAATCCCATCACCATGGAGAAGAAATTTGTGTTAAGGGACAAGTCAATTTCCACTTTCCACCAGAGCAACAATGCATCCATTGGATTTGCAAGTGTGAGACCCACCCCTGGCTTGGAACCCACCTGTCCAAGATGCAAGTGGTGGTGGTATAGGAGGGAACAACATCATTCCCAGGACTGGAGGACCTGGTATCCACACTTCCCATCAGTACAACTGGGGCCCACCTGGCCAATACACCATGGGTGGAATACATGGGAGGCGCAACATTTCATCTAGGATGGGAGGCCCCAGTGTCAACACCTGCCATTGGACTTGGAACTCATATATGCAAAGCACAGAGGGGGTGTTGGGGGACAGCACCACACCTGCTATGACTGGGTACACTTCTGGTGTTCCACTCACACGAAGCACCCAGGCCTCCCCAGCCCAAACCCACACAGCACGACGGGGGATAGCACCATATATATTTAGAGAGGAACTTCTATGCTCAGAACACCTGGGACCCCAACTCAGGGCACCCCTCTGACTTTGGAGGAGCACAGTGTTGTGTTTAGTGGCTCCTGGTCAGGGAAGCTGCGTCTGTGCTCTGGGTCTGGTACTTTCATCACCTGCCTGGGATTTCACTGGAGCATTAGCGAACTTCTTTCTTCTCTGAAGTAACTCAACAAATAAAGAGCATATCTTGCTCTGCAGATCCTGTGCAACGATGAACGGGCTTTGCTGGAAAACGACTCTACCCACTTAAGTGAAACTGTTAACCTGTTTCCTTCCTACCACGAGCCAAAGGACCACACTCTCAGCGGTGTGCAGGAGTACGTGTGTGGTGTATGTGCATGGGTGAGGAATGTCGGTGTAAGTGTGCTGCAAGGTGAGAAACACATGAGCCCAGTGCAAAAGTACATACCAGACTTGAGAAGTTGCATTTGGAGGATGGAAAATAACCTGCATGTATCATCCACTGTGACATCCCTGGTTTGACTGTAAACTTGGCCAACCCAAACTTCTGGCTATTTTCCCTACACTTGGAACTGGCAGAGTGCCCACTGCTATCTTTAGCTGCTTCCTCTCCCCCTAGCCATTTGCCTCAATGGGCTCTCATCTTTCCCAGATTCATGTACAAATATGTATATATGTAATTTATATATATATAAAAAACTTATTCTTATTAATCTACTACAGTTTATGTGTCTTTACTCATTGATATATATGAGTCATGATGTGTTGAGGGAGACTTGAGGTTGCAAAATTTTCTGGGTCCCAGTGACTGGGTTGTGGAGTGAGGCACACATCATGACCATGTGTGCTGACTCCTGAAATCTGCTTTGAGTGTAAGGAGTGACAGTCCAGGAAGAACTAAGGTCCAGAGGAGGCAGAGACAGGGCAACTCATCCTTACTTCTCTATACATCTCTCTCTCCCCAACCCCTACCACCCCACACTACTCTAACCACACTAAAGGCTAGATAATCCCTGATGTGTGAAGAGGAAACACACTTTATGGTTTTAGTTTTTGAAAATGTTTAAATGTCTCTTTTGTGCATCTTTTTTATCCAGCTGAGACTTAGGCCAGTCATCTTTGTGCATTCCCACTTCACCCGGAGAGGATGGATTTTGGATCCAGGTTCATGTGTCTGGCGAAACAAAGGAAGAATCCATGCCTGCTCTGTAATTGTTGAAAGTTTAAGTTTATTTCAAGTTTATCATACTGCTTAAAGTATCAGAAAAGATTCTCTTCAATAACTGGCTTGGCTCTGAGATAGGCTGCTAAAATACCAAACAGAAGAGTTACAACTGTGTCCAGTTCTTGCAGACCCTAGAGTTCTGCTGGACCTCTATTAGGTTCAATAAAAGCAAAATTCCTGACTCTGTGTAGCCTATCTTTTAGTCAGAGGGGAGAACAGAAATCAATGTAAATTATCTGACAAGTTGTTGTTGTGGTTTAGGCACTAAGTTTTGTCAGATTCTTTGCAACCCCAGGGACTGTAGCCCACCTGTAGGCTCCTCTGTCCACAGGATTTCCCAGGCAAGAATACTGGAATGGGTTGCCATTTCCTTCTCCAGGGGCTCTTCCTGACCCAGATATCGGACTAGGTCTCCTGCATTACAGGTGGATTCTTTACTGACTGACTCACCAGGGAAGCCTAGTAACAAACGCAATAGAGATTAAGCAGTATATGGAAAATTGACCTTGTGGGCAGAGAAACAAGGTTTTCAAGTTAAACAGTAGACAGGAGAAGTCTTACTGGGAAGGCTCAATGTGAACAGTGTAGAGGGAGGCAACTGAATCAGATATACGAGGAAGAAGACTTCCAGATAATGGGAATAACCTCTCCAAGGCCCAGAAGGATACCAGTGTCCTCAGGGAAAAGCTAGTAAATAATGTGGCTGGAATAGAGTCAGAAAGTGAAGGGAGAAGGAAAGGAGGATGGAGAAGAAGTGGACTGAACTGTGGCGTCATCATTTATTGATTGTGTGATCCCAAAGTTAATTCCACCTTCAAGTGTTTCAGTGAAACCAGTGATTTTCCTATGGCCAATTTACCTCACACGAGTTTGAGAAGGATACAATAACACAGGGAAATGAATTATAAGCCACTATTATTATTCTACACAGAAAGACAGATAGAAACAGATATAGAGAGTTAAGACTGAATTCTTTTGTCCCCCTCCACAGATTCATATACTGAAGCTCTATCCCCTTATGTGTGATGCAATTAGGAAACGGAGTTTTTAGGAGGTAACTAGGTTTAGCAGAGGCCATGACGGTAGAGCTGGGATTAGCTCTTATAAGAAACAGAAAAAAACACTAGAGCTTTCTCTCTCCACCATGTGAGGAGGACACAGCAGAAGATGGCCATCTACAAGCCAAAAATGAAGGACTCACCTGGAAGCAGATCTGCCTTGATCTTAGACTTCCCAGGAGTGTGAAACGTCTGTTGTTTAAGCCCCCTAGTCTATGCTATATTGTTATAGCAGCCTGAGCAGACTAATACAGGTAGGTGAGTAGGGAAAGGATGATTGACAGATACATAGATGGAGATAGAGCACGCATATGTATACTTAATGAATCACTTCAAAGGTCTTCACCAGGCAATTCAAATAGGAGATTCCCATTTTAAAGGAAGCATAAAAGTGCTTGCGTTCATGAAGTATACAGATGGAAACATATGGTAACTCCAGCCTAAAAATGCACAGCACTGAGCCTAATGCAGTATTTCTGAGATTAGTCCCACAAAAACAAAGAACACCATCACAGAGAGCCCGACAGCCCCCTCCCGGCACCCTGCCGCCTGGTTCATTTACTCTAAGTTGTTTGTGACAACTCCAGAGGATCGAAGCTTCTGCTCCCTGACTTTAGAGACTCTCCTTCCCTTTGTTGTCAGGACGGCCTCCCAGAAGCAGTGCTGAAATCCAGTGTGCTTGTAATAGTTCCACACCTTCTCTCGGCCTTGCTGGCAATATTACCAGGAGCAATTTTTAAATTTTAAAATTTATACTGCTTTTCATTAAAAAGAAAAAACCTTCAAAGCTGAAAAGAACAATTCTAATAAGCCAAGCACTTAACAAATGTATGAGATGTAAAGATGACTTTGAATTTCACGTTTTAATGCATTTACACCGTTGAAGCTATTTCTAAGCAAATAGAAATATTTTTATGAAAATAATATGTGGACATGATAGCATTTCAAATACAGAAATTCAACTTTTCTAACCCCAATTCCCCTCTCCAGAGACAGTTTTTGGCCACATGAATGTTACCCCCATAATTCTAAACGTTGTGTTCATCTGCTGTATCCATTGTAGATCGATTTTAGCACCCTAACATGAGGCAGGAAGATAAACCCCTACCCTCACTACTTCTCATCCCTCTTCCTTTCAATACATCGTATTCATTTCATTATTTACGCCGCTTCTCTTCCGTAATGCCATGCCATTTTTGCTGGCTTTTACCGAAGGGAGAAGTGGTAGCACAGTGGCTAAAAGCCTTGGTTCTGGAGATGGACCACTTGGCTTGGAAGCTTTGTTCTTCAGGTTGTTAGCTCTGCAATCCTGAGCAATTTACTCAACCTTCCTGGGCCTCTGTTTCCTCACCTGTACAATGAGGAAATGGATGATCACCACCACTGCATGGAGTTGCCCGTGAGGATGCAAATAATAACACATTTGCAGCCTTCAATGTCCAATACACGGAAGCTCTCAGGAAATATTAGCTATAGTACATAGCTACAGGATTCCCTTTCACTCTAATCCCGTCCTTTTCTTTATGCCTGTGACTGCTTGTGCCCCCAGTTCTGTCTTTCCCCTTGTACAACTCACCTTTTGTCAATAGCATGTTTGCTTTTTGGACCTGTGATGATTAATATTTACAATTTGTTATGCAATCACAACACAGTGTCCTGTGTTTTATTTACAGGTGGATGCTATGGGTTGAAAACCAGTAAGTTAAATGAACCAAGTTCTGCTCAGTCCTGGGGACAACAGTATGGGAGAACTGTATTTTCCTCTCCGTAGGCATGATGCTCCTACTTCTGTCTCTAACATCAACTGTTTAAACTGATGCTGTATTTCAGTTTGCTTTTCCCTTCAACTGCTATTTGCTCACTAAATTTCATTACTTTTCCTAAAATTTGACCCACCTTCTTTTGTTCTCCTTGCACCATTTTCCCAGAATAAACTATTTTTTAAATGTTCAAACTGAACACTGTTTCCTTGCCTGGATCCCCTCCTTTTTCAGAACACTTGTCCCTCCTCCTCCTCAGTTTGGAAGCTGTAAGACCAAAGTAAGGATAAGATCCTGAAAGAAAAGAGACCAAATTGCTTTCAGGTTAGACTGGAAATAATGACTAGTTACTAATCATGAAAACTGCATAATTCTGGCCCCACCACTCTTAATTTCCTTGCTTTGTGGAAGAGTTAACAGTCTGGATTTCAACAGTACTTCAGGTAATTATGAGCCAGGTAGTCCTTATTCTATATTGTGCCCAATACTGGTCTAGGCCACAAGTGAGATCTCACCTAGGGCCTCTTCTATTTCTTAAGATTAGACATTTTGCGTGGGACTTCAGGCTAAAACTCTAGTTATTATTAAGCAGGGCATTTCCCCTGCATATATCTCTTAAGAATTAGAAGGTGGCTTGTGGAAGATTTGAGAATTTCAGACTCAAGGATGCATGTCTTCCTTGCGCTAAATATTTTCTTCTTAGAGATCCAGAAACAGCCCTTGACTGTGAGGAGCCCACCCAGGCCCTCCCTGAACCAGTCACTGCCGTGTACCCAGGGTGATGGGATGCAATGGGCTGCCTGAGCAGCAGTTCATCCTTTGCCTGAGACAGAGCTAGGCGTGGTCCTCTCAGCAGTCCCAGGACAGGAGTGTTGCCCAGATGCCCGTTTCAGGCTCAGAGAATGGCACAGGTGCTAAGTCTTGAGCCATAATATGGATCTCCTGTATTTGTCCATGGTTGGAAGGCTGGGAGAGACAGGAAAACAAAACAAACTTGAAAAACAAAGCCAGTCTTGAAAAGCTGTCTCTCTGATGTAAATGGTACCTTTGTCTTAAATTCACACTAAGCTGGAGATCATACACCTTTGTTTTTCAAATTGGCAGATAATTGTTTTACAATGTTGTGTTGGTTTATGCCATACAACAAAGCAAATCAGTCATAATTATATATATATATATATATATATATATATATATATATATATATAAAATTAAGCCTACCTCGGCCCTCCCGTCACACCCCTCTAGGTCATCGGACAGCACCAGGTTGGGCTCTCCGTGTTATACAGCAGCTTCCCACTAGCTTGCTATTTTACACATGATAGTGTTTATATGTCAGTGCTACTTTGTAATGACATGGATGGACCCAGACACTTTCTTAGAAGTAGGTGTACAGAAGATGGAGGACAAATGGAAGTTTATGTCCAAAGAGATGGGGATTTGTGTGTGGGGGGGGCGGTGGGGGACAGTGAGGTAAAAGGTGCAGAACATAAGCTCTATTTCTAATTTGCTACTGGACTAGCCCAGGCTGTTGTACAGAAATTTGGAAACACTAAACGTGGTGAAATAGCCACATGGACAATTGCTCAAAAATATTTTTCTGTTCCCCTTGAAACAGAATGATTTTATTGATTTCATCAAATACATACCTCAAAGTTATGACAGAAAGTTGAGTAAGTTATGTGCTTGGAATTGCATTTATTATTATTACCAAGCACAATTACAGTGCTTACACTGTAACAAGTACTATTTTAAGTGCTTAGCAAATATTAAACTAATTTAATCCTCACAATTGCAATCTTGGGTACGTATTATTTATAATACTTTTTTTTTGTATTTTAGTATTATTATACTATTTTATTATTTTACTATCTTTAGTATTATTATAATATTATTTATTGCTTTGAAACTGAGGCTCAGAGAGGTTAAAGAGCCTGTCCAATGTCATATAGTAAGTAGACGGCAAAATACCCAGGATTAAAACCAAACCATCTATACATTCATCACTTGGCCATTTCACCTGATTATGAGTTGTGTTTAAAGAAGGGACTAAAATGACAAGGCTCAACTAAAAGGAAAAGGTAGAAATGAGAAAAATGAGTGATCCCAGAAGCTAGGGGGGATTTAGGCTCAGGAATTTCTGGTGATGAGGTTCTGGAACTAAAAACAAGAACTTACTGGGAATATTAATTTGGGGTAGTATCTGAATCCATTGAGAAATGACTTTGTTTTCTTTAAAATTTATAAAGACCAGTTGGATGAAGAGTCATGAAGGAAAGGAAAAGAATAAGGTGACTTAAGTAACATCTTAAGTGACCTCTTC
Source organism: Capricornis sumatraensis (assembly GCF_032405125.1). NCBI lineage: Eukaryota > Metazoa > Chordata > Mammalia > Artiodactyla > Bovidae > Capricornis > Capricornis sumatraensis. The sequence continues at coordinate 1,626,673 of NW_027184612.1, read as the reverse complement.
CCTCTAATTAGGGCTTCCTGGGTAGCTCAGTTGGTAAACAAACTGACTGCAATGCAGGAGACCCCAGTTCGATTCCTGGGTTAGAAAGATCCCCTGAAGAAAGGAGCCAGACTACCCACCCCAGTACTCATGGGCTTCCCTGGTGGCTTAGTTGGTAAATAATCCATCTGCAATGTAGGATACCTGGGTTCGATCCCTTGGTTGGGAAGATGCCCCTGGAGCAAGGCATGGCAACCCACTTCAGTATTCTTGCCTGGAGGATCCCCACGGACAGAGGTGCCTCGGGGGGTACAGTCCATGGGATCACAAAGAGTTGGACATGGTCGAGCAACTCTGACTTTCTTTCTAATTAATAGAGGTGAGAGGACCTGTGGAGAAGGACCCAGCTCTCTCTACTAGCTGTCTAGACATGTTACCAGGATGAACAAGGAGATAAATGGCAACCACACTACTGGATTTGATGATCCTGCAAATCCAAGGATTCAGGTTGTTAAGAATGGCTTATGATGGCATACCTGCTGCACGCACATATGCCACTAAGTGTGCCCCCAGTCACACATTTTAACTGGGGTAATAGTTCTTAAGAGGTACACATTTGTTTGCTATGGCTGCCGTAATATTACTACAAACTTGGTGGCTTAAAACAAAACACATTTTCTCATGGTTCTGGAAGACAGCAGTCCAAAACCAGTTTCACTGAACTGAAATCAGGAGTTGGTAGGATCATTCATGTCCCCTCCAGAGGCTCTAAGATAGAATCTGTTTCCTTGTCAGCATTCCTTGGTTTCGGGCTGCATCAATCCAAACCCAGCTTCATCATCACTTTCTCTTTGGAGTCAAATCTCCCTCTGCCTCTCTCTCATGAGAACACCAGTGATGACTTCGGGCCCATCCAGGTAGCCCAGGATAATCTTCCCGTCAATAACCTTCATTTAATTCCATTAGCAAAATCCCTTCTGTCATTTAATGTGACATTCACAGGTTCTGGGCATTAGAATGTGGACATTCAGGGACAAGGGTATTATTCAGTCTACAGCAAGGTAGATACTGTGATTTTTCTCAGATGCAGGAAATGAAGTTTAGGGAAGCAATTTTTCCCAGGTTTTACAATTTCCAGAGTTAAGATTTAAATCCTGGCAGTCAGAGTTTAGGACACACTCTAAACAATTTCAATCTGTGTCCTTAACTACTGCATACTCCTTGGTTAAGAGTCACACATAGGTATCAAGACCCAATTGAATAAAACATGATGTACTGTCTCCTCTTTCACTTGTGTATTTCTGAATCTGGCCCAGAGCAGAAGAGTCCAGAAAATTGTTAAGCAGGTTTACTAAGAGAATGCATTTACTGTTTGATTTGCATTGAGTAATGAAAGGTTGCTTTTTTTTTAAAAAAATAGAATATGCCACCAAGTAGTGTTATCACCAGTTTATATATTTAAACAACCAAACAACAACAAAAAGCTATAGATGCAAAGGTGTCAGGGACATGTCTAAAGGCATCCTGCTGGAAAAAGAGCTGGTACCAGATGCCGAGACCCAAATTCAGCCCATCTAGTCTTGATTAAGCACCTATTCCGAGAGATTGTGGCTCACCACCCAGCACCTGGGTCTTTATATCCCAGCTTCAAGATGGAAATTAGTTGAGGGATCACAGACACTTGTACTAATCACTAATTCATAATCTGCTAACCCCTTCCTTTGTGGAAGAGAACTTGGCATTTCTAAAATCCTTTTCTGCCTGAGAGCACGCAGAGCAGCCCTTGCTCCTTTGGCCATGACCTACTGTGCTTTGAAAAGGTGATTTGGCAAGTGCAGCTGCAAACGCATCTCCAATATCACACATCTATGGAAAATTCCAGTCAGGTTTTAGACCCAGTCACAGTACATTTTTCTGCGGATCAGTAAGGATTTGCTGAGGATCAGTAATGCTCTCCGTGTGCTAGCTGACAAGGGCATGATCTCTGTGCTTATTATATTCCATTTGTCAGCTCCTCTCTGACACAGTTGTCCGCAGGATTCCTTAGGAATATTTGAGTTATTTAGGCACTATTTCAGGAGTTGCTCCTGCCTGTATCCTCTCATTTCTTAATCAACATTTCCCAGTTGAGACCATAAGTAATTCAGCTGAGGTGGGTTCTGAGAGGCATTCTTCCCTACTCAACTCCACTGGAATCTACACCCTGTACATCTCAATCTCCATGCCCTGTAAGTTTCACACGGGTGACATCACATACTCCCCATCATCACTGTTTTCAGGACTCAGGACCACAACGGTGACTAGCAAGTTCATCAGCCTTTCCGTTTCTCTCCCTTTGGATTGTTTAAGAGTGATTTGCCAGAGACTGTGTGTTTCGATTTTTTGCAAAGCTCAGTGGTCCAGAGACAATACTAGAATTCTGCCCTGGAGAAACACACATTCTGCTAATTGTTCTCTCTCTCTTGTAGAACAGAAAAGAAACTCAGCCATCACAGTTATTCAAGGTTTACCTGTGTCCATTGCTAAGGATTTGGATAAGACTGGTAATACTCCTGGCGTGCTGCGATTCATGGGGTCACAAAGAGGGGACAGAACTGAGCGACTGAACTGAACTGGTAATACTCCATATTTCCTACTGGAAGATACTTTGCATTCCATAAAATTAAATCCACACCATATGAGAAATTTAGTCTAACCTCTCATCTATCGATTCATGAGGTTTGGCTCACTGAGATTTCCTCCCTCATTCTATTGTGAAGAAAAGGAATTGTTGGCCAAAGACATTGTCACATGTTTATGTGTCCAAGTTGGCCAGTTATCTTCAACTCTATTTGGGTTGCCTTTTGCTATGCAGAATTCTTTCATTTTTATGAAGTCAAAGCAACTCTCTTTTTCTTTATATCTCAGTTTCACATTCCGCTTAGAGAAAGACTTCCACATAACAAGATATGAATTCTCATCCTATAGGCCTCTAGGTATTTATTTCTTACCATGGAACATTACTCAATGTATGCTATACAGGCAGTCCTCACTCTGAACAGTTTGCTCGTGCATGAATTTCAGTTACCATTATTTAATTAAATAATGCCTGTCCCCCCAACAGAACAAATTTCAGATACCAGCATGTATTAACAGTGAGGAAGTGCCAAACTTCACAGCTGTTATCAAGTTCACAAACCACCACAGTAATGATAGATGTATATCACAATTAGAGAACAATCAGGCCCCATCTTTCAAAGTCTCTGGGTGCTGGGTCATTGTGCATGTTCACATACAGAGGGCAAGACCCATGGAATGTTGATACCTGAACAGCTTCATTTCTAGGTATTTGGGAATTTTCCACCTCTCTTTTTACTATTGATTTCAAGTTACTTCTATCATGGTCTGAGAATAGAATAGACTTCATATGATTTCTGCTATTTTAATTTGTTAGAGCATGCTTTATGTCCCAGAATGTGGTCCCTCTTGGTGTATATGCCATGTGAGCTTGAGACAATGTGCATTCTGCTGTTGTTGGATGAAGCAGTCTGTAGACGTTTATTACATCCATTTTGTCAATGGTGTTGTTGAGTTCAGTTATGTCTGTGCTGATTTTCTGCCTGCTGGATCTCTCCATTTAGGATAGAGGGGTGTATAAATATCCAACTATGATGCTGGGCATCTTTCTTTCTCCTTGCAGTTCTGTTTTTGTCTCACTAATTTGATGCTTTCTTGTCAGGCACATACACATCAAGAATTGTTATGGCTTCTTGGAGAACTGACCCCTTTATCATTATGGAAAGCCTTCTTCGTGCCTGGTAATTTTCCGTGCCCTCAAATCTGCTTTGACTGAAACTCATACGGCTTCTCAAACGTCTGTGAATTAGTATGATATCCCTTTCCACAACCCTTTGCTTCTAAGTTATGTGTGTCTTTATATGAAGATTTAAAGTAGATTTCTTATAAATGGATCTTGTTTTTAGATGCTCTGTGACAATCTTTTAATTGGTATAATCATTGGTATTTAAAATGATTATTGATATCATTAGATTAATATCTATCATATCTGATCCTGTTTCACATTTATTGCCATTGTTCTTTGTTCCCATTTTTATATTCCACTCTTTTTCTGCCACTTGTGGTTTTAACCAAGCATTTCATATGATTCAGTTTTCTCCTTGAAACGCCAGACACAGTATACTGGTGGAATTAACTGCAGCAAACAGATCTTCAGTGATGTGGGGCTGCAGAAGCATCTATAGTCTTATGATTAGGTCTCAGTCTTATAATGAGCATGTGTTCCTCAGCACTGAATTTGGGAAGTGCCACTCAACATTTTCTCTCACTTTAAGTGGGTAGGGTAGGGTACTTCCCTTCCTTCAGGTCAGTCAGTCTCAAAACCCAACAAAACCCAATAGATTGGACCTCTGGTAAAACAGTCCCTCCTGAGGGCAGGACTTACTAAGTGATGGAAGTAAAGTCTGATGCTGTGAAGAGCAGTACTGCATAGGAACCTGGAATGTTAGGTCCACAAATCAAGGCAAACTGGAAGTGATCAAACAGGTGATGGCAAGAGGGAACATCGACATTCTAGGAATCAGCAAACTAAAATGGACTGGAATGGGTGAATTTAACTCAGATGACCATTATATCTACTGCTGTGGTTAAAAATCCCTTAGAAGAAATGGAGGAGTCATCATAGTCATCAAAAAAGTCTGAAATGCAGTATTTAGATGCAATCTCAAAAATGAAAGAGTGATCTCTGTTGTTTCCAAGGCAAACTATTCAATATAAAAGTAATCCAAGTCTATGCCCTGACCAATAATGCTGAAGAAGCTGAGGTTGAATGGTTCTATGAAGACCTACAAGACCTTCTAGAACAACCAAAAGAGATGTCCTCTTCATTATCGGGGACTGGGATGCAAAAGTAGGAAGTCAAGAAATACCTGGAGTAACAGGCTAATTTGGCCTTGGAGTACAGAATGAAGCAGGCCAAAGGCTACAGAGTTTTGCCAAGAGAATGCACTGGTCAGAGCAAACACCGTCTTCCAACAACACAAGAGAAGACTCTACCCATGGACTTCACCAGATGGTTGATACTGAAATCAGACTGATTATATTCTTTGCAGTCAAAGATGGAGAAACTCTATATAGCCAGCATAAACAAGACCAGGAGCTGACTCTGGCACAGATCATGAACTCCTTATTGCCAAATACAGACTGAAATTGATAAAGTACGGAGATCATGGCATCTGGTCCCATTACTTCATGGGAAATAGATGGGGAAACAGTGGAAAGTGTCAGACTTTATTTTTTGGGGATCCAAAATCACTGCAGATGGTGACTGCAGCCATGAAATTAAAAGATGCTGACTTCTTGGAAGAAAAGTTATGACCAACCTAGATAGTATATTCAAAAGCAGAGACATTACTTTGCCGACTAAGGCCCGTCTAGTCAAGGCTACGGTTTTTCCTGTGGTCATGTATGGATGTAAGAATTGAACTGTGAAGAAGGCTGAGTGCCGAAGAATTGATGCTTTTGAACTGGGGTGTTGGAGAAGACTCTTGAGAGTCCCTTGGACTGCAAGGAGATCCAACCAGTCCATTCTAAAGGAGATCAACCTTGGGATTTCCTTAGAAAGAATGATGCTAAAGCTGAAACTCCAGTACTTTGGCTACCTCATGCTAAGAGTTGACTCACCGGAAAAGACTCTGATGCTGGGAGGGATTGGGGGCAGGAGGAGAAGGGGACAACCGAGGATGAGATGGCTGGATGGCATCACGGACTCGATGGACGTGAGTCTGAGTGAACTCTGGGAGTTGGTGATGGACAGGGAGGCCTGGCGTGCTGTGATTCACGGGGTCGCAAAGAGTCGGACACGACTGGGTGACTGAACTGAACTGAATGGAAAAACCGCTAGACCATTCAGATGTGACCTGAATAAAATTCCTTACAATTATACAGTAGAAGTGACAGACAGATTCAAGGGATTAGACCTGATAGACAGTCCCTGAAGAACTATGGATGGAGGTCTGTGACATTGTACAAAAGGCAGTGATCAAGACCATCAACACGAAAAGAAATGCAAAAGGCAAAATGGTTGTCTATGAAGGCCTCACAGACAGCTATGAAAAGAAGTAAAAGGAAAAGGAGACAAGGAAAGATACACCCATCTGAATGCAGGCTTCCAAAGAATAGCAAGGAGAGATAAGAAAGCCTTCCTCAGCAATCAGTGCAAAGAAATAGAGGAAAACAACAGAATGGGAAAGACTAGAGATCTCTTCAAGAAAATTAGAGATGACAAGGGAACACATTTCATGCCAAGATGGGCACAATAAATGACAGAAATAGAAGATATTAACAGAAGCAGAAGATATTAAGAGGTGGCAAGAATACACAGAACTATACAAAAAAGATCTTCATGACCCAGATAATCAAGATGATGTGGTCATTCACCTAGAGCCAGACATCTTGAATGTGAAGTCAAGTGGGCCTTAAGAAGCATCACCCCAACAAAGTTGGTGGAAGTGATGGAATTCCAGTTGAGCTATTTTGAATCCTAAGAGATGATGTTGTGAAAGTGCTGCATTCAATATGCCAGCAAATCTGGAATACTCAGCAGTAGCCACAGGACAGGAAAAGGTCAGTTTTCATTCCAGTCCCTAAGAAAGGCATTGCCAAAGAATGCTCAAACTAAAGCACAATTGCACTCATCTCACATGCCAGCCAAGTAATATTCAAAATTCTTCAAGCCAGGCTTCAACAGTACATGAACTGTGAACTTCCAGAGGTTCAAGCTGGATATGGAAAAGGCAGAGGAACCAGAGATCAAATTGCCAATATCCTTTGGATCATCAAAAAAGCAAGAGAGTTCCAGAAAAATGTCTATTTCTGTTTTGTTGACTATGCCAAAGCCTTTGACTTTGTAGATCACAACAAACTGGAAAATTCCTCAAGAGATGGGAATACCAGAACTTCTGACCTGCTTCCTGTGACATCTGTATGCAGGTCAAGAAGCAACAGTTAGAACTGGACATGGAACAACAGACTGGTTCCAAATTGGGAAAGGAGTACGTCAAGGCTGTATATTGTCACCCTGTTAATTTAACTTATATGCAGAGTACAACATGAGAAACACTGGACTGGATGCATCACAAGCTGGAATCAAGATTGCTGGAAGAAATACCAATAACCTCAGATATGCAGATGATAGCACCCGTATGCCAGAAAGTGAAGAAGAACTAAAGAGTCTCTTGATGAAAGTGAAAGAGCAGCGTGAAAGAGTTGGCTTAAAGTTCAACATTCATAAATCTAAGATCATGGCAAATAGATGGGGAAACAGTGGAAACAGTGACAGACTTTATTTTGGGGGGCTCCAAAATCACTGCAGATGGTGACTGCAGCCATGAAATTAAAAGACGCTTATTCCTTGGAATAAAAGTTATGACCAACCTAGGCAGCTTATTAAAAAGCAGAGACACTACTTTGCCAACAAAGGTTCATCTCGTCCAAGCTATGGTTATTCCAGTAGTCACGTATGGATGTGAGAGTTGGATTATAAAGAAAGCTGAGCACTGAAGAATTGATGCTTTTAAACTGTGGCGTTGGAGAAGATTCTTGAGGGTCGCTTGAACTGCAGGGAGATCCAACCAGTCCATTCTAAAGAAAATTAGTCCTGAATATTCACTGGAAGGACTGACGCTGAAGCTGAAACTGTACTACTTTGGCCATCTGATAGGAAGAACTGACTCATTGGAAAAGATCCTGATGCTGGGAATGATTGAAGGTGGGAGGAGAAGGGGACAGCAGAGGATGAGATGGTTGGAGAGCTTCAGTGACTCAATGGACATGAGTTTGAGTAAACTCCAGGAGTTGGTGATGGACAGGGAGGCCTGGCATGCTACAGTCCATGGGGTCACAAAGAGTCGGACACGACTGAGTGAGTGAACTGAATTGACTGAGGGCAGGCCTTATTATGAATAGTAGAATTTTCTGGTGTATTTCAAAATTGTTTCTGTTTCCCTCCTCAGCCAGAAGAGGAATTTACTCTGACCTTCTTCACCCAGTAGTGACGCCTGGCAGAGCTCAAGAGACAAAATTCACCAAAGAATAGAGGCCTCCCTGGAATTTTTATCATATAGACATTTGCACACTGAGCCTTTGGCAAATACATCAAATACAGTTCAGTTTTTCCTACCTCAGTATTGGTTTCCACAGTGATTTCTGCTCTTGCATTTCTCTTCCAGTAAGCTATTATATTCTGTGTCTGCCTCTCCAGTTTTGGGCATGGTGATTTTTCCTGTGACCTTACTTCTCTAATGTATCTAAGAATTGTTGATTTTTCAGTTTGTTCAGATATTTACTTGTTAGTACAGAGTGGCAACTTCCAAGCTCCTTTCATGTTGGGCTCAAAACTAGAAGTCGTGTAAGTTTTTTTGACAATAGAATAAAACATGCTAATTCTCAGTATTTCTAATGTTTTAGGTTGCAGTCTCTTAACTAAGAATAAGGTTTACTATATTTTGAAAGCTTAAAAGAATGTATCTTTAAGTAAAATAAACATTGTAATATCTAAATATGTTAGCATTTTTATATAATGACTTGCAATTGTCATCTAAAACAATTATATAAATCAAGCTCTACATTTAGGATTAAAAACATTTTTTAACTTGTTATTTTATATTGGAGTACAATTGATTAACAACATTGTGGTAGTTTCATGTGTACAGTAAAGTCACTCTTTTAAAGTCTATATATATATCTACAACCAACAAGTTTCTAGTGTTTTCTCAGCAAGATTTTAAGATCAAGGAACAATAATATTTTCCGCATTGGTCATTAAGATCAACTTTGCACAGTGTAATTTGTATGACCATTTTTGTAGTTCTACAATAAGGACAGTCTGTACTTTATTTACCTTGTACTGTATTTCTTATATATACATGGGTTCCTATACAAGTTTAACAATATATTGATGTACTATTATAGTTTAGTAGATTTTTTTTAAACCACTGAAACTTTGAAGTGTGCTTTGATATTGGATATGCACATTTCTCTCCTCATTCCAACTTTATCTTCCCTTAAAAAAGATCTGCTTTACGGTGATAAATGCCTCTTGATCATTATAACTTTTTAAAAAAATGTGGTGGTGGAATCTATCTGCTAATATTCATTACGACCTGATATCGTAAAAGAAATGTGCTTCTGGTTAATTTTAGGGTAAATTTATAAATCTGATTTTTGTCTTGAGACTCTTAGCTTTGTTTAATAAAGTGGAAAACAACTGATATCTTTCTTAAGTGTACATCGTTGATTATATTTTTTAACCTCATAAAGCTACTTATATTTTCTACTCAAAATATGAGTCAATATTGGATGCCTATAACTTATTCATTATCATCTAGTTTGTCTAGCTTTTCAAGTGTATTGGTATAAAGTTAGCATAGTATTCTTTTGTAATTAAAAAAATACTGCTGTACAGCTAGTCCCATCCCTATCGCATTTACAAAATATTGCTTGTTTTACTAGTCTTTCTAAAGAACACGCTTTCAGTATTGTCAAGTTTACCAGTTTTCTTCTCTATTTTGTCTTTGCTCTTTATTAATTTTGTCCTTCCACTCTTTTGGATTCACCTTATTCTTTTTCTGTGTCTACTGTCCAACTCCTGTAGCTTCAAGAGCCATTTTCAGCAACTCAACCAGCTCTGCCAGCTGTGTCATGGCCACTTCATGACACGCCATTAAAACTTAATCTCATACACTGGGTGCAGACTCAGCAGCCTTATTTTGCTTTCAGAATTGTTCCTTGGCCTTGCTCCTTCTTCTCCTAAATTAGCCCCATAATCAGAGAAAATTCTGGTGGGCCTCATCCCCATGCTGCTTATAAGGCCTGCCTTTCCTCCAGTTTCATAGTAAAAGACAAAGTATTTCCATCCTTTTTATTTATTTATTTGATATTGATCAAACATTTTGCAACACTTCTTTGCAGTGTATTCAAATTCAGAAAAAAAAAAGCAAGTCTTCATGCACACAGGCTCACTGGAATGTCATGATTTTAAACTATGTATGACCTTGAAATGACCTTTCCTCCAACATCTTTAACACATGGTCGATTTGTCATAAGCTCTTCCTCACTACCACTTCCAAAGGAAACACCATCATTATTTGAAGAGATGTCTACACTCCCATATTCATTGCAGCATTATTCACAAGAGTCAAGATATGGAAACAGCCTAGGTGTCCATCAGTACACTAATGAATAAAGAAAATATGATGCATATATAAAATGGAACATTACTCAATCTTAAAAAAGAAGAAAATCCAACTGTTTAAGACAACATGGATAAAATTGGAAGACACTATGCCAAGTGAAATAACACAAAGACAAATAATGCATGATGTCACTTACATATGGACTCTAAAATGTAACTTCAAAATCTCTACTGCCACAGCACATTTTCCTCAGCAGAATCTAGCAGCCCCTACTATGAGCTGCATCCTTTCTTACTGTCTGTACCAGATTCAAACCACAGGGAAATACATATCTACTGATGTATCTAGATTATATTTTACCTTTTTTTTTTTTTTAAATCATTCCTTCCACTTCTGGCATCAGAATCTCATTTTTTCCCTTCAGAGAAGTCCTAGTGATTCAGGTAGATTGCGTCTTCTCTCTAGGTTGTGTGACCTGGGCCTGGCTAGACACAGTAGTTTATATATGTACTCCATATGTCTTTTGTACTCATTTTTCCTTTGTTCTTAAGAAAATTTTATTGAAATAGTTTCTCAATTAACAATGGAACAAAGTAAATTTGACTCAAACCTGTCCAATCAGCCTCAACTACTAGTGAAACACCTCAAATATATAGGACAGGATAGGACCCTTAGGTCATATTTCTGCCATTATGAAAAAAAAAAAAAAAGAGAGAGAGAGAGAGAGAGAAAGAGACAGATACAACCAGGCTGTCTCTTACCCTGAGAGCTGGGGTGGTAGCCCTGGCTTCTGCTATTTAAGGCATCTTGGAGGGCAGGGTCTCTAACATTTTGCATGGTGGGTAAAAGGCCCCTCTCCCAGCAGAGCAATGACCTGAAGGCAGGCCAGCCTTTTCCCTCTTTGTGCCAAGAGAGCCTGGTGGCATTTTTACTTTCATGCCATGGTCTTTCCTGCCCCCAGGGTTTTGGGATAGATTCTCTGTTTTCCATCATTTTCCCTCCAAATTTTAGTCTAGTTATTTTTTAATTGACATTAGTAATCCTTTATTTTGTTTGACTATGACACTGTCAAACCATTCTTCTGAGTGCTTAATTTCAGCTACTGCTTTTTAAATTCTAGACTTTCTTTTGATTGCATTTCACCATGTTTGCTTAAATTGTGTATGTTGCCATTTATTTTTAATAACTAATCATAATTTTAAATAATACTTTAATTGAGATATAATTCACTTTCCATATAATTTCAAATGTACAATTTGATGTGCTGTGCATTTACCACCACAATTTTAAATTTTTTGTCCACCTCTCTCCAAAAAAGAAAAAGAATCTATTATAAGTCACTTACTCCCCATTTTTCCAAACCCTAGGCAGCCACTAATATACTTTGTCTTTATGCTGCTGCTGCTGCTGCTGCTGCTATAGATTTGCCTATTCTGGACATTTCATGCAAATTGAATTATACAATTACTTAGCATGGCTTGAAGGTCCATCTATGTTGTAGGTCCATTCAAGAAATCATGTATCAGTACATGATTTCTCTATATGGCTGAACCACATTTCATGGTATGGTTATTATTGTAACTTATTTATTCATTCATCAGTTAGTGGACATTTGGGTTATTTCCACTTTGGGATTACTTAAATAATGCTGCTGTGGCTGGATTCATCTGCAAGTTTTGTATGCAGGTCTAGATTTGTTTTTAAATTAATAGATTATTTTTGAGCAATTTCTAATTTATATTACAATGAAGCAGAAAGTATAGAGTTCCAGTAGTCATGTATGGATGTGAGAATTGGCCCATAAAGAAGGCTGAGCACCAAAGAATTGATGTGTTTTGATTGTGGTACTAGAGAAGGCTCTTGAGAGTCCCTTGGACAGCAGTGAGATCAAACCAGTCGATTTTAAAGTAAATCAACCTGAATATTCATTGGAAGGACTGTTGCTGAAGCTGAAGCTCCAACATGTGCCCACCTGATGCGAAGAGCCAACTCATGGGAAAAGACCCTGAGAGGATGAGATGGTTGGACAGCATCACTGACTCACTAGACATAAATTCAAGCAGAAGGCCATGGGCTCGCAAAGAATTGGACATGACTTAGCGACTGAACAACACATAGAGAGTTCTCATACCTCCTGCCCTCTTTACCCACTTTCCCTTATTATTAACATCTTATGGTAGTATAACATATTTGATATAGTTACCAAACTAACATTGACACATTGTTACTAACTAAAGCCCATGGTTTACTTTGGACTTCACTCTTTGTTTGGTACATTATGTGATTTTTGACAATAGTGTATCCATCATCACAGAACCACACATGGAAGTTTCACTGCCTTTAAATTTCCATGGTTCACCTATCCTTTTCTCCCTCTCACAACTTCTAGTGACCACAGATCTTTTCATTGTGGCCACAGTTTTGCCTTTTTCTAAATTTCATACTGTTGGAATCATGCAGTATGTACATAGCCTTTGCAGACTGGCTCTTTTTCACTTAGCTATATGCATTTAAGATGCTTCCATGTCTGTTCATGGGTTCATAGACTTTCCTTATTGCTGAATGCTACTCCTTTGTATGTAGCCGAGGAGTTCAAAAGACTATAAGCAGAGAAGCCAACTGGTTCATCTATTGGAAAACATCTTGGTGGATTCCAAGTTTTGGCAATTAAGAAAGAAACTGTTATAAACACCCACATTCAGGTTTTTAATATAGATATAACTTTTCAGTTGCTATGGGCAGATACCAAGGAGCATGATGACAAGATTACTGTATGATAAAAGTATGTTTACTTTTATAAGAAGCTGTCAAATCTCACTAGCAACAAATGAGAATTCCTATTGTTCTATATCCTCACCAGCTTTGGTATTTCAATTGTTTTGGATTTCAGCCATTTGAATAGGTATGTATTGGTAGCTCATCATTTTAGTTTAAAATTCCCTAACGTTATATAACATGTAGCACCTTTTCATAAACTTATTTGCCATGTGTGTATTTTCTTTGTTAAATCAGAGTTGTTTTAACTAATGACTGAAAACTCCAATATCTTGTCCTGCTGTGCTGACTTATATTGTCTTTTCCTTTTGGGGCTCTTGACCATTTAGTCTTTTTCCTGGTATGTCAAATTAGGTTTTATATTGAAACTGGGCTGATTTTAATGGCAACCCACTCCAGTACTCTTGCCTGGAAACTCCCATGGACAGAGGAGCCTGGCAGGCTGCAATCCATGGGGTCGCTAAGAGTCGGACACAACTGAGCAACTTCACTTTCACTTTAGGAAACTGTAAAGATACCTCTACTCTGGAGGTCGTTATCTTTCTTTTGAAAAGATCTCTTTTTGCTCATAGCAGACAGTTACGATGGGGACTGGTAACCTGAGTCCATTCTCAGTTTGAGCTCATTCAAAGGGGTTCTCAGTCTTTGTGAATGCTGGTCTGTTTCTGGCTTGTCCTTCCTCCATGGGTGCTGCCCTTTGAAATTACCATGTGAACATTCCCAAGTACTTGTACTGCTCAGGCTTTATATGCAATGGTTCCATCAGCCCTGTTGAGACTTAGCTTGTCAAAAAGTTGTTGCTTTGTGCTTGAGCTTTTGCCACTTGGCTTCTCTGCTTGTAGTCTTTTGAACTCCTTGGCTTCTCAGCCCCTAGGCTGTAAGATTTGAATCAGCAAATGTCCCAAGGAGAAAAGCTGGGCCAAATGTCAATCCTGTCTCTGTTTCCCTTCTCTCTAGAACTTGGCCCACACGTCTTTGTGTCTCTAACATTCTGATGCCTTCAAACAGATGTTTTTCCACTTTATCCAGGTTTTCTAACATTTCTTCAGACTTCATCTGATCTTATTTTATTACTGAACTATCATCACAATTATCCCTAGAAAGAAAATTTTATGTTTTAAGTTACTGTATTTTCTATATTTACTCCCTTTCTATAGATACCTTTTACCGGATCCTTGACCTTGTTCCTGTATTACCAGTAAGATGGAGGCAAGGTGGAGGCTAAGAATGTTGGGAGGAAATCACTGATGAATTATATGTCTTGTTCTTTTATTTCTCCTCTCCTTGTCTACTCTGGCAGCCTATATTGGCCTTTCTTGATTTGACCCAGTTGCCCAAATAAGGAACACACTCTGGCAAAGAAAGATCTGATTTCACTCTCAGAAATGTCTGCATGTTAGGATTAGCTAGATGATGAACACCATGCCAGATTTCTTTGGGTGAGACATTTGCAGAACTGTGCAAGCTCTTTAGTGTGGCTTCTGCCAACATTGCTCAGACTATTCAGATTTCCTAAGGGAGGTCTAATCTTTCTACTTGCATATCAGAGGAGCCCTTCTCTCTTTCCTGAGCTTATTTGTAGGAGGTCAGCCTTTGGTTTTTTTCTTTGCCCATCCAATCATATTTGTTCATGAATTTCGAAGAGTCTTCAAGATCTCTCTCTTCCCTCCCTTTCTCTCTTTTCTCTTCTTTTAACCAATACTGTTAAATATTAACTATATATTTGCATATCTCTTAATTACAAAGGAATATTAGAAGGCTAAATCATTAAATACGAACCCCACCAACCTATGACTTGCACAGCACTCTCCCCTGGGCCTAAGGTTGTGCTATCCATTGGCTCTCTTATAATATCTTATATGTTTCTAAATTTATAATGATTTAGTTAATTCCTGAATCATGTGACAATAAAAAATCAATCAAATTAGCATTATACTACTGCAGCTTAGACCCAAGGACCAGAACCAAGGACTACAAAAAACCTGTAAACCAGCAAGTTCCACGTATCCTTTATGTTTAACAAGTGCTGAGGGTGAATGGGAAGTGGAGAGAAAGGATGTTAACTTCATATCACAGAGCCTTGTACGAAAATGAAAAAGAAAATGCCATAGCTCCTAGTTCAAATCATTAAAATCTTTTTTATGTCAAGAAGAATAACACATAAGAAAAACAACATACCCTACATGATGGGGTCAGTGGATAATTAATTCCCAGGTCAGGGAGGACAAATTAGACTTGCTATGGGATTTCATTTAAAGAAGGGTTTCAAAAAGCACTGCCCTTTTGTGTGAGGGCCTCTTAGATGAGGTACAATTGAGTTTTGAATCATTATAGAAGAAGGACAGCAAAGAGCCTTCAAGAAAGGGACAATATGCAACATGAGGAGTGAGCACAGAGGGCTTATGGAATAGGGAAAAAACCTGGCTGAACATATGAGTACCACATGTTGGGGGACCTGAGGGAAAGACTGGGTGAGGTTAGTTAAATGAAGTGGATTGAAGAGAAATACAGGGAAAGACAGATGGAAGACTGTGAAAAGCTCCTGAAAATGTAGGTCCATCTAGTCAAAGCTATAGTTTTCTCAGTAGTCATGTATGGATGTGAGAGTTGGAACATAAAGAAAGCTAAGCACTGAAAAATTGATTCTTCTGAATTGTGGTGCTGGAGAAGACTCTTGATAGTCCTTTGGACAGCAAGGAGATCAAACCAATCAATCAAAAAAAAAATTAGTCCTGATTATTCATTGGAAGGACTGATGCCTAGCTACAATACTGTGGCCACCTGATGCAAAGAAGCAACTTATTAGAAAAGACCCTGATGCTGGAAACAATTGAGGGTAGGAGGAGAAGGGAGTGACAGAGGATGAGATGGTTGGATGGCATCATCAACTCAATGGACATGACTTTAAGCAAACTCCAGGAGACAGTGAAGGTCAGAGAAGCCTGGCATGCTGCAGCTCATGGGGTCACAAAGAGTCAGACACAAACTGAGCGACTAGACAATAAGAACAACAAAAGGAAAAAATAAAAGCAAACAAAAAAAGAGGTTGATAATTCATTAAAAAGCAAGAAGAAAGAGAAGGAAAATAAAAATAAAGGAAAGCAGAGAGATACACTGAAATTTGGGCTTCTGATTCATGCTAGCTGGGAAGAAGTTAAATCAGAAGTGCAGGACTCCTAATCCATATTCTCTCTTACACATGGCAAACTCAAATGTGGAAAGGTTCTGAGGGACAAAGTTTCTTGGCACTTATCCCTGCTTCATTCTGAATCTCCTTCCTCTTATCCCCAAGCAAAATTATGGTTCAGTTCAGTCACTCAGTCATGTCAGACTCTTTGTGACCCCATAGACTGCAGCACGCCAGGCTTCCCTGTCCATCCCAACTCCCAGAGCTTGCTCAGACTCATGTCCTTCGAGCTGGTGATGCCATCCAACCATCTCATCCTCTGTCGTCCTCTTGTTCTCCAGCCTTCAATCTTTCCCAGCATCAGGGTCTTTTCCAGTGAGTCAGTTCTTCGCATCAGGTGGCCAAAGTTTTGGAGTTTCAGCTTCAGCATCAGTCCTTCCAATGAATATTCAGAAATAAATATCCTATTCCTTTAGGATTGACTGGTTGGATCTCCTTGCAGCCAAGGGACTCTCAAGTCTTCCCCAACACCACCAAGATTTGACCAGCTGAGAACCGATCCTTTGTTATCTGAGACCTCACGATCTCATAGAGGTGTCTATTCAATTGTTGATACACTTGTAAGAATGTATTTCCTAAACAATAAAGGATGGAGGGGCTTCCCTATTAGCTCAAGGGTAAAGAATCCACCTGCAATGCAGGAGACCTGGGTCCAATACCTGGGTTGGGAAGACCTCCTGGAGGAGAGCATGGTATAACCCACTCCAGTATTCTTGCCTGGAGAATCCCCATGGATAGAGAGGCCTGGTGGGTTACAGTCCATAGGGTCACAAAGAGTGAGACATGACTGAGCGACTAACCGCAAAGGATGGAGATAAAGTCGTTTATAGTACTCAATGCTTATCATAGTCACTGCACACACAACACACCTCACCTATACATTGTATACTATTATGTACAAAATATTACATATGTTGGAGCTAACTTTATTGACAAGGAAGCTAAAGCTTAGAGAAGTTTCACAATTAGCTCAAGATCACCCAAACGCTTTACCATCTGAGCTACCAGTGATAAATGAGAGAGTAGCTCTAATTACCCATAAACACAATGCGTCCACTTGTTCAATACTTCAGAGTTTCTGAAGAGCTGAAGGTCCACCAATAAAATACATGAGTCACATTTTCAGAGAGTTGTAACTCCAAATTTAAATTACAATTATTTTGAAATGCTCCCTGTAAGAGAGGTTGATAGGGTCAAGGAGTTTTGGAATAAATGGAAACAATTGGAAAGTTTTGTAGGAGTTACATCTTGACCTCTGGTTTAGAGGAAAGACCAGCAAATGTTTTGCCAAATTAAGTAAGAAAAGTTATCTCAGACAACTGACAGAAAAACCATCAATCATTAAAGAGTCATCCTCACTACTCAGAAACTAAAGGTCTTCTTAGGGCAACCATCCATCCAAATTTCCAAGGTTCCTCTGAAACACATGCATCTGTGATTCAGAAATTAAAGTTTCAAATCATAACTGACAACTGCAGTGGCTATTACCCTTTGCCCTTAGAAACCACCATCCAAACTTCCAGGAGAACTGTCCTTACTGTTTACTCTGGAAAGTCTTAGACCCTGGGTTTCAGAGATTTCACTTTGTTTTTGTAAATTTCACTGAGGTGTAAAATATACACAGAAAAGTTCATGAATCCCAGTTGCTTTTGACATCCAGATCGCTCAAACTCAAGTCAGAGTACACTTCAAAGAGATAGAGAGTACTGTGATTTCTTCTTTTTTTTTTTTTTTTTTTTTTTGCTAATCATTACATTCACAACTTGCCATTCTGTTATTACACACTATTTGTGTTTGCTGGTTTAATGTGAGTCCTCCTGTGGGAAAAGAAATTGTATTTAGAATTCTAAAAATTTCATGTTTCCAAACCTTAGAACTGTGGGAAATCCTCTGGGCTTTGGCAAATTCATCCAGGTGAAAGATTTCAGCTTCAGATGTGAAAAAACCTTACTCTGTCCAAATGTTCCTACCCAATTCATCTTGCTTGATTTATCTTGAACTTCAAAAGACCAAGTATTCATCACAACTAATATAGGACAACTCTGTAATAAACATATATTTCATATATATTAAATATATTACACATATAATTCATAGAAAAGTATAACTATTAGAGCTACATCTCTCTTCTATCTGAAAACTATCTTTTGAAAAATTTTGAGAGTGACAGGTGGTTGGCAGGGAAGGTCAAGAGAGAGGAGATACATGTATCAGTTCAGTTTAGTTCAGTCACTCAGTCGTGTCCGACTCTTTGTGACCCCATGAACCGCAGCACGCCAGGCCTCCCTGTCCATCACCAACTCCCGGAGTCTACCCAAACCCATGCCCACTGAGTCAGTGATGCTATCCAACCATCTTATCCTCTGTCGTCCCCTTCTGCCCCCAATCTTTCCCACGTATACCTACGGCTGATTCACTTTTGCTGTACAGAAATAACAGAATATTGTAAAGCAGTTGTACTCCAATAAAAATAATTTAAATTTAATACTGTAATTTTTTTAAATTTGAGAACATAGAACAGGTATTATTCATGAAAATTTTCATTCACATAAACAGTCAGTATCTTTCATATCCCACCTCCTTTATCCTCTGGTTCTTATAATATTCATTGATGGTAATTTTTACAGCTTTAACAAAAGAGAAGGTAGCTTCATTATGGAAACTAAAAAGATAACTCCATACTCTCTGTTTCTTTTTTTTTTTTTTTTGTAGATTTTTTTCCCTCATTCACAGAAATCAGAGTTGATGAAATAGTAGTAATGAATTACATAAAGCAGAAATAAAAACAAAAAGCTGAGTAAATATGATATTTCTTAGATTGTAATGAGGGAGATAGTTTTTCAGAACCTTAAGATGTTATACATCATAAGAGACACCTAAAGTGAGTTGAAGTCAAACCAGTCTTTCATCCATAGATAATTAAAATGACCCCATGTTTCAAGACATAAGTCAAGGATTTTCAGGAGTATAGTAATCTTTAATGGCTAACCTTCAGGAAATTTTCTTTGCAACCTGGGAAAGGTACTGAAAAGAAGCTTATGGACCAAGAAGAGAATTAAATGGGCTCTTAACCCCTTTCAATTGAGGTACAAGATGTGGGATTAGGAAACGGAGCAACTATTTAAGTCTCTTCATTCTATTTTTCACTCAGCTCGGAAAGAGTCCAGTTCGCAAAGCACAGTCACTTGAAATTGTATGCGCATCTTCATTCCTTTGAGTACTGAACTTTCACATTTATGAGATTCTCCTATAGATATCTCTAGAAACTAAAATGATTTCTTACCCGTAAATTACTGTATTATAGTGACATGAAAGAGAGAGATTTTTGATGTTCCAACAGTATCACAGAATATTACATTGAAATAAATGAACATTTCTGCTGGGCTGAGAGTACTATAAAATTTAAATGCCAACTGTAAATGGTAAAAGGGTTCATTTCTTGACCTTGGCTATATTTAATTGTTACTAATGGGTATTATATTAATTAAACATGCCTCCTCAATAATTATACGAAGAAGCTGCAAAGCTTTTAAGACTCCTGCTAATCCAGCACCCTCTGGTTACTTGTTTTCAAATTCGTTCATTTTAACTAATTATGCAAATTAGAGCAAATAAACATGTGAAAAATCTGAGACTCTGACCTCCAAATGTTTTGAATCCGATGAAACAATCCCTGTTCTAGCTCGATTATTCAATTTCTAGAGTAGATTAAAGGATTAAAAAGAATGACTTATTTACTTGTGAATAAGCAGATATATCTTGAGCTTTCATATTTTTCATGGTGACTTCTCAAGCACTAAGGATTGTCATCCTGATCAAGTCCAAAGAGGATTAAAATAAGATAAATGCATAATGAATGACTATACCAATTTTTACCAAAAGCTCCATATAGGATCATATTATGATAATGCCAGAGAAGAAAGAATAAGACAGTTTTGCATGTACTGTTTTTGGCAAACATTAATGACCTCATAAATATGATAGTACACACGAGAGGAACATCCTACATTTTATCTTTTTTAGAGTAATGAACTTAACATATAGGTCTTATATTTTTTGTGGTTTATGTTGTGTACTTCTGTGTAACCCTTTTTTCTTTCTGTTTAACCCTTTTTCAGGGCCATGTTTCCCACTAAGGATATGAGGGCAGATTTCTTTTAATGCTTCCATGGTAGAATATAGACAGAGTTACTGGACACCCACCCTCTCCAGGTCTCCTAGCAGATAATGATCATTATCCCAACTTAGATTTAATGGTGCATTATCCTGCCCAGTGTCCATAAACAAAAAGGCTGGCATGTTTTTTTCTCCTGTGGAGTGATGCACAGTGGGAAAATGAAAGCGTCCCAGGTAGTAAAACTTCCCTTAGCCCAATAACTGAATCAATATTTGTGGGAAGCTGATCCAATGCTTTTTATTGTTTTGCTTTTTTCCCCCATTCGATTATAAAAACATAGTATGCCCAGTGGCAAATCTGTAAATTTTAAAAAATAATAGTCACTCATAACTCCAAAACTGAAAAGATCTACTATACATATTTTAATATAATTTCTGCTCCTTTTATTTGTTAATGTGTTTGAGATTATAATATATACAATTTGGTACCTAGTTACCTTGCTTCCATTAATATTGCAAAGAGCATTTTCTGATGTAATGAATAGCACCTGAATAACATAATAACATTAATGATTTTAGGGCTATCCAACAGCCCACTATATTTAATGATGTATAAATCTCTGTTAGTTCCTCTAATGTCGTACCCTGAGATTGCTTTCGTTTTTTGTGGTTACATATAACATTGCTGTACATATAAACTTAGCTAGGAAACAGTGTATTTTGATATTGTTGAATAGGAAATGTCTTTATATATTCAGTGCAGCTCCTGGCCATATGATAATTTTCAGTATTTAGCCACCCTGGACAATTTGAGCAATTAAATATATATAGAAACAAATTATAACCATTGAATAAAATAGAAAGTCATGAATACATGCCCATATAAATAAACAGATGAATAAAATAATGTGGACTAGGATACTCTTATAGTTGCAAATTACCTCCTGATATAATACCTATTACAAAAATGGAAAAATAGTAAGTTTAGAATGGTCAGTAGCATTTTAGTCAACGTATTGAAGGTAAACACTACCAGTAATAGAACAAAGGAAAAACATGTGCATCTGATAGAATGGACATATAATGAGAACACAACACTATTTCTGAAATACTTCAGCCAATGATGCATTAACTTGAAACTAACAGGAACACCCCAAATTAACAGATGTTCCATGAAATAACTGATTTAGAGTTTCCTGTGACTGTCAAGGTATGAAATACAAAGAAAAAATGAGGAAGGAAAATGCAAAGACATAACAAATAAATGTTATATGTCAAACTCACTGGAATCCCTTTGCCAACTGAAGAAGCTTAAATGAGGTCAACTATCAGATCTATTAATTTCCAGACTTTGTTTTCAGGAAATATAATAATAGAATCGGAAAATAATAATTTAATGTTTTCCTCTTTTCAAATCTTTAACGTCTTATGCACTAGTTGGAACTTTCATTTTTTTTCCTTAAATATTCATGAAAATAGAAGATATTCTTATACCATTTATGACTTTAAAAGACTATCTCTGACGTTTAACTGTGAGAAACATCAGAGTATGTATTCTGTTTGTGGCACACTGAGAATATATTTTACATGTCCAGATTAATATTTTTCTATCATAAAAAGAGACCAACTGTTTTTCTGTATCTATTAAGATTAATGTATGATTTCTCTGCTTTGGGCTATGTGATGTGATTAGGCATATTAGCATATTTACTTATAGTAAATAATTTATACACCCTGCCATAAATTTTCACTTGGTTGCAGGTAATTCATAGTTAAACATACTGCTGAATTAGATTTAATAATATTTACTTCCAATACTTCACTTGCATATGAGAAACGCATCTGTATTTTTTTTCATTATGCTTTTCATCCAGTGTTTTAGTATGAGATGATGCTAACAAAATAGGATAACATTACATGGTTTTCTATGCATGTTACAACATGCTAAAACAACAGACATATCTCAGATTAATTTTCAAATCACCAGTTTATAATTTTATTTTTCATAATCCTTTTCTTTATATGCCCTAGATTAAGGTTACAGTAAAGGGCTCTATGACTTTGAGGCCTAATAGTCCCTGTCACAATGACTCAACACTACCCTTGTAGCACAAAAGCAGCCATTGAAAATTTAAGTCAAAGAGCATAGCTATGTTTCAATAAAATGTTATTCACCAAAACAGGTGGTGGGCTAAAAGTGACCTATGGACTAGAGTTTGCCAACCTGTGCTTTATTTCAGATATTCTTTTTTTAAATCAATGAAATTTTAAATTTTAAAAAATTCCTTTTTTATTCTTTAGTATTTGAAGCATATAGAGACATTTATTTCCTTCTGAGCACATGAAAATCTCTCATAAATGTTGATATGTAATATTCTTACCACTGACCTTTTTATGTATTATATAACTTACATTCAGATTCCCTTTTGGTCTAAGAATCAGTTAGAAGATTATCAGTTTAATTTTTACCTGTCAAAAAGTGAAAAGGGCTTTGAAAATAGGGATATGTATAAGAATAAATAAAGGAATAAAATTAAGTGGCATTTTAGTACTGACAACGGCACACTGTATTCAATGCAAGTGTGAAAGGCTCAGATTTTAACCCATTGTCTTGCGTTACCAGAACTAGAGCTATCTGGAAAGAATTACAGTACATAGATTATTAACCACAAGAGAAAAGTGCTAAGTGATGTCACTGTGATGGCCACAGAATGTCTTTAGATTAACAAATTCTCTAAAAACAAAAACAAACAAACAAACAAAAAACTTCTACAGAAAGAGTCGTAACACAGTCCTGAGAAACTTGGGAGATGGTCAAGTTACTGAGTATTATTCATTTTGTTTATTTCCCTCTTGTATTATGGTCAGACAATATTTTCTCTTAAATGGCTGCATTTTGCAGTATATTGATACTTCCATTATGGCTCAAAATGCAACCAAATTTTTCTAGTGTTTTATAAGAGATGAGTGAAAGAATCCTACTCTGAAGGGTATTGGCTTACTTCCTAGTTTATTTGTAGATTACTGATATCCCCAAGCATGTAAAAATACTCATCTATTAGACTAATAGAGTTTTGCCAAGAAAATGCACTGGTCATAGCAAACACCTGCTTCCAACAACACAAGAGAAGACTCTACATACACATGGACATCACCAGATGGTCAACACCGAAATCAGATTGATTATATTCTTTGCAGCCAAAGATGGAGAAGCTCTATACAGTCAACAAAAAGAAGATCAGGAGCTGACTGTGGCTCAGATCATGAACTCCTTATTGCCAAATTCAGACTTAAATTGAAGAAAGTGGGGAAAATCATTAGACCATTCAGGTATGACCTAAATCGAATCCCTTATGATTATACAGTGGAAATGAGAAATAAATTTAAGGGACTAGATCTGATAGATAGAGTGCCTGATGAACTACAGACTGAAGTTCAGGACATTGTACAGGAGACAGGGATCAAGACCATCCCCATGGAAAAGAAATGCAAAAAAGCAAAATGGCTGTCTGAGGAGGCCTTAGAAATATCTGTGAAAAGAAGAGAAGCGAAAAGCAAAGGACGAAAGGAAAGATATAAGCATCTGAATGCAGAGTCCCAAAGAATAGCAAGAAGAGATAAGAAAGCCTTCCTCAGCGATCAATGCAAAGAAATAGAGGCAAACAACAGAATGGGAAAGACTAGAGATCTTTCAGGAAAATTAGAGATACCAAGGGAACATTTCATGCAAAGATGGGCTCGATAAAGGACAGAAATGGTATGGACCTAACAGAAGCAGGAGATATTAAGAAGAGGTGGCAAGAATACACAGAAGAACTATACAAAAAAGATCTTCACGACTAAGATAATCACACTGGTGTGATCACTCACCTAGAGCCAGACAACCTGGAATATGAAGTCAGGCGGGCCTTAGAAAGCATCACTACAAACAAAGCTAGTGGAGGTCATGGAATTCCAGTTGAGCTGTTTCAAATCCTGAAAGATGATGCTGTGGAAGTGCTGTACTCAATATGCCAGCAAATTTGGAAAACTCAGCAGTAGCCACAGGATGGGAAAAAGTCAGTTTTCATTCCAATCCCAAAGAAAGGCAATGCCAAAGAATGCTCAAACTACCGCACAATTGCACTCATCTCACATGCTAGTAAAGTAATGCTCAAAATTCTCCAAGCCAGGCTTCAGTAATATGTCAACCGTGAACTTCCAGATATCCAAGCTGGTTTTACAAGAGGCAGAGGAACCAGAGATCAAATTGCCAACATCCACTGGATCATGGAAAAAGCAAGAGAGTTCCAGAAAAACATCTATTTCTGCTTTATTGACTATGCTAAAGCCTTTGACTGTGTGGATCACAATACACTGTGGAAAATTCTGAGAGATGGGAATATCAGACCACCTGACCTGCCTCTTGAGAAATCTGTATGCAGGTCAGGAAGCAACAGTTAGAACTGGACATGGAACAACAGACTGGTTCCAAATTGGGAAAGGAGTACGTCAAGGCTGTATATTATCACCCTGCTTATTTAACTTCTATGCAGAGTACATCATGAGAAACGCTGGGCTGAAAGAAGCACAGGCTGGAATCAAGATTGCCGGGAGAAATATCAATAACCTCAGATATGCAGATGACACCACTCTTATGGCAGAAAGTGAAGAGGAGCTAAAAAGCCTCTTGATGAAAGTGAAAGTGGAGAGTGAAAAACTTGGCTTAAAGCTAAACATTCAGAAAACGAAGATCATGGCATCTGGTCCCAACACTTCATGGGAAATCGATGGGGAAACAGTGGAAACAGTGTCAGACTTTATTTTGGGGGGGCTCCAAAATCACTGCAGATGGTGATTGCAGCCATGAAATTAAAAGAAGCTTGCTCCTTGAAAGAAACGTTATGGCCAACCTAGATAGCATATTGAAAAGGAGAGACATTACTTTGCCCACTAAGGTCCGTTTAGTCAAGGCTATGGTTTCTCCAGTGGTCATGTATGGATGTGAGAGTTGGACTGTGAAGAAGGCTGAGCGCCAAAGAATTGATGCTTTTGAACTGTGGTCTTGGAGAAGACTCTTGAGAGTCCCTTGGACTGCAAGGAGATCCAACCAGTCCATTCTGAAGGAGATCAGCCCTGGCATTTCTTTGGAAGGAACGATCCTAAAGCTGAAACTCCAGTACTTTGACCACCTCATGCGAAGAGTTGACTCATTGGAAAAGACTCTGATGCTGGGAGGGATTGAGGGCAAGAGGAGAAGGGGACAACAGAGGATGAGCTGGCTGGATGGCATCACTGACTCGATGGATGTGAGTCTGAGTGAACTCCGGGAGTTGGTGATGGACAGGGAGACCTGGCATGCTGCGATTCATGGGGTCTCAAAGAGTCGAACAAGACTGAGCGACTGAACTGAACTGATTAGGACTGTGTTCTTTTCACTTTTCTTGTATGTGTGTGTATGTGTCCTTAGTCACTCAATAGTATCTGACTCTTTACAACACCATGGACTATAGGCCACTGGGCTTCCCTGTCCATGGGATTCTCCAGGTAAGAATACTGGTATTGGTAGTCATTCCCTTCTCCATGGGATCTTCATGACCCACAGATTGAAACTGGGTCTTCTGCAGATAGATTCTTTACCATCTGAGCCACCAGGGAAGTTCTTTCAACATCTTTTAGATTTACACAGATTGTATATTTTGATTATTTTATGTATTTTTATGTTGGTTATTTTAATGCAAGGAATATTGGTATTTATAGTTTCTTGGAAGGCTGTGTCCTTCATCAATAATGCAGTAGTATTGGTTCATTTAATATGTTGGGCATTTATTTCTACCTGTTTGGCATTAATATTATGACTCCTTTATTTAAATGAGTTTGTATCTCTTTGTTCATTCTTTGCTTTCAACTTCTGTGAATACTTTTTTTGCAACAGTATATACTTTTTCTTCTTTTCTATGGTGTAGTCATATAATCTTTTCTGTTAGTAAGAAGCAGGCATGTGAGTTTTTCCCTATTATTAAATGTATTTGGATACTCTAATCAGGACCTG
This sequence comes from Capricornis sumatraensis, assembly GCF_032405125.1. NCBI lineage: Eukaryota > Metazoa > Chordata > Mammalia > Artiodactyla > Bovidae > Capricornis > Capricornis sumatraensis. The sequence continues at coordinate 1,600,395 of NW_027184612.1, read as the reverse complement.
AGAGACAGACACTAGCATTCATATAACCATGTTACTTTGAAGTTAATTGATAATCTCTTTTATGCCATAAAAGCACACAGGTTTTAGGGACCTAATTTTTTAATGTCTGAATGGAATTTTTAGTCTAAATGGCTAATTTTCGAGTCAAATATTTATTTTGTGTTATTTTTAGCATCTTCTCTGGGTAGATAATCAGTAACAGGGCTGAGGGTGGCCTAAAAGCACTGGGTATTACTAAGCCCAAAAGCTTCAACGTTCTGGACTCCTGTAGACTCCATCAAATGTACATATGCTTCTACTATCAAGAGCATGCCAATGGCTGAGAGAGTTAATCAGATCTGGGACAGAAAGTGAATGCTTTTTTTGATGACATACTTGAAAAACACAAATTGTCAAGACCCCAGGAGACACTAGGATAAACAAACAAACAAAAAATCCTTTTTTTCCCCTCATTCGAATAAAACTCAAAGGAAGCTCCAGGCTTCTTCTCATGATACATATTTTCACTTACTCAATTACTTTCCATAACAATGATCCAGACTCAGCCACTCTTTGGGGACTGTCCTTCTGATTGAAAATTCACAAAGCAGTCCTCAAGAAGGTTAGCTGTTACAAGTTTTATGGATAAGAACTGAGACAGTCTCTGGTTGTAAACTCTACGGCCGTATCATCAATTTAGTAGCTCTGTTCTCAGATTCTGTTGTAGCTGAATTATGGGGACCGAAGTTGTTCTGCCTCTGTCAGACCATATACCTCTAACCTTTCTGAACATGAAGATGTCTAGCTCCCACATTACAATCTCGAGAGACTGTGCTTTTTTCCTAAGTGTGTACCTAATTCTTATAGGAGCTCAAAAGATAAGAAACATATATATGTGCTTCCCTTATGGCTCAGCTGGTACAGAATCCTCCTGCAATGCAGGAGACCTGGGTTTGATCTCTGGATTGGGAAGATCCCCTGGAGAAGGGAAAGGCTACCCACTCCAGTATTCTAGCCTGGAGAATTCCATGGACAGTCCATGGGGTTGCAAAGAGTCAGACAAAATATGAGCAGAAAGATAGTAATTCTTACTTACAGCCACAACTCAAACTAGAGAAAACTGGAAGGTTGTAGATTTACTATATTCTTTCATGACTTTCCACTATCAGGCTATTTCTATCAAAAACAAAAACAAAAACCCAAATGCATAAGCTGAATGTCACTAAGGCGCACTCTCACAAGGTACTGTAGCACTGAAGAGCTACGGAATTTTTGAAGAGAGAGGCTTTCAACAGAGGAATTGCATTGAGGGAGGCAACAAGCTATACAGTCCTGTTTTTCCTTTGGGAAAGGTCACTGCAGTGAACTCTTCCTCCTTCGTGTTAGGAAGAGGAAATCAAAAGGAAGATTCCTGGACACTAACACTACAATCCTACTGCCATCATTAGCTTTCCCAGTCAGTCTGGGGGTGTGGGTGGGGGGTAGGATCCACAAGTCCAAGAGATGTTATATCTAATAAACAGTAATGCAACAGCAGTCTCAAATCTTTCGTCAGGCAATTAAACTTTATGCCAAGCTAATTCAATTTTGTTGCTGTTTTATTAAGTCCTATGGAAAAAAATCTGTTTTCTCTGGTAAATCACAAGTTTCACAACACATTTCTTAATACAAGCTCCTTGTTCTGCTATTTTGATATATTAAATATCCACCAACAAATTTCTAGGGTCATAAATCTACAGTGATAAAATTAATCCTATTGCTGAAGACAAATAAATATTTTATTGCAGTTTTATGAGCTTTTGTTCCCTCTTCACTTGCAAGTAGATGCTGTTTAGTGGTATGAAGATATTTCGCTCCTGTGAAATGCATTGGAAATAATACAGTCGTAGTAGAATTCCAATCTATAAAACTGTTGTGAACCCTAAGACTGAGAACTCAAGCACATCTCAGCTCCTCAAATTATCAAGACAAATCTGTCAACAGAAAATACCCAATCACTATATTCAACTCAATTTCTATCCCAAGGTCTTCTGCATTTCCAGTTGTAGACACCAATTCTATTTGTGACACTGTGTATGTGTGTGAGCAAAACATTTGAGTTGCAGGAGGGAAGAAAGAGCAACAAACCAAATTCTTAATGTAGCTCTTTGAATCCTCCACAAACCCTGGAGGTTACCAGGAATTGCAAAAGTTTGGACAGGGGAAAGAAAGCTCAGGTATAAAGAGGCTCTGTGAGGTATATAGAAAGTGTAACTTAGTCCACTTAAAACAGAAACCTGTCATAAAACATAGAAATTTAGTACGTAAAGATCAAGTAACAGGATGGATGTAAGTTTGAGCAAACTCCGGGAGATAGGGAAGGACAGGGAAGCCTGGCATGCTGTAGTCCATGGGGTCACAAAGATTCGGACACAATGCAAGTGACTGGACAACAACAAAAAAGATCAAGTAGTATATTCCCTTCCCTACCATATGCAAGAAAAGGAAACTGAAGTTTAGAGATGGGAGATTACCTACCCTGAAACATTTTATGCTAGAAAATGAAGTCATTTTCTAAAACCAGACCTGAATTATCTCTCAGTCCCTGAAATTCAGTGTCATTCCTATCATGACACATTAACTGCTAAACATTATACATACACACACACACACACACACACACACACACACAAATTGCAAATTTGAATCAGGCTAAAGTTCACAGGAGTGTTATCGAATAAGTATTCCAACTTAATCTGTTCTTCATACACCCTGGCCTTCAGTCATTTCTACAAAGGTCTGTTCAGGGTGTTGCTTACTGCTTTCTGGGTCCACACCATTTCACTCCAAACACATTCTCTTCTTGAACTAATTCCCATCCCCCCAGACTCAAATTCTATGGGCAGGGAGGCCTAATTAGTAAGTAGAGACAGGACTACTTACAAGCAGTTTTATCTCTGACAGGAAGTAAAGTGCATATGCTAACTTCACTTACACTTTGGCAAATTACAAAGAATACCAAAGTAATTTGCAAAGAACTCACCAAACAGATGAGAGCTATGAGTATAATAATAAATAGGAGGGAAAAGTGAATAGAGTAGGGAGCTTCCACTCACAGCCACTACAAAATAATAGGGACCCCGTTAACCCTTCCTACTTGAAACACACACAAAAGAAACAAAGGTTTTTAAGACACTGGGTATCAGGCAATGAAGGAAAAGTGATCCTTCATGGTGGGAAACAAACAAAATGAAACCCATCAGAGATCTAACTTATTGACTTGAGAAAAAGTCAAAGTTGTAATGCAGGCAGGGAGAACCCGAGTGGAGCCCAGGATATTCTGAGTTGAGAAGAGGGAGTTAAGAGCCTAGCGAGAAGATTACTAGAGTTTCTGGGATAAAGTACTGGAGTCCCACAGGAAGAGCACTCCTGAATATAAGCCCTTAATAAGAAGCCTAATTTTAATCAACCAAACACATCATTATCCCACTCAACACTGTGTTTTCTAGCCTATTTTTCAGTTGGTATGGCTATACAGGTGGTAAAGAATCTGTCTGCCAATGGAGGACCAAAGAGACTTGGGTTTGATCCCTGGGTCAGCAAGATACCCTGTAATAGGAAATGGCACCCACTCCAGCATTCTTACCTGGAAAACTCGATGGGCAGAGGAGCCTATTGGGCTACAGACCATGGGGTTGCAAAGAGTCAGAAACGACTGAGCAAATAAGCACACATGGCTATATAGCTATTTTGGGCAATGAGATGTAAGAAAATATTGTATGAGAAACTTGATAGAAAAGAAATACCTTTTACCTACTAATAGAAAACAAGTGTGACAGCTCAAGTTTAGCAGTCTTATTGGACAATAAAGAAAAGCTATAGGCATCTGGACCTTTGTATCTTTTGTCTACACAGCTAATCCCTAGTCCTGTTTGGGTCTCTGTCATTAGTCCACACAGATTACCAAGGTCATATAATTTAATTTCATATACATGGTTCATTCATGTCTGACAGCTCTCTTCTTTCAACACTGCCTTGATTTGAAGTCTTGGACATAGGGAGATTATTCTGTCACTCATACAACATAATGGTAGGTTATGGGAATTTTGAAGGAGAGGAAGAAGCCGGAGATAAAAACAGAGCTTCTTTATACTTGGAACTTACTATCTGTTTAGGATCAACCTGGGCATGGAGCAAAAATCTGGTTGGGATTTCCTGCCTCTCCATTCTACCTCTCCAGGAATCGGTCCATGAAGATAGTACAGGGATTCTCTCTATGGGATCCACCACTGTTGAATTACTCTCTATCTGTCCTTTTTCTTAAGGTGGGGAGCAGAAAAGTTTTGTTCTGACTATCATACTCTCTAAAATAATTTGTCTATGCTTCAAATCCTTCCTATCTCATTAAGGATCCAGATTTTTGAAAATCAAGTCAGGAAAAGGCAACCTCTCAATCAGTATCTATTGTTAAATCCATTCCTTGACTCACTGACCAGTGACAGGGCTGGATGACTAAATTAAAAGAAAAAAGTTGGACATTTCAGGAAAGACGAGCCAGTAAAAATATTAACCTAACATACCAGATTTAATGATCCTCAAAATTTTCTCCTGGCTTTTGACCTGATGGGTGTTCTGATCTTGGGAAAGAATGATTAACAATTTTGGTAGCTTTCTCATTTTATTACTTTTTACAAAATATTCCCATTTGTTTCCTAGTAAAAATTACTTATAACGAATTCTTTGCCTCTTTTAGAGGGAACATTTGCCCTTGTTGCTCTGGTGGTGTTGACTTTCAGACATATTTGAAAAAATGTGGCTGAAAAAAATCAAGTAGAATTCACATAAAAAACAGAGAACGACAATGTTCAACTGAAGTCTATGTAAATAGGGCAAACCACAACATTCTATAAATGCAAAAAAGATGGACATGGCATGTCACAGACATTCAGGGCACTCTGGACTCATCATACGGGAATGGAAACTCTGAAAAGAGCTAAGAGAAAACAGGTTTTAGGAATCATAATTTTAAAAGAAACCATAGGAAAGTAAGTAACTCACTTCTTTATTCTTCTTTCTTTTCTAAATTATATTTGGTTTGTACAGAAGAAAGGAACCAACCAAGCTTTTACTAGCAGCCACACTTACCATTCCACAGTCCCCCTCCTCCAAATAAAAACACCATGTGATTTGCCAAGAAATTCTAAAGCAATAGCAGGATAATATTGTGAAATGTTCATTGACATTTTGGGTCCAAGTTTCCTTGTGTTCACTGCTCTCTCTACTCCTAACAGTTGGACAGAGGTGATAGCTTTCCATTTCCCTTGCCCTTAAGGGTAGGCAGGAATAAACAGCAACATTCTCTGTCTTGGTTATTGAAGACTTCTTGAAAAGACAATTTATTGAAAGTAAAAACACTTGTGATTTATAACAGTTGTGACTTTTGAAAGAGAAAGGCATTGTAAAATGATTTAAAATGTAAAATCCAGAGCTTGTAGATTTAACACATAGCTTTTTTTTATAATATAAATTTATTTTAATTGGAGGTTAATTACTTTACAATATTGTATTGGTTTTGCCATACATCAACATGAATCCGCCACAGCTGTACACGTGTTCCCCATCCTGAACCCCCTTCTCTCCTCCCTCCCCGTACCATCCCTCTGGGTTGTCCCAGTGCACCAGCCCCAAGCATCCAGTATTATGCATCGAACCTGGACTGGTGATTCATACCATATATGATATTATACACGTTTCAATGCCATTCTCCCAAATCATCCACCCTCTCCCTCTCCCACAGAGTCCAAAAGACTGTTTAAAACAAAACAAACATAGTGTGGAGGATACAGGCAGATGACATAAGAGCTGACTTCCTATCAAAGAGCCAAAAGACATATAGAAGCATTTCCAATACTCAAGCGTTGAGCTAGGAAAGGACTGGAAAATAGGACTAGAAATAAACTCTCTATTGTCTTCCTATGCCCACAGTTACTCCTTGACAATATAGTCGCTGAAACCTCAATTAAGGATGGAAATAAGGAAGCAGAAAAGGCTTTCCTGTCTCAGTTTCCAATTAGAACTCCCAACATGAAGTGACCATAATAGATTATAAAGGATGATGTATGTTCTGTCACATTACAATTTTTTGAGAAGTTATCAGAGATGGGAAAAGTATTTAGATATACAGATGTTATAAACAGTGAAACATCCCAGAAAAGTCAAGTCAGAAGCACTTCTAGAATAATGATGTGAGGAACTCTGTGGATCCTCTTCCCAATAAAAAACAAATGATCAAAGAATAGAAAACAAGTTAAATATCTCTGGAAGTCACCCTAAGGTCATATAACAAATGGAGAAACACTCATTCAAGAAAATCGACTAACTTTTGGAAGAACAGAGTCAGTGCCATTTGAACTATGACTTGCCCCCTTCCCTTCCCAGGTAAAGTGACAGGAGGTCTACTCTAGGCATGTGAAGTGAAGAAGATGGAGTAAGTCTTTCACGACAGTCCAAGCCTAGGGTTACGGTATCTACGCAAGAGGAGCCGACCACCTATTTCCCATCTTTTCCTCTCCCAGCTTCATGTGGCAAAAGCTCTATTTCAGGCAAAAATGACAGAGAGGAAGGTAGAGGCCCTCTTCCTCTACCTGGGCCTTGTCATAGGACAAAACTTCTATTTCAGGCATGACAGGCTGAGAATACTGGACCTTTAGCATCCTTGTCTTAGTTCACAAGTGTAGCTAAGGTTCCTTGTTAGGAGAAGAAACCCAAGACGACCATAGAGTATCTTTGCCTAGAACTCTGCTCGTAGAACATGGGTGTCTCTGCAAGAGAAATAGGGTGCTGTCCTCACCTTAAACTCTGAAGCAGTAGCAATTACATTCTGCCCAAGAAGAAGAGGAAGGCTGAAAGAACAAAGCACTCCATACTTCTCCCTAAGAGGACTCATCTTATATGGAACAGAGTGTGGAGAAGTTCAAGCCTAAGAACATGGGAAACAACAGTCGTGATTTTCGTGATAAGTAAATTAGTTGGGGGCTTATAGCTCTGTCACAGCAATAAGAGAAAAGGCAGAACATCTAGAAGGTTAGTAGAAATAACTGAGGAAAGAAGCAGCAAAGAAGAACCCTCCTGGGGGTGAAAGCGAAAGTGAAGTCGCCCAGTCATGTTCGACTCTTTGCGACCCCATGGACTGTAGCTTACCAGGCTCCTCTGTCCACGGGATTTTCCAGGCAATAGTACTGGAGTGGATTGCCATTTCCTTCTCCAGGGGATCTTCCCAACCCAGGGATCAAACCCGGGTCTCCTGCATTGTAGACAGATGCTTTACCATCTGAGCGCCCAGGAAAGTCCTGGGGGTGGAGGAAGCCTTAACATGTGGCCTCAAAGACAACTTCGACAAACTGGAATCAGATTGTTTCTGTTCAAGCAGAATCAGATCAGACTTCAGAGTAATTTATTTACCAGGGTGCTATCAAAATAATAGAGCAATCAGCTAGAAATTAGCATAGGCTAACTGTGGCATCCAATAGCAATGCAGATGATATTTCATCTGCAACTAAAGCAGTAGCATAAAAGGGAGTTCACAGAAAGAGATAGTCAAAGAGGACGGAGATACAACCATTTTAACCTCGTGGGGTAGGAGGAGTCATACTCAAGCCTGCACTCTCTGAGCACAACATTAAGGGTTGCACATTTGGGAAAAACTAATTTCACTCAACCAAAGCAGCAACTAACTAGAAAATAAATGCAAACAAACAAGTAGACTAGTAAACAATGATAGTCCTAGAAATAGGGTGTTAGTATCAGAACTGCTACAATATATTATCAAATATCCAGTGTGGAACCAAACAAATACCAACTATGAGAAAGGCAAATAAACAAAAAAGCATATTTTCAGGATTTAAAAGAACAGGCAGAAGAAACTGCATTTTAGAGAGTCCAAATGTTGTACTATGAGGACAGAAACTTTAAAGTAGCTATTACAAATACGTTCAAAGAACTAAAGAAAGTCATACTTACAGAATTAAAGGAAGATGTGATGATGATGTCTCACCTATTAGAAAAGATCAATGAAAAATAGGAATTATAAATTGAACCAAAAGGAAATTCTGGAGTTCAAAAAGTCCAATAATCAAACAAAAATTTTGCTTCAGGGGTCAACAGGAAATGGGAGTTGGTAGAAAATTAAACCAGTAAACATGAAGACAGATTGATAGAGATCATAGAATCTGAGAGCAGAAAAATATAAGAATGAGAAACAATGAAAAGAGCCTTGGAGAAACGTAGGACACTATTGATCATACTAACGTACAGTTGCTTCTCATTATTCAGGGATTCTGCATCTGTAAATTTGACTACTTGCAAAATGTGTTTGTAACCCCCCAAATGGATACTCAGGGCAAGTTCACAGTCATTTACAAACTTATATAAAGTAATGAATCATCTGAGTCACCCAACACATGTTCTATCTGAGGTCAAATCAGGCAACACATTGCCCTGTCCTGTCAGCTCTCACATATAACAAGTTTCTTTTCTAAAGCACATTTAGTGTCAAGTTTTTCATGTTTTTGTGCTTTCTGTTGGTGATTTTGCTCTATTTTAAATGGCCTCAGTATAGTGAAGTGCTGTCTACAAGCACAAGAAGGCTGTGATGTGCTTTTTAGGAAAAAATGTGTGTCATTCAAGCATGACTTGCAGTGCTGCTCACCATGAGTCCAATATTAACAAATCAACAATACTTTACATTCAGGAAAAAAAAGAAGGGATTTGTTTTGCATGTGACACTGCTCCATAAAGTGCTAAGGTAATATCCATAGTACACGATAAAGCTACAGAAAGGTAGAGTTTTATGAATAAACTTTTCAGATACGCTTTCAAATTTGTGAGTTGATGAACAATTTTTAAAAAATGTAGTGTACAGATAGCTTTGTGGCTGAATTCCAAAGAATTTTATGATCAAACAGTTAATGAAAACATGACCAATTCCTTACAAAGTCTTTTCTTTTTAATTTTTATTTTTACTTTATTTTACTTTACAATACTGTATTGGTTTTGCCATACATTGACATGAATCAGCCACAGGAGTACATGAGTTCCCAATCCTGAACCCCCCTCCCACCTCCCACCCCATATCATCCCTCTGGATCATCCTCGTCCACCAGCCCCAAGCATCCTGTATCCTGTATTGAACACAGACTGGCGATTCGTTTCTTACCTGATAGTATACATGTTTCAATGCCATTCTCCCATATCATCCCACCCTCTCCCTCTTCCACAGAGTCTAAAAGTCCGTTCTAAACATCTGGGTCTCTTTTGCTGTCTTGCATACAGGGTCATCATTACCATCTTTCTAAATTCCATATATATGTGTTAGTACACTGTATTGGTGTTTTTCTTTCTGGCTTACTTCACTCTGTATAATCGGCTCCAGTTTCATCCACCTCATTAGAACTGATTCAAATGTATTCTTTTTAATGGCTGAGTAATACTCCATTGTGTATATGTACCACTGCTTTCTTATCCATTCATCTGTTGATGGACATCTAGGTTGTTTCCATGTCCTGGCTATTATAAACAGTGCTGTGATGAACACTGGGGTACACGTGTCTCTTTCAATTCTGGTTTCCTCGGTGTGTATGCCCAGCAGTGGGATTGCTGGGTCATAAGGCAGTTCTATTTGCAATTTTTTAAGGAATCTCCACACTGTTCTCCATAGTGACTGTACTAGTTTGTATTCCCACCAACAGTGTAAGAGGGTTCCCTTTTCTCCACACCCTCTCCAGCATTTATTGCTTATAGACTTTTGGATCGCTGCCATTTTTAAAAAATAGAAGCGGACAGAATACTTCTCAACTCATTCTATTATTTCAGTTTACCCTGATGCCAAAACTGGACAAATATAAGAAATACCCATATATAATTTGAGATAATGTGGGTGTGGGATTTGATCTATTCTTAAGAATGAGGACTATTTCTGACTTAGAAGTGAACCATAGTTCTGATGATAATAATTCATATGTGTCTGTGTTGTAGCGCTCAATTGCATAATCTTCAGTTAAATGTTTCATGGCTGCAATTCCATTAAACAACATTTATATAATAAATTATCTTCCCCCATATAGAAGAAAATCTTAAACAGTTGCAGTGATTATTATCAGAAACTTTATATGCAACCACAACATCAAACAGTGTTGCTGTGCTCAGTCGCTAAATCATGTCCGACTCTTTGGGACCTGAAGGACCGCAGTATAGTATGCCAGGCTTCCCTGTTCTTCACTGTCTCCCAGAGTTTGCTCAGACTTATGTCCATTGAATTGGTAATGCCATTCAACTCTCTCATCCTCTGTGGCCTCCTACTTCTCCTGTACTCAGATCTTTCCCAGCATCAGGGTCTTTTCCAATGAGTTGGCTAGCTCAAACAGTGATACATATGTAAATTTATCATGTGATCAGATGATAATAGTCTTCTTCAGCCAAAGCTGATACATCACAAAAACGAAGGACTGAAACCTGATACCAAAATAATTTTCTCTTCCTGTGTTAAACAATACAGAGGCTGAGCATACTTCCTCTGACTATGTTAAACAATACTGAGAATAAGCAAAGTAAAATTAGGTTTTTGCTCCAGGGAATACTTGCTCCTGGAAGAGAAGACTGAGCAAATAAGAGCAGCTTACTTATGGAGACTAAGCTTACTTGTCATACCTTACTTCAAAACCCTCACATGCCAATCCAAAGCAGTTATGTCATAAACTCTGCCTGGTCCCAGCTAGTTCCCCTTCTTGCAAGATTCACCTGAAAATTACTCTTTAAAATTCTAAAATCATGCAAATATTTCCCACCTCCCCAGTTTTCCCCTTCAGAGATGTTACCAAGAGTATGACAGTTATAGTGTATTTTCCCTTACTGCAATATGTCACATAAATTTAGCTTTACTGAATTCAGGATTTTCTGTTGTGCTTTTGGGGCAGTAGTCACACCTCTTAAGATTTTTATATCCTATTGGACAGTGAATTTTTCAAGACAGACTCTTATACGCTACTCTCCATGTATGTCAGAAAGTACCCCCCAAAATAATGACTGCATTCACCAGGCAGTTAGAGAAACCTATGAAACTGAAACACTGCCTTTTATTTTACCAATAGCTGTAGGGGAAGAACAAATGCATTATAGTCTCATGCTTTAGAAACTAAAAATATTCTGTTTCATTGCTTTCTAATTGATGTGGAAAGTATCTAAAATGGAAAAAATGAAACTCAGAGAATTATATCAGCCTAGAAAAGCAGTAAAATTTGCCATGTTTTATAAAGACCACATTTTAAAGAGAAACACAGAGGAACACGTAGAAGGGCTTTGAACTAAATCATTCATAATATGATAAGTAATCTATTCCTAAGAGAGGTTTAAAGGTATTTGACAGTATGGGAATGTACTTATTTATTCAATAAATATGTTTTTATAAGCACTATAGGCTGAGTCAAGTTTTTGGAATTGGTGCATCATGGTTAATAAAGCAAATGTTCCCTAAATACATGGGACTTGTATTCTAGTTGTAAGGTGGCAAATCTTTCAGAAGTTAATACATACATAAATATAGAATTACCATTTCTGGTAAGTACTATGAAGTGTGGTGAAAGTGACTAAAAACAGACTCGGTGGGTACAAGGAGATTAAGTAGACGTCACAGAAGACCAGGGAATGTACTGATATTTTTCTCTACCTTGACCTCAAGGATTAGGCTAAAGCTCCCAGCAGGTTAGAAATGTACAATTTTCCCAAGATAGAGGAGGAAAAACAAAAGTGAAATTTCAATTATCTGACGTAATGGAAATAATAGACGACAGGAATGAGACATGTTTCATCAGTCTTAAATAAAACAACACACTAGATTTGAGGAAGAAGGATTGAGACCATGTATAACTCAGCATTCCATGGTTCTGCAAAGAGTTGGACAAAACTTAGCACATGACACACAGGAGATACAACTCAGCACTAGAAAATTTCTATTTCCACACTGCATTTCCAAAAGCTTTAGACAAAGCTCTTCTGAAAGAAGTTGCAATTGGGACTTGTTATGAAACCCTAAAAGAAACCAAAGTTACTGGTAGGATACAGCATTCTAACTTACTGAGTGAACTATGCATTTTCAGTAAATACACATCACATTGCTTACCTAGAATGTACAGGACATAACCTGCTCTGTATTAATGCATTTAGGTATCTAAACTCCAAAAGAACATACAAATAGGATAAAAATCACTTAACCATGAAACATACACATTTACCTAATCATAATTTAGTACTAAATAAAGAGTTTAAATCATTTCTAAATTATCTTATATGCATACTAAATGGCAGGTACTGCATAAGATTTTCAGTAAATTTCACAATTCAGTAATTTTATTTTTGGAAGAGAAAACTAAAGCTCAGAGAAACGAAATAAATTACCAAAGGTCCATCACAAAGTAATTGTGTAAATGGGTTTTTAAAACAGGTTTCCACACTTTCTTTTCTTGTCCACTTGTTCTCCCAAAGTGACCCTAAACTTATTATTTGTCAAGAATTTTTAGGGATGTTCCAATAAACAGTTAGAAGTAGGAGAAATTAAGATCCAACCTATTATACCTTTAGGCAGATATAAAGCCTACGAAAAAACATATGAGTTTTCACTATCACATCAGTGAAAATAAAAAAGTTTATGAACACATTGTTTTGATTTGTAAATCTAGGGCAAAGAGGTTATTTTATACATTGTGGATAGATGTGTGAATACATGAAATATCTAAGGAGGTAAAACTGGAAGAATCTATCAAAATTACAAATACACAAACACTTCATTCCAATAATTTAAATTTATTATTATTAATTTTTTTTTTTTTTTTTTTTTTTTTGGCTGTGCCACTTAGTATGTAGGATCTTAACTCCCTGACCAGGGATCAAACTTGTACCCCCTGCATTGGAAGCATGGAGTCTTAACCACTGAACTGCCAGGGTATTCCTCCAATAATTCTAAATTTGAATTTGACATGTCTGTCCAATATATAATACCTTTTAAAATTAACTGCATTACACCCCATTGTTCATAGCACTAAGCCACCAAGGACAAGGAAAGGGAATTTTTGAAATACTTACCAGAAACGGTCGTCGGCTAGCAACTTCAACACATTCTACCTGATTCAATCTTCATTGCAGACCTGTAGTGTAGATATTGTTTTCTTCATTTTCTATTGAGTAAACCAAGACCTAGTGAAAGTACCTTTCTTAAGGCCATGTATTTAAGGTTGAGCTGTGATTATAGCCAGCTCTCTTGACTTTCTATCTAGTACCATTTTTAATTAAACTGCATGGCCTTTAAACCACCTCCCTTTTAATCAGAAAGGGATATTCAGAGGTATTTCCATTTCAGCAGCTTCAATGAATATAGAAGAATTAATGTTTTATTTTTCCATATGGCAATTTTTTTTTTTTATTTCTCAGGTACTGTATAAGTTCATTGTCAAATGGCTTTAACATCCTGTAAATATTCCTTCATATTTTGTTACACTGGCCCTTTTTGTTTGTTTTTGTTATCTACCATATACAATCTAGATCAAAGTCATAACATGATACTTTCTTAATTTATGGAAACTTATAGATTATTTTTTCTTGTAAATCAGTTATATGCTATGTCTTTTCTAGGTGTGAAACATACACAATCTCTATTTTGGCAGCACATGAGACGCTTACTCCTTGGAAGGAAAGTTATGATCAACCTTGGCTCTAATTATAAATGTGGTATGTACTATATAAAGTTATGTTTAAAATAATAAATTTGGTATTTATCCAAAAAAATAAAAATAAAAAGCAGAGACATTACTTTGTCAACAAAAGTCCATCTAGTCAAGGCTATAGTTTTTCCAGTGGTCATGTATGGATGTGAGAGTTGGACTATAAGGAAAGCTGAGCACAGAAGAATTGATGCTTTTGAACTGTGGTGTTGGAGAAAACTCATGAGAGTCCCTTGGACTGCAAGGAGATCCAACCAGTCCATCCTAAAGGAAATCAGTCCTGGGTGTTCATTGGAAGGACTGATGTTGAAACTGAAACTCTAATACTTTGGCCACCTGATGCGAAGAGATGACTCATTTGAAAGGACCCTGATGCTGGGAAAGATTGAGGGCAGGAGAAGAGGATGATAGAAGATGAGATGGCTGGATGGCATCACCGACTCAATGGACATGGGTTTGGGTAGACTCCAGGAGTTGGAGATGGACAGGGAGGCCTGGCATGCTGCAGTTCATGGGGTCTCAAAGAGTCGGACACGACTGAGTGACTGGACTGAACTGAACTAAACTGGCTCTTAATTCCAATTGGGATGGACTACTTCATCAAGTATATGTACCTGGTTTGAAGCACTTTAAAATGCCCCATTTCTGCTTTAAATTTTCTCATTAGTGCAATAGTTAGCTTTCAAATCCTCAACAGAATTCATGAAGTTTCTTCCTTTGTTTATTTTATCCTTCAGTCTTTCATTCAACAAAAATGCCTTAATACCTACAATGTAGCAGGGACTAGCAGTCATCTGGTTATAACGTTGAACAAAAGAGGCACAGTTCCTGACATGAGAGTAAAGATCACTTGGGAGAAAATTCAAAAACATGAAAGAGTTTAAGCAATGGCCCTAAGGTAGGGAAAAAAATGGATATTTTTAATGAACAAAATGATCAATAATGAAACTGGACTACAGTAAAATTAGGCAGGTTGCTCAGGGTGAGTGTTTAATGGTCTGCTTGAACTTCACAGAGAATTTGATTTTATACTAACTATTGTGGGAGTTACAGAGTGATTAATTTTATAAGAATATAACTCTCATTACTAAATGGAGAATAGTTTGAGACTCATAGGGTGGATAGCAAGAGATTCAGTTGGGAGATAAGCAGAGTTAGGCAGAAGACAATGACAGCCTAGTCTAAGTAGAAGACAGATTAAAGATGTAACTTGAAAAATAAGATTAGCATACATTGAGGAGGACATGAAATGGAAATTGAGGACAATAGAGATTCAAGGTAGATTCAGATATAATGACCACAGCAGTATCAGATAGGATAAAGTCAGGTGACATTAATAAATAACCTCTGAAACCACATGGCCAGAGCTTCAATATTTATTTTCTGCTCATGCTACATGTCTATTCAGGGGTTGGTGGGGGTACTCTGCTCATTGTAGTCACTCAGAGATTTGGGCTGATGGAACAGCCAACCTCCACGACCTGAACACTGCAGGTCATGGTGCTAAAGGAAAAAGAGCTCTTCACTTTCGCACACACATCAGCTACTATATATCCTAGCCCATAAGTGATCTATATCATACTCAAAGAATTCCATACACAACTATTTGGCCAAAACTAATCACACGTTTCCACCCAAACACAAGAGTGCTCGGGAATACAATCCTACACATGCTTGGAAGGCAGAATGCTGGAAAATAGTTGATGAAAATATTAATGATTCATATCATGTTCCCTCTTTGTAAGATCCTATTTTCATTTTTGAGAAAAACTTGGGGAATTTGTTGAAAATTGTAGTCACACTGTTCAGGTGGTCTGAACACCTTGGACGCTGAATTCCTAGGCTGCAAATAACTGCATGTCCAGAAGGGCACTTCTCTTGTGATGATGTCTCCCAGGCACGCTCGAGTCCTGCTTTAGACATCACTTACATTCAGACTGTCATCTGTGCTATTATCTGTGATATTACAGACACAGTAAAGTACATGGCTAGGTCTTGGCATTCTGGGCAAATGATCTTTTGTAAAAGAAGTATAAAAGTTGACTTGTCCAATGTATATTTGTAAGAGTCAATTTACATTACATTTCAAATCCTTTCATGACTACTCAATATATTGATGTAACAGATACAAAGGTATATTTTCTGTAGCATAATAGACTGCAACTTGGTCAAGACATTCTGTTCACCACTGCATTCACTTAGATATAGAACAGTGCCTGGCACATTGCTGGATGACTAGCAGTCAGTATTTAAATACATATACGACATATAATAAATTCACATGTAGAACATGATATTCAAATTCCATAACATAAAATATATTTATGTTTCCTGTAAAATAAAATGGTATGTATTATATATAAAATGCATATTATTAATATTTGTCTTATACAAATAATATTGAGTATGTATTATATGCCAGGAACAGTGTTGGTGATTTGGCTTCATTTTATTAATTCTTTGTGACAACAAGTTGGTTTTAGTATTTTTATTCCCATTTTAGATGTGAAACTACTAAAGTTTAACCTATGCCTTGCATTTTTAGAGGATCTATGTTTTAGAGAATTTCCTGGACTTTACTCCAAAATTGTACTTTCTATACTGTATAAAGAGTGATAGGATATGCTATGAGAAGTCAGAGGATGAATGCCCCAACAATAATTGGATCACCAATTTTACTTCAAGAATGTTTATAAAAAATAAAAAAGATGGCATTTTATATAATAAAATATTTTATATTATAAAATATAAATTTTATCTTTAATGTCTCTCCTAGTGACAGCACTAGGAGTCTGACTCCTTCCATCACTGAGCTCAAACATCCCATTGTATATTGTAAACTTATAGTCACATGATAGTTCTTATTCTGCATCATCATTGAATCTGTATTCAAAAAATAAAGGAGACTGGAAGTCAAAAAGCTAAGGGACATACCAGCCAAGTCTGTCTCATTTTAGGGGATTTCTGAGAAGCACTGACAGAAACTTTCAAATTCATTGGTCAGAACTGTTTCACACAGGAAACTTCAGCTGCAAAAAACATTAGAAAAAGATTTTTGGCTGGGCAACTAATACACCCAATAAAATTGGTATTGTGATAGTAAGGGAGTAACTAAGAACTAGATATTGGGCGGGGAGCAGTTAGCCACCCAAACAATCTGAATGTAAGTGATGGCCAGAGTGGGGCTCCATCATGTCTTAGTAACATGTCCACTGGTCATCAGAGGGGCCACCCTAAGAACTGGGCCTCTTGGAAATGAAATGAGTTTTAGTTTAAAAGTTTAATAAGTACTGATTTACAATATATGCTATCTGTATGGCCCTTCCCTTGCAGAATCTACTGACAGTTGCTTGACCTTGCAAGCAGCTCACTGATTTAACCCTCCATAATGAGTTGAGGCTACATATGTCTGAAAATCACTATAGATATCCAAGTTCAAGAGTTCTCCATTATTCTGCTGACCCTATGAGTGTACTGCCTTTTGTTGGAGCATTTACAGTGAAAGTTGTTTCCTTAGTTTCTGAGAATTTGGACTAAAGAATTTAACCGTTGAGTGAATTTACCTGGGCCATGAAAACATCTACTGCCGTTTAGTTAAAAGAACTCTACTGTTGACCAATGGCTCAGAAGAAGGCCAAACTGGCTCGCTTATAGTGCTCTGAGGTAAAAGCAGCACTGCCTTGGGGATGACTATAGTATTTATTCCCCTCAGAAAATTAAAATCTCTGAACCAAGATTGATAGGACTGTTATGTCTTCAGGTGCTTTTTTATACTCTTATGATTTAATCATGCTATGGTGATAACCAGGCCCTACTGATGACAAGGAAAAGAGCATTCATTTTCAGAAATCTTTCAGGCTGAGTTCAAAAACCAAGGAATGCTTCTCAGTATACAAGGCCTAAGATTTGGATGCTCAGCAAAAAACTCAGGGATGTGCTCAGGCCTGGCTAGTTTAGGGGAAACAAAACTCACTTTTCCTAGTGGAGGCTGGATTCAGATCAACACCCCACTATAACCTAGGGTTTCCAGTTCAACAAAATCCCACCAGAAAACAGAATTTGAAGGGTACAGGGAAAGTCGATAAAAACTCTGTAATTAACAATAGAATACTTCAGCTTTCACAGAAACAGGTAACTAAAATGGACAAACCACAAACAACTCAAAGGGACAAGACAAAAACGGCTCTGCAGTGCCCCCTAGCAAACACTGCAAAATTCCTCTCACTAACATGGCTTCCTTGTTACGGCAAACCTCGCGCAAGCTATTTTGAAGCCACAACCCAGACAATTCTTGTTCCTCATCACAAAGGAAACAATCTTCCAAACTATTGAAAAATATGCTGATATCCATTTAATATTAGGCAAGCAAATCAGAACAATATTCTTTGATTGCGATCTGTAACCATACACTCATTGGGCTGACTTCTTTCCTACTTCCATCTTCTTCCGTTTTTAAAACATTGCACTGAGCTTGTGATCTTGAACCTAAAGCACACTAAAAGTAAAACAAAGCTGCTAAGATTTCAAAGCTGTTTTTTTCTCTTCTGGAAATTCACACATGTTAATTTAGCTTATCATTCAATCCTCCTAAGCCGACTTTTTATATAGGGCTAGCTGCATTTTACAGTCAATTTCTCTTATACCTTTTAATTCAATGGCCTCTACCTGGTTTCTAGTCCCTGTTCCATTGTTTTATGGAATGGATCTGTTTACATTTTCCTTCTCATTAAGAATAAGATGCGGCTACAGGGAGTGAAGTGGAAATATGTGAAAAATCACAAGGCACAGCAATTTCATTTTTCAATCTGGATGGGTCCTGGGCTTTTCATTAAGGTCAGCTGAACTTCTAAATACTGTGAGTGATTACTAATCCCACTTGGTTTTCCCAGTGAAGCTAAAGATGATGAAGGAGGGAGACATTTGGGGGATAATTAAAAGATGGATAGAAACATCAAACAATAGTGTTCTATTTCAAGAAAGTCAACAGAAATGTTAAAAAATAGCTAATTCTTCTGGGTGTCATGGAAAATTGTAGAGTGGAAATAACAGGTAGATGACATTTGATTAAATATTTAATTAAGCTAAATACACACAAGCCTCTTAATTCTGAATCTGTTCTGTGTGATGGTATTCCACCAAAGTGAAGTAGGGGAACATTTTTAAACAATTCTTTCTTCTGATTACATTTAACTCTTGACTTGGTCAGCCAAGCATGTCATCCAACATTACTCTCAAACAAAGTCATACTTCATCGCGTTCTTCCACCTATTAGACCCAGTTTTACCAGTGGGATGATGCTCAGGAATCAAATTTCCCCTGCTTATTTACAGTACTGACTTATTAACATTTTGCCTTCTCAATTAATTTAAATGACTTTGGAAAGGTTTACCCTTTGACACTCAGGGATCAGTGTAATCGCATGATAGGCAACTCTTACCACTGCTGATATTCAACATGAAAACAAAAAAATTATGATGTTTATCTGGATAATGTTGAACAGGTGATCAGTAAGAACCAGGGAAGTATCCTGGATTAGATACTGAAATCCGTGCTTTTTGGATAAAGGAAGCTCCGAAGTGGAGATCTAGCATCTGGTCCCATCAAATTCTACTCCAGAAAATATATTCACACAAATGAATTAATATTCTCATTTCCCTTTCCTATTCCCATTCCATATGAGATTAAAAAAAGAATCCAAAATCACTAGAAAATGGTGAAAATAGATGCATGAGTACAAGGAATTTTTAAATGTTTCAATGCAAAATTTTAAACTTTTACATATATATTCTCATGTACATTATCCTCAGGTACAAAAATTTGATCCTGTGATCAGTTCAGTTCAGTTGCTCAGTAGTGTCTGACTCTGCAGACTGGGCTTCTCTGTCCATCATCAGCTGCTGGAGCCTACTCAAACTAATGTCGATCACATCGCTGACGACATCCAACCGTCTCATCCTCTGTCGTCCCGTTCTCCTCCCACCCTCAATCATTTGCAGCATCAAAGTCTTTTCCGATGAGTTGGTTCTTCGCATCAGGTGGCCAAATGATTGGAGTTTTAACTTCAGCATCAGTCCCTCCAATGAATATTACGGACTGATTATCTTTAGGATGGACTGGTTGGATCTCCTTGAGTGCAGGGGACTCTCAAATGTCTTCTCCAACACCACAGTTCAAAAGCATCAATTCTTCAGTGCTCAGCTTTCTTTCAAGTCCAACTCTCACATCCATGCATGACTACTGGAAAAACCATAGCTTGAATTGGATGGGCCTTTGTTGGTAATGTCTCTGCTTTTTAATATGCTGTCTAGGTGGATCAAGGAACAACAGACTGCTTCCAAATACAGAAAGGAGTACGGCAAGGCTGTATATTGTCACCCCGATTATTTAACTTATATGCAGAGTACATCGTGAGAAACGCTGGGCCAGAAATGAAGAAATGAAGCACAAGCTGGAATCAAGACTGCCAGGAGAAATATTAATAAGCTCAGATATGCAGATGACACAACACTTATTGCAGAAAACTAAAGAGCTAAACTAAAGAAGAACTAAAGAGCCTCTTGATGAAAGTGAAAGAGGAGAGTGAAAATGCTGGCTTAAAACTCAACATTCAGAAAACTAAAATCATGACATCTGGTCCCATCACGTCATGGCAAATAGATGGAGAAACAATGGAAACAGTGACAAACTTTATTTTGTTGGGCTCCAAAATCACTGCAGATGGTGACTGTAGCCATGAAATTAAAAGATGCTTGCCCCTTGGAAGAAAAGCTATGACCATCCGAGACAGCATATTAAAAAGCAGAGACATTACTTTGTCAACAAAGGTCCATCTGGTTGAAGCTATGGTTTTTCCGGTAGCCATGTATGGATGTGAGAGTTGGACTTGAAAGAAAGCTGAGCACAGAAGAATTGATGCTTTTGAACTGTGGTGTTGTACAAGACACTTGAGAGTCCTCTTGACAGCAAGGAGATCCAACCAGTCCATCCTAAAGATAATCAGTCCTGAATATTCATTGGAAGGATTGTTGCTGAAGCTGAAACTCCAATACTTTGGCCAAATGATGTGAAGAACTGACTCACTGGAAAAGACCCTGATGCTATGAAAGATTGAAGGTTGGAGGAGAAGGGGACAACAGAGGATGGGATGGTTGGAGGGCATCAGCAACTCAATGGACATGAGTCTGAGTAAATTCCGGGAGTTGGTGATGAACAGGGAGGACTAGCGAGCTGCAGTCCATGGGGACGCAATGAGTCGGACACGATTGAGTGACTGAACTGAACTGATGTTGGTCATAGCTTTTCTTTCAAGGAGCAAGTGTCTTTAAATTCCATGGCTGCAGTCACAATCTGCAGTGATTTTGGAGCCCCCCAAAATAAAGTCTTTCATTGTTTTCAGTTTCCCCACCTATTTGCCATGACGTGATGGGACCAGATGGCATGATCTTCGTTTTCTGAATGTTGAGCATTAAGCCAACTTTTTCACTCTCCTCTTTCACTTTCATCAAGAGGCTCTTCAGTTCTTCTTCGCTTTCTGCCATAAGGGTGGTGTCACCTGAGTATCTGAGGTTTTTGGTATTTCTCCCCTAATTCTTGATTCCAGCTTGTGCTTCATCCAGCCCAGCATTTAGTATGATGTCCTCTGCATTTAAATTAAATAAGTAGGGTGACAATATACACTTTTGATGTACTCCTTTCCCAATTTGGAACCAGTCTGTTGTTCCATGGCTACTTCTAACCGTTGCTTCTTGACCTGCATACTGATTTCTCAGGAGGCAGGTCAGGTGGTCTGGTATTCCCATCTCTTTCAGAATTTTCCACAGTTATGTTGTGATCCACACAGTCAAAGGCTTTGGCATAGTCAATAAAGCAAAAGTAGATGCTTTTCTGGAACTCTCTTGCATTTTCCATGATCCAGTGGATGTTGGCAATTTGATCTCTGGTTCTTCTGCCGTTTCTAAATCTAGCTTGAACATCTGGAAGTTTACGATTCATGTACTGCTGAAGCCTGGCTTGGAGAATCTTGAGCATTACTTTGCTAGCATGTGAAATGAGTGCAATTGTGCAGTAGTTTGACCATTTTTGCCTTTCTTTGGGATTGGAATGAAAACTGACATTTTTCAGTCCTGTAGCCTCTGCTGAGATTTCCAGATGTGCTGGCATATTGAGTGCAGCACTTTCACAGCATCATCTGTCAGGATTTGAAACAGCTCATCTGGAATTCCACCAACCACTAGCTTTGTTCAGAATGATGCTTCCTAAGGCCCACTTGACTTCACATTCCAGGATGTCTGGCTCTAGATGAGTGAGCACACCATCGTGATTATCTGGGTCATGAAGATCTTTTTTTGTATTTTTCTTCTGTGTATTCTTGCCACCTCCTCTGAATATCTTCTGCTCCTGTTAGGTCCATACCATTTCTGTCCTTTATTGTTCCCATCTTTGCATGAAATGTTCTCTTGATATCTCTAGTTTTCTTAAAAATATCTCTAGTCTTTCCCATTCTACTTTTTCCCTCTATTTCTTTGCATTGATCTCTGAGGAAGGCTTTATTATCTTTCCTTGCTATTCTTTGGAATTCTGCATTCAAATCGGTCTATCTTTTCTTTTCTCCTTTGCCTGTTGCTTGTCTTCTTTTCGCAGATATTTGTAAGGTCTCCTCAGACAACCATTTTGCCTTTTTGCATTTCTTTTTCTTGGGATGGTCTTGATCACTGCCTCTTGTACAATGTCATGAACCTCCATCCATAGTTCTTCAGGCACTGTCTATCAGATCTAATCCCTTGAATCTATTTGTAACTTCCACAGTATAATCGTAAGGGATTTGAATTAGGTCATACCTGAATGGTGTAGTGGTTTTCCCTACTTTTTTCAATTTAAGTCTGCTTTTGGCAATAACGAGTTCAAGATCTGAGCCACAGTCAGCTCCCAATCTTATTTTTGGTGACTGTATAGAGTTTCTCCATTGTTGGCTGCAAAGAATATAATCAAAATAATTTCAGGATTAACCATCTGGTGATGTCCTTGTGTAGAGTCGTCTCCTGTGTTGCTAGAAGAGTTTTCTATGATCAGGGCTTTCTCGTCACACAACTCTGTTAGTTCGAGAAAGTCTTGTAGGTCTTCATAGAACTGTTCAACTTTAACTTGTTCAGCATTACTGATTGGGGCATAGTCTTGGATTGCTGTGATATTGAATGGTTTGCCTTGGAAATGAACAGAGATCGTTCTGTCATTTTTGAGACTGCATCCAAGTACTGCATTCAGGACTCTTTTGGTTGACTATGAAGGTACTCCATTTCTTCTAAGGGATTCTTGCCCACAGTAGTAGATATAACGGTCATCTGAGTTAAATTCCCTCATTCCAGTCAATTTTAGTTCATTGATTCCTAAAATGTCAGTGTTCACTCTTGCCATCTCCTGTTTGATCACCTCCAATTTGCCTTGATTCATGGCTCTAACATTCTAGGTTCCTATGCAATATTGCTCTTTATAGCATCAGACTTTACTTCCATCACTTGTCACATCCACAACTGGGTCTTATTTTTGCTTTGGCTCCATCTCTTCATTCTTTCTAGAGTTATTTCTCCACTGAACTCCAGAAGCATATTGGGCACCTACTGACCTAGGGAATTCATCTTTCAGTGTCCTACCTTTTTAATTTTTCATACTGTTCATGGGGTTCTCACGGCAAAAATACTTAAGTGGTTTGCCATTCCCTTCTCCAGTGGACCACCAATTGTCAGAACTCTCCACCATGACCCATCCATCTTGGGTGGCCCTACATGGCATGGCTCATAGTTTCATACAGCTAGACAAGGCTGTGGTCCATGTGATCAGTTTGGTTAGCTTTCTGTGATTGTGGTTTTCTGTGATTCTCTTGGCCCTATGATGGGTAGGGATAAGAGGCTTATGGAAGCTTCCTGATGGGAGAGACTGACTGAGGGTCAAACAGGGACTTGTGTTGATGGGAGGTCCATCTTCAGTAAATCTTTAATTAAATTTTCTGTTGACGGGTAGGGCTGTGTTCCCTCCCTGTTGCTTGACCTGGGGTCAAACTCGCATGGAGGTAATGAAGATAATGATAACCTAGTGTAAGTAGGAGACAGGTCAAAATGTCCCATGCACACACTGCTAGACTCAGTGCCTCCAGCCCGGAAGCAGGCCACTGCCAACCGTCCCCTCTGCCAGAGACTCCTGGACACTCATGGGCATGTCTGCCCCTGTGACAGTCACAGTGTTTTCTTTCCCATATCAGTCATGACTGATATGCTTAATTAGTTATATGTTTATTCCTACTAGACTATGAGTTCTTCAGGACAGGATCTGAGTTGTAGTCAAATTGTATGGCAAGTTGTGCATACTGCACAATGTCATTGGGACATGGCTATTGATTGAATTAGATTAAACTGAATTAAGTTAATACTGGTAACTGTCACAGCAAGGAGATCCAACCAGTACACCCTACAGGAAATCAGTCCTGAATATTCACTGGAAGGACTGATGCTGAAGCTGAACCTCCAATACTTTGGCCACCTGATGCCAAAAACTGACTCATTTGAAAAGCCCCGGATGCTGGGAAAGACTGAAGGTGGGAGGAGAAGGGGACAGAGCATGAGATGGTTGGAGGGCATCACTGACTCAATGGACATGAGTTTGAGTGAACTCCAGGAATTGCTGATGGACAGGGAGACCTGGCATGCTGCAGTCCATGGGGTCACAAAGAGTCAGACACAACTAGCAACTGAACCGAACTGAACCAGTCAGCAAGGACTGGAGGCTTGTATAAGGCAAAACATACTGGCTGGTCCTATGTCTAGATATTCTGTTAAAAAAAAAAAAAGAGAGAGAAGAAGAAAAAGGTAGGTTATGTAGTTTTGATTTCAAACTGATACTAGATTTTTCTAAGCTTATTAATGAACAGTTAATTGATTCCACAATTCCCTTCAACCTCAGAGGGAACTGGCTATCTATCATGCAGCCATCTTCAACATTCCAGTACTCTTTCCTACAGCATAAAATATCCTAGCCCTAGAAAGACCATTTATGGATGTACTTTATGGGAAAAGCACATCTATCTTGCAAATCAATGTTACAGGTGCTGTAGTTAGAGAGTCATTGACCTCCAAGTATCCCCAGAGTGCTTGACTCTTGGCAACCCTTTTCTTAGTGTCACAGACTGTGGTGCACTAAAAGAAAATAAAAATCACAATTGCAAGGCTAAGGCACCATCAGACAAACAAGAATGCTTTGCTAGTAATCAACATAACTAAATAAAGACTCTTAACAGAAGAATTAAGAAGAAATCTTGTGAGGCACATGAAGTGGTCTGTGTCACGATTAAGAGGTGTTCAACGCTGGATCCCTGTATCAGGAAAGAGGGTTTAAATTAGGCTTTTTGTGTACTGATGTTGGGGGCCTCATCCCTGTGGTTGGTGCTGTGAGTAATGTGCTAGAAATAGTCTGGAGGGACCTGAGCACACCAGGTGCAATGTAGGTGAGAATAAAGATAAAGAAACTAGAAATGATGCAGAAATGCTGTCAATGTAATGGCTAAAACCTCAAAAGACAGGAGCCACTAGACCTATCTAAAGACACAAAGAGAGACTTTCCTCTGGCATGCATTGCCCCAAAGAAAATAATGCTATGGAGTAGACACAATTCATCCATAATCCCTAGGGATCAGAAGCATCAGTATACTAATCCTTAGGTCATAGGAAAGTTATGCAATTCTTGTCACTCTGCTTTTCCTTATTCCTCCAACACACACACACACAGACACACAGAGTTTGTCTCAGGGTTAGTTTCATGTTACAAGTTAAGATACATCCATATTTGAATTGTAATCCCCTTGGTTAAGATTATTCACCAATTCAACTAATATCTACAGCAAATTCTTAAAAATCTGAACAATCTACCATCCACTGAGTAGATGTCATACATTCAGATCTTGTAAATTCTTTACCCAATTTCTTAGGATAGAACAAAGTTCTTCCTTTTGTAAACAAGTCATTTACAAGAAATAAAGGTATGACTCAGGATCATTTTCTTAAGCACATATAGCGCAGTTTGTCTCAAAATCATGGTAGTATTGACAGCATCAAATGATCTACATTTCTATCAGTAAATGAAAACATTATACCTGGGAGTGGCTATGTTTCTTTCTTTTCAGAATCATGTTTAAATTTTTAGATTCTAATAATGAATGCACATAATTTTAAATCACCTATTTCCTAAAAGTTCATTACACATATAGTTGCCCCCTTCACTTTTTCTGTACTCAACTTCTTCTCCATAAGGTCTAAATCCTTTGGGCTGTTTCTTACATTTATCACAATAGTATAAAATAATTGATTGGCATTACTACTTTTTGGTTATCAATTTCAGGTATCATCAGTTTAATTTTGTTACAGGAGTTAAGCTCACCCTGTCCCCAGTCAAATATACATATTAGCATGTAGATATATAGACAGACACAGTTATACACACACCTTCTCAGTCTCCCAATGTCATTTAATATTTTTCATGGCAAATCAGGGTTGCATTATTTAATATGCCTTTGTAGTATATATTATGATCGAATTTTTTCTCCTACATTTTGCCATGGAGTTAATAATTGCCTCTTTCTTCCTATTTTCTCAGCTTCATTTAGAGTCATTATTACATTTTGTAAATATTTCAACTGACCTTTCAAATGCCTATTGGTAAATTTTTAGGTTAACTAAACCAGATTTTTGTTTTTAATTGAGCATGATTGTTTTTTAAGAAGACCTCGTCTCTGCAGCAATCCAGCCCACTGCTCCAGTCCGCACCGGCTGCTGACCGGTGCTCCTGCATAACAGTCAGAGTCAAACTCCATAGCACTATTGCTATGGATACACCCTTTGTCAGATTTCAAGTCCTTCCTGTATTTTGTTTACTTCCTTGTTTTGCAGAAACATATCCTATAGTAGCTTCCTAGGAGGAGAATCAAGAATAATTAATTTTAAGAACCTGTATACTTTAACAAGAATTTATTTTCACGTCACAGTCTATGGATAGTTTGCCTGAGTATGAATCCTGGATTGAAAATACTTTCCCTCAGAATTTAAAGACATCATTTCTTTATTTTATAACAGCCAACATTGCCATTAAGAAATCTACAGCTGCTGAATTCTATTTTATTTCATTATTTTTTGATAATTATTGTTTCCTCCCATCAGAAGCTTCTAGTATTCTTTTTCTCTGTCCTTAGATTTTCTGATAGATGTAAGTATTTTTCAAACACCTGATGCATTTGTCTGGCAAATGTATTTCTAACACAAATGTTTCCAATATGAAGATGTATGCTCTTAAGCTCTGGAAATACTATTTCTTTGATAAATTTTTTCCCTTTTGTATTTTCTGTAGACCTTTTTCTATCTCCTTGTGGTATAACTCCTGGAATAATCTTTTATTTTCTCATGTATATTATTCTTTTTATCTTTTTATTTAATTTTCAACGTTTTTGTGCTTTATCTTTTAATCCTTCTATTGAAAATTTTACTTATTTTAAAAATTCCCCAATCTCTTCCTGTTTTCTGAATATTCTTTCATTGTAGTTTGGTCTTGTATTATAGCTGTAGCTTGTCTCATGTTTTGGAAGAAACTAAATATACATGTTTTAGAAATTTAGTTCTATTGCCTGCATTGTATCTGCTTATCATAGGTTTTAAAAATTCAGTTTGTTTCTTTCCTCCTTGATATTGCCTTTCCTCTTAGAGGACCTGTACCACAGATCTCTCTTAGATATAAATTTAGTACTTTTCTCACTTTCATGTTTGAATGATATAAATGTCTTAGCTGATGGAAGGAAGGAAAAAATACAGAGCATTAGGAAGGAGCAGTTTAGAGAAAAGTTTGTGTTGTTGACTTGTGTGTTTGCAAGAGTTTTTAAACTTTCCTCTTTTATTTAGCTATTATTTCTTCACATTCATAAACATGAAATTCACTTATGGTTTAAAAGGCAAATATATATTGTTATCGAAATTCAGTTGAAATGAGAAAAAATTTAAAAATCTAAAACTAATTTTAAGACTCAGTTCGGTTCAGTTCCTCAGTCGTGTCCGACTCTTTGTGACCCCATGAATCGCAGCACGCCAGGCCTCCCTGTCCATCACCATCTCCCGGAGTCCACTCAGACTCATGTCCATCGAGTCAGTGATGCCATCCAGCCATCTCATCCTCTGTCGTCCCCTTCTCCTCCTGTCCCCAATCCCTCCCAGCATCAGTCTTTTCCAATGAGTCAACTCTTTGCATGAGGTGGCCAAAATACTGGAGTTTCAGCTTTAGCATCATTCCCTCCAAAGAAATCCCAGGGCTGATCGCCTTCAGAATGGACTGGTTGGATCTCCTGGCAGTCCAAGGGACTCTCAAGAGTCTTCTCCAACACCACAGTTCAAAAGCATCAATTCTTCGGCGCTCAGCTTTCTTCAGAGTCCATAGACTAACCAATGCTAAAACAAATCAAAACATAAAGAAATTCACAATAGCTGTGTGATCTTCCACTTCCTTTGGGGGGATTTTAATTTAAAACATTTTATACCCCTGCCATTTTAGTTCAATTCCAAGTCAATATATTTTTCAGTTAAAACACATAATTAGAATGAGAATGAGAAGGTATAACAAAGGAACATCATCAACCTTAAAATGAGAATTGAATTGATGGAGTGTGGTCGTATCTTTCCACATGTGTTGGGCTCAAGGTTAATAGGAAAAAGGCTGCCCAGCGTGCTGACTCCACCTCATATTTGAGAAGCCACCTAGCAATAAATGGGAGGATTCCATCGTACCACAATTTTATTTACTTCAAACTCACGCCCTTGTAGCAAATTCTGTTTTCAAAAGAGACGTTGCCATGACACCAGGCAGTGTAGAGCTGAGAACTCTACCATTTCTGACAGCCTGCCACAGTGATCCTACTCAGAGTAGGGCCTCAGCAATGCTCTTGGTAAAGAGCAGTTAAAGAACTGTGCTCAGTAATTACTTTTCAAAACATAGAGATAGCAATTTAAACTGCTCTAAAGTGCATAAACACACTGAAATTAAGGTGAGGACAGAAAAAAGTCCATTCCTCTAGTAATTCCTCTGTCTCTCATTTTCACTTGTACTCAATCTCTTTCTTCTCTTCTTCTGTTATTTTATACCTCCATCTCTTCTTCCTCTTTTCTGCCTTTTTGTTTAGTGTTTCTTCTTGTTTTCTGTTTATATATCTCCTGTCATCTTTTTCCTTTTTATCTTAATTGATCTCCCTTTCACTTTTACTCTGTAACTGCCGTAACATGAGTACATTGAGTGAAATGTATTTGTGGGTTGCATCTTTGCAAGCATTATACTCATTGAATACAGGCTAATACTTTACTAAAAATTTTGTAATTTAAACTTCTTCCCTCATCTCTTTAAAATAAAGTCTTAACTCATTTAATTATTGATACTTTAAAACATCCACACAATACTTAGTTGATTTAATTTAATATATTAGCAGTTAAACAGAATAACTACTTTTCACTTCTTATTTATAGTAATAAAGAACGTTAAGAAATAGAGAGTTCCCAAGATGGCAGAGTAGGAAGACTCTGAGCTCACCTCCTTTTATGGGCACGCCAAAATTAAAACTATTTACAGAAGATTATTTATGAAAAAGACCAGGACCTACCAGAACAGATCTTTACAACTAAAAGCATAAAGGAGGAGCCACAGTGAGGTAGGCAGGAAGAGAGGAGCAGTGGTATGGCCAAGACCAAACCCCCAGGTGGGTGACCCATCAACAGATCACAGTTGCAGAGCTTCTCCCCACAAGGAGCCAGTTGTCTTGAGGCCCTCAGTGCCGAACAAATTCTTAGAAATGTACATACTCCCAAGTCTGAGTCAGGAAGAAATACAAAATATGAACAGGCTAACTGCCAGTAATGAAACTGAATAGATAATTGTAAAACTCCCCCCAAAACAAAACTCCCAAACAGAGAAAAGTTGCCATCTATCCTTTTCAAGTAGACTCAAATACTGTTAGCCCACAGGCCATACTTTGAGCAACAAGTGTGTAGGAACTATAGCAATAGGTATGTATAAGCCAGGGTCGGTTCCCAAGGAATTTAGATAGCAATCAGCAGGAAATTATCGCGTAGGTCTACAAATCATTTTGGATTTTTCCTACAGAGGTCTTGATCTTCATCTGGAAAATGTAGATACCCAGAGTCTCTGTCCTGATTTAAGTACGATGAACCAGAGAAAACAGGCTTTATGTAGTATATCCTCAACCACCATAAATGTTGTTGATAAGATCAGCAAGAGTCAGAATTGGTTTTTTTGTTTGTTTTCTTTTTATTCATCTATATATGCACAGTCTCTGAAACAGAACCTTCCTTTCATAAGAGTTCAATAAGTGTTTGTTGAATTAGGTTGAAAGTAAATGAAATCTTTCTGGTCTTATTTTCTAGTTCACCTTAAATTATTAAGAATTCTAGTGACATATGGTCTGATTCTCAAAGAGTGTATTTGCTGGAATCATGCTTTCAGATTCTTGCTGTTCATACAGATAAGAAATGTCTCAATATTTTTACTAACTTGAATTCAGCAGCTTATTCTTACTGGTTTTCTGACTTCAGAAATGCCTAACTTTACTACTTTTCAAAATCATAACATGGATAAATCTAAAGAGCTTTTCTATTTAGTATCTCTTGATCATAAAATTCTTGTTGGAAAGATTATTTATTAACAATCCAACAGCAGTCGGTAAACACATTAAAACTTAATAAAAGGTATAATTAAACAATATTTTACTGATGCTAGTATCTCCTTAGAATTTTTAATATGATAGAAAACTCAGTGCCCTGAGTTTATCATGGAAGCCTAGATAAAAGCCTGTCTCATTCTTCAGCAGTGTAGACCCTCTGTAAAATAAGAAACAAATATTATATATATGTATATATATTGGTCAGGCCCCCAGTGCCTGACACAGAACTCTTGAACTTGGAGATAGAGACACAAAGCTCTTGAGACTTTTGTTAATTTACTGAGTGATGGGACCATCTGACACAGAGCTCTTAAGTTCTTTGTGATTTCCTAGGTGATAGGAATATCTTTCTGTTCTAATGAGATTGCTCTTGGGTGGAGGATGGTCACCAGAAAGATCAAGCTGTGAGCAGAAGCCTGGGACTTGTGGTCCCATCTCCTATTCTCCAGGAGGGGGAACAGGTTGAAAGTGCAGTTTGTGATCATGCTAACATGATGAAGCCTCCAGAAAAACCCTATAAGTACTGGGTTCAGAGTATTTCCCCATTAGTAAACACATCTACGTGCCTGGAGGAGAGTGCATTTTAATTATAAAAGGTAGACTCTTACACTCAAGATCTTTCCAGACCTCATCCTATGTATCTCTTCATCCAGCTTTTCATTTGTATCCTTTATAAAATATAAAATAAGTAAACTGTTTTCCTGAGCTCTATGAGCTGCTCTATCAAATTACTGAAACCAGGGATGGTACTGTGGGAACCTCCAATTTGCAGCCAAGTCGGTGAGAAATTTTAGGTAACCTGAAGACCTACTACTAGTGATTAGTATCTGAAGTTAGGGGTTGAGGGAGGGGCAGTCTTATAGGACTGAACCCTTAACCAGTAGGCTCTATGCTACCTCTGGTTAGTGTCAGAATTGAATAAAGGATATCAAGTTGGGAGAATCAGCGTGGGAAAAATCCCAGACATCTGGTGTCAGAAATGTTATGAACGGTAATTAAGAAAAAACACAGCAAGTTGGCCTCTGTTGCTGTTGATGCTATTTAGTCCCTAAGTCATACTGAATTGTTTCATGACCCCACCAGGTTCCTCTGTCCATGGGATATTTCTGGCAAGAATTCTGGATTGGGTTGTCATTTGCTTCTCCAGGAGACCTTCCCAACCCAGGGACTGAACCCTCAGCTCCTGCCATGTCTCCTGCATTACAGATGGATTCTTCACCACTGAGCCACCAAGGAAGCATTCAGTTCAGTTCAGCCGCTCAGTCGTGTCCTACTCTTTGCGACCCCATGAATCCCAGCATGCCAGGCCTCCCTGTCCATCACCATCTCCCGGAGTTCACTCAGACTCACGTCCATTGAGTCAGTGATGCCATCCAGCCATCTCATCCTCTGTCGTCCCCTTCTCCTCCTGCCCTCAATCCCTCCCAGCATCAGAGTCTTTTCCAATGAGTCAACTCTTCGCATGAGGTGACCAAAGTACTGGACTTTCAGCTTTAGCATCATTCCCTCCAAAGAACACCCAGGGCTGATCTCCCTCAGAATGGACTGGTTGGATCTCCTTGCAGCCCAAGGGACTTTCAAGCAAGCACTAAACACCCACATATCAAGTGGAGATTACAACTCACTTGAGACTTGAGCTGAAATCACAAAAGTCATTCTAAAAGTCAACAGATTCATAAATGTCAAGAGTATACCAAACTCAGGGGTTGGCACAAGAGTCAGAGATTTTATTTTAAGCTTGAAAAGCACTTTAACATTGGTTATCCTGTTTGAATTACCCCGTGCATTGGAGAAGGAAATGGCAACCCACTCCAGTGTTCTTGCCTAGAGAATCCCAGGGACGGGGGAACCTGGTGGGCTGCCGTCTATGCGGTCGCACAGAGGTGGACACGACTGAAGTGACTTAGCAGCGGCAGCAAGAGCATTTTCTAGTGGCAGTGTAAGGGAAGGAACAATATGAACAACGCTCTTTATTTGTGAATATACACATACAAGCATACCTCATTTGATTGTGCTTAGTTTATCAAGCTTCACATACATTGTGGTTTTTACATATTGAAGGTTTGTGGCAACCCTGCGTTGTCAAATGATGGTTAGCATTTTTTAGCAATAAAGTATTTTCTATTGAGGTAGGTACTTTTTTAGACATAATCCTATTGCACACTAGACTACAGTATAGTGTAAGCATAACTTTTCTGTGCATTCAAGACACCAAAAGAATTCATGTGACTCACTTTATCATATTTGCTTTACTGCAATGGTCTAAAACTGAACCTCCAGAATCTCTGAGGTGTGCCTACATATAAATACAATGAAGCCCTACGAGCCTAAGTCTAAGGGCAGGGGACTTCTCTTGGAGAATTATGTTATTTTGGTGGTTTTGAAACATGTGAGCAATGTCTTGTAATCATTTTTCCCACCATCATTATTTTATTTTTTAATAGTTTTAATGTGTGCCCAGATTTCTAAAGTCACTAAACAAACAATACATTCTAAAAAGAAATGGCCCTGAGACAAAAATTGCTGGCCAGTTTCTTTCCTATCATTGATATCTATTGACACTTAACATAATATGCCAATGGTTGTGCTATCAATGTCATTTCAAATGTGTATCCTTACATTCTCAAACACAGACATGAGTAGACATTTTATTCATACAAATGGAATCTTTTTAACTACTTTTAAACTTGAAATCATAGTACTTATCATAGTGAGAAATCTACAACTTAATTAATTACAACACAATTTGTCAAAAACCTTTTTTGAGAAAACTCAAGTTTTGAAATGTGAGTGTGAGAATCATATAAATCAAGCTCCCCTCTCCTGTAGAATTTTGGCCTGGAGTTTTTAATAATTATTTCAGGAACTATGTTAAGTGAAAAATTATAAACACATTTCACAGAACTTCTTATATATATGGCATTATAGTATATCCAACCAAGAAAACAATTCTGCAACAATAAGCAATAGTCTTATGACTTGAGATATGCTTACTGATCATTTCTGATCAAGTATGTAATATTTCGTATTTTGATAACAAGAATGGTATGAGACCATCTCTATTTCTTACAATGGAAAATAAAACAAGTTATTATGCATGCCTCCTTCTTATTTCTGTATAATGCTTCCCCTGCATGCATTGTGGAGCCAAAACCTGACATGAAAGTTTATGACAGAGTGAGACTGGAAAAATGTATTTTTTATTTGAGACAATTTTGCAATAAAAGCACATTTCAGTCCCTTAAAATAACAGTCAACAAGATTTACTGTATCAAATGTAAGTTTCACACCTCAGTCAGTGGTTAAGATTTCAAACAAACCCCAGCCGCTAAGCTGAAATTGGGTTTTAAAATCTTTAAGTTAGTTTGTTCCCAGATGAACATTTTTTTTTAACATGAAAAATCACACTTATCATGCAGCTTGCAAATTCTCTGGTTTCCATTTATCCATTTTATTATCTTTTTATTATTGACAGAGACAGGAGCCAAGTCAGAGCTACATTAATCCAGAAACCAAAAGTAAGTAGACAATATTGTGAATATTAATGCAAGGTGGCAAGCTCTTATTTTTCACCATCTCATCCTATTTTTCCTTGGAACCAATTTGTACAAAACGTATTTAAAAATCAGAAAGTTAAAGACAACCAATTTCCAACTCATTGACCTACAAATTTGTCTTTGATTGCAGTGCACTTCTGTTGTAGCAGGGAGATTAGGAGTGGGTGCAGATCCCTTGGGGAGGGTACAATCACATGCTGACAATGCACCTGAGCTGCTTAATGTCCAGGGTAGGAACTGGAGGACATCTAGCCAGTTTATGAGTCCCCAGAGAGGGGGCAATGGATATCCATAACCGTAACACCTCACTCTGTGGGGAGCCTGTCTAGTTCTTGGCAAGAATTTTAAGCTTAATTTTTCCTGGGTAGCTTTCCCCTCTCTCTTTTTCCTTCACTCTCTTGTTGTCTAAGTAAATAAAAGTAGACCTAAAAGTACATTCACACACACAGAGAGAGATAGAGAAAAGAAAATTAAATGAAGAAAATCTCAACAGATTCGACCCTAGATTTGTTTTAGCTATTATGAACACTCAGACTTAGCACCCACTTGCTTTGCAAGTTTATCCCTAATAATGACCAATATTTGTGTACTGCCCTTAGGGTTACCAAAGTGAAAGTGAAGTCGCTCAGTCGTGTCTGACTGTAGCCTATCAGGCTCCTCCAACCATGGGATTTTCCAGGCAAGAGTGCTGGAGTGGATTGCCATTTCCTTCTCCAAGGGATCTTCCCGACCCAGGAATCGAACCCGGGTCTCCCGCATTGCAGGCAGACGCTTTACGCTTTACCGTCTGAGCCTTCGCAAATGTAACATCTACACAATAAAAAGTTTTTGCAGCAGGAATATAACTCCATCATACATATTGCAAATTTTAGTCTTGAAGATGGTTTTTTGAAATAAAGTCCCTGAGATAGAAATTAAATCTACTTTTCCAGAATTCAAAGTCCAATGATCTTTTCTCTATACCTTTAAGTTGATATTTTCAACTTTGAAATGTTTATTAATTTGTGTGTAATTTATATAAAAAATAAATTAACATTAGACTTCCTACATTTAGCATATTTAAAAAGGTAGACCTATACAGTATCCAAGTAATAAAAATACTAAAACACACAGTGTAATCCAGATAGAAGATGGATGCCAAGTGTCCTCTACTTGTTTCCTTTCCTTTAAGAATAAGTCCAGTGAAATGTGAAGGACTGCAAAATAGGGGAAGACGGCAAGCATGAAACACTGTGCCCTTTGGTTTTGTCATTTGTGTGCTCTTTTGGGAAAATGTGGGACTCACTGAGTATGATTATTTCTAATAAGCCCAAAATGAAAACTACCCAGGAGTAGTAGAATGGATTAATAGATTGTGATTTACACACACAAGAAAATAACACACAGCAATGAAAAAGAATCATCTTCACTTCACCCAACAGTGAGACTTTCTTAAATACACTAAGTAGCAAAAAAAAAAAAAAAAAAAAGAACCAGCCACAAAAGAATACATACTATATTATCAAATTTATATAAGATGCAATGCAGTCAAGCCAGTCTATAGGTTAAAAGAGGCTAGGAACAGTCCACTGGTGAAAGGAATTAGTATAGGGAGTACGGAGGACTCTGTCTTTATCTGCATGATGGGCACATGGTTGCGGTTTATTTGTCACCATCTTTAAAGTGAAACATTTATGATATTTGTACTTTCCTCTACACAGAATATACTTCAATAAAACTCGCAAAGGAAGAACATGGCTGGACCTTAAGACTGCATCTGTACCACCATGGATATCTTGGTGTAACTAACTGTAGGCTTTTTCAGGCAGAAGAACATTGGAAAAGTGTGGGCTTTGGATCCATTTGCCTGAGTTACAAATCTCCACTGCACTGTGACACTCAGCTAGCAATGTGTTCTAAGGGAAGTTTCCTAAACCTTGGTTTCTCCAGTAACTTTTTTATGGATTTGTGCCCCTCAACTACTCAGTAGGGACAAATAG
Source organism: Capricornis sumatraensis (assembly GCF_032405125.1). Lineage (NCBI taxonomy): Eukaryota > Metazoa > Chordata > Mammalia > Artiodactyla > Bovidae > Capricornis > Capricornis sumatraensis. The sequence continues at coordinate 1,564,391 of NW_027184612.1, read as the reverse complement.
CATAAACAGGAAAAAAACATAAATGCAAACCATATAAACTGAGAGACTGCAAACAAATTGATGGTATCATTTTTCCTTAGCCCTTAAATATCTTTGAGTTAGTGCTATCATTTGCAAAAAAAAAAAAAAAAAATCAAATTCTGTATTAGGAAAGTTTGGTAATAATTCAATATGGCCAGCAACTCTCCATAGTTTAGTGGCTTCACACAACAGATATTATTTCTGACACTTGAATGTCCAGTTGGGGTTTTCTCATTTAATGGCCTTCAGGAATCCTGTCCCTGGCTCAGTCTTTGGGATCCACTCTCTTTTTATTTGAATAAAAGACACCTTAGGAAAGGTACATCTATTCTTAACTGCTTTGTCCCTGAAGATGTGTGTGTTTTTCTCATTTACATTCATTTTGGAGGGAAGTAGCCACACGGCCCCATCTCTCTGCACACACTCTCAGGAAAGTATGACTTATCATTAGTCCATCAGCCACATCCGCCACATTGTCCTTATATTCTCCTACACAAAGTACAGATAATTTCTGAGGCTCTATCAGCTAGGCATTTCACAACAAAGTCATAGAAACGCCAGGATCATTTGATCTACAGACGCATGTGACTTCCTGAAATATATATTCCAACTTGTTGACTTTAAACTCAAGCTAAATACCAACGGATCTACTCGCACTTCTGAGACACAGCTTACATTCATTCACAAATGTTAGTTAGCCTAAGTCTCAACACCAAGGTGTCAGGTCATACCAATCTGAATTGAACACACTTTACTTTTTTGATTTTTAAGGTGAGCGATATCTTGGTGTTGTAGAAAGTACCCAGCACTGGTAACTGGGGTCATGATCCACCTTCTAAATTTATCATCAAATGTCAATATAATCAAAACTAGAGGGAATTCTTATATAGGACTTTTAAAAAATCTTCATAAACTTAAACCCACTGTTAAATATTGTTCTCTAAAACTTTGGAAATGAAAGTTTTACTTTTACAACAGAAGGCTTATATAAGATACAGGACTTATTCCAAATCACAAACTTGGGACCAGAACTTGAGGCTCTATATTACCAGTCTAATATATACTTTACTCCTTAGCAAAGCAGGAAAATGTCACAAGTAAAAATGTAACAATGTTTGCGCGTAGGATATGCCAATGATCAAGTTTAAGAAAAAATTTGATAAATCTGAAAAGACAGTTTTACTGCTGAAATTCTCCCTGCTCCTTGATAGTTGACCCAAGTAGTACCAGGAACTGCAGTTATATCAATAATACTCATAAATTGTATCTATTTCTCATTCTTCAATTTTTTTTGTACTTGCAGGCTTAGGATTGCAAAACATAAGGCAAAAGGTATCACTTTGAAGAGTTTTCATCATTAGAAACTTTTGGTCCCAGGAAGTGGTTATTTCATTTTAATAGTCCTGTTTCTATACATATATAGGTGCCTCATGCCTGAAATGAATTTTCAAGACTGTCTTTATGCTAAGTATCTGGCAATCCAAAAACTATTGCTTCTGAAAATATGTATAGACCAGGAATGAAGGGTTCCATTTTTACAATGAGATGCAAATTTCCCATTAAAAAGTAAAGCTTTCATTTCCAATGTTATAAAGGACAGTATTTGAGCTTTGGTGAATTAATTTAGGAGGCTATAGAAGTCCTATAAAAGAACTTTTTCTAGTCTATGTATTTACTGTTGATTATAAATTTGAACATTACTATTAGTGTCCAGCTTGTGACTGAATATTTGGGTCAAATAAATATTGCTAACTGGTACTTAATCATTTTCAGTAACACTACTTTCAATTAAACTCAATCTCACAAGTTTATATAATTTTACAACTTAATTATATAATTACCTCATACTATTTGTACAATTTCAGGGATCAATTATCAAAATGTGTTGATACTATTTTTTCACTTGTCTCTGTCTCAATAATAGTTTACTGGTTTCAGTGACCTTTCTTCCATAAAGCAAAAAAGGAGAAAAAAAAATAAAAAAAAAACAGGAAAGACACACGAGAAAGTGTGGAGGTTATTTCAGGGCTGACGTAAGATATGAAGAATTGTTCTAATCTTTCCTCCAGCTTTTAACAGTGTTTCAAACTCTATCAAGTAAGAATAGAAGACTGTTATGCAATGAAGGGCATTGTGGGCCTGGGGTCTTTAATATTTCTCTAAGTTTGTAGATTTCATGGTTACAAGTAAGTACAAGTAGTTAATAAGCTCTATGCACCATATTCACTAACCCTACATACCTATGAACCAGCAAAATGTCTAGTACATAACACTTGATTAAAAATTAATGAAGTATGGTTAGCAGCAGTTCCTCTGCCTCTTGGCCAATCCTGACTTGTACATTCTTCTCTCAATATTATAGGTAAGCGAAATAGACAATCACCCTGAAACTTATTCCAATGGCTAAGAAAACGCCTATGTCCCAAACTATACTGTCATCTGAAATTCCACTTTTGACTTTCATTCATTTAGCTCAAAATGTTGGTCTTGTTAAAATGCAAAACAAATGTAGCAACAGAGAGTCAATAACACTTGAATCCCTTTTAAATTATTTAAACTTATGACAAATGAGTGTCAGATTTATTTTTCCCTAGTGCAGTCTGGCCAGAGGAGGGAGTCATTCTGTGGTCATAGAAGAAGGATGAGAAAAACCCAAGTCAGTAAGATGAGTTTAGATGAGTCAGAACAAAGAAACTTATCTTACACTGTTGCCTATAGATGAAATAATACTAAAAGCATAGATATTATCTGGTTAATACCAGTACTTGAACATAATGAAAGTGAGATCCACTGATGTGAACTAGTTAAACAGCTAATCATTGTCAGAGTCAAGGTTAGTTTTTAAGAGACTTGACTTTTAGTTTGGTGCTCCTTCTTTCAACTTTGATTACTTATTTATAAATGCTAATCCTACTTCAAAGTAACCTAAACCTTATAAAATATTTTGGAAATTCCAAAGAACCGTAAAAGGAGTATCAACAAATTTCTGCCTCTGTAATTTTGTATAGTATACATAAATAACTACTTAGGCTCCTTAAGAGTGATTTAATTTTCCAAACATGTAAACTATGATTAATTAAGTGTAAAGGTTTATGATTATGTAGTTGGAATATGGTTTAAAAATATTATCCATCATTTTCATCAATACTAAATCAGCTAATTGAAAGAATCATTGGGATCTACATCTATTAAAAAAAGGAAATTTTGTATTGCTACAAATATAAAGAAAATATCTTTCTTTCTAATTAAAAAATGTATTCAATAAGGAAATGACTGTTAAATAAAAAATTATTATACCATGTTCCATAGTCGAGTGCTGAGGTCAAGAGTCAAAATTAAGAATATCAGGCAATGTATTACAGTTCTCAAGAGAAATGGGACCAATAAGGCATAAACAAATATGTATATATGTGTTTATAACAATATATGTATACATTTATATACAAACACATTCATTACAGTGAATTAGCTCCCATGATTATAGAGATGCAGAAGTCTCAATATTTACAAGGTGGTAAGCAAGCTGAAGACTCAAGTCTAAGTCCACAATCCTGGGAATCAGGAAAGCCAATGATGTTGTTCCATTCTAAAAACTAGCAGGCTTCGAAGGTGGGATGATTTGGGAGAATGGCATTGAAACATGTATATTATCATACGTGAAACGAATTGCCAGTCCAGGTTTGATGCATGATACAGGGTGCTTGGGGCTGGTGCAGTGGGGTAACCCAGAGGGATGGGATGGGGAGGGAGGTGGGAAAAGGGTTCAGGATGGGGAACACGTGTACACTCATGGCGGATTCAAATCAATGTATGGCAAAATCAATACAATATTGTAAAGTAAAATAAACAATTAAAAAATAAATTAAATAAAAATTAAAAAAAAAAAAAAACTAGCAAGCTTGAGGTCAGGAAGAGCTAATGTTTTAGTTTGAGTCTAAAGGTAGGAGCAAAGTCAGCGTCCCAGTTTAAAGGACACAAGTTGGCAGAATTCCCTCTTCACAGGGGAAGGTCAGCTTTTCTGTTTTATTTAGGCATTCAAATGATTAGATGAGGCCCACCCACACTATGGGTGGGCAATCTGACTCAATATGCAGATTTATATTTTAATCTCATCCAAAAACACTCGAGGAAATATTTAGTGTCTTAATCCACTTGGGCTGCTATAACAAAATCCTATAAATTGGACAACTTATAAATAACATAACTTTCTCACAGTTCTGAAAATTGTACATCAAAATTTCAGAGTGATAACATGGTTGGCTGCTGACTTTTTCTGGATTATAGACTTCTTACTGTATCCTCACATAGCAGGAAACATAAGGGATCTCTGTGGGGCCTCTTTTATAAGAAAACTCATTCATAACAATTCATTTCATGACTCTTAAGTCACCTCCTTAGACCCCTAACTCTTAATACTATCATTCTTGGAGCATTAGAATTTCCACATATGAATTTTGGGGAGACAGACATTCAGAATACAGAACCAAGAATAATGTTTAACCAAATACCTGGGCACTCCATGGCCCAGTCAAGTTGACACAAAAGATTAAGCATCACAGGAAGGTCACACTTCCAAGTATCTTTCTGCATCACATTTTAAAATAGAAATACAAGAATTTCTTGGGAAAAAGGTTGAAACAGTTCTACAGTTAGGATTAAGACATACATAGGCATATATGGCAACTGAATATTCTGGGATAGATGATAGAACCAGACTTTCAAGATGTTACATAGAGCTGCTAAGAAAGACATGTCCTAAAGGAAGACTAAGTCAAGCAACATCATTATCATCAGAGAGAAGTGGCTTACCGGTACAGATGAGTGACTATTTTACAAAATGGTCTGGATTCAGCCACCCTAGGATCTAGTCTCACAAAACAGAAGGACTAAATGTGAAACCAAAGCAGCTGTCCCGTGAAATCTGCTATTCCAGAGCTAGGCAACTTGGCTCTAGACATCTTTCACCAAGCACAACAGAAAGAAAAGAAGTAACTCTGAAGATGATCTCCAAGCCCGTAGAACTGAAAAGGTACTAGGTAACAGCAGAATTGGTGGGTACTAGAGAATGTGCGAGCCAAGACTGCTCTGTCATGAAAAGGGCAGCTGGTAGCTGCATGCATGCTAAGTCGTTTCAGTCATGTATGACTCTTTGCAGCCCCAAGGACAGTAACCTGTCAGGCTCCTCTGTCCATGGAATTCTCTAGGCAAAAATACTGGAGTGGGTTGCCATTTCCTCCTAAGGGGATCTTCCCAACCCAGGGATCAAACCTGTGCCTCTTATGTCTCCTGCTTTGGCAGGCAGGTCCTTCACCACTAGTGCCACCTGGGGAGCCCCCTATGGCACCTGGTGTCTACATTCATCAGGGAGCACTGTAAGTGAGCCCTCTGTGATATCCTAAAACAGTGGGGGCAGCAGGAACATTTCTCAGAGTAGGGTGATTGATTCAAAATTTTATGTAGCCAAATAGTCTACTGATCAATCAGTGCTCCTGTTGTGTTTTACTGCTCCATACTCCGGAGGAGGCAATGGCACCCCGCTCCAATACTCTTGCCTAGAAAATCCCATGGATGGGGGAGCCTGGGAGGCTGCAGTCCATGGGGTCACGAACAGTCGGACACGACTGAGCGACTTCACTTTCACTTTTCACTTTCGTGCACTGGAGAAGGAAATGGCAACCCACTCCAGTGTTCTTGCCCGGAGAATCCCAGGGACTGGGGAGTCTGGTGGGCTGCCATCTCTGGGGCCGCACAGAGTCGGACACGACTGAAGTGACTTAGCAGCAGCAGCTCTATACTCACAAAAACAAAACTGAGCTTCCCTACAATACTCCAACCCTAATTCCCTTCTCTCCAGAGGCACAGTCAGCCCCACAGTTCTAGGTCTCAATCCTCCATATAACAAGGTGAATAGTAAATAGGATTCTCTTCACACTTCTTTCAAAGCAGACATACCCAGGACCACGGACCATGATGCTGACAGTTCTTACAATGGCCCTTTGTGTCTGGAGATTGAGGACACCCAAAGGCTTCCCTGGTAGCTCAGAGGGTAAAGAATCTGCCTGCAATGCAAGAGACCGGGTTCAATCCCTGCGTTCAGAAGATCCCCTGGAGAAGGGAATGGCTACCCACTCCAGTATTACTGCCTGAAGAATTCCCCTCTGAGAATCTGAGAAAGACAAATGATAGTGTACTATAGATAGCTCATATTCTCTTGCCAGAACCACTTATCTTTTTCAGGAATTTTGTGTCGTTAAATACAATCATCATTAAAATTTAAATGATATAAACTTACTGTGAAATTAATTTTATTAAAAACAATACTAATGGATATTCAAAACTCATCACTTCCTAATTACTATACTGCATTTTATTATAATCTATGCTCTTTCTTGAGGTTATTTATATGTCTTAAATTTGTATGGTGGAAATAATTTAAAAAATCTGTGCCTAACTCTGCCTTCACTGACATCATGTTGGTAATGTGAAACTGACCGCAGTGGGAGCAGTCACAGTACGGAAATTGGCAAACACTACAACTGGGGCCTCAGTTTTACAGAGAGTCAGTTATGAAACTGGCATATCAGTGGGTTGACAAAGTGAGTGTCAAGGTCTAACAAGGATGATCTGATCCTAAGTTACTGTGAGGTAAGTGAGGATGAAGAAGAGGAAAGTGGTTAGAAATTGAACATGGCACCCATGTATGACAGGATTTCTAAATGTGCTGTGTCTGTGGAGTGGATTTTAAATCATGATATTCTGAAATCCCCTCGACCTTCAAAGGGATCATTCCTGGTCTGATATAAAAGTATTGGCAGGCATGACCTTTGCAAATGAGGACCAAGTCTCTCTTCACTTTTTCAGGTATAGAAGAAGCCTCCGATCTCTTCTACAAAATAATGGAAGGGTTTCCCACTATTAGATGATACTGTACATTTGCCCAACTTGGTGGTTTGTGTCTGGATCCAAAATAAATGTTATTTATATGAAAAAATCTGATATTACTTGTACTCCTAGTATTGTGTAATGATTCATATTTGTTATTGCATGGGGAAGGTGCCTTGTTAGTAAAAATTAAATGTGGTAGTAAGCATTTCTCATAGGGACGTTGATCATAAATTGCATTTATTACTAGGTTTCATATAGGCCAAATATTTGAAATATTTATATTGTCATAGAAAAAACAGGTGTGATTGATGTTTTAAATGTTTGCATCTGATTCCAGAAATTATGCTGCATAGTTATAATTCCCCCTCTAGCTCTCAGAGTTTGTGAGACTAAGAAATCATTATACATGTGACACCGGGAGGAGAATTTATGATGTTGGTATAAAGGTCCTACAACCTTCCTCAAGACCCCCCAAATCATGCTACCTTAAAGCTACTCTATGGATGGCGCAGATATTCCAGTTAGTCAAATGCAGCTAATGAGTTAGTAAAATTAGGCCTTAATGTTACTGGGAATTTGTTGATCCTCACTGATTAGTGAGTTAGTCATGAGAAAAACTGCCCTATCATTGTATCCCAGGGTCTAACCAAGGAAAGAGAACCATTTTATACCAGTCTGGAAGAGCTGTGAGACCAAACAAGGGATGTGTGACAATCCAGAGATTATTACCAGCAGAAGACTGCTATTTTCTTAGGCTGGAGGTCAAAGGAAGAAGGTGATATCACCAAGAGTCAAGACAGCATCTATGGTCACCTGGCTGACAGGCTTTTTAGGACCAGGGGTCACAGAGCTGAAGACATTCCTGCCAGAGATACCAGCAAGATCAAGATAGAGAGAGAAAAAGACTTTGGTTTCTCCCTTCGTCCTGTTCCTCAACTACATATCAAGGATTCTCATTAAATCTAAACATGTTAACAGTGGGTCCTTGTATATGTAACTTCTAGGGGTCAGAAGAGCAAGAAAGGGAGAAGGAACAGATTTGAGGGGAAACACGTACGGGAAGAATATATCTAGCAAATCCAAAATATGTATCTATATCTAGATGGATAGATAGATAAACACAGATTCCCCCTAACATCCATTAATGCTCTGACAAGGCAAATAAAAATAATTTTTTTCCTTACCTAGGTATATTATCTAAGCGAGCATTGAATTAGTTACTGAATTAGAAGCTGGCACATTCAATTGCTATTTAGCTTCCTAAACGAGCACAAGATTGACCAATGATCACGAGAGTCTATTACTGATCCAAGAGACTCTTTTTTCCCATTATTCTAAAGCTCTCTATCTGTTCTCAAACTGTGAGAGGTACTATAAAATAGAAAATCAGATTGATTTGACAGTTAACCCACTCTTTTTCACCTTGCCTTCTTTCAAATATGCTGAGAAAAGTAAAATGGCCTAAAGGAAAGAAGAGAAGCATAAGTATCCTCTACAAACTCGGTGATGGATGATTGAGAGCTGACTCTTTCTCAAGTGCTTTTATTGGCCCACGTGTTAGCCCTGCATCCCATGAAACAGCCTGATGTAACATGCCAATATTAGTGTCACTTCTTTGCCATATCCTCTTTTCACCACCACAAAAATAAGAGTCCATCAGAAAATACATACTATGTTTCCTAGAGTTACTTCTGTTTTATGCAGATCCTCTTTATAAAGCTATTCTTAGAGTCCTCTTCAGTGTCATAAGCTTAAACTAAGAAAACTACCTTTCCTTCCTTTCTGAACATTACGTCATGAGGAATGAGTCCTGTTACTTACAAAGATAGGCAGAATTCTCTCAAAGCAGAAAAACCATCGATTTTGCTTGCTTTCCACATGCTATCTATGTACCACAGTTAAGAACTTCAAGCACACAAATTTGTTCTAGAGAACTGGCAACTCAAAAATACAAATAATCTTTATAGTATCAAGTAACCCTTAAACTCTTTGAAAAACAACCTTGCTTTAAAAGTTAGAATGCAAAAATATTCAAAACAATTGGCACACCCCTCCGAAAGATTCTCTAACGTTCAGCAGAACTGAATTCACACTGAATCTGGTTTATGAGTAAAAGACAAGTCAACTTTAAAGCCAATCATAGATGACAATGTTTCTTTTCAATGTGCCTGCCTTGGAGCCATAATTCTGCTGCTGCTGCTGCTGCTGCTGCTACTGCTAAGTTGCTTCAGTCATGTCCGACTCTGTGCGACCCCATAGATGGTCTCCTACCAGGCTCCTCTGTCCCTGGGATTCTCTAGGCAAGAACACTGGAGTGGGTTGCCATTTCCTTCTCCGGTGCATGAAAGTGGAAAGTGAAGTCGCTCAGTTGTGTCCAACTCTTAGCGACCTCATGGACTACAGCCTACAGGCTCCTCCGTCCATGGGATTTTTCCAGGCAAGAGTACTAGAGTGGGGTGCCATTGCCTTCTCCACATAATTCTGCTAAACACTCAAAAATTTCCTCTTGAATATTTTGTGATATATTAGAACCAGAAATAAGGGATGTTAGTGCTAGAAGGCCAGTCAACGGTCTTTAATTTAATTTAGATATTCTTTCTGCACCAGACTCTTTAAGATCATTGAGTTAGCTTAAGAATTTTGAAGCTGTGGAATTCAGGGCAGGACATTACAGTATGCCAATATTACTATTCTCCTGCTCTGACATTCTCCACCGACTGACAGATGAAGGAGAAGGAAGGGCAGTCACCATTAACTGAGAATAAATGAAAATGGAATATTAAAATTCAGGATTATCTGAGTTGACTGAATTGGCTGGCAGAGTGTTCTCCAGTTAAGAGTGGGGAAAGATTAATTCTGCACATGATGCCACTACTGCATTTATATACAAGTTTACTGGGACAATTGTTTGCCTTGAATTGTTTTCTTCATTTATTTCAGTCAGACAGTTGTGTTGACTGATTTTTCTTTTTGATGTATGAAATGACTCTTTGACTGAATTTACCATTTAATTTCCACTAATGCACTGTAAAAACAATAGTCAAATTAGACTGGCAGGTATGAAAAAGTCTACCACAGAACTAGACAGAAATATTGCGTTCTATAGGTACGTATGTCATATGCCCTGGGTTTTGGAAAATTTTTCCAATTTCAACTATTTTGCCACATGTTTCAGAAGTGTGGGGCCACTGATTTAATAGTAAAAATAACATTTGTGAAGTTCATATAAAAATAATTTTCTGTGAACCTGAGAATCACATAATGGGATCAGAGAAGAACTATTATGAACAATTTTACTGTTTCTTACTTATCAAGAGGTGTTTCTATGTGAAACTTTTGAACCTTCTTCTGGAAGATGGTTAGGAACAAAAGGTCTGAATATATTCATAGCAAATCCTTATTTATAATTTCATTTTCCCAATAATTATAGTTACTAAGATAGGCCATTTTCCATGTCCTATCTCATGATTTTAAGCTCCTATTGAACATCTGGAAATTGGTGACATGAGTAAGAAAGTGAAGCAATTTTTAAATTGTTATTGACTAATGCTGATTTTATAACGAGAGCTTCCTTACATAGTTGACTAATTTATCGTGGTGCAGATGGCTGGTTACTACTCTTAGAAATGAAAAAGATCTTAAAAAATTGTCCATATTCCATTCACCAACCTGTGTTCTCCTTCAAAGCAAAATTAATTCCTTGAAAATTAACATATTAGCTTAATTATAATTTTTAATTTTAAAATTAACTGGGGGAATGGGAATTTGGGGTAGGAAAAAGGGATGGAAGATGCGACAAAGTAAAATAAATCAAAGAATTCATAGAAAAATAAAACAGAAGTTTCCAATAGTAGGTAAGGACTTCTGCTTCCAACTATATCAGTTTACCTGAGGAACACATACTAGGAAGGTCAGGTAAATCATATGCAACATTTGACTGTGAGCATTATAAAGCCAGGATTCCCTGATGGCTCGAGGAGCCTGGCGGGTCGCAAAGAGTTGGACACGACTGAGACTTCACATTCACGTTATAAAGCTAATGAGGCAGCCATGCCATAGAAAAGTACTCAAGTGAGAATAGCATTCTGCGCATGCTTTTCTAGCCCAGTCATGTAGAAACTATTGATGAAAATCAAAAGTCTGAGAAACCAAATGTGGCTCCTAAGAGGCAGAAAAGCCAGTAGATCTTAGGACAATGTCATAGGACTGAGGAGAGAGCAAAGTGAGAATTTAGAAATAACAAGGCAGCTAGAATTTTAAGGGTCAAAATCCCAGAGACAGGAAAGATTCAGAGACTCGAGCTCAATTCAGCAACAGTGGTCCCTTGACGTATCACATTTTCCATGTAGGGAGACAAGGCAAGATGCTAAGAAGTCAAACAAAAGCTAACTGAAGTCAAAGCAAAGACTCAGAAGTCTTATTATAATGCTGAGGAGATAAAACTGAGGTTCAGAACCCACCAAAGAATAGTGGCCCAGTGGAAAGCTAATGACATGAATTAGGACACTGGAAGTTTCTATATGTATGTGTATGTGTCTCTGTGTCCATATGAACGTGTGTTAGGAAGCTTGATGAAACAGCTACATTAAAGGAAACATCTATAAAGAAGGAAGATGAGTATGATGTTGGTGCAAGGACTGAAGATCAATGAGGTGATCTTTCCTTCTGCTCCTTACTTGGGAGTAGGAAATTCTCTCTTGAAAAAGGTACAGTTGACCATTGAACAAGGCAGGAGTTAGAGACACTGACTCCCTATGCAGTCAAAAATTCACACATCACTTTATAGGCAGCCCTTCCCATCTATGGTTCTGCATCTGAGGTTCAACCAACCAGAGATTATGTAGTGCTGCAGTTATTGGGAAAAAAATCCATATATAAGTGGATCTGTGCAATCTAAATCCAGGTTGTTCAAAGCTCAACTGTAATGTCATTCAGATTCTCTACAACTTGTCATATCCCAAGTCTGGTATTCATTGAAGAACCACCAAGACTACCAAGAAAAGGAGAATTAGAATGAAAAACAGAACCAGAATCGTGGATGACCTAAATATTAAAGTTCAAATATATTTGGATAAATATTACCAAGTTCAGAAAAATAGATGACAAGGTAGAAAATTTAACTAGACAACTAGAAACTGATTGAAGCGGAATTGATAGAATTCAAAATTATACTAAAATTAAAACTCAGTAGTGGACGTAACATAGGTGAAGAAAGATAAATGAACTGGAAGACAGAGTAACAGTAAAAATATTAAGGCTAAACATGGAAAACAAAAAGGATAAAAAAGTATAAAAAAGAGCATTTGAAACATATGGGCCACAGTAAACATTTTTATCATATGTTTAAATTGGAGTCCAAAGGGAAAAGAAGAGAGAGACTGGGGTGAAAGCAATATTTAGAAATAATAGTTGAGAGTTCTCAAAACTAAAAAGAATATACCAAGCCATAAATTCAACAAGCACTAAACAATGCAACAAGAGTAAATATAAAGAAACCATATCTAACACCACCACAGTACAACTCACAAATGGCAAAGAAAAACAGAGCATCTTAGAAGGAACCAGAGGAAAGACAACAGCAGCTGACCTTTGAACAATGCAGGAGATTACGATTACAGCTCACTTCTCAACAAAAATGATTAATACTAGAAAATAATGGAAAGTGCTAAAGAAAATAACTGCCCACTGAGAATTCTAGAGGCAGAGAAAATGTGTTTGGAAGATGAAATAGGGAAATCTTCAAACAAACAAAATTTAGAGAATATGTTCTCATCGGAACCAACTGAATTAAATGATGAAGAGAGACCTGCAGGCAGAAGGAAAATTATCATAGATGAAAATAAGGACTTTACAAAGGAATTAAATATAACAGAAAGGATAAATAAGTGAATAAATCTAAATAAAATCTAACTGCACATAAGAGTAATAGTGAAATATATAAAAAAATTAGAATGCATTAAAAACAAAAGGAGGAGGAAAAAGTAATAAAATAAATTTAAGGTCTCAGCATTGCTTGAGAAGCAGTAAAAGAGCTAATAAGTCATGGTGCATGTGTAATTGCTACTTATATAAACATTGTGAGCTAATAAAGGGAAAATGGAGTTTGATGAATTTAAAAGGAAGAGCCAAAGGAACATAAAAACGTAGGACAAGTAGAAAACAAGGAGTAAATGGTCTATAATAAGATATATTAACTGTAAATATTCAAATTAAAGGGCAAAGATTTTTTGAAACAAAAGTCTTAATTCCATGCCCCTTACAAGAGACCATAGTCTGACTGCAAGTTAAATGATGCAAAAATTATGTCATAAAAACAATCAGCAAAATTGGAAAAAAAATAATGTGAGATTTGAAAGCAAAAAGTATCACTGGAGATAAGGCAGGATAATAAAACCAACCATTACTTTACAAGGAACATGTCATAAAACTAAACTTCAATGCAATATATGAAGGGAAATTCTAAAAACTAACTAGAAATAAAATCTAAATTACCTAGATCAGTAATTCAGAGCAACAACAAATCAGTAAACTACAGAAGATCTGAATACCATCGGTAAACTCTTTGGCCTATACACCCTGAGGAACCCAGAATTTAAAGAAACATATGTACCCCAACGATCACTGCAGCACTATTTACAAAGCTACATATGGAAGCAACCTAGATGCCCATCAGTAGATGAATGGATACAGAAGTTGTGTATTAAATTACTCAGCTATAAAAGGAATGCATCTGAGTCAGCTCTAACTCAGTGGATGAACTGCATATTTTATACAGATTCAGCACCGTGTAAATTAAGACTGTAAGGGGAACATAGAACTTCTGGTAATCTGTATGAGCTAAGCAGTTCAGGTTGCTCATTCTGACCAAAATTATTGGTACTGAAGCTGGGGAAATGTTGTCGCTTATTAATCCACTAACATTCATTCAACAAACATTTGAACTCTGTTTTTTGCAAAAGCACATTAAGTACACATAAAAATGAACACTAGCCCTGCCCTCAGAGACCTAGTAATCTGATTTCCTTTCAAGTGTTATGGCTAAAACAATTTTAAAATTGTTTGACAGAGACACATGTTGATTTTAGCTGTTTCTTCCTCATTTCCTTATCACATATTGCACTGAACATGGAATTATTGCTAATTTAGAAGAAGTGCTCTTTTCCTGAGTTATCTATATCTTCTTAATGTGTGAAATCATTCTCTAGGTGCATGAGGTGGGTGGTAACGCTTGTGGTAAAAATAGTTTTCTGCTCAGTCACTTCTTTAATTTATCATTCTTTATCTCTAGTGCAAATGTTTCCTGAAGCTTCTTATCTAAAATTTTATTACAAGTAAAAATGTAACAGTCATGTGGAAGAGAACAAATATTTACAAGCAAGTATGACATGAATGAGCATACCCCCAAAAAAATGACATTTATAGAGGTGATATACAAATGTGAAAATGAATTTGACCTTTAAACAGACCTTTACAGTGCAGTACTAGTCATCACCATAAAAATGATAGTCAAGAATAGATAATAAAGCAGGGAAGAGTCCAGCCTCAAAGTACTGAAAAGCACAGTACAAGGACGAGCAAGGGGTCCAATGAAGCCAATTGGATCAATAAGATGAGCCAACAGAGTCAAGGAAGAGGTTATGAGAACTTTTATTTATCTTCATTTTACGTGGGTTTTTTAGAGTTTTCTTTTTGGGTAAGTTGTATAATATATATACAACACTACTGCACTAGTATACACTTATTATGTAAATGTGCATGTGTGAGAGTTGCTTCAGTCGTGTCTGACTTTGTGACCCCATGGACTATAGCCCGCCAGGCTCCTCTGTCCATGGGATTCTCCAAGCAAGAATACTGGAGTGGATTGCCATGCCTTCCTCCAGGTGGTCTTCCTGATCCAGAATGAACCCAAACCTCCTGCATTGCAGGTGGATTCTTTACAGTTGAGCCACCAGCTCTGTTATATAAATAAACATATATCAAGGAATATATTAATTCTTAAACTTATGGGTGTGTGACAAAAAATATTTGGAAACTCAGGTCTAGACAAGTTATGTTTAAATAGTATTAGAAACCTTACCCTTTTTTTGCATACAAATGCATATTTAAACCCCCCAAATAAAAAGGTAAGGATAATATAAATATTTTTAAACATATTAAAATAAAAACTGTTTATTTTCCAACTTAAAAATTCTAACATTTGATTTTTACAAAATCAATAAAGAAACTGATGGAGCTATTTGATTTGAAGTGAAGGATTATGGATAGTTGTAGCATTTTATCAGTCTCAGCTTCTGGATTTATTTCTATGGATTTTGCAGTTCTCGTAGACAAGTAGCTATGAATAATCACAGACTAACAGCTTATCTCATCCAGCACAGGTCTTTGGTAGGTCCTCAATACTACTGGCACTGCTAAGTGGGTGGATGAACAATGAATGAATGAATGTCGGGATGTCTTTAATTCAACAGAGTTAGCAGGAGAAACCTTAACATCTACACAAAAAGGAGCCCAGCAGGCCGCACATGTTAATGCGATTGTGGGCTGCAAACTGTCAAAATTTAGCATATGTACTGGCTTTAAAAACAGTTTAAAATTTATTTTAAAAGCTTAAAGTATATGAAAAAAGCAAAAATGAAAGATTTGTTGACCCTCTGCCCTAGTTTTCCAAGGAAAGCAATAAAAAGCCCACTAGTCTGAAGATTCCTTCCTTTCTTTTTCTTTCTTTCTTTTCCTTCCTCCCTTTCTTCCTTCCCTCCTCCCTTTCTTCCCTCGTTTCATCTTTCTTTGTTATAAAGAACATCACAGACCTATTTAGCAATGAATAAGATGATATATTAGGTAATAGTATTAACATTATTTTCCCTGCTTTTAATAATTATTCTATGATTAAGAAAGATAACGTTCTTATTATTGGAGACCATATACTGAACTATTTAGGGTTCAAGAGCTCAACATGACTACAATATATTCTAAAATGGTTCCAAAAAGTTTAATATATTTTAAAGTTGATATCTACAACTTAAACTAGCATGAATTGTTTGCTCAAAGAAATAACCATCAGGCATCATTCTTCTATTATTTTGGTACACAGTGATGCTTGCTAGACTGAGGAAAGACTGAGGGGGGATTTCAAAGGAAATGCCAGTTCAAATGCCAGATTGATTTAAGGGAGGCCAGGCTGTCCATAGAGTGCCATATTCTCTAATAAAGGAGATGGATTCAGAGGATATATTTGAATCACACACGTATCCCCGTTTATCTGCCTAGGAAGAGAAAGGAGAGGGTGAGGGAGAGAGAGAGGGAGGAAAGAGAAGGGAGAGAGAGCATGATAAAGTCAATGAACATGTTAACAGCGGGGAAACTAAGCGAAGGGTATACGAGAGCACTGTTCTCCTACTTTTCGAGAAGTCTGAAATGATTCGTAAATGAATAGTTACGGAAGACTGAAACTGATCATCTAGGAGGGACTGATACATAATGGGGTTGCTATGATTTAAGATTTTGAAGTTTCTCTACTTAAATCTTACAGTGATTGGAGTTATAGTTGCTTCATAGCCCTCATGCTACCCTAAGGCCTGTTTCATCTTGCCTTTGGAACACTTTACCAAGAATCTGTGCCGTCACCCCAAAAGTGTGGGTGTGCTAAGTTGCTTTAGCCGTGTTCGACCCTTTGCAACCCTATGGGTTGTAGCTCACTAGGCTCCTCTGTCCATGGGATTCTCCAGGCAAGAATACTGGAGTGGGTTGCCATGCCCTCCTCCAGGGGATCTTCCTGACCCAGAGATCGAATCTGAGTCTCTTTTGTTTTCTGCATTGGCAGGCAGGTTCTCTACCACTGTTGCCACTTGGGAAGCCCCACCCCAAAAGTAACATATTAAATGAATTTAATATATGTGTATTAAAGACATTTTCATAAAATAAAATAATAATAATATATACCTCATTGATCTGATTGGTAAAACAAAGACCAAGTTTAGATTAGTTGCCTATTCTCCATTTTTGAACATGAGATGTGATAGGGCTTTATCCAAGCTTGTAACTTGATTTAATTGTACAAACATATATTGAACAAGATCTCCTTTATGTAGTGAATCCACAAATGAAGAGGCATGAACCCTGACTTCAAGGAGAGCACAGTCTTCCACAGAAAAGGAAGAATGAAATAGGATAAAGAATAAGCAGGAAAAAAATTTGGCATTGGCCAATACTTTTTGAAAAGTGTTTTCAGTAATTTTTGCTAAGTATTTATGGTCAAGGTCACAAGCAGTGTCAGCATCCAAGCAGATACACCAGTGAGCTGTGATAAGAGGGGTTCCTGGAAAACTTCAATTGTTCCAAAATGTCACTTCAATTTATTTCACATTGCTCGAGGTTTCTACTACATAATGCCAACGTTTTATAGGATGTAGACCTTTAAGTCATCATTCCCTGGTAAGAACACTCAAATCTTTTCCTCTTTATGATCTTAGAAGAGAATTTTAAGGCCAGGGCAGTTTGATAGGGGAAGCGCAGGTCACTTAAGGCAATAGGATGGAAGAAGTGGGTGGAGTCCTGGAGTAAACGGAGCTCAGAGACCCAGAGAGGAAAGGATGGTTGAGAGTACATGTGGCCTCTTCATAGTCTGCTTTCTGTCAGATTGTACAGTGGCATTAGAATTAAACAGTCCAAGAACATAAATGTGTACACTTTCTGCATCATAGCTCCTCTGGAGGCCTCATCCGTGGGCCCTGTCTGTAGCCTGCCACCTCCAGTTTTACCAAGAATCCTGTTGTGTCGGTTTAGAGAGAATTCCCACCCTTGATATGTCATCACTGTCAGTATCTGATCCATTTTTTCACCCCCACATCGTCTCCAGCAAGAATCCTGCTAAATAGGTTTAGCAAGAGTCCCTCTATCTTCAATGTCCCCCAGTAGTAAGATTCTATCCACTGACTCCTCACTGTGCTCGGTGGCCATAAATCCTCAGTCGTCTTGGTTGTCTGTGGAGTTGAGCCTGGTTGGCAATAGTCTTGCCATGTATCAGTAGTCCCAGATAAAGTCTTCCTTAACTGCTCTAACAAGTGTCAGAAGAATTTTTTCTCTAACAGTCCAAAAAAAAAATGTCAGTTCATAAAGATTAAGCAAGATACCAGGCATTATCCATACTAGACTATTTCCCTCAAAGAAGGAGATTTTTATCTTTCAAGAGACATTTCAATATTTGTCCACATTGCTCATATACATGAAAAATATGTTGAAAGAGATCACTGCTTCTTTCAATGCCTTAATCCTGACTCAAGAATAAATTTGGTATACTTAAGAATGATCATGAAGACTAGTGAGGCTGGAGCTTACTTGATGAGGGGAGAATAGTAAGAGAAAATCTGTAAAATATTGAGTAAAATGTTTATTGACATAGCTGATTTCTGTGGTTAATGTATCAGAAATTAATAGAAAAATCAATATTTACATTCCAGGAAGCTCTCACTTATTTAATAGGCATTCATTGAGCATCACTGTATACAAGGCATGGTGCTGAGCACTGCAGGAAATACAAAGGTAAGGCTGCTTTTGACAAGGTGACAATTTAACCCTGGAGCCCAGGAAGTGGCATAAAACTTGAACAGACTTGAATTATCCATTGGTATCCATACAAGTGAGCGGTAAAGACAGCAAATGTTTCCCTAGAAAATGCATGGAGTTGGCAAAACAAACAAACAAGAGTTATGCTTTTCTACATCACAGAAACAAACAATTCATGCTGCCAGGAGAAAGACAAGTGGGGATTAGTGCCAGAACCTAGGTTTAATTTTCTCTCAGTTGAAAAAAAATGAATTTTAATGCTCATGAAAAACATGTGTCATGCACTGTAAAGGCTGAGCCAATTCATAATTTCATGTCTCAGGTATCAGACACATGGTGGGGATGTCACTGAGGATGAAGCAAGAGATGCCAGGATTCTGCATGCAACTAGAAGCCAAGTGTGGTGCCTCTTTTCTTCCAGTTCACATTTATATAAATAGCTCCTCCCTCCTTTCAGAACCCATCTGAATGAACACAGAGGAAGGAAATTTAATGACTTCCTCCATCAGTACTGAGGCAGGATTGTCAATAAATAGTCTCTGAAAAAAAAAGCATTTAAAAAATGCTCTTTTGGCCTTTAGAAAACTGCCACCAAGAAAAAGGCACTGACTTCATGTGACTGTAATTGACTGAAATGTCCTTTCATCTCTTAATTCATTGGCTGATTAGAGCATAATGCCAATAAAATTAAGGTCATGGGGCTTGATCCCTCTTTAGACCAATTTTGTGGGTGTGTGTGTGTGTTTTAATCCTTGGGTTTAAAGGATTTCCCCTAAAGCCCAATTCAAAAAAATAATAAAGCAAAAACATTTTGAGCCCACTTCCTTTTTACCCCAATTTTCCCTCCGTTTGCCTATACCCTTTGTTTGTTGACAAAACAACACACACACACACACACACACACACACACACAGAGTTGGTGTTGTTTTGTTTTTGAAATAACATGGCTGATGCTATAGAATTACCCAGCATTTAAAATGATTTGTTTAGCTAGAAAAAGAATGGAACAGCAGAGGTGATGCTGTGATTGCATATGACACTTCTGCACCTTTAACAGTGAAAGAAAAGGATGGTGAGGTAGTGAAACACATTCTAAAACTGACCCACAGACAGGGCAGATCAGGGATGCAAACCACTCTCTGGAAACCTGGACCTTGCTGTCACTTGTCACTCAAGTTAGAGCCTGCAGCCTCATAAGACCACAAGTTTCCCAGGTGGCGCTGCTGCTGCTAAGTCGCCTCAGTCGTGTCCAACTCTGTGCGGCCCTATGGACAGCAGACCACCAGGCTCCTCTGTTCACAGGATTCTGTAAGCAAGAATACTGGAGTGGGCAGGTGGCACTAGTGGTAAAGAATCTGCCTTAGGTGCAGTAGATGCAGGAGATGAGGGTTCGATCCGGGTCAGGAAGATCCCCTGGAGGAGGAAGTGGCAGCTCAATTCAGTATTCTTCTCTGGATAATTCCAAGGACAGAGGAGCCTGTCGGGCTCAAAGAGGTCTTTGGGGGTCGCAGAAAGTTGGGACATGGCTTAGCAACTGAGCATAGCACAGCTCAAGGACCACAGTATCTTAAAGAAAATAGAAAAAGGGATTTGCAGGAAAACTGCCCTGACCTAGTTCTGACCCAGTGGCAGAGTAATCAGCTCCTCCCCTCCCACAGCATCCCATATTTATTTTACGTTAGTAGTATTTTTTTTTTTTTTTTACCACTTACTCTTACCATACTTCCCTCCTAGCTCTGTTTGGCTTGAAGCTTCATCTCCCTCCCTCTGGTTCCCACTGGCAACGGTGAAGGCCAGGATCTCCAGGAGAGGACCAGAGAGGCCTGACCCCACCTAAGGGAGGTGGCGGCTGCCTGTCCAGGGTCAGGGCCTTGCCCAGCACAGAAAACACCACTCAGAGGCCTCAGAGGCCAGCAGCCCCTGAGAGAGGGCTAGTGAGGGCACGGCTAGCCAGAAAGGGGCTGCCCCTGCTGTCCTGTCGGCAGCTGGATGTAGTATTCAGCCTGTGGGCCCCAGTTCCACTGTCTAGGCGGCCATGCGGATGTGGAGCAGGGCTCTGTGGAGAGCAAGCAGTGGGGGCAACACAGCAGTGCAGGCAACTCCTCTACCGGCGAGAAGCTAACGCCACCTCCGTCCACAAGTGTCCTCCGTAACCCTTAGCATCCCTGGAGCTTCCAGTACCAGACAGCACTGCCCTTGGCAAGCAGCTCCTCAGTTCCATGTCCTTCCCCTGCATCCTCATAGCGTCCCTGCTGGTGGTTTAGTTACCAAGTCGTGTCTGACTCTTATGATCCCATGGACAGTAGCCTGCCAGGCTCCTCTGTCCATGGGATTCTCGAGGCAAGAATACTGGAGTTTCCATTTCCTTCTCCAGGGGATCTTCTCAACCCAGAAATCAAACCTGGGTCTCCTGCATTGCAGGCAGATTCTTTACCAACTGAGCTACAATATATTTTCCAGCTTAGTCCTTACTCACTACTCAGCATTCTCTGCTATACTGTCTGATGATGAGTCTCTTGAGCCAGGGGCTGTATTTTATTTTCTCTGGTGCCCCAAGGTCTCACCTGTGCCTGGCATATAGTAGTCACTCAGCAAAGATTTTTTTCATTTGAAGGAATACATACCTTTGAGTAATTTAAATCTTTAAAAAAAAGGTAAGGGATGATCATATAATAAACTTTAATGCTTCCACTGGGAAACTTTCATGGCTAAAAGCAACCATGAAGGGTATTAAGTAAAACTGAGTTTGATTATCTCAAAAAATAATCCCTGGGTCAGGAAGATCCCCTAGAGAAGGGAATGGCTATCCACACCAGTATTCGTGCCTGGAAAATTTCATGGATAGAGGGGCCTGGTGGGCTATGGTCCATGCGGTCGCAGAGTCAGACATGACTGAGCTACTAACACTTTCACTTTCTTTCATCTCAAAAACTGATCATACTGTTTTAAGTACTCTCTCATGTATATGATTGAGCCTGATTTCCACACAATGCTTGGTTCCTAAATGGATTGCTCTCCCCTGGGGTAGGTAGGCCTGATCTCAGCGGTGGCCTGGCCACGGGCGGCAGTGTGGCTGGTGATGTCAGCTGCTGAGTCTTACTGTTTTCATGTCCTCCTAGAACTGGAGAGAGGAACTGGCCACAAATATTTGGCTCTGTCTCCACGAGGGGGCGTCTGTGCACAAGTAAAGATGAAAAAGCACCACTCCCTCAGGACCAAAGATGGCTCTCACTCAAAGCCCTAACAGTAGGCCACTAGAACTAACACTCACTAGCATCATTCAGTGTTTATTCAGTTTTCTTCAACTATTCTAAGTGCATTATATCCATTTAGTTCTCATATATACAAGATCCATCAAGGACTAATGGTGTATCAAATATTGCAATAAGTCCTTTCATGGAATTTATATGAACAATGGGCTTCCCAGGTGGTACTGATGGTAAAAAACCCGCCTGCCAATGCAGGAGACATAAGAGATGCAGGTTCGATTCCTGGGTCGGGAAGATCCCCTGGAGGAGGGCATGGCAGCCCACTCCAGTATTCTCGCCAGGAGCATCCAATGGACAGAGGAGTCTGGCAGGGCGCAACCCATACGGTTGCAAAGAGTCAGACACAACTGAAGTGACTTAGCACACAATATGAGCAATATTATTACTCCACTTTACAGTCAAGGAAATGGAACAGAAAGGCTAAGTTACTTGGTTAAATGTACCTAGACAGTAAAGGATGGTGGCAGCACTCCACTCCAGACAGCCAGTCCACTCCAGACAGCCTGGCTTAAGAGTGCTCACTCACAAATCATTGTATTATCCTGTTGCTAACAAAATTGTACCCAGTACCAAATATATGCCTCATAACTCTACAGAGTCAGAATCAGCCACTGACCATCTAAAATGTGGATGCATGGGCCTTGGTTCAGTGCTAATGGAGAGAAAGGGCCTGGCACCACCTTAAAGCAGTGGTTGGATTAGTCACTAAGTCGTGTCCGACTCTTGCGATCCCATGAACTATAACCTGCTAGGCTCCTCTGCCCATGGGATTCTCCAGGCAAGAATACTGGAGTGGGTTGTCATTTTTCTCCATTAAGCAGTGGAGGTAGTGTTATTTGGTCTTTCATCAAATCCCTTCCCTATCAGGCCTCCACTGGAATAAACCTCCCATTTATTCTCTGTCCTACAGTGGAAAACCACACCTCTCCACCCACTCGAGTATTCTTACCTGGAGAATCCCATGGGCAGAGGAGCCTGGCAGGTTACAGTTCATGGGATCGCAAGAGTCGGACACGACTTAGTGACTAAACCAACCACTGCTTTAAGGCGGTGCCAGGCCCCTTCTCTCCATTAGCACTGAACCAAGGTAAAAGACCTTGTTACGGCCTCTCTTGCCCTGTGGTCCTTTGTGGGGTCCCATTGCCCTGTTGGATATTTGTTCTGGAGGGCAGGGAGTATGTGTATATCTCCCTCATCATCTCTTTTTCAATCTAGAAAAGATATTATGCATTTCTTTTTCTTAAATAATAAGCTTTTATAAGTATATATCCCTTGATTTAAAAATATTAATGATCAATCTTCTTTTTCAGAAATTATTTTTCTACCAGAAAGGATTTTAAATATTTTTTTATCTGGGACTTTCTGAAGTCCTGGATGAATCCCTACTAGAAAAGAAGGAGTGGGAGAGACAAGGTGAAAAGAAGAGGAAGGAGGTGATGAAGGAGAGAAGGAATTGGCAGGAGAGAGAAACTGTCAGTGGTATCAAAATATTAGGTTACTACTGAGAAAGAGGCTGAAATTTTGGTAACACCTTTCTATCAATTCATCTGGAAATGGGATAGTAGTGCTAATAGGGTGTGGAAGAGAAGGAGTGAGGTGCAAATGGAGCAGTGATAAAGGAGAAGGTGAGAAGAGGGTGGGAAGGGCTGGGCACTCACCCCCCTCCTCTCACACCAGCATAGGGGTGGTGCTAACACCAAGAGCAACTCGCAGTAATGAGCCCTGCTATCTCATCTGCTTCTTGACTCCTGCTTGGGAACTCCTTGAAATTTCGGTTTAATAACACTTGAGAAACGCCTTCCACAAATCACATAGAGCTAAGAATCCAGTCTTTTTATTGCGCATAACAAGATGTATATGGCTAGGCACAATAAGCTTTCCACAAATGATTCCAAGTTAACATATTCTGTCCTCTTGACCTCAAAAGCACATTTTATTTTATTTTTTTTATTTTTTGCGGGAGAAGGAAGGCTTTATTTTTCCTTGTAGCAAGTAGGGAGAACACTGGGGATTCTTTCCAATGCAGTGTCTCCAAAACTTACATCATTTTTTTAATCGGAGGATAATTACTTTACAATAAATATTGTACTGGTTTCTGCCATACAGCAACATGAATCAGCAATAGGTATAGATATATAGACATACGTCCTCTCCGTCTTGAACCTCCCTTCCACCTCCCACTCCGTCTAACTCCTCTAGGTTGTCAGGGAGTACCGGATTTGAGTTCCCTGCATCATAAAGCCGATTCTCAATGGTATCTGTGTTGCATATGGTAATAGGTATGTCTCAATGCTCTGCTCTCAAGTGGTCCCACCCTCTCCTTTCCCCACTGTGTCCACAAGCCTGTTCTCTATGTCTGTGTCTCCTGTGCTGCCCTGCAGGTAGGCTCACCAGCGCCATCTTTCTAGATTGCATATAAACGCATTCATGTATGATGTTTGTTTTGCTCTTTCTGACTTACTTCACTGTGTATAACAATTGAAAAAGACATATGCACCCCAATGTTCATGGCAGCACCTATTTACAATAGCTAGCACTTGAAAATAACCTAGATATCCTTCAACAGATGAATGGCTAAAGAAGACATGGTACATATATACAATGGAATATGACTCAGCTATTGAAAAAAAACATACTTTAAACTTGTCAATTCATGTGCCAAAAATTTTGCTTTGAGAAAAAATACAGTCAACATAGACTGATCACATGAATGCTTAAAGAAAAGAGCATTATCTTGTTATTAACAAAATTGCACCCAATTTCAAATATATGTATGCCTCATAATTCTACAGGGTCAGAATCAGTCAACAACCATCTAAAATGTAGGTGCATGGGCCTTGGTTTAGTGCTAATGGAGAGAAGAGGCCTGGGGCTGCCTTAAAGCAGTGAAGTTCGTGTTATTTGGTGTGTGTAACACTTGGAGTTCACTAGTTCTTTGCTCCAGATCATATTCAATTTTCTGCCAAACACCCTCCAACGACTCTCATTAGGTCCAAAAGAAAATCTTAAAATCCTTGCCACACCTCTCAAGGCCAGGTAGGATCTGATCTCTACCTTCTCTACCCTTTCATCACCACCTTCTAGTCATACTGGTCTGCTTTTCATTCTGTGAACTTGCCAAGCTTATTCCTGCCTCATGGCTTTGGCCCTTGTTCTCTCCCCTGGCTAGAATGTTTTGCTACTTGAAGCTTTTCATGGTGAGCTTCTTCTCATGGTTCAGACCTCGATTCAAAGTCAGCTCTTTAGGATGTCTTCCTCTGTGGCCATTTCTAAACTAGCACTAACCTACCCCACTCCAGACACCTTCTTGGGCCCTTATCATGGCCTAGGATCATCTTGTTTACATAGTTAGTTGTTGATTATCTGTTTTCCCTATCACAATGTTAGTTGCAGTAGGGCAAGGGTCCTTTTCTGACCAGAATCTAAGATAGTATCTGATTCAAAATAGGTACCTAAGAAACAAAGATAAAAGATCAGATACTAATAAATATTTGCATGATAAATGACTAAATCAAGGTGTATCTCTTTTCCTTTGGTAATCAAACACATTGTAAGGTACATAGTATACACAGAAGTAAATGGAGAGGGTCAGAGTAGCCCAGCATGTGACTATCAAGCTCATTTCTGTCTCCACATCCTTTGCCCATTCTTTTCTCCCTTTCTTACTCTTTAAAACAAAAGTATTTATTTGTTTATCTGGCTGTGCTGGGTCTTAGTTGTGATTTGTAGGATCTTTAGTTGCAGCATGAGAACTCTTAGGGCCTGTGGGATCTAGATCCCTGGCCAGGGACTGAACCCCAGTCCCTGCACTGGGACCAGGAAGCCTTAGCCACTGGACCATCAGGGAAGTTCCTCCCATTTTTCCTCTTGTCTTTACAGTTTCTCAATCTCTGAACTAATAGAGAAAACATTGGGGAAAACATTTCTTAAGCCCACTGTGTTTGCTATATAACTATTGCAGTACTCAAAGCTTAGCTCTAAGTGACTCTCTCTCAGGAGAAGAAAATGCTTTCAAATATGCACTTTGGTTTTCTTTTTCTCTCTGCATTACTCTCATACACCACCGGCTGTACACAGGACAGATTGCTCACATAGTTGCATTCCCATGCTTAGCTTTGACCATGTTGGCGTTATTTCTTAGTCTATAGTACTTTTTGTCACCCTGCTTATTTAACTTCTATGCAGAGTACATCATGAGAAACGCTGGGCTGGAGGAAGCACAAGGTGGAATCAAGATAGCTGGGAAAAATATCAATAACCTCAGATATGCAGATGACCCACCCTTATGGCAGAAAGTGAAGAAGAACGAAACAGCCTCTTGATGAACGTGAAAGAGCAGAGTGAAAAAGTTGGCTTAAAGCTCAACATTCAGAAAACTAAGATCATGGCATCTGGTCCCATGATTTTATGGCAAATAGATGGGGAAACAGTGTCAGACTTTAATTTTCTGGGTTCCAAAATCATTGCAGATGGTAATCGCAGCCATGAAATTAAAAGACGCTTACTCCTTGGAAGGAAAATTATGACCAACCTAGATAGCATATTAAAAAGCAGAGACATTACTTTGCCAACAAAGGTCTGTCTAGTCAAGGCTATGGTTTTTCCAGTGGTCATGTATGGATGTGAGAGTTGGACTATAAAGAAAGCTGAGCACCGAAAAATTGATGCTTTTGAACTGTGGTGTTGGAGAAGACTCCTGAGAGTCCCTTGGACTGCAAGGAGATCCAACCAGTCCATTCTGAAGGAGATCAGTCCTAGGTGTTCACTGGAAGGACTGAAGCTGAAACTCCAATTCTTTGGCCACCTGATGTGAAGAGCTGACTCACTGGAAAAGACCCTGATGCTGGGAAAGATTGAGGGCAGGAGGAGAAGGGGATGACAGAGGATGAGATGGTTGGATGGCACCACCAATTCAATGGACATGGGTTTGGGTGGACTCCGGGAGTTGGAGATGGACAGGGAGGCCTGGAGCGCTGCGGTTCATGGGGTCACAGAGAGTCAGACATGACTGAGTGACTGAACTGAACTCAAGTACTTTCTGACACTGTTTGCAAAGTACTTCATAACAATTTTTATAACCTAGAAGAATGTAGCTAGCTTTCTGCATTTATTCACTTTGATCTCCTCTAAGTCTGTCAACAAATGCACTGCGGCACCAAAAGCAACATTAATCTTGTTATAAATTTTCATGAAATGAATCAGTTAAAGATAACTATTGATTGTGCACTGTGACTAAATCCCTTATTTTTCATATTTTTGGGGAACTTGAAAGCTCCTGATATTTACTCATTTGAAAGAAACATTTTTGGATTCCTTCTGTATTCCAGGCACCAGGGCTGGGGACCCTGAGGACACAAAGTCTAATGAGATATGTGTTCCCCATATCTTCAAGGATCTTGTAGTCCAAACCAACGACTATCGCACATGGAGACAGATGGAGACAAGTGTCAGGAGCTATAGAAACACAGAACGTCAGCTCCCCTCAGACATGTAAGTTCCATGCAGGCAGGGACTTGTCTATTCTGTATATAGCGTCTAGAACTGGTACATTGTAGTCACTCAAAAACTTGATAAAGGAGTGAATGAATGAATTAATCTAAATCAGATGGTGCAGTCAAGTAAGATTACTTAAAAGGAAGATTGAGAAGGAGTCTTCTTGAGAAAGAATGATAGGCAAGAACATTCTAACTTCCCCTCCTCTTACTTTGCTCTGAGTTATTCAGGGCTGAGGGAAACCCTCAGGCTATTACAAACCACTGTGTGTGGTGACTTAAGCATCTATGAGAACAACTTGGGTATAAGTGAAAGAGGAGAGTGAATAAGTTGGCTTAAAGCTCATCATTCAGAAAATGAAGATCATGGCATCTGGTCCCATCACTTCATGGGAAATAGATGGGGAAACAGTGGAAACAGTGTCAGACTTTATTTTTGGGGGCTCCAAAATCACTGCAGATGGTGATTGCAGCCATGAAATTAAAAGATGCTTACTCCTTGGAAGGAAAATTATGACTAACCTAGATAGCATATTTAAAAGCAGAGACATCACTTTGCCAACAAAGATCCATCTAGTCAAGGCTATCATTTTTCCTGTGGTCATGTATGGATGTGAGAGTTGGACTGTGAAGAAAGCTGAGCGCTGAAGAATTGATGCTTTTGAACTGTGGTGTTGGAGAAGACTCTTGAGAGTCCCTTGGACTGCAAGGAGATCCAACCAGTCCATTCTAAAGGAGATCAGCCCTGGGCGTTCTTTGGAAGGAATGATGCTAAAGCTGAAACTCCAGTACTTTGGCCACCTCGTGCAAAGAGTTGACTCATTGGAAAAGACTCTGATGCTGGGAGGGATTGGGGGCAGGAGAAAAACGGGATGACAGAGGATGAGATGGCTGGATGGCATCACTGACTCAATGGACATGAGTTTGAGTGAACTCCAGCAGATGGTGATGGACAGGGAGGCCTGGTGTGCTGCGATTCATGGGGTCGCAAAGAGTCGGACACGACTGAGCGACTGAACTGAACTGGGTATGTACACATTTGTTCACATTCTGTTTAAATCTGAATTCTGTGTATATCGATGGTTGAGTCTAAGGTTTTCTCCCTCACATACTGCATTTCAAAGACAATTGCAATATTATTTGGCATAAGAAAATGTGTCTTGAAAAACTAAGAAAAGTTGTCATCAAGTCTCCCCTTTCTGAATGGCACTTTTGGACTGAGAAGTGCGTTTTGAGCAAGGACACAAATGAGGACCTTGACCTCTCACTTATAAACCAGTCTTCTAAGATGCCCTGCCCTCTGTGGTCACCATTATCAGTCAACTGGTGTTGACTGAGAGTTTCATGGGTTGATGGTGATCAGGCCTATCCATGATTTCTTTTCTTATAATTAAAAAAAATTGTATAAAATTGGTGTGCCCTTTATTTTATTTTTTTCCAGCTGCATCATATGCATGAGGGAATTTTGCTTCCCGATCAGGGATCAAACCTATGTCACCTGCCATGGAAGTGGCAAGTCCTAGCCACTGGACTGTCAGAGAAGTCTCACCCATGACTTCTTAAGAACTAAAAATGATTTTCTATATTATCATAACACTTATAATGTGCTTCTGGAGAACAAAGTTGTGTTACAATTAGCAGATATTTTACTCCTCCTATTTAAGCAAATAAAATTGAGGCTCAGATTGATGAACTGATTTGCTGAAGATCACAAAGTTAGACAGTGGACGGGCTGGACCTTGGTCTCAGAATTTGGGTTCAGGTCTAGTGCTCATTGTCCGACTCTGGAAGTACCAATGGAGCCACCAAAGACATAAAGTGAAAGAAAGAGGAGCATGAGGTCCTGAGGTTAAAGATCTATGCAGCAAGGCATTCTGGCCATCATAGCAACTGGATGTAACTGTGGATGATGTATTAGTTAAAATAGGATAGGTGATGATTCAGTAACAAAGGGCTCCACATGTTCAGGAGCTTTATTGATAAAGAATTATTCTCGCTCATGCACCTCATGTACAAAAGATGCACCCATGTACAAAGGATGCTCATTATATTTCAGAGACCCAGGCTGAAAGAGGCTTCATGTGACATGCTTCCATAATCTCAGAAGCAAGAAAAAGAGCACAGTTTACAGTACAAAGGCTCTAAAGCTTAAGAGCAGAAGTGGATTATATCGCCTAAAGCAAGTCGCATGGCCAAGTCTGCTATGGAAGAGCAAGGAATCTCGTGAAGGGTAGTACAGTCTACTACAGCTGCTCGAGCAGCTTCTGTTATCTTTTAAAACTGTAACACCTATGGATAGCAACTTTGCCAAACCGGCACCTCTGAATCTGAAAGGCAATCACTGATCTCTCACCTGACCGGGCTGTCAACATTCTGTGCTTCTGCCAGAGGTCATCTTTGTGCAAGGATATGATCACTTTGCCAGAGAGAAAAAGCTGCCATCAGGGGTTCTAAGGTCTTTTTTATATCCAAATGCGCTGTCTGGAATGGCGAATCAAAGTAACTATGAAACATTTTACACATTGCCAGCCGCTAGGCTAAGCTCTGTGAAAGATATTCAGTACCTAGCACAGTGTCTAATATATACAGTGTTGATAATAGCTAATCCACACCTAGCCTCTTTTTAAAGACTTTACCTGTTTTAGCTTTTTTAAGTTCTCACAACTCTTAAGAAAAAGTTACTGTTATTATCCCCACTTTACAGATAAGGAAAAGGTGACTGGCGCAGAGAGGTTAAATAACTTTAACCTCGAGTTCCCTTAATGAATAGTGATTTGAATCAACAAAGCCCACACTTTTAACCCCACTGTGTAAAGCTGAAAATGATAAATGTTGAATATATTAATTAATTCTTCATTTTAAATTTGTGACTTGGGGGATAGGAGTAGGTTTAAAAGTGTTTTGTTGGCAATTCACCGGAAAGCACTATCTCACTTTTTTGGACCCAGCAGACTTAATGGGCTAATAATCATCAATCAATAGCCTAGGTAAAGTCTCAATTGAGTTCTTTCAGATATTATTTTGGCATTCTCTGTAACAAGGAGCCAGACTGCAGAGAAAAGTGAAAGGAGGTTCTTTGAGCCCACCCATGGAGAAGATAGAATCAGAGGAAATGAGGGTTTCCCAACCCTCCCTTCAGCTGTGGAATGCTCTGGCTTCACTCTGGGTGAAGAATTCTGTTGTTACAAATGCTACAAAATGGAGCAACCCACACAAGTAGTACCATTTTCGTTTTGGCTGGTGTTCTGCAAAGCTGGCTCTCGGAGGACAGATGGCAAGCTGTCATTTCAGGCCTGCTTTTTGGCTCACCTGCATGTAGCCACATGAAGCTTTCTATTTCTTAAGAAAGCATTTCTTTCCTCAGGTCATATTTATAGTCCCTGACACCTCATTGCTCCTCCTAGATCTCTTAAAGTCTTAACGATCAGGAAGTCTTCCAACATGGATCTTCCCATTTAAATCCCAACAACGTTTCTTCTAGTAGCACCCTAATTCCATTCAAACCTGATTCTGCCTGCTCTTGCTCACCAACATGTTTAGTTTTAATGCTCACATTCTGAAACAAAATCTTTCTTGCCCAAATTTAGCGTCTCCTCCAAGACCTAAATAGATACAGGCAGATCTCAGAGATATTCTGGGTTTGGTTTGAGGCCACCACGATAAAATAAGCATTGAAATGCAGTGAGTCCCATGGATTTTTTGGTTTCCCGATGCATATACAAGTTGTATTTATGTTATACTGTAGCCTATTAAGTGTGCAATAGCATTATGTTCTAAAAAAAACAATGTGCCTACCTCAATGAATAAAATACTTTATTGCTAAAAAATGCTAACCATCATCTGAACCTTCAACAAGTCACAGTCATTTTGCTGGTGGAGGGTTTGAAGTATTGTGAAAATTACCAAAATGTGACACAGAGACACAAAATGAACCCAATGCTGTTGGAAAACTGGCACTGACAGTCTTGCTTAATGCTGGGTTGCGACAAACTTACAATTTGTAAAAAAAAAAAAAAAAAAAAAAAACCGAAAAAAACAAACAAATAAAAAAAACTGAGTACCTGCAAAGTATAATAAAACAAAATGTAATAGGCATGCCAGTATAACTTTATCTTACCAAATTTTCTATTCTCAATGCCTGGAATAGAATTAGAGGGCAGAATGTCTTGCTCACTACAGCAACACTGTTTATTTAAGTCATGGCAATGCAACTGTCCCATATGCTGGAAGCTTTATGATTCATTGGAAAATGAATTCGTAAGCTTTTGCATTTCTGTAGATCAGGGGTTGCAAATTCAAATGCCAACAGTGAGCAGACACATAAAACAATGAAGAAAGTGAGCAGGGCTGGAGAGTAGTAGTCAGAAACAGAGTTGAGGTTCTAGCTACAAGGCCAGCAGCTTGGAGCTCTGGCCAAATGTTGCTGTGTGCAAAAGCAGACTCCATGCCGCCAGAGATGATTTTTCTAGAGAAGTTTAAAACTCAGATTTTTAAAACTGTGAAAATCTGATTTTTATTTTTATTTTTTTTTCTATTTTTTTGTTGTTAAAGTTTTAATTTTATATTATAGCTAATTAACAGTGTAGTGATAGTTTCAGGTGAAGAGCAGAGTGACCTAGCCATACATATACATGCATCCATTCTCCCCCAAACTTCCCACCCATCCAGTCTGCCAGATAACATTGAGCCAAGTTCCCTGTGCTATACAGTAGGACCTTGTTGGTTATCCATTTTAATATAGCAGTATGTACATGTCCATCCCAAACTCTTTAACTATCCCCACTCTGATGGTAACCATAAGTTCATTCTCTAAGTCTGTGAGTCTGGAAAGCCTCTGAGTTTTCAGTGTTACCTGAAGTTGAAAAATATTATGGGGAAAGGACTTTACAGGCAGAGAGAATCTGAGAGAATGTATTATGTCTGAAATTAAAGCAATTTCATGTACTAGGGTGTAGTGCATGCTAGGCAATAATGGAAAGTGGGCTGGAAAGTCACGTGGATTTTATCCTGCAGGTGATGAGAGTATATGGAAGGATGTTAGTGGTTATATGGTGCAGATTCACCTTTATATTTGAGTGGTTAAGAGGATGAGTTGAGGAGAAAACTGGGGTTGGAGCAGAAGTCAGGAGGATGCCACACCATTTCTGTGGAACATGTTGAGGATCTAACACACACAGGGATGCAGAGGACATACGGACTTAAGAATTCGTAGGAAGAGAAGTAGCAGGAAGTGGTGATGGGGTCAGAGTGGTAACGAGGGAGAAGCAAGGACACAGGCTGCCAGTCAAGTTTCTAGGTTGGAAAAATGAGTGGGGAGTGACTTCTGTCATTCCCTGAGGCTGGAAATATGGGACAACAGTAAGCATGGTGGATTCATGGTGTGGGGAAGAGGAGGTAACAAGTTCAGGGTTTGACAAGTTCTGTATGATATGCTGTGAGGTATTCCGGTGGGCTGGAGACAATTTCTGAGGAGACATCACTGTAAAAACTGCTTGAAGTCCTGGGAGTGGAGGGTGAGACAGGAAATACCTTGGGATCAGAAGCTGGAGCACAACAGCCTTTAAGGTAGGGAGTTGAGGATGATGTCTTAGGGGTTTAAGGAAGACAATCAATGCAGACAATACTCTTACTTCCATCTCATTTACCCTTGGAGACTTGGATCCTACCACCAAAAAGCCTCAGTAGGCAGGAGAAAGCAATACTTCCCTGCCCCTACACATTGCAGTGGTTTGGATATCTAAGCTGACAAGTGGCGAGCTCCCTTTGCATGTAGCAATCCAATGGAAAACACCTGATGGAACAAATGTGACATCTAGAATGGTCCCTGAAAAGGCCCCAGAGGGACAGACTCAATACATGGAAGAAGCTTTCCTGGGACTGCTCAGTCCCTCCCATGCATTTCTTCTTCAAACAGTCACTGCAGCTACAAATGTTATCACACTGGGAAAAGGATGTACAATGACTTTGGCTTTGACTCCATCAGCAGGCTTTCTAGAGACTCAGGCAGTTATTGACTTTTGAATCTGCATTCAAAAATTGTGGGCACATTGTGGGGAACAGAAATCTTGTCTTCTGCCACAGATGTCAGCCTCATGGAGTGTGGGCTAAAGTGAACTGCAAAATATCACCTGACACTGGGGCACCAGACATACCCGGGCTATTACTGTAGGACTCCAGTAGCTCCACAGCACCTTGGTGGCCTTTAGAATATGGTAACTATTATTGAAATGTATTTCTAAAAAAAAATTTACATTTACCGATGTTATCTTCTACAATTTTTTAAAATTTATGTTACTAAAAAAATGTTTTAATGTTTTCTAGGGCTGCAGGCTTTTGCCCCATTTTTATCGTGACAAGCTTATATATGTGTGTAGCAAAGCTCCACTGAATGATGATGTTCTGAGCCATCTCTCTCTGCATATCCTCAATCTCTCGGGCCACCTAACTGAAAGTTTTGATACATGAAGATCTTTATTCAGTCTTTTCAACTGACAAAATCACATGGGTAATGTAAAGTGCAGAATTAGCTCATTTTCTCAAATTAGTTTGATGTTGGCACCTAGTAGAGAAACTATTTGAGTGATTCAAACCATTAGAACTCAAGTGACGGGAATGTAAGACCAATCAGGGCAGGGTTTTCCTCTCTTTTATTCATTGCTGCTCCTTCAATGGTTGGAATCATGCCTAGGATCCAGCAGGTCCTTGATGTACAGCTGTTAACTAATAGAATGAATTTACTCCCAGATAATCCTTAAAAGTAAACCATAGTAAAAGAACATTTTTAAAGGAGGAAAATTATATTTGTCATTCTGCATACAAGGTATCTATCCTGATTACTTGCTTCCTGGCTAGAAAATATTTCTTTAGCATCTCTTACTGGAAGTGACTGATGTTAAAAGTTAATTTACAGTCAAACATATGTCAATAGTTAGTTGAAGGGATGACTTGGAGAAAACAGCATTGGCTTGTAGTCAAAGACAAGGCTGTCTCTGAACTGAGCACCATCCTGGAGAAGCTGGCCACAGACCCTTGGCTGAAGTAGCCTATCAATCTTGCTAATTGCTCCTGGGTAAACAAGCCAGAAACTGGGAGCTCTGCCCACTGTGTATCTGGAGACAGAGAGGAGGAGCCTGAGTGGAGATATGTGGGGCCTCTTTCCCCTACTTTTCTCCACTCACTTAGGAAATCCTATGGCTTTCAGGCCTCTTTCATTCAGAAAAGTAAATTTTCCAAGAATTAGATCCAATTCACCTTCTAAAAGCTCATATGTAAGTTTGATCAAAGCTAGAGCAAAAGCTAGTGATACTGTTACCACACCAAACTTGAGTCTGCTTGCCTGTGTGCAGTAAAGTCAATCTACCAACACTGGGTTATGGTGAAGAAAAGTACAGCATTTGTTGCAGCACACCAAGCAAGGAGTCCAAGTAACTAGTGCTTAACAGGCCCAAATTCCTTGCATGGTGCCCTGTAATAAACACTGCACTTTCCTTCACCACAACCTGATGTCGATAGATTGACTTGGAACTATTGTTTTCACTATCTTTAGAAACCATTTTGGTGTTCATTTAATTTTGTACTACTAAAGGACTTTCAATCTGTGAACTTCTGAAAGTCTTAAGTTAAAGATTCTCTTTCTACTCTTGTATTGTGTGTTAGTCACTCAGTCGTGTCTGAGTCTTTGCAACCCCAATGGACTATAGCCCGTCAGGCTCCTCTGTCTATGGAATTCTCCAGGCAAGAATACTCGAGTGGGTTGCTATCCCCTTCTACAGGAGATCTTCCTGAGCCAGGGATTGAACCCAGGTCTCCTGCACTGCAGGCAGATTATGAGTGACGAGAGAAGCCCACTCTTGTATATGAATATGCATGTATTTTTGTTTCCTCTGACTTGGTACAAACTCATCTCGTGTGTGGAATTTGTGGAACTGGTTAGCCAAATGACCAGAGTATTTAATTTATTTCCTTCAGCATTTTCCAAAGTAAAGCAACTTCAGTCAGAAATCCAAGACACTGTATTTTGCCCGAGGATTTATACCTAGTTCCAGTTCTGGCTTTCTCAAGTGAAAATCCCCCCACTTGGTTATGTCTTTCAATCAGTAAGACAAAAGCTGCTGGGCTATGTAATCTCTGAGTGTTCTATTTTTTATCTTTTACATTACTGAAGTCATTGGCTGCCTTCATGATTAGTTACTTTAGATGCCTTTAAGCACTGATCAGTTACTTCATATGTCTTAATTTGATGGGATATCATGATTTCTCCATTATAAGTTCAATTTATATATTTCTTTTGCTGACTATTACAAAGAAAGCTATTGACTTGGAAATGCCTCTTCTTCACTATGTTCCTAGAGTCTGGGCCTCATTTTCTCAAAATTCCTTTAAAAAAGAAAAAAAAATATAAGACGCCAACAAAACATCTTAAAAATATCGAGAATAAGTAGTCCATGGAAGGTGGTAGCTTCAGAGGTTCATCCACATGACTGCTAATCCTACATTACGATTGATGTGCTATTGTAAATGAGGTTCCATATTGACTACCTAACGTAGATTTGGTCTCAAATCAATCTAATCTGTTTAAGTAGAGCTACTAACTCTTTAGCACAAGTTTTATCTCCTCTAAAGGTCAATAAAACATAAAACCTGCTGACGTCATTCTTTCTTAATGCATTTTGGCAAAGGATAAAGCTTGTGGATGCTGTCTGCATAAAAGTGATGTATGTCATACATTATTGATTGAGATTATCTGGGAGTGAAAGAGAAGAACTCGACTATTTGAGATCCCAGATTATTTGGTGGCCAGGAAGGTGACCACTTAAAGACAGAATGTAGGAGTGACAGGCAACCATAAACCAAAACTGATATCCCAAGAATACAGTGGAAAAAAGACTGTAAACTGGTAGCAAAGGCAAGTGAAGTGACAATGGGCAAACAGAAATACACAAAGGAATACAAAGGGAAAAATAGGCAGCCAGAAATAGGTCAAAACCAGGCACATTACCATAGGAATAAGGTGAAGATACACATACAAAGGTCTGGGCCAAATCTGGTTTGACGGGTAAGGATTGTTCTAGCTCTCTGCACTGAGACTGCTGATTACTTCCCCAATATCCAGACTCTCCATTTGCCGTAACTAATCGGATCCTCCAAATTTTAGCTGAACATGTAGCCATCTGTCTACAGAATACATTTCCCAACCTCTCTTGCAGCTTTGCTATGTGACTCAACTCTAGC
The DNA here is from genome assembly GCF_032405125.1 of Capricornis sumatraensis. NCBI lineage: Eukaryota > Metazoa > Chordata > Mammalia > Artiodactyla > Bovidae > Capricornis > Capricornis sumatraensis. The sequence continues at coordinate 1,527,931 of NW_027184612.1, read as the reverse complement.
TAATGAGAAGTCAGTAGTACAGTGTGCACCTTTCTGGATACCTTTGAACAGAAGCTGTCTGTCCTCTGCTTTATCCCCTGCTTATGGACCAGAATGTGGATATTGTGATGCTGAAGATGCTGTGACACTGTGATGTGAATGTATAGAATCGTCTCCTAAAGTAGGGTGGGATGGCAAGAAAGACACAACATGGGTCTCAGATAAGCTCATTTGTTGTTGTTGTTCAGTTGCTAAGTCGTGTCCAACTCTTTGGGACCCCATGGACTGCAGCATGCCAGGCTTTCCTGTCCTTCACTATCTCCCAGAGTTTGCTCAGACTCATGTCCATTGAGTTGAAGATGCCATCCAACCATCTCATCCTCTGTCTTCCCCTTCTCCTCTTGTCCTCAATCTTTCCCAGCTTCAGGGTCTTTTCTAATGCACTGGCTCTTCACATCAGGGGGCCAAGTATTGGAGCTTCAGCTTCAGCATCAGTCCTTCCAATGAATATTCAGGGTTGATTTCCTTTAGGATTGACTGGTTTGATCTCCTTGCAGTCCAAGGGAATCTCAAGAGTCTTCTCTAGCAATTTTTCAGATGAGCTCATAGATCAGAACTTTTCTGCCCACTTGATATACCGATCAGGCTAGATTTCTACAGGAAAGAAAAGTAAAACCACTGAACTGATATCCTAATTCACTCAAACTTTTTTTACTCCTCTTTATTTTGTGTGTGTGAACATATATGTCTAAAAGACATTTGATACATCATTGGTCATTGAACATGGTTGCCACAAGTCAGATGTCTTAAATCGCTAAAGATTATGGAAAAAAATCTTAGGAATATGTAATTGCAATATGTGTAATATGTAGCAATGTAATATGTAGCAAATCTTAGGAATATGTAACTGCAGCATATGTAATATGCTTGATCTGTGAAGCTATACAGGCTATTTTTAAACTATTATCAGTTCAGTTCAGTTCAGTCGCTCAGCCGTGTCTGACTCTCTGAGACCCCATGAATAGCAGCACACCAGGCCTCCCTGTCCATCACCAACTCCCAGGGTTCACCCAAACTCATGTCCATCGAGTCAGTGATGCCATCCAGCCATCTCATCCTCTGTCATCCCCTTATCCTCCTGCCCCCAATCCCTCCCAGCATCAGGGTCTTTTCCAATGAGTCAGTTCTTCACATTAGGTGGCCGAAGTATTGGAGTTTCAGCTTCAGCACCAGTCCCTCCAATGAACACCCAGGACTGATCTTTAGGATAGACTGGTTCGATTTCCTTGCAGTCCAAGGGACTCTCAAGAGTCGTCTCCAACACCACAGTTCAAAAGCATCAATTCTTCAGCGCTCAGCTTTCTTCACAGTCCAACTCTCACATATGTGACCACTGGAAAAACCATAGCCTTGACTAGATGGATCTTTGTTGGCTAAGTAATGTCTCTGCTTTTCAATATGCTGTCTAGGTTGGTCATAATTTTCCTTCCAAGGAGTAAGCGTCTTTTAATTTCATGGCTGCAATCACCATCTGCAGTGATTTTGGAGCCCAGAAAAATAAGGTCTGACACTGTTTCTACTGTTTCCCCATCTATTTCCCATGAAGTGATGGGACCAGATGCCATGATCTTTGTTTTCTGAATGTTGAGCTTTAAGCCAACTTTTTTACTTTCCTCTTTCACTTTCATCAAGAGGCTTTTTAGTTCCTCTTCACTTTCTGCCATAAGGGTGGTGTCATCTGCATATCTGAGGTTATTGATATTTCTCCCGGCAATCTTGATTCCAGCTTGTGCTTCTTCCAGCCCAGCGTTTCTCACCTAGTGTAATCGTATTGATGTTGATTTGGGGTATCTAAGTGAGGGGGATAAAACACTCCATGAGATATAACTTTATGGTTTGCAAATTCCTTTCTTTTAATGATATTAGAGTACCATAGATAGTTAGCGAGTAAAATAAGTGATTATTGAATTATCAACCTTGTGAGAAGTAGAAAGAACCTGGTTATGATATGGTTCTGAGCTAACGCACTTGATGACTGATTGATTGTGCTCACATGTGAGCAAGGTATAGAGTTTGGCTTCCCTCCACTGGGACACTGGTTGGTACTCTTATTGGTACTTAAAATATCTTTCCTAGAAGCAGATATAAACCACTATCAGTTCAAAACCAACATATCTATGCCATCCTGCAATATTAATGCCCTCTTATTGGCTTGCCTGTTGTCCCATAAAAAGTGATCAAGTCTTTGGATTCTGAAATGTGAGTTAAGTAACTACAGTCACTGGATTTTGATATTCTGTTGGTTCCTGAATGCCACTGTATTCATTTAATACTGTTGCCATAACAAATTACTGAAATTGAATGCCTGAAATAATACAAATTTATAGTATAGCTTTGTAGGTCAGAGGTCTGACATGGGTTTCACAGGGCTAAAATGTGTCTACCAGACCACATTCTTTTCTGCAGGTGCTAGGGCTGGGGTGAATTCATTTCTTTTGCCTTTTCCCATTCTAGAGGACGTCATGTTCCTTGTCTTATGGTTTCCCCCTTTCATCTTCAAAGGTGCCAATGGCACACTGAGTCGTCCTCACACTGTAACACTCTCACATTGCTTCTCCTCCACTTTTAAGGACCCTTGTGATTTCATTGGCCAGAATAGTCTCCTCATCTTGGGGTCAGTTTATTAGCAAACTTGATTCCATCTGCAACTTTATTTCCCCTTTGCCATGTAAAGTAACACATACATAGGTTCTGGGAATTAGGACATGGACATTTTTGAGGTATTATTCTGTCTGCCATAAGCATTTCTGAGTTAAATGGATTAATTTCTGAGTCTTTGATTGTAGCCAGCTGCTTCTTCCACTAGAGTCTTTCCAACACAGGATAGAGATTTACATGATTCTGAACAATTGGTGTGACAGCACACAGGACAGTGAAACATGGATCATCGTTGAAAACTGTGGGGAGAACCCACTGCAAATTCCTCCCCCTTTAAGAATGTTTGAGGCCTTGTTGGGGAGGCAGGCGTTGTCCTTGTGTCTCCATTTGAATATCCTTCACCCCATATCTTCCCTGGTGGCTCAGATGGTAAAGAATCTGCCTGCAATGTAGAGAACGGGTTTGATCCCTGGTTGGGAAGATCCCCTGGAGAAAGGAATGGCTACCCCAGTACCCTTGCCTGAAGAATTCCATGGACAGAGGAGCCTGATGGATCTTCACTTTTCACTTCTGCTACATAGCAGGAGATTAAGGTTAATCAAATTCCAGCATAATTCCTCCACCAGAATTATCAGAACAGGGGTTAGATTTAACAGAGATACCATGAAGTCACTAGGCATACAAATATACTATGATCAATATGGTCAGCTTATCTTCTTATCTCGAATTTTTACAAAGCTTTGTGTTTTTGACTGGCTTTACCTCAGAGATAAGAGACCCTTACAATCAACTTATTTTGTGCTCTCAGTAACTAAGCCTTCTTTGGTTGGTTTTAGAGAAATCCCTGTACTGAGCCTTTTCTCTGCCACAGAAGAGCCATTCAGTGAAAATTCTATCTCAGCTCAGTTGGACTCAGACTGCAATGTACCAACAAAATATCATAATGCATAAACAGCTGCAGCCACCCTTCACCTGAACCACCCGTGAGTCAGCAGCAGAGTTAAGATGCAGGGCCTCAATATGCTAGACAACAAGAAGATCTAATCTTAACCTTATTAATATGATGCGGGTAATGCAATTTCCTGTAGAGACATCACATAATTTCCCATATTTCTTAGAAGAAAGAAAGTGAAGTCACTCAGGCATGTCCGACTCTTTGCTACCCCGTGGACTGTAGCCCACCAGGCTCCTCTGTCCATGGGAATTTCCAGGTAAGAATACTGGAGTGGGTTGCCATTTCCTTCTTCAGGGGATCTTCCCAACCCAGGGATCGAACCCAGTTCTCCCACATTGCAGGCAGATGCTTTACCCTCTGAGCCACCAGGGAAGCCCTCCAAAATGGCAGAAGGTAGTGGAACACTATCCATGGACTGTAGCCCACCAGGCTCCTCTGTCCATGGGATTTTCCAGGCAAGAATACCGGAGTGGGTTGCCATTTCCTTCTCCATGAGCCTACAGCACCCAGTATTCCCAGGCAGTCTCCCATCCAAGTACTAATCAGGCCCGACCCTGCTTAGCTTCCGAGATCAGAGGAAATGGGGCGTGTTCAGGGTGGTCTGCTGCTGTTGCTAAGTCACTTCAGTCGTGTCCGACTCTGTGCGACCCCACAGATGGCAGCCCACCAGGCTCCTCCGTCCCTGGGATTCTCCAGGCAAAAATACTGCAGTGGGTTGTGATTTCCTTCTCCAATGCATGCATGCATGCTAAGCCACTTCAGTCATGTCCAACTCTGTGCGACCTCCTGGACAGCAGCCCACCAGGCTCCTCTGACCACGGTATTCTCCAGGCAAGAATACTGCAGTGGGTTGCCATTTTGGCCGTAGGCTTATCTCCATTTGCATCACGAACTGAATATCCCTCATCCCCTGGCTGATTCTCTCAACCATGACTTGGGTGATCTCCCCCAAATTATTAGTATCTCTACAAGGTGACTCTTGCAACGTGACTCTGATTCTAAGTACCAGAGGCCATAGGAAAAGCTGAAAACTAGGACATAATTGCAAGATGTGATGCTTAAAATTGGGTAAAGTAAGAAAACCTTTGTCATGGAGTTGAAAGCCTATTGAAAATAAGGTAAGGATTGAAAGTGTACAATAATTTTGATTTTTACACAACACAATAATATCTTAAAATATTTAAATGTAAAACATTCACATTCCAAATGTTTCATGTAAGCTGAATAAAAGTAAAGACGACTTTCCTCTCAATTTAATAAAAATTTCTGATACCAGATTACTACTTACTTATTTAATTGCTCATGGCATTAGTTTTCACCATAAATTCAAAATCCAATTAACATTTTATTAATGAGAGTATGTGTATGGGCACATAGTACTTATAAAACAATTTACTAATACTCTGCAGATAAGCTTTTCTGTTAACATTCCCCCGGTGCTCTATTAGTATTAGCATTGCAATTTTCTTTATCAATACTCACGTCTCATAGCTTCAAATTTAATTTTACAAGTTTTCAAAAACAAAATACAATGTTAATATTTCCCCTGAAGGAACTTAGAACCAAATTTCCTCTTTAAAAGCACAATAAAGAAATTCCTACGGATATGAAAATATGTTGTATTTGTAAACAACTGCTACCACTTTTTATGTAAGACTTCTGAATTTTGCTTTTTTATATGAATATATTTTACTTTTCCCCCATAATTCTCTGTAAGGAGCACAACAGATTATAATGAACATAACCAGATCTGTCAAATCATTGAATTGGTCAAATACCATTCTTTGGGAAATCTTTGTCTAATGAAGACCTTAGTATCTATTTAATCTTGAGTTGTTCCCAGTATTGGATTAGATGACATGCTTACTGGATTTATTTTATGAATATTAATTTCCTGTGGCTATTGTAACAAGGAACCACAAACTTGGTAGTTTACAACAACAGAAATGTACTCTCACACAGTTTTGGAGGTCAGCATTCTGAAACTAAGGTGTTGGTCTGACTGCACTCCCTCCAAAAGTTCTATGAAATGATCCATTCTTTGCCTCCTCCAGCTACTGGCAGCTGTATGCATTCCTTGACTGTAAGCCGGATCACTCTTGTCTTTGCCTCTGTGGTCACACTGCTTTCTCTTCTCTGTGTCTTCTCTTCTGTCTGGCTCAAATCTACCTGTCTTTCTCTTACAAGGGCACTTATCATTGGATTTAGGCCTATCAGGGTAGTCCAGGATTATCTCAAGTGGAGATTCTTAACTTAATCACATCAGAAAAGACCACTTTTCTAAATAAGTTAGCATTCACAGATTTCAGAGATTTGGTGTAGACATCTTTTGGGGGGCTATTATTTAGCCTTCGATGGCAGATATTTAAAGCTTTTTTGCTTGAAATAGTCTAATTCTTCTGCCTTATAATTCTACTGTTCTTTTAGTTTGTTTAAAGAACTAGAACTAATTCAAGAAAAAGTTTTGGATATATACTCTACTTAAATATTTAAAGAAATTTGTTCGATTAAGTTTGGAAAACACATTTTACTCCAAGAGTTAAAAGAAATCACTCACAAAATTAATGAAAAAGATGAAATACTTGTACTAAAACATGACAATTTTCTGTCTTTGTATAATTGACTGTTATACTGAGGGCAGAGGCTGGCAAAAAAAAAATTAACATGTTTGAGTTATTTAAAAAAAATACTGTCTTGACTGTTGAATTAAGGAATATAAGGAATGAACTAGATCTTTATGTGTTCTGCAGTCTCCCTACTGTTAGTCTTAATGCTCTTCAGTTATGGTTATCTTACCCCAGAAATGTATATTGCAAGCTGAACAGTCTATTTTCTTGGGCTCCAAAATCACTGTCGATGGTGACTGCAGCCATGACACTTGCTCCTTGGAAGAAAAGCTATAACAAACCTAGACAGCATATTAAAAAGCAGAGACATTACTTTACTGACAAAGGTCCATATAGTCAAAGCTATGGTTTTTCCAGTGGTCATGTATGGATGTGAGAGTTGGAATATAAAGAAAGCTGAATGCTGAAGAATTGATGCTTTTGAACTGTGGTGTTGGAGAAGACTCTTGAGAGTCCTTTGGACTGCAAGGCGATCCAACCAGTTCATCCTGAAGGAAATCAGTCCTGAATGTTCATTGGAAGGACTGATGCTGAAGCTGAAATTCCAATACTTTGGCCACCTGATGCGAAGAGCTGACTCACTGGAAAAGACCCTGATGCTGGGAAAGACTGAAGGCGGGAGGAAAAGGGGATGACAGAGGATGAGATGGTTGGATGGCATCACTGACTCGATGGACATGAGTTTGAGCAAGCTCCGGGAGTTTGTGATGGACAGGGAGGCTTGGAGAGCTGTAGTCCAGGGGTCGCAAGGAGTCAGACATTACTGAGCAACTGAACTGAATTGAAACAGTTTATAAAAGTTTTTATTGATTTAAAACATTTAAAACTATTTAACTTTCTCATGAAACATGGCGTGGCTAATATTCATTGAATGTTAACTGAGTGCTAGAACTCTCTGGAGGTGAACATGAATGTCTAAAAAGGCAATGTGGATATTATGTGTTCACAAAAGCTCTCAAACATTATCTCCATAATTAAATGCTCTTCAAGGAACTCCCCAATTGCTCTGTAAAATATATGGAGCAAATCTCAAGGGCTGCTAGATGCTGGTGATAAGCGGATTCAGTTCTAGCAGATCTGTGTGATTCTGCACCAACTCACTGTCTGCTCACTAAAAGTCAGTCGGGTGTGTTTCCAAACCTGTATGTGCCAAATGCATTTACTATTGTTACTGCTGTAATTTAGGAACTCTTATGTAGGATGGTTAAAATCAGTACTGAAATCCAGATAGCTGTTATTTCTATGAAAACTACGCTGAAATTTTTGAAAGATTCAAGACACATATATTGCTAAAAAGAATCCCTGTCAAATTAGGTTTAGGTTAGACAATTGTACTAGGCTAGGAAAAATTATATAATTCTAGAAGGATTCTGTACTCACATTATATCTTTCAGGTTCTCACTCCTTTTTATTTGAAGCACAATTGATTTATAATGTTTCAGGTATACAGCAAAGTGATTCAGTCACAGATAGTTACTAGGTAGATAGAGAGAGATGACCTTTTTTAGATTGTTTTCCATTATAGGCTCTTACAAGACATTGAATAGAATCCCCTGTACTATACAGTAGGTCCTTGTTTATCTATTTTCTATATAATAGTAAATACAGTAGTGTGTATCCTTAACCTCAAATTTTCAATTTATCCCTTCGCTTTCTTTCCCCTTTAGTAACCACAACTTTGTTGTCTGTATTTGTGAGTCTATTTCTGTTTTGTAAAAAAGTTCATTTATATAATTTTTAAGAGTACATATATAAATGATATCATATGATATTTGTCTTTCTCTGGCTTACTCTATTTAGTATGATGATCTCTAGGTCTATCCATGTTGCTGCAAATGGCATTTTTTCTTTTTCTCAGCGGCTGAGTAATATCCCACTGAATACGTGAACCACATCTTCTTTACCCATTCATCTGTTGATGGACATTTAGGTTGCTCCATGTCTTGGCTATTGTAAATAGTGCTGCTATGAGCATAGAAATACATGTATCCTTCTGAATTAAAGTTTTCTTCTTTTCTGGATATATGTCCAGGAGTGCGGTTGCTGGATCATATGGTAATTAAAAAAATTTTTTTAAGGAATCTCAATACTCTTTTGCATAGTAGTTGCACCAATTTACATTGCCACCAACAGTATGAGAGTTTCCTTTTCCCCACACCCACTCCAGCACTTATTATTTGTAGACTTTGTGATGATGGCCGTTCTGACCAATGTGAAGGGTACCTCAATGTGTTTTGATGTGCATCTCTCTAATTAGTGTTGTTGAGCATCTTTTCATGTGCCTATTGGCTATCCATGTGTCTTTTTTTGAGAAATGACTATTTAGGTCTTCTGCACATTTGGGGGGTTATTTGTTTTTCTGATATTAAGCTGTATAAGCTATTTGTATTTTGGAAATTAAGCCCTTGTTGGTCACATAATTTACAAATATTTTCTCTCATTCTGTAGGTTGTCTTCTCATTTTGTTTATGGTTTCCTTTGCTGTGCAAAAGCTTTTAACTTTAATTCAGCCCCATTTGTTTATTTTTGCTTTTAGTTACAGTACTCTAGGAGATGGAGCCAAAAAAGTATTGTTGTGATTTATGTCAAAGAGTATTCTGCCTATGTTTTTCTCTAGGAAGTTTTATTATAGTATCCAGTCTTACATCTAGGTAGGTGTTTAATCCATTTTGAGTTTCTTTTTGCAAAAGGGGTTTTCATTCTATTTTTAAAAACACTAAAATAGGAAATTAGATATAAAATTTGAGCCTGGTTTTTATAAGATAACATTGTACCTTAATCAGTGGATTCATAATAAAAAATGGTCTAAGGATATATAGTTGAAACTAAATAAAATAAAATAAAACTAAAAGGTACATCATTTTTATCATTACCTACTGCAATTGAATTAGTTAACAAATTATCAGTTTTGATTACATTATATAAGAAGGTTCATACTAGATTTGGACTTGAATTACATGATAATTTTAGTTGATTTAAATTTTTTTCATTCAAATCCTCTGGAAAGAGTAACTAGTAGACAAATATTTACACAAAATAAAAAATAAATACAGTTTATATGTACAATATAAACCTATGTTTCCTACTAGCTGTGGTAGCAAAATACCAGATAAGTATCAATCATGTTGTACACTTTTAGGGAAGTAGAATTTAGTTGCAGGTAAGACCACAACAATAACATAAAAAAGAACAACAGTCAATACATAGAGGGCAAAAGTCTGAGTTACATTTTTTCAAGCATAATAAAAGGAAGGAAAAAATAGAAGACTTTGTGGGCTACTGGAATCAGACAAAGTTTCAAAAAGGAGATCGGATCTGAATTGGACAGTGAAGAAGGAAGACTGGGGAAGTTAGGGAAGACAGCTGGAGGGAATTGGAAAAGCAAAGGTCAAGAGGTAAAAGAGGATATTAGAGACTTCCCTGGTGGTCCAGTGGCTAAGACTCCACACTTTCAATGCAGGGAGTACAGGTTCAATCCCTGCTCAGGGAACTAAGACCCCAGGTGCTGCCTGGCACGGCCCCCCATAAAAGTGAGGATAGTATATGAAAGAGCAGTAAGAGTAGCTTGAATGAGTGCATTTGGTTCAAGCTGTCATTAAAGTTTTGAAAACCATGAAAGCAGATCATGAAAGCTCATGAAGCTCATTTCCTTCCTCTAGGAAGATTTCACTGGGAGGTGAGAGTTGAAAGAATAAAAAAGTGCAGAGAGAAAGCAACTTGTAGGTGTGCACAGGAAATTTCCCCCAAAACACAAAGCTCTATAAAAATGAGTGGAAACATTGGAAACACTTATCTTGGTTAGAAAAACAAGTCAAAGGGGAAAAAAGAGGAAAGAAACAAAACTGAGTTATAAGGATTGCACTGTACAGAATCTGAATATATATTTATAATACATCATCTAAGAGAGGAGACTGAAAAGTCAGAATCACAGCAGGACAATTTAGAAAGGATTCCTCTATAGGCTTAGAGCAACGACATTTAGCATGCTTTTCTGTATCCCTTGAGGATGACCTGTGTTCTTCTTTAATTATCTTTAACACACACACCCACACACATAATGCTAATATTTTCCCATTAACCTTAAAAGGTCACTATTTCCTTTAAGGACTACCCCAACCACACCATGAATCTTAGGTCTTCACTGGCTAAAATGCCCAAGAAAAGTTTGAAATCCAGTGCTGTGCTTTGTGCCTAGTAGTTCTATAAATGACCACATGAATAGAGCCTTGGGAGCTAAGAGAAAAATGGAAAGTAGAGAAAGAAAAGAAAGCAATTCACTTAATCTTGGCATCTTGCCCTGTGGAGTCAACATCACTGATGAACTGTCTGGTGGCCTATCTTTTCTATGATTTTCTAGAATAAGCTTATGAATCTGCCTCCCTGTTCCTGCCTCACCAAGAGATGAAACACCAATTAACAGGATTTGTCAATAATGGGCTTTAGATCTAATCCTCCCACAACCATAATGCTTGGAAGCAGAGAATTTCTGGATTTCAAACTCTGTGGCTTCAAGTACCGGATGGACATCTCAAGAGCCTAGAAAGACTCAGCAGAACTGGGAAATTTGGCTGGATTTTCATTTTAAGAAGTATTTGTTCTATTTTTTTTTTTCCCAAGACAGTTTAGAAATAGTCAGAACATGTAATTTGTGTTACTTGATTTGCATAAACATAATGATTTTCAGTGAAGATAATTTGCAGTCAGTTGATTTTTGGAGTACTCCATCCTTTCACTGAGATTCTGAAGAGAAAATTATTTCAAATGAGTGTGATCATAAACTATTATTACCTAGAACTAAAAATGCATATGTGTCATGGGGTCATTACAATGAGTTACAAGAAATGCCCACTCATATTACATATAATGGGAAAAAATGTCTTTAAAATTAACAGAGTTCAGATGTTGACTAGAGCAACCATCAAACAACTCTTAAAAATAAAATATAATGATTTAGTGTGTAGACAGCTGTACTGGCGCTGAGTAATCTCCATTTGCAATAATTACCCGGTTCTGTGATCAAATTTCCTTCTCTCAGTACTATTCCCCCTGGATATTGATATGCTCATCTGTGTTCATGCAGATTAATGGATATTAAATTGTAATGATCAGATTAGAGATTTGTCTGATAATTTAAGAACGGAAATGTACTTTGAATGCTATTTAGTTACTCTTAGAGCTTGAATAATGTAAAATAATCATTTACAACTCAGATTATTTACAGCTACATCAAACACTGGGGCAGAATATGTGATAGATGCTTAGAATTATGATTTGAATCTGAGAAAATAATTTTCAAATAAATTTCTGTGTAGTGTCCATTCAACCAAATAGAATTAACATTAAATAACCCTCATTGGAGAAGGCAGTGGCATCCCACTCCAGTACTCTTGCCTGGAAAATCCCATGGATAGAGGAGCCTGGTAGGCTGTAGTCCATGGGGTTGCTAAGAGTTGGACACGACTGAGTGACTTCAGTTTCACTTTCACTTTCATGCATTGGAGAAGGAAATGGCAACCCACTCCAGTGTTCTTGCCTGGAGAATCCCAGGGACGGGAGAACCTGGTGGGCTGTCGTCTCTGGGGTCGCACAGAGTCAGACACGACTGAAGCGACTTAGCAGCAGCAGCAGCAGCAACACTCATGGGGAATTCTTAATTAGGTATTTCACAAATATTTACTGAATAAAGGCAACTTCTGACTATTTCATCTTGGTATAAGTTAAATAAAATTTTGTGACCTAGTCCACAACTGTAATCACCATCCATAATTTTGTGCTTATATGAAAATATGCCTTTAATTCTAAACAACTGACTCATCAATGAATTTTGGGGACGTAACATACTTAGCCTGAAGAAAAGAATACACAGATATTATTTAATAGCTGCTTAATTATTTAGATGCATGTTATTCGAATACATGTATTAGTTATGACTTAAAAAATTTCCAAAGGTAGTTGATAGGTATAAGAAGGAAATTTTTGATCAAATTAAGAAAATTTCCCAACAGGCAGAGCTGACCAGTTAGACCCACTGCTTTGGATAGGAGTGGCTCTCCCATTGAAGTAGATTCTTAAGAACAGGTCAGATAGCCTCTTAGCAATGACAGTATATAGAGAAACTCTGTCTGGAAAGAGTATTTAGACTTAGTTGCTAAGGCTTTGCCATTTTCAGTTGCCAGAATAAGCCTTTGGGATTGTCTGTGGGTTTTATTCAACTCAACTACCAGTTATTTTCATTAACATAGCGTTGACACTTATTTGTGTGGTAACACATCACCACATTTGAGAAGAGGGATATCTGGTGGATGAAATAAGCAAAAGAAGAGGGGTTTTAATTTCATATTTATATTTTAACTATTTTTGACATTTCCACTGATTTTTTCCGGGAAAAAAATTATCAATCTATCTATATAAATATATAGCTGACAAGTTCAGTTCAGTTCAGTCGCTCAGTCATGTCTTCGTGGACTGTAGCACGCCAGGCCTCCCTGTCCATCACCAACCCCTGGAGTTTATTCAAACTCATGTCCATTGAGTCGATGATGCCATTCAACCATCACACTCTCTGTCGTTCCCTTCTCCTCCCGCCTTCAATCTTTCCCAGCATCAGGGTCTTTTCAAATGAGTCAGTCCTTTGCATCAGGTGGCCAAAGTATTGGAGTTTCAGCTTCAACATCAGTCCTTCCAATGAATATTCAGGACTGATTTCCTTTGTAGCAATAACTATTTATAATCAGGTGATTTGGGTAAGATAATTGTTTCATCTAGTCCTTTAATATTTATCAAATTAATGCCTTTTTAGTAATTTTTCTTTCATCAATTCAGATTAGGCTCTTTGAAGATGAGTTCGCTTGTAAAACATAAGCATGTAATCTTCTTGGCTACCAATTAAGATTTGTTTTTTTTTAAGCTCAGTCATTCAGCAGAAGAAATGGCATACACACAAACAGAAAATACCCAACTGTCTAAACTATAAATACAACTGTTTTATTTGTCTTTACCGAGATATTCATGTGATTTATTGGCTCTCATAAATTTGAAATTAATTTAAATATTCAAATAGAGTAATACATTTCCTTATGGGTATAAGGTAATTTTGTATCCACTAAAGAAAGAACAAGATAGCAGCAATTTAGAGGCAGCTTGCCTGAATTAATAAAATGAATCCAATTCTATTGACTAAAATGACTACCCAATTCCTTAGCGATGTTTTTCATCATTAATATCTACACATATATAAGGAAGTGCTAGGAGCATCACTCTTGAGAGCGGTGTGCTATGTGCTAAGTTGTCTGGATCTTTGTGACCCCATGGACTATAGCCTACCAGACTCCTCTCTCCATGGGATTCTCCAGGCAAGAATACTGGAGTGGGTTGCCATGCCCTCCTCCAGGGGATCTTCCTGACCTAGGGATCGAACCCCTGTCTCTTATGTCTCCTGCATTGGCAGGCAGGTTCTTTACTGCTAGCACACCTGGGAAGCCCCTGACATTCTATTCTCTGTATCCACAAGAGAGAATACTGAAGGCACTTAAATACACAGTGAGTGAATCTCTTCACATCCATCTTAGCTGGGAGTGATTTCACCCTTCCTTGAGCACTCAGAGCTCTATGACTATATACTTCTTTGGGGAATAAGAATTGATGTACCTCTCCTTCCCAACCATTCATTCACTCACTCACTCATTCATTCACTTTCAATGTCAGGCTCTGTGCAAAACACAAATGCATTTTGCAAGGTATCTTCCTTCTATAGATCTTCAGGTATAAGAAGGAAGATACTGTCCCTCTGTTGCTTTGGACAAAATACAACCTCAAATGTATTTTGTAGAATACATGCTGCTGCTGCTAAGTCGCTTCAGTCGTGTTCGACTCTGTGCGACCCCATAGACAGTAGCCCACCAGGCTCCCCCGTCCCTGGGATTCTCCAACCCCTGGAGTGGGTTGCCATTTCCTTCTCCAATGCATGAAAGTGAAAAGTGAAAGTGAAGTCGCTCAGTCGTGTCCGACTCCTAGTGACCCCATAGACTGTAGCCTACCAGGCTCCTCCATCCATGGGATTTTCTAGGCAAGAGTACTGGAGTGGGTTGCCATTGCCTTCTCCGGTAGAATACATGGATAAGTTAGTAAATTACTAACTTTTCTGAGTATTTCTTCCTAACATATTTTAACCTCATTCCCTCCCCTTTTACTTCAGTCTCATATACTGATTTCATAAAAGTTATAAAAATCATTTAACATTTGTTGGGCATTCATTATGGTCAGTCACTGTCCTAAATATATATGTCATTTGATTTCATACTCAAAATAACCTTATAAAGCAGAATTTCTAAAAACATTAAATACTTATTCTTTAAAATGAGGAAATGGAGGTTAGGTAATTTGTCCAAGGTAGGTGAGTTGGTAGGTAACCAAGCCAGTGCTTGAACTCAGGTAGTTTCCAGTCCCAGAGATGGCTCTTTTAATGACTGCATCTATCGTAACTCTATTAATGGCCCTTTGGAAAAACACGCAGACACAAAACTACAAATTAATTAAGTAATTTTAAATGCCAGTGAGAATGAAAATGGATAGTATAGTTATTTTACAAAAATATTTAAGTATGCTAAGAGACAATCCAGGAGATGGAAACAAGAACATTCAAAGTCCTATAAGAAAAGCCAGAAAAATGTAGCAGGTAGAGGTTAAGAATGCAGCCTTGGGAAGGAGTCTGGGTTCACATCCCAGATCCATTACTGACTAGATGTGGAACGTTATAGGCAACTACTTAACTGATAATCTGCCCTTGTTTCTCTAATCTGAAAAGAGGAAGGATAAGAGAACCCACTCTGGAAGTATTTGTGAGGATTAAAGAAGTTAATATGTATCAAATACTCAGAAGACGACCAGCACGAAATGGCACTGATACTGTTATTGCTGTATTTCATCATGTTGAAAACACCCTCCATCATACAATGACATATTTTTTGTGTAACCTGATAGAAAAAGTGTTTATTATAAAATGCAAGATGCCATCACGTTGGAAACACATCATAATGTTAGAGATGTTGAAATGTTTTTTTAAAAAGTATGTCTTAAAATTGATGAAACACCATTTTATTATTATAGAGAGAATAGAGAAGAAAAAAGAAGCCATTTGAGAGAATTAAATGTTTGAGTACATTAACAGTTTCTTTTTTTTTAATACTAATTTTTACTTTCTCTTCATTATTTTTTCAAATATTTTGTGCCTGATCATCAGCTTTTAGTCTCATTGATGTGGGAATACTACTTTTGCTTAGGTTTAAAAGTTAGCTGCTGGTCCAGTGGTTAAGACTTCGTGCTCACACTGCAGGGGGCACAGGCTCAATCCCTGGTCTGGGGAGTAAGATCCTCCATGCTTTGTGGCGTGCCCCACTACTTCCCCACCTCCTGACAAAATTACCTGCTGTGCTCAGTCCTCTGAAGAAAGACAGAAGGCTCTAGAAGGACCAGAGACAATGTCCGAGTGTACGAATATGAAGGGGTAAAGAGTTGAAGAGTGTGCGGATACTTAGGTTTTTCAAATCGGTATCCAAAACTACCTGGCAAATATGAGAATCAGAAAAATGGAGTAAAGACAATCTCTTTAACAAGTGGTGCTGGGAAAACTGGTCAACCACTTGTAAAAGAATGAAACTAGATCACTTTCTAACACCGCACACAAAAATAAACTCAAAATGGATTAAAGATCTAAATGTAAGACCAGAAACTATAAAACTCCTAGAGGAGAATATAGGCAAAACACTCTCAGACATAAATCACAGCAGGATCCTCTATGATCCACCTCCCAGAATTCTGGAAATAAAAGCAAAAATAAACAAATGGGATCTAATTAAAATTAAAAGCTTCTGCACAACAAAGGAAAATATACGCAAGGTGAAAAGACAGCCTTCTGAATGGGAGAAAATAATAACAAATGAAGCAACTGACAAACAACTAATCTCAAAAATATACAAGCAACTGATGCAGCTCAATTCCAGAAAAATAAACGACCCAATCAAAAAATGGGCCAAAGAACTAAATAGACATTTCTCCAAAGAAGACATACGGATGGCTAACAAACACATGAAAAGATGCTCAACATCACTCATTATCAGAGAAATGCAAATCAAAACCACAATGAGGTACCACTTCACACCAGTCAGAATGGCTGCGATCCAAAAATCTGCAAGCAATAAATGCTGGAGAGGGTGTGGAGAAAAGGGAACCCTCCTACACTGTTGGTGGGAATGCAAACTAGTACAGCCACTATGGAGAACAGTGTGGAGATTCCTTAAAAAATTGCAAATAGAACTACCTTATGACCCAGCAATCCCACTGCTGGGTATACACACCGAGGAAACCAGAATTGAAAGAGACACATGTACCCCAATGTTCATCGCAGCACTGTTTATAATAGCCAGGACATGGAAACAACCTAGATGTCCATCAGCAGATGAATGGATAAGAAAGCTTTGGTACATGTACACAATGGAGTATTACTCAGCCGTTAAAAAGAATTCATTTGAATCAGTTCTGATGAGATGGATGAAACTGGAGCCGATTATACAGAGTGAAGTAAGCCAGAAAGAAAAACACCAATACAGTATACTAACACATATATATGGAATTTAGAAAGATGGCAATGACGACCCTGTATGCAAGACAGGAAAAAAGACACAGCTGTGTATAACGGTCTTTTGGACTCAGAGAGAGAGGGAGAGGGCGGGATGATTTGGGAGAATGGCATTCTATAATGTATACTATCATGTAAGAATTGAATCGCCAGTCTATGTCTGACGCAGGATACAGCATGCTTGGGGCTGGTGCATGGGGATCACCCACAGAGATGTTATGGGGAGGGAGGTGGGAGGGGGTTTCATGTTTGGGAACACATGTAAGAATTAAATATTTTAAAATTTAATAAAAAAAAAAAAAGAAAAATGTAAGGGGTTGAAAAATTCAATCAGGTATCAAAATGAGTTGTCAGATTTAAGAAAAACCCATTAATCAGATTATTCATTCAACAGATATTAAGTTAACCAGTGTGAACTCAAGATGTTTTATGTGCTACATGCAGGATATAAAAAGAACAAACAAACAAATAAGGCATTGTCAATTACAGGAAGAAAAATACCTAAGAGAAATTTTAAATTAAAAGTATGTTTAAAAATAACATAGTTAACTGTGACCATAACATAGTTTTCCTGTTGCTAGCATAATGCTTTCCTGATTAATAGTACATTATTTCCTTTTATACTGTGATTCCTATCAGAAATACTTAGCACTCATCCAGCAGAAATTGGAGACCTACTCAGGAGAGGCTCACTCCATATTGAAGTTAAGCTAAGGTCCTTCATGGAACTCAAGTCAGCCCCAGAGGAGGCGTCAGTTAGGTTGTGAGAATTGAGAAGAGGCAGAGTCAGCGTGGCGGAGTGGAATAGATATTAGACTAGGGGTCCAAGTATTATAAGTAAATTCTAGGAGCAGCTTTATAACAAGCTAGTTGTGTGTCACTGCAAATTACCTTATCCTGCTGGGCTTCTGTCCCCTTGTTCATTCAAAGCACAGACTGAATTTAGGACTTTAAATTCCCTTCCATCTTGCACTCTTCAATTTTCTGATATTGTTTTACAGGAGGAGAGAGGCAGGGAAGTGGCTGCTGTCAGATGCTAAGCTTGGAGTACATGCTTTACGATTTATCTGATTTATTGGTAGGATCTTAGGGCTCTTAAAAGCAGGTCTGTCCTCATGGGATATTACCTTGGCAAACACATCCTCTATGGACCTGATAACAATTCCTGACCACTGTTCTGGAGCCCGCTGCCTCCACGCCTTATCTCATTTATTCCTTGCTACAGCCCTCTGCGGTGTGTGTTATGACTTTCATTTTATAAAGGAGAGGCAGAAACACAAAAAGATTATTAATAATGATAGTAACAATTATTTGTGCTTACTATCTGCAATGACTGCACTAAAGATTATTCGTATATTAACTCACCCAATCCTCACACCCACCTTATGAGGAAGAAAACTGAAGTCGCCCAGACTTGTCTGACTCTTTGTGACCCCATGGACTGTAGCCTGCTAGGCTCCTCCGTCCATGGGGTTTTCCAGGCAAGGATACTGGAGTGGGTTGCCATTTCCTTCTCCAGGGGAATCTTCCCAACTCAGGGATCGAACCCAGGTCTCCTGCATTGCAGGCAGACTCTTTACCGTCTGAGCCACCAGAGAAGCCTCTGAAGAAGAAGGGTCTTCTCTAGTTTCCAGATTCACAGCTGAAACATCCAGTGATTAAATAACCTACTCATTTGAGACAGGCTGGGTCCTGGGACCTGGCACCCTTTACTGAATTGCTGGAGCCTGCACAAACATCTCTTGGAGCAACAAAATACAAAGAAATTATAAGGGACTGAAAACAACTGCTTGCATGTACAGTGGGGGCAAAGTATGAACAATAAGATACAAAAGGGCCAAAATCCACCTGCTTCTTCTCAGGTGCCAGGAGCAAAAGTCTGGTACCATGCGTGATTGTTGCACACAGTACCAGGAAGGTGGTGGGCAGACCACTTAGGCCACCCCTCTGTCTGACTGCCTATCACCCACCCTCACCCTCTTTAAGGGTCTTGTTTGCCTCCTGTCAAAGAGTGAGCAAGAGCACCTGTTACTTGATTCTCCTCCCTCGTGCTATAGCACGAGTCCCAGTAAAGCCTTGCCTGAATTTCTCATCTGGCCTGTTAACAATTACTGCTGCATAGAGTCCAAGAACCTGGGTTGGTAACAGTGTCACATGGTTGGTACTAAAGAAACAGGATTCAGACTTCAGCAGTCCAAGTACAGGCTCTAGTACTCACCCACTGCACGTTCTTCTTACAAACAGGCAGACAACTAGTAAGAAAAGTAGGGAAGCCTGTGGCTCAGATGGTAGGGAATCTGCCTGTGGTGCGGGAGACCTGGGTTTGATCCCTGGGTTGGAAAGATCCCTGGAGAAGGAAATGACAACCCACTCCAGTATTCTTGCCTGGAGAGTCTCATGGACAGAGGAGTCTGGCAGGCTACAGTCTATAGGGTCGCAAAGAGTTGGACACAACTGAACGACTAACACACATGATAAGAAAAGTAGGAATTCAGAATTGACTCCAAAACATAGACTTTTAACATCTATTAAGCAATATTGCCTTGTCTCCTTGCCAGACCACATTCTTCTCCTAGTTTATCTGTGTCTCTGGCCTTCCCATATAAATTCTCCGGTAGCTCAGACAGTAAAGAATTAACCTGCAATTTAGGAGACCTAGGTTCACTCCCTGGATCAGGAAGATCTTCCAGAGAAGGGGATGGCTACCCACTCCAGTAGTTTTGCCTGGAGAGCCCCATGGACAGAGGAGCCTGGAGGGTTACAGTCCATAGGGTCACAAAGAGCTGGACATCACTGGGCAACTAAGCAGACACTCTGGGCTTCTCACCTACCTTTACTCAGTTTTGGTGTCTGACCTGACTTATGACATAGCACCAAACCCAATTATGCTTTTGCTTCTTGTATAGGACTCTGTCGTCCATTGTGCTCACCCCAGAACAAGATGGCATTCTATCCTATCCCTGGCTTCTGTTTCTAACATAGCATGAGAGTTCTTGGCTATCAGGCTTGCTATAGGACCAAAGTCAAGTCAGCCAGCAATGCCCTTACCAAATATGAACCATATGGATCACATAGGCTTATGAACAAAGTTTACTATAGACCAACAAGGGGGAATGATAACAAGCATAACATTCCAAGTTTACAAGTGTTTCTATCCTTCATTTTGGTATATCAGAAAGTAAAATATAGCGCTCACTCTCTCTCTCTCCATCTCTGTATTTTCAGAGTGATTCAACAATAAACCTCTAAAATTCCAATAGCTAAAATGTCATTACTATCACTATTGGAGTTAGAGTTCTATCAAATCTTAAAACTTGGAAACATCTGAATCGTTTCTGTTTTTACATTCTATTAATAAAATTGCATACTGGTGATTAGTGATAATTATTTTGTAGCCATACATTGGGAAGGAATTACTTATCCTCCCCTGCCCTTGCCTTGATTACATACAATTCCCCAGCTTGACTGGTACGGATTTCTTAGGAATCTCATTCAACCTCTGTGTGATACTGAGTGATATTACAAGCTTGCAAAGAGAAGTGGAATTACTAACAAGGAAAATGCAGAGCAAAACCAGCTGCTCCTACCAATGTAATCTAGCGATCTACGTTTTACAAAATCAGAGTAGCACAAGGACATACACTGCATTTCAGTTTCATGGGTCTACTCTGTGCCAAGCGCCCTTTACATCTTTTTGACTGAAGTAGTAGGTGCATCTTCACGAGATCCTCAGAGTCTTCAATGTCCATAGAAGCAAGCATATGCTCACTGCTGCATATGCAGACAAAGCACTCTCAGCTCATTTATTCAAGCTCCTTAGCTCACATTTCTTTGGTAAGGACTACCAACTGATGATTTGTTTGCTGTTTCCTTTTATGAATCATACAAAATCTGACATTGTATCTGGGCACTTGAGTGTAGCGCTTGCCTCTGGATCCAGAGTGCCTGGTCTGAATTTCAGCCCTGCCACTTGATGACTATATGACTGGGCAAACTACTTAACTCTTGGTGCGTCCATCCTCTTATATATAAAATGCAGATGGCGAGATGCACCTCCAACTATAAGAGTCTGTTGTGAAAATTAAACAAAGTAATATTTGTAAAATACTGAAAAGAGCAGTACATAGATATACAGTACATAAATATTAGCTGTTATTTTTAAACCACGACGTATACTAATACAGATGGGGTGCAAACTCAGACTAGTTCTGGGGCCAGAAACTTAAAATAAAGGACTTAGGATGGGGGCCCAGGGAAAAACTGAAAGGTACATACTCTACCTAAAATCTTCCAAATTCTAACTGTGTTTTAAAGCACTGTAAAATCCAAACAAAGCACATCTGCTGTTAAGCTTGGCCTTGTATAGAGAAATGTGGGCTAAGAAATTCTTCCATGAGGGCTACAAAAAATATTCTAGCCCTCTGCAGAATTAAAGAATTTCAGTTTAAACTTAAAAAAAAATTGTTGTGATGATTGTTTTTACATTCAGGAAGATGAAACTATAAAACCATCAAATGTAGGATTGCAGCTTAGACACCAACCCAAGAGCAATAATCATTATGTAATATCAGTAAAAGGTTTACTAGTGTAACTTGAGCTGGCAGGGCCAACCTTAACTAGGGCAGCTGGGGGAGCTGTTGAGGAAAAGCACTTTTGAAATGAAGTAACTTCTATAACATCCACAGTCGACAGTGACTGGTAACCTTGGGGCCATGAGAAACACTGTAGGAATGCAAACTGATCTGGGGAGTGACTAACAGCCCACAGCTCTGTCTGCTCTGCAGACAGACACCACCAAGAAGGCTGCAAGGCTGGAGAGGAGGAACATGGGTTTAGCAACCAGAAGTCATGCATCCCAGCTCCAGTTAACGGTCAGTCTTGAGTAAGCCTCATTGCCTCTCAGAGCTTCTGTTATCTATAAAAAGATGATCAGTTTTGTCCTGACTACTTCATTGAGATACTTTAAATATCAAGTAAAATCAGGGTGTGAAAATGGTTTGGCGACTGTTAAGTACTGTATGAATATAGTTTTGTTTTGTTTTGTTTTTTTTTAAGGATTTCAGGCCAAATTCCATTTAAACAACAAGAAAGCACTGCCTGTGGAAACCTTCATATAACAATGTGTTCTAAGACACCGCCATGTCCTATTTGCACTGGAAATACTTGATACAACTGAAGCTATGACAGGCAGTTGGAGATAATCCGCTGAAGTTGCTTGTTATAGAATGAAATCTGTGTACTTTAGCAAAAAGAGGAAAATTTTCCTCCATAACCCACAGTATTTTTCACTCCCAATATTTTTTCTCTTCAGGCAACTATTTTAAAACAATTTAGGAAAGGACATACTTTTAAAAAATTATTTTCAAGACTCAGTTCTTTGAATTCATTCATATTCATGTGCTCATTGAAACTCAAGTATCATGAGTCACTTAAAGGCCCAGGCTCTGGGAATATATTGATTAAAAGATATAACCTTTGCATGTAATTAGTGTCATTTATGGTGAGGAGACAGACGTTGTTGGCTTTGCCAACAGTGGCAGGCCAATTGCAAACGCTACAGTGAAGGTACGTGAAAGAAAGAACAGGAGCACAGAGAAAGGACAAACTGGGGTACGAGGAGTGAGAAGGCATTTTCCAGGCTGGTAGATGCAGCCATATATACAAAAGGGCAAGTAAGAAGGAGCGTGGTGGCTTCTCCCCATGAGTAGTTCAGTTTAAGCAGAGCACAGGAATGTGAGACTTAGAGGGGATGGAACTGGATACATTTTCAGAGCCGAAATGGTGGAAGACTGCATGTGGTATACAAGCAGTATTTAATGGTGAACTCCTGAAGACTTTCGAGTAATATGAACAGATTGCCCATGAGAATAATCTCTTGAGCAATAACAGAGATCACATCTGAAGTCAGGAATGCCAGTTTGAAGGTTATAGCTCTAAATGAGCAGGAAATTATAAGTCCTTAACCGTTAAAACTGCAGTTAGGGTGGCAAAGCGTATATGGATTAGAATTACTTAGAGCTGGTGTTCAATGTGAGATGGAGTCGGCAAGCAAGGTGGGGAGGAGAGAGAAAGAATCTACTGTCATTCTGTAGTTATGTTTTGGGCAACAGAGTGGATTTTTTTCTTTTTACCAAAACAGGGAATAATAATCAGGCAAATGGGAGAAATACAAGGGATATGAATTTAGAAATACATGGGATTGACTACCTTTGAGGTACTTGTGTAACATCTGAAGGGAGATTTCGATGAAGGAGTCGAATGACCAAATAATTGTAAGTGGTGGTTCATTCTGGGGCTGTAGAGAAGAATCTGTTGTGGAGATATACATTTGGAAAGCCATTAGCAAATAGGTATTTGATATCTTGGCTTTCCCTAGGTAGCACAGTGGTAAAGAATCTGCCCTGCTAACACAGGAGTTGCAGGTTTGATCTCTGGGTCAGGAAGATCCCCTGGAGAAGGAAATGGCAATCCACTCCAGTATTCTTGCACTGGAAACCCCATGGACAGAGGAGCCTGGTGGGCTGCAGTCCATGGGGTCACAAAAGAGTCAGACATAACTCAGTGACTAAACAAACTGTACATTTCCAGTGGCTCTATGTACACATATATTGTCGAGCAACTCTCACCATCATCCATCTCCCAGATTTTTCACCTTCTTACTGAAACTCTATCCTGAGTGACTGAACACACACATACACACCCACACATCTTGAGTGAAAATGATATCGAATAGAGATATGTGTATGTATTAAGTTGCCTCAGTCGTGTCTGACTCTTTGCAATCCTATGGACGATAGCCCACCAGGATTCTCTGTCCACTGGATTCTCCCAGCAAGAATACTGGAGTGTGTTGCCATGCCCTCCTCCAGGGGATCTTCCCAGCCCAGGGATCGAGCCCATGTCTCCTGCATTGCAGGCAGATTCTTTTCAGTCTGAGTCACCAGAAGTTTGGGGACACATAAAAGTCTAGTTAAGTTGATAAGACTTAAATTAGGGAGACAGGAAAAAAATCTACGCAAAACCTAGAAAGCAAGACCACTGTTTTTTGACAATAGGCTGCTAGATAAAAGCCTGTGGGGCACAGAAGAGGAGCCAGAAGGAGCCGGAGGTTGGTGGCATTTACTACGTCACGGCAGCTGCGGAGCGTGCTGCTCAGATCTGCCTTTAAGAGAAAACCTGCTGCTGACCGTCTCCAGCTCTGTGCTTTCACCAGAGGTTCATGCGGAGGTTATTTTCTGGCCTTACCACTCCAGTCAACCACCGGGCTCAGCAGGAGCAAAAAAGCCAGGCCCTTCCTGCCCAACACGGGACTCTCTAGACAATCTTTTCTATGGGTGCTCATTCCATCAGCCTGGCTGAGCCCTGCTCAGAGCTGCACTTCACTCTGAGGCTCTTCTTAGCCAACCCTGCCTTATTACTCTCTCTCATTTCACAGGGGTGGTCCTACAAACTGCTCTGTTCTTTTACTCTAGTTTCCTAGTTAATTCTCACTCCAATTTTCCGCAAATACTATTTCTAAAATTCTTCTATTGTTCTCAAAAGTTCTCTTCTCATCAGTGATATTAAATCAGACAGAACTCGCCTAGAATCCCACTATCCTACCAGACTGGTGCCCTATCGTCCGTTGTGGGCTCTCCTTGGTCTTTTATAGTGGTTCTAATTAAAATCACGTTCTTTCTTCTGCTGATGCTGTTAAGTTGCTTCAGTTGTGTCCGACTCTGTGCGACCCCATAGACAGCAGCCCACCAGGTTCCACCGTCCCTGGGATTCTCCAGGAAAGAACACTGGAGTGGGTTGCCATTTCCTTCTCCAGTGCATGAAAGTGAAAAGCGAAAGCGAAGTCATTCAGTCAGGCCCAACCTTCGAGACCCCATGGACTGCAGCCTACCAGGCTCCTCCATCCATGGGATTTTCCAGGCAACAGTACTGGAGTGGGGTGCCATCGCCTTCTCCGGTTCTTTCTTCTGCAGAGGAACAAACCCTCTGCCAAGAGCGCTGGCTTCTCAGAAATGCTGCACTAGCCCCTTTCTCTTGATTCAGTCTTAATCTCTTCATCGCTCATGATTGCTTTCCTTTCTGTATTAGAACCTTGTTGGGAAAAATGTTTCCTCTACCCCTCTAGGTTCTTCTGGCTAGTTTAGTGATTAAATTGCCATAAGGCAGATTAGGAGGAGAAAAATCACACTTTAATTTCATATGTAGAAATATGAACACAGAGAAATGGCCAAAGCAGGCAGCTTTTATACCTTTAAGACAAAGAAATAATTCATTTGTCAAGAACTGACAAGATAAAGAAACTTAGGCTTGGGTACTCGTTAATGAAGAATCTAAGTGAAGTTCATTCACACAGCCTTCTGGACCTTGAACTCTCTATCTGTCTGGTGATAAGAAAATATTTCTATCTCCTGGTGAGGAAGAGTACCTTTCACAGGAGAGATTTCTTTTCTACTTTCAGGGGGTCAGTGTATTCATCGTGGCACATAAAAATGTTTTATAAATATTCATCAAATAAATGAGACTCAGATGTGGTAGGATTTAGGGCAAGACTATAGCAAACTAAGAAAGCTCCATACAAGAAGCTCCTCTTGGCCTAGTAGGAAATGAAAGGTGAGATATCCACATGAGGAGAAAATGCCAGCTAGAAAGAAAGACTAAAAGAAATCTCAGAGCAGAATCTCTAAGGGTATTTGTTAACATTACTGTTAACCAATTCCTTGCCATGGGTTTCTGTACAATTATTTTCACATGTGGTCTTTCCCATTCCTAGAATTGATAAGTATTTAATTTTGAAATTCCCAAATGTTTTCATATGGTGTCTTTAAAGTTGAACTTGAGAAACTGCCCAGCAAATGGAAAATAGGATAAGCTTTTATAGAGGTCATCAGTCAGATTATGAAATCTATAAAACCATAAGGCTGTAAAACCATAAGGCTGGGCTGCTCTGCTCCAAATATCCTTGTGGAGATTGAATTCCAATGGCATCCATGCAGATCTCCCAAGGCCTTGTGGAATGACTGGGATTGATCTCAGTCTGGGCTGTGTTCTGGGTTACACTGTACCCCTTTAGGTCACACAGAGACCCTTGTTTAGTCTGGGGTTGGGTAAGCAAATTATGGTCCTCTGCCTACAGGAGTTATGATCCTGTTGAAGGGCCATCAATCTCTTTCATTGTACAAGAACTCCAAACACATCACTGTGCCCATAAACAGATGACTTTAATTGGCTACTGCCTTCCAAATCTAGTTCCTAAGGAATAAAAATTGGATTTCAAAACCAGGATGTAAACTTAAATTCAGAATAGGGTGATCCTCAGACTGTCATGCTCTTTTAAGGAAGAATTTTAAACAGAATGACATCTGGCCAGAGGGTGGGGGCACAAGGCAAATAAATCAGGATTGCTCATGATCAGAACTTTCTTTCCCACACCAATCCAGTCAGCATGACAAAGTTCACGTTTAGTGATGGAGAAAGTAGGGCGATTGTCCACAGTCCCCATGGGAAAGATGAAGCAGTGTGCAAAAATTTATAAGTGCTTGAAAAATCTCCAGGGCTTACTTAAAAAGCAGTCTTTTTCAGAATTTCGCAGCCCTGGAAAAGTTACGTTTTGGTGACATACATAAGCCTCAGTTTCTTCATCTGTAAAATGAAGAGAGTGATGCCTTTTGTACAGATGTACAGGTATTACAACTAGTGCTGTTCGGTGTGCAATAACTAGTAGAATAATCCTTTGTATTAAAGAAGGGAACGAAGACGGTTAGGGAATTCAAAGGGTAAAAACTAAAGAAATTATATAGTTAACTTCAGAATAATGAAGTATACCAGCCAGTCTATCTGTTGCTTTATTTATCAAAGAATTTTATTATTTCTTAATAAAATTAATTTTAATTAATCAATTAAAAGAGCAATTAATTGATCTTTTCTTTCTAAAAAAATAAATTAATTGATCTTTTATAATAGTATCTCATTTGGGATCTAAAAAATGTTCAACTTTATTGCAGCAATTGATGAGTAAGTAAACATAAAAGGAAGATAGAAATATGATGGCATGAGGACTGGTCTAGTGTGAAGACTGCTACAGGATATGTCTTTTTGTCAACCAATTGACCTATGGCCTACTTGGGGTCTGGGCTTCCCAGGTGGCACTAGGGGTAAAGAATCTGCCTGCCAATGTAGGAGATGGAAGAGACATGGGTTCAATCCTTGGGTCGGGAAGATCCCCTGGGGCATGAAATGGCAACCCACTCCAGTATTCTTGCCTAGAAAACTCCATGGAAAGGGGAACTGGCAGGCTACAGTCCATGGGGTCGCAAAGAGTTGGACACAACTGAGCACATGTGCTCATCTAAGACTACTTGGGGCCTAAAACTATTTTTTTGTTTTGCTACACAATTGTAGCTCACAATAGCTTATACTGTATCTTACTAGCATTGCTCAGAATGAAAATAAAAGATAAACAATGTGCACTGACCAGAAGATGACTATAACTAAATAAAGCCCCACGACTCAACATGACTGTGTATGTGTAAAAAACCAGGCTCGCAGCCTCCTAAAATTAATTAACTCCCTAATAAAAGTTGTCTGCTATCAGAATTACCAATTTACTTTTTTTCAACAATAAATCCATGCCAGTTTTCAATTAAGATTCAAAAAGTCAAGTCCTGATGAGCAAGGAAGTCATAAATGATTTATGAATGTCCTACTTTCATGTAATGTTACATCTATTATTCTACTTTAATCCCCGAGCATGCTTTTTAATTCGTAAAAATTTAATGCCAAGGCAATTGCATAAAGATTATACCCACTCTGAAGGTAGTTATTCCAGGAAGCATATTAAAAAACCAAGAATGCAATCTTTACAAATTTAGCAAGCTGATTCCTAAAATGCCCAATTAAACATTAACAGTTTCTTTTTATTTGACATCCTTTTCAGTCCAATGAATCTAATGAACCAATTGCTATCATTTATTTTTGGTTTATAATAGGGTGAAGTACCTCCGGGTGCTTTTCTTATTTTTTTTTTTTTTCCCATTTAGAATGGAAGGATTCAGGCACATTCACATATTGAAAAACATTCAACACTAAAAACTGTTGAGTCCCAGTTCTGTTCACTGGGAGTTTGTAGCACCTGAAGCTGGCAGAATTCTTGGTTCTTCACTTTGGCCACATGCTATTCGACAATCCCTCCTTCATTAAATTCTGCTGTCATGCTAGGATCCCAGACTAAGGCAACGTTCTGGGCAAGTGTTTTAATGATAGTCTCTCTGAGTTAAAGACAGATGAAGCAAAGTTGTAAGGGTACAACAGGTAACTTCAGAGCCCTCCCAAAATAGCCAAGCCTCAGTAAAATGTTAACTGGGAGCTGGAAAATCAGGCACTGAGGTTCTCCTCCATCTCTCAGTGGCTGCATTATTTCTGCCTAATCATCTTGCATGTAGCCTGACTGGGAGTCTGTCCCTAATCCCAGTATGATCCATTTGCTCCAGCATCTGCTGCCAACTGTAGAGAGACTGTTTCTCTTGATTTGAGTTCTCAAAACAAAAACACCCTAGAGGGCTAGATTGATTTCTTGGGAATGCTCTTTGCAATTGGCCATGTCATAGGTTCCTGGTCAGGTTAAGGATGGGAAATCCTTGGCTTAGAAATCTTTCTGTGGTCCCATCATCTGTAGCCAGGAACAGAGCATCATATGATAAATAAGGTAGCTTTTCCAGGGCTTGTGGGAGGGCATGAACTTGTCTCTATCAGGACTACAATTGCTAACTCATTTAAAGATGCAACATTCATTCATAACTAAGTTCACATAAATGTTAGCTATCATTACCAATGTCACTCATTATCATCATTTATTCATCCATTCAGTAAATATTTATAAATCACTTATTATACACCAGCCACTCTCTGAGACTGTGGACATAAAGAGAATGACTGTCTTTTTGTGGAATAAACTAGATTCTAAATTTTAAGAAACTGATATACTTATGAAACAGTCTTAGGAAGAAGAAAAGGAGGGTCACTTTTCCCAGTAACAGGTAGAAAATTGTGCCTCCAGTGAAATGGAAATATTAAACTGATGATTAGGAATGCTTGGCCCAGGTGTTCATGTTAGGCTGAAAAAATAAACATCCAAAGGGAGGATCCAACCAATCTGCAAATGTCAGGATGCTGCTGTAGGACAAGATCATTCTCTCCCTTGCATGGATACCCAGGGATTAACACAAAGTGTTCTAGTACAAATAAAGTTACTTCCCTGCCCTAAATGACTGAACAGAAGTTCTCTGATATGCATGTTAATGCTGTGGTTTGAGAATCGTTATTGTACATTCAGATACTCAAACTGCACAGTCCAAGTGGTTAAAATAAATGAGTGAAAAGGCCAGTGTAATTCATGATCAGACAGTGACAGGGACTAAGATGAATGGGAGAGACAGACTCTGTCTAAAGTGGAAAAGTGGAAGCCATTATGCAGCCATTTGAAAACATGGCACTGTGATGCCAGATCTCCCAATTTTTAAATACTCAAAATGCCAATTTTTACAGAGAACATCCAACTTAAGAAAAAAATGCACATTCAAAATTTATCTACGAGCTGCATCCAGAATGAGGATACCAAATTGCAAGTCCTGTTTGACAGCAAGAAGCCCAAATTGGCTTCGCCACTCACACTCTTGCCTTGAGGAGGTATGCACGAGGGCAACTCTGAATTCTGTGTCTTGCGAGATGCTGGGGCAGTCCTGAGCTGTCCAAAGTGGGATATCATTACCAGTGGAGCAATCACGAGGAACAGCGGCTGTGGTATGCTGAATAATGGACCCCCGGTGATGCCAACATCTTCATCCTATGAATGTGACTTTACAGAGCAAAAGGTTATTTGCAGATATGATTCAGTTGAATATTTTGAGATGGGAAATTATTCTGGATTTTCCAGATGAGATCAGTGTAATCACAAGAGTTCTATGAGAGATAGGCAGGAAAGTGAAGGATGGCTGGGTCAGAAAGATGCCATTGCCAGAAGAAGGTCATCAGTCAAGGAATGCAAGAGGCCACTAGAAGCTGGAAAACGCAAGGAACTATTTCTCCCCTAGAGCCTCCTCTAGAAGGAACCAGCCCTGTAGACTCCTTGACTTTATCCCAGTAAGACTGATTTTAGACTTCTGACCTCCAGAATTATATGATAATACAAGAGTGCTGTTCTAAGCCACTATGTTTTTGGTGATTTATTGCACACCCATAGGCAGCTAATACAGCAACATGGAACTTTCCAAGGAGTCAGGCATTCTCTTCTGGACCAAAGAGAATGCTGTGGGAGAGTTAGAGACAGAATTCTTCACAGATCCAGGCCATGAATTTCAGAGCTTCCTAGCACTAAGGGAATCTACTATCTATTAGAAAGCCCTTGATTTTCCTTGCACAAATAATTCTCTTGCTAGAGCCCAAGGAAGATAGTTACCAGTCATCTCCAATGCTGATCAGACCTTTCCCAAAGCCCACAGATGAGAGGAAACCCAGAGCCACATGGTGGAAAGAACACTATCTTTAAAAGTCAAACGAGATACGTTCTGTGTGACAACTTCTGTGAGCCTCGATGTCATTATCTGTAAAATGAGAATAATAATATGACACAGATTTAGGAACTAGAGGGATGAAAAGCCTCTACCACGGCCTTATGAATAGTGGGAGCCCAATACATGGTTATTCCTTTATTGTTACCCTATATTCTCTAGATTCACCATGATCACAACGTTGAGTTTTCTACATATCCTTAGTGAACCAGCAGCTCAATAGAAACAACAAAAAAACCTTTAATTGTGGTCTTCATACTCTATTCCCTCAAAGACAGGGGTAACAGATACTGCCATCACTGTGAACATAGTACATTTATAGTACAACCTCCTATCACTAGAATATTAGAAGCATGAGAAACTTCTAGAAAAGTCCACTGTCCTTAAGCCATCCTGACAACCATCATGTCCAATACACACAGTGTGTTACTGCTGCTGCTGCTGCTTAGTCACTTCAGTTGTGTCCGATTCTGTGCGACCCCATAGAAGGCAGCCCACCAGGCTCCCCCGTCCCTGGGATTCTCCAGGCAAGAACACTGGAGTGGGTTGCTATTTCCTTCTCCAATGCATGAAAGTGAAAAGTGAAACTGAAGTCACTCAATCGTGTCCAACTCTTCACGACCCCATGGGCTGCAGCCCACCAGGCTCCTCCGTCCATGGGATTTTCTAGGCAAGAGTACTGGAGTGGGGTGCCATTGCCTTCTCCGCAGTGTGTTACTAGCACCTGTTAAAGAAGGATTTAATTATTGCAGCTTCAGACTACATGCTTATGGCATTCAGCAGCCTCCAGGCTTTGCAAAGATTCACAGTGACATTTCCAGCAAGGTTTTCACAGTTTTATTGCATTAACTGAGCAGAGGATATGTAAAGCAGGGTGCACTCACAGATTTGATGTTGAAAAAAAGCAGGTAAAGGACATGAACAAATTTTGGAACAGATTAAAAATACAACCAATACTTGGGATACAGAGGTTCAGTGGATCTGAACATCTAAAATCAATGTTACAAACCCAAAAGATTTTAGAAGTCAAGCAGGAAACCCAGGGTGTTAAGGATGAGGGACCTGCCATCTGTAGGATTCGGTGCAGAGTGAGCAGCAAGTCCTGCTTGAAAGCTCTGCCCTGGGGTTTCCATCAAAACCCTGGAACCAACAGACTCCTCTGTAGGCTGGCTTCAGTTCACAGACTTGGAGCATGTGCCCCCTGCGGCTAAGGGATGTTTGCTGAAAAAGTCAACAGTAACAAACTCAGTCTAAAGGAAAAGAAGGCTATGGAAGCTATTTGTTTTCAGAGCCACCCCTACAACAAATCACCATCACTCCTCTTAGGTGTCCACACCCTGTACTTCCCATTCTGATTCCTCAGACCTCCCCAGCCGAAGGCCCATTTTAGCCTAACCATGCTGCAGTGGATGGGGTCACAAAGAGTCAGACATGAGTGAGTCACTGAACAACAACACAAGAATATTCCAAGCCTAGGTCACTCTCTTGTGGACAAGATTATGTATCTGAAGCCTCATTGATTCCTTGAGGACAAGGCTGGGAATCCAGAGCCCCACATGTACAACAGTATACATCAAGTCAGGATCAATAAGGCATGCTGCATAAATACATTATTTGGTGGTGCTGTCTAGAAAATGTATATGGGGAATATCTCAGTGCCTAGGTATTGCTAAAATATCAAGACTCTATTCACTCCAGATATCCTGGGAATTCAGTGCCGTTATTTGAGAAATTTTTTTTTCCACTGGTGGAAGTGTAGACTGTGTAGATGCTAGTGTATATATTTTGGAGCAGGGATTATTTTATCACCTTCTATCACCACCTTGGCTTCATTTTCATAAAGACAATAATAATGGTCAATAGAGAAGCCTGAAAGAGTTCAGAGACGTAACAGCAGAGCTTTCAGAGTGGTACTTTTGAACTTATTTTTGAAAACATAGACTTCATATTTCTGAACAAAAATCAATGGATATAAATTGAATAATCTGATTTTTTAAAAATTTGAATTCATATAGCTACAACCCACTCCAGTACTCTTGCCTGGAAAACCCCATAGATGGAGGAGCCTGGTAGGCTGCAGTCCATGGGGTCACTAGGAGTCAGACACGACTGAGCGACTTCAGTTTCACTTTTCACTTTCATGCATTGGAGAAGGAAATGGAAACCCACTCCAGTGTTCTTGCCTGGAGAATCCCAGGGACGGAGGAGCCTGGTGGGCTGCCGTCTATGGGGTCGCACAGAGTAGGACACGACTGAAGCGACGCAGCAGCAGCAGCAGCAGCAGCAGCAGCAGCAGCAGCAGCAGCAGCAGCAGCAGCAGCTGTTTCATAAGGAACATAAACAGAATTGACTGGAGTGATATTTAAATTTTTTTAAGTTAGATTTATTTTCTTAAGGTTATTTAAAATGTGGGTATAAGTAAAACTTTACGTTCAGACATAAACATTTTTATTTCATGTTTGTAAAATTTTTACACTCATTTCTATAGAAGGTCATATAGTGACACATAAAATAGGCTTCATGAAGACAGGTGGGTTCAGTGCATAGACACGGGAAAAGATCTGCCTGAATTTGAGTCTTTTCTCCACGATATATTGCCCATCTTAAATGTCTTTCAGAAAAAATGATTGCAGAAACATCCTGATGTTTAACAAATCAACTATCCCATTCCTTTTGGGCAAGGGTAGAGGTGTGACAATGTGTGTGTAGGGGGAAGGGGGTTTCATTCGTGTCCAATTCTTTGCACCCCAATGAACTGTAGCCTGCCAGGCTCCTCTGCCCCTGGAATTTTCCAGGCGAGTATACTGCTACCCCAGGGGATCTTCCCAACCTAGGGACTGAACCTGTGTCTCTTGCTTGTCCTACATGGGTAGGCAGATTCTTTACACACAACCTGGGGAGCCCTAGAGGTGTGACAATAAAAATCTCAAAATAAGGTTGGTAGAGGGCCCGTTCATAGATAGCATCTCAATAAATGGTGGCTATTATAATCCATCCAGAAATTCTTACTACAAGGAATTCAGCACTCATCTTTAAAACAATTTTGTGGGAATCTTCCTGGCAATCCAGTGGTTAAGACTCTGCTTTCACTGCAGGAGATGTGAGTTTGATCCCTGGTCAAGAAATGAAGATCCCACATGCCACATGATGTGGCCAAAAAATAAATCAATAAAAAATAAAAATAAAACAGTTTTTGATATCTGACATTTGTGCATAACACAATTATTTCAAAATGTTTTCATACACATTGATTCATTTGCTCATCACCAAAATCCTTGTGAAGGAAACAGAACAGACATTAATATCATAATTTTTCATGAAAGAAATTGAGATTCAGATGATCTGGCTCAAGATGCTTTAGTCCTTGATAAGCTTTAAGTCTCCAGCAAGACATCTCATATTTCTGAACTATCTGCAAAATAAGTGTGTTAGACAGGTAGGTGGTGTGTAAGACTACTTCCTCTACTAGTACTTGTATACATTTAAAGACCAAGTGGTTGAAACAACTCAGACTTCACTGGGTGGTAAACTGATCAGGCTGCCCATTTGTGCCAGAGATTTTACTTGAGATTTTACTCCCTCTTGCTAAGTGCCTAGATGTGATGGAACCATGAGCAAACGCATGCCAGTCAAGAAGCCTGGGACAGCTGGGTGATTTCATTTACAGAGAGAAGTGATTGCTGATTGCATAGGAACCAGAATCCTTTTTTTTTTTTTTTTTTTAATAAATTTCTTGGGAACTAGAATTCTTAAAACCATTTTCTTTGGAGTAATCTCATCCTGTAGTTAAGCTGGATGAGAGGCCTAGTCTTGAACAGAAGTCAGTTTTGTTGACTCTAAAATCAAAGCAAAAAGAATTGAAATGATCAATGAAAAAAAGAAAAGTCTTTAAGATAGCTGAAGGATTTTCTAACTATGCATGAACCTACGGAACCAAAATATTTGGAATCTTTTGACAAATACTCCATTCCATGGGAGACTATTGTGTGTATAGGAACACACCCAGCATGCCTTCTCTCTCCTTTTGTGAGCCACCTTTGCTATCTTCCACTGCGGTCATTTATCTAGGCTACAATTTTACCATGAGACTATTCCAGGGACATGATAGGAAAGAAAATAAATGTTCCCAGACAGGAACATTCAGAACATATAAAGACCAGAGTCCATAAATTTCAGTGATGCAGTGGCGGGATGCAGGAAGAGTGAGTGACAAACAGAATTTGTCATTAAAGAAGCTGCCAGGATGTCAGGATGGAGGTGATCACTCTTTTCTAAGCTGGTGACCTGAGGTTATACATTTTTCTTGCTATGTGATAAGCAGGTTCTGAGTTTATTAATACTCTAAGCAGACTGACAATGGTGTCCAACAATTTTAAATCATGGAATCCAAGCTTTTTAACTCACCCTTATTAACTAACTTTTTGGAAAATAAATTTTTCTTAAGAATTGAATGATTATGAAGTTATCAGACTAAATTCATAAATGGTATTCTTTGGGTCTTCACTGAGAGTTTATTGACTGATGTTTAAATATTATGGGCAAATACTCTTCTGGTTTTAAAATCAAAATTTTGAAACATATCAGAGACAACCCAGTAGGTGGGGTGGAGCCATGACCCCTAGAAGCAGGCACAACACAGGCAGTGACTGAGACATTCAGAGAGGAATCAGGAAACTCACAAAGCTAACATACCACATCATGTAATCAAGGAAGTCAAAGGATCTGGAGTCATCCAGAAAGGGCAGGTTATACTTGATAGCTTCTTTAAGAAACCAGAAGTAATAATGAGATATAAATTTATACCTGTCATTCACAATCATTAAGACTGATAACATTGTTGGTGACAAGGATGAAAGGTGGTACTTGTGTACTTATGGGTGGAAATGCAAATTACTATTGTCTTTTGGGAAACAAATCTTGCTATATATTACTTCAGCCTGGCAATATCACTTTTGGGAATCTAGTCTGTAGAAATAAAAGGGCTAGCGTGTAGAAGCATATGTACAAAGATCTTTTTATAACATTATCCATAGGGCCAAAAATAAAGGTGGAACAATGTGAATTACTGTGAATAGAGGAAGCACTGAATAAATTATGGTATAACCACATCATGAAGTCGTATGGCCGTGGAGTAGAAAAGTTTTTCATGAGTTATCAGTGGGAAAGAAAGGGAAAAAGAGCAAAGAAATATTTATAACATTATACCATTTTTGTGGAACATAAAATGACAAAAATTTCAACATAGGTATATGTCTATATGTACATATATGTGTGTGACTGTGTATGTGCATGCATATGTACGTGTGTGTGAATTCTACAAGTACAAAAAATAAATAAGAGGACACCCACTAAGTTCTTAGTACGAATAACCAGAAGAATAAGAGGGTTCAACAGGAGAGGAAGTGGGAGAAAAGAAGGAGGAGAGGGGAAGGAAGACAGAAAAAATACTAAATAAGAATTATTACAATAAAAAATGAAATGATTTCTCAGGCAGACGCTTTAACCTCTGAGCCACCAGGGAAGCCCTTCCCTATGCATGCATAAGCTTATCCCATACAAAGAAACTAGGGAAAGGTAAATGAACAAATTAAACCTGCCTTGTAAAAATGACCATGATATCTTGTTAAGTGGAAAAGAGAAAGCCACAAGAAAGTTACTTTTTAAAGCAGGCCAACATAAATGTTTGAATGCAAAACAATTAAAAATTTGTACAGCAAAAGACATCATAAAAAAGAAAATGAGAGTCTAGAAGGAAATCTGTGCAACACATATGGCAGACAAAGGGATTATATCCCGATAAACAGAGCTTCTACAAATTGTTAAGAAAAAGATGATTAACTTGATACACAAGTTACAAATAAGCAATTGCATGAGAGGCAATCCAAATAATCAATACACATGAGAGACACTCAATATTTTACACTGTCATGGAAATGCTAATGTAAGCAAAGCAACCATGAGGTGCAATTCTTTCCCCTACCGGTCAGCAAAAATTTAAAAAAAATCAGCAACCAACTGCTACCAGAGAGATTTTGAATCAGTCAGATACATTACTAGTTAGAGGGTAAATTGCTACAATTATTCAGAAAATAATAATTTAATAATATATTAACTAAAATACTCTTGTAGCAAACAATCTCTCTTTTGAAAATCTCATATATATATAAATGAACAAAATATATTTAAATACATACTGTGTATATAAGCACACATGTATTATATACATATTATAATAAATATATACACACATACATATTATGTATTCTTTTTTCTCTAAGAGTGTATATTAAAGACATTTATTGCAGCAGTTTTGCTGTAGCAAATACAAAACATATAAAGAACAACTGGTTGTACACTGAATCTGAGGCATAGTTTAAGAAAATATGGTAGATGCAACCTTCAAACTTTAGAATTATTTAGAATTTTTCTTCTAGTTAGAATATTTATTCTAATTAGTCAAATTTATATCTAAAGGCTTTGAGGTATATCTATGACCTGCTACTATTAAGAAAAGCAAATTGTAGAGTATGACCTAGTTTTTCAAAAAGTAATTAAAAGCACTATATACCCATTAAAAATAGAGAAATGCATAATATAAATTTTAAAATCTCACAATCTTAATAATTATAGAGGTAACTTTCAATTATGTAGAGTATGTGTTTATATGTATGGAGTCCTTACTACCTGATCTTCCCTAATAAATTGGGAATAAATTATAAGGTTATTAATAAATTATTAATTTGTCAATAAATTACTCTTCATTTGGATTAATAACACCTTAAAAAAATTTTTTTCTGTAACAGAAACTACTGACAATACAGCAAATGTTAAGATCCTGAAGGCAATTAAAACATTATTTTCTTCAGAAAATTCTAGGCAAAAAGAAGTCACTGCATCTGGAAGCAGGTGATGAGAGGTGAACGTGGAGCAGGTGTTAACACATTCTGGCTGACGGAAAAGATGGTGAGGCTTTCTGTAGATAAGAATAGAAGGTGGGAGTTTCATAAGACATGGCCCACGGCAACATGAAAAGCTACCAGCAGGAAAGAGGTGTGGGCTAGCTGTGAGATTGGAGCTGAAAGACAAATGTAGTAATACGACAGGTTTCCAGGCTCAGAGGAACTGAAGTACCGGTTGACTGAACAAGCAGACACTCAGGGAAGGAAGATGATGTTAAGAACTTAGGTAATTAGCAATGGAAGTTGAGGAGGGCTTTAGTCAGGGTGACCACATGTGGCTGTGTGATGCACAGCTTTGGGTGATGCTGTTGGCTTAAACTACTGTGTGAGGGATACCTTCTAGGTTTGTATAGCAAGGCAAGAAGCCCGTTACAGTACTGAGGTTTTACCCCAAGATCAGAGTAGATCAGCAACAGAACTGACAACCTACTGATTATCATCATCCCGTCACTATCATCACCATGACTGCAACAGCAGACATTACGGCAATGTGTTATGCTTTACACAATACAGTCACTGGTCCTGGAAAAGAGCCGAAGAAGGTAGCCAGGTCACATATTAAAACTGCCATTAAAATGAAAAATCAGAGACTCAGAAATGTTCATTGACTTGCCCAAGATCTCAATGGCAGTCAGTGGCAGAACAGTCGTGTGAACATAGGACATCTCTTCTAAGGCAGGAAGGGAGAGTTAGGGAGTTTGGGATTGACATGTTCACCTGTCATGCTATATTTAAAATGAATAACCAACAAGGATGCACAGTATAGCCCAGGGAACTCTGCTCAGTATTATGTAACAACCTAAATGGGGAAAGAATGTGAAAAAGACTAGATACATGTATATATATAACTGAATCACTTTGTTGGACATCTTAAAAATAAACACGTTGTTAATTAACTGCATTCTAGTATAAAATGAAAAGTTAAAAAAACAAAAAAGAAAACCATTGTGTTCCTACTGGCTCAAACCACTCATGATAAGAATGAATATTGGCCCATGACACTGGAGTAGGCTGAGGCTGAGGGTCTGCTGAGCAGTGAGCCAAACAGACCATTATGCACATTGTAATTTTTAACATAAATTATATTTCCTTATATTTTCAAACCCAAGGGTTAAACAAATTCTCCCTATAAGGGAAAACATGTAACATTCAGACTCAACTTGTCCATACTGATTGGCTATTTCCTTGTAGTGACTATTTGTTTAGAGAAAATATATTACACAAAGGATTTGTGGCAGCTTACAAAAACACAAATATCACAAAATAAAACTGAATAAAAACTAAGGAAATGAGGAAATTGAATTAGAAAACGAGTAAAGAAAAGTAAACATCCATCCAAGAATGAGGTTAGTTCACAAAATAAATAAGGCACTCAATAAAGTTCTATTTGCTAGAGGTGGACCACAAATTTGGCTCTCTGCTTTCCAGCTGTCAAGGGAAAGAGGGAAATATGATTCACAGTATTTAAACGATAAAAGCCAACCAAGGGCTCAGGAGCAATACAAGTGTTCTTGGTACTGACTAGAAAGTTGTATTCTTCCACTGTCTCATATAATGCTAATAATGTGTGTATGTTAAGTCACTTCAGTCATATCTGACTCTTTGTGACCCTATGAACTGTAGCCTGCTAGGCTCCTCTGCCCTTGGGATTCTCCAGGCAAGAATACTGGAGTGGTTTGCCATGCCCTCCTCCAAGGTATCTTCCCAATCAAGGGACTGAACCTGCGATCCCTTATGTCTCATGTCTCCTTCATTGGCAGGTGGGTTCTTTACCACTAGCACCACCTGAGAAGTGCAATGCTAACAATTTGCTGTGTTGTGGGGCTCAGTCACTCAGTCATGTCTGACTCTTTGAAACCCCACGGACTGCAGAACGCCAGACTTCCCTGTCCTTCATCGTCTCCGAGAGCTTGCTCAAACTCATGTCCATTGAGTCGGTGATACCATCCAACCATCTCATCCTCTGTCAACCCCTTCTCCTCCTGCCTTCAATCTCTCCCAGCATCAGGGTCATTTCTAATGAGTCAGGTGGCCAAAGTATTGGGGTTTCAGCCTCAGCATCAGTCTCTCCAATGACTATTCAGGGTTGATTTCCTTTAGGATTGACTGGTTTGATCTCCTTCCAGTCTGAGGCACTCTCAAGAATCTTCTCTAATACCACAGCTAAAAGCGTCGATTCTTCAGTGCTCAACCTTCTTTATGGCCCAACTCTCACATCCATACATGACTACTGAAAAAACCACAGCTTTGACTAGATGGACCGTTATTGGCAAAGTAATGTCTCTGCTTTTTAATATGCATGTCCAGCAAGCGTCTTTTAACTTCATGGCTGTAGTCACCATCTGCAGTGATTTTGGAAACCAAGAAAATAAAGTGTCTCACTGTTTCTATTGTTTCCCCATCTACTTGCCATGAAGTAATGGGACCAGATGCCATGATCTTGGAATGTTGAGTTTTAAGCCAGCTTTTTCACTCTTCTCTTTCACCTTCATCAAGAGGCTCTAGTTCCTCTTCGTTTTCTGCCATAAGGGTTGTGTCATCTGTACATCTGAGAGTACTGGTATTTCTCCTGGCAATCTTGATTCCAGTTCATGCTTCATCCAGCCTGGCATCTCGCATGATGTATTCTACATATCAGTTAAATAAGCAGGGTGACAATATACAGCCTTGACGTACTCCTTTCCCCAATTTGGAACCATTCTGTTGTTCTATGTCCAGTATTAACT
This sequence comes from Capricornis sumatraensis, assembly GCF_032405125.1. Taxonomy (NCBI): domain Eukaryota; kingdom Metazoa; phylum Chordata; class Mammalia; order Artiodactyla; family Bovidae; genus Capricornis; species Capricornis sumatraensis. The sequence goes on along the minus strand of NW_027184612.1, from coordinate 1,487,835 downwards.
GTTGTTTCCTGACCTGCATACAGGTTTTGCAGGAGACAGGTAAGGTGGTCTGGTCTTCCCATCTCTGTAAGAATTTTCTACAGTTTCTTGTAATCCACACAGTCAAGGCTTTGGTGTAGTCAATGAAACAGAAGTAGGTGTTTTTCTGGAATTCTCTTGCTTTTCCTATGATCCAACAGATGTTGGCAATTGATCTCTGGTTCCTCTGCCTTTTCTAAACCCAGCTTGAACATCTGAAAGTTCTCAGTTCACACATTCTGTTCAAGCCTCACTTGGAGAATTTCGAGCAGTACTCTGCTAGCATGTGAAATGAGTGCAATTGTGTGGTAGTTTGAACATTCTTTGGCATTGCCCTTCTTTGGGATTGGAAAGAAATCCCAAAGACCTTTTTCAGTCTTGTGTCCGCTGCTGAGTTTTCCATATTTGCTGGCATATTGAGTGCAGCACCTTAACAGCATCATCTTTTAGGATTTGAAATAGCTTAGCTGGAATTCCATCACTTATACTAGCTTTGTTTGTAGTGATGCTTCCTAAGGCCCACTTGACTTCACACTCCAAGATGTCTGGCTCTAGGTGAATGAAGCATCTTACTATGTGTCAGACATGATGTAAAGTGCTTTGAATGTTTTATCTCATTCAATTCCCACATGAATTCCGTAAGATGGGTATTGTCACTATCGATTTTTTACAGATGAGGAAAGTGAAATATAGAGATGTTAAGTCACCAAAGGAAATACAATTAATAAGTACCTAATTTGGGATTTCAACCCCATTCTGTTGACTCCAAAGTTATGCTTTGTTGCAGCTTCCGTTTGGGAGCTATACTTTGATCCAATCCCTAAGTGTTTCTGGATATACAATAGAATCCCTGAATATCCAGTCCAGTCTAGTCCCACCACTCTCTCCCTGCCACATAACTTCATTTTGTTTTATTCACTGCATTTATCACCATCTGAAATATGTTCAGTTGCTCACTTGTTTTTATGGTTTTTCTCCTATCCGAATGCGAGCTACACAGCTGTAATGATATTGTTTACCTTGTCAACTCTTGCATTTCCAGGGCCTACTTTACTTCCTAGGACATAGGAGGTACTCAGTGATTTTTTGAATGAATGACTATTTCAAGGAGCAAGCATTAGGTGTTCATTCAAACCTTTCGCATGTCTGAGGATACAGTTATCCCTACTTATTCTCATTTCCTTCTAGATACCACATACTCTTCTCTTGTCTCCATGACTTACCTATACTATAATAGTTATGAGAAATATATTGGTTTCTGTAACTGGCTGCTTTTCATAATCCAGTTTATCATAGATTTGATTTAATTAATTTGATCTTTTAATTTTAAAAACTACCTTTAAGTATAAAGATGATACCATCACCTGTCATACATGAAGAAAGTTTGAAACATTTATTTGCCCATAAAAAGAAGACTGCTGATTTCCAAAAGTCTAAATTCAAAGAATTTGCCCAGAGGCCCATTTCATACACATTTTGCCATTTGTTGCTCAAAACTTTCTATTTAAAATACAGACCAGCTCTAAGCAACTTGATGGCTTAAAGCACAATAAACCAACATGTTAAAATAACTTGTTCTGATTAAAGACCTAATTCTAGTTGCCATGTTTTCAGGCAGGAAAAATAGACAAATTCTTAAACTGTGCAGCTTCACTAGGTCAATAATGAAAGCATGAGAAAATCAGAGGCCTTTTTGAACTATAGCCACACAAACATACAAAACCCCACGATATTCAAAATAATTGAATGACATTCATAAATACAATCCAGGAAATCTGGGATTAAGACTCTTAGCCATGATTATCTTGATGTATATCTCAGTGTTCTCTCCAGCTCTCTTGGAATTTGTATCGTGTGACTGCCATTTCCAGAAAAAAAAGGGCAGACAAATCTCACAAACACGTCTTTCCTGCAGTCTTAGGAACTGTGAACATCTGTCCTAGCCCTCAACACTGGGTCTTTTTCTTCTTATTTCATTGAAGTTTCTGTTGCTAACTTACTGTTTCAGTTAAATGACTAAATCATATGAAACCACAGGCTAAAGTGAAAGATGTAAAGTTGATGATTTCCTCCTGGTTTATTTTTCTGGATTCATATGGTCCAAGTACAGCAGATAGGTAAGGAAAGAGCAACTTGGGATATGAATACTGGCTGGGTTGTACTTTCACTCTTCAGAAAGAAAATTTGGAAACATGTATAAAGTACAAGATGAAAATGCAATGATAAATGGCTAAGGTGATGTGATATTGTGATTTATAATAAGAATAAGTATTTTGATCTTCATCCACAGTTTCTGGCACCCTTACAGTTTCCTATATAAGAGCAGCAGAAACATCTTTTGTTACACAATTTAGTTTTTTTTTAATTTAAATTTATTTTAATTGGAGGTGAATTACTTTACAATATTGTATTGGTTCTGCCACACGACAACATGAATCTGCCACGGGCATACAGGTGTTCCCCATCCTGAACCCCGCTCCCACCTCCCTCCCCTTACCATCCCTCTGGGTCATCCCAGTGCACCAGCCCCAAGGATTCTATTTCGTTTTGTCTCCAGTTCCTAAACTAACTCAAGTTATAAATGTGAAATGGGTATATTTTGTTATTCACATAAACCACACCTGGGTTTACATTAGTGAGGTGACTTTTGGACCACTCATCTTTCTAAAGATGAAGGCAGGTTGCCAGAAGAAATAACCTCAGGGAGAGATGGATAGAACTTTCAGTCCAATCCCCAAACCTCTGGGGCAGGGAGAGGGGCTAGGAGGTCCAATCAGTTACCCATGACCCATGAATTAGTCAATCATGCTTACATAATGAAGCCTCTATAGAAATCCCAAAGAAAAGGGTTCAGAGAGATTGGTGCTTGGAGAACAGTGCACCCAGAGAGGGCAGGGAAGCTCTGTATTTCTTCCCACATTCCTTGCCCTTTGCCTCTTTCCAGTTGCCTTTTCACAAGTTATATCTTTTTATAATAAACTGGTAATCTGCTAAGTAAAATGTCATACTGAGCTCTGTGAGCCACTCCAGCAAACTGATCAAACCCAATAAAGGGTTCAAAGGAACTCCAGTTCACAGACAGTTGATCAAAAGCACAGGTAACAACCTGGACTTGTGATTGGCACCGGAACTTTTATAGGACTAAGCCCTTAGCCTGTGGGATCTGATGCTCTCTCCAAGTAGAGAGTGTCTGAACTGAATTAAACTGGAGGACACCCAGCTGGTGTTGCAGAATCGCTTGGTATGGAAAACCTGCCCTCTCCTCAGATATGGCAGCCAGAAGTGTCATAACCAGAGCACTGAGAGCGTGAAGAGCAGAGGAGTAACAGAGGAGGTTTTTTTTCCTTTGCATTTTGACGTTAAAAGTGGGATTTATGAGACTTTCCTGGCGGTCTAGTGGTTAAGACTTTGCCTTCCAGTATGAGGTATGTGTGTTGGGGGGCGGGGGTTCAATACTTGGTTGGGAGCTAGGATTACACATGACTCTTGGCCAAAAAAACCAGAACATAAGCAACAGAAGCAATATTGTAACAAATTCAATAAAAACCTTGGAAATGGTCCACATTAAAACAAAATCTTAAAAAAAAGTGGGATTTTTCATTTCAGTTCTGGTTCATGAAAACATGTGATTTGCGGGTGGGTGGGGGGTATGGATCAAAGGGCAGGGGACAATGACCATTGATTCCCTGGTGGCCGTGTGGTCACCCACAGAATGAAGCAGCAGCTGTGCTGTGCTCAGTTGCTAAAGATAAAAGTTACCAATGAGGAAGCTTCATAACGTTGCTCAAGGAGACAACCTTCCAGAGGCTTTTAACTCATGTTTTCTTAAAACAAGAGAAAGGAACAAATTGCTTCTGCCCTCTGAGTTACAGGGATCATGGACAAAGAACTAACTCATTTGCTAAATGGGGCCAATCTCATTATTCACTGGCAAGGCCAGATGCCCAGAAAGCCCAGTTAAATTATCCATCAGCAGTTAGATTTTAAATAAAGCATTGTACAGTAAAACAAACAAAACAAACACACAAATAAGCATGATATATAGGTGTTTATAATTAGAGAGAAACAAAGAAGGAAAGAAAAAGGGACTAAGTCGCTCCCAGAGAGTGCAAGACCACAGTTCTTAACAACTGGTGACCTGAAGGGCGATTCTTAGAGAGAGACCTGACAAGTAAATATTTGCTCAAAAGAAAATATAAATCTCTTTGTTCATCTGCAGATTCTATTTGTTTTTACATTACTGAAAAATTTGGACTGACGAAAAGAGTTTTTAGGTTTCAACACAATGAGACACAGCACTTTCCATCTTCCTCAATGAAAAGTCCTGAAACAGAATATTTTTTAATATGCTCTTAACAGGACATCATTTTTTTTTTTGTCCTGCTAACTTCATTGACTGCTTTAAATATTTCCCTTGCTTAAAATTTAAGGTCTATGGAAGACATAATTTGGCCAAGTGGAAAAAAATCAATCCTATATTACAATTATATATAGAGTTCATAAAGAAAGCCGTTTCCCTTAAGATGAACTCTCAAAATTCTCTCAAGACTATTAAGGAGGCAGTTGCAATGGAAACAAGTACTATATTTGATATACTCAACATTTATTTCTCCTTTTGTCTTAACTTACTGAATGTATTGGGGATATACATCAGTACATAAAAACTGAAGTCTATTACACAATGGAAGTTTTAGCAGGCCCTGATGCTGGAAAAGATTGAGGGCAGGAGGAGAAGGGGATGACAGAGGATGAGATGATTGGATGGCATAATCAACTCAATGGACAAGAGGCTGAGTCAACTCCAGGAGATAGTGAAGGACAGGGAAGCCTGGCATGCTGCAGTCCATGGAGTTGCAAACCGAAATAACTGAGTGGCTGAACAACAACAACAACAAAAATAATGCTGTATAGTTATTAATATGAAGATATATCATGGAATTTCATAGTTTATGCAATACAAACTAAGCAAAAAATTTGACAAAATCTTACATATCCTGATTGCATATTTGGTAAAAAAGATCTATATCCATATATATTGAAAAGATCATATAGATAGACACATATATCAAGACAACACTGTTATCTGCTAAGGATTATTTTTACTTCCTCTTTTTTCCTTCTCTATATTTCTAAATATTCTGAAATGCTATGAAAATATATTACTTCTGGAGTTAAAACATAAACATTACTAAATATCCAATGTCCAATTGGTATGATAATTAAATCAGTTCTCGTAAGACTTCCCATCATTCTAATGTTGGGTCTAAATGATCCAAAACAAACACATGTACTGAGTGGCCCAGTGTTGAAACTTCACATAGATGTTGCCTAAGCTTGACCTCTATCATTTCCAAAATGTGTTCCAGCATTCTCCTTGCTGCTTTAGTAGCTAGAAATGGAGAAAAGCAACAGATGGTGACAGCTGTGACTGTCAGGGTGCCAACCTCGAGAAGGGAATTTCTACTTCAAGATGATTTTGCAGGGGTACAATAATATCTGGAGAATCTAGGCAAAAAGCTTTCCAAAATGCAAATGTTTGGGATTTTAAAAGAAAGGCAATTATGTAAGATCTTATAGTTTAATATGAAGGCTTTTGTTTCAGAAAAGAGTAAAAAGTTAACTAAATATCTGAAGTAGACTGCAGAATTTCTTTTACTAGACTTTCTTAAAATCTAATGTTACATTATAATTCATTTTATATTATGATCTGTGGAGCGGATCTTTTACCTTTTAACCTCTGGCTCCAACATGAACATCTAGCTATCAATGAATGTATTTCCAGAGTATAAAGATTAACATTATCATTAGCTTAAATAAAATGGAATTCATAAAGTCACATTCTCTATTAGGAAAATTTACAGTACTTTCCCAAAGCAAACCAAATAACTTCTGTTAAAAATGAAAATGTTTGAGTTTTAAAGTCAGGCAAATTTGAATTTTGCCTCTAGCACCTTTTATTAATTGTATAACTTGGAGAAACATTGATTTAGGGTTTTGATTTCTTTGCCTGTAAATTGCCACCAATCATGAGGGCTTTTTTTAAGGCTCAAAGATTCTTTACTGACACAGTTTCTTCCCCTTTTATGATATATGATGAAATTTCTGCAGTAATATGGTTTTAGCACACAGCTACCTCTCCTGAAGTTTATATGTCATCTTTCTGGAAGTTTACAGGTAGAAGTACATAATAAGCAATAGCATAAGAAAAAGATTCTCCAATTTTGCTTTGAAGATTGTGGCACCCACGCTCTAAGAGAGTCCCCAGTGATTTCAAGCCTTCTGCAGTTTCATCCATGAAAAGGCGGATAAGACCTAGCAACCGATTATTTTTTAAAATTTATTTCATTAAAACTCACATAATATAAAGCATATATATTAACCATATGTAACTACATTTTGGACTTCCCAGTGGCTCATTGGTAAAGAATCTGCCTGCCAATGCAGGAAATGTAGGAGACATGGGTTCGATCCCTTGTCTAGGAAGATCACCTGGAGAAGGAAATAGCAACCCACTCCAGTATTCTTGCCTGGAAAATTCCATGGACAAAGGAGCTTGGCAGGCTACAGTCCATGGGGTTGCAAAGAGCTGGACACCACTGAGCACACACAGCACAACACAGTACTACCATAAATAAAATAGATGGTAAAAATATGCTGTATGACTCAAGGAACTCAAACCAGGGCTCTGTAACAAACTAGAGGAGTGGGATGGGGTGGGCGGTGGGAGGGAGGCTAAGATGGAGGGGACATATGTATATCTATGTCTGATTCATGTTGATGTATGGCAGAAACCAACATAATATTGTAAAGCAATTATCCCTCAGTTAAAAATAAAGTAAAAAAAGCTCAACATTAAAAAAAAAAAAAACATGGTAGAGATTTTTCTTTGAGTTTTTTTATATTCATTTTCTTTAGGAACTTGGGACTAGTTCTCAGGACTGCACTGGAAGACCTTACATTGCATTAGGCTTATGTCTGCATCTATTTAATATTTTGGACTTGGTACTTACTATCAGACCCTGAATATGCTTGACACACAATAATTCGTAATTTTCCCAAAGCCTGCATTTGCTTCCCACCTTCTGTGAGCTTGCCCACCATGACCATCACTCCACTGTCTGCAATCACTTAGCCCATGCATGAATGCAGCCATCTCGGTCCCCACCAAATAAGCAGTCACTATCAAGAAGTATGGAGAAGGAAATGGTAACCCACTCCAGTATTCTTGCTTGGAGAATACCAGGGATGGAGGAGCCTGGTGGGCTTCCATCTATGGGGTTGCACAGAGTCGGACACGACTGAAGCGACTTAGCAGCAGCAACAGCAGCACCAAGAAGTATGGGCTTCTCAGATGGTGCTAGTGGTAAGGAATCTAACTGCCAACCCAAGAGACACGAGACACAGGTTTGATCCCTGGGTTAAGAAGATGCCCTGGCGGGGGAAATGGCAACCCACTCCAGTATTCTTGCCTGGAGAATTCCATGGAGAGAGGAGCCTGACAGGCTACAGTTCATGGGGTTGCAAAAGACTTGGACACTACTGAGGAACCAAGCATGCATACACGCATCAAGAAGTATACAGGCTAGAGTGGTTTTCATAAGTTCAGAACCTTCTTGGGATAAAATATCCTGGGTCCAAAAGATTGCACTAAATCATAGTCCTCATAGGCAAAAAATCTGAGTGTTAGGACATAGCCCAAGCACCTTTATTTAATTTTATCCTACATCAGTGTATTTGTTGCTTGTTTGGGCTACTGTCAGTGTGACTTTAGTCATATATTTTTTGGTACAAGAATCATATTCTTGAGGACAAGTTGTAAGCTGTCATATCCTCATTATTTCTTGAAGGCACTATCATGTCTTAAAAAAACTGAAGTCCTGGTCTTCTGCTTTCTCATACATTTAGCTGCTCTCCGGCATCCATTCTGCCTTTACTTGTTAATAGTGTCCCAATTTTTATCAGGTAACCTCCCCTCTTGTAAACAGATGGTGGGTTTTTAGGGATGCTCTACGGGTGAGGCATATGGTTTTAGTTTGAGATAATGTGCCTTATTTCATTAGCTGGCCACAAACTGTTCAGGGATGAAGTAAGTAAGTAACTTAATTTAGTCAATAGTCTGGGTAATGGTCTGGGTGAGTGGTGAGTGAGACAAGAAGCTTTGGGATTCTAGGAATCCCATAGAGACCATCTTGGGCTCCTGGAGACTCTCCATCATCTCATGTGCTCACAGAAGTCTTCCCACTGCCCCAAGAACTGCCGCTGTATCTCCTTCTCCTCTGCCTCCCTCCCCTCCTTTCTCCCTCCTTTTCTCCCCTCCTTCCTTCCTGTTACTCTCGGTTTCTTCCTCTCCTGTCCTCTCTCCTCCCCTTTCCTTCTCCATCCCCTTCTCTTCCTCCTTCTCCTATCTCTTTTCCTTCCCTCAAATCCATTCTGTGGAGTAAGCCGTAATCTTACTAAATAATCCCCACCCTTTATATTCCAAAACCTTCCTGTTCCCCAGTCTTCTCGTACTTTGCCCAAGCTAAAACCTTCTTCACTCAGCAATCTACGCTGAACTTGCTGAAATGGGAAAGCCTGCATCTTCCACGCTTCCATTTCCCCTCACACCCTGACTTCCCTCTTTCTTAACGTGGTAGCCTTGTGACCTGATGTATATTGATGGAATTCTCAGCACATGTTTCGCTAGAGCCACTTTTTTTTTTTTTTTACTCCTACCACAGCCTTGACCTTGAGGATATTCATATTTCCTCTTTGTACAAAAATCTGAACAGCTTCTTAATTGAGCTTCTGGAACATAGTTAGCATGCTTTAGGATAGACATTCTAATTGTGCTGTCCTCTCCCTGGAATAAATAAACTACAGGTTTTCCGGATTATAAAAGAAAGACAAAAAGGAAAAAAAAAATCATTTGGGGACAAATGTTTTCTGAAATGCTTTGTGCCAACAATCGGGAATAAGAAAAATAAGAAGGATATATGCAACTTTCAAGACCTTGTTAAATTTTTTATTTTAAAATTCACGGTCTTAAAGACATCAGGAATAAGTGAAAGAGAAAGAAACAAGTGATCTCTCCTCTGAGCTAGGAAGACTTAAAAGTTATCTACATGTATATTTTGGAAGTTGGGAGTAGATTTTTACCCTGGCCGAAAAAAGCTGCAATACTTTTCCCCAATTCAGGAAATGAATACTCATTGATACTACTCATTTTAGTATAAATTAAGCCACAAAATAATTCTTTGGTATCACTGCAATATTTTATTTATATATATATATATATATATATATATGCACAAACACATATATATGTGTGCAAACATATACCAATTACTCCACCAAAGTCATTCAGCAGCTGAAATATCTCCCTTTCACTACATATGTTCCATTCCTAACTCTCCTTTCTGTATAGAATGAACCATCAAACCAGCTGATAGTTGATTAAATGTTGACACTCTGCTTTTTGAGCAAGCTGAAAATTATTGATTTATTTAAAAATAACCCTACTTCTCTGGTTTTCCTAGTAAATCACCATGTGCACAAGTAATGTAAGTGGATTACAGGAAACATTAGCACTAGCCATTGTTGTTGCCAGCTACCAGAGCCACAGCATAGTTAGAGTCTAGACCAAAAGAGGTTAGTGAAGGCTAATGCAGCAAAATTGCTTATTGCCTCCATGTCATCATCACCCCAAAGAAAAAGCACAGCTTCGTCATGGATCTCTAAACCACAGATGGACTAAAAGTGAAATGACTTGCCAGAATTCCTCACTGATGCCTTTTATCCTCCATAATATTAAATTAACTTGACAGTACATGACATCAGAAGATAGAACAAACCTCTTGATCTGTAATTCACAGTGACTTTAAGAGTTGATAACGATGAGTGTATGATGGTCACTGGAGGAAACATCTCTCCCGAGTCCGAGCATTAGCACAGGCATGTAGAGACCCAGGGACATCACTAACATCATGTGTCTTCACTCAGTAGACACAGTGCATGGCTTTTACCTTCAGAACATCTGCTACTCATGCAAGTGCAGAAACCTTGTCTGAATTTTTCAAGGAGCAAAATGACCCACATTCTTAACAAAAGCTCATATTATGTTCTCAGTTTCTGATTTTTTTTCTTTGGTTACCAACATTCCTCCCAGACATTTCCCAACCAAAACAAGAGACTCCATTTCATTTGTAGATACCTCAAATGATGGGTATTTCTAGATGCTCAAAATGATGGCTGGATCATAATAAATATTAAGAGCATGCTAGCTGAAAACATCAATGAATGGATCTTTGATCCTCCATACTTAGTTGTCATATATGTGGTAGATAAAAAAGTAAAGAAAAGGAAAAAAAAGCTTATTAATTTTCATTACATTAGGCTTATAGCTGCTACTGCTGCTAAGTTGCTTCAGTCGTGTCCGACTCTGTGCAGCCCCATAGATGGGGGCCCACTGTCTCTGGGATTCTCCAGGCAAGAACACTGGAGTGGGTTGCCATTTCCTTCTCCAATGCATGAAAGTGAAAAGCGAAAGTGAAGTCACTCAGTTGTGCCCGACTCTTAGCGACCCCATGGACTGCAGCCCACCAGGCTCCTCCATCCATGGGATTTTCCAGGCAAGAGTACTGGAGTGGGATGCCATTGCCTTCTTCTCTCTCTAGGCTTACAGAGAGGTTGCCAAAATGCAAACACGGTTTCATTGAATCATCTTGCCTTAAAAGTCAACATATTTGGTTATATTTGGAGACAGAAATGCAATCAACACTCATTTAGCTACTACTTTGTGGCTTTAATGTGAATCCTCCTATCGTAATTTTAAACTTGAGAGGGACTGTAGTCCAAATGCTCTGTCAACCTTAGCATAAGTTTATGATACTTCCAGAAATTGGGAACTTCTGGTGTAGGTTACAAATCTTAAGAATGCAAACAATGGACCCACTACATCACCTTGATTAATAAAAGGTGATGGTTGTTCAGTGATATTAGGAATATTATCCATCCAATACTTCCCAACCACTTTATCTATTCCAGTTAGAAAACTCCCCTCCTTCATCATCACTTCTTCCCTTTCAGGGTCCCTTCACTTCTTACCATTTGAGTCAAGTGACCAGAAGATCTTTAATAAATACTATGTATATATATGGGCTTTCCTGGTGGCTCAGTGGTGGAATCCACCTGCCAATGCATGAGGTGCAGATTTGATTCCTAAGTTGGGAAGACCCCCTGCAGAAGCAAACAGCAACCCACTCCAGTATTGCCTGGAAAATCCCATGGACAGAGGAGCATGGTGGGCTACAGCCCATGAGGTCGCAAAAGAGTCAGAAATGACTTAAGGACTAAGCAACAACAACAATTTATATATAAACTGAGACTCCATCTACTTAGAGCAAAGTATCACAGAAGACAGGAGGCTTAGTGCAGGATATGATCCAAAACTGCAGGATACGAACCAACATAAGACCTCCTAATACAACTTTTTGTTCAAATTATTAAGTGCCTACTGTGCACCTTGCATTGGGCTGTGCAGAGAAGATACAGACAGAGTTTCTTATTTAATGAGCCTACATTCAAGAGGAAGCCAACAGATAATAATCAGTTAACAAAAAGGAAACACCAGAGAATAAGAAATGCTATGGTAAATAGTCACTGAGATCCAGGGACAACTCGTCACCATTAGGCTTCATTTGTTTGAAAGCATCAACCACAGAGGAAAGCATCAGCATCAGTTACATGCAGTACTTACCACCACAACCACATTTGCTGCTGGGACTGGGCGGTTTTCCACTTCAAGGTCTTGACCAGCCATGGCCAACAGATTGAGAGGTGGGTCATATGCAGGTTTAGGAAATGCTGAATTAACAATTCAGTGGTGTTTGCCTATTTGAGCTTCAGAAGAGGAACGGTAGTTATATTTGTGTATCTTTTGTGGAGCTATATCCAGGCTCTTCTCAATGTCTTGTGAGTGGTGATAAATGAATGCTGGCTTCCCATTCTTCCTCTGATGAATTGCCCAAAAGTGATCATTATTTCTTGCAAGGCATCCTGAAAGGGGGACGAAGTAGAAGCAAAAATCAAAGACCTTTTTCACTGAGCTGAATAGACTATCTGATAAAGAGAATTAACCTGTTTAAGACTTGTGAAGGCTTTAGATCAGTTACTCTTCATTTTCATCCCTACTCCATTATCCCCAATAAAGAGAACACACTTGGTGGTATGGAGGCATGTCAGAGCTTTTGAGTACACAGAAGGGTATAGCTTGAAGAAGTCCTATATTTCAGATATTCTAAAGCATCTGTTAGTCAGGAATTTCCTCCTTTATCTAAATGCACGGCTCTATCATCTTGTTGAGCGACTCTTCCTGGATGTCCTACCTATTCCTCAAATGACAACCCTTTATATCATATTCAAGCTTTCCTCCCTTTAATCAATAGCATTTCATACAATTCTTATTTCATATTTCTTTTATCCTGCTGATGTTTTATAATCAACTATGTCTAATTTTTAATACTTGTAGACTATTTGAAGCTGACTAATGGCAGAAGTCTGAGTATACTCATTGTGGTAGCAACTCCCAGTTGTATAATATCCATTCTTCCCTTCTTACTTAGTAATATGGCCATCCTGATAAAGTAATACATTCTCTTTTATTTCATCTGTTATGCAAATATCCATTGACTTGAATGGCTCTTTTGTTCTTTTTATCATCAGCCACAGAAAGAAACAGGTAACATATACATGTAAGTCTAAAGAGTGTCACTAGGTGACACGCCAATTCGAAAAGCAAGCTTAAGATCTTCTATATAAGATGACAAGCAGATTGATCAAATCACAACATAATAATGCCATCCACATTGTACCTAGCAACCTAGGAACCACAGATTTTCCCTCAGGATGCCTATGGCAACAATAAGCTGTAAAAATGCTCTCCCCAGAAGATGACATCGCTCTTTTTATAAGAATTCTGGGGTGTCTTGAATTCTTACCAAATATTTATAGTAGAGAAATTGCTAGTTTTATAGCTTTCTTTTCCATCCAGCCTCTGTGACCAGCATGTATTTACAGCACTTTCAGTAACGTTATTTTACCATTATGCTCTCAACTCTCACTTAGGGATAAGAAGACAGGTTATTTTTCTCAGTAAGCTCAACTGCATTCACCACGATGTAATTGTTTGGAAATTATTGGGTCCCAGTGCCTTTAGGCTTTTAGATCATTCCAATCACAATTCAATTCCATGTGAATTCTGAGACAGTATAGAAACTAATCCTCATGTCTTCAATCCTCAGCATGCTGAATAGACTGTAACTTTTTAGAAAAAGAAATCAATTTACTATAATTCACCAACAATGATGATTAGACAGTATGACCTTGAAATAACTATCAACTTTGTTTCTCTGAATGAAGTAGGAATTCCTCAGATTTGGAAATGACACTGTCATTAGGAACATATATAAATGAATACGGTCCTTCGCTGTTAATATTCTTGTTGTGCTTTATTAATGGAGAATGGTGATAAAATGTTTTAGAGATATATTAACTTTCTGACCACAAATGTTTGTTTAAATTTTACTGAAAGTGATTTAATAAATTATATAGTAGTGTCCTACAGTAGGGGTCCCCAGCCTCCAGGATCTAATATCTGATGATATAAAGTAGAGCTGATGTAACAATAACAGAAATAAAGTACACAATAAATGTAATGCACCTGAATCATCCCCAAACCATCCCCCACCAGGCCTGTCCATGGAAAAACTCTCTTCCGCGAAACTGATCCCTGGTGCCAAAAGGCTGGGGGCTACTGTCCTACAGTGTTTCTATACTATAGGTGAAGTTTCCTCCCTCCCCTCTTAGAGGACTGAGTCTGACATTGTAAAGAGCAACAACGGAGTGGTCACCTTAAGGCTAAGAAACAGAATGGAGATACTATTTTTATCTTAGCTGACTTTGTAAACATGCCTCAGTTAAAGATGGTCCCTTGTCTCAGAAAAGGCATATTGCACACTTGAATGAATTTAGGTTTCTCACCTGAGGGATTTGTTCTCCTACCAAAAAGAGGGATTATAACCCTATCTAACAAGATAGTGCTATAGAAATAGGCATGTTAATTAAAAAATTAACATGCAAAAAAGATTGGAAGTCCTTGCAAGATTTGGGAAGAGAAAAAAGGGGAAAAAAACCAAAACAAAACATGGTAGGGGATGGCGAAGAGTTTCACTAAGAAAAAGAAGTAGCTCAGAAGATCAGAAAATGCAGCTTTATGAGAAGGGGAAAAATTAATGAAGAGCTGAGAAATTTATCTTCAGTCTTTCTTTTTATATGATATCAGGCTTCCCTGATGACTCAGTGGGTAAAGAATCCCCCTGCAATGCACAAGACACAGGAGACGCAGGTTCGATCCTGAGAAGGAAATGGCAACTCAGTCCAGCATTCTTGCCTGAAAAATCCCATGGACAGAGGAGCCTGGCAGGCTATGGTCCAGAGGGTCGCAAAGAGTTGGACAGGACTGAGTGGCTAAACACACAATACGTGATATCAATCCCCCAAAAATAGAATAGGTGAGTCCGACTAATAAGGCTCTTGTACGAAAATAAGCCTACAGAGAAAGATGAAAAACATCTAATTTTAAGTGCAATTGAAACACAACTAGAATCTCCCAGCCCTATCAAGTTATAAATGTGAAAAGACTCAGTCCTGGCTTGTCCCTGAGTAATGAGAACCAAGCTGGCATCACTATTAGGAACCCCACCAAAGACATTAGGAAAGAAAAAGTTTTTCAAAGTGTTATGCTTAGATCCCTGCATCAAAATTACCTGGGATATTAAGACTCAGATCCCCATATCGCAGACTCTTTGGAAAGGTAACTTACAAATCTGGATTTCTAATCAAAATTTTCTCACATTCCAACTCTGAAGTTGAGGACCACTGAGTTAGTATTTGGGACAAGTTTTATTTTTTTTGTCTTCAAATGTTACCTCTCTATCACCTCCTTCACTTCAACATTATGACTATATTCAGGTAAACATTTTGGAAATTTTAAGATTCAGATGTCTATTAAAGATCAAAGTGGAGATGTTGAATTAGAAATTTAATAAGTGTATACTTCATGGTTGGAGAGAGACATATTTGTAAATCATCCAGTATGGATAAAATTTAAAGCCAAGTGACTGGAGATTCCTTGAAAAGAGAAGAGTATATAGGGCAGAGCTCATGGGAGAATTACAATATTTAGAGTCAAGAAGCTGAATGAAATAGAGCCAGCAATGACAAATGAGAAGGAACGGTAGTAAAGAAGGAGGAAAATCAAGGAAGAGTAATTCCTAGAAGATTAAGAGAGAAAATGTTTTAGAACCTGTATGTATTATAAGGTCTTAGGAGCAACTGAAAAATCAGTCTTATAGTGATGTCTCTAGAAACTTGAATATAAATGGAATTTCCATGTGTTTCCAAGTAAGGTAAGTCCCACTGAAGACATACTTATCGACTTAAAAAAATTACAAAGCACATAGGGATTACCGCCATGAGAGAAGGTCAGAAAATGGAGAAGTGGGTAGATTCTTAACTAAGAAGAAAAAATGAAAGAGAAAATTGAAGGGGGCTTCAAAATAAGTTAATTGAAACATCCAAATAGAAAAGAAAATAAGAATAAGGGATTTGAGGGAAAGAGAACTGGCATGTTTCAATTCAAGCAAAAATCATAGAAATGAAAAATATAGTAACTGAAGAAATGCAATACATGGGTTAAACAATAGACTAGACACCACTGAATAGAGAATTGGTAAGTTGGAAAGGTTTAGGTAATAATTCAGAAAGCAGCACAGAGAAATTAAGAGTGGAAATAAGAAAAAGAAGATTCCTTTGGGACTCTAAGACCCATACCTACTGGCATTCATGCTCATTAAGAGTGAGTGAGACCTGCTTGTGATGGGATGTCCTTTCTGTGATTCAGCTAAAAAAAGATGACTTCTGTGCTGCTGGGAGACTCCTTTTGATTTTGATGAAGCAAGTTGTTGGAGAGGTCCACGTGAAGAAGGAGGCTTCTAGCCAAAATCCGAGGAAGAACTGAGGCTCCCAGTTGCAACAGCGATTAAGGAACTGAATCCTGTCAGCAATCATGTAAATAAAGTGAGTGAGGTGAAGTCGCTCAGTCATGTCCGACTCTTTGCGACCCCATGGACTGTAGCCTACCACGCTCCTCTATCCATGAGATTTTCCAGGCAAGAGCACTGGAGTGGGGTGCCATAAACTTGGAAGCAAATCTGTCCTCCGGTGAGCCTTCACCTAGGAGCCTAGCTCAGGCCAACACTTTAACTGAAGCCTAATGAGAGACCTTGAAGCGGAAGTCTCCGGTAAGCCATGGCCAAATTTCTGCCTCACAGAAACTGAGAAATGCTAAATATGTGTTGTTTAATTTGCTAAATTTTATAGCAATTTGTTATGCAGTGATAGGAAACTAATGCCGAGACACTGAGTGATTTTTGAGGATAACATGGTACATTGCAAAATACCTTTAATAGCATTTTAAAAATGAAACATTAGGAAATTGAACATTTTATAAAATTTAAAGAGGGAAGTGATAATGTAAAATTTATATTTCTCAGAGATCACTCTGGCTGTACAATAAAATGGACTGGGAGGAAGCAAAAGTAAGTGCAAATGTACTGGGTAAAATATTTTAGATGACAATAGAATAGCCCAGACAAGGTGGCAGGCAGTAGGAAGACAAAGCAGAGGTGAATTTCAGAAGCCTTAAGATATAGGAATTGATGAAAAAATAAAAAGGAATAAATTCAGTAATTGAGTTAATGTTGTAGGAAGGAATGAACAGTGGATATTTAAGAATAATTCTATTTCCAGTTGGCAATTCAACATATAAGGGTGTCCTTTATTGAGACAGGGAAATGTGATTCTGTAGTGCCTACAATATATAGAAATGGAAACATCTAGAAAGAAATTACATTTATATGGAACCCAGGAGAAAGTGCTGGACTAAAGATAAATACTGAAAAACCATAAGCATACTCAAGGAAAAGTGAGCGCCTGAATGATGAGACTACCTTGTGGAATGACAAGAACTATGAGTCTACAGCAAGGATTCAGAAAAAGCCACATTAAAGGAATATTTGGCAGGAGAAGAAGAAAAATTAGAGATTGTGGAAGTATGGAAGTCGTGGAAAGAGTGTACCAAGGGGTCTGTGATTGGCAGTGTCCAGTGTCACTCACAATCTGAGAGTTGAAACAACTCTGAACACTTGCATAGGATTTACTGACCGAAACTTCATCAATGGACAGCTGACCCTGGATATTCAGAGCACCAGACTCCACATGGAAAAGCTCTGGGTAGAGCATTAGAAATACAAACCATTCTCTACTGTTGAGTCTTTGAAAATAATAAAGTAATCTTTAAGGACTTAAAAGGTTAAGGAAGATTCTGAGCCTGGATACGATGGAGCAAACACACTCTGTCTTGTTAACTATAATAAACAGAGCTATAAAATCTAAACAAAATGTATAAAACAGCTTTCTGAGGACTCTGGGAAGTAAATGGTAGCAGAGCAATTAGGGATGATGAACAGAATTCAAAATTCGTCTCTCCTTGCCTTCAGTATTCTCTAGCCAACCCACAGTGTACACCAGAGTATAGACAAGGATAGCTCCAGGAGAAAATACAACACCAGGATTTGTGAGACACAGTCAAAGCAGTGCTTAGAGGAAAGCTTACAGCATAAATGTTTGTATTAGAAAAGAAGAGAGGTCTCTAATCAATAATCGAAGCCTCTACTTTAGGAAACCAGAAAAACAAAAAGAGCAAAATAAATGTAAAGTATGCAAAGGAAAAGAAATTAAGAAGTTAAAATGAGAAATAATTATACTGAAAATAGGAAACAATAAAGAAAATCAATGAAACAAAAGTTTATTCTTTGAAAACATCAATAAATTGATAAAACTCTAGCAAGACTGACAAATAGAGAAGACACAGATTGCCAACACCAGATGAAAGAAAGAATATCACTACATACCCAGTAGACATGAAAAGGATAATGAGAAAATAAATGTGTACAACTCTTTGCATCTGTATTTAACAAGTTAGATGAAATGACCAATTCAAACCCTAGAAAATAATGAAACTCACACAAGAAATATGTTACCTAAATTGTCCTAAAATTATAACAGAAATTGAATTCCTATTTTTTTCTTATGAAAAAGAAATCTTCAAGATCAAATGGTTTCACTGGCAAATTGAAACACTTAAAGAAAAAATTAACTTCATTTATATATAACCTCTCCCTGAAAATAGAAGAAAAAAGAACACTCCTCAAAGCACCTTATGAGGCCAAAATTACTCTGATAACAAAACCAGAAAAAGACCCTACTAAAAAAGAAAACTAAAGACCAAATATTGCTCATGAATATATATGGAAAAATCCTCAACATATTAGCAAATTGAATGCAGAAATATAAAAGATAATACATAACCAAGTAAGGCTTATCCTGGGAATGTAAGGCTGCTTTAATATTTAAAAAGCAATCAACCTAATCCATCATATTGACAGTCTAATGAAGGAAAACCATATTATCATACCAACTGATGCAGAAAGAGCATTTGACAAAATTCATATCAACTTACAGTGAAAAAAATAAGCAAACCAGAAATAGAAGGGAACTTCTTTAAACGTGTAAAAGACACCTACACAAAAACTCACAGCTAACAATAGGTTTACCTTCCCTCTCTTAAGAATAGAGAACAAGACAATGACACTCATCACTTCTGTACAACACTATACTGCATGAAAATCCTATTTATTGCCAGTAAACAAAGAAGTAAAAGGCACACACAGTGGAGAAGAAAAAATAAAATTGTTCTATTTGTGGAAAGGATGATTGTCTATCTATAAAATCCTAAGGAACTCATCAAAATTTTGATACCACGGGTGAGTTTAGCAAGTGAATAGACTGTAATATTAACCTATGAAATCAATGGCATTTCTATAAGCTAGCAATGTACAACTGAAAACTGATTTTTAAAAAATATTTACAAGAGTTACAGAAAATAAAATACTTAGGTATAACTCTAACAAAATATGTACAGGATATATCTAGTGAAAACTACAAAACACTGAGAAAGTAAAACAAAAGGAACTGAATAGACATACTGTGTTCATGAATTGGAAGGCTTTATATAATGAAGATTTAATTATCCCCAACAACAATAAAAATTCAAGCAAAACTCTACACATATAATAGATTGATTCTAAAGTAGAATAAGCAATTTTAAATGAAGAATAAAGGTGACAGAATACTACAGTCCAATTCTAGGACTTACGATAAAGCTACAGTAATCAATATAATGGAGTATTAGCAAAGAAAAAGGTAGATAAATCAGTGAGACAAAATTGAGTTCAAAAACAGATTGATGCATGGCAAAACCCACCACAATAGTGTAAAGTAATTAGTCTCCAACTGAAATTAATAAATTAAAACAGATCCAGAGAAAATGTCACCACTTGATTTTTTTATAAATATGTAAAAACAATAAAGGATAGTTTTTTTCAAAATCATATTGGAACAATCGGACATTCATTTGTAACAAAATGAGTCTCTATACAAACTTCATAGAAATGAACTTAATAAAGATCACAGATCCAAGTATAACGTACAACTATAAAACTTCTAGAAGAAAATACAGGAGAAAATCTTTATAACGAGGGTTAGGCAGAAAATTCTTAGATGTGTCACCAAAATCACAATCCATAAGAGAAAAAGAATTGCTCAATTGGACTGGATTAAAACAGAAAAATTTCTGCTCTGTTTAAGACACTGTTAAGAGAATGAAGCAGCAAGCTAAAGAGTGGCAAAAAATAATCGCAAATCATATATCCAACAAGGGACTTGTAATAAGAAAAAATAAAGAACTCAAGAAATTTAACAGTAGGAAAACAAACCAATTTAAAACTAGGCGAAAAGATTTGAACAGACACAAAGGCAAAGATATATGAATAGCAAAGAGGCACATGAATATTACCCCAGTAATGAAATCCATATTAAAACTGTGATATGATAACACTACATATCTCTTAGAATTGCTAAAATGAAAAATACTAACAATACTCAGATAGTAAACAAACTTTTGCAGCAACTCTATGCATAGTTGCATATGAGTGGAATATAAAGTGGAATCAACTCAAATGTCCTTCGATCGATGAATGGAAAGCAAACTGATACATCTATACAAAGGAACATTGCTCATCAACGAAAAAAAATGAATTATTGATCTGCAAAACAATTTGGATTACCCTCAAAGGCATTAGGCTGAGGAAAGGAAGACAATTGCAGAAAGTCCATTTATAGAACATTCTTGAAAAGCAAAAACTAATACTGAAAAGAAAAAACTAGATCAGTGATTATTAGGTTATCAGTTGAGAAGCAGGGGGAGTAGAATGAAGGAGTTCTTTGGAGCGACTGAACTTTTTTGTATACAATATGATTACATGAATCTATAGATAGGTTAAAATTCATTGCACTATACTCCAAATAAAGGCAATAGATTATGCTATGTTATGCTTTGTAAGCTACCTTTTTCACTCAATACTGTATCAAAACATCTTTTCTCATCACTAAATGTTTATCTATCACATTAACAATGATTGATAATGTACAGAAAGTAATTTCAGAGTTGGGGGGGGAGAGAAAGCTAGATGTAATTGGATTGAGGATCAAATGGGAGATAAATGAGAAATAACATGTATAACAACTCTTGCAACAAACTTCAGTGTGATAAGAGAGTTCAGTTCACTTCAGTCGCTCAGTCGTGTCCAACTCTTTGCGGCCCCATGAATCGCAGCACGCCAGGCCTCCCTGTCCATCACCAACTACTGGAGTTCACTCAGACTCACATCCATCGAGTCAGTGATGCCATCCAGCCATCTCATCCTCTGTCGTCCCCTTCTCCTCCTGCCCCCAATCCCTCCCAGCATCAGAGTCTTTTCCAATGAGTCAACTCTTCGTATGAGGTGGCCAAAAGTACTGGAGTTTCAGCTTTAGCATCATTCCTTCCAAAGAAATCCCAGGGCTGATCTCCTTTAGAATGGACTGGTTGGATCTCCTTGCAGTCCAAGGGACTTTCAAGAGTCTTCTCCAACACCACAATTCAAAAGCATCAATTGTTCAGCACTCAGCCTTCTTCACAGTCCAACTCTCACATCCATACATGACTACTGGAAAAACTATAGCCTTGACTAGATGGACCTTTGTTGGCAAAGTAATGTCTCTGCTTTTGAATATGCTATCTAGGTTGATCATAGCTTTCCTTCCAAGGAGTAAGCGTCTTTTAATTTCATGGCTGCAGTCACCATCTGCAGTGATTTTGGAGCCCCCAAAAATAAAGTCTGACACTGTTTCCACTGTTCCCCCATCTATTTGCCATGAAGTGATGGGACTGGATGCCATGATCTTCATTTTCTGAATGTTGAGCTTTAAGCCAACTTTTTCACTCTCCTCTTTCACTTTCATCAAGAGGCTTTTTAGTTCCTCTTCACTTTCTGCCATACTGGTGGTGTCATCTGCATATCTGAGGTTATTGATATTTCTCCCAGCAATCTTGATTCTAGCTTGTGTTTCTTCCAGTCCAGCGTTTCTCATGATGTACTCTGCATAGAAGTTAAATAAGCAGGGTGACAATATACAGCCTTGACATACTCCTTTTCCTATTTGGAATCAGTCTGTTGTTCCATGTTCAGTTCTAACTGTTACTTCCTGACCTGCATACAGATTTCTCAAGAGGCAGGTTAGGTGGTCTGATATTCCCATCTCTTTCAGAATTTTCCACAGTTTATTGTGATTCACACAGTCAAAGGCTTTGGCATAGTCAATAAAGCAGAAATAGATGTTTTTCTGGAACTCTCTTGCTTTTTCCATGATCCAGCAGATGTTGGCAATTTGATCTCTGTTTCCTCTGCCTTTTCTAAAACCAGCTTGAACATCTGAAAGTTCACGGTTCACATATTGCTGAAGCCTGGCTTGGAGAATTTTGAGCATTACTTTACTAGCATGTGAGATGAGTGCAATTGTGTGGTAGTTTGGGCATTCTTTGGCATTGCCTTTCTTTGGGATTGGAATGAAAACTGACCTTTTCCAGTCCTGTGGCCACTGCTGGGATAAGAGAGTAGCAGTGTATTCACAGAAAGGGAAAGCAGGGTTGAGGGATTTTTTTTTTTTTTTCACTATAGGAGAGGTCTGAATACATTTAATCCTTAAAGAGAAAGAGCTAGTTGAGAAGGAGTGGTTGGAAATATCACTAAAAGAAAAACAGATGGAATAATCAGTAGACTGAACCTCCCCAGCAGACTGGAGGAGTTGGGATCCAGAGTACCATCAGGGGGATGAACCTTGGATTGGAAGGAGGTATTTTTTCCATTATAATATGGGGATTCGGGAGAGGCAGAAAGATGAAGGATGTTAATGGATCTGGCAGTGGCAATTGAGCAAGTTTTCTTCTGACAGTTTCTATTTTCTCCATGAAGGAGATGAAGCTATCTCATAAGAGAGAGAGGATAAGAGAACGAAGATTGGAGATTCCAGGAGAATTGAGAAGGACTGAAAAAACGTCTTGTAAGGAATGAAAAAGAAAGTAGATATAAGATGAGTAGTAGGATTCCTCATCTTCACTGAGAGCTCAGTGACAATTTTTTCTATTTCTAAAGGACAGAGCTCCCTGGCAGAATAGTGACTAGCTCGTTGAAGATACTTAACTGCATTTAAAAGTACTTTTATCATAGGAATGGCATTTACAGGACAATAACCAGTTTTAATGGTCATAAAATTCCACAATTGAAATTTCATTCTGGATATGACCCTGATAATCTCTGAAGAGATCCATAACAAAGGAAAGAGAAAATATGTAAAATCACAATGTGATTTTATGCTTATGTACATTATGATTCATTATTTCAAAATCAACTTTAGTAACTCTGGATGCATAAGGTAGAAAGGCCTCACATACACCCTCTCAGAATAAATCCTATGGATGGCAGCTGTTTAAATCAGTGTCAGTGACTTGGGAAAGGAATAAAGGATGAAACAGTGGTCACCAAAGAGACCTAAAAAAGTGAACAATCAAAAAAGGGCAACTTTGTTTTCTGATCATTTTGTAAAAGGACAATCATTGTTTTTCAAGGATTGCCAGCACTTCCTTCTCTAGAAAGGAAATGCAAATGGATAACATCAAGGAAGTCCCTTGGGAATTTCTACATGAGATATGACAAGGTTCTCATTTGATTTGTAAATGCCTCTCAGGAAAAGTTAAAAATAGATAAGTACCAGTAAAATTTTACTTAGAAAATGCCAATTAATAGAATTGAGAAAGGAAAGAAACATGCTTTTTATTTTATTTTATTTCATTTTTATTTATTTATTTATTTATTTTTTACTTTACAATATTGTATTGGTTTTGCCATACATTGACATGAATCCACCACGGGTGTACATGCGATCCCAAACATGAACCCCCCTCCCACCTCCCTCCCCACAACATCCCTCTGGGTCATCCCCGTGCACCAGCCCCAAGCATGCTGTATCCTGCATTGGACATAGACTGGTGATTCAATTCTTACATGATAGTATACATGTTTCAATGCCATTCTCCCAAATCATCCCACCCTCTCCCTCTCCCTCTGAGTCCAAAAGTCCGCTATACACATCTGTGTCTTTTTTGCTGTCTTGCATACAGGGTCATCATTGTCATCTTTCTAAATTCCATATATATGTGTTAGTATACTGTATTGGTGTTTTTCTTTCTGGCTTACTTCGCTCTGTATAACCGGCTCCAGTTTTATCCATCTCATCAGAACTGATTCAAAGAAACATGCTTTTAAAAAGAAGCAATGGTTTAAGAGAAAAGAGACGTAGACTGTATCTTTAACACCCACCACACCCTGTCTATCAGAACTTGAGTTATGGGTCCTCAACCTCTCTGAGCCTCAGTTTTGATCCCTAGGTTGGGAAGATCCCCTGGAGAAGGAAATGGCAATCCACTCCAGCACTATTGCCTGGAAAATCCCATGGACAGAGGAGCCTGGTAGGCTACAGTCCATGGGGTCGCAAAGAGTCGGACACGACTGAGCGACTTCACTATATTCACTATAACCTCTCTGAGCCTCAGTTTTCTCATCAGAAAATGAAGGTGGATCTTGTATTACAGGTCTACAACCAGATTAGAAATGTACTTTACAAGAGAGCACAGTACATTCTTTAAGTTCAGTTCAGTTCAGTTTAGTTCAGTCGCTCAGTCGTGTCTGACTCTTTGCGACCCCATGAATCGCAGCATGCCAAGCCTCCCTGTCCATCACCAACTCCCGGAGTTCACTCAGAGTTGCGTCCATCGAGTCAGTGATGCCTTCCAGCCATCTCATCCTTGGTCGTCCCCTTCTTCTCCTGCCCCCAATCCTTCCCAGCATCAAAGTCTTTTCCAATGAGTCAACTCTTCGCATGAGATGGCCAAAGTACTGGAGTTTCAGCTTTAGCATCATTCATTCCAAAGAAATCCCAGGGTTGATCTCCTTCAGAATGGACTGGTTGGATCTCCTTGCAGTCCAAGGGACTCTCAAGAGTCTTCTCCAACATCACAGTTCAAAAGCATCAATTCTTCGGTGCTCAGCCTTCTTCATAGTCCAACTCTCACATCCATACATGACTACTGGAAAAACCATAGCCTTGACTAGACGGACCTTAGTTGGCAAACTAATGTCTCTGCTTTAAAGTGAGCCTCAATTCAGTTAGATTTCCCATGGCACTGATTTTTCTCTATAAGGAGGATTTTCAGAAGCGCTATCCTTGGATGGAAGGAGTCTAACATTAAAACAATGGCAACCCACTCCAGTATTCTTGCCTGGAGAATTCCATGGATGGAGGAGCCTGGTGGGCTACAGTCCACGGGGTCACAAAGAGTCGGACACTACTGAGCGACTTCACTTCACTTCACTTCCAGCTGTTCTGTAATACTACTTACTACTGTTAATGCTAACCCATGAAGTCACCACGGCACTAATCTCCAGTTAGAAGCACCCACAGTACCAACACTGAATCTTCCTGGTGAACAAATACAGCCTTCCCAAGATGCGGCAACTGAGGTGTATTAGGATAACCTTCCAGGTATAACAGACACTCACTCATACTAATCTTATTAGCAAGGTACACTAGTGCTTTGAAAATTCCATTATGGCTCTGTCTATATATATTAACATAAAGCTAATTTTGCAAAATTCAGTTTGTGTCTTAGTTATGTTCTTACAACATGTGTTATATTATGTATGCATATATTTATATGTGCACACACTTATTTTGTATCCTGATACCAAATAATCAATTTGATAAAAAAAAGTTCATCTTCAGACCAGTAAATGAATCATAAAAAGTAAAATAATGTGTGCGTGCATGCGTCCTTAGTTACTTAGTCGTGTCTGACTCTTTGCAGCCCCATGGAAGAGCCCTCCACACTCCTTTGTCCATTGGATTTCCCAGGCAAGAATATTAGAGTGAATTGCCATTTCCTTTTGCAGGCAATTTTCCTGATTCAGGGATGGAGACTCGTGCGTACCAAGTCTCCTGCATTGCAGGCAGATTCTTTACGCACTGAGCCATTGTTTCTAAAAGATAACAATTATAAAAATTTTAATTGAATTATACACATAAAAATTTTAAGCAATCATGGGCCCTCCCATGATTACCATGATTTACCAAAAGGCCCTCCCTTTTGGTAAAGGAGCTTGTTACCAAAAGAGCACTCCCTTCCAGAAATGTTTTTTCCTAAAATCTAGTTTATGCCATAGTCTTTAAGATATAAAAACATAATTCCATGAGGAAACTCTATGTCTTCTCCTAACATTATTTAAATGCTTCAAGTGTTTGGCCAGTGATATGTCTAGCATATCAATAATAAAAATTAAAAAAAAAAAAACCCACAGTAACTAGTCTTATTTTTAGAGAACTGCTTCTATTTTTTTCTGTGTAGGAAAGGGCCTGAATCTTACCACAATAAGGAAAGATTTTTATTAAGGCATCTTGTCAGCTTTTCCTGCATGTTCTTTGATATAAACACTCCTTCATATTTCCTCAAATATCCTGTTAGAACTAACATGGTTCCTACTCCCACTTAGAGCCCACTGTAACTACTCTTGGATTCCCTCCATTCTTCCTATTTAACTCTTCCATCCAAAGTTGAGCTGCATGACAGAAAACTCGATCTGGAAGCCACAGAAATGGACAGTCATTTCAGCAAATATCCACTGTGTGCCACGTGCCGGTGGTAAAATTATAATGAAAGGATTTCATGTTTCCTGGGTTTTGCCAAGCTTTAGTAGCCATATGTTTCATCTGATAAATCAGTATTACAGAGTGAAATTTAATACAATTTGGGCAGCACCCTTGGGGCAGTGTGACTAGACAGAAGTCATAAAGAAATGAGATTAAGACCATGGCCTCAGACTCTGCTGGAGGAAGTGAGATTTATATTGGCTCAACAGAAGCAGATAGATGCTCCCCAGTTCCTGAAGAACTGAGTTGAAAGATGCTTGGAGGAGAGGTTGACAAGAGTGAAAGCTACTATCTCTTCAACTCTACACAGCAGTTAAGAGAAGATCTTCATCAAGATACGCCCTCTTGGGAAATGCAGAAGTGAGGAAAAATGATCATACAGCTAGAAAGCTAAGTAACACTAGCCTCTGCAGAAATCATAGAAATTGAGTTCCATATGCATTTATAGAGTGATAAAGCTCTAAATACACTTGTAAAATGTAATTTTTATGCCTCATTGTTATGCAAGCATTTAAAATATTGGTATTTATAAATATAGAGATTATAAACTATTATCATCTTATTTATAGCAGAATTCTCCAAATGACTTGAAAGCTGTACTTCAATTGCAAGGAAAAGAAAAATATCTGTTTTAAGAATAATTCTCATAGTAGATTAGGAATTATATTTAAAAATAGCAAAATGAATATTAGAACAGATCAAAAAATTACAATATTTTCATAGTAATGACACTGTGCCGTGCTGTGCTCAGTCGCTCAGTCGTGTCCAACTCTTTATGACCCCGTTGACTATAGCCCACCAGGCTCCGCTGTCCATGGGATTCTCCAGGCAAGAATACTGGAGTGGCTTGCCATGCCCTCCTTCAGGAGATCTTCCTGATTCAGGAATCAAACCTATGTCTCTTAAGTCTCCTGCATTGGCAGGCAGGTTCTTTACCACTAGCTATACCTGGGAAGCCCCAGTAATGATACTACAGAGAGTAAGAAAGGAGGTCCATGGTGGCCACTTGAAGAAATCTTGTCCTGGTCTCCTCTGCCTGTATTTAGGGATTTGAGGAGCACAGGGCACTTGGTAGGTCCTTCAGGTCAACACCTCTACTCCATCCTGTCCTGGTCCCTTCATCCATCACTTGAAATTAACACCACTGGTCAAAGGTACTGCTTTCTCAGCAGACACTGCTTTTTTCTTTCACTGTTCTTTGAAAAAAATGAACATTTGCTAGGGAAAGACCATACAGTTAACAGCTATTTTTATCAGGAGTAGATCACTGCGTCACATCTTTCCTAAAATAGCGCTAGTGGAGGAGAGACCCCTCTTGAAATGCGAAGTAAGAAGAACACACTTTCATTGGGGTGGAGAGGAAGGAGAAGGCAAGAGGTTGAGATTCAGCCTGAGCACAGAGCTCCAGAGAGTGAGCTTCAAGATGTCAAGGGCAGGGTTGGGGGAAGGGAAGGGGCTGCCACCAGCGGGGGCTGATGCCTTAGGCTGAGGTATGGGAGACCCAAAGCACTTTTGCTTCAGGCTCAGGGTAGGACTGGTTTGGAGGCACAGTCTGTACCCATGGTGAATTTATGGTCGACTCAGCAGAACTTAACGCTAGGGGAGGTAGGTTGCTTGATCCACAGAATGCATATATAGCAACTCTGATTTCATGAAGCCCACTCCCTCCCCTCCCACATACACACCTCAAAGGTATATGGGCAAGGCTCTCACAGTGGAATATGCGAACCATGCAATTCACAGAGTTTGCAAGGTGTCCGTGGACATGCAGAAGGTTCACCATTAGAAGTGGGATATTTTGGCTCCTGTTGGATGTTGTGAATTCAGGTAGTTTGTAGAGTGAGACAGCAGGAGGGGTGATACTACAAATTCTACCCCAAACCTAAGACTGAAGGTCTTTACCAGAGGTTGCCCATAATTGCAGCACCTCTGGTGGCTATGGAGTTATTTTTCTCTTATGTTCTCCAGTTTGGAAAACAGCATTCATTGCTTCCAACACTAGCTTACTAGTTATGAGCAATTTTTAATTCACAAGGCAAAAGTTTACTAGTATTTTCTTTTTAATGGAGGTACAAAAATTAGATGTTCATGGCAGGGACTCTTCACAAAAGAAGGCTTCAGAGTGAATTTCTTTTTAATGGGCGATAGTCAAGAAGGCAATGGCAACCCACTCCAGTACTCTTGCCTGGCAAATCCCATGTATGGAGGAGCCTGGTAGGCTGCAGTCCATGGGGTCGCTAAGAGTCGGACACGACTAAGCGATTTCACTTTCACTTTTCACTTTCATGCATTGGAGAAGGAAATGGCAACCCACTCCAGTGTTCTTACCTGGAGAATCCCAGGGACGGGGGAGCCTGGTGGGCTGCCGTCTATGGGGTCACACAGAGTCAGATACGGCTGAAGCGACTTAGCAGCAGCAGCAGCAATGTGCACACTTTTTCCTTTTCAAGTATGGAACCTGAAATATAGGACCAATGAAAGTTTTCAAATGCTAATATGATAATTCTCACAACTATTGCCTTTGAATATATGCAGTGTTCCAGCCCCATGCTGTGGGCCTTATGAATTAGCTCCTTAAATCCTTAAACCACCCTATGAGGTAGTTACCATGGTATTAGCCTTTTATTCTGATAAGAAAAGGGAAGCACAGGGAATTTAAACAGTAAATAGCAGAGATGGGATTCAAGCCCAGGAAGTCAGATTCTAGAGCTTAATTTTTCTATTTTTACTCTGCTACATGAATTAGAGTATATTTTTGCTGTTTCTGTAGCACAAGCATACCATTTCAAACAAACTTTCTATCCTAAAGGGTGAGATGATTATACTATAGAAAGCATTTGGGATAGAGATTAGTATGTCATAGGGGTTAAACAGACCTAGTGGCTCAGACAGTAGAGAATCTGCCTGCAATTCAGGAGACCTGGTTTCAACAGAAGGGAATGGCTACCCACTGCAGTATTCTTGCCTAGAGAATTCCACAGGCAAAGGAGCCTGCTGGGCTGTAGTCCATGAGGCCACACAGAGTCAGATATGACTGAGCAACTAACTTTCACACTTAGCACATCACAGGAATTTAGGAAATAGTCATTTGTATTTTCCTTCTTTTCTTATAATGAAATCTATTTGTCTCTTCCCTATAAATCCAATGTATATCTAGAGAGGAGACCCTTCTGTTATATTTTCATAGCTTCAGTTAATGTTCAGATTTAGGAATAACAAACAACCTGATAAATGTTATAATCCAAGCTCTCTAAGAATCAGCCACTCCCATTTTGAGGAAATAAGTCACTCAGAAAAGACCAGTGGACACCTGGGGGGAATCTTGATGCTCTGGAGATACAGAGGGACCCAGGAATGCCAAGAGCCCTGCCCAACTGTACCAGGCCTGTGAGAACCTGTGAGAATTCTCCTAGGGAGCTTCTTAACTGCCATGGAGTGTTCAGAGGCACTGAAACAGCCAACCCACCACGAACATAACTTCGCATATTGGAGGTTAGCACCATGAAAAAGTTTCCATAGTTGAATTCTGATTTTTCTGATGGGTTGCAGCTCTCCCAGGGAGCCAGACTGGAGCTATACATGGTAGGTCACCTGAGATAAAATCAGCAGGATAGAATCCTTAGATCAAGTGGGGCTGGGAAGCAAGGTCTGGGTGTTAGGGAGTGATGAGTCGTCCCTTGAACAGGCGAAGGCTGTGCTTGACAATCCCCAATAAAATGTCTCCCCGTCTCCATGTCCCTCCTTGCTTTCCCTTTAACTTCTCCAGTGCCCACAGAACCATGGGCAGCCTTCCATGTGGACCTGGAGCCCAGTGATCTAGAAGTTCCATAGGCTACAGATAGCGAGCAGGAGAGTGTCAGTCAGTCAGTAGAGGAGAAGCCTTACGAGAGCAGCAGTCCTAAAAGAGGTTCTTAGAGCTATGAGTTGCAGCCTTGGTCACACGTCTGAACTTCTCACTCTGCATCTGTGCCAGTGAGACTACTTAGGGAGGCAGCTCCGAGGACAAGTTTGGGCTATCTGCTAAGCTGAAATAAGAACTAGATATGTCAGAACTATGGTGTTTAGGAAAAGGTGAAAAGGTTATCTATTTTCAATTACCATGAGGTAAGCCCAAGAGAAATTTGCATTTTACTAATATATTCACTTTAAGAATTTGCTGAAGATATGATAGATAGATAATACATTTAGATGCTTATAGGTAAGGCATTAGGAGACTTAGGGGAGAGCTGAATTTGGAGGAGGAGAAGTATGTTAAACTATTTTATTGAGGGGTTTGGTGTGGGGTGTTGAAGAGGGACTAGGAGAATGAGATCTGACATCCTGGGCCTGGCCAGGCTCTCTTCAGCCTCTCAGTGGCCAGAAGAAACAGGTGGATGCTTTGAAGCTTCAAAATCCATCACAGACCTGCTTAGTAAGGCTCAGACCAAAGAGAGAGGAATTATGCAGACAAGATCCAACTGAAAAAGAGATTGGGATCCAGAATCTCTCTTGCACATGTATACTTCTCTAGCATTGGCTCAAATACAAAAAGAATGAGAAATTGCTCCAAGATATCGGTTGATCATTTAGCATCTGACCTCTCCCAGCCCTAGTCAAATAACACCTAACACTTACATGGCACTTACTAAGACAGTACAGTCTATTTTACATCACATTATCCTATTTAACACACAACAACAACTCTATAATACATGGTCTCCATTTTTAAAAGAAGAAATTGAGATGTGGAAAGATCAAGCAATTTACTCCAAGTTATAGAGAGATGGTAGGGATTCCCTCATAGCTCAGTTGGGAAAGAACTGGCCTATAATGCAGGAGACCCAGGTTCAAATCCTGGGTCAGGAAGATCCTCCCTGGAGAAGGAAATGACAATCTGCTTCAGTATTTTTGCCTGGGAAATCTCATGGACAGAGCCTTGGGAACTTAAGTTCATGAAGTTGCAAGAGTCGGACACAACTTAGGGACTAAGCCACCAGAGAGACAGTAAGTGACGACGCCTGGATTTGAAACTGATCACCATATACACGCTCTTATCTGCTACAGTATTCTGCTAAGCATTATCTAAAAATATGGCATTTTCTCCTTTGTTTCAATTTTCTCTTAACTTTTCTGCTTAAGCTATTTCATTTTCTTCCAGGGAGAATAAAAATACTGTCTTGAATCAACAAGAGACCAAGAAAGTGAATTACTTTAAAATCACAATCTATAAATTTATATTTATAGATTGATGGCCTTGTGGACTATCTCATCATGATATAATATTTGGCATAGTTTGTATTGAGCCTCGTCGCCAGGTAAGTGAAAGTATCCCAGTACTGGGAGCTGACCTTGTGTAGTTATGCGCATCGCCTCATTTCCCCTCCAGCCTCCGTCAGGAATTGAATCACTACTGTAGCGAAATAGCAGAGGAGTTTTACTCTGTCCATGTTGCTGCATAGGCCAGTAAATCACTGTGAGACACTCTTACTCTGTGCTCATTCACTGCTCTTTTTCAAAGAAACAGTAGTTTAGGCTGTCTTAAGCTCTTCTGCACATTTAAGTCAGTAAATGGACATTGCTTCACGTCCGAACTAAGACAGAAAATAGTTCAAGCTCCTACTGAACTTGGCATCTACTTCAGTGTAATTAGACATATTGATCTAGACTGCTGTTTCAGGTAAACAGTTTTGTTTTGTTGTTGGTCCCTGTGGTTGAAATTTTCATGCATATCAACATCTTAATAAAATCAAATCAAATAAGGTTTGATTATGAGAAAAGTCTAGATTGTCATTATAAGTAGAAAATTATCTAAATGGAAAGTGCTACTATTCACAACATAGATTTGCTAATTGTCATTCTGTGGCAAATATCTCAATAGTAGACACTTACAGCTACATTGTTTGGTGAACAGGAATTAGGAAACCTGATCTTAAAATAATATTTTACCATTAAAATGTTTCAAGCTGTTAAAATCCTTCGTGCTGAGAAATATCAAAGCTACACTAAGTGTGTCAGCATTTGTAAGTGCTTTGAAGATGAAGAATGCATTTATGGCCAAGTAGGATCTTTAGAGGGAAAAATGGCTTTCTCTACCTTTTGAACTAGACTTTACAAACAGCTTTTAAGAGATTTAACAATATATTTACCATGAAACATAGCATCCATGTTATCACTAATAATAATGGCAATAAATGAGTTTTTGATGTGTGACCCCATCATCTCAGAAGAAGTGACATTTTTATTATTCATCAACCACTCTCCATTCTTCAAGTAAAAGCACAGCTCCCATAAAGGTTTAATAAAGACTTTATCTATACATAAAAAAGAGAAAAATTGTATAAAACCATCCAATACTCAGAAATTTTCTGTGATGGTTTGGATTTTGGTAGGGGGAGCAAAGGAAGGTTAGATTATTTTTTATTTCTGCTTATTGAACCCACTGCCTCAAACTCCTACCTGATTTTAAATGTGTAGGTGGCTCATGTTTGTTATTTCAGATAACTGATCAGTAATCAGAATTAATTAGGGGTTCTGGGTCCATCCTTTAATGCACAGCTATCATGTAATGTATCTTGTCTAATTGTTTTCTCTCTTTAAAATGAACACATTCATCTCACTCCCATCCTAAAGTAGTACTAGAAAATCATATAGGGATGTCTATCCATCTAGGAGGAGTTCAGCACACAACACCACTAGAATAAGCCTCATGCTCACAGAACACAAACTTATCTTAAACAGAATATGTTTAAATGAAAGCTATTCTGTCCCATTTCCACTGCTTTGTAACCAGTAAACATACATTTGATTGAAAGGGCAGTAGTAAAGTCAATTCTACTCTTTATGATCATGAAAGTGAGATATAATCTCTTTGTAAATATAAATTAATCAAAATTTATTTTGCCAAATACCTCCTGAATATATTTATTGGGTGCAACATTTATTGATGGTATACTGGATAACAAGCACAGTTCTATTAATATATTATTAGTATACAGAGATAAAAGCTACAATTCTCTTGTTGTCCTCAAAAAAAAAAAAAAAAAAACCAAAAAACTCAGGTTAAGAGCATTAATAGTGAAATACACAGGGCCTCAAAGGAAAACCTAGGAAAGCTACTTGGATGAGATGGGGTTTGAGGAAGGGTTCTCAAAGTAGGCAATGCTCAACTATGATTTAAAGTTGGAGGAAAATTATCTAGAAAATGAAGCAGAGTTGGATACTTAAAATAAATAGAACAGTATGTGAAAAGGATGAGAGGCATGGCAAACCAGTGAAATTTGCTTTTAGTATGATAACAGTGGGCAAAGCAGAACATGATGATAGGAAATAAGGATGGAGTTGGGAAATACCTGATAGTAAAAGACTTCCCCATGCTAATGAGTCTGAGTTTACCCTAAGAGAAAAGGAAATGGCTGTATTAGAGAATACAAAGTGAGAATGTGATCGAGTATGCTTTTTCCCAGTTGTACCAGGCTTGGGTGACTGTGGGGGACTCTCATGTTATTCACAATGATAGAATATATAGAAATAAAAGAAGTTGTTATGGGAAGTGCTGAGCATTAACAGCCAGATTCCTGATACTTGTGGGATCTCCAATGACTCCTAGAAAATTGTAGTGATAGGACTGGAGAACAGGAGATATATCTGAGATAGAAATATGCATTTCAACTTTGCTATGTAGGCCTGGATGTAAACATCCACAGAGAAAGTATACAGGGATAAAAGAGAAAAAAAGACCTAGGACACATAAATTCTACAGAGCACTAACCTATTAAAGAATGCTCAGAGAAAGACCTAAAAGTGCAACTGAGAAATGACTAGTTAGATAAGAGAGAAGCTATTGAGGAAACCAGTGGCTATCCATGGGAATCAATGAGAAGAATTTTCAAAGTTAGATTCAATCTAATCTCAATATTCATTGATAAGGAAAAGATAAATTACCACCTTAACTATATGGAACCATAATTAGAGTTTGGGGAATTTGCTGTATGACTCAGGGAACTCAAACTGGGGCTCTGTAACAACCAAGAGGAGTGGGATAGGGAAGATGGGAAGGAGGGAGGGGACATATGTTTATCTGTGATTTACTCATGTTGATGTTTGGCTGAAACCAACACAATCCTGTAAAACAATCACCCTTCAATCAAAAAATAAATAAATTTAAAATTAAGAAAAAAAGATTCGAGTTGATAGAAAAGTAGATGAGAAACAGAGAAGAAGTCTGCATGATAGATAATACATTCATCATTATCTGGGTTGTGGATAATACAATCCACAATTTTACAACGTGCTAGTCAGGGTGTCATTTCCAATAGAATAAGCAGTCTCCGTGGTTCTAGGAATGTGTGGTCTCAAATATACATACATCTATCTTCTTAAGTGCTAAAGATGCAGACATTATCATAGCCATTCCCACAGGTATAAAGCATTTTACAAAGAATTAAAAATATAGCCAACCAACAAGGCATTTGGGCTCTTACAGCATCTGGCAATCAGTTGGAAGGACTTTGCCACTGAGTTCATCGATAGTTAAAGCCCATCCCCAGTTGCTCTTCATTTCCCAAAGTAGCAAAGTCTGCTTGAGATTGTATGTCCCCTGGGTATGTGAGACTTCTGGGGAGCAACTTAATTTTTGGGTAAATGAGCTCTGCTGAAATCCATTCTGGAAGTGGCTAAGTTGAGTAGGTGCCTTGCATGAGTGCCAAGAAGAAATTAAATGCAAAAAGAGGAGACTAGAAATATTACTGTGTTGTTTTTATTTATTCAATGTATTTGTCTAATCTTTAGTAGCTTTTGTGCCCGGCACTGCTCCTCTCCCAGTGCTAGGATGGGCAGGATCTGCTATAGAAATAGCAGGAAACAAAACAGACAAATACCTGATAGCACTTATGAAAAGTGAAAGTGAAAGTCGCTCAGTTGTGTCCACGCTTTGTGACCCCATGGAAGTCCATGGAATTTTCCAGGCCAGAATACTGGAGTGGGTAGCCTTTCCCTTCTCCAGGGGACCTTCCCAACCCAGGGATCAAACCCAGGTCTCCCACATTGCAGGCAGATTCTTCGCCAGCTGAGTCACAAGGTAAGCCCAGGAATACTAGAGCGGGCAGCCTATCCATTCTCCAGTGGACCTTCCTGACCCAGGAATTGAACCAGGGTCTCCTGCATTGCAGGCAGATTCTTTACCAACTGAGCTATCAGGGGTTATATGTGGAATCTAAAATAGGGCACAAATGAACATATCTAGGAAACAGAAACAGACATAGAGAACAAATCTGTGGTTGCCAAGGGGGAGAGAATTGAGAGCTTGGAATTAGCAGATGCAAACTAGTATGTCTAGAATCGAGAAACAACAAGGTCCTACTATATAGCACAGGGAACTATAACTATATATGCTGAATATCCTGTGATAAACCAGAATGGAAAAGAATATGAAAAAGAGTATCTGTACGAGTTACTGAGGAACTCTGCTATACAGCGGAAATCAACACATCATTGTAAATCACCTATATTTCAATACAATTAATAATAAAAATAAATCAAGGAAGGGTATTGGAAGATTTGAGGGGTGATGAAATATTAATTAGGATAGTCAATGAGGGCTTCACTGAGAAAGTAATCTTTGAACAAAGACTGAAAATTGAGGGATTGAGCCATGGAAATATGGAGAAAGGATAGTTCAGGCAAAGAAGTAAAACTTTTTGGGAGGATGGGCAAGCACTTGGTGTCTTCTTGGAATAGGGAGGAGACCACTGTAGCTGGAGAGAGACAAAAAAGAGGAAAGCAGAGAGATATCAGAGAGGTAATATGGGAGAGAATAGAGCAGACCCCTGGCCAGTGTTAAGAACTATGTTGAGTGAAAAACTGATTCTGGAACTCTAAGCGACTCTTCATTGAGAAAAGATATCTTAAAATATCATTTTCCTATCTGTCTACCCTTTCTTTTAAAAAAATATTTTATTTATTTATTTTGGCTGCATTGGGTCTTAGCTGCAGTACAGGGGCTCTAGAGCACACAGGCTTCAGTAATTGCGGTGCATGGCTTAGTTGCTTCATGGCATGTGGAATCTCAGCTCCCCAACCGGCGATTGAACCCATGTTCACTGTATTGCAAGGCAGATTCTTAACCCCTGGACCACCAGGGAAGTTCCTACCCTTTCTTTTGAGTATGGGGTTTCTGCCAATGACCTCCCTGATCCTCTTAGTTCCATCACAGGAACTCTTGCTTCTCAAAGACTAGAAGACTAGGCACTTCTCTGAGAATGCAGAAGCATCATCAGAATATACATTGAAAGTAGTCTCTGTGTCATTCAGAAAAGCAGGTAGTAAGAACCATACAGAAATTTGAAAGAACCATTTCCAGAGCTCGAAGAGAGAGTAATGCATTGAGATCAACTTGTGTTTTTTTAGCAAGACATTCTCTAGGAAAAAGAAAGCTTTCCCATGAGAATCTTCAAGATACCCCAAGACATTTACTCCTTTGTAACTAAAATATTATCAATAAATATAATCTCCCATAGTTCTTTGGGCAAAGAAAGAGAAGAAACACTGAAGGAAATAAGCTACCTGTGGCTCTTCCACGTAATTATTTTACCATCCGAATCACTGAGTACCTTGTAGTTGCCTTCCTCGATATTCCTAAAGTGGTCTTTTCTAGTGACGTTGATACATTATGTTGCTTCACAGAGGTGTAAGGAATGAGGACAATTAGGGGAAAAGAATCTGGCACCACTATCTCAATGGTAGCCTCCCAAAGAGTGTAGGATTTTACATAGAGTGCAATCACAGGCCTGGAAACATGGGGTTTTTACCCTGACTATACTGTTAACTGGCACTTTAAAGTAATAATATCTACTAGTTACTGAATCATAGTTTTCTCACCTGTGTAGTAAGCAGCTGGGTGAACAATAACTATCACTTTTTCTGTTAAGAAGGTCTACAAAAATCAGCTGCCATGGATAGAGTTGAGTCCAGGTTCTCTGATAAACTCCATGCTCAGTAATTCATTACAGTTATCTTCTCTAGAGATGTTAATTACACAGCATTGTACCCCTCTTCCTCTTTTTGCTCCCATACACATTGCAAACAGATCGCAATACTTTTCCCTGTTAAGTCATCAGAACTCAGGGTTGGTCAGAATGTTTTGTTTTTTTTTTTTTTTTTTTTTTTTTGCATAGTGACTCAGGCGATCATGACCAAACAGTTGGAGAGGGTACTCAAGGTGAAAACAGTTTGCTACTTTACCATTAGGAGAATGACTATGGAAGTTAACAGTTTTTAGTATAGCTACGAAGAGCACTTACATCCTGGCAGCCAATTTCTCCCATCCTGAAAGAGGTCTAACCTATCATTAGTTCTGCCAGCTTACCCTGGGCACAACAAAACAGATCAATTAGCTTTTCAGCCAAAGAGGCTTGACTACACAGAATTCATTCTCCTTCTTTATAAAGCCCACTTTCCCCCTGAGAGGAGAGCTTTCTGTAAGAGAAGCCAAATGAGACATTCAACAAGTAGAGACTATCACTGACTTCTTGATCTTTGTCCTTCCACTCACTCACCTTTTTATTACCCAAATCTACAGGAGCTGAGATCAAGAAAGCTGATTCGTCTCAGTTCTAATGAAAAGTCCTAACAATGTTATTTAGATAACTGTGATGAATTTTAATCTGATGACAGCTTGTGACCCACAAATTGCTGTTTAAATTAAAATGCATTCAAAATGAAACTGGCAAGACAACCACAATATTAAACTTGCAATCTGCTGGGGAAAAAACACCTATCAAAAGCACTACATTAAAAATATGAATGTAATTAATTTCTATATGGCATCTTACAACTGAAATCTGGAGATAGCCTTCAATGCCTTGTGACTAAATTCAATTGATTAATCATCTTCCTTTTTTTTCCCCCTCAAATTAAGAAGTCAAAGTAGAGTTGGATTGGTTTGTCTTGGTAATACACCCTTTGGCAGAGCTCCAGGTATAATCTAGGGCTACAGACTTCTAGGTTTCTCTTTTGATGAACAGAAGTCCTCTATTTCCTCATCCCAAATGTTCATCCACAACAAATTTATAAATGTTTTCCACCTGCTTCATTTTAAGGTTATTTATAGCTTTTAAGTTATAATTACTCAAGATACATAAAATGTTATCTTTAGAAATGTTATATATTAGTTTTAAAAATAACAACACTAATATTTTTCATAGATCAGTTCAAATCATTCCTAAATTTGATAGGAACTGAGGATATTTTTGGTAATAGCTATTTGTCTCAGGGCTATAATTAAACAATAATGTAAATAAAATTCAACCCAATGTGTATGTTTTCATCTCATATTTTGACATTAAAGAATTGTATGCAGTAATAAAAGGATTTACTACAACTGTTTGCAAATAATTTAATGACCATGTCATAGCTACATCCCGGTTTTCAAAGTGCTAAAGAACTACTGAAAATTCCACAATATAACATCATAATTATAACAATTAACATGGGTACTTAATTATAGCCTGAATGTTCCTATACATTACTTGTTCAAGAGATTCACAATACATTAAAATAGCATTAGCTAGAAATAAGGAAGTACCATCTTTCACTCTCACAATTGCCTACACAGAAAAGGACTCACCCACACTCTTTCTAAAAGATACCCCAAAATTGCAATTTTATATCCATTATCTTCATGCACTATCTCTGAACTGTAGTATATACTCAATAAAATATTGC
This sequence comes from Capricornis sumatraensis, assembly GCF_032405125.1. Taxonomy (NCBI): domain Eukaryota; kingdom Metazoa; phylum Chordata; class Mammalia; order Artiodactyla; family Bovidae; genus Capricornis; species Capricornis sumatraensis. Next base: position 1,448,820 of record NW_027184612.1, on the reverse strand, counting down.
TTGGAAAAATGAATGAATACGTGTGATTGGATGGCAGGCAAACTCGGGGAAAATACCTGTTCTTTGATTGCTACAGGGATACTGCACGGACAACTGCTGTCACAGTAGGGCTCCCAAAATCTCTCTACCATATTTTATTTTGGTTCATGTGTGCGTAAAAATGATAAAGGATTCAGTCCAGCAAGTCCCTGTATCAGATCGAGGCTACATGTATCCAAAAAGCAGGATCTATAGCGACATTTTATGTACAATTCCCCAGGCACTTCCTAAGGTTTGCTTCCAAACGAAACCTGATACTGGTTCTGATATCAACTATATTTATATCCGGGAATCAGTCTCACTGTCATTTCTTTCTATACCTCATCAAACCCGTCCCAGGGACAGTGCCTACCCTGCGGTTGTCAGCTTTGAAACAGTGATTGGTTTTCTGTCTTGTGCCTTCGGAACCTGACCATGATGCTGAAAGAGACGAGAGAGTCCTATTTTAAAGCTTTCGTCCGTCTTATTGGTTTAGAAAATTCGACTGACAAGAGCTGGGGCCAAAGGAGCCTGGAGTGGCATCGTTAATGGGAACCGTGTATTTCGATCTTTGGGGCAGAGATGTGGTCCATCAGGTTACAGCCAATGGATCCCTGTGAGCTCTCGCTAAACCGAGAGACCTTACGGAAGTAGCCGCTGCAGTAGAAAATATTACATCCAGTAGGGAGTCTTGTCAGCCTCCTGAAAAACGGGCAGTCAAGTGCGGAGCTTAGAAACAAAATCTGGGAGTCTAGATGGAGGGGAGGGGTGGAGGAAGCAAACCTGTATTCGCATTGAAAATGTTCATACGAGGTCAGGAAAAATCACGGGCTGATTTTAGCTTAAGTTTTCGGCCTCCGTCTTCCAACAGGTGCAGGACTCCCTCGCCCCTACCGTGTCAGCACTGTCCTGCTTTGCCTTTCTAAGGGTTTCCTCGCGAAGCCAGCTTTCCCTAGAGTCCTGGCGCATGTGCAGTCTCCCGGCGCATCCACAGCTCTGCCGGGCAACCCCTTACCTGCAGCGTGAAGACTAAGAAGCAGGCACAGCACAGGGAAGCCGACCGCTCTCCGCATAGTGCTTTGCATTGAGTGGCGGAGGAGCAACTCCGCCACGACCCCACTTCAGGCAAAGTGGTGTTGGAAAGAGCCCCCGCCGAGAGTCCTCTGGTCTCCGGGAGGCATTCGCAGGTCCTGGGCTGGGGCTGGCAGAGCGGTGTGTGGCGCGAACAGAAGCAAGCACCAGCTCCTCCACCTTAAGAGAGGAGGGGAGGAAGAGGAGTGGGAGGCGGCCGCAAGCCGGGCGGCGCTGGGCGGGGGCCGAGATCGCGGGGCGCCGTTACAGCTCGGCCTTCTGGAAGCTCCGCAGCCGCGGGGGGGCGGCGGGGGGAGGAGGTGGGCGGAGCCAGCCCTGGAGCCCGGGGCCAGAGCTGTAGGAGCAGCAGCCCCACCGCGCCGCGGCGACTGAGCATGCCCGGTGCTGGCCCTCGCGCCGCACGCACAGAGTTTCAAAGTGGAATCCCACCCCTCCGGGTCTTAGCGGCTGCTGCGAGGGAAGCAGGCTCCACGGCGCGGGGGTGTGGGGGAAGCATGCTGAGACTGCCATCAGGGATCCAGCATCTGTCCAAAACCTGGGAGTGGGACCAGATGAGGGCCCGACTTGAGGAACCAGAGGAAACGGCCTGAAAAAGGGTCAGCCCCCCCGCCTCACCCTGTCCCTCCCCCAAATCTTGGTTTACACGTGGACGTAGCTCATCCATGGGAGCTGACGTTCTCTGGGCCTCCGAGTGCCAACCTCTCCGGGCTGCCCATGGGGACAGAGTGCAGGTGTTGCCAGGGGGAGAGGTCATGAGGCAGCCTGCTGAGTATAAGCAGTGAACACGCATCCTGGGGGTGCCTTCTTTCTAACACGATCCCCCTCTCCCGTGTCTTCAGCGGGGTCCCTGTTTTTCAAGCTCAAAGCCTATGACCACCGTAGTGGCCTAAGTTAGGCCATACTTAGAGACTGGTAGGACATATCCATGTAACAGAAGAGAGGAAGACATCTTTTTTGTATTTTGGAGATATTATCCTTTGTCTCCACTTTACTAAGGTAAAATGTAATGGAATCACCCCTGTAACTAGACTCCTCCTGTCCAAGTCTGAGTCCCTAGGAAGGCTGTAGCAGTCTGTCTAATATAGGTGTTGATCCCCCTCATTGGGGACACTGAGTGTGGAAATCCTTCTATTAGTCCAGGGGCTCATTACTCCTGGTCATGAAGTCCCTTGGCCAGATTTCTCTCCCTTAATTAACCCAGGAGCTCTGACTTTTCTACCTCTGTGTCTTGGGATACTGTGGCCCTTCCCGGATTACTCCCACTTGCTTCACTACCACACTCAAGCTTGCAAAGGTCTAACCTTGATCTCATTTTTCCAGAAAGCCCTGGGCTAACTCCAGATTACAGTATTTCTCTTCCACATGTGAATGTATATACAACCTTTGCTTAGCAACATCACATATTTTTCTTTTATATTCATTCATCTGTGGTTCATCTTACAACATAGCTGAGGGGCCTTAAGAACGTCTGCATCTTTGTATCACTGAAATTGAATAAAGTCATTCTGGGTAAATAAAATGTATGACTAAGTGCTTGTTGAATTGAACTGCGTATCTCTTCAATGCTTTCTTTCTCCATCCTCTGTGGACTGGGACAACTAATGGGAAACATGCTACCCATAAGAGTTTCAATTAGAGAGGATGTCACAGGATCTGAGCCTGGGCAGTATCATTTCCTTTATAATTTATTTCATCTCTAGCACTGAGAGACAAGGCCAGAAACTTCTGTGCTGAAAATCGAGCTCTGTGCAGCTTTACTCTCCCCACTCCACCACTTCCCCACATGGGTGTGTTACGTACCATTTCTGTGGCGAAACCATTTCACCCCAAATCTCCCTAGGCTACAACCTCTTTCCTTACTCTGGATTCACTTTTCCCCAGTCTCCTTTCCCATAGTATATATCGGTTTCTAACATACCAGAAGAATTACTAATGGCATGGAATGGTCTATCATTCATTATCTCTTTCCTTAACCCCACCCCCTTCCCACAATGGAATCCAACCTCTACAATGGCAGTTATCTTTGACAGTTGTATTCACTGATGTATGCCAACTGACTCTAACAGTGCCTCACACAAAACAAATGATCAAAAATAAATTAATTAAAAGCAACTAGTTGATAAAATTCAATAGTGACAGTTTCCCAACTCTTTGGAATTCTTACTAGATATTTGAGATAACTTATTTATCTATGTTTAAGAATCAGAGGAGTAACTCTTCTCATCTAACATCAGTTCTTAGAATTGCTGAAGGGCTGAGAGTCAGGAGGAGTGATTGCAGCCCAAGTACAATGGGTGTACTTCTATTATTCCTAATAAAAAAAAAACTTACCAAACTCCATAGATCTCCAAGAAGAAAATGCACATTCGGCAAGGAAGCAATATTACTGTAATGCCCCAAACCCCTTGCTTTCCCACAGATAATTTCAACATTTATTTGGGGGATATTTAGAGTTTCAAATAATATAATTCGCTGTGACTTTGCCAACAAGCGTTCAGCTAGCTATTTATTTTGCCCAGGGGTGGAGGTAGCTGAATTATTAAACTGTGCATGAAAATTCCCTTCACAGCAAAATTTCCAGTTTCTAATTCAAGATATACCACTAGAATAGTTCAGTACAGTAAAAATAACCTCAAGTGAGATGTAATTTTGGTGACTGGACAGTAATTATTAATTCACTTGAAAAAGATAAAGGAGAAAAAATTTCATATTCCTTGGTGAGTTGACCTAATATACTTTCAAGAGATTGATCCCGTGACATGTGAAGTCAGAGTATAATAAGTAAATCAGCCAATCAATGAAAAGCCAACCCCTTAATTCTTTGAGACAGATTCGCTGCTTTCCCTTGACTCGGCGATCTAACACCAGTGAGGGCAATTTGGTGTTTTAGAGAAGAGCCTCTGTTAGTAAACTACACCCAGTTTCAGAAAACTAGCTCCAGTTTAAAGAAGTATGGAAATTACTATGAGAGAGCCAGGCAAATTATTAATAATACTGGATTACAGAACTATGTCCTAAAGGAAATCATTTACATTTTGAAAGAGAAACAGAAAATTACTCTCATGGGAAATCTTTTCACCAGAAAATGCACCATCTCTGTTTCCTATGAAGTGAGAGTCAGGAAGAATTTATACGGGAAAGAAGCCTTTCAGAACATGCCCTCAAACTGAATATAACCACTATGAGCCTCCACATTAACATGTCTATAAATGGATGGAAACCATTCATACTGGCCATCTTTCCCTAGGACACTTAAAAGAAATTGGATCTACTGACTGTAAAAGTTTCTTCTTTAAATTATTTAGATTATGATTATTATTTAAATATGAGCGTTAACCTTGATTAGCGCTTCTGTGTGCCAGGCTGCATTCTAAGCATATGAATTTCCCACTTAAACTTTACAATATCCCTGCAAGGAGGTATTATCATTATCTCAATTTAGAGATGGTAGGGCTTTGCTGGTGGCTCAGTGGTAAAGAACCCACCTTTCAATGCAGGAGACGTGGGTTTGACCCCTGGGTTGAGAAGATCCCCTGGAGTAGGAAATGGCAACCTACTCCAGTATTCTTGCCTGGAAAATTCCACAGACAGAGGAGCCTGATGGTCTATAGTCCATGGGCTTACAAAGAATCAGACACGACTGAGCACACTTAGACAAACATCAGAGAAGCACCTTGCCCAACCTCAAGTAGTAGGTAACCAACCAAAAGACAAATTGGTAGAGTTAGGATGCACAATCAGATAATTTGTTACCAAACCACTACAATATACTACTTCACATATAATCAATGTAAATAGTGACAGTTGTAATTAACTGATTAGAATTAGGTCAGGGCCAGAGCAGAAGACACTGATCCTATATCTGGCAATAAAGCTCTGTAGCGAGAAACACCCAGAGGAGATTGTCTACAAATGGATGAGGCAATGCTGTGGCAGTGGACTCCAAGGTCAGCATCTAGTGAACAAAGATAGACAGCACCCACAATCATGCTTAGAAGAACCTGTAAGAAGTATGCTTACAGTAAAGTAGAGCAGGAGAGAGATGATCTCTTCTTGAAGGGTGGAAGTGGGGGCAGGGATGTGTAGCGGGCAAGAAACTATTCGTGGAAAGCAATAAATAAGCTGAGTCTCGCTGGATAAATAAGTTCTAACTGTTCCATATGAAGAGAGAGGTTGTGGGATTGTGTGAGCCGGGAAAAGAGGCATGAAATAGTGAAATGAGTGCAAGGAACTTCTGAGTGTGTTCAGGAGCAACAAGTGACAGTGACCACGTGTTATTGAGACCTGTAATGTGTTTACCCTGCCCCATGCTTTATAGCCATTTTGTCAGTCACAAAGTTCGTTTCCTTCGCCTGAGAGATATCTATAGATGAGAGGGGAAAAGAAGAGTAGTAATTCATTTACACAAATTGAAGGACTGGAGGTGAATTAAGCTGCATTCAGAGTAGAACGGCTCAGAATCCAAGAGAAGGAAGTAGAAATTTGGGGGCAAAGGTACATTCAGATGAGTGGCTTCACCATTAATTTTTAAAAATAGTTTTCCAACTATGAAAAAGCAGAACAATCTACCCTTCCGTGTAAGCACACAGGGAAGAAAACAGCGAGATAGAAAGGGCACCAGGAGTGAAGACGAAATGACTAAAATTTACAAAATATATATTTTCACACTCTCACAAAAGCTCTGGGAGATGTTATTTTCCTTTTTGAGGAAAGAAGGAAACTAAAACTCAGTAAGGCTAGTAATTTGCCCATACATCCAGCTAGTAAGTGATATGGCTGGGATTAAAATTCAGGACTGGTGACCCTAGTACTAGGCTTTAACAACTCTGTTGTACTGATTCCCTGATAAATAGAAAGAATTAACTTCAAGACTTAAATGGAAAATGTAGTATTTTCAAGGGGTTTCCATGGTGCCTCAGATGGTAAAGAATCTGCTTGTAATACAGGAGACTTGGGTTTGATCCCTGAGTTGGGAACATCTCAAGAAACAGACTTCATCAAGAGGATTAATGACAATTAAATTTTACAACTTAACAGAGCTCTAGTTTTTTTGAGTTTTAGCTATTCAAGTGTTTGATACACATACACACACACACACACACACACACACACACATACAAATACATAAAGACAGCAATATGTATTCTGAGAAAAAATTAGATACCCAAAATAAGATATATAGTCTTCTATAGCTGTCTTAGTATAATACAGGCTTCCCTTGTGGCTCAGCTGGTAAAGAATCTGCCTGCAATGCATGAGACCTGAGTTTGATCCCTGGGTTGGGAAGATTCCCTTGGAGGAGGGAATGGCTACCCACTCCAGTATAATACAAAAAAATCATAGTAGAAAGGCTATAAGTACTGATAGATTCCGCTCCTGGTTCATCATTAAAATTTTATTCAAGATGAAGCATAAGCTTTCCTGGGAGCTAGCTAGTAGTCATCTACTCTGGCACTGCAAAGGTCAGATTCAGCCAAGATGTCGGTAATAGATTTGTAAACTGCTGACTCTCTGCATTAGCTCTCTGTCCATCCCAAGACACTGATCAGGATGCACTTACCCCATACACCATCCTGAGCAGCACACAGACGTGAGAACCCCCAGTGTCAGCTTAGACCAGCTACTTGGGGCCAGTCACAGACATTTTTTACATTGTTTGATCATTCTTTAAGATTTCCTTGAATGAGGTCCTTTTGGAATAATTCATTCACCCAAAAGCCCAAGACACTAAGAAGATTCAAAGAATGTAGCTATGGCTTGGTTAAATCATTTAATCTGACTCCATTCCTGTTAATCATTTTCTACCATAACTGTAGGATGATGTGAAAGAATATCTCCCAAACATGGGCTTCCATGCCTTTCTTACTGATTGCTCACTCTTAGAAATGAAAAGCCATGGTTCTCTCTGTCTTATAGTTCCTTATTCCCCTCATTCCCCTCATTCTTGCAGCTGTATGCCTATAGAAGAGAAGATGGTAATTTATCAGTCTAAGACTTAGTGTGGAGAAACATTTTTAGATTAAGATGTTCCTTTGTAAAAAAACCTACACCTCCACACATGGAGAGGAGAATTAGAGGAAAGCTTAGTAAAACTGACTGTAATATGATCATTCGTGTCCTCAAATAATTAAGCAGTCAGTCACCTGTCCATGGCCATGATTTTGACTTATTCAACAGAATCCAAATGTGCCAGGACAACACTAGCATCATTGCTCAGAGAATATACTAGGAAACAGTATTTGAAGTCAAGTTACAATGGGATAGGCTACATCGCATTCATTCCCCAAATAGTGAAATAATCTGCTGATATTTCGTTGATATCTTATTTGACCTCAAATAATTTAAAGAAAATAGACATTGAGTACCTGTGATGATCCAGGAGGTGTTTTTAGTTCTTAGGATGTATTATTAAGCCCCAAAGACAAAGATTCCTGTCCTCAAGATGCTTGCATTCTAGGAGGAAGAATTACACATTTAACAGTAAATATAAGAAACAAAGAAATTATATAATATGGTGAAAGTTGATAAGTGCTTTGGGGAAAGGGAAAATTACATGGAAGTATGGGAAATTAGGAGAGTGAGGGTGGGGTCAAAATGAGTACAAGGAGTTTACCAAATTAATAAGATATTCAAGATAAGCCACATGTGAAGCTGAGCAAAGATTAGAGACTTGAAGTTGGTGAAAGAGTTATCAAACAGATACCTGGTTAAAGAACTTTCCAGAAGGAGGGACCAGCAAAAGGCTCTAATTCCATAGACAGCTTAACCAACCTGGAAAACCACACTGTGTCAAAAAATGTTTCCAGCATGGCTTTAAATATACTATGTATGTAAAGAGAAATACAGTAAGAAAAATGCAAAATTAAACTAAATGAAAATTTCTCCATAAGAATTTTTAAATTAATTCTAGTTGCATTGATTTCAAATTACAGTAATATAACTCTGCAAATAACAAAAACTCAAGAGACGGCAACTACCCAATGGACATAATCATATGAAATTCCACTCTTTATTTCATGCTATTAGTGTAAAATAAACATCTTATTAATTAGAAATGTGGGTGCATTTCTAGTTAAAAATGCATTAATTAGAAATTAATTAGTGCATTAATTAGAAATGCATGTGTTGACACTTTATTTATCCTAAGAGACTTAGAGAAAAAATTTGTGAACTACCCTTATATTAAACTACCAACAAAAGAATCAATCCAATGTATTATGGATGAGAAATCTAAGCAGAAAAAGAAAGAGAAAAATACCCTAGCAAGCATTTTTGTGTTCTCGGTTTCTTCCTTGGCAAATGGTATCAAAATACTTGAGCTAAATACTATCCAGATGCTGGAGAATGAAGATTTTGCAAATGTCCTGTTTCTTAGAGTAGCTTAATTTTGATTTTTTGTTGTTTGGGATAGAACAGAAGGTAACCTCACTTTACATTTTAATCAAATATCTTTTTCATTCAAGTCCATATGACAAGGGCTCATCCAAATACTACTTCATGGTTAATACAAAAGGAGAAAAATATAAATAACCTCTCTTGAAAGAAGTCATCTGTATCCTCTGATCTTAGAAGTACTGTGCTTTAGAAAAGAAAGTAAAGAATCTAGCCTAGATTTTGACTGCAGAGCTTAAATCAAATTTTATATTTGATCTGTTCTAAATCGATAATCACAAAGATTGAAAAGTATACTCCTTTCAAAACCAAATTCAATAACAGAAGTGCTGTGGTCAGGTGCTCAGCTGTGTCTGACTCTTTGCGACCCCATGACTGTACCCTGCCCGGCTCCTCTGTCCATGGGATTCTCCAAAAAAGAATACTGGGATGGCTGCCAGTTCCTTCTCCTCTAGAGGATCTTCCTGACCCAGGGTTTGAACTTGCAGCTCTTGTGTCTCTTGCACTGGCAGGTGGATTCTTTTCTGCTGGTGCCACCTGGGAAGCCCTCAGTAACAAACGTGGAAATAAAACTAAATTTATCTTTGAATTAGCCATAATTAGATAGCACTCTAACTTTAACACACTATTTGTAGGAAGTGGGCAAAAACAGATGCCATATTTCTGAAATTTACCACATTTCTGAAATTTATTTAGATTTAAATAAAGTTTAAATTAATTGTCTTTAGAGTTGAACATTCTAAATTATGAAAGTAAAAGCATCCATTGAACGATAGACAATACAGAAAGAAAGAAAAAGGTGTAGTCATGGATTTCATTAAGTGGTGATAAACAGACGTAACATTTTGGCACATAGAGTTCCCTTCCACTCCCACCCTGGGGAAATATGAGTCTATGCATCCATGTGTTTATAATTATTACTAACTTTAACAAAATTTATATGTCAGTAGCATCAAACTATGGATTTGGACACTGTTTTTCCCCCTAATAGTATTCTGGGAGCATATTACCATGTGATTATTTTTAATTGTCGCATAGCATTGCACTATGACATTCCATTTTGACTTCTCAGTTTTAGAGTTCTTCCTCAATTATTGTGAGCTGCTTAGAGAGTAAGAAATGATACTCCCTTAACCTGCAAAACATTTGGAAACACGTATAGGAGATTGAAAGTTATAATATTTCTAACATAGCCATGCAGTACTAGCACTGGTGAAGCCGCTGCCCCAGTCAAAGAGGAAACTCTAAAGTGTCAAAGCCAGGTGTCAGGAATGGGAGGTCACAGATTATGAGTCCTACCTCAACCTCTGGCAAATTAGGAAGAATCAAAATGTGCACATTCCATTCAGACTACTGCCTTTCCTAAGAATGATGAATAAAGCAGGAGATGAATGAACAGTATTTGTTCCTTTTTTCATTATCCTTGGATAACTCAATCAACTGACTCTGAAATTACCATAACAAAAAGTATTATGGGGTAAAAAAAACCCGTAAAGTGAATTGTATAAATAGGAGCTACAAGTAATTGTGTATTTCCTTTCTATTTAAAAATATTATTTTAGCTTCTGGTTTCTTTTTAAAATCTGAACAGTATAACTACCTTCTCACGCTTATTACCTTCCTGCTCAAATGTGATGACACTCATGATTTGGTAGTTCCTAATCAGAGCTTTAAACTTACTGTAAATATCCATAAACAATAGGCAGCATTGTTTAAATTTTAATGTTAGTTAACTGGCATTATATTCTAACCTGTTCATGGAGTTCTTGAGGCAAGAATACTGAAGTGGTTTGCCATTACCTTCTCCAGTGGATCATGTTTTGTCAGAACCATATTCTGTGGGATTATAGTGAATATTTTGTCAGAATTAAATTCTATAAAGCTCAATTTTTTGCATTTTCCCCTCTATTAAAAATAAGTGTAAAAATGTTTCAATAAATCTTTGCATATGTTTTTCAAGCATGTTTACAACAGCTTGTCTAAGGCACACACATAAAAGTTAAATTGCTCACGTATAGGCTATCACTATGTAGTGTTGATAGTAATTTGCATTCACAACAGCAACGTATGAGAATCAATTTCCCTATAGCCATAGGTTTGCTATACCCATACATAAGCGTCATATTTAGCAATTATTTTGCCCAATCAATACCTATTAAATAGTGTCTGATTTTTAAAACATCTTTTCTTGGTAGTTAGCACAACCATTTTATTATTCATTTTTTGTTTGTCCCAACCAACCTAGATAGCATATTGAAAAGCAGAGACATTACTTTGCCAACAAAGGTCCGTCTAGTCAAGGCTATGGTTTTTCCAGTGGTCATGTATGGATGTGAGAGTTGGACTGTGAAGAAAGCTGAGCACCGAAGAATTGATGCTTTTGGAACTGTGGTGTTGGAGAAGACTCTTGAGAGTCCCTTGGACAGCAAGGAGATCAAACTCCAGTACTTTGGCCACCTCATGCGAAGAGTTGACTCATTGGAAAAGACTCTGATGCTGAGAGGGATTGGGGGCAGGAGGAGAAGGGGACAACAGAGGATGAGATGGCTGGATGGCATCACTGACTCAATGGACGTGAGTCTGAGTGAACTCCGGGAGTTGGTGATGGACAGGGAGGCCTGGTATGCTGCGATTCATGGGGTGGCAAAGAGTTGGACACGACTGAGCAACTGAACTGAGCTGAACTGAAGCCTCTTTCCGTCACCTCCACTAGCTTTGTTCGTAGTGATGCTTCCTAAGGCCCACTTGACTTCACATTCCAGGATGTCTGGCTCTAGGTGAGTAATCACACCCTTGTGATTATCTGGGTCTTGAAGATCTTTTTTATACAGTTCTTCTGTGTATTCTTGCCACCTCTTCTTAATATCTTCTGCTTCTAATAGGTCCCTACCATTTGTCCTTATCGAGCCCATCTTTGCATGAACTGTTCCCTTGGTGTCTCTAATTTTCTTGAAGAGATCTCTAGTCTTTTCATTTTATTTTTTCCCTCTATTTCTTTGCACTAATCACTGAGGAAGGCTTTCTTATCTCTCCTTGCTCTTCTTTGGAACTCTGCATTCAAATGGGTATACCTTTCCTTTTCCCCTTTGCTTTTCGCTTCCCTTCATTTCACAGCTATTTGTAAGGCCTCTTCAGACAGCCATTTTGCTTTTTTGCACTTCTTTTCTTGGGGATGGTCTTGATTCCTGTCTCCTGTACAATGTCACACAGTGGAGTTATTTCTCCACTGATCTCCAATAGCATATTGGGCACCTATTGACCTGGGGAGTTCATCTTTCAGGGGATGAAGATAGGGGAGTTCTATCTTTTTTGCCTTTTCATACTGTTCATGGGGTTCTCAAGGCAAAAATACTGAATTGGTTTGCCATTCCCTCCATCCATAGTTCATCAGGCACTCTGTCTATCAGATCTAGTCCCTTAAATCTATTTCTCACTTCCACTGGATAGTCATAAGGGATTTGATTGAGGTCATACCTGAATGGTCTGGTGGTTTTCTCCACTTTCTTCAATTCCAGTCTGAATTTGGCAATAAGAAGTTCATGATCTGAGCCACAGTCAGCTCCCGGTCTTGTTTATGCTGACTGTATAGAGCTTCTCCATCTTTGGCTGCAAAAAATATAATCAATCTGATTTCGGTGTTCACCATCTGGTGATGTCCATGTGTAGAGTCTTCTCTTGTGTTGTTGGAAGAGGGTGTTTGTTATCACCAATGCGTTCTCTTGGCAGAACTCTATTAGTCTTTGCCCTGCTTCATTTGTACTCCAAGGCCAAATTTGCCTGTTACTCCAGGTGTTTCTTGACTTCCTACTTCTGCATTCCAGTCCCCTATAATGAAAAATATATCTTTTTTGGGTGTTAGTTCTAGAAGGTCTTGTAGGTTTTCATAGAACTGTGTAACTTCAGCTTCTTCAACATTACTGGTTGGGGCATAGTCTTGGATTACCATGATATTTAATGGTTTGCTTTGGAAATGAACAGAGATCGTTCTGTCGTTTTTGAGATTGCATCCAAGTACTGCATGTTGTTGACCATGATGGCTACTCCATTTCTTCTAAGGGATTCCTGCCCAGAGTGGTAGATATAATGGTCATCTGAGTTAAATTCACCCAGTCCAGTCCATCTTAGTTTGCTGATTCCTAGAATGTTGATGTTCACTCTTGTCATCTCCTGTTTGACCACTTCCAATATGCCTTGATTCGTGGACCTAACATTCCAGGTTCCTATGCAATATTGCTCTTGACAGCATCAAACCTTGCTTCTATCAACAGTCTCATCCACAACTGAGTGTTGTATTTGCTTTGGCTTCATCCCTTCATTCTTTCTGGAGTTATTTCTCCACTGATCTCCAATAGCATATTGGGCACCTACCGACCTGGGGAGTTCATCTTTCAGGGGATGAAGATAGGGGAGTCCTATCTTTTTTGCCTTTTCATACTGTTCATGGGGTTCTCAAAGCAAGAATACTGAAGTGGTTTGCCATTCCCTTCTCCAGTGGACCACATTCTGTCAGACCTCTCCACCATGACCCACCCATCTTGGGTGGCCCCACAGGGCATGGCTTAGTTTCATTGAGTTAGACAAGGCTGTGATTCGTGTGATCAGATTTGCCTGTTGTCCGTGATTGTGGTTTCAGTCTATCTGCCCTCTGATGCCCTCTCTCAGTGCCTACCATCTTACTTGTGTTTCTCTTACCTTGGACGTGGGGTATCTTTTCACGGCTACTCCAGCAAAGCACAGCTGTTGCTCCTTACCTCAGAGGTGGTTTTAGAAAAGGAAGAGGAAGCAGAGATCAAATTGCCTACATCCGCTGGATCATCAAAAAAGCAAGAGAGTTCCAGAAAAACATCTATTTCTGCTTTATTGACTATGCCAAAGCCTTTGACTGTGTGGATCACAATACACTGTGGAAAATTCTGAAAGAGATGGGCATACCAGACCACCTGACCTGCCTCTTGAGAAGCCTGTATGCAGGTCAGGAAGCAACAGTTAGAACTGGACATGGAACAACAGACTGGTTTCTAATTGGGAAAGGAGTATGTCAGGGCTATATACTGTCACTCTGCTTATTTAACTTCTATGCAGAGTACATCATGAGAAACGCTGGGCTGGATGAAGCACAAGCTGGAATCAAGACTGCTGGGAGAAATATCAATAACCTCAGATATGTAGATGATACCACCCTTATGGCAGAAAGTGAAGAAGAAGTAAAGAGCCTCTTGATGAAAGTGAAAGAAAGTGAAAGTAAAGTCGCTCAGTCATGTCTGACTCTGCAACCCCATGGACTATAACCTACGAGGCTTCTCCATCTATGGGATTCTCCTGGCAAGAATACTGGAATGGGTTACCATTTACTTCTTCAGGGGGTCTTCCCGACCCAAGGATCAAACCTGGGTCTCCCTCATTGGAGGCAGATGCTTTAACCTCTGAGCCACCAAAAGTTGGCTTAAAAGCTCAGCATTCAGAAAACTAAGATCATGGCATCTGGTCCCATCACTTCATGGCAAATAGATGGGGAAACAGTGGAAACAGTGGCTGACTTTAGTTTTCTGGGCTCCAAAATCACTGCATATGGTGATTGTAGCCATGAAATCAAAAGACATTTACTCCTTGGAAGGAAAGTTATGACCAACCTAGACAGCATGTTAAAAAGTAGATACATTACTTTGTCAACAAAGGTCTGTCTAGTCAAGGCTATGGCTTTTCCAGTGGTCATGTATGGATGTGAGAGTTGGAATATAAAGAAAGCTGAGCGCTGAAGAATTGATGCTTTTGAACTGTGGTGTTGGAGAAGACTCTTGAGAGTCTCTTGGAGTGCAAGGAGATCCAATAGTTCATCCTAAAGGAGATCAGTCCTGGGTGTTCATTGGAAGGACTGATGTTGAAGCTGTTTGTTTTTGTTTTTAGAGAATTTGTTAATCTAAAGACATTCTATGGCCATCACAGTGACATCACTTAGCACTTTTCTCTTGTGGTTAATAATCTATGTACTGTAATTCTTTCCAAATAGCTCTAGTTCTGGTAACACAAGACAATGGGTTAAAATCTGAGCCTTTCACACTTGCATTGAATACAGTGTGCCGTTGTCAGTACTAAAATGCCACTTAATTTTATTCCTTTATTTATTCTTATACATATCCCTATTTTCAAAGCCCTTTTCACTTTTTGACAGGTAAAAATTAAACTGATAATCTTCCTAACTGATTCTTAGACCAAAAGGGAATATGAATGTAAGTTATATAATACATAAAAAGGTCAGTGGTAAGAATATTACATATCAACATTTATGAGAGATTTTCATCTGCTCAGAAGGAAATAAATGTCTCTATATGCTTCAAATACTAAAGAATAAAAAAGGAATTTTTTTAAATTTAAAATTTCACTGATTTAAAAAAAGAATATCTAAAATAAAGCACAGGTTGGCAAACTCTAGTCCATAGGTCACTTTTAGCCCACCACCTATTTTGGTGAATAACATTTTATTGAAACATAGCTATGCTCTTTGACTTAAATTTTCAATGGCTGCTTTTGTGCTACAAGGGTAGTGTTGAGTCATTGTGACAGGGACTATTAGGCCTCAAAGTCATAGAGCCCTTTACTGTAACCTTAATCTAGGGCATATAAAGAAAAGGATTATGAAAAATAAAATTATAAACTAGTGATTTGAAAATTAATCTGAGATATGTCTGTTGTTTTAGCATGTTGTAACATGCATAGAAAACCATGTAATGTTATCCTATTTTGTTAGCATCATCTCATACTAAAACACTGGATGAAAAGCATAATGAAAAAAAAAATACAGATACGTTTCTCATATGCAAGTGAAGTATTGGAAGTAAATATTATTAAATCTAATTCAGCAGTATGTTTAACTATTAATTACCTGCAACCAAGTGAAAATTTATGGCAGGGTGTATAAATTATTTACTATAAGTAAATATGCTAATATGCCTAATCACATCACATAGCCCAAAGCAGAGAAATCATACATTAATCTTAATAGATACAGAAAAACAGTTGGTCTCTTTTTATGATAGAAAAATATTAATCTAGAAATGTAAAATATATTCTCAGTGTGCCACAAACAGAATACATACTCTGATGTTTCTCACAGTTAAACGTCAGAGATAGTCTTTTAAAGTCATAAATGGTATAAGAATATCTTCTATTTTCATGAATATTTAAGGAAAAAAATGAAAGTTCCAACTAGTGCATAAGACGTTAAAGATTTGAAAAGAGGAAAACATTAAATTATTATTTTCCGATTCTATTATTATATTTCCTGAAAACAAAGTCTGGAAATTAATAGATCTGATAGTTGACCTCATTTAAGCTTCTTCAGTTGGCAAAGGGATTCCAGTGAGTTTGACATATAACATTTATTTGTTATGTCTTTGCATTTTCCTTCCTCATTTTTTCTTTGTATTTCATACGTTGACAGTCACAGGAAACTCTAAATCAGTTATTTCATGGAACATCTGTTAATTTGGGGTGTTCCTGTTAGTTTCAAGTTAATGCATCATTGGCTGAAGTATTTCAGAAATAGTGTTGTGTTCTCATTATATGCCCATTCTATCAGATGCACATGTTTTTCCTTTGTTCTATTACTGGTAGTGTTTACCTTCAATACGTTGACTAAAATGCTACTGACCATTCTAAACTTACTATTTTTCCATTTTTGTAATAGGTATTATATCAGGAGGTAATTTGCAACTATAAGAGTATCCTAGTCCACATTATTTTATTCATCTGTTTATTTATATGGGCATGTATTCATGACTTTCTATTTTATTCAATGGTTATAATTTGTTTCTATATATATTTAATTACTCAAATTGTCCAGGGTGGCCAAATACTGAAAATTATCATATGGCCAGAATCTGCACTGAATATATAAAGACATTTCCTATTCAACAATATCAAAATACACTGTTTCCTAGCTAAGTTTATATGTACAGCAATGTTAGATGTAACCACAAAAAACGAAAGCAATCTCAGGGTACGACATTAGAGGAACTAACAGAGATTTATACATCATTAAATATAGTGGGCTGTTGGATAGCCCTAAAATCATTAATGTTATTATGTTATTCAGGTGCTATTCATTACATCAGAAAATGCTCTTTGCAATATTAATGGAAGCAAGGTAACTAGGTACCAAATTGTATATATTATAATCTCAAACACATTAACAAATAAAAGGAGCAGAAATTATATTAAAATATGTATAGTAGATCTTTTCAGTGATGGAGTTATGAGTGACTATTATTTTTTAAGATTTACAGATTTGCCACTGGGCATACTATGTTTTTATAATCGAATGGGAAAAAAAAGCAAAACAATAAAAAGCATTGGATCAGCTTCCCACAAATATTGATTCAGTTATTGGGCTAAGGGAAGTTTTACTACCTGGGACGCTTTCATTTTCCCACTGTGCATCACTCCACAGGAGAAAAAAACATGCCAGCCTTTTTGTTTATGGACACTGGGCAGGATAATGCACCATTAAATCTAAGTTGGGATAATGATCATTATCTGCTAGGAGACCTGGAGAGGGTGGGTGTCCAGTAACTCTGTCTATATTCTACCATGGAAGCATTAAAAGAAATCTGCCCTCATATCCTTAGTGGGAAACATGGCCCTGAAAAAGGGTTAAACAGAAAGAAAAAAGGGTTAAACAGAAGTACACAACATAAACCACAAAAAATATAAGACCTATATGTTAAGTTCATTACTCTAAAAAAGATAAAATGTAGGATGTTCCTCTCGTGTGTACTATCATATTTATGAGGTCATTAATGTTTGCCAAAAACAGTACATGCAAAACTGTCTTATTCTTTCTTCTCTGGCATTATCATAATATGATCCTATATGGAGCTTTTGGTAAAAATTGGTATAGTCATTCATTATGCATTTATCTTATTTTAATCCTCTTTGGACTTGATCAGGATGACAATCCTTAGTGCTTGAGAGGTCACCATGAAAAGTATGAAAGCTCAAGATATATCTGCTTATTCACAAGTAAATAAATCATTCTTTTTAATCCTTTAATCTACTCTAGAAATTGAATAATCGAGCTAGAACAGGGATTGTTCCATCTGATTCAAAACATTTGGAGGTCAGAGTCTCAGATTTTTCACATGTTTATTTGCTCTAATTTGCATAATTAGTTAAAATGAACGAATTTGAAAACAAGTAACCAGAGGGTGCTGGATTAGCAGGAGTCTTGAAAGCTTTGCAGCTTCTTCGTATAATTATTGAGGAGGCATGTTTAATTAATATAATACCCATTAGTAACAATTAAATATAGCCAAGGTCAAGAAATGAACCCTTTTACCATTTACAGTTGGCATTTAAATTTTATAGTACTCTCAGCCCAGCAGAAATGTTCATTTATTTCAATGTAATATTCTGTGATACAGTTGGAACATCAAAAATCTCTCTTTTTCATGTCACTATAATACAGTAATTTACGGGTAAGAAATCATTTTAGTTTCTAGAGATATCTATAGAAGAATCTCATAAATGTGAAAGTTCAGTACTCAAAGGAATGAAGATGCGCATACAATTTCAAGTGACTGTGCTTTGCGAACTGGACTCTTTCCGAGCTGAGTGAAAAATAGAATGAAGAGACTTAAATAGTTACTCCGTTTCCTAATCCCACATCTTGTACCTCAATTGAAAGGGGTTAAGAGCCCATTAAATTCTCTTCTTGGTCCATAAGCTTCTTTTCAGTACCTTTCCCAGGTTGCAAAGAAAATTTCCTGAAGGTTAGCCATTAAAGATTACTATACTCCTGAAAATCCTTGACTTATGTCTTGAAACATGGGGTCATTTTAATTATCTATGGATGAAAGACTGGTTTGACTTCAACTCACTTTAGGTGTCTCTTATGATGTATAACATCTTAAGGTTCTGAAAAACTATCTCCCTCATTACAATCTAAGAAATATCATCTTTACTCAGCTTTTTGTTTTTATTTCTGCTTTATGTAATTCATTACTACTATTTCATCAACTCTGATTTCTGTGAATGAGGGAAAAAAATCTACAAAAAAAAAAAAAAAAAAGAAACAGAGAGTATGGAGTTATCTTTTTAGTTTCCATAATGAAGCTACCTTCTCTTTTGTTAAAGCTGTAAAAATTACCATCAATGAATATTATAAGAACCAGAGGATAAAGGAGGTGGGATATGAAAGATACTGACTGTTTATGTGAATGAAAATTTTCATGAATAATACCTGTTCTATGTTCTCAAATTTAAAAAAAATTACAGTATTAATTTTAAATTATTTTTATTGGAGTACAACTGCTTTACAATATTCTGTTATTTCTGTACAGCAAAAGTGAATCAGCCGTAGGTATACGTGGGAAAGATTGGGGGCAGATGGGGACGACAGAGGATAAGATGGTTGGATAGCATCACTGACTCAGTGGGCATGGGTTTGGGTAGACTCCAGGAGTTGGTGATGGACAGGGAGGCCTGGCGTGCTGCAGTTCATGGGGTCACAAAGAGTCGGACACGACTGAGTGACTGAACTAAACTGAACTGATACATGTATCTCCTCTCTCTTGACCTTCCCTGCCAACCACCCGTCACTCTCAAAATTTTTCAAAAGATAGTTTTCAGATAGAAGAGAGATGTAGCTCTAATAGTTATACTTTTCTATGAATTATATGTGTAATATATTTAATATATATGAAATATATGTTTATTACAGAGTTGTCCTATATTAGTTGTGATGAATACTTGGTCTTTTGAAGTTCAAGATAAATCAAGCAAGATGAATTGGGTAGGAACATTTGGACAGAGTAAGGTTTTTTCACATCTGAAGCTGAAATCTTTCACCTGGATGAATTTGCCAAAGCCCAGAGGATTTCCCACAGTTCTAAGGTTTGGAAACATGAAATTTTTAGAATTCTAAATACAATTTCTTTTCCCACAGGAGGACTCACATTAAACCAGCAAACACAAATAGTGTGTAATAACAGAATGGCAAGTTGTGAATGTAATGATAAGCAAAAAAAAAAAAAAAAAAAAGAAATCACAGTACTCTCTATCTCTTTGAAGTGTACTCTGACTTGAGTTTGAGCGATCTGGATGTCAAAAGGAACCGGGATTCATGAACTTTTCTGTGTATATTTTACACCTCAGTGAAATTTACAAAAACAAAGTGAAATCTCTGAAACCCAGGGTCTAAGACTTTCCAGAGTAAACAGTAAGGACAATTCTCCTGGAAGTTTGGGTGGTGGTTTCTAAGGGCAAAGGGTAATAGCCACTGCAGTTGTCAGTTATGATTTGAAACTTTAATTTCTGAATCACAGATGCATGTGTTTCAGAGGAACCTTGGAAATTTGGATGGATGGTTGCCCTAAGAAGACCTTTTGTTTCTGAGTAGTGAGGATGACTCTTTAATGATTTATGGTTTTTCTGTCAGTTGTCTGAGATAACTTTTCTTACTTAATTTGGCAAAACATTTGCTGGTCTTTCCTCTAAACCAGAGGTCAAGATGTAACTCCTACAAAACTTTCCAATTGTTTCCATTTATTCCAAAACTCCTTGACCCTATCAACCTCTCTTACAGGGAACATTTCAAAATAATTGTAATTTAAATTTGGAGTTACAACTCTCTGAAAATGTGACTCATGTATTTTATTGGTGGACCTTCAGCTCTCAGAAACTCTGAAGTATTGAACAAGTGGACGCATTGTGTTTATGGGTAATTAGAGCTACTCTCTCATTTATCACTGGTAGCTCAGATGGTAAAGCGTTTGGGTGATCTTGAGCTAATTGTGAAACTTCTCTAAGCTTTAGCTTCCTTGTCAATAAAGTTAGCTCCAACATATGTAATATTTTGTACATAATAGTATACAATGTATAGGTGAGGTGTGTTGTGTGTGCAGTGACTATGATAAGCATTGAGTACTATAAACGACTTTATCTCCATCCTTTGCGGTTAGTCGCTCAGTCATGTCTCACTCTTTGTGACCCTATGGACTGTAACCCACCAGGCCTCTCTATCCATGGGGATTCTCCAGGCAAGAATACTGGAGTGGGTTATACCATGCTCTCCTCCAGGAGGTCTTCCCAACCCAGGTATTGGACCCAGGTCTCCTGCATTGCAGGTGGATTCTTTACCCTTGAGCTAATAGGGAAGCCCCTCCATCCTTTATTGTTTAGTAAATATATTCTTACAAGTGTATCAACAATTGAATAGACACCTCTATGAGATCGTGAGGTCTCAGATAACAAAGGATCGGTTCTCAGCTGGTCAAATCTTGGTGGTGTTGGGGAAGACTTGAGAGTCCCTTGGCTGCAAGGAGATCCAACCAGTCAATCCTAAAGGAATAGGATATTTATTTCTGAATATTCATTGGAAGGACTGATGCTGAAGCTGAAACTCCAAAACTTTGGCCACCTGATGAGAAGAACTGACTCACTGGCAAAGACCCTGATGCTGGGAAAGATTGAAGGCTGGAGAACAAGAGGACGACAGAGGATGAGATGGTTGGATGGCATCACCAGCTCGAAGGACATGAGTCTGAGCAAGCTCTGGGAGTTGGGATGGACAGGGAAGCCTGGCGTGCTGCAGTCTATGGGGTCACAAAGAGTCTGACATGACTGAGCGACTGAACTGAACCATAATTTTGCTTGGGGATAAGAGGAAGGAGATTCAGAATGAAGCAGGGATAAGTGCCAAGAAACTTTGTCCCTCAGAACCTTTCCACATTTGAGTTTGCCATGCGTAAGAGAGAATATGGATTAGGAGTCCTGCACTTCTGATTTAACTTCTTCCCAGCTAGCATGAATCAGAAGCCCAAATTTCAGTGTATCTCTCTGCTTTCCTTTATTTTTATTTTCCTTCTCTTTCTTCTTGCTTTTTAATGAATTATCAACCTCTTTTTTTGTTTGTTTTTATTTTTTCCTTTTGTTGTTCTTATTGTCTAGTCGCTCAGTTTGTGTCTGACTCTTTGTGACCCCATGGGCTGCAGCATGCCAGGCTTCTCTGACCTTCACTGTCTCCTGGAGTTTGCTTAAAGTCATGTCCATTGAGTTGATGATGCCATCCAACCATCTCATCCTCTGTCACTCCCTTCTCCTCCTACCCTCAATTGTTTCCAGCATCAGGGCCTTTTCTGATAAGTTGCTTTTTTGCATCAGGTGGCCACAGTATTGTAGCTAGGCATCAGTCCTTCCAATGAATAATCAGGACTGATTTTTTTTTGGATTGATTGGTTCGATCTCCTTGCTGTCCAAAGGACTATCAAGAGTCTTCTCCAGCACCACAATTCAGAAGAATCAATTTTTCAGTGCTTAGCTTTCTTTATGTTCCAACTCTCACATCCATACATGACTACTGAGAAAACTATAGCTTTGACTAGATGGACCTACATTTTCAGGAGCTTTTCACAGTCTTCCATCTGTCTTTCCCTCTATTTCTCTTCAATCCACTTCATTTAACTAACCTCACCCAGCCTTTCCCTCAGGTCCCCCAACATGTGGTACTCATATGTTCAGCCAGGTTTTTTCCCTATTCCATAAGCCCTCTGTGCTCACTCCTCATGTTGCATATTGTCCCTTTCTTGAAGGCTCTTTGCTGTCCTTCTTCTATAATTATTCAAAACTCAATTGTACCTCATCTAAGAGGCCCTCACACAAAAGGGCAGTGCTTTTTGAAACCCTTCTTTAAATGAAATCCCATAGCAAGTCTAATTTGTCCTCCCTGACCTGGTAATTAATTATCCATTGACCCCATCATATAGGGTATGTTGTTTTTCTTATGTGTTATTCTTCTTGACATAAAAAAGATTTTAATGATTTGAACTAGGAGCTATGGCATTTTTTTTTTCATTTTCATACAAGGCTCTGTGATATGAAGTTAACATCCTTTCTCTCCACTTCCCATTCACCCTCAGCACTTGTTAAACATAAAGGATACGTGGAACTTGCTGGTTTACAGGTTTTTTGTAGTCCTTGGTTCTGGTCCTTGGGTCTAAGCTGCAGTAGTATAATGCTAATTTGATTGATTTTTTGTTGTCACATGATTCAGGAATTAACTAAATCATTACAAACTTAGAAACATATAAGATATTATAAGAGAGCCAATGGATAGCACAACCTTAGGCCCAGGGGAGAGTGCTGTGCAAGTCATAGGTTGGTGGGGTTCGTATTTAATGATTTAGCCTTCTAATATTCCTTTGTAATTAAGAGATATGCAAATATATAGTTAATATTTAACAGTATTGGTTAAAAGAAGAGAAAAGAGAGAAAGGGAGGGAAGAGAGAGATCTTGAAGACTCTTTGAAATTCATGAACAAATATGATTGGATGGGCAAAGAAAAAAACCAAAGGCTGACCTCCTACAAATAAGCTCAGGAAAGAGAGAAGGGCTCCTCTGATATGCAAGTAGAAAGATTAGACCTCTAGCACCTTAGGAAATCTGAATAGTCTGAGCAATGTTGGCAGAAGCCACACTAAAGAGCTTGCACAGTTCTGCAAATGTCTCACCCAAAGAAATCTGGCATGGTGTTCATCATCTAGCTAATCCTAACATGCAGACATTTCTGAGAGTGAAATCAGATCTTTCTTTGCCAGAGTGTGTTCCTTATTTGGGCAACTGGGTCAAATCAAGAAAGGCCAATATAGGCTGCCAGAGTAGACAAGGAGAGGAGAAATAAAAGAACAAGACATATAATTCATCAGTGATTTCCTCCCAACATTCTTAGCCTCCACCTTGCCTCCATCTTACTGGTAATACAGGAACAAGGTCAAGGATCCGGTAAAAGGTATCTATAGAAAGGGAGTAAATATAGAAAATAAAGTAACTTAAAACATAAAATTTTCTTTCTAGGGATAATTGTGATGATAGTTCAGTAATAAAATAAGATCAGATGAAGTCTGAAGAAATGTTAGAAAACCTGGATAAAGTGGAAAAACATCTGTTTGAAGGCATCAGAATGTTAGAGACACAAAGACGTGTGGGCCAAGTTCTAGAGAGAAGGGAAACAGAGACAGGATTGACATTTGGCCCAGCTTTTCTCCTTGGGACATTTGCTGATTCAAATCTTACAGCCTAGGGGCTGAGAAGCCAAGGAGTTCAAAAGACTACAAGCAGAGAAGCCAAGTGGCAAAAGCTCAAGCAAAAAGCAACAACTTTTTGACAAGCTAAGTCTCAACAGGGCTGATGGAACCATTGCATATAAAGCCTGAGCAGTACAAGTACTTGGGAATGTTCACATGGTAATTTCAAAGGGCAGCACCCATGGAGGAAGGACAAGCCAGAAACAGACCAGCATTCACAAAGACTGAGAACCCCTTTGAATGAGCTCAAACTGAGAATGGACTCAGGTTACCAGTCCCCATCGTAACTGTCTGCTATGAGCAAAAAGAGATCTTTTCAAAAGAAAGATAACGACCTCCAGAGTAGAGGTATCTTTACAGTTTCCTAAAGTGAAAGTGAAGTTGCTCAGTTGTGTCCGACTCTTAGCGACCCCATGGATTGCAGCCTGCCAGGCTCCTCTGTCCATGGGAGTTTCCAGGCAAGAGTACTGGAGTGGGTTGCCATTAAAATCAGCCCAGTTTCAATATAAAACATAATTTGACATACCAGGAAAAAGACTAAATGGTCAAGAGCCCCAAAAGGAAAAGACAATATAAGTCAGTACAGCAGGACAAGATATTGGAGTTTTCAGTCATTAGTTAAAACAACTATGATTTAACAAAGAAAATACACACATGGCAAATAAGTTTATGAAAAGGTGCTACATGTTATATAACGTTAGGGAATTTTAAACTAAAATGATGAGCTACCAATACATACCTATTCAAATGGCTGAAATCCAAAACAATTGAAATACCAAAGCTGGTGAGGATATAGAACAATAGGAATTCTCATTTGTTGCTAGTGAGATTTGACAGTTTCTTATAAAAGTAAACATACTTTTTTCATACAGTAATCTTGTCATCATGCTCCTTGGTATCTGCCCATAGCAACTGAAAAGTTATATCTATATTAAAAACCTGAATGTGGGTGTTTATAACAGTTTCTTTCTTAATTGCCAAAACTTGGAATCCACCAAGATGTTTTCCAATAGATGAACCAGTTGGCTTCTCTGCTTATAGTCTTTTGAACTCCTCGGCTACATACAAAGGAGTAGCATTCAGCAATAAGGAAAGTCTATGAACCCATGAACAGACATGGAAGCATCTTAAATGCATATAGCTAAGTGAAAAAGAGCCAGTCTGCAAAGGCTATGTACATACTGCATGATTCCAACAGTATGAAATTTAGAAAAAGGCAAAACTGTGGCCACAATGAAAAGATCTGTGGTCACTAGAAGTTGTGAGAGGGAGAAAAGGATAGGTGAACCATGGAAATTTAAAGGCAGTGAAACTTCCATGTGTGGTTCTGTGATGATGGATACACTATTGTCAAAAATCACATAATGTACCAAACAAAGAGTGAAGTCCAAAGTAAACCATGGGCTTTAGTTAGTAACAATGTGTCAATATTAGTTTGGTAACTATATCAAATATGTTATACTACCATAAGATGTTAATAATAAGGGAAAGTGGGTAAAGAGGGCAGGAGGTATGAGAACTCTCTATGTGTTGTTCAGTCGCTAAGTCATGTCCAATTCTTTGCGACCCCATGGCCTTCTGCTTGAATTTATGTCTAGTGAGTCAGTGATGCTGTCCAACCATCTCATCCTCTCAGGGTCTTTTCCCATGAGTTGGCTCTTCGCATCAGGTGGGCACATGTTGGAGCTTCAGCTTCAGCAACAGTCCTTCCAATGAATATTCAGGTTGATTTACTTTAAAATCGACTGGTTTGATCTCACTGCTGTCCAAGGGACTCTCAAGAGCCTTCTCTAGTACCACAATCAAAACACATCAATTCTTTGGTGCTCAGCCTTCTTTATGGGCCAATTCTCACATCCATACATGACTACTGGAACTCTATACTTTCTGCTTCATTGTAATATAAATTAGAAATTGCTCAAAAATAATCTATTAATTTAAAAACAAATCTAGACCTGCATACAAAACTTGCAGATGAATCCAGCCACAGCAGCATTATTTAAGTAATCCCAAAGTGGAAATAACCCAAATGTCCACTAACTGATGAATGAATAAATAAGTTACAATAATAACCATACCATGAAATGTGGTTCAGCCATATAGAGAAATCATGTACTGATACATGATTTCTTGAATGGACCTACAACATAGATGGACCTTCAAACCATGCTAAGTAATTGTATAATTCAATTTGCATGAAATGTCCAGAATAGGCAAATCTATAGCAGCAGCAGCAGCAGCAGCAGCAGCAGCATAAAGACAAAGTATATTAGTGGCTGCCTAGGGTTTGGAAAAATGGGGAGTAAGTGACTTATAATAGATTCTTTTTCTTTTTTGGAGAGAGGTGGACAAAAAATTTAAAATTGTGGTGGTAAATGCACAGCACATCAAATTGTACATTTGAAATTATATGGAAAGTGAATTATATCTCAATTAAAGTATTATTTAAAATTATGATTAATTATTAAAAATAAATGGCAACATACACAATTTAAGCAAACATGGTGAAATGCAATCAAAAGAAAGTCTAGAATTTAAAAAGCAGTAGCTGAAATTAAGCACTCAGAAGAATGATTTGACGGTGTCATAGTCAAACAAAATAAAGGATTACTAATGTCAATTAAAAAATAACTAGACTAAAATTTGGAGGGAAAATGATGGAAAACAGAGAATCTATCCCAAAACCCTGGGGGCAGGAAAGACCATGGCATGAAAGTAAAAATGCCACCAGGCTCTCTTGGCACAAAGAGGGAACAGGCTGGCCTGCCTTCAGGTCATTGCTCTGCTGGGAGAGGGGCCTTTTACCCACCATGCAAAATGTTAGAGACCCTGCCCTCCAAGATGCCTTAAATAGCAGAAGCCAGGGCTACCACCCCAGCTCTCAGGGTAAGAGACAGCCTGGTTGTATCTGTCTCTTTCTCTCTCTCTCTCTCTCTCTCTCTCTCTTTTTTTTTTTTTTTCATAATGGCAGAAATATGACCTAAGGGTCCTATCCTGTCCTATATATTTGAGGTGTTTCACTAGTAGTTGAGGCTGATTGGACAGGTTTGAGTCAAATTTACTTTGTTCCATTGTTAATTGAGAAACTATTTCAATAAAATTTTCTTAAGAAAAAAGGAAAAATGAGTACAAAAGACATATGGAGTACATATATAAACTACTGTGTCTAGCCAGGCCCAGGTCACACAACCTAGAGAGAAGACGCAATCTACCTGAATCACTAGGACTTCTCTGAAGGAATAAAATGAGATTCTGATGCCAGAAGTGGAAGGAATGATTTAAAAAAAAAAAAAACAGGTAAAATATAATCTAGATACATCAGTAGATACGTATTTCCCTGTGGTTTGAATCTGGTACAGACAGTAAGAAAGGATGCAGCTCATAGTAGGGGCTGCTAGATTCTGTTGAGGAAAATGTGCTGTGGCAGTAGAGATTTTTAAGTTACATTTTAGAGTCCATATGTAAGTGACATCATGCATTATTTGTCTTTGTGTTATTTCACTTGGCATAGTGTCTTCCAGTTTTATCCATGTTGTCTTAAACAGTTGGATTTTCTTCTTTTTTAAGATTGAGTAATGTTCCATTTTATATATACACCATATTTTCTTTATTCATTAGTGTACTGATGGACACCTAGGCTGTTTCCATATCTTGACTCTTGTGAATAATGCTGCAATGAATATGGGAGTGTAGACATCTCTTCAAATAATGATGGTGTTTCCTTTGGAAGTGGTAGTGAGGAAGAGCTTATGACAAATCGACCATGTGTTAAAGATGTTGGAGGAAAGGTCATTTCAAGGTCATACATAGTTTAAAATCATGACATTCCAGTGAGCCTGTGTGCATGAAGACTTGCTTTTTTTTTTCTGAATTTGAATACACTGCAAAGAAGTGTTGCAAAATGTTTGATCAATATCAAATAAATAAATAAAAAGG
Organism: Capricornis sumatraensis; assembly: GCF_032405125.1. Taxonomy (NCBI): domain Eukaryota; kingdom Metazoa; phylum Chordata; class Mammalia; order Artiodactyla; family Bovidae; genus Capricornis; species Capricornis sumatraensis. Next base: position 1,421,304 of record NW_027184612.1, on the reverse strand, counting down.
ATGGAAATACTTTGTCTTTTACTATGAAACTGGAGGAAAGGCAGGCCTTATAAGCAGCATGGGGATGAGGCCCACTAGAATTTTCTCTGATTATGGGGCTAATTTAGGAGAAGAAGGAGCAAGGCCAAGGAACAATTCTGAAAGCAAAATAAGGCTGCTGAGTCTGCACCCAGTGTATGAGATTAAGTTTTAATGGCGTGTCATGAAGTGGCCGTGACACAGCTGGCAGAGCTGGTTGAGTTGCTGAAAATGGCTCTTGAAGCTACAGGAGTTGGACAGTAGACACAGAAAAAGAATAAGGTGAATCCAAAAGAGTGGAAGGACAAAATTAATAAAGAGCAAAGACAAAATAGAGAAGAAAACTGGTAAACTTGACAATACTGAAAGCGTGTTCTTTAGAAAGACTAGTAAAACAAGCAATATTTTGTAAATGCGATAGGGATGGGACTACCTGTACAGCAGCATTTTTTTAATTACAAAAGAATACTATGCTAACTTTATACCAATACACTTGAAAAGCTGGACAAACTAGATGATAATGAATAAGTTATATGCATCCAATATTGACTCATATTTTGAGTAGAAAATATAAGTAGCTTTATGAGGTTAAAAAATATAATCAACGATGTACACTTAAGAAAGGTATCAGTTGTTTTCCACTTTATTAAACAAAGCTAAGAGTCTCAAGACAAAAATCAGATTTAGAAATTTACCCTAAAATTAACCAGAAGCACATTTCTTTTACGATATCAGGTCGTAATGAATATTAGCAGATAGATTCCACCACCACATTTTTTTAAAAAGTTATAATGATCAAGAGGCATTTATCACCGTAAAGCAGATCTTTTTTAAGGGAAGATAAAGTTGGAATGAGGAGAGAAATGTGCATATCCAATATCAAAGCACACTTCAAAGTTTCAGTGGTTTAAAAAAAATCTACTAAACTATAATAGTACATCAATATATTGTTAAACTTGTATAGGAACCCACGTATATATAAGAAATACAGTACAAGGTAAATAAAGTACAGACTGTCCTTATTGTAGAACTACAAAAATGGTCATACAAATTACACTGTGCAAAGTTGATCTTAATGACCAATGCGGAAAATATTATTGTTCCTTGATCTTAAAATCTTGCTGAGAAAACACTAGAAACTTGTTGGTTGTAGATATATATATAGACTTTAAAAGAGTGACTTTACTGTACACATGAAACTACCACAATGTTGTTAATCAATTGTACTCCAATATAAAATAACAAGTTAAAAAATGTTTTTAATCCTAAATGTAGAGCTTGATTTATATAATTGTTTTAGATGACAATTGCAAGTCATTATATAATAATGCTAACATATTTAGATATTACAATGTTTATTTTACTTAAAGATACATTCTTTTAAGCTTTCAAAATATAGTAAACCTTATTCTTAGTTAAGAGACTGCAACCTAAAACATTAGAAATACTGAGAATTAGCATGTTTTATTCTATTGTCAAAAAAACTTACACGACTTCTAGTTTTGAGCCCAACATGAAAGGAGCTTGGAAGTTGCCACTCTGTACTAACAAGTAAATATCTGAACAAACTGAAAAATCAACAATTCTTAGATACATTAGAGAAGTAAGGTCACAGGAAAAATCACCATGCCCAAAACTGGAGAGGCAGACACAGAATATAATAGCTTACTGGAAGAGAAATGCAAGAGCAGAAATCACTGTGGAAACCAATACTGAGGTAGGAAAAACTGAACTGTATTTGATGTATTTGCCAAAGGCTCAGTGTGCAAATGTCTATATGATAAAAATTCCAGGGAGGCCTCTATTCTTTGGTGAATTTTGTCTCTTGAGCTCTGCCAGGCGTCACTACTGGGTGAAGAAGGTCAGAGTAAATTCCTCTTCTGGCTGAGGAGGGAAACAGAAACAATTTTGAAATACACCAGAAAATTCTACTATTCATAATAAGGCCTGCCCTCAGTCAATTCAGTTCACTCACTCAGTCGTGTCCGACTCTTTGTGACCCCATGGACCGTAGCATGCCAGGCCTCCCTGTCCATCACCAACTCCTGGAGTTTACTCAAACTCATGTCCATTGAGTCACTGAAGCTCTCCAACCATCTCATCCTCTGCTGTCCCCTTCTCCTCCCACCTTCAATCATTCCCAGCATCAGGATCTTTTCCAATGAGTCAGTTCTTCCTATCAGATGGCCAAAGTAGTACAGTTTCAGCTTCAGCGTCAGTCCTTCCAGTGAATATTCAGGACTAATTTTCTTTAGAATGGACTGGTTGGATCTCCCTGCAGTTCAAGCGACCCTCAAGAATCTTCTCCAACGCCACAGTTTAAAAGCATCAATTCTTCAGTGCTCAGCTTTCTTTATAATCCAACTCTCACATCCATACGTGACTACTGGAATAACCATAGCTTGGACGAGATGAACCTTTGTTGGCAAAGTAGTGTCTCTGCTTTTTAATAAGCTGCCTAGGTTGGTCATAACTTTTATTCCAAGGAATAAGCGTCTTTTAATTTCATGGCTGCAGTCACCATCTGCAGTGATTTTGGAGCCCCCAAAAATAAAGTCTGTCACTGTTTCCACTGTTTCCCCATCTATTTGCCATGATCTTAGATTTATGAATGTTGAACTTTAAGCCAACTCTTTCACGCTGCTCTTTCACTTTCATCAAGAGACTCTTTAGTTCTTCTTCACTTTCTGGCATACGGGTGCTATCATCTGCATATCTGAGGTTATTGGTATTTCTTCCAGCAATCTTGATTCCAGCTTGTGATGCATCCAGTCCAGTGTTTCTCATGTTGTACTCTGCATATAAGTTAAATTAACAGGGTGACAATATACAGCCTTGACGTACTCCTTTCCCAATTTGGAACCAGTCTGTTGTTCCATGTCCAGTTCTAACTGTTGCTTCTTGACCTGCATACAGATGTCACAGGAAGCAGGTCAGAAGTTCTGGTATTCCCATCTCTTGAGGAATTTTCCAGTTTGTTGTGATCTACAAAGTCAAAGGCTTTGGCATAGTCAACAAAACAGAAATAGACATTTTTCTGGAACTCTCTTGCTTTTTTGATGATCCAAAGGATATTGGCAATTTGATCTCTGGTTCCTCTGCCTTTTCCATATCCAGCTTGAACCTCTGGAAGTTCACAGTTCATGTACTGTTGAAGCCTGGCTTGAAGAATTTTGAATATTACTTGGCTGGCATGTGAGATGAGTGCAATTGTGCTTTAGTTTGAGCATTCTTTGGCAATGCCTTTCTTAGGGACTGGAATGAAAACTGACCTTTTCCTGTCCTGTGGCTACTGCTGAGTATTCCAGATTTGCTGGCATATTGAATGCAGCACTTTCACAACATCATCTCTTAGGATTCAAAATAGCTCAACTGGAATTCCATCACTTCCACTAACTTTGTTGGGGTGATGCTTCTTAAGGCCCACTTGACTTCACATTCAAGATGTCTGGCTCTAGGTGAATGACCACATCATCTTGATTATCTGGGTCATGAAGATCTTTTTTGTATAGTTCTGTGTATTCTTGCCACCTCTTAATATCTTCTGCTTCTGTTAATATCTTCTATTTCTGTCATTTATTGTGCCCATCTTGGCATGAAATGTGTTCCCTTGTCATCTCTAATTTTCTTGAAGAGATCTCTAGTCTTTCCCATTCTGTTGTTTTCCTCTATTTCTTTGCACTGATTGCTGAGGAAGGCTTTCTTATCTCTCCTTGCTATTCTTTGGAAGCCTGCATTCAGATGGGTGTATCTTTCCTTGTCTCCTTTTCCTTTTACTTCTTTTCGTAGCTGTCTGTGAGGCCTTCATAGACAACCATTTTGCCTTTTGCATTTCTTTTCGTGTGGATGGTCTTGATCACTGCCTTTTGTACAATGTCACAGACCTCCATCCATAGTTCTTCAGGGACTGTCTATCAGGTCTAATCCCTTGAATCTGTCTGTCACTTCTACTGTATAATTGTAAGGAATTTTATTCAGGTCACATCTGAATGGTCTAGCGGTTTTTCCGTTCAGTTCAGTTCAGTCACCCAGTCGTGTCCGACTCTTTGCGACCCCATGAATCACAGCACGCCAGGCCTCCCTGTCCATCACCAACTCCCAGAGTTCACTCAGACTCACGTCCATCGAGCCCGTGATGCCATCCAGCCATCTCATCCTCGGTTGTCCCCTTCTCCTCCTGCCCCCAATCCCTCCCAGCATCAGAGTCTTTTCCGGTGAGTCAACTCTTCGCATGAGGTAGCCAAAGTACTGGAGTTTCAGCTTTAGCATCATTCTTTCTAAGGAAATCCCAAGGTTGATCTCCTTTAGAATGGACTGGTTGGATCTCCTTGCAGTCCAAGGGACTCTCAAGAGTCTTCTCCAACACCACAGTTCAAAAGCATCAATTCTTCGGCACTCAGCCTTCTTCACAGTTCAATTCTTACATCCATACATGACCACAGGAAAAACCATAGCCTTGACTAGACGGGCCTTAGTCGGCAAAGTAATGTCTCTGCTTTTGAATATACTATCTAGGTTGGTCATAACTTTTCTTCCAAGGAGTCAGCATCTTTTAATTTCATGGCTGCAGTCACCATCTGCAGTGATTTTGGAGCCCCCAAAAATAAAGTCTGACACTTTCCACTGTTTCCCCATCTATTTCCCATGAAGTAATGGGACCAGATGCCATGATCTCCGTACTTTATCAATTTCAGTCTGTATTTGGCAATAAGGAGTTCATGATCTGTGCCAGAGTCAGCTCCTGGTCTTGTTTATGCTGTCTATATAGAGTTTCTCCATCTTTGGCTGCAAAGAATATAATCAGTCTGATTTCGGTATCAACCATCTGGTGAAGTCCATGGGTAGAGTCTTCTCTTGTGTTGTTGGAAGACGGTGTTTGCTCTGACCAGTGCATTCTCTTGGCAAAACTCTGTAGCCTTTGGCCTGCTTCATTCTGTACTCCAAGGCCAAATTAGCCTGTTACTCCAGGTATTTCTTGACTTCCTACTTTTGCATCCCAGTCCCCGATAATGAAGAGGACATCTCTTTTGGTTGTTCTAGAAGGTCTTGTAGGTCTTCATAGAACCATTCAACCTCAGCTTCTTCAGCATTATTGGTCAGGGCATAGACTTGGATTACTTTTATATTGAATAGTTTGCCTTGGAAACAACAGAGATCACTCTTTCATTTTTGAGATTGCATCTAAATACTGCATTTCAGACTTTTTGGATGACTATGATGACTCCTCCATTTCTTCTAAGGGATTTTTGACCACAGCAGTAGATATAATGGTCATCTGAGTTAAATTCACCCATTCCAGTCCATTTTAGTTTGCTGATTCCTAGAATGTCGATGTTCCCTCTTGCCATCACCTGTTTGATCACTTCCAGTTTGCCTTGATTTGTGGACCTAACATTCCAGGTTCCTATGCAGTACTGCTCTTCACAGCATCAGACTTTACTTCCATCACTTAGTAAGTCCTGCCCTCAGGAGGGACTGTTTTACCAGAGGTCCAATCTATTGGGTTTTGTTGGGTTTTGAGACTGACTGACCTGAAGGAAGGGAAATACCCTACCCTACCCACTTAAAGTGAGAGAAAATGTTGAGTGGCACTTCCCAAATTCAGTGCTGAGGAACACATGCTCATTATAAGACTGAGACCTAATCATAAGACTATAGATGCTTCTGCAGCCCCACATCACTGAAGATCTGTTTGCTGCAGTTAATTCCACCAGTATACTGTGTCTGGCGTTTCAAGGAGAAAACTGAATCATATGAAATGCTTGGTTAAAACCACAAGTGGCAGAAAAAGAGTGGAATATAAAAATAGGAACAAAGAACAATGGCAATAAATGTGAAACAGGATCAGATATGATAGATATTAATCTAATGATATCAATAATCATTTTAAATACCAATGATTATACCAATTAAAAGATTGTCACAGAGCATTTAAAAACAAGATCCATTTATAAGAAATCTACTTTAAATCTTCATATAAAGACACACATAACTTAGAAGCAAAGGGTTGTGGAAAGGGATATCATACTAATTCACAGAAGTTTGAGAAGCCGTATGAGTTTCAGTCAAAGCAGATTTGAGGGCGCGGAAAATTACCAGGCACAAAGAAGGCTTTCCATAATGATAAAGGGGTCAGTTCTCCAAGAAGCCATAACAATTCTTGATGTGTATGTGCCTGACAAGAAAGCATCAAATTAGTGAGACAAAAACAGAACTGCAAGGAGAAAGAAAGATGCCCAGCATCATAGTTGGATATTTATACACCCCTCTATCCTAAATGGAGAGATCCAGCAGGCAGAAAATCAGCACAGACATAACTGAACTCAACAACACCATTGACAAAATGGATGTAATAAACGTCTACAGACTGCTTCATCCAACAACAGCAGAATGCACATTGTCTCAAGCTCACATGGCATATACACCAAGAGGGACCACATTCTGGGACATAAAGCATGCTCTAACAAATTAAAATAGCAGAAATCATATGAAGTCTATTCTATTCTCAGACCATGATAGAAGTAACTTGAAATCAATAGTAAAAAGAGAGGTGGAAAATTCCCAAATACCTAGAAATGAAGCTGTTCAGGTATCAACATTCCATGGGTCTTGCCCTCTGTATGTGAACATGCACAATGACCCAGCACCCAGAGACTTTGAAAGATGGGGCCTGATTGTTCTCTAATTGTGATCTACATCTATCATTACTGTGGTGGTTTGTGAACTTGATAACAGCTGTGAAGTTTGGCACTTCCTCACTGTTAATACATGCTGGTATCTGAAATTTGTTCTGTTGGGGGGACAGGCATTATTTAATTAAGTAATGGTAACTGAAATTCATGCACGAGCAAACTGTTCAGAGTGAGGACTGCCTGTATAGCATACATTGAGTAATGTTCCATGGTAAGAAATAAATACCTAGAGGCCTATAGGATGAGAATTCATATCTTGTTATGTGGAAGTCTTTCTCTAAGCGGAATGTGAAACAGAGATATAAAGAAAAAGAGAGTTGCTTTGACTTCATAAAAATGAAAGAATTCTGCATAGCAAAAGGCAACCCAAATAGAGTTGAAGATAACTGGCCAACTTGGACACATAAACATGTGACAATGTCTTTGGCCAACAATTCCTTTTCTTCACAATAGAATGAGGGAGGAAATCTCAGTGAGCCAAACCTCATGAATCGATAGATGAGAGGTTAGACTAAATTTCTCATATGGTGTGGATTTAATTTTATGGAATGCAAAGTATCTTCCAGTAGGAAATATGGAGTATTACCAGTTCAGTTCAGTCGCTCAGTTGTGTCCCCTCTTTGCGACCCCATGAATCGCAGCACGCCAGGAGTATTACCAGTCTTATCCAAATCCTTAGCAATGGACACAGGTAAACCTTGAATAACTGTGATGGCTGAGTTTCTTTTCTGTTCTACAAGAGAGAGAGAACAATTAGCAGAATGTGTGTTTCTCCAGGGCAGAATTCTAGTATTGTCTCTGGACCACTGAGCTTTGCAAACAATCGAAACGCACAGTCTCTGGCAAATCACTCTTAAACAATCCAAAGGGAGAGAAACGGAAAGGCTGATGAACTTGCTAGTCACCGTTGTGGTCCTGAGTCCTGAAAACAGTGATGATGGGGAGTATGTGATGTCACCCGTGTGAAACTTACAGGGCATGGAGATTGAGATGTACAGGGTGTAGATTCCAGTGAAGTTGAGTAGGGAAGAATGCCTCTCAGAACCCACCTCAGCTGAATTACTTATGGTCTCAACTGGGAAATGTTGATTAAGAAATGAGAGGATACAGGCAGGAGCAACTCCTGAAATAGTGCCTAAATAACTCAAATATTCCTAAGGAATCCTGCGGACAACTGTGTCAGAGAGGAGCTGACAAATGGAATATAATAAGCACAGAGATCATGCCCTTGTCAGCTAGCGCACGGAGAGCATTACTGATCCTCAGCAAATCCTTACTGATCCGCAGAAAAATGTACTGTGACTGGGTCTAAAACCTGACTGGAATTTTCCATAGATGTGTGATATTGGAGATGCGTTTGCAGCTGCACTTGCCAAATCACCTTTTCAAAGCACAGTAGGTCATGGCCAAAGGAGCAAGGGCTGCTCTGCGTGCTCTCAGGCAGAAAAGGATTTTAGAAATGCCAAGTTCTCTTCCACAAAGGAAGGGGTTAGCAGATTATGAATTAGTGATTAGTACAAGTGTCTGTGATCCCTCAACTAATTTCCATCTTGAAGCTGGGATATAAAGACTCAGGTGCTGGGTGGTGAGCCACAATCTCTCGGAATAGGGGCTTAATCAAGACTAGATGGGCTGAATTTGGGTCTCGGCATCTGGTACCAGCTCTTTTTCCAGCAGGATGCCTTTAGACATGTCCCTGACACCTTTGCATCTATAGCTTTTTGTTGTTGTTTGGTTGTTTAAATATATAAACTGGTGATAACACTACTTGGTGGCATATTCTATTTAAAAAAAAAAAAGCAACCTTTCATTACTCAATGCAAATCAAACAGTAAATGCGTTCTCTTAGTAAACCTGCTTAACAATTTTCTGGACTCTTCTGCTCTGGGCCAGATTCAGAAATACACAAGTGAAAGAGGAGACAGTACATCATGTTTTATTCAATTGGGTCTTGATACCTATGTGTGACTCTTAACCAAGGAGTATGCAGTAGTTAGGGACACAGATTGAAATTGTTTAGAGTGTGTCCTAAACTCTGACTGCCAGGATTTAAATCTTAACTCTGGAAATTGTAAAACCTGGGAAAAATTGCTTCCCTAAACTTCATTTCCTGCATCTGAGAAAAATCACAGTATCTACCTTGTTGTAGACTGAATAATACCCTTGTCCCTGAATGTCCACATTCTAATGCCCAGAACCTGTGAATGTCACATTAAATGACAGAAGGGATTTTGCTAATGGAATTAAATGAAGGTTATTGACGGGAAGATTATCCTGGGCTACCTGGATGGGCCCGAAGTCATCACTGGTGTTCTCATGAGAGAGAGGCAGAGGGAGATTTGACTCCAAAGAGAAAGTGATGATGAAGCTGGGTTTGGATTGATGCAGCCCGAAACCAAGGAATGCTGACAAGGAAACAGATTCTATCTTAGAGCCTCCGGAGGGGACATGAATGATCCTACCAACTCCTGATTTCAGTTCAGTGAAACTGGTTTTGGACTGCTGTCTTCCAGAACCATGAGAAAATGTGTTTTGTTTTAAGCCACCAAGTTTGTAGTAATATTACGGCAGCCATAGCAAACAAATGTGTACCTCTTAAGAACTATTACCCCAGTTAAAGTGTGTGACTGGAGGCACACTTAGTGGCATATGTGCGTGCAGCAGGTATGCCATCATAAGCCATTCTTAACAACCTGAATCCTTGGATTTGCAGGATCATCAAATCCAGTAGTGTGGTTGCCATTTATCTCCTTGTTCATCCTGGTAACATGTCTAGACAGCTAGTAGAGAGAGCTGGGTCCTTCTCCACAGGTCCTCTCACCTCTATTAATTAGAAAGAAAGTCAGAGTTGCTCGGCCATGTCCAGCTCTTTGTGATCCCATGGACTGTACCCCCCGAGGCACCTCTGTCCATGGGGGTCCTCCAGGCAAGAATACTGAAGTGGGTTGCCATGCCTTGCTCCAGGGGCATCTTCCCAACCAAGGGATCGAACCCAGGTATCCTACATTGCAGATGGATTATTTACCAACTAAGCCACCAGGGAAGCCCATGAGTACTGGGGTGGGTAGTCTGGCTCCTTTCTTCAGGGGATCTTTCTAACCCAGGAATCGAACTGGGGTCTCCTGCATTGCAGTCAGTTTGTTTACCAACTGAGCTACCCAGGAAGCCCTAATTAGAGGGAAGAGGTCACTTAAGATGTTACTTAAGTCACCTTATTCTTTTCCTTTCCTTCATGACTCTTCATCCAACTGGTCTTTATAAATTTTAAAGAAAACAAAGTCATTTCTCAATGGATTCAGATACTACCCCAAATTAATATTCCCAGTAAGTTCTTGTTTTTAGTTCCAGAACCTCATCACCAGAAATTCCTGAGCCTAAATCCCCCCTAGCTTCTGGGATCACTCATTTTTCTCATTTCTACCTTTTCCTTTCAGTTGAGCCTTGTCATTTTAGTCCCTTCTTTAAACACAACTCATAATCAGGTGACATGGCCAAGTGATGAATGTATAGATGGTTTGGTTTTAATCCTGGGTTTTTTGCCATCTACTTACTATATGACATTGGACAGGCTCTTTAACCTCTCTGAGCCTCAGTTTCAAAACAATAAATAATATTATAATAATACTAAAGATAGTAAAATAATAAAACAGTATAATAATACTAAAATACAAAAAAAAGTATTATAAATAATACGTACCCAAGATTGCAATTGTGAGGATTAAATTAGTTTAATATTTGCTAAGCACTTAAAATAGTACTTGTTACAGTGTAAGCACTGTAATTGTGCTTGGTAATAATAATAAATGCAATTCCAAGCACATAACTTACTCAACTTTCTGTCATAACTTTGAGGTATGTATTTGATGAAATCAATAAAATCATTCTGTTTCAAGGGGAACAGAAAAATATTTTTGAACAATTGTCCATGTGGCTATTTCACCACGTTTAGTGTTTCCAAATTTCTGTACAACAGCCTGGGCTAGTCCAGTAGCAAATTAGAAATAGAGCTTATGTTCTGCACCTTTTACCTCACTGTCCCCCACCGCCCCCCCCACACACAAATCCCCATCTCTTTGGACATAAACTTCCATTTGTCCTCCATCTCCTGTGCACCTACTTCTAAGAAAGGGTCTGGGTCCATCCATGTCATTACAAAGTAGCACTGACATATAAACACTATCATGTGTAAAATAGCAAGCTAGTGGGAAGCTGCTGTATAACACGGAGAGCCCAACCTGGTGCTGTCCGATGACCTAGAGGGGTGTGACGGGAGGGCCGAGGTAGGCTCAATTTTTTATATATATATATAATTATATATATATATAATTATGACTGATTTGCTTTGTTGTATGGCATAAACCAACACAACATTGTAAAACAATTATCTGCCAATTTGAAAAACAAAGGTGTATGATCTCCAGCTTAGTGTGAATTTAAGACAAAGGTACCATTTACATCAGAGAGACAGCTTTTCAAGACTGGCTTTGCTTTTCAAGTTTGTTTTGTTTTCCTGTCTCTCCCAGCCTTCCAACCATGGACAAATACAGGAGATCCATATTATGGCTCAACACTTAGCACCTGTGCCATTCTCTGAGCCTGAAACGGGCATCTGGGCAACACTCCTGTCCTGGGACTGCTGAGAGGACCACGCCTAGCTCTGTCTCAGGCAAAGGATGAACTGCTGCTCAGGCAGCCCATTGCATCCCATCACCCTGGGTACACGGCAGTGACTGGTTCAGGGAGGGCCTGGGTGGGCTCCTCACAGTCAAGGGCTGTTTCTGGATCTCTAAGAAGAAAATATTTAGCGCAAGGAAGACATGCATCCTTGAGTCTGAAATTCTCAAATCTTCCACAAGCCACCTTCTAATTCTTAAGAGATATATGCAGGGAAAATGCCCTGCTTAGTAATAACTAGAGTTTTAGCCTGAAGTCCCACACAAAATGTCTAATCTTAAGAAACAGAAGAGGCCCTAGGTGAGATCTCACTTGTGGCCTAGACCAGTATTGGGCATGATATAGAATAAGGACTACCTGGCTCATAATTACCTGAAGTACTGTTGAAATCCAGACTGTTAACTCTTCCACAAAGCAAGGAAATTAAGAGTGGTGGGGCCAGAATTATGCAGTTTTCATGATTAGTAACTAGTCATTATTTCCAGTCTAACCTGAAAGCAATTTGGTCTCTTTTCTTTCAGGATCTTATCCTTACTTTGGTCTTACAGCTTCCAAACTGAGGAGGAGGAGGGACAAGTGTTCTGAAAAAGGAGGGGATCCAGGCAAGGAAACAGTGTTCAGTTTGAACATTTAAAAAATAGTTTATTCTGGGAAAATGGTGCAAGGAGAACAAAAGAAGGTGGGTCAAATTTTAGGAAAAGTAATGAAATTTAGTGAGCAAATAGCAGTTGAAGGGAAAAGCAAACTGAAATACAGCATCAGTTTAAACAGTTGATGTTAGAGACAGAAGTAGGAGCATCATGCCTACGGAGAGGAAAATACAGTTCTCCCATACTGTTGTCCCCAGGACTGAGCAGAACTTGGTTCATTTAACTTACTGGTTTTCAACCCATAGCATCCACCTGTAAATAAAACACAGGACACTGTGTTGTGATTGCATAACAAATTGTAAATATTAATCATCACAGGTCCAAAAAGCAAACATGCTATTGACCAAAGGTGAGTTGTACAAGGGGAAAGACAGAACTGGGGGCACAAGCAGTCACAGGCATAAAGAAAAGGACGGGATTAGAGTGAAAGGGAATCCTGTAGCTATGTACTATAGCTAATATTTCCTGAGAGCTTCCGTGTGTTGGACATTGAAGGCTGCAAATGTGTTATTATTTGCATCCTCACGGGCAACTCCATGCAGTGGTGGTGATCATCCATTTCCTCATTGTACAGGTGAGGAAACAGAGGCCCAGGAAGGTTGAGTAAATTGCTCAGGATTGCAGAGCTAACAACCTGAAGAACAAAGCTTCCAAGCCAAGTGGTCCATCTCCAGAACCAAGGCTTTTAGCCACTGTGCTACCACTTCTCCCTTCGGTAAAAGCCAGCAAAAATCGCATGGCATTACGGAAGAGAAGCGGCGTAAATAATGAAATGAATACGATGTATTGAAAGGAAGAGGGATGAGAAGTAGTGAGGGTAGGGGTTTATCTTCCTGCCTCATGTTAGGGTGCTAAAATCGATCTACAATGGATACAGCAGATGAACACAACGTTTAGAATTATGGGGGTAACATTCATGTGGCCAAAAACTGTCTCTGGAGAGGGGAACTGGGGTTAGAAAAGTTGAATTTCTGTATTTGAAATGCTATCATGTCCACATATTATTTTCATAAAAATATTTCTATTTGTTTAGAAATAGCTTCAACGGTGTAAATGCATTAAAACGTGAAATTCAAAGTCATCTTTACATCTCATACATTTGTTAAGTGCTTGGCTTATTAGAATTGTTCTTTTCAGCTTTGAAGGTTTTTTTTTTTTTTAATGAAAAGCAGTATAAATTTTAAAATTTAAAAATTGTTCCTGGTAATATTGCCAGCAAGGCCGAGAGAAGGTGTGGAACTATTACCAGCAACCTGGATTTCAGCCCTGCTTCTGGGAGGCCGTCCTGACAACAAAGGGAAGGAGAGTCTCTAAAGTCAGGGAGCAGAAGCTTTGATCCTCTGGAGTTGTAACAAACAACTTAGAGTAAATGAACCAGGCGGCAGGGTGCCGGGAGGGGGCTGTCGGGCTCTCTGTGATGGTGTTCTTTGTTTTTGTGGGACTAATCTCAGAAATATTGCATTAGGCTCAGTGCTGTGCATTTTTAGGCTGGAGTTACCATATGTTTCCATCTGTATACTTCATGAACGCAAGCACTTTTATGCTTCCTTTAAAATGGGAATCTCCTATTTGAATTGCCTGGTGAAGACCTTTGAAGTGATTCATTAAGTATACATATGCGTGCTCTATCTCCATCTATGTATCTGTCAATCATCCTTTCCCTACTCACCTACCTGTATTAGTCTGCTCAGGCTGCTATAACAATATAGCATAGACTAGGGGGCTTAAACAACAGACGTTTCACACTCCTGGGAAGTCTAAGATCAAGGCAGATCTGCTTCCAGGTGAGTCCTTCATTTTTGGCTTGTAGATGGCCATCTTCTGCTGTGTCCTCCTCACATGGTGGAGAGAGAAAGCTCTAGTGTTTTTTTCTGTTTCTTATAAGAGCTAATCCCAGCTCTACCTTCATGGCCTCTGCTAAACCTAGTTACCTCCTAAAAACTCCGTTTCCTAATTGCATCACACATAAGGGGATAGAGCTTCAGTATATGAATCTGTGGAGGGGGACAAAAGAATTCAGTCTTAACTCTCTATATCTGTTTCTATCTGTCTTTCTGTGTAGAATAATAATAGTGGCTTATAATTCATTTCCCTGTGTTATTGTATCCTTCTCAAACTCGTGTGAGGTAAATTGGCCATAGGAAAATCACTGATTTCACTGAAACACTTGAAGGTGGAATTAACTTTGGGATCACACAATCAATAAATGATGATGCCACAGTTCAGTCCACTTCTTCTCCATCCTCCTTTCCTTCTCCCTTCACTTTCTGACTCTATTCCAGCCACATTATTTACTAGCTTTTCCCTGAGGACACTGGTATCCTTCTGGGCCTTGGAGAGGTTATTCCCATTATCTGGAAGTCTTCTTCCTCGTATATCTGATTCAGGTGCCTCCCTCTACACTGTTCACATTGAGCCTTCCCAGTAAGACTTATCCTGTCTACTGTTTAACTTGAAAACCTTGTTTCTCTGCCCACAAGGTCAATTTCCCATATACTGCTTAATCTCTATTGCGTTTGTTACTAGGCTTCCCTGGTGAGTCAGTCAGTAAAGAATCCACCTGTAATGCAGGAGACCTAGTCCGATATCTGGGTCAGGAAGAGCCCCTGGAGAAGGAAATGGCAACCCATTCCAGTATTCTTGCCTGGGAAATCCTGTGGACAGAGGAGCCTACAGGTGGGCTACAGTCCCTGGGGTTGCAAAGAATCTGACAAAACTTAGTGCCTAAACCACAACAACAACTTGTCAGATAATTTACATTGATTTCTGTTCTCCCCTCTGACTAAAAGATAGGCTACACAGAGTCAGGAATTTTGCTTTCATTGAACCTAATAGAGGCCCAGCAGAACTCTAGGGTCTGCAAGAACTGGACACAGTTGTAACTCTTCTGTTTGGTATTTTAGCAGCCTATCTCAGAGCCAAGCCAGTTATTGAAGAGAATCTTTTCTGATACTTTAAGCAGTATGATAAACTTGAAATAAACTTAAACTTTCCACAATTACAGAGCAGGCATGGATTCTTCCTTTGTTTCGCCAGACACATGAACCTGGATCCAAAATCCATCCTCTCCGGGTGAAGTGGGAATGCACAAAGATGACTGGCCTAAGTCTCAGCTGGATAAAAAAGATGCACAAAAGAGACATTTAAACATTTTCAAAAACTAAAACCATAAAGTGTGTTTCCTCTTCACACATCAGGGATTATCTAGCCTTTAGTGTGGTTAGAGTAGTGTGGGGTGGTAGGGGTTGGGGAGAGAGAGATGTAGAGAGAAGTAAGGATGAGTTGCCCTGTCTCTGCCTCCTCTGGACCTTAGTTCTTCCTGGACTGTCACTCCTTACACTCAAAGCAGATTTCAGGAGTCAGCACACATGGTCATGATGTGTGCCTCACTCCACAACCCAGTCACTGGGACCCAGAAAATTTTGCAACCTCAAGTCTCCCTCAACACATCATGACTCATATGTATCAATGAGTAAAGACACATAAACTGTAGTAGATTAATAAGAATAAGTTTTTATATATATATAAATTACATATATACATATTTGTACATGAATCTGGGAAAGATGAGAGCCCATTGAGGCAAATGGCTAGGGGGAGAGGAAGCAGCTAAAGATAGCAGTGGGCACTCTGCCAGTTCCAAGTGTAGGGAAAATAGCCAGAAGTTTGGGTTGGCCAAGTTTACAGTCAAACCAGGGATGTCACAGTGGATGATACATGCAGGTTATTTTCCATCCTCCAAATGCAACTTCTCAAGTCTGGTATGTACTTTTGCACTGGGCTCATGTGTTTCTCACCTTGCAGCACACTTACACCGACATTCCTCACCCATGCACATACACCACACACGTACTCCTGCACACCGCTGAGAGTGTGGTCCTTTGGCTCGTGGTAGGAAGGAAACAGGTTAACAGTTTCACTTAAGTGGGTAGAGTCGTTTTCCAGCAAAGCCCGTTCATCATTGCACAGGATCTGCAGAGCAAGATATGCTCTTTATTTGTTGAGTTACTTCAGAGAAGAAAGAAGTTCACTAATGCTCCAGTGAAATCCCAGGCAGGTGATGAAAGTACCAGACCCAGAGCACAGACGCAGCTTCCCTGACCAGGAGCCACTAAACACAACACTGTGCTCCTCCAAAGTCAGAGGGGTGCCCTGAGTTGGGGTCCCAGGTGTTCTGAGCATAGAAGTTCCTCTCTAAATATATATGGTGCTATCCCCCGTCGTGCTGTGTGGGTTTGGGCTGGGGAGGCCTGGGTGCTTCGTGTGAGTGGAACACCAGAAGTGTACCCAGTCATAGCAGGTGTGGTGCTGTCCCCCAACACCCCCTCTGTGCTTTGCATATATGAGTTCCAAGTCCAATGGCAGGTGTTGACACTGGGGCCTCCCATCCTAGATGAAATGTTGCGCCTCCCATGTATTCCACCCATGGTGTATTGGCCAGGTGGGCCCCAGTTGTACTGATGGGAAGTGTGGATACCAGGTCCTCCAGTCCTGGGAATGATGTTGTTCCCTCCTATACCACCACCACTTGCATCTTGGACAGGTGGGTTCCAAGCCAGGGGTGGGTCTCACACTTGCAAATCCAATGGATGCATTGTTGCTCTGGTGGAAAGTGGAAATTGACTTGTCCCTTAACACAAATTTCTTCTCCATGGTGATGGGATTTGTAACTGTAGATTTTCTACACTCGTGTGGGTCCTGGGTGCAGCGATGGGAAGTGGTCACACCCCGACCTCTAACCCTAAGGATGGTGGTGTCCCCTGCCATCACTCTACCACCTGGATTCAGCTCAGGTAGAACCCAGGCATTTGGCTTCAAGTTGAAAGCAGATATGTGCCCGGATGCTGGGATGGTGGCCTGCCCTTCCTACTGCAGCAGCCGTGCTGCAGTGAGATGACTCCCAGGTGGCCTGGCCCACAGTAGGAACACACGTGGTGCTGGGTGCCCCACACAGTTCTGTCCAAAAGTTAGGTGGGCCAGATGCTTCTGAATAATTGAGGCCTAGGGCATTCACACCAGCCTCAAAACTCCCACAAGCCTCCCATAGAGGCTGCAGGTCCCATCAACAGTGGGCCTGATACGGTACTACCAGACAGCAAGCTACTGTCTCCAGTACTGGGCACCAGGACCAGGCACTGTGGTATCCGCTCCAAAACCAGCAGTAGCAGATACATCCCTGGGGAAATACCTGAGTTGTAGACAAAGGCCGGCTGCATGTTGATGGTGCTGGCGGCAGACAGGGGATCTGGCAAGCCTGAATCCATTATGCTTCCTCTGGGTGTCTGGACTGCTGAAGAAGTTAGCTTTCTATCTTGTTCTAGGGCTAATGGGTTTCCCAGTGGAATAGACTTGGTAGGCTTCTTCCTACTGTTGGCCCCAGATGTGGGCTGAATGGTGAGTTCTGGGTCCAAGCTTCTGGGTTTCAGGCTTCACTTGAAACATGGGTGCCTCTGTTGACCAGATTCACAGGTAAATAAGTTGAGGCTTGGGTCCAGGCATTGCCACCACTGGGTGCTGTGTTCTCAGAACCAAGAACAGCCATGTGATATGGGTAATGGTTCTTCTTGGAGTCAGAGGTAGACTGAACAATAACAGTCTGAGGAGGAAGTGTTGTGTGCATAGCATCAGTGTCAAAGACTGGTTTGACATCTGTAGAGATGCTATCTGCTGGAGCACAGATAACTGCTGAAGCCATAGGTGGGGGGCTGGGAAAATCAGGAACTGAAGTCATAGGTGGGGGGCTGGGGGAAACAGGAGCTGAAGCCATAGATGAGAGGTTGGGGGAAACAGGAGCTGAAGCCATAGTTGGGGGGCTGGTTGAGGCAGGATTTGGGGATTGAGGGAAACAGCCAAAGCCCTGGGCGGGGGGGTGGGGGGTGGGAAGACAGGGCCCAAAGCCGTAGATGGGGGCCCAGGGGAGAAGCAGCCAGAACCCTAGATGGAGGGATGGGGAAGACACCGGCAGGAGTCCTTGATAGTGGGGCTGGGGAAGGGGGAGTAGTGTCTGTGTCAGTGATGCCCGAATCTGAAGGAGGGCACACTTGCAGATGGCATGACTGGGGTGGCAAGAGAGGCTGCAGCAGAAGTGAGGGGCTGCTCAGTTAGAATGGGGAGTGGTGGGAGGGGGAGAATCTACACACATGGGTGTTGGGGATCAATTTTGGTTGGAGGGTGGCTGGGAGGAGAGGGTTAGGGCGCTCAGAGGTATGGAGAGGTCAGAAATAGAAGGTGGTGTTGCTTCGAGTGAACACTGAATGCCTTTATCCTCCGTACGGGTAATTCCCACAGTGAGATTGGAAACTGGAGGAAGAAGAGAACCTGCAGCAACAGAATGAGAGATCACGGGGGCTGTGTTTCTTGCCTCCTGACCCATATAAGGTGTCGGGCAAGGTGGAAGGCCAGCCGGATTGGGGAATCTGGAGGACAGGTCGGCCAAGTGGGTGGTGGTAGGAGGGACCTGCAAAATGTGACTGACCGGGGAGCCTGTGGTCCCTGGGGCAGGCGGAGGGGCACTGCGGCGTCGCATGGCCTTCCTTGCGTCCTTCAGGATTTTGTTCCGCTGACGCTGCATGTTTTGTTTCAGGGTGCCCGAGGCTTTGGCGAGAGTCATGCCTGGAAGCTTCCGAGGCGGAGGAAGGTCACTGCGACCCCACGGCAGAGGCAGCGGTGGTGGCAGTGGCGGCAGCAGTGGCGGCAGGGGCAGAAACTGCGGCATGGGTGTCTTCCGCTTGAGGGGGTGCCTACTGCGGGCAGATCCCAGGGGAGAAGAGCTGCTCCGTGGGGTGTCTGAAGGTTGTTCACGCCGCAGCGCCTTCCCAGCCATCAGCGACTCTGGGGAGCTGGCGGTGAGGTCTTCACCCCGCACTTCTATTGGCCTGTCGGGCAGCAGGTTGCAGCATGGACTTGGGGCAGAGAGCACCGTGGCCAGGGGGCCAGGCTGCGAGGGAGGCTGGCGGTCTCCAGCAGTGCCGTCTAAGCAGATGGCGGGGCTTTCGGAGGAAGAGTTCATCCGAGGCACCTGGGCTTCCTCATTGAAGTTGCTTTCTGGGTGCACCGGAAGGCAGTTTGCAGGCTCAGGACTGCACTGGAGGGACGTGAGGACCCCGCTGGTCTCCTGGGGCCTGGGCGTCATTGTCATATCCCTGTTGCAGTACGGACTTATCTTCCCATTGTCCTCTCCTTCAGCCTCTGTGTGACCTTCCTCCTCTGTCATGCCTTCCCTGGGCTCTTCTTGGACCATCGCCTCACTCTCCTTTGCGCAAGGAAGTGGGAGGTGACTGGTTGGTACCGGCTTCTCAACCTCAACTACCTGGGCAGGTAGCTCAGGTAGTGAACGCAGGAGAGTAATTTTGCGCCCAGGTGGAGGAATTCTGATGGTTCTCGAAGGTCCGGACATCATGGAATTACGAGTGGACAAGATGGGCTTCTTCTTCCGTGAGTTCCTCAAGTTCACCAGGGGTACGATGCCCACAGGGGAGTACCCAGCCTGCTGGATGGGGTACCGCCTTCTTGGCACGATGTCAAAGCTGGATGATAAAGGCAGTTGATGCTGGTGCAGCCTGTGAACAGGGTGGAAAGCAGAAGCTGGAGCAGCGGGGTGGCCCCGGCCGGATGTGATGGCATCCCGAGAGGGCAAAACCAGCGAGCGACGGCCCGGCGGGTGCCGGCGGCAGAGCCTGGAAACAAATTTACACAGGAAATTGCCCATATAGGACAGATTGTGCGCCAAACGCCCTGAGAATAGAGTGTGAAACTGGGAGAGCGTCTCCCTAGCTTCTGACTCCTCTCGTGGTCAAACACGCACTGGAGGGAGGACTCCTCAGCCGGGCGCTTGTGATGCGTCCATGGTATAGGCATCACAGAGAAACTGTGCTGTGCGCCTGCAGGTGGCAAAGGGCGGGGCACAGGGCGGGGCACAGGGCGGGGCCCCAGCTCATGACCTCTCCTGAGCTCTCTAGCAGCCTAGACTTCCCACTGGGGGTGGCAGGTGTTTGGCACCAGATGGGCCACCATTCAGAGACTGCTCAGGACTGTGGCGGCCTTCTCCTCCAGAGGTCATCCTGTCTAGAACCTCATCGTGCAGCCACCTTGGTGCCTGCATTTGTGTCGGCCAGCCCTTCCCTGCCTGGGTCTCAGAGGCCTGTGCAAAGCTGAGTGCAGGAGCCGCCAACACCGTCGGAGGGCGTTCTGGCACCTATGGGGACCTTCCCAGCTTCACTGTGAAGCCTGGAGCCAGGAGCACCTTCTCCACTGCTGCTGCTCTGCCACCATCTCCAGCCGGCAGGGAACCCTTCCTGGCAGGTAAGGCTCTTTTCACTTCTTTTAGAAATTTGGTACAGCAGTTAAACTTTCGACTGTTCTTCAGGGTGTGCAGATGGTAATGGCTTAGCCAGGATTTGAACCAAGCCTGCTCTGGGCTGTGGTGCCTCCTTGTCATACATGCTTCATGTGTTGTTGTTCTTTTTTTGTACTCCTTGTGGCACTTAGCCCTAAGTGTCATACCTATAATGAGCCTATATCCTACCCTGTAGAAGGTTTTCTTTTGCTCAGTTCGTGAACTGATTGCCTACTGCACTGGGTTCTGATCTCAGAAGATGCAGGTTAGGGACCACCAGTTGTCAGCATAGCACCAGCGGAAGTTTTCCCTTTAGTCTAGTTTGAAGGATCCAGATATGTAAAGATCGTAGTCTAGATAAATCATGGGCTTTCCTGAAAGAAATTTACCAGTGAATTATTCTGTATGGATTAGGAGCCAGTTTCTATGGATGGCCTTCCTGGAGTATGTTCAGTAAGGCAACTCATTCATGTCTAGAAAGCAAATACATCATTTATTGCAGCTTCATAGTGGAGCCCTGTGTCAGATTAAAATAGTCAGCACAATTTGGTCACTGTGAGCATGTCAGCTTGGGCCAATCTTTACTACTGTGTATAATTCTAGAGATTCTTATGCCCAGGAGAGAAGACACACTCTTGGGTGTCTAGGACAAGGGAAAGATGTTATTATTCACAAGGTAGAAGCTTCAAAATAATAGGAAAGAACTTCAAAACCCTAGTCTAACATGGCTTGATTGAGTTTGAATCTTGTTTCTTTGGCTTACTTCATTGGAGTGTTTTCTTTCTCCTTGGCTGACATTGTGTGTTACACATCAGGCATGTGACATGTAGAGGTTTCAGAACCCAGAATTGTATTGATCAGTGAAACTTTATTTATATATTTTAGTTTAAAATCTATTTAAAATAACACTGGACATAATTCATATATTATACATTAGTTTTGCCCTCTGCTCTTCAGATTCTTTTTATAGTATGTCAGAGCAAATTTGGACTTCCATCCCCAATAAGATTTGAGATTGGAGGACACAAAAGCTTTTTCTCAGACCTAAATTATGTCTGAAAAAAGCGAGAAATATCATAAGCTCTACCTGACCTCTCTAGGAGCAGAAATGATTTACAGCCGTGGCATTTAACCATAATTCCTTGATCTTGTTTGAGAAGTTCAGTAAGGAACAATCTCTTGATTTTTGTTTCTTCCTTGCTTTCTTGTCTTGCTTACCAACAATCCATTGTAATCCATGAATTAATATGGCATCAGGCTGAATGTTCTCTGGAGCTCATTCAAGTAACTTTTTTCCCTAAAATAACTCTAATTTCCTTGTTTTTCAGCTCCTCGTCTTTCCTTGCCCTTTACTAAAACCAGAACTCACCAAAAGCTGACTGGCTTTGTGCAGACCCTTTTTAGGACACTCTTTCCTTAATTATTTTATTCATCACTCTGTTTCATTTTTTGCCTTCTAGAAATATGTTGAAATCTTTCTGTAGTAGATGACTTCCACAACATCTTGGCTTTTATTGGCTTATTAACTTGGATATTTCTACACTTTTATTTAAAAATGGTTTGAGAAGGAATAGAAAGTAAATATATTTCCTAGTCTGCCATCTTGAGCTGAAAATCCTGGTCAGTTTTAGCATCCAACCTTCCCATAGGAAAAAAAAACCAAAAAAGCCCTTGACATTAATAGGTGTAACAACTCAAGATTTCAGCTTTTCTGGGGTAATCACTAAGGACTTAGTATGTGGTAATTTCTAATGCTGCTGCTGCTGCTGAGTTGCGTCAGTTGTGTACCAACTCTGTGCAACCCCATAGCCGGCAGCCCACCAGGTTCCTCCGTCCCTGGGATTCTCCAGGCAAGAATACTGGAGTGGGTTGCCATTTCCTCCTTCAGTGCACGAAAGTGAAAAGTGAAAGTGAAGTCGCTCAGTCGTGTCTGACTCCTTGCGACCCCATGGACTGTAGCCCACCAAACTTCTCTGTCCATGGGATTTCCCAGACAAGAGTACAGGAGCAGGTTGCCATTGCCTTCTTCTAATTTCTAATGGGAAAATAATAACTATTTCATGGAATTTATTTGAGGATTACATTAGATAATAAACACACAAATGCTCTCTAAGGTTTAAAAGTCCATAAAAATGATTTTGCAATTGATTTGTTGCTACTTCAGTTTTCCTTGGCAGTGATTTATGACCTTGCTTGTGTGAGACGATGCTTTCTGATTTGTTGTTTTGAAAGTTAGATTATATTTTTCAACAGCTCAATGAAAATAACATCATTTCTGAAGGTTAAGGGTGAAGCCGTAAAGGTTTCTTGATACCTGTCACTTTACGATATTTTCAGCAGCTCATTCACTCATGTACTTCTCCTCCCTATTTTGTTGTGGACCTACTACCAGCCAGATACCTTACATCAGGTGTTGGAAAACATTTTCCGGATTTTTAAATATATATCTTAGACTTGTTGGGCCGTATACCGTTTCTGTAGCTTCTTCTCCTCCTCTTTCTTCAGCAGCCTTTCAAAATGTAAGGCTCAGTATTAGCTCACCCATCATCAAAAGACGGGCTGAGCTCACAATGATTTGTGAGCAATTACCTGCCAGTCCCTGCTCTCCATTGTCACTGAGTAAGAGGTGCATTTTTTTAGTAAATCATGTCTTTGAGTCAACTCTTAGTCTTCCGGAGCTTGTCCTTACTCTCTTGCTGCTTCTAATCAACAGGGCATTCAGAGAGATCCTGTTAAAACATAAATCAGATTGTATTGCTCAGATCTCTTCAGCGGCTTACTGCAAGCAGAAAGCAAAGTCCTCAGAGTGCCTCCATAGGTAGGCCTAGAAATCTGGGCCTCTGTTTCTTCCCTGACTTGTTCCTTCTCCTCTCTACTTTGCTTACTCTATTTCCCACAAACGGACATCCTTTCTGTTCCTTGAATACTCTAGGCACATTCTTGCCTCCTTCTCTTTCCATCTGACTGTTCTCTCTGCTGGTAATATTCATTCCCCAGATATGCACCTTGCTCCCTTCCACAACCACCTTAAATTCCTTGATAAATTTTATCTCCCCCATAAAGCCTTCATTTATTACTTAATTTCAAGTGGCAGGTACCTTCTATCAGCCATCTCCATCTCCCTACCATGCTTTCCATTTTTTCTCTAGCACTTACCTGATATACTAGTTATTCTATGCATCTATTTAATTTTTATTTACATATTGATATATTTTTATATTTGCTTGTATATTTTTGTCTGCCTCCTCAATTGAAGAGAGGGTATATTCATCTGTGTTGATTACTGCTGTGTCATCAACCTATAAAACATTCTGAAGAATGGTGCCTGAAATTTGATAAGGGATTAAGAAATTGGCCACATAACTAAATATGTACATAAATTAATGAACAAATCTCCAGGGCTTCTGGATGAGGTCTAATGAAAAGAGGAAGACGAATGATTGGGACAGGGTACTACAAGAAGTAGAATTTGGAATACTCTGATAGCTATCCTAATAGAGAAGGTCTTGTTAATTTAGATAGTTTTAATGAGAGAGCTGGGAACTAGGGACACACAGCATCAAGATTTTTTATAATATATTGTGTAGAGTTCTTTTTAAGTGTGCACAGATATCACTGAAAATCCATGCATGTGTGCATGACTCTATTACTTTATTTAGTGTTTTACAAGAGCCTCTCAAGGACAGGGTTATAGTAAGTATCAGTATCTTTCCTTTATAATGAGCTTAATTTGTTCAAAATTATATCATAATTTTTTTGCAACTGTGAAACCAAACTAGCTTTTGAGTAGACACTCCCTAGAAACCTGTGCGGAGAAGGCAATGGCACCCCACTCCAGTACTCTTGCCTGGAAAATCCCATGGACGGAGGAGCCTGGTAGGCTGCAGTCCATGGGGTTACCAAGAGTCGGACACGACTGAGCGACTTCACTTTCACTCTTCACTTTCATGTATTGGAGAAGGAAATGGAAACCCACTCCAGTGTTCTTGCCTGGAGAATCCCAGGGACGGGGGAGCCTGGTGGGCTGCCGTCTATGGGGTCGCACAGAGTCGGACACGACTGAAGCAACTTGGCAGCAGTAGCAGCAGCAGAAACCTGTGACGTTAATAAAACCAACAAACATGTGTTCAGCTTCCAATGATAGACATACTACAGACTCAATTATGGGCCATCCATTTTAATGAGGGCAAGAAGTGATTTAACAAATACAGAGCAAAGAGGATGTTAAGTTTTGTCCTCTGTTAATATTAGCAATGGATAAAGTGGGCTCCAACATCTTCAAGATAGCTTGAGACCATCATCTCTGTGTCATGGCAGAGGGATGTTCAGCCAGGATATTGTTCTCTGTCACTCAGAAAAATACCCATAATGTATAATGATACTTACTGAGTCAGATATGAGACTTTTGGGTGGTTAGAAGTCCTTTAGCATGATTCTTTCAGATGCCTTAGCGACAAGATGAAGCTAGCCGCTTTGGACACTTTCAGCAATGAAGAGTTTGTTTGGATGTTAATTTTCATGCTGAATGAAATTCAGCTGAATGAATTTCGTGCTGAATTCACCCTACCTACTTGAAACTGCAGCACAGCAGACACACTTCAGTTACCAGTTCAGTTCATTCCACAGAATTTTCATAAAACATAGTGTTCTATATACCTGGGATGTATCTCACTTCGTTTTAAGAATTTCCAGATAATTCTTCATACATAGTGTTACAATTCCAATCTTGCCAAGTCCTGCACCAGTTACATAGAACACAGCACATTTATTTCTCTGGTTGTTCAGATCCCAGTGAAAGAAGAATGGAATGGAATCAAAGAGATGAGATCAGAATTCTTGTCCCAGATTTACCATAAAATAATTGTGTTCTCAGGAAAAT
Organism: Capricornis sumatraensis; assembly: GCF_032405125.1. Lineage (NCBI taxonomy): Eukaryota > Metazoa > Chordata > Mammalia > Artiodactyla > Bovidae > Capricornis > Capricornis sumatraensis. The sequence continues at coordinate 1,396,056 of NW_027184612.1, read as the reverse complement.
TATAGCTATTCTAGACCCCTTTCCTTTTTTTTTATTTCAACAGAGTTCCATTCAGTTCAGTTCAGTTCAGTTGCTCCGTCGTGTCCGACTCTTTGCGACCCCATGAATCGCAGCACGCCAGGGCTCCCTGTCCATCACCATCTCCCGGAGTTCACTCAGACTCACGTCAATCGAGTCAGTGATGCCATCCAGCCATCTCATCCTCTGTCGTCCCCTTCTCCTCCTACCCCCAATCCCTCCCAGCATCAGAGTCTTGTCCAATGAGTCAACTCTTCGCATGAGGTGGCCAAAGTACTGGAGTCTCAACTTTAGCATCATTCCTTCCAAAGAAATGCCAGGGCTGATCTTCTTCAGAATGGACTGGTTGGATCTCCTTGCAGTCCAAGGGACTCTCAAGAGTCTCCTCCAGCACCACAGTTCAAAAGCATCAATTCTTTGGTGCTCAGCGTTCTTCACAGTCCAACTCTCACATCCATACACCACCACAGGAAAAACCGTAGCCTTGACTAGACGGACCTTAGTCGGCAAAGTAATGTCTCTGCTTTTGAATATACTATCTAGGTTGGACATAATTTTTCTTCCAAGGAGTAAGCGTCTTTTAATTTCATGGCTGCAGTCACTATCTGCAGTGATTTTGGATCCCAAGAAAATAAAGTCTGACACTGTTTCCACTGTTTCCCCATCTATTTCCCATGAAGTGATGGGACTGGATGCCATGATCTTCGTTTTCTGAATGTTGATGTAGATGACACCAAATAACATCCCCCTCTTTGCAGTCGTAGCTTCGATGTTATTGGTATTCTGAAACACATGAATACAATGACACATGAAGCTGTGCACCATCTCTGTAACTATGTTTTTAGCGTTGCCTCTATTTTGAAAATGAGAGCATGGCTGAGCACAGAAGTAGACGTTTTGACCAGAGGCTCCAAAGTAAATGCAACTAAACCACAAGTTTCCTTCTTTCCTGAAGCTCACTTAACTGAAACATAGGCTGCTGGACATCAAGCGGTAAAGCATATTATCAGTGTATTTTAAAAGCAGCTATTCTTCTAGGATTTCTAATTAGTAGCAGGAAGTTTTGAAATTCTTAAAGGATCATCTGCTCTTGTGAGATTTACAGCTCTGGTTTCCAGTCAACCAAGTTGAATTAGGGCATCTGAACTTTTGGATGCATCTCAGAACTAGAATTCTGAACCTCTTGAGTTTTTCTTCATGCTGTCAGAAATTCATGCCAGATAATCCTTTTAATAGAGAGTATGTACACACTTGTATATTTTCATATAAGGAACCAATGTGGTGAGTGAGGATGGAAGTGAAGCCCTCAGTCTCAGAGGGGTGTTGAGCTCCTGGTGAAATAGTCATTATTTCTTCAAAATAGAAAAGCAGTTATTTGAAGTTATTAACACCAAATAGCTATTGATACACTTATCTGTGATACATGTATTTACTGTACCAACTAGGTGTGTTCTCTTTGGGAAGTACACAGCTGTTTGAGACACAGATTGTTTATTTTTGTTTGTTTTCCCACAAAGACTGTGACCTTCTGATCAGGAACGTCTGTATTTTACTAACATCTGGAACCACCAGCTAACACGGTGTCTAAAATGTAGCCAATGAATATGAAATCAAGGAACACATTTTTTAAGTACAGACCAGGGCATGGGCAAATATAAATTTTTTGTTTTCAATCATAACGTGATTGAAACCTGTAAACGATACAGACAACAAGCGCTACAGTAATTCAAAGAAGGCATAGAACAGACAACCTGTAAGGATCTATTGTATAGCACAGGGAGCTATACTCAATATTTTGTAATAACTTATTAATGGAAAAGAACCTGATAAAGCACGTATATATAAATTAATCACTGAACTGTACACCTAAAACTAACATGGCATTATAAATCAACTATACTTCAATTTAAAAAACTGACAACAAAAGACACCTAGAAGTCATAGACATGATATTTCCATAGAGAAGCCAGATGAAGAAGAGAGAGAGAGCTTTTGAATTAACCAGAGCAGTCACAGAGAACCTAGGCTTCGACCTGAACTTGAATTTACATTAAGATTGTGTTGCAGGTACAGATGTAGGTAATCACATACACTCACTATACTGAGACTAGCTGAAGTTATGAGTGTCGTCCAAGATCCCAAAGCAAGTACAGTGTGCAGTCAAAATTTTAAGTGACACCTAATACACTAAAAAAAAAAAAAAAAAGCCCCTTCTGTGATACCGTGTTGTCATTGAAATAATGTTGTTTCTTTCTGGTAGATTATAGTAGAAATTGGTTCTAGTGTCTCCTGTAATTACTAGTTCTGTTTATCCCATCTATAGTTGATCTTCAAAATTTCCATTAGAATGGCTTTGCCAAAATGAAACATACAAGTATTCGTGATGCCTGTATCCAAGCATTTCTTCTGTTGTTCCCTGCTTAGGATTATATGAACAATTCACTATCTTTTCCCTCCTCTAAGAATTCCCTCTGCCCTATTGGGCACCTGGAAAACCCACTTCATTTGTCAAAACTCAGTTTGCATATTATCTCTGTTATGCTGTCTTCTGTTTAGTGTTGTGGTCACACTTTCCTTTTTGCTCCCATTACACTTTTGCATACCTGACTGTTGCACTTGCTACACTGTATTGTAGTTGGATGTTTTACGTAACTCGGGCTTCTTCTGGGCAACATTCCTTGGGGCCAGCGACTACCTTTTCTTCACCCATTGATGCAGCCTTAGCATGTTACTTGGTATGCAGTAGTTAACATAAAAATGAGATCTGAATAAATTTTAAAAGGTAGGTACGTATGACTTATCATCACTTTCCAGGTATAACAGGAAAAATCATTACTGTTGGTGCTGAATGTTCACTTCTATTGTAATGAATGGTGGTGGTACTTGACTCCACTTACATTGTTTTACCTACCATTTTATGTATTTCTACCTGATATCTCCTCTTTATTTCCATTTAGATATTTATTGGTAATCCAAGTAAAGCAGGAATGAGGGTAGGGCTAGGCTATACTTGCCTGGAATAGTAAAGACATTGTGTGACTTTTTGGTGAGAAAATCCTGAGGTATGGGAGGTTTACATCTTCCCTTTGAGGCATATGGAGGGCTCCGCCTCTAAAGAGTTTTATTAGCAACTAATCAAGATGTTTTTGCACAAGGCTCCTGATGAGCTATTAGTAATACTAAGAGTGAATCAGAACTAAACTAGTTTCTGATTTGTTTTACATTGTAAATGTAGGCTATTATTTTTTAATGCTGGGAGTGGTGGTGGTGGAGAGTGACGGAATGGTCTTTTCCCATCTTGATGTTTCAATCCTGTCAAGAGAGATCTTAAATAATTTCAGCCCTGCTGCTTTACTTACTCCACCCGAGGGTGATCAAGTGACTTATATAGGAAGCTTGAAAAGAATTAAGTGGGCATGTTTGTCTTAACTAATTCTGTTTTCTCCCTTGAGAGTGAGAGTTGGTGTCTTCTGTTTCTGTCATCCTGTGTATTACTAGTTCAGTTATGGACTAGTAATTTCTAGGGTTCAGTTATGGGATCATTTCATTCAATTAAGCCAGGGTTAGGTCAGTACCAGGAATATTTTGACCTCCATCTTCGCTCTTTTATCTTGTTTCTTAATTAACTCTATACCTAGGTGTAATTAAGGTGTTGTATCTGTTGTACTTGCACAAATGCATCATTTGGTGTGTTACCTAGAAACACTGAATAGAAAGAAAGGAGCAGACGTTTTGGAGAGGAAAATGTCCACATGGAAATGTTTCGGTGCTTCCATGTTAGGTAGTCTTGTGCCTTGGTCTTTAACGTGTGGTGGGATGTTGGGACCTTTGACTATTTGAAAATACTTCGGCTTATGCAGTTAAAAGCAGTTAACTGCTGAAGTCTAGAAAAGGTTTAATGTATGCTGTATTAGTTTCCAGTACCTGCTGTAACAAATCAGCATAAACTTGGCTTAACATAATAAAAATGTACTGTCTCACAGTTCTAGAGGTCAAAAGTCTGATATCAAGGTGTCATAGGGTTGCACTCCCTAAAGGTGGTCTAGGGGAGAGTCCACTCCTTGTCTCTCTGAGCTTCCGGTGGTTAGTAGCTTCCTTGGCTTGAGGCCACATCGCTTAGTCTCTGTTTTCACTCCCTTTGTATTTCTGTATCTTCTCTTCATCTGGTCCAAATTGCCCTCTGCCCTTCTTGTTTCATAAGGGCAATTGTCATCATATTAAGAACCCATCTGATTAATACAGGATGGGAATCCCATCTGGAGATCCTTAATGAAACTTGCAAAGACCTTTTTTCCAAGTGAGGTAACAGTTAAGAATTAGAACATGAATGTATCCTTTTGGGGGTCATCCTTCAACCCACTACACCAACAATAAGACTCTGCAGTTGGCTGCAGTTTATTGCATGGTAGAGTGGCTGTTTCTGTCAAGCCACTTAAGTAAAGGTCTGGCATAAAGAAAAGGGGCCCTAGGGAATTGCAGGTGGCTGAGCGAATACCTAGAGCAGAATGAATAGGGACCTGGAAGGTCTTCAGTATAAAGAGAACTTTACCTGGCTCTCAACTTTGGGGTGGGCAGGAGTTTTCAGGGCAGGAAGTACTCAGGCAGCTGCTCACTTTGGCTTACTCTTCAGGTAGTTTTTTCCCAAGCAGGCTTGACTGAGACAAAGACTTAGTTGTAAGGAAAGTATGTTTTATAGAACTTGTCAGCATTGACATATATGGTTACCATAGGCTCAAGTTAATCCCCTTACATGTGGACCCAAGCTGACATGGAATTTGTCAGTTACGTTGGAGAAAGAACTGTTCTCTGAAAGGCAGGCTTCTTTGGTCTATGCAGTAACATAGCCAGAGGCTGTGAAAATGACTATGGCACCATAGGACCATGGAATCTACACATTATAACTGGAGGTATAATGTTACTGGATAGAACCCACAATCAGGTCAGGACTGCAGTGTGAACAGATCATCAAAGAGGAAGGATAACTCCAGAGTCCATGTGTGATAGGTGCTCAGGGCTGTGCATTGCACATGGCAAGTTCATAGTGACCAGTCAACCTTAGGCCAGGAAAGTCCTCCTGGTTCTAAGTTTGCAGGTCAGGACTTTCAGATAAATGGCACAGACCAATGGACATCCTAGTGAGGCTAAAATCAGAGAGACTTTATCTTTCTTTCAAATGCCACTGAGTTTCTGCTATGTTCTTTGATAATTTCTGTACTGGATTCTGAGAATGAAAATGTGCCTAGTTTTATTATTCTAGGAGTGGGGACTGGCTTGGTTTTGAGATTTTTTAAATTGTGGGCATAATGCTGTAATCTCAGATTGAAACTTAGTAACTCTTTAAAATCGTTAAAAGCATGGTTCATGAAAGACCTGATAAACTGCTAGAACAGCCAAGATCCCGGGAGACCACGGCAATGTCAGTGACAGAAGTCTAAGCTGTAGATATGGAAGGATCCCTCAGTCCACTGAGACACTGAAAGCCCTGCCACTGAGAATGAATTAAAACATGCATTTGGGAGGATTCTTTCTGGACATTTAAGGACTTCAGATTTTTAACCCAGCATAACAAGGAAACTTGATTAAAAAAAAAAAAAGTGAGGTCTTCAACTTTGTTTTTCTTTCTCAAGATTGCTTTGGTTATTGAGGGTTCTTTTTGGTTACATATACATTTTAGACTAATTTCTTCTATTTCTGAAAAAACAGGGGATTTTGATAGGTATTGCAATAAACTCTTGATAGCTTTGTGTAATATGGACATTTTAACATATTAAGTCTTCCAGTTCATAAACATGGGATATCATTCCATTTATGTCTTCATTAATTTCTTTCAATAACATTTTTTAGTTTTCAGTGTGCAAGTCTTTCATGTCTTTAGTTAAGTTTATTCATATTTTATTTTTTTTGTTACTATTATAAATGAAATTGTTCTCCTGATTTCTTCTTTAGATTGTTAATTGTTAGTGAACAGAAGTGCAAGTAATGTGTGTATGCTGATTTTGTATTCTGCCAACACACTGCCAAGTTTATTAGTTCTAATAGATTTTGTTGTGAAATCTTTACCATTTTCTGCATCTGTTTTCAGAATGTTCACTTTCTGCCTAAGTGTATCCTTAATTCTAGGTGACATTTTCACTTCCATCTTAGGTTTTCATCTTTTTATAAAATTGTGTTACCATTAATTTTTAAATTTTCATAATTGCATTTACATTTTGGCTGTACTGGATCTTCATTGCTGGGCAAGCGTTCCTTTAGTTGTGGCAAGCAGAGCTTCCTCTCTGTGTGCAGTGCGTGGGCTTCTCGCTGCAGTGGTTTTTCTCCTTGTGGAGCATGAGCTTGAGGGTGTGTGGGCTGCAGTCATTGTGGTGTGTGGGCTCAGTAGTTGTGGTTCCCAGTCTCTAGAGCACAGGCTCAGGAGTTGTGGCACAGGGGCTTAGTTGCTTCATGGCATGTGGGATCTTCCCAGACAGGAATCTAACCCAGGTCCCCTGCACTGGCAGGCAGATTCTTTACCACTGAACCACCAGAGAAGCCCCTTAGTCTTTCATCTTAATTCTCAGTATATTCAGGCTTCGTTGGGTATATCTCTTGCTCCTCTTCCCTGTACCCGACCATGCCTAGAATAGGAGGTGCCTCTACGAACCTGTGTTGACTTATTTTAAATGACATAAGTGCGTGAATATGTTCATTTCCCTCTGGAAAAGGGGGTTACATTCCATAAGATTCAAACATCAAGTCTTTAAACTTCACTGAACCCATAGATTCATAAATAGTTGCCTAATTATCCTCCCCTATACCACTCTAAAATAATCATATCAAAGTATGGTTATTAATTGTCTTAATTGCAAAGAAATAATAGCAAACAGAAAGAAATTGCTTCTCAAAAGAAATTCTTCCACCAAAGTAAAAACTAAAGGTCAAAAAGTCAAATGAATATGGGATTTGTGACTATTCTAAGTGATAAAGAACTCTGACAAGAAATACTGCAGTGCTGATTGCTATTGTCATCTTTTCACTTTCCATTACAATTGTTTATGTTATTCTCATGAGGTTTTACTTAAGTTATCAAGATTTTTACAATAGTCAAATTAAAAAAAAAAACAAAAATCAAAATATCTTGAAATGCCAATACAAAGAAAATGAGTCAGACCATGAAAAATGTTTTAGACAAGTTGACAACGTATATTCTTTGCTCATTTCTTTTTGAGACAAGGTCCATCTTATTCACACCCACATGTACAATACACTGAATAAAATACAACCAATCACCCTATGGTGATGAAAAACAAAAGACACGATGGTTCTAGAAATTTCTTCTCTTTATTCCTAGTATCTTGTTGTATCTGGCAAAATAAGCAGGTTGAAATGTTCTCTACATTTTTTGTGTTTCATTTAATAATAATTTGCTTATTTATCTTAATGTAAATATTAAAAAATATTTACACTATTCAATGTTCAAGGACAGGAGGAGTGGTGGTGAGGAGATACCTGTCGTCCAAGGTAAGGAGCAGCAGCTGCGCTTTGCTGGAGCAGCTGTGAAGAGATACCACACATCCAAGGTAAGAGAAACCCAAGTAAGATGGTAGGTGTTGCAAGAGGGCATCAGAGGGCAGACACACTGAAACCATACTCACAGAAAACTAGTCAATCTAATCACACTAGGACCACAGCCTTGATTAACTCAATGAAAATAAGCCATGCCCGTGGGGCCACCCAAGATGGGCAGGTCATGGTGGAGAGGTCTGACAGAATGTGGTCCACTGGAGAAGGAACTTCAGTATTCTTGCCTTGAAAAACGCCATGAACAGTGTGAAAAGGCAAAATGATAGGATACTGAAAGAGGAACTCCCCAGGTCATTAGGTGCCCAAGATGCTACTGTAGATCAGTAGAGAAATCACTCCAGAAAGAATGAAGGAATGGAGCCAAAGCAAAGACGATACCCAGTTGTGGATGTGACTGGTGATAGAAGCAAGGTCCGATGCTGTAAAGAGCAATATTGCATAGGAACCTGGAATGTCAGGTCCATGAAGCAAGGCAAATTGGAAGTGGTCAAACAAGAGATGGCAAGAGTGAACGTCGACATTCTAGGAGTCAGCGAACTAAAATGGACTGGAATGGGTGAATTTAACTCAGATGACCATTATATCTACTACTGCGGGCAGGAATCCCTCAGAAGAAATGGAGTAGCCATCATGGTCAACAAAAGAGTCCGAAATGTAGTACTTGGATGCAATCTCAACAATGGCAGAATGATCTCTGTTCATTTCCAAGGCAAATCATTCAATATGACAGTAATCCAAGTCTATGCCCCCACCAGGAATGCTGAAGAAACTGAAGTTGAATGGTTTGATGAAGACCTACAAGACCTTTTAGAACTAACACCCAAAAAAGATATCCTTTTCATTATAGGGGACTGGAATGCAAAAGTAGGAAGCCAAGAAACACCTGGAGTAACAGGCAAATTTGGCCTTGAAATACGGAATGAAGCAGGGCAAAGGCTAACAGAGTTTTGCCAAGAAAATGCACTGGTCATAGCAAACAGCCTCTTCCAACAACACAAGAAAAGACTCTACACATGGACATCACCAGATGGTCAACACCGAAATCAGATTGATTATATTCTTTGCAGCCAAAGATGGAGAAGCTCTATACAGTCAACAACAACAAGACCAGGAGCTGACTGTGGCTCAGATCATGAACTCCTTATTGCCAAATTCAGACTTAAATTGAAGAAAGTGGGGAAAATCATTAGACCATTCAGGTATGACCTAAATCAAATCCCTTATGATTATACAGTGGAAGTGAGAAATAGATGTAAGGGCCTAGATCTGATAGATGAGTGCCTCAGGAACTATGGACTGAGGTTCATGACATTGTACAGGAGACAGGGGTCAAGACCATCCCCATGGAAAAGAAATGCAAAAAAGCAACATGGCTGTCTGGGGAGGCCTTACAAATAGCTATGAAAAGAAGAGAAGCAAAAAGCAAAGGAGAAAAGGAAAGATAAAAGCATCTGAATGCAGAGTTCCAAAGAATAGCAAGAAGAGATAAGAAAGCCTTCTTCAGCAATCAATGCAAAGAAATAGAGGAAGACCACAGAATGGGAAAGACTAGAGATCTCTTCAAGAAAATTAGAGATAGCAAGGGAACATTTCATGCAAAGATGGGCTCGATAAAGGACAGAAATGGTCTGGACCTAACAGAAGCAGAAGATATTAAGAAGAGATGGCAAGAATACACATAAGAACTGTACAAGAAAGATCTTCACGACCCAGATAATCATGATGATGTGATCACTCATCTAGAGCCAGACATCTTGGAATGTGAAGTCAAGTGGGCCTTAGGAAGCATCACTACGAACAAAGCTAGTGGAGGTGATGGAATTCCAGTTGAGCTATTTCAAATCCTGAAAGATGATGCTGTGAAAGTGCTGCACTCAATATGCCAGCAAATTTGGAAAACTTTTCCACAGGACTGGAAAAGGTCAGTTTTCATTCCAATCCCAAAGAAAGGCAATGCCAAAGAATGGTCAAAATACTGCACAATTGCACTCATCTCACATGCTAGTAAAGTAATGCTCAAAATTCTCCAAGCCAGGCTTCAGCAATATGTGAACCATGAACTTCCAGATGTTAAAGCTGGTTTTAGAAGAGGCAAAGGAACCAGAGATCAAATTGCCAACATCTGCTGGATCATGGAAAAAGCAAGAGAGTTCCAGAAAAACATATATTTCTGCTTTATTGACTATGCTAAAGCCTTTGACTGTGTGGATCACAAGAAACTGTGGAAAATTCTGAAAGAGATGGGAATACCAGACCACCTGACCTGCTTCTTGAGAAACTTATATGCAGGTCAGGAAGCAACAGTTAGAACTGGACATGGAACAACAGACTGGTTCCAAATAGGAAAAGGAGTACGTCAAGGCTGTATATTGTTACCCTGCTTATTTAACTTCTATGCAGAGTACATCATGAGAAACGCTGGACTGGAAGAAGCACAAGCTGGAATCAAGATTACTGGGAGAAATATCAATAACCTCAGATATGCAGATGATACAACCCTTATGGAAGAAAATGAAGAGGAACTAAAAAGCCTCAATGAAAGTGAAAGTGGAGAGTGAAAAAGCTAAAAGCTCAACATTCAGAAAACGAAGATCATGGCATCTGGTCCCATCAGTTCATGGGAAATAGATGGGGAAACAGTTTCTGACTTTATATTTTTGGGCTCCAAAATCAGTGCAGATGGTGACTGCAGCCATGAAATTAAAAGATGCTTACTCCTTGGAAGAAAAGTTATGACCAACCTAGATATCATACTGAAAAGCAGAGACATTACTTTGCCAACAAAGGTCCGTCTAGTCAAGGCTATGGTTTTTCCAGTAGTCGTGTATTGATGTGAGAATTGGAATGTGAAGAAAGCTGAGCACCAAAGAATTGATGCTTTTGAACTGTGATGCTTTCTTCTCTGAAGAGAAGACTCTTGAGAGTCCCTTGGACTGCAGGGAGATCCAACCAATCCATCCTAGAGGAAATCAGTCCTAAATATCCATTGGAAGGACTGATGCTGAAGCTGAAACTCCAATACTTTGGCCACCTGATGAGAAAAACTGACTCATCTGAAAAGACCCTGATGCTGGAGAAGACTGAAGGCAGCAGGAGAAGGGGATGACTAAGGATGAGATAGTTGAATGGCATAACCGATTCGACGGACATGAATTTGAGTAGGCTCTGGGAGTTGGTGATGGACAGGGAAGCCTGGTGTGATGCAGTCTGTGGAATCGCTAAGAGTTGGACATGACTGAGTGACTGAAGTGAACTGATACCAGATGGAAATGATACCTTTTCGCTCTTTTCAAGGTATTATGAAGCTCAGTAGAGATAAGGAATGTAAAAGTACCTAGGAAATTATGAAATTCGTTGCAAATGTGTATTGTTCATGAAATTATACTCCAGATTGCAAGCTTTTTAAGAACAAAGACTATTTCTCTGTCCATTCCAAGAATATCCTTACATTGCAACTGTTTAAAAATATTTTCTTTATTTGAAAACCAACCCAAGATCACTCTTATATAAGTTGGAAAAAAGTACAACACATTTTCCTCACACCTCAAATATCACAGATGGAAAACTGTCATTTTGCCTCCCTATTTTCTATGCTAAAATGATTTTTTAAAGGTAGCAAATGACTAATATATGCCTAAGGAAAATTTAAGATTTTAACTATTTCTGTTTGTAAGTGACTATTTGTCAATGAATTAATAACTATTTCTTAATGAATCGAATGTGCCAGTGTCAATAGAGAAGCCATTTTTTTTCTTTCAGTTTTATTGAGATACAGTTGACATACAGTACTATATAACCTTAAGTGGTAAACATAGTGATTTGACATACGTGATTCATGAAATGATTACCATAATAATTTTTCTGACTGTCCATCATCTCAAATGAACAGAAAAAATACAGAAAGAAAAATGTGTTTCCTTGTGATGAGAACTCTTGGGATTTACTCTCTTAATAACTCTAATGTATAACATAGTTAGTTCAGTCACCCAGTTGTGTCTGAATCTGTGACCCTATGGACTGCAGCACCCAGGCTTCCCTGTCCTTCATCAACTCCTGGAGCTTGCTCAAACTCAGGTCCATTGAGTTGGTCATGCCATCCAACCATTTCATCCTCTGTCATCCCCTTCTCCTCCTGGCTCCAATCTTTCCCAGCATCAGGGTCTTTTCCAATGAGTTAGTTCTTCGCATTAGGTGGCCAAACACAGAGAAGTATTAATTATATTTATCATGTATAGTACATACCTAGTACTTATTTATCTTTATAATTGGAGGCTTGTACTTTTTGACTCAGTTCAGTTCAGTTCAGTTCGGTCGCTCAGTCGTGTCCAGTTCTTTGCGACCCCATGAATCGCAGCATGCCAGGACTCCCTGTCCATCACCATCTCCCGGAGTTCACTCAGACTCACATCTGTCGAGTCCGTGATGCCATCCAGCCATCTCATCCTCTGTTGTCCCCTTTCCCTCCTGCCCCCAATCCCTCCCAGCATCAGAGTCTTTTCCAATAAGTCAACTGTGGTGCTGCCTTACATATATTTTGCAAGATAAAGTAACAGGTTCTCTCCTGAGTTAAAGTAGTAGATATTGTTTTATACAATTTCTTTGTATCTAAAATCAAACATTTAGAAATTTATATTTACCAAGTAATCTAGCTTGAAGATTGATAACCATTGTTTTAATTAAAAAAGAGATTTAATTTATATAATAATTTATATGACCCAGGTAATGTACACTTAGATCTATGGTTGTTGCTGGTATTGAGTTGCTAAGTTGTGCCTTCTCTCTCACGCTTAAAAAAGGACTTTATGATAGTAACAACTAATCCAAGTCCTTAGATATGTTATTTGACAAGTAGGCATATTATTTGTAATTGTGTATTGCAGCTAAATGGCAATATGGTATTTGTTTGGTTTGATATGTTATTATACAATTATTGTTTGAAAATTCAATAAAATGTTAAAACAAATAAAGCTATTAATATGAAGGAAAACATTTCTGTGTGTGTCACACCCTCTGTCTCTAGACTATGAAAGAATGAAGCTGTGCTCATTAATTGTTTTAAAACCACTTGCAGAGTTAATCTCTGATCTACCAAAAAAGAGTTTACAAAACAAGTCAATTGTTTTAGATCTTTGTTATAATTTTGATTCTATTAAAAATGATACCTATCAGTTATGTGCTATAATTCAATTTTGTCCTTTTCTAGAACATAGTGACTTAATAAAATTGTCACCAGTGTAATTTTACCAATGTAAAAAACAGTAAATTCTATTTTAGCTTCAACATGTAAAATTGCTCATTTTTGTATCCTTTTAAAATAGTTATAGATTTATATTTTATGAGAAAATTTCCAAATTGTCAACATTACCCTGGTTAACAGATAGGTAAACTGTAAAATCAATACTAAAACCTTCATTATGCCTATCATGTATTTCATGATAATAAAATTGAATATTTCTCTTGGGTTCAATGTATAATTTGTATATAGAGAAAAATAATAAATTTTTAGCCCCTAACATAAACTGTGGAAAATTCTGAAAGAGATGGGAATATCAGACCACCTGACCTGTCTCTTGAGAAACCTGTATGCAGGTCGGGAAGCAACAGTTAGAACTGGACATGGAACAACAGACTGGTTCCAAATAGGAAAAGGAATACGTCAAGGCTGTATATTGTCACCCTGCTTATTTAACTCCTATGCAGAGTACATCATGAGAAACGCTGGACTGGAAGAAACATGAGCTGGAATCAAGATTGCTGGGAGAAATATCAATAACCTGAGATATGCAGATGACACCACCCTTATGGCAGAAAGTGAAGAGGAGCTAAAAAGCCTCTTGATGAAAGTGAAAGAGGAGAGTGAAAAAGTTGGCTTAAAGCTCAACATTCCGAAAACGAAGATCATGGCATCTGGTCCCATCACTTCATGGGAAATAGATGGGGAAACGGTGGAAACACTGTCAGACTTTATTTTTTGGGGGGCTCCAAATTCACTGCAGATGGTGACTGCAGCCATGAAATTAAAAGACGCTTACTCCTTGGAAGAAAAGTTATGACCAACCTAGATAGCATATTCAAAAGCAGAGACATTACTTTGCCAACAAAGGTCTGTCTAGTCAAGCTATGGTTTTTCCAGTGGTCATGTATGGATGTGAGAGTTGGACTGTGAAGAACGCTGAGCACCGAAGAATTGATGCTTTTGAACTATGGTATTGGAGAAGACTCTTGAGAGTCCCTTGGACCGCAAGGAGATCCAATCAGTCCATTCTAAACGAGATCAAACCTAGGTGTTCTTTGGAAGGAATGATGCTAAAGCTGAAACTCCAGTACTTTGGCCACCTCATGCAAAGAGCTGACTCATTGGAAAAGACTCTGATGCTGGGAGGGATTTGGGGCAGGAGGAGAAGGGGATGACAGAGGATGAGATGGCTGGATGGCATCACCGACTCGATGGATGTGAGTTTGAATGAACTCCGGGAGTTGGTGATGGACAGGGAGGCCTGGCGTGCTGTGATTCATGGAGTCGCAAAGATTCAGACATGACTGAGCGGCTGAACTGAACTGAGCATAATTAATTAGCCATTTTCACATTAATTTGTTTTAGAAGCTTTCTCTTATAAGATTATAAAGAGTTTATGTTGAACTTGTAGACAGCTGTTTTATAATCACATTAGCTATAAAACTGTAATTATGCTACAAATAATATTATAATTTTATTATATCTACAAGTTATAGTAAACAATGCATTTTTAGTTCCTAATTTTTACCTTATTTTTGTGCTCTTGTTTTTCTCACAACACGATATGCTTGTTTATATTCCTCTTAAGTTTAAGCCTAACAAATTCCTTTGAACAAACTTTTACACCTATTAGAGTTGAGTGAAACTCAGCTTTTCCTGAGATCCAATGCCTTCCTGGGTACATGTCCATGATTAATACCAAGTAGTATACAAGATATTAGGTGCTTCCCTGATAGCTCAGTTGGCAAAGAATCCACCTGCAATGCAGGAGACCCTGGTTTGATTCCTGGGTCAGGAAAATCCTCTGGAGAAGGGAAAGGCTACCCACTCCAGTGTTTTGGGGCTTCCCTTGTGGCTCAGTGGGTAAAGAATCTGCCTGCAATGCAGAAGACCTGGGTTTGATTCCTTGGTTGGGAAGATGCCCTGGAGAATGAGATCTGAAGAACACTCCAGTATTCTGGCCTGGAGAATTTCATGGGCTGTATAAGTCCTTGGGGTCAAAAAGAGTCTAACATGACTGGGTGAACTTCACTTGACTTGACTTCATACAAGATATTGACTATCTAATAACTGTACACAAATAAGTCTTTGCATTTAACATTAAGAAGGTAAGTGGGATGTTCAATTGTTTCCAAAGTTACTTTCTGCAAAAAAGAAACTGCTCTTAACAAGTAAATTAAGATGAAACTTCTAAACATAAAAGTTTTTCTTAATTTCTCCCTCCCTTCCTCCTTACCTTTCTTATCATAGAAAACCATCATTAAAAAGAGAGCAAAGGGAAAGCCAACTTTGTGCCAACCTGGAAAATCTAAAAACCTCAGGTGACAGCAGACTTTAGAAACTGAAAACTTTCTTAAAAGACCATATTCAAAACTCTGTTTTGGGAACAAATCAGAAAAACTGACGATGGTAAGAGAATGAGAATATTTTGGATAATAAGGGTCTCGTTACATGAAAGCCACCCACTCAGTTGCAGATGTCGCTTGTAAATAATGAACACAGGGCAAGCAGGAGAAGCTCAGCAAAATGTGAGCCATGCCAGAGGACGCAGAGAAATCTGAGCCTGAACTATCATCTCAGGGTAGGCTAGGAGAGATTGGAAAATTACGTATCTACTATTCCTAGCTGTCTTTTAGCTTAACCGTAAATTCCGGCTGTATTCTTTGTCACTCTGTCTAGAGTATCTGCCAACACACAAACCCATGTTATGTTCTAAAACGTTATTTATTTTACTACTAACATTCATCATAATCTGAAATTATCTTATTATTTCATGTGATTGCTTACACATTTCTTGTCTGTTTTTCTATTTTCGCCACTAGAAAGCAAGCTTTATGAGGAAGGGTTCTTATACAGATACTGTTCTGTATGGTAACTAATAGCCATATGTAGCTATTTAAATTTAAGCAAACTCAAGTAATATAAAACACTCATTTTCCATATTCTAATGCTCAGTAGCCACATGTGGCTAGCAGCTACCATATTTGACTACATGAACTATAATTTCTATTAGTAGCAACATTTATAGCTTGAAATAATTTTTAAGTTCATTTTTCTTATTTAACAAACACAAAAGTACAAAAATCAGTATTAAGTCCTCCCAAGTCAAATGAGGAAATTAATTCCCTTGTTTTATTTCTTTTTGACCTCATTATCACTTTCATCAGTTTTCTGACTGGAATGAAGGAAGCTGGACATATGGGAAAAGAGTTTCATTTTCTCTGTATAGCTCTGAATCATTTGTTTCCATAATTGTTTTTGCCAGAATTTGGTTATAAACGCTAACTGTGTGTATTTTATTTTGAATGAAGCTGTCCTATTTGTTGGGTTTATTTTGTAACTTTACATGTAAGTTTACATCTTTTGACACCATGTAAGCTTACATTTCTTCTGACACCCTGGCACCACCGACTCAATGGACATGAGTCTGAGCAAGCTCCAGAAGTTGGTGATGGACAGGGAGGCCTGGCGTGCTGCAGTCCATGGGGTTGCAAAGAATTGGACATGACTGAGCAATTGAACTGAACTGAAATGACACCCTGAGGAAACTTCACTTCCCCCTGGAGGATTAGACTGTAGAAAAAAAGTGAAATTATGCTACAATTTAGCCTACCATGGTGGTGGTGTTTTAGTTGCTAAGCTGTGTCTGACTCTTTGAGACCCCACGGACTGTAGCCTGCCATGCTGCTCTGTGCATGGGATTTCCAGGCAAGCATACTGGAATGGGTTGCCATTTCCTGCTTCAGGGGATCTTCCCAACCCAGGGATTGAACCCACGTCTCCTGCATTACAGGCAGATTCCTTACTGCTGAGCCACTAGGGAAGCCCTACCAACCATATTCTCCTTCAATTTTACAATTCTTGTGCCTAAGCAATGGTAAAGTAAGATCTAAAAGGGTTACTGTAGCCCACTTACTTCTTCAGCACCCTTTTTTTCAAACTGATAGATACTAATATGTTCTGTCAGAAATACACCCACTTTAGGTCATTCTGTTCTGGGTCTAGACAGTTTTAGTTTGGTTTATTTTGATTTCTTTCAATACCATCTAAATTGTCATGTAATATGACATGTATTTGTTTGATGGGTGAGGCCAACCGTCCACCCATGTCTCCACCAGAGGCTGGTAGACACTCAAGGCTCAGTCTCTTCTTGGGACACGGCTCCCTTCTCCTGGCTCCTGGTGTGCATGAGGTTTTGTTTGTGCCCAGACTTCCCTGTTGGCTCAGACAGTAAAGCGTCTGTTTACAATGCGGGAGACTTGGGTTCGATCCCTGGGTCGGGAAGATCCCCTGGAGAAGGAAATGGCAATCTACTCCAGTACTATTGCCTGGAAAATCCCATGGACAGAGGAGCCTGGTAGGCTACAGTCCATGGGCTTGCAAAGAGTTGAACACGACTGAGCGACTTCACTTCAAGAGTCTGTCTCCCTTGTTCTGTGGAAGTTCTGTAATCAAATCCCACTGGTCTCCAAAGTCTAATTCCCTGGAGGTTCTCAGTCCCTTTACCAGATCCCCAGGTTGGGATATCTGTTGTGGGTCCTAGAACTTTCTTCACACTGTGAGAATTTCTTTAGTATAATTGTTCTGCAGTCTGTGGGTCATCTGCTTGGTGGTTCTGTGGTGGGAAACACTGTGTGACCCAGGTCTGCTGCAACCAGAGCACCTGTCCCCACAGCAGGTCACTGCTGACCTATACCTCTGCAGGAGATATTTATTCCAAGGCAGGTCTGGTTCAGTCTCTGTGGGGCCTCTGGGTCCTGGTGCACACAGGGTTTTGTTTGAGCCCTCCCTGTATCTCTGGAGGGTATGGGGTTTGATTCTAATGCAATTTCACCCCTCCTACCATCTTGTTGGGGTTTCTCCTTGGCCTTGGATGTGGGGTTTCTCCTTGGCCTCCTATCTTTTTCTGGTGGGATCCAACATTCTCCTGGATGGTTTTTCAGTAGTGAGTTGCAATTTTGGAGTTCTTCCAGGAGAAGATGAGCACACATCCTTCTACTCTGCATCTTGCTTACTTGAACACAGCTCCACCCATCAACAGAAAATTGAGTTAAAGGTTTACTGAGCATGGCCCCACCCATCAGAACAAGACCCACCTTCCATGAGTCTCTCACACCAGGAAGCTTCCATAAGCCTCTTATTCTTATTCATCAGAGGGCAGGCAGAATGAAAACCACAATCACAGAAAACTAACCATGTGTGAGCACATGGACCACAGCCTTGTCTAACTCAATGAAACTATGGGCCATGCCATGTAGGGCCACCCAAGATGGATGGGTCATGGTGGAGAGTTCTGACAAAACGTGGTTCACTGGAGAAGGGAATGACATACCACTACAGTATTCTTGCTTTGAGAACCCCATGAACATTATGAAAAAGCAAAAAGATAGGACACTGAAAGATGAACTCCCAAGTCGGTGGGTGCTCAGTATGCTACTGGAGAAGAATGGAGAAATAACTCCAAAAAGAATGAAGAGATGGAGCCAAAGCAAAAACAATGGCCAGTTTTGGATGTGACTGGTGATGGAAATAAAGTCTGATACTGTAAAGAACAATACTGCATAGGAACCTGGAACATTAGGTCCATGAATCAAGGCAAATTGGAAGTGGTCAAACAGGAGATGGCAAGAGTGAACATTGACATTTTAGGAATCAGTGAGCTGAAATGGACTGGAATGGGTGAATTTAACTTAGATGACCATTATATTTACCACTGTGGGCAGGGATCCCTTAAAAGACATGGAATAGCCCTCACAGTCACTAAAAGAGTCCAAAATGCAATACTTGGGTGCAATCTCAAAAATGACAGAATGATCTCTGTTTGTTTCCAAGGCAAACCATTCAGTATCAAAGTAATCCAAGCCTATGCCCCAACCATTAATGCTGAAGAAGCTGAAGTTGAATGGTTCTATGATCACCTACAAGACCTTCTAGAACTAACACAAAAAAAGATGTCCTTTTCATGATAGGGGACTGGACCGCAACAGTAGGAAGTCAAGAGATACCTGGAGTAACAGGCAAATTTAGCCTTGGAGTACAAGATGAAGCAGGGCAAAGATTAACAGAGTTTTGGCAAAAGAATGAATGCACTGGTCATAGAAAACACTCTCTTCCAACAACACAAGAGACAACTTTACACATGGACATCACAGATGGTCAATACTGAAATCAGATGGATTATATTCTTTGCAGTCGAAGATGAGAAGTTGTACATAGTCAGCACAAACAAGACAGGAAGCTGACTGTGGCTCAGATCATGAACTCCTTATTGCCACATTTAGACTTAAATTGAAGAAAGTAGGGGAAACCACTAGACTATTCAGTTATGACCAAAATAAAATCCCTTATGATTATTATACAGAAGTGAGAAATAAATGCAAGGGATTAGATCTGATAGACAGAGTGCCTGAAGAACTATGGAAGGACGTTCATGACATTGTACTGGAGGCAGTGATCAAGATCATCCCCAAGAAAACTGTGCTGTATATCTGAAACGTTTTTGTACAGACTTTGTTGTATGCCTGAAACTAACACATGATACTCGACTATAATTCAATATAAAATAAAAATGTTTTAAACAGTTTTTTTGTCCCTTAAAACATTGATTCAAGAAAAACAAACTTGGTGTTTTTTATGTATAGTTAGTTGGAAATTTTGCATTCAACTTTAAAATGTCATTAATAGCTTTATATGTTGTCCATAGTTCCTCCAACAAAAGTTTGTTGAGGTTCATTTCCCTAGGCAATATACAGTGAAATGCTATTCAGTTTTCATTATTATTACTTACTTTTCCCTTTAAACTTTTAAAAAAAAATTATGTTTCCACCTTAATAAAGAATCTGTCACGTCATATATACTCAAGGATTAACCAATGCATACATAAAAGGAATAATGATGAATGAGGAGCTAATAAATTAGTACATCTATATGAACATTCCTTTATTAGATTAAAAAGGGAAACTGTCCAGATTCTCTTTTATGTCTAAGGTTTTTAAAAAAGACATTAATAAAAACAGCAATTATCATTGGTAAAATGTTTTACACTTCATTGATAAAGGCAATTTTAAATTCTTAAGTACAAAAGCTATATGGGCAAGGCAATTTTGGTTTACATATTTTAAAGATAATAGTAGGAAATCCACATGGTCAGGTTAAGCAGCAGAGAATAAGCAATGTTGTCTAATGACAGAAGTGCAGCTTTCCAAGTCCACCAAAATGGTGTCACTAGTAGGCATATAGAATATAAAAAGTAACATTAAATCAGAACATCTGAAAATTCCATATTCTGAGTAATTCCATATTTAGGTTAAGAATATAGGCTAGGAACAGTCTTATATGAGTAAGTCCACCCCAAAGAAACACCGTCGGACTAAACATTTTTTTAAAAATCAAATCAATTAGCATAATAAAATACTATTCATAATAGACTTTATAGACTTCCTTTGACAAATTCATTTTCATAATGAAAAAACAGAAAAAAATTATAGTTTTAAACGAAATTTTTACCAAAGATGATAAATCTCTATATTTATACCAGATAGTTATCTGGGTGTTCCCTATTTATACCTGTTAAATGTGGGAGATTTTACTCTTTGCCTTACTCTCATGGACAGTGGGAGAAGACATGAGACTTGGGCTGGAGACAAGGGGGTTCACTTATTCACAGCAATATTAATAGTAGTCTGAGTGACATCCTTTGCATGTGTTACCGAGCACCAGTTTCCATTTGGTGACAAGGGCCACACGATGCCTGGGCATACAGTGTCTTGCAGTACAGGACTAAAACCCTGGTCATAGGAAATCTCATTCTTTTAAGGATTCTGCAGGGAAACCTGTTCAAACTCTGCATCTGAGAGAGACATTATCTTTTTTATTCTGGACAGCAAAATCCTGCCCTTTTTCAGGAAGAATACACTATCTCTATCTTCCAAGTCTATTTGCTACACAAACATTCTTTAAAATATAGTCTGAAATAAAATAATGACAATGTCTTTGCTGGCAAGGTGCATAGAAATATTAGACATTCATGGAGAAACGTCTCCTAACAGTACTACTGTGTTTGACTGAATAATAAAGAAATATACAGCTTACTCCTTGGAAGAAAAGTTATGACCAACCTAGATAGTATATTCAAAAGCAGAGACATTACTTTGCCGACTAAGGTCCATCTAGTCAAGGCTATGGTTTTTCCTGTGATCGTGGACTGTGAAGAAATCTGAGTGCCGAAGAATCGATGCGTTTGAGCTGTGGTGTTGGAGAAGACTCTTGAGAGTCCCTTGGACTGCAAGGAGATCCAACCAGTCCATTCTGAAGGAGATCAGCCCTGGGATTTCTTTGGAAGGAATGATGCTAAAGCTGAAACTCCAGTACTTTGGCCACCTCATGTGAAGAGTTGACTCATTGGAAAACACTCTGATGCTGGGAGGGATTGGGGGCAGAAGAAGACGGGGACGACAGAGGATGAGATGGCTGAATGGCATCACTGACTCGATGACATGAGTCTGAGTGAACTCCGGGAGTTGGTGATGGACAGGGAGGCCTGGCGTGCTGTGATTCATGAGGTCTCCAAGAGTCGGACACGACTGAGCGACTGAACTGAACTGAACTGAACTGAACAGGTTACAAATCACTATAAAATTATTTCATAAATTATGCATGCCTTGATTTCAGCCAAATCATTAAATATGGTGTTGTAAAACAACCCTTCTACATAGTTTTTGTTCTACTGAAAGTAATGCCAAATTAAACATCTTTTCTTTAATCATTATAGTTCCTATATTTTATTAATATTAATCTGTTAAAAGCTAAGAAGTTGCAGTGAAGTTATCTATTACAATTCTTGAAGCAATTCTTATATTCAGAAATAAATTAGGATTTTGAAATTGAATTTTATATATTATCATCATAAAAGACAAAATATTTTAATTTCAACACATCATTCACTAATTTTACTTAATTATATTGCCATTTTTACCACCTCTAAAATATATTTGCACAATAAAACAAAGAATCATCATACATATTTAATTGTCAGTTCACTTCAGTTCAGTCACTCAGTATATTTAATTACACATATATATGTAAATTATTCAATATTATAATATATTGTTGCCATAAGATATGTTAATTATGGGCCTCCCTGGTGGCTCAGTTGGTAAACAGTCTGACTGCAATGCAGGAGACACAGGTTCAATTCCTGGATCAGGAAGATCCCCTGGAGGAGGGCATGGCAACCCACTCCAGTATCCTTGCCTGGAGAATTCCATGGACAGCAGAGGCTGGCGGACTACAGTCCATGGGGTTGCAAAGAGTTGGACATGACTGAGCGGCTAACACGACACTTCATGTTAATTACAAGCCATTATTTATGGATTCTTTCAGAATCCTGCACTAGAACACAAAGAAAAGCAGTATAAGGACCACTGGCACCATTTCATTGAATCTATAACATTTATTCTGTATATGAGGAAGATTCTATCAAGTTTACTAATATTTTCTTCTGCATAAAATCTATTATTCTTATTCAATGGAGCTTACATTCATCTCTAAGATTTTCATTTTTCATCCTTAGAGTATTTTTGTTTTCATTATACTTATGCTTTTCATTAAATTCTTGAACATATAAGTTGAGATTTCTGAACCTGTTTCTCCTAACTGATAATTCTCAGATTGTGGATCACATTTTCCTGGACTTTTATATGACTAGTATGTCTTGATTGAATGCTAGACATTGTAACTATTATGTTTTTGAGTATCTGTAATTTGATGCCTTCCTTTAAAAGCAGTTTTTATTTATTTATTTTTGGGGGGGTTAGGAAGTTATTTCTGGATTAGCTTGATCCTTTGATAACTTGTCAAGTTCACTGTTTGACTATGTCTATAGTAGTCTAGTAATCTTCAGGAATAGTTTATCACTATTGAAAATGTGTATATACCATTTCTGGTGACTCTTTAAAGCCCTAAGTGTTCAGTAACATCTTCTTACCCTTTCTTGTCTGAATTCAAATGTCTTTACTGTGTGAGTTTTGGCTGCTGTTTATCTTACAGATATAATTTAGTTGTTTACTGTCTAGTCTGAATTTCATCCCATATAGTTGTATAACTAAATACTGAAGAGGAGGCCATGCAGATTTCAGGAACTTTTTTTTTTTTGCCTAAAAAATATATTTTGTGGTATTTCTCCCTCTATATTCCAGCTGCCTCTATATCTATGAATATTTATGATCTTTATCTTCTCAATACAGGCATATCTTGTTAATACTGCAAGGTCAGTTACAGATCACTACAATAACGTGAATAGAGGGATAAAGAGAGTCACACAAAAATTTCTGTTTTCCTAATGCTTATAAAAGTTATATTTATACTATATTGTGGTCTATAAAGTGTGAAATAGTGTTATGTCTAAAAAATGTACACACCTTTATTAAAAAATCCTTTATTGCTCAAAAATGCTGTCATCTGAGTCTTCAATAAATTGTAGTAGCAATATCAAAGATCACTGATCACATACCATCATGACAAATAAAATGAAAAAGCTTGACATAGCATGGGAATTACTTAAATGTGACACAGAGACATGAAGTGAGCAAAGGTTTTTGGAAAAATGGCACCAAGCTACAAAACTTAAACTTGTAAGAAAGGCAATATCTTCAAAACACAATAAACCTAAGTGCAATAAAATGAGGTGTGCCTATATAGAGGGAATCTATCTCCCCATCACTACACTAGAATCAAGAAAGTGCTTCCCAGCCCTCAACAATCGGGAAGTAATTATAAAAGTAATTATAAAATTCATGTTGTTTATTTTTCTTCCATCAGGATTACAGTCTTATACTGCCTATTGTCCAGTGTCTAAAAACACTCTCTCTTTTTTAATGTCAGGAGAGTTAGTCTAGTAACATGTACCCAATTATAGTTGGAAGCAGAATCATCCAGTTCTTTTTTAAATTTTTTTAACTTTTCTGTTGTGATTTTCCACCTTTGACCTCTTGATGCCTATATTTTTCTTTGACGCTATGGCCTTATATATAAAAGCTCTTTTAACTTTCCTGTTTGCTAATTTCATTGACATTGCTACATTTCTCTACTTATTTTTTTCCTTTTAGCTATAGATCACAGCATCCTGCTTTTTTTTAATGTAGGTATAGATTTTTTTAAATTATAACCTGGCCCCTGTGGATGTTAACATCGTTCAGAGTCTGGATTCTGCTGATTTCTTTTAAAGAATTATAATTTTTCTGATAACAGCCACATTTTTCATGTCTGTTGAGTTTTGTTTTTAGAATTTGTTGGAGCAGTTCTAAAGTAGTCTTATCTCTAGTAAGAGCGTAGTCTTAATTCTGAGGAAAGGACTTTCTGTCACTTCAGTTAAATGTCCAGAGTGATCAGTGAATTCTCTCCATACTGGCTGGATAAACTGCAATGTATCCAGAAGTCTGAAACCTCCAGAATTCCTATTCAGAATACAGTCCCTCAGTAGTTGTTCTCAGAAAGGTCTCATAGAATATCATCCTTGTACGTGCATATTAATCTTCAGCCAGGAATCAACGGGTTCCTATGCAGATTTCTACGGCTCTTTCTCTTTGTATTTCCTGTATGTCTCATATCCTGCTTCTCAAATTTCAGCTCCCTCTGCTGCTGCTGCTAAATCGCTTCAGTCATGTCCAACTCTGCGCCACCCCATAGAAGGCAGCCACCCGGCTCCTCCGTCCCTGGGTTTCTCCAGGCAAGAATACTGGAGTGGGTTGCCATTTGCTTCTCCTCAGCTCCCTCAGGAGTCCCATATTGCAGTTACTTACTTCCTCTTTTCTCTTTGTGCATTCCCTTCCTTTTGTCATGGTTCAGAAAGTTTCCCCAGGCAGACATCTTGGTGAATGTGATGCTCACTTAATGGACTTCCTTTCTTTTACAGATAATAGCCTTGTCCTATGTTGCTCAGGTTCTGAAAGAGTTGCTTCATGTAGTTTTCCCAGATATACTGTTGTTTAGGTAGGGGGTTAAGTCTGATACCTGGTATTCTACATTTGAAGGATATTTCTTCTGAGTGTAGGACTGAATATTGGAAATGTTTCTAGCATGTAAATATGTCATTAGACTGCCAACTGTCTTTGACGGTCTTTGCTGAAAAGTCAGCCATTATTTTTACTGATCCTTTAAAGGCAATACATCTTTTGTTTCTCTAGCTACTGTCAAAATTTTCTCTTGATCTTTGATTTTCAACAGTTTCACTGATATGATTGAATATGTTTTTCTTTATATTTATCCTGTATGCAATTAAATAAAAGATTTGTATCTGCCTGAATTCACGGAGAAATTTTCATTAATTTTTAAAATTATTTGCTGTCATTATTCAAGTACTGATTCCTTATTGTTTTCTCTATTCCTCTCTCTCTGGGGTTCAAATATCACATGGGCTAGAATTTTGATGATATCTCACGCATCTCTTGCATTTTGCTTTGTGCTGTGTGCTCTGCTCTGTCCCGTCTGACTTTCTGTGGCCTCTGAATGGAGCCTGCCAGGTTAGTTTTAAAAATCGGTTCTAATTCAAATATTGAAATTACCCATTCATATAAACTTGAATAGGTCATTTGACATTTTAAGATCTCCATTTTCTTGTATATAAATTTAGGTAATCACATTTTCTCTAAAATTCTGTTAGCTTAGGAGGTGCTCTTGTGCGCACCCCCACCTCTCTTTGTGTGTCAGTCTCTTAAGCACAAAATAAGGTTCATACTTTCTGTGCTGCTGTGCTCTGCTTAGTCGCCCAGTCAAATCTGACTCTTTGTGACCACATTTACTGCAGCCCGCCAGGCTCCTCTGTCCATGGGGAATCTCCAGGCAAGAATACTGAAGTGGGTTGCATGCCCTCTGCGAGGGGATCCTCCCAATCCAGGGATTGAACCCAGGTGTCCCCCACTGCAGGTGGATCCTTTCCCATCGGAGCCATCAGGGAAGCCCAAGAATGCTGGAGTGGGGAGCCTGTCCTTCTCCAGGGGATCTTTCCCACCTAGGAATCGAAAAGGGGTCTTCTGCACTGCAAGCAGTTTCTTTACTAACAGAGTTACCAGGGAAACCCTCATACTTTTGGTATTTTGGGGCATTTTGGTGTACAGTGAAAGTACCATGAAATACAGGAACGAGAAGAGTTTTCATTTTCACACTTCAAGGACTACATTATGGATCATTTTCTTCAAATTAATTCTCAGAAAATCTCTCTTGAAAAAAACCTAGAACAGTGCAAATTTTTGTTGATATGGTATATATTAATTCTATAAATCCCATTTGTGTAAAACTTAATAAACTCTGTAACTACTTCATTAAACTCAAACCTTCAAATACGTATGGTACTTTGTAAGTGAACCTACTTACCTAATCAGTTCAGTTCAGTCACTCAGTCATGTCCGACTCTTTGCGACCCATGGAATGCAGCACGCCAAGCCTCCCTGTCCACAACCAACTCCTGGGATTTACTCAAACTCATGTCCAGTGAGTCAGTGATACCGTACAACCATCTCATCCTCTGTCATCCCCTTCTCTTCCTGCCTTCAATCTTTCCCAGCGTCAGGGTCTTTTCTGATGAGTCACTTCTTCGGATCAGGTTGCCAAAGTATTGGAGCTTCAGCTTCAGCATCAGTCCTTCCGATGAATATTCAGGACTGATTTCCTTTAGGATGGACTGGCTGGATCTCCTTGCAGTCCAAGGGACTCTCAAGAGTCTTCTCCAACACCACAGTTCAAAAGCATCAATTCTTCAGCGCTCCGCTTTCTTTATAGTTCAACTCTCACATCCATACATGACTACTGGAAAATCATAGCTTTGACTAGATGGACCTTTGTGGACAAAGTAATATCTCTGCCTTCTAATACACTGTCTAGGTTTGTCACAGCTTTTCTTCCAAGGAGCAAATGTCTTTTAATTCATGGCTGCAGTCACCATCTGCAGATTCTGAGGCCCAAGAAAATAGTCTGTCATTATTTCCATTGTTTCACCTTCTATTTGCCATGAAGTGATGGGACCAGATGCTATGATCTTCCTTTTTTGAATGTTGAGTTTTAAGCCAGCTTTTTCACTCTCCTCTTTCACTTTCATCATGAGGCTCTTTAGTTCTTCTTCTCTTTCTGCTATAAGGGTGGTGTCATCTGCATATCTGAGGTTATTGATATTTCTCCCTGCACGGTCCCACCCATCAATAGAAAATAGGATTAAAGGTTTACTGAGCATGGCTTCACCCTTCAGAACAAGACCCAGTTTCTCCCACAGTCAGAGTCTCCCATCAGGAAGCTTCCATAAGCCTCTTATCCTTATTCAACTTCCCTAATAGATACAAAAAATAATAAGAACAATAATAGATAATATTTATTAAGAGCTTATTTTAAAGTAATTAAGAAACTAAACCGCATACCCATGTAATCCACAGAATAAAAATTTAATGATTTTGGATAGTTTATTAATATTTGTATAAATGTAACAATATATGCCTTTATTTCATTATAATTGGGGTATATTCATGTAACTATTTATATGGAGCATTAAAAATAGGTGATATCTGTTTATTAACTAATGATTGCCAAACTGCTCCTGAAGTATGTATTGAAGAACACAGTTGCTGTTGCTTTTACAATATAAATTAAACATTTCAGCTTTTCATCCACACCAGTTCCACTGGAAATATATATTGATTTCACTGTTTTATTCTAATTATTTGATTATTCATTAAACAACATTTCAGTAATTTTTACTATCTGAAAAATTTATAGAATTTTTACATTGCTACTGATTTTTTATCAAGTACATTTAACCTATCAGACATGCAATTTACCATAAATTTCACCCTGTAGTACTTTACCTATGTATTATCAAACTCAAAAGTTTTAGATCAAAAGCCGACTTACCTTTTGCTTTCTCCCACAGTTTCCTACATTTCTCCCACATGGCACTACATATTACATAACTTATAGGGTAGGTCACTATTCTAAGAACCCCTGTAATAACGTGCATTCATTCTTTATTTTAGGATCCCGTGATTACTGATAGTCCTAAAGTTATAACTGTAATGTGAACAGTGCAACTGTTGCCAGGTAAAATGTATTCTTTTAGCACAGTAAGTGTGTAGACATGATTTGGAGGGTTGTTGAATGAAAAAAAAAAAAACCCATTAAGTGATAACTCGTAACAAAGGAGTCCACATGAACAGGGCTAACCAGAAAACAATAGAAATAAATTATTTTGATATAGCTAAAATCCTCAGAAGGGTTTCTGAAGAAATAATTGAATTTATCTGTAGCTTATTCTCCAGGGATTTTTTTTTTTTTTTTTTGACTGCACCATTTGGTATGAAGAATCTTAGTTCCCCAACCAGGGATCCGACCTGACTTCCAGGACCAGGAGGGTGAGTCTCAATCACTGAACCACCAGGGAATTTCCTGATAATCTATTAAGTGACCTTATTTTTAGTGTTTCATGAATAGTGGACCCTGCATTGTTATAAAATGAATGATACTTTTCACTATATAAAGATTGCTCAATTCACATGTAAAACAAGTTTAAGAGTCATGTTGTAATAATTTCAGATAAAAATGCACTTGGAATTTTATTCATAAAAATTAAAGTAATCTGAGAAATAATAATGACTTGAAGTCTAATACTTAGGTTCCTAAAATTAATAAGCTATACTCTTCCCCAGTGGTGCAGCAATAAAGAATTTGTCTGCAATTCAGGAGACACAGGAAACATTGGTTCAATGCCTAGGTCTGGACTATCCCCTGGAAGAGTTAATGGCAATCCAATCCAGTATTCTTACTGAGAAAATCCTATGGACAGAGGAGTCTGGCAGGTTGTAGGTCCTAGGGCTGCAGAGTCAGACATGATTGAGCACCTGAGCACACACACACTTCAGGTTAATGCAAGGCAAAATAACGTATTCAGTGGATGTGTGTGTGTGTGTGTGTGTGTGTGTGTGTGTGTGTGTACTCAGTCATTCAGTTGTGTCCGTTTCTTTGCAACCCCATGGACTGTAGGCTGTCAGGCTTCTCTGTCCATGGGGTTTTATAAGCGAGAACACTGGAGTGGGTTGCAAGTCCCTTCTCCAGGGCATCTTCCTGACCCTGGGATTGAATCCACGTCTCTTGTGTCTCTTGCATTGACAGGCAATTCTTTACTACCAGCACCACCTGGGAAGCCCTATTCAATGAATCCAAACTATAAATTGAGAAAATGAGTATCTTTGACTTAAAATGTTGAAGTTTGTTGTTTTCAGATTTTTTTGAAATGTTTTGCTTTGCTCTATTGTGTTCTCATCTATCCTTAATTATTTTATTATATTTCTAATCAATGATATTAAACCAAAAGGCTAATGTTTCCCTTGTTCTATTTCACTGATACTGACACAGTTTAAAATGTTGAAGAAACAGACTGAGTTTGTCATATAGCCTCTGGAGAAAATATATATATATTAGCTTATCCCCGTACATGAATTTTTAGCAGCCTAAAATATTTATAATGGTCAAACTTTGGTTCCTTGTGTGTTGATATGATGAAAATCTGTGTTTTTTGTATTGTTTTCAAACTGTGCTTTACTTGTGCTTCTTCTGTTTGTTTCAAAAATGATTACTTATCCTATTAGGTGGTATTAAATTAACATGCTTCTTACTCAAATAAAAAGCAAGCCACTAAACTATACTCTATTTTATTTACATGTCTTTTGTAGCCCCAAATGTACATTCAAACAGAAGCTGGAAATGTCAACTGCATTTGACACTGGTCAGCTGATGAAAATGCTTTGTCCTATCGACTTAACTCCCACACTTAGGATTGCTCATCATGGCTGCTGCACAGAGTGATTTTTGCTACAGTGACCTGTGCCGTTATGTGTTTTGGAAATGGTCTTTATCTTCCCAAATAAAGTTGGTGCATCCAAATTTGGAAACTGACAGCAGTAATATTCCCCGGCTAAAGCTGGAGCTTAGCCCTGTTATACTTATTAAAAAGCCTATTCATACAAATTAAATCCATTCCATATCCTGGCCTCTGATGACAGGTCCATTTTTTTCCTTGTCTGGTTTGAATTACCTCAAGTCTGTACCCAGAAAGAATGTATCCCTTTCAAGAGACTTCTCCAAGCCTATAATAAATTCACATGGGTCGTCCCATCAATGTAGTGAATTTGCATTATTATTTCATTATGAGTAGGAAAGAAAGCGGATTAGATCTCTTCCAGCATTGGCAGAGCCTAATTCAACCTGAACACATGATTAAAGCTGGCATTTATGACTATAACTGTCAAAGAAAACTAATTGTAAACTGAGAGCTGTGGATAATTATGGCTTTTGCTATTAAACTATTTCTCTCCTATTTATCACAGAACCAACTACAGACCTTACTACTGTTTGCATTTAGTTCTCTGATTACTATGAACCTACTTATGCAAATGAAATTTGATCTATATTCTCAAATTGAAAACTTTGTGTAAACGTAAGTTCAATCAGGCTTTAGTGTATATGTCTTGCATTTTCTTTCCTTCTTAAAACTTTTTTGGAGAAGGTGAAGTAACACCAAGACCACTGAATCTAAGACACTTCATTTTGCATTGTTTTAATTAAAAACTTTGAAATAGCTGTCTGATATTAAATTTGACACATATGCTATTTGAACTAACTTTCACAAGAGACTTTTAAAAATTATCCCTGATTATTAGCTGTCTATATGCTAAGGCCTATAGACTATATACATAAGTGTTTATACATTTTTATATTTATATATACTTACAATGGTACCCCACTCCAGTACTCTTGCCTGGAAAAATCTCATGGACAGAGGAGCCTGGAAGGCTGCAGTCCATGGGGTTGCTGAAGGTCAGACATGACTGAGCAGCTTCACTTTCACTTTTCACTTCCATGCATTGGAGAAGGAAATGGCAACCCACTCCAGTGTTCTTGCCTGGAGAATCCCAGGGATGATGGAGCCTGGTGGGCTGCCGTCTATGGGGTCTCACAGAGTCGGACATGACTGAAGTGACTTAACAGCAGCAGCACTCAGGTATGAATAGCTATGCACATACAGACATGCATATAGAAATATATGTGTACACACATACATACATATATAGGTATCCATGGAGGTGCATGCATACGTACATACAAACAAATGTATGGATATGTCACCAGTAAACACTGTAAGTTCTTAATGATGTAATAAATATTTTTATAATTTCATGGGAAGCTGTATATGGTAGTGGCTAATCACATAAGCTCTTAAGCATGTCTATTTAGGATTCAACTGCATTTTTACCCTTTATCAGCTACACACATTTATACAACATATTTATTTTGAAAATGTGTAGGCATTATTATGAGCAGGATAATTAAATGAAATAACTGCTATAAACTAACTTGCACATAGTAAGTGTTCAATTAATGTGAGCTTTCAACAATTTTTTTGAATATTCTAGTATTGAAACTGTGGATCACTGTGTCTGTATGAATTTTTATGGAAATATATTTTGAAGTCGAAATACAACAATAGTGATAAGTATAATTAAATTACATGCTTAAATTTTACGGGACAGTTCTAATACATGAATTTGTGTTCATCAAAGGCAATTACTTAAAAGCTTAAGTAGCAGAATTTAATTTGTATAACTGGAAAAATTATTTAAGAAAAATAAATTGCACATAAAAGGAAAAAATAACTTATTTTGTCTAATGATCTAGTCATCAATTCAGAGAATAGTTTCACTGAATCATATGCAATAGTACTGATAATCAATGAAATGAATTGTATGTTGATAAGATAAGGCTAGAGAGTGGCCAAGATGGGGAAGTAGAAAGACCCTGATCAGACTTTCTCTCATGAGTCCACCAAAGTCACCATGACCTGCAGAACAACCGCTGACGGAAAAGACAAAGAAACCAGAAAAGATCTTCAACAATGAAAGACATAAAGAAGGAACCAGAACAAGGTGGGTGGGAGAAGCCAAGGACTGCAGCTAGCCTATCACACACATGGAAGTACAAATAGCAACTTAGACAAAATGAAGGAGCAAAGGAATGTGTTCCAGACAAAGAAAAGGTTAGAATCCCAGAAGAAGAACTCAGTGAGGTGGAAACAGGGTTCACAGCTATGATTAAAAAGATGATCAAAGAACTGAGGAGGTGAATGGATACCCAGAGTGAGATGACTGAGATGAAAAGTTGTGTTTTTTTAATTATTATTTTAATAAGAGTTAGAAAATATAAGGATCTGCCGAACATATGAAAAATACACTAGAAGGAATCAGTACTAGACTACATGATACAGCAGACTGGGTCGGTGAAGCAGCAGGCAGAGCAGTGGAGATCACTGCCACTGAGTAGAGAACAGCAAAAAAAAAAAAAAAAAAAAAAAAAAGAATGAAAAGAAGAAACAAGAGACCTCTGGTAGAACAAGTGCATCACTAATATTCACATTATAGGGGTCTCAAAAGACCCCTATAAGAGGGAGATAAAGGGCCAGAGAAAATATCTGAAGAGATAATGGCTTCAAACAGTCTTAACTTGAGGAAGGAAACAATCACCAAACTCTAGGAAGCAGAAAGAGCCCCACACAAAACGAACTCAGACAGGAACACACCAAGACACACTGTAATCATGGCAAAAATTATGATAAAGAGAGAATATGAAAAGCAACAAATAACATACAAAGGAACTCCCATTGGCTATCAACTTATTATTATTTTTTTTTAGGAGAAACTCTGCAGGCTAGAAAGGAGTGGCATGATATACTTAAAATGATGAAAGAGAAAAACATACAGTGACGAATATTTTACATAGCAAGGTTCTTGTTCAGATTTGATAGAGAAATCAAATGTTTCACATGGGAAAAAAAAAAGGTAAAAGAATTCAGCACCACCAAATCAGCTTTACAACAAACGCTAAGGAACTTTTGTAGGTAGAAAAGAAAAAGCCACAACTAGTAACAAGGAAATTATAAAATGAAAAGCTCACTGGTAAAGGCAAACATACCATAAAGGTGGAGAAAGAAATGGCAACCCACTCCAGTATTCTTGCCTGGAGAATCCCATGGAGGGAGGAGCCTGACAGGCTACAGTCCATGGAGTCACAAAGAGTCAGACACGACTGAGCAACTTCACTTTCACTTTCACCATAAAGGTAGGAAATAGTTCACACTCAAAGCTAACAGGAAGGGTAAAAGACAAAAGTAGTAAATCATCCGTCGTCAATAAGAAGTCAAGGGAGCAGCCTCCGTGGTGGCTTCGTGGTAAAGGATCTGCCTACCAATATATCTATTTCTGCTTTATTGCCTATGCCAAAGCCTTTGACTGTGTGGATCACAATAAACTGTGGAAAATTCTGAAAGAGATGGGAATATCAGACCACCTGACCTCCCTCTTGAGAAACCTGTATGCAGGTCAGGAAGCAACAGATAGAACTGGACATGCAACAACAAACTGGCTCCAAATAGGAAAAGGAGTATATCAAGGCTGTATATTGTCACCCTGCTTATTTAACTTATATGCAGAGTACATCATGAGAAATGCTGGGCTGGAAGAAGCACAAAGTGGAATCAAGATTGCCAGGAGAAATATCAGTCACCTCAGATATGCAGATGACACCACCCTTATGGCAGAAAGTGAAGAGGAACTAAAAAGCCTCTTGATGAAAGTGAAAGAGGAGAGTGAAAAAGTTGGCTTAAAGCTCAACATTCAGAAAACGAAGATCATGGCATCTGGTCCCATCACTTCATGGGAAATAGATGGGGAAACAGTGGAAACAGTGTCAGACTTTATTTTTGGGGGCCTCCAAAATCGCTGCAGATGGTGATTGCAGCCTTGAAATTAAAAGATGCTTACTCCTTGGAAGAAAAGTTATAACCAACCTAGACAGCATATTGAAAAGCAGAGACATTACTTTGCCAATAAAGGTCCATCTAGTCAAGGCTATGGTTTTTCCAGTGGTCATGTATGGATGTGAGAGTTGGACTGTGAAGAAAGCTGAGTGCTGAAGAATTGATGCTTTTGAACTGTGGTGTTGGAGAAGACTCTTGAGAGTCCCTTGGTCTGTGAGGAGATCCAACCAGTCCATCCTAAAGGAGATCAGCCCTGGGATTTCTTTGGAAGGAATGATGCTAAAGCTGAAACTCCAGTACTTTGGCTACCTCATGCAAAAAGCTGACTTGTTGGAAAAGACCCCGATGCTTTGAAAGATTGAGGGCAGGAGGAGAAGGGGACGACAGAGGATGAGATGGCTGGATGGCATCACCAACTCGATGGACATGAGTCTGAGTGAACTCTGGGGGTTGGTGATGGACAGGGAGGCCTGGCGTGCTGCAATTTATGGGGCCGTAAAGAGTCAGATATGACTGAGCGACTTAACTGAACTGAACTGCACCAGGAGACACAGGATGGCTCCCTGACCTGGGAGGATCCCACATGCCATGGGGCAGCTAAGCCTGTGCGCCACAACTGGGCCTGTGCTCTAGAGCCCAGGAGCTGCACCTGCTGAGCCCCAGTGCCACAGTTACTGAAACCTGAACACCTTAGAGCCCATGCTCCACATGAGAAGCCATGGCAATGAGAAGCCTGCACAGCTAGAGAGTGGCCCTCACTCTCCACAACTAGAGAAAAAGCCCATGAAGCAATAAAGACCCAGACAGTCAATTTTTTTTTTTTAAGTAGTTTAGTGATGCACAAAGAAACCATAATATATATGTATATATATGCTGCTGCTAAGTCGGTTCAGTCGTGTCCGGCTCTGTGCGACCCCATAGATGGCAGCCCACCAGGCTCCCTTGTTCCTGGGATTCTCCAGGCAAGAACACTGGAGTGGGTTGTCATTTCCTCTCCAATGCATGAAAGTGAAAAGTGAAAGTGAAGTCGCTCAGTCGTGGCCGACTCTTAGCGACCCCATGGACTGTAGCCCACCAGGTTCTTCCATCCAGGGATTTTCCAAGCAAGAGTACTGGAGTGGGGTGCCATTGCCTTCAACCTCATGGTAACCACCAACCAAAAATATATAACAGATATTCAGACAAAAAGGAAACAAAACATAACACTAGAAATAGTCATCAAATCACAACAGAAAACAACAAGAGAAAAAAAAAAGAGAATAAAGATCTGCAAAAACAAATCCAAAACAATGAACAAAATGTAATATGAACATACATATGAATAATTACCTTAAATGCAAAAGAGACTAAATGCTCCAACCCAAGGTCATAGAGTGGCTGAGTAGATACAAAAATAAGACTGATACATATGCTGCCTACAAGAGACTAACTTCAGATCTACAGACATAAATAGACTGAAAGTGAAGATGTGGAAAAAAGTATTCTATACAAATGGAAATCAAGAGAAATCCAAGGTAGCAATACTTATATGAGAAAAAAAAAGAAAGAAATTTAAAAATACTGTTAAAAGAGACAAAAAAGTATACTACATAATGGTCCAGGGCTTAATCCAGGAAGATGTGCTTATAACTGTAAATATATATGTAACAACACAGAAGCCTCTCAATATATAAGACAAAGGCATAAAGGAGAATTGATAGGACTTGACAGTATTAGTGGGGGACATCAGTGGATAGAACATGCAGACAGAAAATCAGTAAGGAAACATAATTGTATACATATTACACCAAATGACCTTAACTGATATATAGAGAGCATTCCATCTGAAAGCAAAAGAATACATATTCTTTTTAGGTATACATGGAACAGTCTTCAGGATAGAGCAGAAGCTGGGCCGCAAAGCAAGTCTAAGTAAATTAACAAAATGGAAAGCACATCAAGCATCTTTCACAGGCACTCTGCTAGGAGGCTAGAAATCAACTACAAGGAAAAAAAAAATTCAGAAAACACAAATGCAAGCAGGCTAAACAACCAATGGATTACCAAAGAAATCAAGGAAGTCAAAAAATACTTGGAGACAAGTGAAAATGAAAACATAGTGATAAAAATCTTATGGGGAATAGTAAAAGCACTTCTGTGAAAGAAGTTTGGCTCTAGGTGAGTGATCACACCATCGTGATTATCTGGGTCATGAAGATCTTTCTTGTACAGTTCTTCTGTGTATTCTTGCCACCTCTTCTTAATATCTTCTGCTTCTGTTAGGTCCATGCCATTTCTGTCCTTTATCGAGCCCATCTTTGCATGAAATGTTCCCTTGGTGTCTCTAATTTTCTGGAAGAGATCGCCAGTCTTTCCCATTCTGTTGTTTTCCTCTATTTCTTTGATTGATCGCTGAGGAAGGCTTTCTTATCTCTTCTTGCTATTCTTTGGAATTCTGCATTCAGATGCTTATATCTTTCCTTTTCCCCTTTGCTTTTTGCTTCTCTTCTTTTCACAGCTATTGGTAAGGCCTCCTCAGACAGCTATTTTGCTTTTTTGTATTTCTTTTCAATGGGGATGGTCTTGATCCCTGTCTCCTGTACAATGTCACGAACCTCCGTCCATAGTTCATCAGGCACTCTATCTATCAGATCTACTCCCTTAAATCTATTTCTCACTTCCCCTGCTTATTTAACTTATATGCAGAGTACATCATGAGAAATGCTGACTGGAAGAAGCACAAGCTGGAATCAAGATTGCTGGGAGAAACTTCAATAACCTCAGATATGCAGATGACACCACCCTTATGGCAGAAAGTGAAGAGGAACTAAAAAGCCTCTTGATGAAAGTGAAAGAGGAGAGTGAAAAAGTTGGCTTAAAGCTCAACATTCAGAAAACGAAGATCATGGCATCTGGTCCTATCACTTCATGGGAAATAGATGGGGAAACAGTGGAAACAGTGTCAGACTTTATTTTGGGGGGCTCCAAAATCACTGCAGATGGTGACTACAGCCATGAAATTAAAAGACGCTTACTCCTTGGAAGAAAAGTTATGACCAACCTAGACAGCATATTGAAAAGCAGAGACATTACTTTGCCAACAAAGGTCCATCTAGTCAAGGCTATGGTTTTTCCTGTGGTCATGTATAGATGTGAGAGTTGGACTGTGAAGAAAGCTGAGCGCCAAAGAATTGATGCGTTTGAACTGTGGTGTTGGAGAAGACTCTTGAGAGTCCCTTGGACTGCAAGGAGATCCAACCAGTCCATTCTGAAGGAGATCAGCCCTGGGATTTCTTTGGAAGGAATGATGCTAAAGCTGAAACTCCAGTACTTTGGCCACCTCATGAAAAGAGTTGACTCATTGGAAAAGACTCTGATGCTGGTAGGGATTGGGGGCAGGAGGAGAAGGGGACGACAGAGGATAAGATGGCTGGATGGCATCACTGACTCAATGGACGTGAGTCTGAGTGAACTCCGGGAGTTGGTGATGGACAGGGAGGCCTGGAGTGCTGCGATTCATGGGGTCGCAAAGAGTTGGATACGACCGAGTGTCTGAACTGAACTGAACTGATGAAAAGTTTGCAGCAACAATTTTACTTCAGGAAACAAGAAAATCTCAAATAAACAATGTAACCTTACACCTAAGACAACTAGAGTAAGACCCTTCTAAGTGTCAATGAAGGTAACATTTCATTCACAATTTAATATTTAATTCAGCAATATTGAATCTGGGGTCCAGGGGCTATAAGTTTCTGTACTATGCGAAGTTGTACATTTAACCTATTCTATTCAATGAATAATTAAAATAATTAGTTTCTACTGTAAAATAATATTAGTTTAAAATCAATAGCAGAACATGTATGCAATACTAAAAAATTGAGATTTTTGAATCAAATATTTGTGTTACTCTTTTGCTAATGAAATAAGAAGCCTTTTAAATTATCCTGTTTCATGACCTTACTGATAAGTCTTTGCATTTGTGTATTACCTTTCCACCTGTGTGTGTGCACATGCGTGTGTGCGTGCATGTGCGTGTGTGTGTGTGCACGTGTGTGTGTGCGTTACTCAGTTGTGTCTGATTGTGACCCCATGGACTGTAGCCCACCAGGGCTCCTCGATCCATGGAATTCTCCAGGCAAAAATACTGGAGTGGGTTGCCATTTCCTACTCCAGGGAATCTTCTAGATGAAGGGACTGAACCTGGATCTCCCACAGAGAAGGAAGACTCTTTACTGTCTGAGCCACCAAGGAAGCTCTCCATTTCTGTGCACGAGCGTAAGTATTTTGGCAGTTATATTAATTATGTACCTGCGCTGTGTGTGCCCCTTTTTCACTTATTATTAGTTCATAAACACTGAACTGTATTTTTATGTAACCACTGTATTATAATTTAAACAACCTCTTAAAATGCCACGGAGTCAACATTTTTTATAATTTACTTGAATGATATTCTTATAAGACTTTCAGACTGTTTTCAACTTGTTATGTATCCAGAACACTACAAAAAAAAAAAAAAAAAAAACCTCAGAGCATATATCTTTGCTTGAATTATTTATTTAGGCTCAATTATTTAGAATCTGATGACATTTTTGAAAGGTATGAAACAATCATGATTTAAAAATATTTTGCCATATTATTCTCCAAAAGGATAGTATAAACAATAAGGCTTTAACTAATAGTTTTATACTGTCATTTGGTTCATATTTATTATGTTGTTAATTTGTAAATAAATATTAAAATATATTTCTTAATGAAATACAAAGACCAAAGATAAAAAATCAACAATTATGAAATCAACTTCATTCTCTGTATATACATTGGGTGACATCTAATTTCTTGGTTTTCACTTTCTGAGAGCCTGCACTTTGCTTATGGATCCTGGAGAAAATTGATAAATAAATTATATGCTAGCATTTCAGAAGTCTTAATTTCATACTTAAATGAAAATCTAACTTACCACCTCTGTAGCAAACTTTTCTGAAGAAATAAAGCATCACTAAATACAATATTAACTTCTTTAATTGAAGTTAAAATAAAAAATTAATAAATAAAGAGGTACTTATTTTAATGTACAAAAGAACATTTTTGTATACCCTTCAAATTATCACTAAAGCTTATAAAGTAAGCAGCTCAAAATACATACACATACTTCCTAATTCAGATGATAGCATGCATAGATAAAAATTATTTATGCAATAGAGCTGGCATCAGTTTGAATGAAAGAAGCATCATTTTCTCACAATGATATCACAAATTCCTGTAATTCAGTGATGATTTATTAATAGAGTTTTACTAAAATGATTCTCAGTTGAACTTTGTTTAAATTTTATACATGAGACAAATTTCAATGTAGAATTATATATATTTCTTCCTTGTGTCAAAAACTCTCTCAAATCTCTCATTAATGTAAAAAGAATTAATTCTGCCAAAGGGTCTAGAGTATCAAAAAAAATTATTGAAAATGTTATTAAACATTTGTATGCATATCATTTATTATATATTTGTCAGAAATATAGCCCTTCACTATTTTTATTCATTGTTCATCATTAATGATACTTCTACAGATGAAGAGATATGCAAGTAATTTATCAAGTATACCAAAGCATAAAAAGGATTGAAAATGGAAAAAAAATGTTATAAATGTTATTGTGTTCTCAAGAATATATGAACATAATTTTTCAGAAAATGCAACAGATATAACCAGAGTATCATTGGATTTAAGAGGAGTAATATGTCATTGCCCAACTATAGTCCAAAGCCCATTTTTACATTATTAAGCTAAAGAGAGTATATATCCCAAATGAGAGTAAGAAAAACTGAAGTCCCCAAATATTGAATACGATCCTAGAAATTTAGCAAGTCTTAAATGACAGTGACTAAAAATTACTCTGCTACACAGATGATTTCATGACTTCAATGGAGGTCAATGCAGTGGGGACTAAGTGACATTTATAGTTGAGGTAAGACCTCTTGAATGCTTTGGCTTAAATTAAGAACTGGTGGCTATACACAGAAACTTTTTGTGTTTTTTTTTCCCTATAGAAATAAATTTAAATAAAATATTCTCTAAAGAGAGCCTTATCAGTACAGGGTTTTGATAGGACAGTGCTGCTGCTGCTGCTAAGTCGCTTCAGTCGTGTCCGACTCTGTGCGACCCCATAGATGGCAGCCCACCAGGCTCCCCTGTCCCTGGGATTCTCCAGGCAAGAACACTGGAGTGGGTTGCCATTTCCTTCTCCAGTGCATGAAAGTGAAAACTGAAAGTGAAGTCGCTCAGTTGTGTTCAACTCTTAGCGGCCCCATGGACTGCAGCCCACCAGGCTCCTCTGTCCATGAGATTTTCCAGGCAAGAGTACTGGAGTGGGGTGCCATTGCTTTCTCCGTGATAGTGTAGTAAGAACCAAAAAAATTTCACTTTCGTTATTGTCTTACTTTCATTTCTTAACAATATGTGTCAAAATCATATACATTAAAACAAAACAAAACTCTGTTTTTACCGCCAATTGCTACCAAAAGCCCACAGGCCTTCATTATGCAAATTCTGAGTGCCATAAAATGCAGAAGACTTCTTTTTCTAAAGAGGTAAAAGAGGGTATCTATCATACTCTACAGAAAACAAAGGAATCAACAAATACATTCTGGAATAAGTACAAGTCCTTTCTGCCTCTGTTTTGGAAACACCAACAGTTATTCTTTAGGCAAGACAGTAGAAGATCATTTTTTGAAAAACATAGAAACCTAAGAGAAAATACTATAGACATTAACATTGGGGATTTCCAGCTGATTTAGCTAAGGAAAGCAAACATTGAATAAATAAAAGAAAGAGGTACTTTTCAGTAAATTATCATCCAGTAGTACACTGGGGCCAACTAGCTTTGGGACAACAGCCAACTGTTAATACCTTCTCCCTACTCTTCATTCAGTGCCTACATGTTGGTAACCCTAAACTATTGTTAGTACCTTGAAACCCATCATGGTGGAAGAATTTTATACCCCTTAAATCGGCTAACTAAAAAAAATGCAACATTAACCTTAACTGTCTCAGAGATATACTGCAACTATTAGGTCCACAAAAAGACGATTCCACATTTATAATAAGGAAAAATCAGAAACAAAAGTCAAACTTTTCAGAATTAAAATTATGAAACTGGAATGGAAAAATGCCAGAGAATTTTTGGAAAGATTCTGCTCCCTCAAACAAGGACAAAATAAAACAGAATAAAATACAGGACAAAAAAAAAAAAAAAAAATTAAACTGCTAGTCTAGTTGTTCAAAATCCTAGCAGTAGAAAATGCAAAAAGAGGCAGCAGATAAAATTGACTTAAAAAAAAAAAAAAGGCAAAATTATTCATTAATACTTTCAATAGCTAAAGTTACTGTGTTTCCTAATTGACAGCACTTACAAAATATCCAGACCATGAGTGAAGACATACGCACACCATGATATATCACCATTAAATTTCAAACCATGAACACAAAAAGAATATTTTAAGTTTCCTCTAAAAGCAACTCATCTTGGAAGAAAAGCTCAAAGAAAAGAATAATTTTTACTGTTTTAATTTTAGTGTGGAACACTTGAAGGTAAAAAGAATGGTATCATCAAGTTACTTAGCAGAAATGATACAGAATCCAGAATTCTACATCTAGTTAAATTGTTATACAAAGATTTTGGCATTGTTGTTCAGTCACTAAATTGTATCCAACTCTTTGCGGCCCTGTGGACTACAGCACACCAGGCTCCCCGTCTTTCACTACCTCCCAGTGTTAGCTTATATTCACGTCCAGTGGACTGGTGGTGCTATCTAACTGTCTCACACTCTGCCACTCCCTTCTCCTTTTGCCTTCAATCCTTCTCAGCATCAGGGTCTTTTCCAGTGAGTCAGCTCTTCCCATCAGGTGGCCAAAGTTTTGCAGCCTCAACTTCAGCCCTTCCAATGAATATTCAGGGTTGATTTTCTTTAGAATTGACTGATTTGATCTCCTTGTAGTCCAAGGAACTCTCAAGGGTCCTTTCCAGCACCATAATTTGAAAGCATCAGTTCTTCAGCGCTCAACTTTCTCTATGGTCTAACTCTTATATTTGTACATGGCTCCTGGAAAAACAATAGTTTTGACTTTACAGACCTTTGTCGACTGGTCTGTATAGTGACGTCTCTGTAAAGTGCTGTCTCTGCATTTTAATACACTGTCTAGGTTTGTCATAGCTTTCCTTCTAAGGAGCAAGTGTCTCTTACGGCATGGCTCATAGCTTCATTGATTTACACAAGCCCCTTCACCATAACAAGGCTGTGATCCATGAAGGGGATACAAAGTTTAGGATAAAGAAAAATTTGGACAGGTAGCAGAGACTGAAGACTCCTCAAAATGAGAAATTAAACAAACATTTTTAAAGGAGGAATACGTGTGATAGGACCCTGGAATCAGGGAATTCAAATACGGCAGAGGGGGACTCGAGGAGGAGGATGGAGCGAGAATCTTGAATAACTGTATTCTACAGGTAGAGCAAAGTCCAAAAGGAAGCTGGGGAGAGGAAGCCCACAGAGACTCTCTAAGAAGATTCAACTGACAATACACCCGCTAAGTCAGAATGTATTTCAAGGAAATTTGAACACCTGGCTGGATATGTAATGTTACATAACAGCCAGAGGAAATAAGATAAAATTCACTCTAAGGAAAATAAGAAGTCAAGGAAATAAAATAAATAATAAGTGAAGGAAATAAAAGAAATAAATAATATTATGCTCCATGGCTCAGTGGTGAATAGCATTTATATTATCATCATTTTAAACTCTGGATAATGTTCCAATGAGAAGGCCCTCAGCTCTCATCTCTGGCTTACTTTGAGGAGCTATACAAGCAAGTGAAGTCAAAAGGAGAAATCGATATCAATTGCTTGGTTGAGTGTTAAACTTGTGCCCCAGAATGAAAATAGATCTCCTTTGTAAAGACTGGGAGACTTATCTAAGGAAATCTCTGTTCATTCATTACCTGATAACTTAGCTAATCAAGCAGAGATTTCAGTGGCCACATGTGACAAACAACA
The DNA here is from genome assembly GCF_032405125.1 of Capricornis sumatraensis. Taxonomy (NCBI): domain Eukaryota; kingdom Metazoa; phylum Chordata; class Mammalia; order Artiodactyla; family Bovidae; genus Capricornis; species Capricornis sumatraensis. Next base: position 1,353,377 of record NW_027184612.1, on the reverse strand, counting down.
CAGATTTTACAGAATTAGTTCAGAATTATTTTAAAAAGTATTGGTTGAGTACCTACTCTGTTCTGATAGGTGGCCATTACAATAAAGATAACTTATCATATACTTCAAATTTTCGAAGTTTGAAAGTAGCAAGGAAGGAAGGCTTTAGCTCACTGCGGTTTAGGAAGAGTGGTCTACCGGGCTTCCCCAGTGGCTAAGTGGTAAAGAAGCAGCCTGCTATGTAGGAGACACAGGAGATGCAGGCTCAATCCCTGGGTTGGGAAGATCCTCTGGAGGGGAGCATGGCAATCCATGCCAGTATTTTTGCCTGGGAAAATCCCATGGACAGAGTAGCCTGGCAGGCTATAGTCCATGGGGGTCTCAAAGAGTTGGCCAGGAGTGCAGCGACTGAGCATGGGCGGGAGAGGTTTACTGTGTGCTAAAAGTTTAGTTAAAGATGCACTTAGAAGCAAAGACTCAAAAATGAAAAAAAGAAAAGAAAAGACTGGGGTTTTTGTTTGTTTGAATTGTCTGATTAAGTTCATTTCTTTCTTTTTTTTTTTTTGCCGAAATGCTTTGTAAACACATATATCTTATGAGTTACAAAAATATTTTGTTTTAAACAATACAATCTGATTCTATTTCATTTCTCCCATTCTGACATTTTATGATGTTTCCTTTGAGCATTTGCTCTTGTAATTATCTAGAGCACTATACAGGCCTATGAAGCCCGTGAGGACTTTGTAAATGGATGTCCCTGTCTTTCTAGTAAAATCATTAATCCATCCTTTCTGTTGGTGTAGTAAAAGAAGCATCAGGCATAGAATGTCTGAAAGGAAAATGTAAAAGTGTTCAATTTGTCAAGGTCTAAAATAAACCAAAAGCATGGAATAGGAGAAAAACACACACACATAATTTGACCAACAGGTATTTAAATGAAAAATGACTAAGATGTTTTACTGATAAAGAGTAGATATGTACCTCATCAATTAAAAAAAAAAAGAAGCCTACCCTTTCCAGTGAGATTTTTAGATATAAAAGTAAAAATGTAATATGCCATTCATGTGCTCACTTCCAGACACAGAGAAATCCAGATGGTGTCAAATGTAACAATAATACTGATGTTTAAGAGTTCAGTAAAAGTTTGTATGCAGAAAGTCTGCTGCTCAGAAAGAGCTCAAAAAGTGTATGTTTGATTTGAATATGCTTTTTAAAACATGCTATCAATTAAAATGATGAGCATTTCATATCCAGTTTCAAACTTCTGAGTTTTCTAGAACAATCTGAATAACTCGCACATTGGACGCAAGCTGGATTGCAGGGCACGCTTTCTAGATTGCTGCCTTCCTTGTCCATCTGTAGTGACTCCCAGGCATGAGACCAGGTCTTAGTTCACATGTAACCTTGTGTTTCCTCTGTTGCTTTTCTTCTCCTTGGACAAACAACAGTGGAACATAAAAGAGAAGGCTTCAAGAAAATCAGAGTGAGCGCATTACTGTGGAAATGAAGAATATTCTTCATTTTTAATATATCAAATATGTGTGCCCAGAAAGTTCAAGATAGCATTTTCATAAATCCAACTATCAAGCCATGAAAAGCCAAGTAGGGCCTTTAAGTCAAAGAAGACAAACTGAGAAAACCACGTACTATATGATTCCAGCTATAAGACATTCTGGAAAAGGCAATGATGTGATGGAGATAGTAAAAAGATCAGTGGTTGCCAGTGGTTGGAGAGGCAAGGGAGAGTTGAATAATTGGAACAAATAATATTTTTAGGGAAAAGAAAATAGTCTATATGATGCTGTAACAAGGAATTCAACCATTATATGTTTACCCAAATCGGTAGAATGCACAACACCAAGAGTGAATGCTAATGTAAACCATTGGATCTGGGGTGGTTACAGTGTGCCAGTGTAGGCTCATCAATTGTCACAAATGTGTAAATCTGGTGGGGGTTGTTAGTAATGGTGGAAGCTATTAATGTGTGAGGGCTGGAGGTATATGGGAAATCTCTGTACCTCTCTGTTGATTCTGCTGTGACCCTAAAGCTCTTCTAAAAATTGCCTTTGAAAAACAAAAACAAATGCTGAGTACATTTTCAATGCAATGAGAAGTATGGTAAAACCTCAGAATTCTAATAACCATTGCAAGTGTGTATGCTCAGTCACTCAGACATATCAGACTCTTTGTGACGCCCTGGACCATAGCCCACCAGGCTCCTCTGTACATGGGGTTTTCCAGGCAAGAATACTGGAGTGGGTTGCCATTTCCTTTTCCAGAGGATCTTTCCAACCCAGGGATTGAACCTGCATCTCCTGCATTGGCAAGCAGATTCTTCACCACTGAGCTGTCTGGGAAGACCCTAATTACCATTGAGTGATAGCTAAAGCATCTAAGACCAAAGGAACTATTTGCGGAAGCCTCCATAACACTTCTTTAGGAAAGAGCAAGGTTAGTGAATGGGGCCTTCTAATGGTACAGCTCAGAAATCTCCAGCAAATATTCACTCTTTAAAGGGAGATCCATTCTAACCAGGAGCTACTCTGAGCAAAATGGACACGGGAAAAGACTAGAGATGCTCCAGATATGGCAGGTGTTAGAAAGTGGCAGCAAAATAAACCCTGAATAATGAATGCGTCACTAAGGGAAACTAATGCTGCCATCCCGACATTTAGCACTCAACAAGCCAGAGAGATGCAGGGTTATGGAAAATCTCTCGTAAAAAGATAAGGTCTTAGGAGGGTCAATTATACAGAAATTCCATGTAGAGCAGATTACTGCTAGAGTCAGAGAAGAAGTGTACACATATGTGCGTCTGTCTGGAAAGAGAGAGCAAGAGAGAAGCAATTTCCACTGAAAAACATTTACAAAGAAATAACCATCGCTTCCACAAAAAACTCTAGTTATAATTGGTTTCACAAGAAATGCTGTGAAATATTAAAGACCCAAGAGGTTTTTTAGAACACAGGAAATAAAGAAAATTTCTAAATTATTCTCATGCTTCAAGCATAAGCTTAATAATGATTTTTTTTTAATTTTAAAAAATTTAAAAAGACAAGTATATGGGTAATACAGAAACAATCTAAATGTCTGCTATTGGATGCATGGTCAAAGAAAAGTAGTTATATGTGTAATGGAATATTACTAATCCTTAAAAAGAAGGACATTCTGCCATTTGCAACATGAACCTAAAGGACATTTTGCTAAGTGAAATAATTCAGATGTCGAAAAACAAATACTGCATTATCTTCCTTTAATGTGAGATCACATTACTTTACTTACTTTAGTAATCCAAATAGTCAAATTAATAGAAACAGAGTAGAATGGTGGTTGCCAGGGGCAGGAGGAAGGGGAAACTGAAAAGATGTTGCTCAAGGAATACATTTCCACTTTGCAAGATGAGAAAGATTATAGTCAACAATATTGAATTTCATACTGGAAATTTTCTAAGAGGTTTTATCTTAAGTCTTCTCACCATATGCACAAAAATATGTTAAGTATACAAGGAAATGACTATGTTAATTAGCTTGGTTGTGGTGACTATGTTACTATGTATATCAAATCACCAAATATAAATCAAATATAAACAATTATAATTGTTAGTTATGCTTCAATAAAACTGTAAATAAGTAAGTAATGGGTTTTGATGTAATAACATCCAATAAGGATTAGCTGGTAGCTCAAATGGTAGAGTCTGCCTGAAATGTGGGAGGCCCAGTTTCAATCCCTGAACTGGGAAGATATCCTGGAGAAGGAAATGGCAACCCAATCCAATATTTTTGCCTGGAAAATCCCATGGATGGAACAGCCTAGCAGGCTACAATCCATGGGGTAGCAAACAGTTGGACACGACTGAGTGCTTTCACTTTAAACAACTTCAATATCCAATAAAATAAAAAGCAGTAGCCCAGGAACACTTAAAAGCATAATATAATTTAGTGGGGTTTACTCCAGGAACAAATTAGTTCAATATTAAGGTTATATATTAAACATAATTTACCTTCTTTAGAAAGTACCAAAATATCATCTGAGCATTTCTGTAGATGCTGAAAATTCTTTTGACAAAATTCAGCTGTCTGAATCATTAAAAAAACTCAAAAATTGAAAAAAAAATTTGTACAGATAACATTTTTCTTACCATGATAATATATTAAGTTCAACACAAAAGCTACTTATTACACAAAATGTGTAGATACTACAAACTTTTCCACTAAGATCAGGAATAAGATAAGGATATATTCTACTACCACAATTATTCAAAAACTGTCGCCATTATCCAATAACATTAGGAAAAATAAATAAAACGAGTAAATACTGAAGGAGGTTAACTAACATTTGCAGATGACTTGATTTTGCATTAGGAAAGTGAAAGAGAATCAAGAGAAAATAACTTACTATGGTACTAAGACAAAAATTGATGGTGGTGAAGTCGCTCAGCCGTGTCTGACTCTTTGCCATCCCGTGGACTGTAGCCTACCAGGCTCCTCCATCCGTGGGATTCTCCAGGCAAGAATACTGGAGTGGGTTGCCATTTCCTTCTCCAGGGGATCTTCCCAACCCAGGGATCGAACCCAGGTCTCCCGCACTGGAGGCAGACGCTTTAACCTCTGAGCCACCAGGGAAGCCTAAGACAAAAATTAGCATATAATAATAGCTAATTACATAACACATCAATAACCTTCATGTACTTCAATAACTATAAGCCAGAAGAAATATGATGGAGGAAATATTCCATTAATATTAGTAATGAATAAGATAAATTGGACGTAAAAGACTTTGCAGGAAATTTTCAAATCATACATTAAAAATATCTTAAAATGTTTCTGAATGACACAAAAGTTGTAAACAAATGGAAAAGCTCACCATTTTCTTGAAAAAGTCTCAGTATCATCTCGCTTATTCCTATTATTTCACATATTTAATGTTATGCTACTTAAAAATGCCATCAGGATTTTACCAGTAATTAACTGAAATCACCGTTCATTATTTTTTTGCTTACTTTTTTATTATTTTAAAATATTTACTTGTTGCTGGAGTATAATTGCTTTACAATGTTGTGTTAGTTTCTGCTGTACAGTTAAGTGGATCAGTTCTGTGTATACATATATCCCCTCACTCTTGCACCTCTGTTCCCCCTAGCCCAACCCATCCTACCCTTCTAGGTCATCAAAGAGCACAGAGCTGAGCTCCCTGAGTGATATACCTCTCAAATAGCTAGCTAGTGGGAAGCTGCTGTATACTGTTCACTACTAACCCCATGACCCACTTCACACCCACAGGAGACTGCCCCTCTCAGCCCCTTGCAAGTGTAGGGTCATCTGATTCATCGTGGACCATGAAATAGAAAAGCTGCTTGTGTCCCTTCCAGCCTAAGCCACTAAAAAGCCAGTAGGTATGTCTATTTGTCTCTTCCATTTCGTGACAGTCTTGGAAGAGGATTTTTGCTGAGATGGTGGGCCTAAAGATTGGAGCAATCTGGATCACTGAGTTATATTAATGAATAGAGCTATTCTGTAAATTATTTAGACATAGCAGAATTTGTGGGAATAAAATAAGAGAGTAAAATAAGGCAAATTATAACAGAGCAAACATTTTTGTTTAAACCAGTGAAAATTTATGATCGTTTCCTATCACTATTTAATTATCTTGTTATTTTGATTAATATGGAGGAAAATTGATGTCAGAAGTGATGTATTTTTGTAAATCAACAAACTGTGTGGCCTTGACTTAGTAAAAAATTATTACAAATATCTTAATATATAATGAGTCAACACTTTATTTAAAATACAAAAATTCTTACATTAGATTAAAAGTGATATTACAGTTATAAAACAAATAACCAAAAGAAATGAAAGTATAACATAAAGCTATCTTGTCCAAATACAAATAGAAAGAAAGACACTATCATGTTTATATTTAACACAGTAACGATGGACCTAGGTAATGTTGGATGAGAAGAAGGAATGAAAGGTATAAAATTGTCAAAGACCCTAAAATACATTAAAAAATCTTTTGACATTCACAATTACTATGGTTTTTATAACAAGCACAAGAGATCCTACTGACAAATTAATACTAATAAAAGTGATAAGCAAATGTTCTGAACATAATACAATTTATAAAATAAAATTGCATTTTAATATACTATCAAGGGAGAAGGCAATGGCAACCTACTCCAGTGTTCTTGCCTGGAGAATCCCAGGGACAGAGGAGCCTGGTGGGCTGCCGTCCATGGGGTCACACAGAGTCCGAAACGACTGAAGCACCCTAGCAGCAGCAGCAAGATGTCAGAGTAGAAGGACATGCGCCCACCTTCTTCTGTGAGAACACCAAAACTGAAACTAGCTGCTGAACAACCATAGACCAGGGAATGTTGGATACCAAAAAGACAATACCCCACATCCAAGGGCAAAGGAGAAGCCCCAATAAGAATGGAGGAGGGGCAAAATTACCTTTAGAATCAAACCTCATACCCGCCAGAGACACTCAGAGGGCGCAGATGAAACCTGGTGCACACCAGGACCCATGGAATGGAGCAGAGACCCTAGAGACTGACCAGACGTGCTGTTGAGTGTCTGAGTGTCCCCTGCAGAGGCACGGGTCAGCAGTGGCCTGCCAGGGGGACAGGGCTCTCGCTGCAGCAGACCTGGGAGGTGTGGAGCGTGGCACAAGTCCTCTTGGAGGAGGTTGCCACTAACCCCACCATACAGCCCCGGAGCAGACAACCGAAAACTGGAAGACAATTACACCAAAGAAGTTCCTGCACTGTTGCAAAAGTTCCAGGGCCCACAACAGATTGAGACTGAGAATACCCAAGGACTTTGACTTTGAAGGCCAGTGGAATCTGATTACAGAACTTCCACGGGAAGGGGGAAACAGGCTCACGGAGGGCACGACAAAACCTTGTGCATGCTGGGACCCAGGAGAAAGGAGCAGCGACCCCACAATTGACCGAGCCAGACTTCCCTTTGAGAGTCTGGGAGTCCCGGTGGAGGCGTGGGAAGACAGTGGCCTGCCGCGGAGTCGGGGCACTGAATACAACAGTTCCGAGAGCCGCAGAAAGCTGGCATAAGCCTTTTTGAAGGAGGCCGTCAGCCTACTGCCATTATCCTGACCATAGTTTGGTCTGAGGCCGGACTACAGGGAGGGAACACAGCTCCACCTGCCAGCAGGAAATTGGATTAAAGATTTACCAAGCAGGGGCCTGACCACCCGAGCAAGACCCACTCTTCTCCACAGTCAGTCCCTCCCATCAGGAAGGTTCCAACAAGCCTCGTATCCTCATCCATCAAAGAGCAGACAGAACGAAAACCATAATCACAGAAAACTAACCAAACTGCTCACCATAGATCACAGCCTTGTCTAACTCAATGAAACTATAAGCCATGCAGTATAGGGCCGGCCAAAACGGATGGGTCATGGTGGAGAGCTCTGACAAAAAGTGGCCAACTGGAGAAGGGAATGGCAAACCAGTTCAGCATTCTGGCCCTGAGGACTGTCGGGAGCCGTGTTAGGCATTACTGACAAAATAGAAGCATGGCCCTAAACCCCCTCCATTTGTTCCGTAGGCACGGACCTGGAATGAAGGAGTTAGGCTTTGTGATTCTGACTTGTGTTTTCCTTTCCTCGGCTGAGTTGACTGAAGAGAATATTAAGGTGCTTACTGTTTTTGAGAGGAGCAAGAGAAGGCATAAAGCCTCATGCAGCTGTGCTCAAAAAATAATTCATAAAGTTAATCACTGACATTCGTTCAAGGACTTTTACAAAAGAGTGTTCCAGGGTGAGCACAGAGGCCACAGCTTGAGACCATGGGAGGGATTCCTATCTGAGGCCCATTTGTGAGAAAAGTGTTTATGGCAAAGAAGTTTGCTGAATTTAGGGCTTAGGAATAATCAAAATAGTTAGAAGCTAAAGATTTAAGCATTGCTATAATGTTACAATATTCTACTATAGCTTATAAAAATTAGAGACTTTAGAGATATTATTAACTAGAAGCCCTTTCTAAGAAATAGTGAACTTAGGATACTAGGGGCAAACAGGACTTAGAAAGATAAAAAATAAACTGAAGAATGTAGTATGCGGCCCAGATATTAGCATGAGTTACAGCATATTCACAAGGACACATGAGAAGAAGTAGATAAGAGAATTGCTGAGGAAGGAACTCCTTTTGAGGGGCAACAATGATTTTTGGAGAAAAATAAATCTGGGTTAATGGGAACTAAAAATATCAAACCTCTGACCTAATGCTTTTATAAAAGTATAAAAGAAAATCATAAGCTTGAAATAAACAGACAATCCAAGGAAAGACTGAGAGACTGCCTCAGTTTCTCTTTCACCTACGCCATCCATCCTGAGGGTATCCCTAGATCCTGCTGAGGCTGGACCTCAACAGAGGACCCTTGGCAGTATGAAAGGGCAAAAAGATATGACACTGAAAGATGAACTCCCCAGGTCTGTGGATGCCCAATATGCTACTGGACAAGAGGGTAGAAATAGCTCCAGAAATAATAAAGACACTGAGCCAAGGTGAAAACACTGCCCAGTTGTAGATGTGTCTAGTGGTAACAGTAGAATCTGATGGTGTAAAGTACAATGTTGCATAGGAACCTGGAATGTTAGGTCCATAAATCAAGGTAAATTATAACTGGTAAGGAGATGAAATGAAATGGCAAAAGTGAACATCAACATTTCAGGAATCAGTTAACTAAAATGGAACAGAATGGGTAAATTTAATTCAGATGACCATTATAGCTATTACTGTGGGTTAGAATCCACTAGAAGAAATGGAGTACTCCTCACAGTCAAAAAGAGTCTGAAATGCAGTGCTGGGTGCACTCTCAAAAACAACAGAATGAACTCTGTTTATTTCCAAGGCAAACCATTCAATAGCACAGTAACTCAAGTCTATGTGCCAAGCGCTAATGCTGAAGAGGCTGAAGCTGAATATTTCCAGGAAGACCTACAAGACCTTCTAGAAATAACAAAAGAAAGATGTCATCTTCATCATAGGGGATTGGAGTACAAAAGTAGGTAGTCAAGAGATACCTGGAGTAACAGGCAAATTTGGCCTTGGAGTACGGAATGAAGCAGGGCAAAGGCTATTAGAGTTTTGCCAAGACAACACACTGGTCATAGCAAACACCATCATCCAACAACACAAGAGTAGACTCTACACATGGGGATCACCAGATGGTCAACACCGAAATCAGACTGATTATATTCTTTGCAGCCAGAGATGGAGAAGCTATACAGAGTCAGCAAAAACAAGACTGGGAGCAGATGTGGCTCCAATCATGAACTCCTTATTGCCAAATTCAGACTTAAATTGAAGAAAGTAGGGAATACCATTAGACCATTCAGGTATGACCTAACTCAAATCGATTATGATTATGCAGTAGAAGTGACAAATAGATTCAAGAGATTAGATGTGATAGACAAAGTGCCTGAAGAACTATGGTCGGAGGTTCATGACATTGTACAGAAGGCAGTGATCAAGACCATCCCCGAGAAAAAGAAATGCAAAAAGACAAAAAGGTTTTCTGAGGAGGCCTTACAAATACCTGAGAAAAGAAGAGAAGCTAAAGGCAAAGGGGAAAAGGAAAGAAGTGCCCATTTGAATGCAGAATTCCAAAGAATAGCAAGGAGATACAAGAAATCCTTCCTCAGTATTCAATGCAAAGATATAGAGGAAAACAATAGAATGGGAAGGACTAGCGATCTCTTCAGGAAAGTTAGAGATACCAAGGGATGATTTCATGTAAAGATGGGCTCAATAAAGGACAGCAACTGTATGGACCTAACAGAAGCAGAAGATATTAAGAAGAGGTAGCCAAAATAAAGAGAAGAAATATACAAAAAAGATCTTTAGGACCCATATAACCAAGAGGGGATGATCACTCACCTAGAGCCAGACACGCTGGAATGTGAAGTCAAGTGGGTCTTAGGAAGCATCACTACAAACAAAGCTAGTGGAAGTCATGGAACTCCAGTTGAGCTATTTCAGATCCTAAAAGATGATGCTGTGAAAGTACTGCATTCAATATGCCAGAGAATTTGGAAAGCTCAGCAGTGTCCAGAGGACTGGAAAATGTCATTTTTCATTGTAATACCAGAGAAAGGCAATGCCAAAGAATGTTCTAATTACTGCACAATTGCACTTATCTCACAGGCAAGCAAAGTAATGCTCAAAATTCTCCAAGCTAGGCTTCAACAGTACAAGAACTGAGAACTTCCAGATGTTCAAGATAGATTTAGATAAGGCAGAGGATTGATCACATCCTAGTCACAAATCAAGCCTTTGTAGATTGAAAAATACTGAAATTGTATCAAGCATTTTTTCCAACCACAATGCTATAAGATCATATATCAACTAAAGGAGAAAAAAAAAAAAAACTGTTAACAGCACAAACACAAGGAGTCTAAACAATACATTTCTGACTAATGAAGAGGTCATTGAAGAAATCAAGGAGGAATGAAAAAGTGCCTAGAAAAAAATAACAATAAAAACACAACTCTAAACCTATTGTATGCAGTAGAAGTAGTGCTAAGAGGCACGTTTATAGCAATACAAGCCTAAATCAAGAAATAAGAAAAACATGAAATAAACAACCTAACCTGGCTCCAAAAGCAAACCAAAAAAAGAGGAACAAAAATACCTCCAAAGTTAGAAGAAGGAAAATAATCACCAAGATCAGAGGTGAAATAAATGAAAACTAAATGGAGGAAATAGCAAAAGTTAATACAACTAAAAGCTTGTTCTTTGAGAAGATTTTAAAAAATTGACAAATCATTAGCCAGATTTATCAAGAAAAAAGGGGAGAATACCCAAATAAATACAATTAGAAATGAAAAAGGAGAAGTTACAACAGATAACACAGAAATACAAAGGATCATAAGAGACTACTATGAGTGATTATATGCCAATAAATGGACAACCTGGAAGAAATGGATGAATTCTTAGAAAAATGTAACCTTTTTATCTGGATCAGGAAAAAATAGAAAATACGGACAGAAAAATCATAAGCATTGAAATAGAATCTATGATCAAAAGTCTTCCAACAAAATCCCAGGGCCAGATAGCTTCATGAGCGGATTCCACCAAATGTTTAGAGAAGAGCTATCCTACTCAAAGTCTTTCAGAAAACTGGAGAGGAAGGAAAACCTCCAGACTCATTCTATGAGGCCACAATCACCCTGATACCAAGACGAGACAAATGCAGCACCGAAAAAGAAAATTACAGGCCAATATCAGTGATGAAAACAGATGCAAATATTCCCCCCAAAATTCTAGTGAACAGAATCCAACAGCACATTAAATGGATCATATACCTTGATCAATTGAGATTTATCCCAGGGATAGAAGAATTGTTCAATATATAAATATCATGAACGACAAAAATCATATGATCATCTCAATAGAAGCAGAGAAAGCTTTAAACAAAATTCAACATCCGTTTATGATAAAAAAAAAAAAAAACACAACTCTCCAGAAAGTAGACATAGAAGGAACATATCTTAATATAATAAAGACCATACATGGTAAACATACAGAAAACATTATTCTCTGTGAAAAGTGAAAGCATTTAAGACCAGAAACAAGACAGGTGCCCACTCTCACCACGATTATTCTAAGGTTTTGGAAGTCCCATCCATGGCAATCAGAGAAGAAAAAGAAGTAAAATGAGTCTAGATTGGAAAAGAAAGAGTAAAACTCACTGTTTGCACATGACAGGATACTACACATAGAAAACCCTTAAGATGCCACTAGGAAATTCCTGGAACTAATCAATGAATATAGTAAAGTTTCAGGATATAAAATTAATACACATGTATACTAGCATGTAAGAATCGAATCACCAGTCTATGTCTGATGCAGGATATAGCATGCTTGGGGCTGGTGCATGGGGATGACCCAGAGGGATGTTGTAGGGAGGGAGGTGGGAGGGGGGTTCATGTTTGGGATCACATGTACACCCATGGTGGATTCATGTCAATGTATGGCAAAACCAATACAGTATTATAAAGTAAAATAAAGTAAAAATAAAAATTAAAAAAAAAATAATACACAGAGATCACCTGCATTTCTATACATTAACAATGAAAAACCAAAAAGAGAAATTAAAACAATTACATTCACCATTGCAACAAAAAGAATAAAATACCTAGGAATAAACCTATCTAAAGAGAGAGACAAAGACTTGTGGGCAGAAAACTATAAGACACCAATGAAAGAAATCAAAGACAACACAAGCAATTGGAGATATATTATATTCTTGGATTAGAAGAATCAATATTGTGAAAATCACTATACTATGCAAAGCAATCTACAGATTGTATGTGATTCCTATCAAACTACTAATGGTATTTTTCACAGAACTAGAACAAAAATTTTCACAATTTGTTTGGATATACAGAAGACCCCAGATAGCCCATGTGATCTTGAGAAAGAAAAATGGAGCTGGAGGGATTAACCTTCCTGACTTCATCCTATACTACAAAGCTACAGTCATCAATATATTATGGCATTACACAAAAACATAAATATAGACCAATGGAACAAGATAGAAAGCCTAGAGATAAACCCACACACGTATGGAACCTTATTTTTACAAAGCATGCAAGAATATACAATGGAGAAAAGACAGTCTTTTCAATAAGTGGTTTTGGGAAAAATGGACAGCTACATGTGACTGAATGAAATTAGAATGTTTCCTAATACCACACACAAAGATAAACTCAAAATGAATGAAAGACAAATGTAAGAACACAGACTATAAGACTCTTAGAGGAAAATGTAGGCAGTACTCTTTGACATAAATCACAGTGACATCCTCTTTGACCCCAATCCTAAAATAATGGAAATAAAAACAAAAATAAACAAATAGGGCCTAATTAAATATAAAAGCTTTTCCACAGCAAGTTCAGTTTAGTTCAGTCACTCAGTCATGTCTGACTCTTAGCCACCCCATGGACCACAGCATGTCAGGCCTCCCTGTCCATCACCAACTCCCAGAGTTTACTCAAATTCATCTCCATTGAATCTGTGAAGCCATCCAACCATCTCATCCTGTCGTCCCCTTCTCCTCCTGCCCTCAATCTTTCCCAGCATCAGGGTCTTCTCAAATGAGTCAGCTCTTCCCATCAGGTGCCCAAAGTATTGGAGTTTAAGCTTCAACATCAGTGCTTCCAATGAACAACCAGGACTGATCTCCTTTAGGATGGACTGGTTGGATCTCCTTGCAATCCAAGGGGCTCTCAAGAGTCTTCACTAACACTACAGTTCAAAAGCGTCAATTCTTTGGCACTCAGCTTTCTTTATAGTCCAACTCTCACATCCATACATGACCACTGGAAAAACCATAGCCTTGACTAGACAGACCTTTGTTGGCAAAGTAATGTCTCCGCTTTTTAATGTGCTGTCTATGTTGGTCATAACTTTTCTTCCAAGGATTAAGTGTCTTTGTATTTCATGGCTGCAGTTACCATATACAAAGGTGATTTTCCACTATTGTTTCCTTTCCACAGCAAAGGAAACAATAAATGAGAATAAAAGACAACTGTTGGAGAAAACAACTAACAAAGGGCTAATCTCCAAAATATATAATCAGCTCATACAGCTTAATTCAGGAAAACAGCCCAATCAAAAAATAAGCAGCAGACCGAAACAGACATTTCTCCAAAGAAGACATACAGAGATCCAATAAAAACATGGAAAGATGCTCAATATCAGTAATTATCAGAGAAATGCAAATCAACACTACACTATGATGTATCATCTCACACCAGGCGGAATGGTCATCGTCAAAAAATTCTACAAAAAATAAATGCTGGAGAATATGAATCCTTCCTACACTGTTGGTGGGAATATAAACTAAAACATCCATTATGGAGAACAGTATAGAGATTTTTTAAAAAGAAAAAGGTAGTAATAAATCTATGATGTGACCCAGTAATCCCACTACTAGGCATATACCCTGAGAAAACCACAATTCTAAAACACACATGTACCCCAAGTTTCAACAGATGAATGAATAAAGAAGATATGGTACATCATACATACGTGGAATATTTCTCAGTCATAAAGAGGAATGGATTTGAGTCAGTGATAGTGAGGTGGTTGAACCTAGAGCCTCTTATACAGAGTTAAATGTCAGAAACAGGAAAACAAATGCCATATATTAACGTATATCTATGGGAATGTAGAAAAATAGTATTGATGAAAGTATTTGTAGGGAAGGAACGGAGGTGCAGATGTAGAGAATGGACGTGCCGATTCAATGAAGGGAGGAGAGGGTGCTGCTGCTGCTAAGTCACTTCAGTCGTGTCCGACTCTGTGTGATCCCATAGACGGCAGCCCACCAGGCTCCCCTGTCCCTGGGATTCTCCAGGCAAGAACACTGGAGTGGGTTGCCATTTACTTCTCCAATGCATGGAAGTGAAAAGTGAAAGTGAAGTTGCTCAGTCGTGTCTGACTCTTAGCGACCCCATGGAGTACAGCCCACCAGGCTCCTCCGTCCATGGGATTTTCCAGGCAAGAGTGCTGGAGTGGGGTGCCATTGCCTTCTCCGAGGAGAGGGTGAGACAAATGGAAAAAGTAGCATTGGCATACACTATCATGTGTAAATTAGATGGCTGGTGAGAAGTTGTGATGAAAAACAGGGTACCCAGCCTGCTGCTCTGTGATGACCTAGGGGGTGGGGGAGGGGAGGAAGGTTCAAGGCGGAGGGGCTATCTATACATTTATGGCTGATTCACATTGCTGTGTGGCAGAAACCAATAGAACAATGTAAAATGATGTTCCCATAACTGAAAATTAAAATTTAAAAAGTCAACCATTAAACACAGAACTACCATATGACGCAACAATCCCACTAGTGGATATAAACCATGAGAAAACCACATGTATCTGGCGTTCACTGTGATACTATTTACAATAACCAGGTCATGGAAGTAATCTAGATGTTCATCCAATGGATAAAGATATGGTATATACAATGGAATATTACTCAGCCATAAAAAGAGATGAAACTGAGTCAGTTGTAGTGCTGTGAATGAGCCTAAAAATCTGTCATATTAATGCTGATATATGGAATCTAGAAAAATGGTACGGATGAACCTATTTTCAGGGCAAGAAAAGAGGTGCACAGAAATAGGGAATGGACTTTTGTACACAGAGGGGGAAGGAGGAGGGGACGAACTGAGAGAGCAGCATTGAGATATACACACTACCATGTGTAAAATAAATAGCTGGCAGAAAGCTGCTGTACAGCACAGGGCCCTCAGCTCAATGCTCTGTGATGACCTAGATGGCCTGGATGGCTGGTGGGCGTGGGCTGGGGGCTCAAGAGGGAGGGGGTATCTATACACCTATGCCTGATTCATGATGCTGCACAGCAGAAACTAACACAACATTTTAAAGCAATTATATTCCAACTGAAAAGATAAAAATAAAAAAATCAGTAAAATAAAGTAATATAAAAAAGGTGGGTTTATAATGACATTTATGTCATGGGATTGTTGGAAGAATTGAATGAGAAAACACTTGGCACACTGTGATTGCTAGTATTTAGTAAATATTTACCTGTTGATATAAATATCGTATAAAATGTATGTGTGTGTGTGTAAGATAAACTAATTTTTAGGAAATTTATTTTTTAAGTCATAACAAATATTTTGATGGTTATTGTTGAATATCAATCCTGAATAATCCATAAGTATTTTTAAAGGGATAATTAATTCTTTAAGAGAAAACTTAGGGATAATTATAGGCCTCAAACAGTAGATGAGAGGATGAATGGAACGTTATATAAATGTGAATTTGTAAAAGTTATGTTATGCCTTCAATTTCTAAAGTGAGAAAGCAAAAGGTATATGTTATATTCATCAGAAGACTTCTATTTTGTTAGAGACTGGTAGGCTAGGCAACTTAAAGAATATAATGATGATTCAAGAACATGAGATCAAGAGATGATTGACTCAAGTTTAAATCACAGCCAGTTACCTGTCCTTGAAATTAATTTAGCTATACCATTCTGACTTGTCCTTTGTCTTTCGAGTAAGTATCAAAAATAAAATCACTTGAAATATGAGTGTATGTAAACTAGCCTTGTCAAGGTAACTTCTAAACGTAATGAGTGTGCTGCTTTGGCAAACCTTGGTAAGTACAGGTCATTTTGTCAAGAGATTCTGTTACAAGATCTTGATAGCACCCTTGATTTCAAACCATTATGCTTGAGCAGTTGCTGCCAAATAGGAATTTACCTCTATTAAATTGAATCAGAAAATTTCTGCCTTCTTCACAAGATGATTGCAATGAAATATTACATTTAGAATTGACTGGTATTGGAGATCTCTGCTTTAAAATGCCACCTGGCTAAAAAAAATGTCTGATGCAATCTTTAACAACTCCCATCATCAATAATTTTGAAGTTTAGAAAAATGCAAAATCTCATAGTCTAAATGGTTACTGGTTAAAAACCCATTTTCTAAATCAGGGAATTCATTCTAAAACTTCACGACCTATAATTATGGTGCACATATGCTTCCTATAAAAGACTAAAATTCAAAAGACAAAATCTTTAGATTTCATATTTGCCAGAAAATAGTTTGTAAATTTATTGTTCTTTAGATTTAATATTTGACAAACTGTCCATAGTAGAAGCTAAGCAAATATTTTAAACTGGGTTAAAATGGTAAAAAAAAAATGTGTTTCAAATAAATAATGCCATTACAAGTTATCTGCTATCTAGAAAGTATTAATAAAGACAATGCGTTAAGTGGTTGGGAGACTGAGGCTGTAATTAGATAGCATAGTATAGAATGACACAGTGGCATAAGACAAGTTAGGTAGCCTTTTAAGTAGGAAAAATAGGCCATGTTATATATAAAACATCCCCCTTACATGTTTTATTGTTGGGTATGAGTTATCCCTACCCATATCAGGACTGGAAGGATATAATTAAACTATTATCAGCATTATTCCTATATTTAAGAATTATGGGAATTTATGTTCATGTTTAAATTCTCTGTCTTTTCTCAATTTGTTAAAAACAACATACATTATTATTCAAATTAAGTATATTATAAACATATTTGAAGTGAATATATAAACTATTTATTTTGGAGAGTAGTAATATTAGAGATGAAGTGTATTTTTTTGCATCTAATGTAGTTTTAATTACAGTCAGGACAAGTTTGACTTCAAAAAAATTCATTGTATAACAAGTTCAGAGCCCCATTATTGTTTTATAACAAAACTGACTGCCTTAGAACATGGTATACATTTTATTTGGTAATCAGGAATATCAATGTTTAATAGCAACACTATTTCTGTCAAATTATTAGTTCAAAAATTGGGTTATGGATACACCAAGTTCGAGAAATAGTTGTTCAGATAGTATTAGATCTCTGTTAAGCTGTAATGCTTTGCTTCTGAAACACTTACCAGTATGAAATAATGTGCTGTCCTGATAAATAATACATGGTCACCATGTTTTATAATGCTAGATCATAATAATTAAAATTCATTTTGGGCAAGTAGGTCAAAATGCTCATATGACAGAATATTTTATCAGTTCAGTCACTCAGTCATGTCCAACTCTTGGTGACCCCATGGACTGCAGCACACCAAGCTTCCCTGTCCATCACCAACTCCCAGAGGTTGCTTAAACTCAAGTCCATTGAGTTGGTGATGCCATACAACCATATCACACTCTGTTGTCCCTTTCTTCTCCTGTCTTCAATAATTCCCAACATCAGGTCTTTTCCAATGAGTCGGTCCTTCGCCTAAGGTGGCCCAACTATTGACATTTCAGCTTCAGTATCAATCAAATAGTCAAGACTGATTTCCTTTAAGATTGACTGGTTGTATCTCCTTGCAGTCCAAGGGACTCTCTGTACACCAGCTGTGGTTATCTCCAACATCAAAGTTCAGAAACATCAATTCTTTGGCACACTTTTTTCTTTATATTCCAACTCTCACATCCATACATGACTACTGGAAAAACCATAGCTTTCACTAGATGGACCATTGTCTGCAAAGTAATGTCTCTGCTTTTTAATATGTTGTTCAGGTTGGTCATAGCTTTTCTTCCAAGGAGCAAGTGTCTTTTAATTTCAAGGCTGCAGTCACCATCTGCAGTGATTTTGGAAACCCAAAAATAAAGTCTCTCACTGTTTCCACTGTATCCCCATCTATTTGTCACAAAGTGATGGGACCAGATGCCATGATCTTAGTTTTCTGAATGATGAGCTTTAAATCAGCTTTTTCACTCTCCTCTTTCACTTTCATCAAGAGGCTTTTTAGTTCCTCTTCACTTTCTGCCATAAGGGTGGTGTCATCTGCATCTCTGAGGTCATTGCTTCCTCCAGCCCAGCGTTTCTCATGATGCGCTGCTAAGTCACTTCAGTTGTGTCCCACTCTGTGCAACCCCATAGACGGCAGCCCACCAGGCTCCTCTGTCCCTGGGATTCTCCAGGCAAGAACACTGGAGTGGTTGCCATTTCCTTCTCCAACGCATGAAAGTGAAAAGTGAAAGTGAAGTCGCTCAGTCGTGTCTGACTCTTAGCGACCCCATGGACTGCAGCCCACCGGGCTCCTCCGTTCATGGGAATTTCCAGGCAAGAGTACTGGAGTGGGGTGCCATTGCCTTCTCCTTCTTCTTCTTCTTCTCATGATGTACCCTGCATATAATTTAAAAAAGCAGGGTGACAATATACAGCCTTGACATACTCCTTTCCCTATTTGGAACCAGTCTGTTGTTCCATGTCCAGTTCTAACTGTTGCTTCCTGACCTGCATACAGATTTCTCAGGAGGGAGGTAAGCTGCTCTGGTATTCCCATCTGTTTAAAAATTTTCCAGTTTGTTGTGATTCATAGAGTCTTTGGCATAGTCAATAAAGCAGAAATAGATCTTTTTCTAGAACTCTTGCTTTTTCGATGATCCAGCAGATGTTGGCAATTTGATCTCTGGTTCCTCTGTCTTTTTTAAAACCAGCTTGAACATCTGGAAGTTCACAGTTCACCTATTGCTGAAACCTGGGTTGGAGAATTTTGAGCATTACTTTACTAGTGTGTGAGATGAGTGCAATTGTGTGGTAGTTTGAGCATTTTTTGGCATTGCCTTTCTTTGGGATTGCAATAAAACTGACCTTTTCCAGTCCTGTGGCCACTGCTGAGGCTTCCAAATTTGCTGACTTACTGAGTGCAGCACTTTCACAGCATCATTTTTCAGGATTTGAAATAGCTCCACTGGAATTCCATCACCTCCACTAGCTTTGTTTGTAGTGATGATTTCTAAGGCCCACTGGACGTCACATTCCAGGATGTCTGGCTCTAGGTGAGTGTACACACCATCATGATTATCTGGGTCGTGAAGATCTTTTTTTGTACGGTTCTTCTGGGTATTCTTGGGTTTCTCTTACCTTGGACTATGGGTATCTCTTCACGGCTGCTCCAGCAAAGTGCAGCCACTTGCTCCTTACCTTGAACGAGGTCGTCCCTCTTGACCTTGAACGTGGAGTAGCTCCTCTCGGCCCTTCAGGGCCCACGCAGCCACTGCTCCTTGGACGTGGGGTTTCTCCTCTTGGCCACCGCCCCTGACCTTGGATATGAAGTAGCTCCTCTCGCCGCTGCTGACCTCAGGCGTGAGGTAGCTACTCTCGGCCGCGCTTCCTGGGCTTCCTGCTTTTGTTAGGGCCATACGATTTGTGCCCATTATTGTGCCCATCTTTACATGAAATCATCTCTTACTAGCTCTCATTTTCTTGAAGAGATCTCTAGTGTTTCTCTTTCTATTGTTTTCCTCTATTTCTTTGCATTGATTACTGAGGAAGACATTCTTGTTTCTCCTTTCTATTGTTTTGAACTCTATATTCAAACGGGCATTTCTTTCCTTTTCTCCTTTGTTTCTCTTTTCTTTTCTCAGCTTCTCTTCTTTTCTCAGCTATTTGTAAGGCTTCCTCAGACAATCATTTTGCCTTTTTGCATTTCTTTTTCTTGGCGATGATCTTGATCACTGTCTTCTGTACAATGTCACGAACCTCTGTCCGTAGTTCATCAGGCATTCTATCAGATCGAATCCCTTGAATCAATTTTTCACTTCCATTGTATAATCTTAAGGGATTTGACTTAGGTCATACCTGAATGGTCTCATGGTTTTCCTCACTTCCTTCAATTTAAGTCTGAATTTGTTAATAAGGAGTTCATGATCTGAGCCACAGTCAGCTCCCACTCTTGTTTTTGCTGACTGTATAGAGCTTCTCCATCTTTGGCTGCAAAGAATATAATCAATCTGATTTCGGTGTTGACCATCTGCTGATGTCCATGTGTAGAGTCTTCTCTTGTGTTGTTGGAAGAGGGTGTTTGCTATGACCAGTGCTTTCTCTTGGCAAAACTCTATTAGCCTTTGCCCTGCTTCATTCCGTACTCCAAGGCCAAATTTGCCTGTTAACTCCAGGTGTTTCTTGACTTCCTACTTTTGCCTTCCAGTCCGCTATAATGAAAAGGGCATCTTTTTTGGGTGTTAGTTCTAAAAGGTCTTGTAGGTCTTCATAAAACCATTCAACTTCAGCTTCTTCAGCATTACTGGTTGGGGCATAGACTTGGATTACCGTGATTATATATATGTGTCAGAAGTGGTAAGATTGGACTTCTTTATGGCATTTGGAATTTGCATAACTGGGAAAGTTGGGCAGTCTGACCTCCAGAGGAAAAGCTGGGGTTGGGGAGTGCAAATCAAGATGAGAGCAGGAGATAAAATACACCTGCATCCAGACCACTCAGCCTTGCCCAGAAAGGGGAAGGTGGCAGGTAAGGTGTAGGTCTTTATATGGAAAAACGTCTATATGCGTTGGTTAAAAATGAGGACAGTAAACAAGTGGGGCTGAGAAGGAGGACTGTGGCTTCAGGGAGAGGCTTGGAGACAAATAAAAGAGGTTTGGCAACATATTCATGGTCATTAAAACTGCTGAGCTTCATAAATCTGGAGTCTGCCAGAATCATTATTCAGAGTTCCCCATGTGTAAATCAGTTTGTGGGCAAGTAACTGGCATACATAATTACTTTCTATTAGTAGATACATACATGAGAAGAAATAAAACCGTGCTGGTGCAAAATATATAGTTTTATTTTTTAAATAATTTGTTAATGAGAAAAATTATTTTCATGGAAAATAAATAGATAAATTTAAAATCATACCATTAAAATAAGATGTAAAATATCTCACAATTTATGTTTACAGGTCAAACAGAAGTATAAGTCTAACTACTTTAAGTGAATTGAATATACAGAAAATTGTGAATCAGCTGAAGACTATCAAGTTTGTTAGTAAATGTGATAAATATTACATATTTTGAGAAAACTAGTTTGGTGATGGAAATAAAAAAGAAATATAATAACTCATGACAGCATATTCCATAATACTGTTAATTCAATGAAGAGTGGAAAACTTGAAAGCAACTGACAAAAGTGACTTTTAAAAAGAGGGAGCATGGATAAAACTGGAAGAAAGTAATGTGGAGTCCAGCTGCTAACACAAAGGAGGAAACAGACTTAGAAACATTTCATACTTCTTGGCATGCTTCTACTATGAGGGTTTCAGTATTTTAGATGTTGATGTTCCTAATCCATTAGGGTTTTACTTTTTGGCAAGGTAAGAACAGAAAAGACTTCACTGTGCCACTATAAACAAAGTTTAAGGAATTATACCTCAAAAGCTTTCCAAAAAGGATTTCTCTTCTCCGGACTTTGAAACAGGGTGTTGGAGAAAGCTTCCTGGTGTGGTATTTCTCAGTTTTAATTTTCACTTTGGCTAAAAGGCCTATTTTTGCACTGCCTTTTTCTTATTTTGATATATCCAAGTTGGTTTCATTTCTTGAGTAGCAGATTACTCTGAAATTATTGCAGGTGGCTAAGAGGATTTGGTTTTGTCTCAGGTTAGGCAGACTTCAATATATTGTATTAATAGTTCCATTCAGTGCAGCAGGTTTTACTAGCTTACATTTGCTTGCCCATTCTTTATGCACTACCAACCAGTTTATCATTTTGGTGATATGCTTTGTAGATCTAATATATTTGAAATCAATGAGAGGTTTGTCTAGATTGGAGGTTTGCTCTGAATAATGAAACAAAATAGATTTCCTGAAATTGAACTGACCAAAAAGTGGGTTTTTTTTTTCATATTTAAGAGGTTGTCTTTGTCTTAACATAAGTCTATATACTGTTCAATGAATTCAGTCTTATTTTTGAGTTTGTCAAGTCATAACTCTGAAGTACCCTCTCCATCTATTTTTACCATTTCCCTGTTTTCCTAAAGTTCAATCCGTCTATCAAATCTTTTAGAGGTGCTCCAATCTATATTTGATAATTCTAATTATTGATTGCCTTATCAATGTACATAGGTCATGAACCTTTATTTGAGTGGAGAGATATTACTATGAACATATTATCTTGGGTAAAAGAGAACTGATAAGGAGAGATTTCTAAGGGAGTCAGTCTTAGTAACGGAGTGAGGTCTGACTATGTCATATTCAGCATGAAGAAGAATGCCCCTGGGGACAGGCTGCTGCTTAGGTCACGAACTGAAGGTTAGAATCTCAAGTAATGGGTTATTTAATTGAATAATTAATATGGGCCAAACACTTCTTGAATTCTTTGCCTATATTAACTAAGTTAAATTTCATAGCAACTTTGTGAAGTAAAAATATTAATGTACAAAGACAAAGAAGGCAAAGTATAAGATGACAAACAAAGATCACACAGAGAGTGTGTGGCCAGAACTTAAAACCAGGCTATATGGCACCAGAGTTTATTTCATTAAATACCTACTAAACAGGATCTGAAATTGGGCTCTGATAGCAATTAACCATGTTCCAAGAAAACTCACTGTCATCTACCATTTTCATTCTTAGAGAAGAAGCCTGTTCTCTGAGGGCTCAGTGATAAGTTGCAGACAAGGTTAGTTTTTCCAACACTATTTCCTTTTTGCCTTGTAGAGTTGCTATAAATAGACTTGCTTTCTAAAATATGGTTCTAGGAGACTAATTTGATGTGCTCGTGTATGTAGCCAAGTAGGGTTGAGACAATTCTCTTTTATGGTATTCTAGTTTTTAAAAAATAAACTAAGGCACTCCACAATACTGCTATCATTTGTTGTTGTTGTTGTTGTTGTTGTTTTAATATTTGTAGGCCTTAATTAATTTTATTTATATTAGTAAATAAAATAAATATACACACACTAGATATCCAACTAGATGGTAAGCTTTTGTCCTCTTTTATAACCAGATTATATCACAGAAATAATCAATTCAGTTATTTATATTTATTAACAAGAAAAGTCTTAGGTCCAGAAATTCTGTGCAACTTGTTTACGGCTACAAAATTCTTCAGTAAGGGAATAAGGATAAGAGCTCAGCAGGGCGGCTCCTGGGCCACTTATCTTTGTTCTATAACATTCACATGGTAGGTTTAAAAAAAAGTAGCTTCATATCTTAGGCACCATAATTTTGTGATTCAGTCCAAGATATAGCCTTGATAAGAAATAGTCATATTCAAGACAACTGGAGTGAAAATTAATATGTTATATTAAAAAGTATTCAGGTTTAATAGTGTTATCAGAGAAAATATACTAATGACACAATTCATAAAGCTTCAGCCAGGGAGTGAAAAATCTTTGGTTTGTCCTGAGTCTGATCACAGGCATAGAGTGTATAGCATGTAGATAGAATATTTAATACATAGTTACACTACAGGTAACATTTGCTTGAACTGTCTGCTTTGATAACTCACATGTTGGCAGGAAAACCATTCACACATAATAATTAGAAAGTGCTTTCAGTTCAGTTGCTGAGTTGTGTCCAACTCTTTGCGACCCCATGAATCGCAGCACACCAGGCCTCCCTGTCCATCACCAACTCACAAGGTTCACTCAGACTCACGTCCATTGAGTCAGTGAAGCCATCCAGCCATCTCATCCTCAGTCATCCCCTTCTCCTCCTGCCCTCAATCCCTCCCAGCATCAGAGTCTTTTCCAATGAGTCAACTCTTCGCATGAGGTGGCCAAAGTACTGGAGTTTCAGCTTTAGCATCAGTCCTTCCAAAGAACACCCAGGACTGATCTCCTTCAGAATGGACTGTTTGGATCTCCTTGCAATCCAAGGGACTCTCAAGAGTCTTCTCCAACACCACAGTTCAAAAGCATCAATTCTTCAGTGCTCAGCTTTCTTCACAGTCCAACTCTCACATCCATACATGACTACTGGAAAAACCATAGCCGTTGACTAGATGGACCTTTGTTGGCAAAGTAATGTCTCTGGTTTTGAATATACTGTCTAGGTTGGTCATAACTATCCTTCCAAGGAGAAAGTGCTTTAGATTCAGACAAACCTTGACTAGAATGTTGATCGTTCCATGTACTATTTGTGTGACCTGACCACATTAGTTAACAATGCCTCAGTTTCTTTGTGAAATGGAGGCCAATATGAACATGATTGTTGCACTCAGTTAAATATTTAAAGGGCTTTATAGTCTCTGAAATATATTACATAGCTTAATAAAAATAATATTTTAGTACCTTTATTGTTGGTATTAAATGTTCAATGAACAAATTTTTCTCAGAGGTGTTCTACAGGGTTTGTCAATGGGCAGAGTATTTTCTCCTTCTAGTTGTATAGGCTTTTGGGGGAGAAGGTTGTGAAGAAAGTTCAGTTAAAGCAATAATTTTGAAATATGCTCTAGGGAGCTACAAGGCTAGAAAATGTACAAGCTCTCATTTAATGTGTTGTTAAATAAATGCATGTGGGAAAATATAAAATATTGCAAGAAAACTTACTAACAAAGAAGATTCTAAGAACTTTTAAAATAAGTGTTAAGAGAAGCTGTAAACATGACAATTAGATCTGAAGGTAGATTATTTAGCAGTTTATGTAGAAGTGAACTTTGAGCAAGATGTAAGTAAAGATCTTATGTGTGGAGAAAAATGTAATGGACTTCCAAATGTGACTAAGGGCTCTAGAGAACACTTAGAATTGTGAGCTAACAAATTCAAAATGGTTGACTACCAACATATTTCTTTAGCTGAAATAAAAATATTTGCTTACAAATTAGATAATATAAGAACATGTACAATGGTTTCTAAAAAAGCTGCTATTCATTCTTTGCTGCTAAATCATTTCAGTCGTGTCCGACTCTGTGCGACCCCAGAGACGGCAGCCCACCAGGATTCCCCGTCCCTGGGATTCTCCAGGCAAGAACACTGGAGTGGGTTGCCATTTCCTTCTCCAATGCATGAAAGTGAAAAGTGAAAGTGAAGATATACCACGCAAATAGAGACCAAAAGAAAGCAGGAGTGGCAATACTCATATCTGATAAAATAGACTTTAAAACAAAGGCTGTGAAAAGAGACAAAGAAGGCCACTACATAATGATCAAAGGATCAATCCAAGAAGAAGATATAACAATTATAAATATATATGCACCCAATATAGGAGCACCGCAATATGTAAGACAAATGCTAACAAGTATGAAACGGGAAATCAACATTAACACAATAATAGTGGGAGACTTCAATACCCCACTCACACCTATGGACAGATCAACTAAACAGAAAATTAACAAAGAAACGCAAACTTTAAATGACACATTAGATCAGTTAGACCTAATTGATATCTATAGGACATTTCACCCCAAAACAATGAATTTCACCTTTTTTTCAAGTGCTCATGGAACCTTCTCCAGGATAGATCACATCCTGGGCCATAAATCTAAACTTGATAAATTCAAAAAAATCGAAATCATTCCAAGCATCTTTTCTGACCATAATGCATTAAGATTAGATCTCAATTACAGGAGAAAAAACTACTAAAAATTCCAACATATGGAGGTTGAACAACACACTTCTGAATAACCAACAAATCACAGAAGAAATCAAAAAAGAAATCAAAATATGCATAGAAACTAATGAAAATGAAAACACAACAACCCAAAACCTGTGGGACACTATAAAAGCAGTGCTAAGAGGAAAGTTCATAGCAATACAGGCATACCTGAAGAAACAAGAAAAAAGTCAAATAAATAACCTAACTCTACAACTAAAGCAACTAGAAAAGGAAGAATTGGAGAACCCCAGAGTTAGTACAAGGAAAGAAATCTTAAAAATTAGGGCAGAAATAAATGCAAAAGAAACAAAAGAGACCATAGCAAAAATCAACAAAGCCAAAAGCTGGTTCTTTGAGAGGATAAATAAAATTGACAAACCACTAGCCGGACTCATCAAGAAGCAAAGAGAGAAAAATCAAATCAATAAAATTAGAAATGAAAATGGAGAGATCACAACAGACAACACAGAAATACAAAGGATCATAAGAGACTACTATCAGCAGTTGTATGCCAATAAAATGGACAACGTGGAAGAAATGGACAAATTCTTAGAAAAGTACAATTTTCCAAAACTGAACCAGGAAGAAATAGAAAATCTTAACAGACCCATCACAAGCACAGAAATTGAAACTGTAATCAGAAATCTTCCAGCAAACAAAAGCCCAGGTCCAGACGGCTTCACAGCTGAATTCTACCAAAAATTTAGAGAAGAGCTAACACCTATCCTCCTCAAACTCTTCCAGAAAATTGCAGAGGAAGGTAAACTTCCAAACTCATTCTATGAGGCCACCATCACCCTAATACCAAAACCTGACAAAGATGTCACAAAAAAAGAAAACTACAGGCCAATATCACTGATGAACATAGATGCAAAAATCCTCAACAAAATTCTAGCAATCAGAATCCAACAACACATTAAAAAGATCATACACCATGACCAAGTGGGCTTTATCCCAGGGATGCAAGGATTCTTCAATATCCGCAAATCAATCAATGTAATTCACCACATTAACAAATTGAAAAATAAAAACCATATGATTATCTCAATAGATGCAGAGAAGGCCTTTGACAAAATTCAACATCCATTTATGATAAAAACTCTCCAGAAAGCAGGAATAGAAGGAACATACCTCAACATAATAAAAGCTATATATGACAAACTCACAGCAAACATTATCCTTAATGGTGAAAAATTGAAAGCATTTCCCCTAAAGTCAGGAACAAGACAAGGGTGTCCACTTTCACCGCTACTATTCAACATAGTTCTGGAAGTTTTGGCCACAGCAATCAGAGCAGAAAAAGAAATAAAAGGAATCCAAATTGGAAAAGAAGAAGTAAAACTCTCACTGTTTGCAGACGACATGATCCTCTACATGGAAAACCCTAAAGACTCCACCAGAAAATTACTAGATATCATCAATGAATATAGTAAAGTTGCAGGATATAAAATCAACACACAGAAATCCCTTGCATTCCTATACACTAATAATGAGAAAGTAGAAAAAGAAATTAAGGAAACAATTCCATTCACCATTGCAACGAAAAGAATAAAATACTTAGGCATATATCTACCCAAAGAAACTAAAGACCTATATGTAGAAAACTATAAAACACTGATGAAAGAAATCAAAGAGGACACTAATAGATGGAGAAATATACCATGTTCATGGATCGGAAGAATCAATATAGTGAAAATGAGTATACTACCCAAAGCAATTTACAAATTCAATGCAATCCCTATCAAGCTACCAGCCATATTTTTCACAGAACTAGAACAAATAATTTCAAGATTTGTATGGAAATACAAAAAACCTCGAATTGCCAAAGCAATCTTGAGAAAGAAGAATGGAACTGGAGGAATCAACTTGCCTGACTTCAGGCTCTACTACAAAGCCACAGTCATCAAAATAGTATGGTACTGGCACAAAGACAGACATATAGATCAATGGAACAAAATAGAAAGCCCAGAGATAAATCCACACACATATGGACACCTTATCTTTGATAAAGGAGGCAAGAATATACAATGGAGTAAAGACAATCTCTTTCACAAGTGGTGCTGGGAAAACTGGTCAACCACTTGTAAAAGAATGAAACTAGATCACTTTCTAACACCGCACACAAAAATAAACTCAAAATGGATTAAAGATCTAAATGTAAGACCAGAAACTATAAGACTCCTAGAGGAGAACATAGGCAAAACACTCTCAGACATAAATCACAGCAGGATCCTCTATGATCCACCTCCCAGAATACTGGAAATAAAAGCAAAAATAAACAAATGGGATCTAATTAAAATTAAAAGCTTCTGGACAACAAAGGAAACTATAAACAAGGTGAAAAGACAGCCTTCTGAATGGGAGAAAATAATAGCAAATGAAGCAACTGACAAACAACTAATCTCAAAAATATACAAGCAACTTATGCAGCTCAATTCCAGAAAAATAAATGACCCAATCAAAAAATGGGCCAAAGAACTAAATACACATTTCTCCAAAGAAGACATACAGATGGCTAACAAACACATGAAAAGATGCTCAACATCACTCATTATCAGAGAAATGCAAATCAAAACCACAATGAGGTACCACTTCACACCAGTCAGAATGGCAGCGATCCAAAAATCTGCAAGCAATAAATGCTGGAGAGGGTGTGGATAAAAGGGAACACTCCTACACTGTTGGTGGGAATGCAAACTAGTACAGCCACTATGGAGAACAGTGTGGAGATTCCTTTAAAAATTGCAAATAGAACTACCTTATGACCCAGCAATCCCACTGCTGGGCATACACACCGAGGAATCCAGAATTGAAGGAGACACATGTACCCCAATGTTCATCGCAGCACTGTTTATAATAGCCAGGACATGGAAACAACCTAGATGTCCATCAGCAGATGAATGGATAAGAAAGCAGTGGTACATATACACAATGGAGTATTACTCAGCCGTTAAAATAGAATTCATTTGAATCAGTTCTGATGAGATGGATGAAACTGGAGCCAATTATACAGAGTGAAGTAAGCCAGAAAGAAAAACACCAATACAGTATACTAACACATATATATGGAATCTAGAAAGATGGCAATGACAATCCTGTATGCAAGACAGGAAAAAAGACACAGCTGTGTATAATGGACTTTGGACTCAGAGGGAGAGGGAGAGGGTGGGATGATTTTGGAGAATGGCATTCTATCATGTATACTATCATGTAAGAATTGAATCGCCAGTCCATGTCTGATGCAGGATACAGCATGCTTGGGGTTGGTGCATGGGGATGACCCACTGAGATGTTATGGGGAGGGAGGTGGGAGGGGGGTTCATGTTTGGGAACGCATGTAAGAATTAAAGATTTTAAAATTAAAAAATAAATAAATAAATAAATAAATAAAAAAGAAAGTGAAGTCACTCAGTTGTGTCTGACTCCTAGCAATCCCATGGACTGCAGCCCACCAGGCTCCGCCGTCCATGGGATTTTCCAGGGAAGAGTACTGGAGTGGGGTGCCATAGCCTTCTCCACTCCAAATGAGAGTTCCAAGAGCTTCGGGGGCAGCCATGTGCCCAACTCCTCAGCAAAAATGCATTCCCTTTGCCTCTGCCACGCGTCCACGACCCGTGGGTGTCTCTATTGCACAACTAGGGTCAAGCCAGGAGCAAAGGAGGGATGAGCATCCCTACCCGCCACCCGGCTGAAGCCACGGGGAAGCGCATCCCGGCTCCAGGACCGCCACCCCTAACCTCTTCCCCCGGTGGCTTCTACCGGCGCGGCAGGCACCAGTGACAGGAAATATTAGATAAACACATGCTTATTTGAAACACCCTGTTATCAGGGTTTGCAATGTCTTTCAAGTTTTACTCAGAGATCTCACTGATCTGAGTAGTCATGAAAAAAAAAAGTGCATCATTTAAAAAATAACTTTGGGCTTCCCTCATAGCTCAGTCGGTAAAGAATCTGCCTGCAATGCAGGAGACCTGGGTTTGATTTTTGGGTCGGGAAGATTCTCTGGAGAAGGAAATGGCAACCCACTCCAATATTCTTGCCTGGAGAATCCTATGGACAGAGGAGCCAGGCAGGCTACAGTCCATGGGGTCACAAGAGCCAGACATGACTTAGTAACTAAACCACCACCAAAAACTAACTTTAGGTAATTTATTATAGTCTAGAATCTACCATCAGTTGTTAACCTTTGTGTCAGCAAAGGTTAGCATTTTGGTGGTCAATGATGATGTCTGTGCTTGTGATACTTGCTTTTGTATGACATAAATGATGTCTTCCTCTTGTTTTCTACCAAAGGGATATAAGATTTCA
This sequence comes from Capricornis sumatraensis, assembly GCF_032405125.1. Taxonomy (NCBI): domain Eukaryota; kingdom Metazoa; phylum Chordata; class Mammalia; order Artiodactyla; family Bovidae; genus Capricornis; species Capricornis sumatraensis. Next base: position 1,323,218 of record NW_027184612.1, on the reverse strand, counting down.
GCTCATAAATTTGTTAGTTTGTTCAATTCATAAAAAACAGAAGCAAGTTTCTGGTTGAATACTTCATTATTTCATATTTTATAATAATGAGAAATGTAATTTATACAAGGTAAAAAATTTAACATTCCATAATCTATTGATTTATTGAGGAGTATTTCCCAGGTTAAGCCAAGAATGGGCTAACCTGCAAGGAAAAGTTTATACAAGGTACTTTTAAATTAATTAGATTGTATAAGATAGGAAGTTGCCCAGTTAGAGATTTCTATAATTTCCCTAGGAAAAGTCTCTCTAATTGTTAGCCTCCCACTGATCTGGGGAATGTCACCTTTCATGACTAACGTTTTCCTGCTTTTCACTGCCACTTATGACAATGGTATACATAGTTCAGCCAGATTCTCCTTCTTTTCTTTCCTACTCTACAATCTAAATATTCATTGAACCTATTACAAAGGCAATCATTTGGTAGAAATCTTAATTGCCACAATAGGTAGAAACTATCAATGAACATATCATGATATATACACTGAACAAACAGACGGAATGAAAGCATGCTGTTCCAATAAAATTTTCTTTCAGAATTACTTCTAAAATGATGTATGCCTACAACTATGAGTGCATATATTCAAGTACTTAAGAATGGTACAATTTATAGACAAAGGCAATATAATCCCGTGAATAGAACAGAATTTGTAGTTAGACAGCCAAGTGTTCAAATCTTGCCCTTAAATGACATTTTTAGCACATGAACCTAGACATAAATCTAGAACTAGCATTTCAATTATCAATACCACTCTCTTCCATTATCTGCAAACAGAGACCTAGGGGGTTACCACTTTACCAAGAGTCCTCCACATAGTAATATTGCCATTACGTTATTATTATTACAGTATGTGCTAAATTTTCCCTCCTCATTATTCTAAAACAGTTTGTACATATCTCTAGTTTAGTTCTTATCTTATTGCTATGTCTCTCCCTTCTCTCTGGAATAAATATGGAACATAATAGAGGTGAATTGAAATATTTGCTAAGTGAATGAATAATAAGGTATGAAGCAATGTTAATCTGTTTATATATATATCAAATATGAATAATATTATTTTATATTGACTATAAAGGTGCAAACAAAAGCAAAAAATTTCTATATCTGAATATATTTTTATTTAAATGAAATATAAAACTGGCATACAAATAAAAATCAAATACTATTTAGGTTTAGTACTGTCATATGATTATAATTAAATACATTTAGTATCATATATTAAAATGATTCACTCTGTTATTTGATAACTTTAAGCATTTAAAAACACGATAGAAAATGGCTTTAAAAATATAGTTGGTGCTTGATAAAGTAGACAGAAAATTACCATTGAAGTAAGGATGATTCAGGTTCAAATCGAATCTTTTAAGTTTGACATATAAGAGAATGAAGATGGAGTACAGAAGAAAGGCATACCAAGAGACAATGAGGGAAGTTTGATGCAAACTTGAATTGGAGAAAAAATGGAGGAAAAATTAGCAAGAGAGATGAAACGAAGGCACGATTGAACTAAAGATATGGAGACAGTGAAGTAGTAGAAAAATGGCAAAAACAAGGAAAGAAACCTTTTCTCTTTTCATGTAGAACTACTGTGGGTGGCCAACTAGCCTTTGTAAAGAGGGTTCGCACAATATAATTCAAAGGCTAAGTCAATTTATGGTGCTTTTGACCCCATCTGGAAAGTGATGGTGAGATATAAGTAAGACAAAAACAGCTGGATTTGCTGTAACAAAGAGTGGGTTTTGGAAGGTTGGTTTTTTGTTTGTTTTGGCAGATATTATAGTCTTTAAATATGCAGAAGGGAAGATCGAGGAATTGCACGAGAGGAAGAAAGAAAAACCGCAGGGAGAGGAAGAAATTTTGAGGCGGGGAGAGAGGAGAGCCGTGTGGGTATGTGAAGTCTTCTGTCACACTAGAACATAGATTCTGTATGTCCACACTTGGGTGAGTGATGTTCCGGGAGCCTCTCGGGGGACAGGACCTGAGACCCACACCTGGGATGATGATGTAGAACATCAGGCCAGCAAAGCAAGGATTGTGTGACAAGCCATAACGGAGCAAATGTAACTAGCGGCCATTATGTAAGACCCTATTCCACCGCAGCTGGGATAGATGTCCAGTCAATTATACTGAGCAAATCTAAAAAGATAGGCACCTGGGTTGACATCCAGCTTAAAGTGATTTGAGATAGGTACACACAGTAAAATACTCAAGTAGTGCGAGTCAGCTATTGCTAGAAATGAACCACTTATTCAAACAACAAAAGAAAGCTGATGTCTAAGAAGGGTTAAAGCTTATTTTGTTCTTAACTATTTGAATAGGAATTATTAGTATCCTAATTATCCCGAGGGAACATTTCATGCAAAGATGGGTTCGATAAAGGACAGAAATGGTATGGACCTAACAGAAGCAGAAGATATTAAGAAGAGGTGGCAAGAATACACAGAAGACCTGTACAAAAAAGATCTTCATGACCCAGATAATCATGATGGTGTGATCACTCATCTAGAGCCAGACAACCTGGAATGTGAAGTCAAGTGGGCCTTAGAAAGCATCACTATGAACAAAGCTATAGTGGAGGTGATGGAATTCCAGTTGAGCTATTTCAAATCCTGAAAGATGATGCTGTGAAAGTGCTGCACTCAATATGCCAGCAAATTTGGAAAACTCAGCAGTGGCCATAGGACTGGAAAAGGTCAGTTTTCATTCCAATCCCAAAGAAAGGCAATGCCAAAGAATGCTCAAACCACTGCACAACTGCACTCATCTCACACGCTAGTAAAGTAATGCTCAAAATTCTCCAAGGCAGGCTTTAGCAATACGTGAACCATGAACTTCCTGATGTTTAAGCTGGTTTTAGAAAAGGCAGAGGAACCAGAGATCAAATTGCCAACATCTGCTGGATCATCGAGAAAGCAAGAGAGTTCCAGAAAAACATCTACTTCTGCTTTATTGACTATGACAAAGCCTTTGACTGTGTAGATCACAATAAACTGGAAAATTCTGAAAGAGATGGGAATACCAGACCACCTGACCTGCCTCTTAAGAAATCTGTATGCAGGTCAGGAAGCAACAGTTAGAACTGGACATGGAACAACAGACTGGTTCCGAATAGGAAAAGGAGTACGTCAAGGCTATATATTGTCACCTTGCTTATTTAACTTATATGCAGAGTACATCATGAGAAACGCTGTACTGGAAGAAACACAAGCTGGAATCAAGATTTCTGGGACAAATATCAATAACCTCAGATATGCAGGTGACACCACCCTTATGGCAGAAAGTGAAGAGGAACTAAAAAGCCTCTTGATGAAAGTGAAAGAGGAGAGTGAAAAAGTTGGCTTAAAGCTCAACATTCAGAAAACAAAGATCATGGCATCCGGTCCCATCACTTCATGGGAAATAGATGGGGAAACAGTGGAAACATTGTCAGACTTTATTTTGGGGGGCTCCAAAATCACGGCAGATGGTGATTGCAGCCATGAAATTAAAAGACGCTTACTCCTTGGAAGAAAAGTTATGACCAACCTAGATAGCATATTCAAAAGCAGAGACGTTACTTTGCCGACTAAGATCCGTCTAGTCAAGGCTATGGTTTTTCCAGTAGTCATGTATGGATGTGAGAGTTGGACTGTGAAGAAGGCTGAGCGTGGAAGAATTGCTGCTTTTGAACTGTGGTGTTGGAGAAGACTCTTGAGAGTCCCTTGCACTGCAAGGAGATCCAACCAGTCCATCCTGAAGATCAGCCCTGGGATTTCTTTGGAAGGAATGATGCTAAAGCTGAAACTCCAGTACTTTGGCCACCTCATGCAAAGAGCTGACTGATTGGAAAAGACTCTGATGCTGGGAGGGGTTGTGGGCAGGAGGAGAAGGGGACGACCCAGGATGAGATGGCTGGATGGCATCACGGACTCAATGGATGTGAGTCTGAGTGAACTCCGGGAGTTGGTGATGGACAGGGAGGCCTGGTGTGCTGTGATTCATGGGGTCGCAAAGAGTCGGACACGACTGAGCGACTGAACTGAACTGAACTGAACTGAATTATCCCTCCAAATCTTTTAACCAGCTAAACTTTTCTAATCTTTTTTTTTTTTTTTTTTTTGCTCAAGGACCCAGCCTTAGTCACGGCAAGAGTAGTGAGGATGATCCAGGTCTATGCTACATCAGCAAAGACTGCCCTGACTCAAGTAGATAGCTGGTACTTCATCCACTAGTGAATTCAGTTTTCAGAAGTAGTTCACCATCTGCCCCTTTCCTAAAGGTAACACATAGGGGGTTCCTAGTCTACTTATTTTGAAATATCATGCAAACTTATATCTGTAGGTAATTTTGGAGGCACAATCTATTTTAATATGTTTACCTGCTTCATGCTGTTTAAACAAACTGGACTTAGTACAGTTCTTCTATGCATCAATGATAATCCACAATGGACTAAACTCGAATAATAGCAAAGTTTAGTTTTCTGAAACCTTAACCTTTAATCCAGTTTTAACTGATTGTCCAGAAATTGTCAAGGGAGCTGAATTAGAAGAAACAGTAGTTAACATATTTCCATTTTAATAAGTATTTAATTGAAGTGTTCACTGTATACTGAAAAAGCACAAGTCACAATTACCATAAAGGGAATTGACTCATTTGCCATCTCTCTCTATATATTAGCATATAGCTTATATAAATTCATCTTTCTTCTGGGATACAACAAAAAGGAAACTTTGTTTTGTCTCCGAGTACTGCTAAAATATATTTGGTGAGGTAAGTTTAGATTTTTCCCTTGCCCTCTGATAAAACCTGGGACTACAGACTCTCCACAATCATATCTTTCGGGTCATTTGGACATTAAAATATTTTCAGTACTTTAAGCTATAAACACAGTCTCAACATGGAGGCTCAAATTTTACAGTCCCAGAAAATGATCAAAGCTGTGAACTTACTTTAACATCTGGCCCTTTCCTCTCCTCACAGCCAGGGTCATCCATAGCAGGGAAGATGCTTCCTTTTCTCTCTGTCTTCTCAGAGGATGTCCTTCCTGAGCTGGAACTGCCTGGTTCGCACTTCGCCACATTCGCGCTCAGGGAGCCGGCCGTGGAGAGAAGGGACCGGCCTTCCGTGGCAGTGGTTGTGTGTGATTGTCTCTCACGGCAGTCCTGGTCATTCAGAGGCCCCTGTCCCCAGCCTGCTCCTGTGGCGATGCCTACAGAGCTGCGATGTCCCTGCTTCTCCAGGCGAGCCTTCTTCCCACAGCCCAAGTGTTTCGTGCAGTCCATACTCACGTCCATCGAGTCAGTGATGCTATCCAGCCATCTCATCCTCTGTCGTCCCCTTCTCCTCCTGTCCCCAATCCCTCCCAGCATCAGAGTCTTTTCCAATGAGTCAACTCTTCGCATGAGGTGGCCAAAATGCTGGAGTTTCAGCTTTAGCATCATTCCTTTCAAAGAAATCCCAGGGCTGATCTCCTTCAGAATGGACTGGTTGGATCTCCTTGCAGTGCAAGGGACTCTCAAGAGTCTTCTCCAACACCACAGTTCAAAAGCATCAATTCTTTGGCGCTCAGCTTTCTTCACAGTCCAACTCTCACATCCATACATGACCACTGGAAAAACCATAGCCTTGACTAGACAGACCTTTGTTGGCAAAATAATGTCTCTGCTTTTGAATATGCTATCTAGGTTGGTCACAATTTTGCTTTCAAGGAATAAGCGTCTTTTAATGTCATGGCTGCAATCACCATCTGCCATGATTTTGGAGCCCCCAAAAATAAAGTCTGACACTGTTTCCACTGTTTCCCCATCTATTTCCCATGAAGTGATGGGACCGGATGCCATGATCTTCGTTTTCTGAATGTTGAGATTTAAGCAAACTTTTTCACTCTTCTCTTTCACTTTCATCAAGAGGCTTTTTAGTTCCTCTTCACTTTCTGCCATAAGGGTGGTGTCACTTGCATATCTGAGGTTATTGATATTTCTCCCAGCAATCTTGATTCCAGCTTGTGCTTCTTCCACAGCGTTTCTCATGATGTACACTGCATATAAGTTAAGTAAGCAGGGTGACAATATACAGCCTTGACGTACTCCTTTTCCTATTCGGAACCAGTCTGTTGCTAACTGTTGCTTCCTAACCTGCACACAGATTTCTCAAGAGGCAGATCAGGTGGTCTAGTATTCCCATCTTTGTTTAAAAATTGAGGGCATTAAAACTTTGGCTTTCTGAATCACTCAGACTCTAGTCAAAAAACAGAAACCACATTTGCCATTTCAAACTAAACGAATTTCATACATGAGATACAATATAAAGTTTTGGAACCTCTAAAAGAACCAAAATGAGAGAGGAATGCTAGAGGAATAGAAATGATGACAGAATATTACCCTGAAATCAGAAAGCCACAAATGTCCTTGAGTGGGAGCCAGGATTCTGTGCCTTTGCTGTGTGGTTGTAGGTGCAGTGGAATCAGCTGCTGTTCAGTTGCCAAGTCATGTCTGACCCTTTGCGACCTCATGGACAGTATCCTTGCCAGGAGCCTCTGACCATGGGATACGTCAAGAATACTGAAGTGGGCTGTCATTTCCTTCTCCAGGGGATCTTCCCCACCCAGGGACTGAACCCTTTTCTCTTGTGTCTCCTACACTGAGAGGCGGATTTTACTTATTTATTTGCTTATTGCCTGTCTCCCCAACTAGAATGTGAGTTTAATGAGGGATTTGTCTGTTTGTTTCAGTATATCTTGTTGAGGGCTTTATCTTCATTGTTCAGAATGATGGACTGCAATAAGAAGATTCTTAATAACTGTTTAATGATTAAAAAGCTCAGTATTTAATTATAGGTGTGTTTCTAGACTTTATGTTCTATGCAATGATTTTACCTGTCCTAATTTGTAACAGCGCTGTGGTTTATAAATTACTGTTATCTCTGTAGTGGACTTTAATATCTGGAATTTCAAACATCTTTTTAAAAATAAACTTTTATTTCAGAATAATTTTAGATTTACAGAACACTTGTGAAGTTAGTGCATTAGGGTTGCTAAACACCCTACTTCCAGTTTAATGATATTAATATTTTTACATTGGTATAGAATCTTATGTTATTATTATCTAAAGTTATGTCTTGAGTTTTTATCTAGTGCCCTTTTATTTTTTTGAATGAGAAATCACTCCATGATACCACATTGCATTTAACTCATTTCTTTGGCTCTTCTTGGCTATGTAAGTTAACAGACTTCTGTTTTCTTTTTAAATTTTACTTTACAATACTATATTGGTTTTCCCATGCATCAACATGAATCTGCCATGGGTGTACATGAGTTCCCAATCCTGAATGCTCCTCCCACTTGTTTGTGTTCTCGATGACTGTAGTGAACTGAATGTTTGTGTTCCCTCAAATTTACGTTTTGAATTCTTAACTTCCAGTGGGAGTGTATTAAGAAGTGGGGTATTTTGCAAGTCATTAAATCATTTTAATGTGCTCTCATGAATGGAATTAATGCCTTGTAAAAGAAACCTAGGATCCCTTAATCCTTGTAAGGACACAGTGAAAAGAGAGCAATCCATGAAACAGGAAGTGAACTCTCAGATATTAAGTCTACTGGAGTCTTGATCTTGGACATTCCAGCCTTTAGAACTGAGAGAAATTTCTGTTGTTTACAAGCTACCCAGTCAGTGGTATTTTTATTACAGCTGCTGAAGATGGATTAAGACAGTTAACATCACAGTTTTGAGGAATGTTGGTCGGGTACTTTGTAGACTTTTTCTCTATTTAAAATATTTTTGATGTTTTTCTCATGATTAGACTGGAGTTATGAGTTTTTGGAAGAAAAATCATGGAGGAAAAGTGCTCTTCTCATTATATACCAAGGGGCCTCGATATCTGTATGACATCATTCCTGATATCAGTCTTGATCACTTGGTGAGGTGGTGTTTGTTCAGTTCAGTTCAGTTCAGTTGCTAAGTCGTGTCTGACTCTTTGCGACCCCATGGACCACAGCACGCCAGGCCTCCCTTTTCACCACCAACTCACAGAGCTTACTCAAACTCATGTCCATTGAGTCAGTGACACCACCCAAAAATCTCATCCTCTGTCATCCACTTCTCCTCTTTCCTTCAATCTTTCCCAGTATCAGGGTCTTTTCAGATGAGTCAGCTCTTCTCATCAGGTGGCCAAAATATTGGAGTTTCAGCTTCCACATCAGTCCTTCCAATGAATATTCAGGACTGATTTCCTTTAGGATGGACTGGTTGGATATCCTTGCAGTCCAAGGGACTCTCAAGAGTCTTCTCCAACACCACAGTTCAAAAGCATCAATTCTTCCACACTCAGCTTTCTTCAAAGTCCAACTCTCACATCCATACATGACCACAGGAAAAACTATAGCCTTGACTAGATGGACCTTTGTTGGCATAGTAATATCTCTGCTTTTTAATGTACTGTCTAGGTTGGTCATAACTTTTCTTCCAAGGAGTAAGTGTCTTTTTATTTCATGGCTGCAGTCACCATCTACAGTGATTTTGGAGCCCCCAAAATAAAGTCTGACAATGTTTCCACTGTTTCCCCATCTACTTGCCATGAGTAATGGGACAGATGCCATGATCTTCGTTTTCTGAATGTTGAGCTTTAAGCCAACTTTTTCACTCTCCACTTTCACTTTCATCAAGAAGCTCTTTAGTTCTTCTTCATTTTCTGCCATAAGGGTGATGTCATTTGCATATCTGAGGTTATTGATATTTCTCCCAGCAATCTTGATTAAAGCTTATGCTTCATCAAACCAGCATTTCTCATGATGTACTCTGCATATAAGTTAAATAAGCAAGGTGACAATATGCAGCCTTGATGTACTCCTTTTCCTATTTGGAACCAGTCTGTTGTTCCATGTCCAGTTCTAACTGTTGTTTCCTGACCTGCATACAGATTTCTCAAGAGGCAGGTCAGGTGGTCTGGTATTCCCATCTCTTTCAGAATTTTCCACAGTTTATTGTGATCCACACAGTCAAAGGCTTTGGCATAGTCAATAAAGCAGAAATAGATGTTTTTCTGGAACTCTCTTGCTTTTTCGACGATCCAGTGGATGTCGGCAATTTGATCTCTGGTTCCTCTGCCTTTTCTAAAACCAGCTTGAACATCAGGAAGTTCATGGTTCATGTATTGCTGAAGCCTGGCTTGGAGAATTTTGAGCATTACTTTACTAGCATGTGAGATGAGTGCAATTGTGCAGTTTAAGCATTCTTTGGCATTGCCTTTCTTTGGGATTGGAATGAAAACTGACCTTTTCCAGTCCTGTGGAAAAGTTTTCCAAATTTGCTGGCATATTGAGTGCAGCACTTTCACAGCATCATCTTTCAGGATTTGAAATAGCTCAACTGGAACTCCATCACCTCTATTAGCTTTGTTCATAGTGATGCTTTCTAAGGCCCACTTGACTTCACATTCCAGGATGTTTGGCTCTGGATGAGTGATCACACCATCATGATTATCTGGGTCATGAAGATCTTTTTTTGTACAGGTCTTCTGTGTATTCTTGCCACCTCTTCTTCATATCTTTTGCTTCTGTTAGGTCCCTACCATTTCTGTCCTTTATTGAGCGCACCTTTGCATGACATGTTCCCTTGATATCTCTAATTTTCTTGACAAGATCTCTAGACTTTCCCATTCTATTGTTTTCCTCCATTTCTTTGCACTGATCACCAAGGCTTTCTTATCTCTCCTTGTTATTCTTTGGAACTCTGCATTCAAATGGGTACATCTTTCCTTTTTTCCTTTGTTTTTCACTTCTCTTCTTTTGTCAGCCATTTGTATGGCCTTCTCAGACAGCCATTTTGCTTTTCTGCATTTGTTCTTCTTGGGGATGGTCTTGATCCCTGTCTCCTGTACAAGGTCATGAACCTCCGTCCATAGTTCATCAGGCAGTCTGATGTGTTTGTTAGGTTTCTCCAAGTAAAGATCCTCTTTTTTATCCTCTTTCTATAGTATATGCTTTGGAAGAAAGTCACTGTTCAGCTGACACTGAAGAAGTAGGGAGCTGTGCCCTTCTTACTTGAGGATGGAGTATATATGTAAATTGCTTGGAATTCTTATTCATGGGAGACTTGTCTATTCTCTCACATTCGTTTATTTACCCAATCATTTATTTATGTATGTATGAGTGCTTGGATATTTTTTTATGCTGCTCTGCTTATTTTAATGCTTAAATTGTTATAGCTTTGACCATTGGAGCATATTATACCGCCTCCTACTTCCTTTTGACATAGCCCATGACTGTGTTTTAGGGTTTTTTGAGCACTGTCTTATTTTCTGGCACTAAAAATGTTTTAGGCTGATCATATATGTGTGCGTGCGTGTATGTGAGTGTGTGTGTGCATGTATGTATTTTCTACCCTAGTCCAAGTGGGCACTAGGGCTCAAATATCTTTCATTCACTCATTTCTCAATAATTTCTGTGTACTTTGTTTCAACATCCATATGGATGTTGATATTATTTCAGGTAAGAAAATGTTATATTTCTCTTCATATTCATTCAACATTTTCCTTGTTAAGTTTCCTCTCATTAAAAAATAGTATTGCTACTATGATTGGTTCTTTTCTTCCATTTATATAACTTGTCTTTGTTACATTTAATTCATAAATGAAAATTTATTAAACTTAAATGTTCTAATACACTTTCCACATTATTCTTTGACTAAATAATTATAATTTTGTAAACTACTTTTAGGTTTTACCTCCTATTTTATAACACTTATATTTATTTATTTATGGTGACAAAACTTCTAAGAAATATTAAATATAATAGTGAGATTATTTTCTTATTTGTGCTTCAGTTTTAATAAGAAGAAGATTCTAAAATAAAGGCAATCCTTGATTCGGTGATAGAATCTTGTCAGTTCAGTTTAGTCACTAAGTCGTGTCTGACTCTTTGAGACCCCATGGACTGCAGCATGTCAGGCTTCCCTGTCCATCACCAGCTCCTGGAGTTTACTGAAACTCATGTCCACCAAGTTGGTGATGCCGTTCAACCATTTCATCCTCTGTTGTCCCCTTGTCCTCCCACCTTCAACCTTTTCCAGCATCAGGGTCTTTTTTAATATGCTGTCTAGGTTGATCATAGCTTTTCTTCCAAGGAGCAAGCGTCTTTTAATTTCATGGATGAAGTTACCATCTGCAGTGATTTTGGAACCCAAGAAAATAAAGTGTCACTCTTTCCATCATTTCCCTATCTATCTGCTCTGAAGTGATGGGATCAGATGCCATGACCTTTGTTTTCTGAATGTTGAGTTTTCAGACAGCTTTTTCTTTCTCCTCTTTCACTTTTATCAAGAGGCTCTTTAGTTCCTCTTCACTTTTTGCCATGAGGGTGGTGTCATCTGCATATCAGAGGTTATTGATATTTCTTCCGGCAGTCTTGATTCTGGATTGTGCTTCACATGCAGTCTTGACATACTCCTTTCCCAGTTTGGAACCAGTCCACAGTTCCATGTCGGTTCTAACTGTTGCTTCTTGACCTGTATACAGATTTCTCAAGAGGCAGTTAAGGTGGTCTGGTATTCCCATCCGGTAGGAATACCAGAATCTTATCAGTCTATGGTAAAAAACTGGGATTTATGCAACAATGGATACTTCAAATGTAATTCTGATAATATTTTGGGAATTTTAAGAACTCACTCTGGAAGAAAAAAAGTCAAAATGAAGAGGACCTACTCTAGGTAAATTGATACCTCAAAAACTTAATTGCACTCATTACAGCTCTAAACCACACACTGGTTTTCATCAGGATGTTTCTATATATTTCATGTATTTAAAAATAACTATTTATAATCATTAAGTTTATCTTTCTTTTTAAGAAGAAAGGATGCCTTGTCATCCAAATGTGTATTTGGTGAAACACAGTGAATAAGCAAGTACAGGACATCAGACAGGTTTACCAGATTTTTAAATGAAATTATACAGTTTCTGACATTTTCCCCTAAAACTGTAGTTGAATATACAACTTCATTATTTCTGTCAATGCTTAAATACCTTGATTACTTTTTGAAAATTATTTGGACATTGATAGCTCTGCAAAATACTTCTCCCTTCCCAAACCCTCATCTTTTCCACATGTCCTCCCCTAAGAAACAAAATACTCTTCCTTTTGCCCATTCCAATCTAATTTTTAAAAAGATGTAAGATTCAAAATCAAATACCACTTTTCTTTCCCAGAGTTCATTAATAATTTTAAATCACAATGCACATGCTCAATGGCATTTCTTTTTTAAAAATTAGCTTATCTGACTATTTTATGAGGGAAAAAAAAAATCAATTCAAGGCTTTTGAATGGGGCTGGGAGTGCAGATCCGAGGAGCAGGGCTGGGTCCTGGGTGGGGTGAGGAGCCTGCCCCCGCATTGGTTTCTCAGTGATGAACATGAGTGTCCACCGGACAACTTCTTGAAATAAGTTAACAGTATCTGTTTACTGTATATATATATATATATTTCTTAAATAGATTGTGAAATATTGTTTTTATTTAAAAACTGAGTTTGTATCACCTGTTTGTTTCTCCCTTAGAAAGAGGTCAAGTAAAGGCATGATGATTCTACAGATTTTTAAGAAAGACATCTATTTTTTTTCCCAAAGAAATTTTAGTTTCTGATGGTTTAAAGTGTGGAAGAATGGATAACATCAAGTATATATATTGTAATAAAAGGTAATTATTGCTGACTTGGTCATTATGTTATTGAATGACTGTTGATTTGCAATTGCCACGTGGCTGAAGGAGGCTATACCAACAAGATTACTTTACACTTAACAGAAATGCTGAATATTGCAGAGGAAGAATCTGAAGTATGAGTGGAAAGTAGATAGGATTTTATTTTTGACAATGTAAACTTATCACAATTGATTGCTGTTTAATTCTACTCTTAATGCTGATCCATGAATAAACTTTAAAAGTTCATCTTCCTAAAGAAAGATTATTTTAAAGCTTGTATAAATATTATGATATATTCTATACAAAGGCTTATAAGTAACAGTCACATCAAGTGAATGCCATCAGAATAGTCTTAAAGTTCCATTATTTTCTACATATCAAAATTTTACAACTTTTTCCTATGTTAACAATTCCCCAACAACCTGAGAATTGTAGGAACCAGGAACTGTTCAAGGAGAAGGTTAATTCTTCATGAACACAGTAGCTCTGTTTGTCACTCCAGCCTCCAAAAATTACCCAAAGGCATTTTTGTCTGAAGCTAGGGTGCCTTTAAGGGATTTGCACAGTCTCCAAGCAATGGAGTGAAGATGTGATTAATAAAAGAACTGTAAAACAGGGGCTGGCAAGTTTTCTATAAAGGACCATATTGTAAATATTTTAGGCTTTGTGGGCCGTACAATCTCTCACAAAAACTCAACTCTGCCATTGTAGCCTGAAAGAACCAATAGAATAATACACAAATTAATGAATATAGCTATGCCCGATGCTGGGAAAGATTGAGGGCAGGAGGAGAAGGGAGAGACAGAGGATGAGATGGTTGGATGGCATCACCGACTCAATGGACATGAGTCTGAGCAAGCTCCAGGACATAGTGAAGGACAGGGAAGCCTGGTGTGCTGCAGTCCATGGGGTCACAAAGAATTGGACGTGACTTAGCGACTGAAGAGAAACAATGCTTCAATAAAACATTTTTATACACTGAAATTTGAATTTCATATAATTCTCATGTGTCACAAATATTATTCTGCTTTTGAGTTTTTTTTTTAAATCTTCTAAAATGTGAAAACCATTCTTAGCTTAGAGACTATACACAAGCATGAAGCAGGCAAAGTCTGTTTCTTAGCCATTTGTTTCCGCTGGCCATCATTTACTGATCCCTGATAGAAACACTTGAATGCTGTCAGAATTTGTCCAGTAATTGAGCAATTGATGAAATTAAGCCATCATCTCTTTCAAAACATACCGTATTTCTAGTTCCTGGGTAGTGTTATCATATTGGTCTTCCAAATATGTTTTGCCTTTTCTTGGAAACATTATTTTTGGAAACTTTTGATTAGACTAAAGAAGTAGATTATTTTTAGAATTCCTGGACAAAATATATACCTTACTTTCTTTTGGTGAGGAAAGAAGTCTTTGTTTGTGGCAAGGATATCTCTTGCTTTTCCCCAGACTATGGATTTTTTTAACTAGGAGGGGTACATACAGCATTTCCATGAACATGTCTCATTTGCATACATATTATCATATATGGATGCACATATATGCCACTATGCTATAGATGAGTGAACTCCAGGAGTTGGTGATGGACAGGGAGGCCTGGCGTGCTGCGGTTCATGGGGTCACGAAGAGTTGGACACAACTGAGCGACTGAACTGAACTGAACTGAAGTGATGCTATAGATGAACATAATATTCTATATACAGTTAAAGTAGAACATGTAAGGCAAAACAATCTACTGAGGGTCAGTCTTTCCTTTAGGTCTTTACTTTGGCGAATGCATGATTTGAAAGCTAAAGCCTACGAAGAATGAATGAGCTGGAAAAATAAAAGTAAGATGAGTAGAAACACAGAATTTATTTTGAATAACTTGAGAGGTTTTCTAACAACGTGATGGGCTGACCCAAAGCACTGAGACAGCTCTCCGGTAATTGAAACTGGAACTGTCTTATTGAAAGCAACAAATTATCTATGACTTGTAAAATGCAAATTGTTCATTCGATGCTGGCCATTATAGAAAAGATTTAGATGTTGGCAAGAGAGTGTGCTGCTATGTTTATTTTATTTCAGATTTACAGCATGAAATGTGCATTCTGAATATTCAGGCCCAATACAGTATCATCAAAAAAAATATGAACCATTTAACACTGGTTGAAGAATTATTTTTCACATTGGATATAGTTTTGGCTTGTTTAACATATGCCTGGGGCTTATGTTCAATAGTTTGTATTTAAATATGTGTTTTACTGTGTATATTCAGGCGCATTGTGTATAGTGAATAACAATTCTAAAATGTACAGTGCCATGCAAAATCCGTGACTTAATATAATTGACCTGAAAGCAGTAATTCTACGTTTCTCTCTCAAGCTGGTCAGCAGAGGACAGGATGGGAATGTCTATTGAGATGTTTTAATCAGTGTACTTTCTCCACCCAAAATTGTTGTTGGATGGAGTCCAGAATGACTTTCTTTGTCTTCCTCATATTTATCAAATGTTAGAGTAAAATAAAAGAGCAAAAAATGACTTGTCATAAATGGAAAGCCTTAAAATTAACTAGGTTTGTCATTCTCAGTTTTTTTCTAAGACCTCACATTTGGCTACAGATATGCAGAGTGGTTTCCATCTTTTCAAGACACAATGAAATACATTGTTCATTGGGCCAGTTGGCCTGCCAAAATTCCTTGGCAAAAGGAAGCTTCTGGCCAACTAACTGCGGTATAATAAATGATCTGACCAGATTGTCAATGAATTGAGATCTGAAGTTAGAGCCACTTTGGGGATGGAGAAATTAGTTACTTCTCTTCAACTCTTGCCCCTAAAAGTATGAAAGCTCTGAAAAGTATACCACACATATCCAGAGAAATAATACTGTATCAACTGATAATGTGTTTCTCATTAGTCTAATGCTACAAATTACTTATTTATTTTTGAGACATTTCATTATATATTTTTTATGTCTGATTTTAAATATAGCATATGTTCATTTGGATAATGGGGCACAGTTTAAAGAAAAAAATAACAGCTATTTATAATTACACTACCCACTCATATCTACCACTTTATAATACTATAAAATTTTTGATACTTAAGAGTTGTTTTTTTTCTGAATTTGTGGATTACGTGTTGTATGTATTACATTGTAGTTACTTTTAATAGCTTCAATTATAGCATGAGTAATTCACCAAGTAAATAAATCGTCATAATACTACTTAAAAATTTTAGAGTATTCAAGCACAACAATAATAGTTGGCCATTTAATCTATCTACTTGTCATTTAATCTATCTACTTGTCAATATCTTCACAACATCAATATAAATTGTTTTAATATCTATCATTGCTTCATTTTCCATATCTATTTTGTAAGATAACATGATCTATAAACCTGACATCTATGTTAAATTGTTGCCTTCAAAGGTTTTGTAGCTACTGTCCAGGTAAATTTATTTTTTTTAAATGCCAAACTCTATGAAGGAACTTTCAAAATCTTTGATGGCCTCCACTGAGAGTCTGCATAAATTCAGTAGGGGCTGAGCTAATATTTGAGTTATATGAATTTTTTGTGTTGATTACAATATCCTATTGATGTGGACTTCCTATGCTTGAGCATGTTTTTTTCATGCACTCTCTTCATTACAGTGTTCTTAAGTTCTGTTCTATCTTTGGTAAGAAAACTTATTCACATAAGTTAAATTTTGTTAGTGTCTGGTAATCTCTGGATGATGGTCTTCTATGAACACAAGCCAGCCACTCATCCATATGCCCATCCCCAAATTTCTTCAATACTCTGTTTTTATTGCCAGATTCTGGTTCTCAGTAATTTTTAACTACCCCTAATAGGAGTCTAATCTAGGATAAATGTAAACATATTATTTCATAACATATTATTAAATAGAAGTTTAATAAATACCTAACGTGGTCTTAGAGACAAAGGGGATACAGCCACGCACGTGACATCCAAACCTCTTTTCTCATGGAGTTATCAATGCTTGGTTAGGGGAGGGGAGAAGACACTGGATAAACAAAAAATAAGCTGAAAAAATCAGATAGTGGCAAGTACTATAGTGTTATTTAAAAATTAGGAAAATTCATATAGTTAACAAGATGGCTACTTAAGATTGTATGTTCAGAGACAACATCAAAGAAGAGGTGATGCTTAGTCTGAATTCTCAGCATCCTGTAGGAGTCAGCCTTGTGAAGACCAGAAGGACACAGGAAACAAATCTTGTAAATGTTTTAAAGTAGGGACCAGGTTGGTATGTTCAAGGAATATAAAGAAGGTCCCTATGACTGAATCTTGGTAAATAAAAGAGAAAATATGGAAAACAGATTATAAAGGAAAAGAGAGAATAGGATATAAATGAATAAAACTATGATGATAGGGAAGCCTGTCTATGGGGTTGCAAAAAGTCAGACACAACTGAGAGACTGAACTGAACCGAACTGGAACAGTCAGACAAGACTTAGCGACTGAACCACAACAGAGCATAATGAGAATTTAAATTTCATTCTGTTTGTAAGACAAGTCCATCAGGATGTTTTAGAGAGATCAGTTGCATCATATGAAAACTGGCACTACAATTTAATATTCTTTATTACAGACAGTTCATAAGAACTCAAGAGGAGAGGTGGGGATATTTACCAGCTATAGAAGACAGCAAACACACAAAAAAATGACAACTTGGACTTGAGTGGCAATGGTGTGGAGGACAGATATGAGACATGTTTTATTTTGTTTTTAATTGAGTTATCATTGATTTACAATAGATTATTTTTTTCAGGTGTATTTCACAGTTATTCAAGATTTTTATAGATTATATTCCATTTAAAGTGATTACAAATTAATGGCTATATTTCTCTGTGCTATACTATATGAGATTGTTGTTTATTTTGTACACAGTAGTTTATCTCTTAATCCCTTACTTGTATCTCACCCTTCCCCCATTCTCCCTTCCACTGGTAACTACGAGTTTGCTCTCTATATCTGCGAGTCTGTTAGTGTTTTGTTATATATTGTTTATTTTTTGGTTTTCACATATAAGTGATAATTTAGAGCATTTTTCTTTGTCCAGATTATTACACTAAGTGTATAGGTCCATCTATATTGTTGTAAGTGGCATAATTTTCTTCCTTTTATTTTTCTCCTTTGTATGGCTCAGTAATATTCTATTCTGTATATATATGTATATACACACACTCTCCATACTTTCTTTATTCATTCATCTGTTGATGGGCATTTAGGTTGCTCTCATATCTTGGCTTGGAGAAGGCAATGGCACCCCACTCCAGTACTCTTGCCTGGAAAATCCCATGGACGGAGGAGCCTGGAAGGCTGCAGTCCATGGGGTCGCTGAGGGTTGGACACGACTGAGTGACTTCACTTTCACTTTTCACTTTCATGCATTGGAGAAGGAAATGGCAACCCACTCCAGGGTTCTTGCCTGGAGAACCCCAGGGACGGGGGAGCCTGGTGGGCTGCCGTTTATGGGGTCACACAGAGTTGGACACGACTGAAGCGACTTAGCAGTAGCAGCAGCAGCATATCTTGGCTATTGTACTGCTGTGAATACTGTGGTACACGTATCTTTTCAAGCTAGTGTTTTCATTTTCTTTGGATATATATTCAGGAGTGGAATTGCTGAATCATGTGTAGTTCTATTTTTAGTTTGTTTAAAGGAAACTCCATATACTGATTTCTTTACTGGCTGTACCAATTTGCAGTCTCACCAATAGTATGCTAAGTCGCTTCAGTCATGTCTGACTCTGTGCGACCCCACAGATGGCAGCCCACCAGGCTCCCCCATCCCTGGGATTCTCCAGGCAAGAACACTGGAGTGGGTTGCCATGTCCTTCTGCAATGCATGAAAGTGAAAAGTGAAAGTGAAGTCACTCAGTTGTGTCCGACTCTTCGCGACCCCATGGACTGCAGCCTACCAGGGTCCTTCGTCCATGGGATTCTCCAGGCAAGAGCACTGGAGTGGGGTGCCATTGCCTTCTCCCACCAATAGTATACTAGGGTTCAATTTTTGCCATATTTTCACTAACATTTTTTTATTTTTAGACTTTTTGTTGAAGCTGTTTTTGATGAGTGTGAGGTAATATCTGATTGTGGTTTTGATTTGCATTTCTCTGCTGATTAGTGATATTCAGCATTCTTTCATGTGTCTCTTGACCATTTGTTTATCTTCTTTGAAAAAAATGTCTTCTATTCAGGTCTTCTGCTCATTTTTAATTGGGTACTTTGTTGTTGTTGTTTTTTGATACTGAGTTGTAGGAGCTATTTATATATATTAGATATTGACCCATTTTCTCCCATTAGTAGGTTGTCTCTTCCATAAGTTGATGGTACCTTTGCTGTTCAAAAGCTTTTATGTTCAATTAGATCCCATTTGTTTATTTTTGCTTTCATTTCTTTTGCTTTAGGGGACAGATAACCCAAAATATTGCTACCATTTGTGTTAAAGTGTGTTCTTTCTATGTTTTCTTCTGGAAGTTTTATGGTTTCAATTCTTACATTTAGGTCTTTAATTAATTTTGTGTTTACTTTTTAATGTGGTGTGAGGAATGTTTCTGAAGATAGACCAAGAGTTAATGGATTTGACCCAAGCCTAGGCAGAGGAGATTTTTGGCTCAAAAATATTAGTTGTGCACATTTTTCTGGGGTGAGGAAGACTGCCAGCAGACCAGGCGGTGCCAGTGGTAAAAAGCCTGCATGCCCATGCAGGAGATGTAACAGGTGTGGGTTCCATCCCTGGAGCAGGGCATGCAGCCTGCTCCTGGAGGACCCCCTTGGACAGAGGTGGGCTACAGCCCACAGGGCTGCAAAGAGTCAGACAGGACTGAAGTGGCTGAGCACTCAGGCACAGAGCCCGCAGAGCATATTTGGGAGGGAGAAATCAAGAACCTGTTTTGGACACACTAACTTCTAGATGCCAGTATGCTATCCAATTGGAGATAATGAGGCAGCTTACATGACTGAAAAATTAAGACAGATAGGGACAGGGGATACCAGAAATAAAGACTTGGAATTTATTTGCCTATAAAATGGCATCTGAATCCATAAAGTCAGATACATTATCTATTGTAATACTATATAGTTTGAAGTATTCATCTAAGTCCCAACTTATGCCATTGTTTTGGTGAATTCAGTACTAATATAGACAACTCATATAACTCCTTGTCTTCACAGATACTTGACATTTTCAATATTAGTGGTCTTCATCTTACTCTACTTTGTCACTTATTCCCATAACTTCATTCTGGACCTGGGGCCAGGTATGACTCATCACTTCAAAACTCCCACCCCACACCTTCTTTTATAACTACTGAGCAAGAACCTGGACCAATCCCAAACCTGCTCTGTTCCCCTATATGTGCTTAGTCTCTCAGTCGTGTCTGACTCTTGCCACCCCACAGATAGCTCTGTCCATGGGATTCTCCAGGCAAGAATATTGAAGTAGGCTGCCAATTCCTTCTCCAGGGGATCTTCTCCACCTGGGAACTGAACCCGGGTCTCCTGCACTGGAAGCACATTCTTTACCAACTGAGCTATGTTCCCCTATATAATACCAGATAAACACTGCTACCATTAAAACACTTCAGTGTTGTTGTTTTTTTTTTTAAGTTATTTATCTCTCCTATCTTTCAGGTTTCTTTTTTTTTTATTCAAAGAATGGAACATTTATGATTAATGTGGCCATAAGAATAAAACATTTGATATAGGACAATACACATAAAACCTTCTACATTTTGAATTATTATGACCTTGGAGAGTGGAGTCTCTTGGAATTGGTTTGAGAGCCCATGGTCATCACAGTCAACATTCTTGAAAGTCTATCAGGCTTTTTCACGGCCACAGAAAACAGCTTCAGCTCCCGCTCCAGGCATCATATCAGCAGTGAAGGCAGGAGGAAATAGAAAACGGGTAATAGTGGCATCAGTTACACGTGTCCCTTTGAGTCTAATAAGCAGGGGCTTTCTTTCCATCTCCACTTCATTTTGTAGCATTAATAAAGACCAAAGGGGGCTAATAATTGAATGGAGCATGAGTCAGAAAGATAGTGATTATAGTTATGAGGGATGGAAGATCAAGAGGAAGGAATTTTTTATTATGAGACATAATTATTTTTATTGGGAAAAAGTGAATAGAGAAATGAGATTTGAAAGTCAACCACAGTGACAGAGGAAGAGGAGAGAAATGATGATGAAGAAAGAAGACACTGGAGCAAACGGAGTTAAGAACCACTATGGAAGAGTTGGCTTTGAAACACAGGAGAGAAAATCATCCTCTAATTTAACCTAGACTGCTTTAACCCTGTTCGTGTTCATTCTTTTTAGAAAAATCCACTTAAAATTGTCAGATTCCATATAAATTCTGACTCTCAATTCTCGGAATGCTTCTGAAACTATTCTTTGATGGCCTTCTTTTTAAAAATATTTTGCTGAAGTATAGGGGATTACTTTACCTGGGATTCCCTGGTGGCTCAGAGGTTAAAGCATCTGCCTACAATGCGGGAGACCTGGGTTCGATCCCTGGGTTGGGAAGATCCCCTGGAGAAGGAAATGGCAACCCACTCCAGGATTCTTGCCTGGAGAATTCCATGGACGGAGGAGTCTGGTGGGCTACAGTCCACGGGGTCGCAAAGAGTCAGACACGACTGAGCGACTTCGCTTCACTTCACACTTCACCTGTACAGCCCCATCGTGGTTCCTGCTGCTGTTAGTCACTTTAGTCCTGTCTGTCTCTGCATGACCCCATGGACTGTAGCCCGCCAGGCTCCTCTGTCCATGTAGTTCTCCAGGCAAGAGTATTGGAGTGGTTGCCGTGCTCTCCTCCAGGGGATCTTCCCAACCCAGGGACCGAACCTGGGTCTCCTGCATTGCAGGCAGATTCTTTACAACCGAGCCACCAGGGAAGCCTTATTCAGCCCCATTACTTCATGGCAAATATCAGGGAAAAGGTGGAATAGTGAGATTTCCTCTTCTTGGGCTGAAGATGATGAATATAGCCATGAAAGCAGATGATTGCTTCTTTGCAGGGAAGCTATGACAAACCTTGACAGTGTGTTGAAAAGCAGAGAGTAATGCTTTTACTCTGCTGATAAAGGTCTGTATAGTCAAGGCTGTGGTCTTACCAGTGGTCATGTATAGTTGACCATATGAGAGCTGGACCATAAAGAGGTCAGAGCGCCAAAGAACAGATACCTTCGAACTGTGGTGCTGGAGAAGACTCCTGAGAGTAACCTGGACAGCAAGGAGATAAAACCAGTCAATCTTAAGGGAGATCAATGCTGAATTCTCATTGGAGGGGAGTAATCCTGAAGCTGAAGCTCCAGTATTTTGGTCATGTGAATCATATGATGTGAACAGATGGGGAAATGGATGGGGAAACAATGGAAACTGTGAGAGACTTTATGTTTTTGGGCTCCAAAATCACTGCATATGGTGACTGCAGCCATGGAATTAAAAGACACTTGCTCTTTGGAAGAAAAACTATGAGAAACCTAGACAGCATATTAAATGGCTAAGACATTACTTTGCTGACAAAGGTCTGTCTACTCAAAACTGTTTTTTCCAGTAGTCATGTATGGATGTGAGAGTTGGTGCATAATGAAAACTGAGACCCAAAGAATGGATGCTTTTGAACTGTGGTGTTGGAGAAGACTCTTGAGAGACCCTTGGATTT
The DNA here is from genome assembly GCF_032405125.1 of Capricornis sumatraensis. NCBI lineage: Eukaryota > Metazoa > Chordata > Mammalia > Artiodactyla > Bovidae > Capricornis > Capricornis sumatraensis. The sequence continues at coordinate 1,300,836 of NW_027184612.1, read as the reverse complement.
CAAGGAGGTCAACCAGTAAACCTTAAAGGAAATCAGTCCTGAATATTCATTGGAATTACTGAAGAGCTGAAACTGAGCTCCAATACTTGGCCACCTGATGCAAATAAATGACTCATGGAAAAGACCCCGATGGTGGGCAAGATTAACGGCAGGAAGAGAAAGGGATAACAGAGAATGAGATGGTTGGATGGCATCACCGACTTGATGGACA